>NC_136913.1:21040583-22515583 GCF_949752795.1 Hyperoodon ampullatus | reverse complement strand
GCTAGGGTCATTACATGGAGTCTTACACTCTCTCCTGGCCAATTACCAAAACCACATTTAAAAAAAATTATATGAGCCCTCTCCTTAAGCAACTGGCTTCTGGGGGCAGAATGAATACATGCAAGCACATTCTTAAATATGCTGCTTAGAACACCAGATTATCGAAGGAGATGGACCCTATGATTTCACGTTCCAGGGGCCAAAACAGTTATGAAACCATGAGACCATCAGCATCTGATCAGCAACATTGTGGTTGTCCCCTTCGGAGAAACCCCTCACAGAGAATGATAAGCTAGAAGCAAAGATAATTAGCAACCGGTAGAACAATCCTCCACAAAGGGTGCTGATTAGAATGGAGCAGCATCCACTTGGAAGAAGGCATCGAGCCACTGGAATAGGCAGAAATGCACTTCAACATTTTAATCGATATTTTGGAGAAGATAAAAGAGGGAAGGCTAATCACAGCATCAGATCTGTAGAAGCCAAAAAGCTGGGTGCACGGCAGAACCAGGATCCAAAATATCCACAATGGGACAGTGATGGGCTGAGCACAGCAAAGGGAGATTTCACAGGGTTCACTGGAAGGTCTCTGCCGCAGAGAGTGCTGGTTGGCCCCCAATACTCAGTCTACTCTTTTTTTTTTTTAGTAACAAAATAAGCTATTATCTCCATGTGACTAATTTCTGGTCCATGAAATGTACAGAGTGTTGGGTGGGAGTTCTGGGAAGGCTGCTTGAAGAACTGACTTGGCTGGGAAGTGCATCCTTTTGACCCTTCAACCTTTTCTCTTGTCTTGTAGCCTGTGATGGCTTGAAGGAGCTTGTGCAGTCACCTTGGACCACACTGTGACCTTGAGGGTGGAAGCCCGGCACTGCTGATGACACTGTTGAGCCATATCTATAGCAATCCACACCTGGCTGTCTGTCACACGATAAAAAAATTCACGTTTCTTAGGTAGTGAATTAAATGTCTATTCTGTTTAAGCCACTGTTACTTTTGGTCTCCATTTTCCTCAGCTCAGTACATTTCTTATCTGTTATGAGTTGAATTATGTCCCTAAAAAGATATGTTGAGGTCCTCACCCCCAGCACCTGTGAATGTGGCCTTATTTGGAAATAAGGTCTTGGCAGAGAAAATCAAGTTAAGGTGAGGTCATACTGGATTACAGTGGGCCCTAATCCAGTATGACTGGTGTCCTTATAAGAAGAACAGAGACACACTGGGAGGAGGCCACGTGACTGTGGTAGCAGAGACTGCAGTGACGTATTTACAGGCAAAAGAACGCCAGGGATTACCAGAAGCTAGAAGAGGCAAGGAATGATTTTCCCCTACAGGTTTCAGAGGGAGAGTTCCCTACGGTGCCTGTATATCAGACTTCTAGCTAGCTTCCAGAACCATGAAACAGGAAATTTCTGTTGTTTTAAGCCACTCAGTTTGAGGTACTTCATTACAGCAGCCCTAGGAAACTAATATAGTACTAACGGAGTCTTACATTAGGTAAAAATAAAGCACTTGGGTCTCAGAAAACCTGATAAGGCATGGCTTAGCAATTGTATGTGTCAAGAAATTATTATCTGTTTGAGCATATGAAACACTCAAAATGAATCAATGCTTTGAATATGGATACCAAGAAAGTTAATGCAACCCTAAAAAGACTTCAAAGAAATGTTACTACCTAGAAAAGCTGGCAGCGGCAGGTTTATTCTGCTCCATACTAGTGCTAGTGAGAGCTCACCAAGTGCTGCATGCAACTTTTCTGAGAGCAAAGCACTAAAGAAATGATTGAAGACCTAGGAATACTTGGCGTAGCAGGGGAAAGCTTAGGAAGACAGCTACCTTCAAATACCTAAAAGGTTCTCAGAAAACAGGCAGAGAGTAGGTGCTTACTGAAGGCAAGAACAGAGGAAGGATCAGTCTAGCTTTGTGTAGTACCATTCAACTGAACTAGGACCAACAAGGGAGGCACAGGACACAAATTTAGGCCAAACGTAAGACCTATCTAGCTAATGAAAATAAAATAAACTTTAAAAGTATGTTGAATGAAGCAACCCAAGTGTCCATCAACGGATAAATGGATGAATACATTGTGGTATATCTATTCAACGGACTATTATTTGGCCATAAAAAGGAATGAAGCACTGCCACAGGTTACAACATGGATGAACCTAGAAACAAAGCCAGACACACAATGTCACACACTGTATGGTTCCATTTCTATAAAATATCCAATCTAGGTAAATCCATAGAGACAGAAAGCAGATTAGTGGTTTCCAGGGGCTGAAAGAAGGGGAGGAATGGGGCGTGACTGCTTAATAGGTACAGGGTTTTCTTTTGGGAAAATGAAAATGTTTTGGAACTAGATAGAGGTAGTGATCACACAACACTGTGAATGTAGCAATACTAAGTGCCACTGCATTATTCACTTTAAGATGGTTAATTTTGTTGTGTGAATTTCACCTCGATACTTTTTTAAAAAATGAAAAAAAGTATATTGAAAAGGAAGGCTAGCATCTGCTCAGGGTAAGCAAATCTGCATGTAGAATCTGGCAAACTCTGCATCAGAAAACAAGCACAGGAAAATCAGAGCAGAGAACTCCAAAAGGCCCTTCGTGGTAAAAATCCGTCATCTACTGGAGGGTAACCCATGACTAGATACAGATGTTTAAGACTTTCCATCATAGTCCCAAGGTTCTCTTCCTATACAGCTTATGATTACTGCCTTAAGAGACCACAACTATCTTCATGTTTTCAACTTAGGCAGAAACAAGACACTGTCCCACGTAGCCTGGCAACATCTGCACTGTCTCTAACCTACTTTTTGAATCAATAATCCGTCAGCCACAGCCATTTTGAAATTGTAACATACAATGATCACAAGTTCAGTATTTCCCTTCTCCCTTGAAGGCCAGAGTCCTATATGGTACCGACGTTCCGTTACAAAAGATTTTAACAATTTTACAGCTGAGGATAATGTGAGAAACACTAGGGGTGTCCCACAGTAGGACTGGAAGTCATTTCAGTGCTTTCCTCATGAGGGGTCTGCAAGAAATTTTGTCGAACAAACTAAACTCCGCCACAGTGCTCCTGCCCCCGACAGCGCCACAAGTAAATGTTTTCTTATCAAGTATGGATTCAAGTATGGCAATGTTAGTGAGGAAAAGTTTAACTTGGTTTGAAATCTTAGTTCTATTAAGGAAAAACCAAAACAAACTAACGCTTTATTTTTGGTGAATTACATAATACAGGATCCCCTGGAGGTTCAGCTCACAGCCATACAGACTTGGCCACCTTAAGAAGTAAAAAATCACATCCTTAAAATAAATATATATTAAAATAATTATTCTCTAACTTGGATAAGTCTTGTCTCTATCATCAGTGTGAAAAAGGGTTCTATTCACTTAGGAACTTACACACATATTGGAGTTTTCATTCCTGTATTTATCTGTACTTCCTATGTGCAGAGGATGCCAGACAGTATATTCCTAATAATCAGCAATTTGTATACTGTTAAATTGCCGTGAACCTGAAAAAACTTAACTGATTTTTTTTTTTAAAGGTATCTGAGAAGAGAGACACGTCTAAAACCCTGAGAACAAAACCGTCCCAGCTTTCTTTCTTGTAACACTGGCACGAGGAGCCAGAAAAAGAGCCAGCTCTCATACCCCAAGTCAATTCTGTAAAGTACTCAAGCCAATTGCAATGCAGGACTAAATGAGAGATTTATCATGTGAGGATGAGACTGGCACAGTAAGAGGCAAGTACTTTACCATCAAACTTGACAACATATTTAAAGTCCCCACTAGTCAAGCATTAGGAAAGTCTGGTGATTTTGTCCATATGGATATTCACAAATGCCTATTTTTGCCCACAGACATCAATTTTATATAATCCATGTAATGCTAAACTATTTTTACAAATAAGGAAATGTCCTGTTCGTTGCTATGTCCCTAGTCCCTAGCAAAGTGCCTAGGATATAGTAGGTGTTTAATAAACTATTATTAAATGAAAGTAACGTATGACTGAGACACAGCAACCCAGAACTTAAGACCCAGTTAAGCATAATCCTGCAAAGTAGACCCTATGGAAAACCCTGTGGTAATTACAATGATGCTGTCCATCGCACTACTGATTTTGGAGCTACCTTGGGACTATCTCTAAAAAGATGCAGCTTTTTCCTCCTACTAGGAAAGCCCAGGAACATCGTAAATAGAATTAAGAGATTCCCCACTCATCACTAGCAACTGAAAATGGACTGCAGAAGAGTGGGCTGAGTCCCACTGTCAAGGTCCCTGTGAGGAATGGCGAAGAGCAGTATCACCAACCAGGATGCTCTCAACCTCCAGTTATTCCAGACGGTCATGTTCTGAGCAGCAACATGGCCTGAGCAGCTAAGCTAGGAAAGCTTTTCCCTGGGAAGAGTAGTTGATAACCTTGGTAAATGCCTGCCTAACATGCTCCCATCTTGAGGACAAGAAAATGAAGGGAAAAAATACTTCAAAATGCATGTGTTCGTTCACTCATTTAAAAAAGGGTCATAAATAATAAAAGATAACCTGATGTATTAAGGCACTACCAGTAACATCATCAGCATTTACTGGAAAGTTACCGATCTACTAGCTGTACACTTTCCTTTCACTTTCTCTCACCAGGAATGGAATCCTAAGACCGGCTGACTTTCTAAGAAGTAATTCAGTTTTCACTGAACTTGACTTGATGAGCTAGACGCTTAAAAAGTCTCAAAGGCAGCATTGGTTCATGAAGCAAGGTGATTCCCCTGGAGTCTACAACTGGATTGATGAGTCACACTAAATATATATACTTTTGCTTTCTTTTCGCACCTGCTGATGCAAATCTTAGGATGAGACTGACGTAAAAAGAATTTGCTATGACAGCTAATTCTCACTTACGTGTTCCATATTTTTTAAAAAATCTACACTCTACTTTGCTAATTATCAAAGATATACTAAATAAGGCAAGGAACATTTTATACCTATCAAATTAGTTAAAAATAAATTAATGATAATGCCCAAATGCTGCAAAGGCAGTGGTAAAACTGGTACTTAAGTTGAGATAATCCATTAAGAAAGTAATGTGGCAACATGAATCATGTCCACATTGTATTTATGCACTTAGATCTGTACTGTCGATAAGAAATATTTCAAATAATAAATAATTTAAGCAGGAAAACATTCATCACAATTTTCTAGTAAAGGGATAGTGAAATTGCCTAAAATGTCCAATGAGAGGAATGGTTAAATTTGTGTTTAAAAGTTTTGGTACTGAAAATTAACTAGCAACAGAGACAGATGCTCAGAAAAAGACAAACATGATACAAAAGCGTATCTTCATTATGACTGAAACCACATAAAAAATACATATGGATATGCAAAAGAACAAGGGTATACACAACAATGGTGGTAGCCCTTTGTAGTTCTTGACTTCTTGTTAAATTTTGTGAAATGATATATTATCTTAAAATTAAAAACCCATGAGAACTTTAAAATATTTTTCTAAAACTAGCCTGTATATCAACCCCTTTCAGTGAAAAGATCTGAAGATAAAATCTGGTTGTAAAACTGGCCTATGAGTTAAAAAATAAGTAAATAACAAGTTCCCTATTCTTACTCTCTTCTCACCCAGATCCTTACAAATCCTTGGACCAGATAAATTTGGAAAGTGGGGCATATTACAGTCCTGTATGGGTGAGGCAGACTTCACATTATCATTTTACAGGTTCTAGGACAATCTACAATAAGTCCTGTTTAACCTTGGCTAGCCCAGAGTTGGCTAGAAGTACTTGATAACAAAACCCTCTTTGCCTGGAAGACCTTCAAACATTCCTCTCCACGCAGTTTGGGAAATGCTGCTTGGGTCCATGATGCTCAGAGGGGAGGCATCTTAATTACCAGTAAGGTGCTTCCAGACCATGTGCTCCCCAGATGGGAGTCACCAACGAGAGACTGCCTTAACCCTCAGGTGTATGTACTAAGGACGAGAAAACGCTTGAGAACTACTCCTCTGTGCTGCTACTTAGAAACAATGGAATCCCATACAAATCAAATAAGCCCTTTATGGTATAGGTTTGGGAGGTTTTCTGGCCCCTACAAAAGGGGTTCTGATCTAGTCCACAGGTAACAGCGGTTTCTACAAAGTAAAGTTCTCTATACTCTGTAATTAAGAAGTGGCAACCAAGGGCTTCCTTGGTGGCGCAGTGGTTGAGAGTCCGCCTGCCGATGCAGGGGAAGCGGGTTCGTGCCCCGGTCTGGGAAGATCCCACATGCCGCGGAGCGGCTGGGCCCGTGAGCCATGGCCGCTGAGCCTGCGCGTCCGGAGCCTGTGCTCCGCAATGGGAGAGGCCACAACAGTGAGAGGCCCGCGTACCACAAAAAAAAAAAAAAAAAAAAAGAAGTGGCAACCAAAGATATGAGTAACCCATATGGGAACTAGTCAGCTTCTCTTTTAGATATAAATATATACTGTTCATGATGTGAAAAATAAAGCATGTATCTTTTTGAAGTCTGGATATTTTCTTAAATACACGTGTGCAGGGTGTCACCACAGGGCATATACCAAATATCGACTTCCCAGAGCTAAGGGAGGAGCAAGCTCCCCCCAACACACACAGACACACACAGACACACACACACACTTTTTGAGCATGATATGACCGTCACCTCTGGTCGAAGTGTAGCTTTCATGCAGACTTGGCAAAGAGGTCCATTTCGGGAGAACTGAAGGGGAAGGTGCCGAGTTCGATTCCGACATGTTGGCTCCTCACAAATCAACCAGCCCTGGAGAGACAAAGGATGCTTCAGTCCTATCACCGCCATCAACTAATACAAATAAAAACCCTATCGTGATCAAGATAGACTCATTGTGATCAAGGTAGACTCATTTCATTCAAACCTTCCTTAGAGATTCTGAAATAGCTCTCTACCCTTCTTTCCTGACGTGTTAATTTGATCTATGCCCCAAACATAAAAGTTAGGAAACTCATAAAGTTAAAAAAAAAAAAAAATCACGTGAGACATTATTTTCTTTACTTAAAAGAAATCCCCAACCCCACCGAATACATCAAAACCTCCAAATAAAAACTCATATGATTACATGCAGAATGTAAACTGATGGGTTTACAGGAAATTACAATCTAAATAGGAAAGCAAGGTCTAAAAGCTTTACACAAAGCCTAAAAGCAATTCACTATGGGCTGGCTTTAAGAACCAAGTTGTATGGTACCAACTAAAACAGCACAGAGAAGGGAGGGATTCACATAGGTTCTACCTATCTGAGACATATAACTACTACCATACCAAAAGACCCTGAACTAGAAAAGAGAATCAGTGGTTCTGAGTCATAGGCAACTGTTTGTTCCAATTCCTAGGGCCTATTACCACATTTTCTTGATTTGAGGACACGGTTTTATTCACATTTTAATGTTTCTGAAACTCAGACACCTTTACAAATGACATGTATTTATGTTTCCTCCAAAAAAGCTGTTAAGAGTGCAGCTCACAATCGATGGTTCCTCAGAATTAAAGACACAAGATAACTTTGCTTTAGCCTGTTCTAGGTATGGGGGAGACAGAGGGATTGTGGGGCTGACAGCAGCAGCTGGTAATACATTTTCTTTCTTTCTTTTTTTTTTTTTTTTGTGGTACGCGGGCCTCTCACTGTTGTGGCCTCTCCCGTTGCGGAGCACAGGCTCCGGACGCGCAGGCTCAGCGGCCATGGCTCACGGGCCCAGCCGCTCCGCGGCATGTGGGATCTTCCCGGACCAGGGCACAAACCCATGTCCCCTGCATCGGCAGGCGGACCCTCAACCACTGCACCACCAGGGAAGCCCCAGGTAATACATTTTAAATGTAGCCTATAAAACTAAACATGAGACTAGTTTTTTCTTGAAGTATCAATTTAGGCATATTAATAAAGGAAACACTAGCATTCAAGGAAACCATGTATGAAAAATGCAGGACTGAACCACCCGTTCATCATTCATTTGGGTTTGTGACACTATTTGCTACCTGAGGCTTTACACACTTGTGAATATCTATCAGTTAATATTCACAACCATAGCTGTAATTCATTCAATTCTTAACAAAAATTTTTAAAAAGCAATCATGTAGGTCAATTACCATGTTTTGAGACAATAAAGTATTAAGTACCAGAATACAACCCAGAAGTTAAAATTATTTTTTAATTTTTAAAATATAATGTTCAAAAGCTACAGTTCTTTTCAGATGTTTTTGAAACTTGATTCCATCAATTTACCACAACTTCATGACTCACCAGGTGAGCTGCCAACCAGGGAGATGCTAAATTGTCACCTCACCTGTTTCTAAAGCAAACACCCAACTCTATCTCTGACAGAGTTACTAACTAAATGTCCTTTCAAATCATATAGAAAACAGATAATATAATTTGTCTAGACTTCCTACCAGTTATAATTAACATTAAAGAGGTCTTTTCTTCTTTGTCACCTCTCTATTCAGTACTTATTTGGGTTTGTTTGTACTTACTATCTGTTAATCTCCCTTTACAAATGACAACAATAACTAGTGCTATTATGCATGGAAATTAAACATGCTGATAACTGTGTGAAGGGAACTGGGGCTGAAAAAAATATTAGAAGCCTGTAACTCTTTATGCCTCTTGTTTTATTTTGATAATTAAGCTTCTGGTCTTGGCGTATTTTAAATAAAACTCTTCTATCGGGGAAAGAGGCCCTAATCATATTCAATATATGCTTTGCTTCCATTCAGTTTTGTCAAGTACATTTGGTTAACCCTTTGTTCCCCCAGCAAATATTGACTGACTGTGCTAAATATACCTTTCAAGGAACATTTGAGCTGTTAAAAATAAATATGCCAGGTCTTTGAAAATATTCCATGATGGCGCAAATCTTACGTTACAAGATCTCACAGTGCATTTTGCCTCTCATGGGTGATAAAAACAAAGCAAAAGAAAATACTAACGTTGTATAAATTCCCTTTGAATTATCACTCACAAGGACAAAATTAAACTTATTTTCATTTCCCATTTGGGAAATAACATGCCGCCCAAAGGTACACTGCCAAGTCAGTTGAAGGAAAAAAAATTTAATAATGTGTAGTTCTTTGGAAGTCCAACCTATAAAAATGTTCGGCTTTTAATAAAAAACCCCAGAACCACTCTAAGGATGTCTGCCATCCAAATATGTCATTTTATTATGCAATACCACATGTAAATGCCAAATTGTCATAACCAAGAGTAATACGGTCATTAAGTTTTCCTATGGCTACTTTAACCATGTTTATAAGTAGAGGGTTCAAAAGAGGTGACGCTGGCCTGTCCAATAGCAAAACAAACCTTTACCAAAACATGCAAAACGCTATCACCTGTTGCTTTAGTCTCAGCATCACTAATTCCTTGAACTCACTGTGTATGAAATTGTGTCAAATGCTGATTGGTTCTGATTGCTAAAT
This sequence comes from Hyperoodon ampullatus, assembly GCF_949752795.1. NCBI lineage: Eukaryota > Metazoa > Chordata > Mammalia > Artiodactyla > Ziphiidae > Hyperoodon > Hyperoodon ampullatus. Next base: position 22,506,122 of record NC_136913.1, on the reverse strand, counting down.
TTCTGAGGCCTCAATGAAAATGGTTTCTGTCTGCCCATGCTAAAAAGGGATCGATTTCCACTTGTAACTGAGGTGGTTCTTGGTAGCTGCACCTTAAACACAAACTGCTATTCATTTGTGTACATCTGTATTTTTAGAAGGATGCACACACAGAAATCACCCACACCCGGAAACGTGGTGCACAGGAAGCATTCAAAAATATCTTTTGAAGAAAATGAATAAAACAGAAGCAATAAAATAAAAACGCACAGGAGCAGATTTGTGGAAAATAAGGAAAGGGTCTAAAATTCACAGGAGAAAAAAACTTCACAGTAGTTTTCATACTCTTGAATCAAATATATGATGGGTCTTTCTCCCATTTCCAATCAATTACCAAATCTGTCCGCTGGCCTTATAGTCCCATTATCACCAACCTCACTCAAGCCCAGACCTCAAAACTGAACTACTGTGATAGCTCATGCCTGGTTTCCCTGACTCCATGCTCTCCCACATCCAATGCACAGACTTGCCAAGTGTAGCTTCCCAAGGCCTCTCCACTCCCCTCCCCCAATGGTATACCTTCCAGAGAGGATAAGAACACATGCTTTGGTCCCATTCCTCCTTTCTCACCACTCTCTTACGCCAGCTCTTCGCCCCACAGTGTTGGTTTTCTCACTGTCCTCACCACTTTTGCCTATTGCCAACTCCTTGTCTCTGGTCATGCTGTATAACCTCTGCCTAAAATGCCCATTCCTTGAGCATCACTTCTATTCCTCGCCCGTAAAATTTTCCCAGCCCTCAGGAACTTCTCCCTCTAGCCCAGCTGCCACTGAGCACACTCTGCTTTGCACTCTCCTGGAACCATCTTATTTTACCTCCCTAACTGGATGGTCAGGCCCTCAGGGAATGACCCGCTTTGGATCTGGTAGTGTCCCACCCAATAGCAAGCACAAGCATTCACACTCAACCAAGAAAACCGAGCTGAGGTTATGAAAAGGTTATGCACTTGAGTGTGGTCTCTCCCCTCCCATTTATTAATAGGTAATTTTGTATAAAGTTGCCAAACCTCTCTCTAAGCCTCAGTTTCCTCGTCTATAAAACAGGAGGTAATAATGTTTACCCTATTAGAGTTGTTTACCCTATTAGAGTTGTTATAAGAAAGCCCGCACAAATGTTCAGTAAATGTCAAATACTGTTATTATCCTCCATATGCCTCCGGTACTGGGGAATGTCAGTGCTGTACTTACAGCTGACAATGCATTATTCAAAATGCACTATTCTAACCAGGAAAGAGCCTGGTCAGTTTCTGCCTGGTGTTATCCCAAAATGGAGAACTTAGGGATAACCCGTAAGATTAGGTGGAGCTGCTTCTCAATTTGATTGCAAAATAGTACAACTATGAAGAAGTGCTTTATTTTGGGATTCACAGAGATTTTCAAGAGACAACACAACACAGTACTGCAGTGACGTATGATTTAAACTGTAATGGCTCTCCAGGAGTGCGGCGACGGGGTTACAGGGCGAGGTCTGCCAGCATGCATGCTGTTACAGAGTTCATCATATCATTACTATTTTTCTATAATGGCCATTAACTGCTCCTCTCCCCAAACTATATGCACTTTGAGAATACCAGACACTCTTTTCACCCAAAACCATTTATAAATGTTCTGGGGTTCCCGTGCAGTCACATTTTTCTGTCACAGAATTATCCCCAGTGTAAAACGGGTCTTCTTATAGACAGTGCACAGTATGGGCCCACAGCTGCTTTTGAAGAATGACATGTTGTGATTTGGGATTTCCAGAAATATCAAAAAACAAATTGCTTTCTGACCCACATTTGCACCCAAAACTGGGAGAAAATTTTCCTAAGATCTCCAGGGGAAGTTTTAACAGGAACATAATTTTGCTTTTAAAGTTAAATCTTCTATACTGCAGCATGCTGGCATGTCAAAGAGTGATTACTAAGTCTCAGAGAGGTGCCAGGGTAGGAGACGAGAGAGCAAATCAGGAAAGATACACACATAAACTAGCTATTCACCAAAGTTAATACAAAAATATTTTTAACAAAATTATCAAACAAAACAAGTGGAAAGTGCCTCGTCGGTCAATGTAAGAATTTTAAATATTATTAAAATTGATTTTTAAAGTAAGACATCTCTTTAAGTGAACAGTCACATGTCATTTCATCCAAGTTATTTGAAACTTATTGATCTTTTCATCTGTGCAAGGACCAGACTCTGCCATCAGTTTGCTGAAAAGATAATGGAGCACTCCCAAACTGTTATGATAGGTTAGATGCAAACAGTGGTCCTCATTTAGACACAGAGAATAGCACTACAAGTGGAAAAATTCCAACCTCAGCAATTGTATATTACAGGATAAATTAGCAAGTTGTTCTGCTTTGCCTCGCATCAAATCCAATACCCTAGCCTTGTTATTTTAATTTGCAATCAGAAGCTGAGCATCAGAAGATGTACCTGAGGTACATTAAAGAGCCCCATGCAAGCCATCTTCTGCTATACTGTGAGCAGAGAAAGCCAACAATTACCAGCAATTTTATTTTACCACTGTAGGACAATACTAGAACAGTTAAAATTGTCTCCGTACAAGCAACCAGGGAAAATATACTTGAAATGACTTTATACGGAAAATTACATTTTGGGGGAAAAAAGTTCAATGGAGGACATGTATCTTTCTGTATGGGCAGCTAAAATCTCTCCTAGTATATTCAAGTCTATTCTATAAAATACTCTCCCTATTCATCCAACTCAAAAGCAAGCTACATTCTTAGGCTATAATAGGTCACAACTAAGTACACAGTACCTTGCTTCAGGAATAATTTTGCTTTGTCTGTCAATTGTCAACAAAGCACAAAGAGCTCATGCAACCCAGCCATGTACTGTGGATGATAGAGATCTAACAAAATACAAATAGTAAGAATACAAGATTTCTGAGCCGCCCTGCTTTCACTTTACACAAGGAACTGAAAGCATTTTCCTCTCCACATTCCATTAATCTCTATTGTATTACAAATCTTTTCATGAAAGACTCTTTTTTTCCCCTATGTGAAGCTACAAGTGACTTGGGGATGTAATATTCCAACCATGATGGATGTCCGACTTTCCAACATGAATGGTTATAAATGGATGTGTCAGTTAAGGCATATAGTCATTTCAACAAGGAAAAAAGAAAGAATCAAATGGAATGAGATGGAAAAATGGCTACTCTGATGCTCACATTAATATTTTAGTGATGAGCCCTCTAAGAAAAATTGTTCATTACTTCCAACACGGCTCCGGCCTCTCAACTTCTCGCTCTTGAAAAAACATCACCTTAGGTATGTACACATACTAACAAATAAACTTCAAAAGTTAAAACTCAAGGCTTACTTTCATCAATATGTACACGGAAAAAAAGACTGGAAGGAAATACTCTAAAAAGCCATCCGTGGTTATCTCTAGGTAGTTTCTTCTGTTTCTGTATTTTGTAAATTTTCTACAAGTGTATATTGTTTTTTAATCAGAAAACTGTTATGAAATGGGGGGTGGGGGAAGAGACAGTTTTGCCAAGAGTGTTCAATATAAGTGAATTACTAACACATCTGAAAAATATTTTGAGCTTTAACATGTGTTTGGTTGTTTCCAAAATGATTTTTCAGAGAATGGGCTTATGGGAAAAAAAGGCACATAAAAAACATTTTCTTAAAAATTTTTTTTTACTCTCAGAAATGTCAAGAGTAGGTCGATTTAAGCACATAAGCAGTTTCCAAATAGAAAGTGGCAGGGCATGCATTATTAGTATTACAATCCTATATGAAATTAATCTACTCACTAAAATGCACACAGCCTTCTATGGAGTATGATTTGACCTCCAAGGGTAGGTAATAAATCAGTTTTAAAGAGAGGTGCTTTGTTCCTCAGGCCTCTTCCCCTGTCTTTATTCAGTGTACGAATGGATCAGCTTAGATGTCCAGGGTAGGGATCAAATAAAAAATTCAATCAGGAGGGCATGCCTAGAAACTTATTACTAGCAGAGTTTCTTTTCTTTGCTCAAGTCTAGCTAAAAGTAATTTTTATTGTTCGTTTGTTTCCAGGCTATTTATTGGCATGGTTTAATGTGATATACCTTTGGGTACTGAACAACAAATGTTCAAACTGAACTATGTATGCAGTTGCCTCAAAGGGCATCTTAAAATCAGAATGGACTTCAAACCATCACCAGGCAGTGTTTGTTCATTTAACTTTAATTATTTTCTCCTTGAGAATGGTACTAATGAAACTGAATATCTTTCATGGTTTCGAAGGACCGTCTGAATAGTCTGTAAACAGAACTAAGGGTAGACGAGAGATCTGGCTGAGCCAGGGGGTTGCTAGGTGATGTAGAATGTAAACCCACAAACTTGTTAAGGTTTGCTTTGCTTTCATGCCACTTTCACACACTCTCAAAAGTTTTGAGAATTGATTTTTCAGGTGGCCATTAAAAAAAAAAGAAGAGAACCCCCCCTCCGAAATACGCCCCCAAACGCTCTGCCAGATTCGGAAGAGTTGAAATCCATCTGACCTTTGGCTGTAACCTGGGAAACTTTTGCTTTTACGTAAATGTAGGATCATGTATTTTATGAATGCCATCACCAAAGAAGCAAATCCACAAAAGTGGATTTCCAAATTTCAAAACGACATGTCTAATCTTTTCTTATTCAACTTGGAATAAAATAAAGATTTCTTTCCAGAAAAAAAAAAAAAACGGTGACCACAGCTTAGAGGGATTTGGGGCACAAAACCCACAACCCCATGGCAAATACCTCAGCACAGATTACCGTCGTGACAGACCTCTGGGTTTAGCCCCTGGCGGCTCTCTTCTGGCCTATACACCAGGTCTCACTGCCTGTGAGGCTTCTCCCTGCCGCCCCCTCCCCCAAGCTCCTTTTTAAGTAGCTGATCAGAGATTGTCCAGTAAGAGCACTTTATTAGATCATCAGGCAGAGGGGTTCACAAGTACTGAGAGCAATGGGCTCAAATGCGGCACATCAGTTTTAATAGACCAGGGGCTACTAGTAAACTGCAGATACTGCTGAGAACTTTCCATGCACTGAACTCTTGAAAAAGCACCGTCTCTCCAGCTTAAATGCAGCTGCCTCTTTCAATGCCGCAAATGGGTAAATTTGACAAAAAAGCCACCATTAAGACTACATGAAAGGCTCAAGACAACATCCTTTCAATGCTTTGTACTTCAGTAATCAGATGTACTTACTCACCCCCTCCCCCAAACCCGATCAAGAACTATTTCTGAATGGTAGGAAATAATTCCACTTTGTACATCTTTTAGTTAATCAAGACTTTCTATTCAGCAATTTGACCTTTTGTTCAAAACAGGATTATCAGTTTTTTCGCCAGTTACCAAGGGCGACTCGCATGGTGAACATAATTGCAATAATTTGCAAAACACCATGGCAACCCACATTACAACTAGGTAAATACTGGGCTTTTGTGCTACATTGTTATTTTCAGAGATGCTGAAGTCAAAGAACGAATGACAAATGAACACAAAATTTATATTTGCTTTGTCTCAAAAGAGAAGAAAATTGATAACAAGAATTGGGGGGAAACCGACTACAGCTGTAATTTCTAACTTGATTAATTAGGATGGTAACAGTCCTTAACAGTATATTCAACAAACAGCCCTGACTTCGTCTCTCCACCCACCTCTCTCTATACCACTACCAGTATCCACCCCCATCCCAGACAAATTTTTTCAGCTTGGAGAACAAACATCCCCCATTTGCTCTTTTCTTCAACTTAATGGAATCCTTAATTGCAGAATATTGTTCTCCTGCTCTTCACGGCAATGAAAACGGAGAGAAAGGAGGAGAGTGCCAGGGCAGACAGGGAGCTACAGTCATTTTTTTTCCTGCCTCTTTTGGACACCCCAGGCCCAATGATGAGACGGCATTTTTCTGGTATCAGCAGCTGTTGAGTAGCAGACAATAAAGTAAAAACTATTTAGCTTTGCAGAAAAGCCACTTCTTTCCTCTTGGCAATACAAGGTAAGTCTACAAGGCGAGATGAAGTTTCATAATTTAAATGCCAGAACGTAAGATGAGAAAATAATGATAATAAAAAAATACATTTTTTCCTGTAAAGAAATTGTTAACTGTGGTTCTATCCAAAAAGCTGTTGAAATGCATGTGTTTGCTATCTGGGGAAGATGTTTGACAATACCACCCATGTGCTGAAAGCCACTTTATACTCAGAGAGCCCAATTCACAAAACAATTTAAAAACAGAAACTCAGTACTCAGAAATTAATACAGAAATCAAAATCATATTCTTTGTAAACATGGTCTGGAAAATAGTATTATCATCCTTTCTGTAATAAATGTGACGATTAGGAAAGTTACATCAGAATTGTTTTACTTAGGTATGAAAGGCAGGTTCTACTTTATAGTAAAGGAGCAGTTTTTTCTAAGAGGCACAAATTCTGCTGTAACGCCTAGCTTTTTGGAAATTATCAAAATGACTTTCCCATGTAAAATGTAATGTTTGGGAATGAGAAAAGAAAAATACACAGAAAGGGTTTACAGAAGTTATACAGCCGAGATAGCGAAAAACAAGAAGCACCAGATGCACTCTCAACACAGCCCAGCCTGCTTTCCTCCATCTGCTTATTACAAGGCAGAGCAAAAGCAGTCTCTCAAATGATCTGCATATACAGTCCTCCTGACTTTTGAAAAATCAAATGAACGTGATACTATAATGGGTCCATTCTTATTTTGTCAGGTCTGAAAACTCCCAGATAGATTTCTAAGATTCAGCTTAGAGAGATCACAATATAACATTCTTCAGAATATGCCTCTGAAATTACAGATACTGTGATTTCTCCTGAGAAGTAAAAATCAAAAGAATGTGACACGTTAACTCCTTCTCAGTCAGTGACAACCTCTTTATACTTGGAAAATATATTTTATTTTCTGGCTTAGTTCATTCTGAATTTACCATACCTAAATTAAGTGCATTCCTACCTAAAGCCCAAATGTTAAGAGGAAATGGATTCTTCAATGCCAAATGATAAAGGGTTCAACAAGCTGTATTTTTTGATCAAATAGACTTGACGACAGATCATAAAGTGGGCCTAAAATCGTCATGACACTTGAACTTCTTTAAGAAACCCTTATTTATAAATGAAATATTTTAGAATCTATCTGGAATTCCTTCAATTATAATATTTTACTTAGTATACTTGTTCCCTCCTGTCCCAACCTTTTGTAGCCTCTATGGCTTTTGTGGTTCCCGTGGGTTTTTTCCCTTTTCTCCTCTTTTTTTTTCTCAACTGGATAGGATGCTTCTTGACTTCTATTTGTGAATTGCAACATCCAACCCTCTATAAAGCCAATAAATTACCCAAATCAAGAATGGCAAATACCATACCAAGCAGGTGGACTGCATTCCATCTCCAACTCCATCCCCACAGGCGATATAGGATGAAAACTGGTACTCAGAATGAAACCCACCTGCTATCCCTGCCCTGAATCCTGCTTGCTCTAGAATTCTCAACTCTGGCTGCAGAGTGGAATCACTAGGGAAACATTACAAACAGATTGCTGGGCGCCATCCCAGAGTTTCTGACTCAGTCGGTCTTGGGGGGGTGCCTGAGAATGTGCATCTCTAACAAGCTCCCAGGAGATACTACTGCTGCTGCTGGTCCCAGGACCATGCTTTGGGAACCACCAGTCTGGGGTACAGAATGGGCATCAGGATTTTAAAACGTTCCCCAAGTGATTCCAATGTGTAGCTCTGGTTGAGATTCACTGTCTGTGTGATTCTCATTCTCTACTGTTCTAAGGGAACTACTGGTTATTATCTTTGGAAGAATGAAGTTTATAAACAGAACTGTATTAAAAAACTCCGCCCTCTCAACTCTTTCTCCTTCAACGTTTACTCTTTCTTTAGATACTATTGATGTGATTCCCTCTTTTACTCTTTCGAAGTTCTCCATGTGCCATTAGAATTCTTAGCAAAGCCTCATACTGGACGTAATTCTATTAGAAGAACTGACCAATTCCTACCTGGTTTATAACATGTATGTAGCTTAGTAACATTCTTCCCTTAAACAAACCAATAAACAAACCCTTACTCTAGCGCTGACAATACAGTCCCTACGATATGAAGTGTGCTTCACTTAGGAACACAGAATTTTAGGAGTGCTGGTGAAAATCGTGTCTCTGAAAGCAAGTGCAGCTCCATTTTTGACTTTGACAAGTAATATGAAATATATCTGAACCCTAAAATTTAAAGTTGGAAGGAACTTTAGAGCTCTAGTCTAATCCTTCACATTCTATCTGAAGAAAATGAGGCCCATGAAAAAGTAAACTCCTTGTACACTGTCACAGCAATAAGCTGCAGGGCCACCTGGGTCTCTGAACTTCTAGTCCAGTGTTCTTTGCTCTCTGTACCTACTCTGCTTAGTGCATGAGCCAAGAGCCATACATGGTTCCTGAGTACTTGAAACATGGCCAGTCCAAATTGAGCTGTGCTGTAAGTGTAAAATATACAGCTAATTTCAAAGACTTAGTCCAAAATAGGCAATATAAAGTATCCAATTGATATTTTAAATATTCATTAGATTGAAATAATTTGAATATAATGGGTTAAGTAAAATCGATTACACTACAACTATCTCTCCCCTTGTTTTTAAAAATACAAGAAATGTATCATATACACTGTGCTAAATCTTGCTTTTCTCCACTTAAAAGTAGAGGAAATTATACCCTCTAAGCATAGATAGACCATCAGTGTTTTTATTAATGGCGGCACAGAATTCTCTTGTATGATTATAATAATTCAATAAACCAGTCCTCTTTTGACCAACAATTAGGTTGTTTTTGGTCTCTTACTATTACCAGTAATGTTGCAAGGAATATTCTTGTACAGTACCTTTGACAACATCTGCAAGTCCTGCATATCTGTAAGGAGAGATACCCAAATTGGAATTGCTGAGTCAAAAGGTATATTCATTTAAAATTTTGAAAGATGTCACCAAGCTGTGGTCCAAATAGGGTGTACCAGTTTCCACACTGACCAACAGTGGATTCGAGCACTCCTTTCCCCGCACCCTTTCCTATTGATAGTGCTACCTATTATCTAACTTTTGGATCTCTGTCATTCAGATAGGTGAAAAATGGTATTCGTTTGGACTTCTGAACTTAAGAGTGACCTTGAACATCTCTACCTATGTTTATAAGCCATTTGTATTTCTTCCTCTATGAACTGCTTGTTCCTGTCCTTTACCAACTGATTTTTCTGCTAGGTTGTTGGTCTTTTTCTCCTTGATTTGCAAGACTGCTTTATATGTGAAGGAAATTCGCCCTTTATTTGCTACATGGGCAGCTATATTTTCCCTTGTTCATCATTTCTCTTTTGACTTTATGGGGTGTGTCTGTGTGTGTATATGTAACTTCTGCCCTGCAGAAATTTTAATTTTTTAATTGGTAGTCAAATTTATTGATAGTTTTCCTCTTTGGAGCCTGATTTTTGTGTTGTTTCAAAAAGTCTTCCCAACTCCAAGATTATTAAAAATATCCGTTACTTTTATAGTTTCATCTTCTAAGACGTTTTTGAGGCATCTGGAATTTGTTTTAATGTAGGGAGCAAGGAAGAAATACAACTCTTTTTTTTTTTTCAAGATTGACTATTCCCTACTGATACGGACCACCTCTTTATGTAATACTAAATGCAACTTTTAGATATATCTCTGCACTTTCTCTATTGGCTCCATCAAAATCAGGAGAGCACCAAAAGACTTTAATTACCCTAAACTCCTAAAATTTTTAATAACTGGCAGGTCATCTTCTTTGTAGGAATTTTCCTGCAATTTTTTTTAATGGAGGAAGCTTTAAATTTATGGATAAACTTAAAAGAGAATGATCCTAAACTGTTGAAGAGTCTTAGCCAAGAACAGGATATACTTTTCCATTTACTCAAGTCTTCTTTTAAGACCTTCATTAGCATTTTAAAGTTTACTTTATATCTATATATATCTCACATTTCTTGTTAACTTTATTACTAGGTATTTAATCTTCTTAGTCATTACTGTAAATGGTATTTAGTTCTTCCATTATATTTTCTGATTGTTGTTGGTGTAGATCAAAGCTATGATATTTTAATATTAATTTTTAACTAGTGACTTTATTGATTTTTTTTTTTTTTGGCCGTGCCACGCGGCTTGGGGGATTCTCAGTTCCCTGACCAGGAACTGAACCTGGGCCTCGGCAGTGAAAGCCTGGAATCCCCACCAGGGAACTCCTCCTAACTTCTTTCTGTCTGTGTTAGATTTCTGGTTGATTTCGTTAGGTTTTCAGGGTTTGCACGGATCTGTAAATAAGGACAATTTACCTCGTCCCCTTCCAATTTGTACTGTTTCTTTTCCTTGTCTAATTACAGTAGCTAATTCTTTGAAAACTTGGTATTTGGCAAAATTGTCTTTGGGCTGCCTCTGGTATCAGATTTCCCAAGAACCTAGGGCTGTGGACCCAAAAACTAAGCCATCAAAGAATCTCTGCAACTGGAAAAAATTATATTAAAATCACTATAGACCTTTGGCTCAGAAGGCCTAAAATGAACTTTGGGGCTGAATTTAATTTTAACATTTTAAATGTTGACTAAATACTAACATGGTTCCTTTTATATTGGGGGAATTAGTTCTCTTAAAAGCTCCCTTCCCTAACACAGTCTTCTTAACCAATCACTTCTCCTGTCTCTGCCTCTAGCTAGATGGTGTTAAGGTCTGTTCTAGCAAGAGACTCCTCTAATTCTGTGACATAATTTTAAAAAACAAACATGAGGATCCCCGTAAGTCTTCATGACTTATCCATAAGTGAGGTTAGGACAATACACACAAATTCCTATCACAGAAAGTATTTCCTCTTAACTAAATCTCACTACTCCACCATTATTAAGTTAGCATTTCATGTTGTTATTGTTTTCTTGCAAACTACTCCTGGCCGAGTAGTAAACCTCAGTGAATATCTAGAGTAGTGGTTCTCAAAGTGGTCCCTGAACCGGCAGCATCAGCATCACTTGGGAACATGTTAGAGAAGCAAATTTTCAGGCCCCACCCTAGATCTAGAATCAGACACTCTTGGGGTGGCATCTAGCAATCTGTGTTTTACTAAGTCCTCAATGGTGTGGCTGTGATAAGTGGGCATGTATTTATACAAATAAGGCTTAATATGTATAAATCATGAGGCTAAATGGCATACTCTATCAAGTTGTAAAACACAGAAGCCAGGCTGAGATAGAGTGCTATCACGATGGAAGAAAGGGAAAAAAAAATCTATCTATCCTTAAAAAAATCAGCTGCTAATCCTGACATTTGCCTTCTCAAAGCCCAGAATACTCTATGCCCTTCTGAATACTTAGATTACTAAGGATTTGAATATATATATTCCCAGGGCCTACAATTTCTAAACTGCAAGAAGCATAAAGACAAAACCTCTGAAGAAAATATTGTCCACCTTAGCAGCTGTTTTCGTGTGTTACAGAAACAGGTTCAAAGAAAACTTCTTTAGATTCAGCTCCCCAGCTCTCCTGACCTTGGTCTCTGAATCTTCTAACTAGCCCCTGAATCTGTTTTCATGTCTCACCCATCTGCAGCAAGCCTGACGTGCCTCACATGGATGCTGAGATGATCGTAGGCAGGCCTGTCCATGCACTACTCCACTGCCCTATTTCTGATTCCATTCTGGAGCTTAGGAGATGCTACTGGGAAAAGATTCTCTTCAGCTCTTCACATGACGTTTCATATAATAAAACTAATGAATTTGACTTTGCTGCATAAGTACAGTCACTGAGTGTTCCTCCAGGAAAGCAGGAAATGGAGCTGGAGTAGGCCATTAATTAACTAAAACCAGAGAAGTCTACCTAATCAACACTCCTTCCCTGGGAACATGCTCAGAAGGCCTTGTATATTAGAAGCCAGCAGAGAGATTGACATTTCCACATGTGGGACTCCAAAGTACCATTGAGGAAGGAAAGCCTTTTGCAACAGAATGGGTTTTTATAAATTTTGTGGAGGAAAGAAGGTCTGAGATACTTCACTAACCAGCCACAAACCAGACACACAGTTACCGATCACACAAAAGCCTCCAGCATCAAGGTAGTCAAATACCTGAGGCATTTTCCATGCCAACATGAAAGGAGGAAGACTCTCAACTCTACTGCTACATTTACTGCATCACAGGAGCATCAATGATCTCAGAAGGATGTGGGTACAGGTACCTGGAGTGGAGATACAGCCTTTCACGTGTCTGGCAAACGGATTCCCTAAGCAGAAAGGATCTGTCCTTCATCCGGCCCAGCTTCCATCCTGGCTGCCCTCACCAGGAACATCATGACCAAAAGAGTATTTGAAGTGACTTTTAAAGAGAAAACACCCCCCCTCCCCCAGCCCCAAGAGAGTTGAATTTTTTATACATTTGTATGAATTAAATTTAATATCAAATAATTAAAACGAACACTTCTTAAGGGCAAACAACATGCTGGACCTGTATGTAAAACATCATTTCAATTGTATCTCTGGGGGAATGGATATTTTCATCCGGGAGACCTGGAGAGCAAGACAGCGAGCATGGCTCTAAGTGCTGGAGGCCCAGATATGCCAACATAAAAGATTAAGGGTATTTTGAGGATGGAGGAAAGAAGGGAAGAGGAAGAAGAAAGGGGGACACAAGGGGATCCGCAGGCCAGTCCCTCAGCCCCCAAGGGAGAGGATCCTATCATTCAGCTTTGAACCCCCGGGGTCTGAAGTAATGTGTAACACACTGCAGGAGCTGAAGAAATGTTCTTTCAATTTTAAACTGATGCAATTAAACTTTATGATATCAAGGGCAATTTGGATGGCTGAACACTCTAGCTTCCCTCAGGCTAGGTTGCTGGTGAGAATCCAAAAGCCCTTCCTTTGCAGGAGGCCAATAAAGAAGCCCTGTGGCAAAAGAGCAGGAGCCAACTCAAAGCTCTCCCCTCATCTCACTGCAGGCCCCTTTCACCTGGGGAGCCTTTGGGTGAGCCCCGCTTGGATACCGCAGTAACGCCTACCCACCCTCTTCCATGGGATGATACATCATGTGGGACCAATGTCTTAAAACTGCCTGAGAACTGCAGACTTGTGAACAAGTGTAATTCCCATGTACATGCATTCATGTATGTATATATGCTGTATATTCATGTATGGATGTATATATTGCACAGTGTTGTGGGCTTTTCTTCTTGAAGGCAGATTTAAAATATTTCATCAGAATGCTGCAAAACCACTGCCTTGTGATGAATTCTTAGGGATCCATTTTACTTGGAAAATGGAAAACAGTGCATCTTCTCTATGTCCTTTTCACAACAGACAACTCACTGATGATTACATTAATTAAATCCGAATAGATAACCAAAAGGTAAGTTTTCTCGGATGATTAAAGATAAATATCAAGTGAAATTACATTTTTCGAAAAATTATGCTTGAAGTTAAAAAAAAATCCCAATAACCTAAATGGGAAAAGGATACAGGTATATGTATAATTGAATCACTCTGCTGTACATCTGAAACTAACACAACATTGCTAATCAACTATACTCCAATAATAAAAAAAAAATTCCCATCATCCACTGGGTGTCACGAGGCTTTCCTGCTGGAAATCAGAGTTTTCAGAGAATTCCAAGTCATTGCGACTCTCCCCTCCTCTCAAAGTGTACAACTGTGGGAAGTAATGCCACGTCTCAAGTTGTTTATCCCTGGAAGATTTTCAGTTCCATTGTACCATGAGCAGTTTATGAAATATTTGAGAAGTATGTAAGTCCTATCTGAAAGCTCCAAAACAATCCGGAACATCATCTATGCTGACCGAGGAATGAAAATATGAGAACACAACCTTCCACTAAACAACCAAAATGACTCTCCCTGTTTGCCCACGAAGAGAAGCCCAGCATTATTTAACCTTTTCCCTAACATGGACGACATTAAAAAACACTTCACTTATGAATTTAACAGACTGAAAGTAAGCTTGAACTGGAAATGCCACAGAGAACTGCCATTATGTTCATAATTCAACTTTGTGTTATTCAATACAACCTAAGGCGCAGCTTTTGTAGAGCACAAAATATGAACTGCACATTTCTGAAAGGTCATGGGAACACTAGGAGACAAGAATAAAGTGAATTAGTGAAAATGAATTCAGTGCAGATTTTTGCATTAGAAGTCAAAGTTAATACAGTTATTACAAAAAAGTTACCATCAATCTCTCAGAAACAGTGAGCTGTAACCTTATAACTTACTAAATATTTCATCTAAGAGTTTGGAAATTTCCCTCCACGAGGCATATAAAAGGTTCTCCTTTCCCTCTGTGTGTACAATTTGTTGTTTACCTTAAAAAAGAAATTTCCTGAAAATGCATTTTCTTTCTTTTTAAGAACCCCAGTGACTCAACAGCTAAAAAAGTGGAATCTATGAGACCTAAAAAAGATTTAGGTCGATATTAAATTTTATTTTCATTACCATTAAAATATATTTTTTCAAGGTCACTATACATGTTAATGTAAATTAGTTCTTTAAGAAAAGCATGCATGAATAATTTTTGGATAAAATAAAACCTCATACTTTGTAAACGTTTCACGTATTAAAAAAAATACAGAAAGTCATTTCAAGTAGAAAACTAGCTTACATTCTTTCTGAAGAACAAACACATTAAATTAAAACCTCAAGGCCAAGGAGACATAAAGGAAAGACCAAGTTCTTATAACAGTGTTTGGGAGCCAGGAAGCCATGGTACAAATGAGACTAGAATTTTCTAAGTAACTCTAGGTCAAAAGTATACTCATTCGAAGATTATTTCAAAGCTAAAAAATTCATGAAATAAATAAAAACAAAGAGTGTAACACTGTAATTCACAGAAAACTGGAGGATGTCCTGTGCATATTTTTAAAAACCCATTAATTGGAAAGGGGAAAAATGAGTCATTTTGTTGGTAAACCTACTAAAATTTCCAAAAAAAAAAAAAAAATACTGGATATATGACAGACTTGAGTAAAAATCAGAAATGTCAAAATGATTAAGTATACAAATTTCAAGAAACAAAATCAAAAGTTTATTGAGATATTAACGATATATGAAACCAATATAAAAAAATTTTACTTAAGAGCTCAAAATATTTTGTTTATTTTAGCTTCATATTCAAATTGGCTCATAATCTATATTAATACGTTAAATGGAAAAATTATTTTGTCATTAAAGCAGTACTTTTGGGCAAACCTAGTCTATTTTACTAGTCTATTTTAAAATAATTTAAGAAATAAAAAGTATAAAGATAAAAATCTTA
Organism: Hyperoodon ampullatus; assembly: GCF_949752795.1. Classification (NCBI taxonomy): domain Eukaryota; kingdom Metazoa; phylum Chordata; class Mammalia; order Artiodactyla; family Ziphiidae; genus Hyperoodon; species Hyperoodon ampullatus. The sequence continues at coordinate 22,490,792 of NC_136913.1, read as the reverse complement.
ATATGCAGTTTGGTAAAGTTCAAGGCAGTCTTTGAACAACACGTTTATCTATCCAGTAAAGCTTGTGTTAATGCGATGTAAGAGTTTGGCAAATTCAACTTTAATGGAGCATAAAAGTGCTTCTGCTTGAAAGTGAGATCATTTTTAAAAATTCAAAGCATGATCACTTTTTTTTCGTAGGAACAGTCTGATACAAGCAGCAAAGCTTAAATAAACTAGAAACATTTCAAATGATCCATAAAGGATTAATAAGCACTGCAGGAAGTCCTATAGGCTCAGCATATACATTTTCCATCTCTTCCCCCCATGATGGGCATGATATGAAATTCTAAACAGAAGTGAAGTTTCAAAGTCCCTGAATGTTAAAGGGCACTCGTGTTGAGGTGAGAGGTCACAACTTAGGGCTCCCTAATTTGAAATGGATCAAAATTATGATGGTATTAGGACAAGAATCATGCAAATTTGGACATTCAATTAAAAAGGTCTTCTTGCTGAGGGTAATAGCCAGTGGTCAGAAGCAAAACTAAGGCAGAAGGAATAGTGGTAAGCTACAGGCCACTAATATAACAAGAACAAAATGACAGCTATTATTTTGGCAGAGATAATCTATGCTGAAACACAAAACACACACGCACACAATTTCTTTCAATACAATTTTCTTGTCTTCCCACTGACTTCTATGATTACCACAGAATGCAGGGTTCTAAACACATTTCTCAATTGAATCCTCAATCAATAATAGTAAAAACTTCAGATGGAAGATATGGGAAAATGCATTATGGCATTAGTAACTGTTTCCAAAATAGGCTGAGCTTATCAATATGCACAGAAGTTGATAAGAAGAAACCTCAGATACCTGAAACATCATATTTTTGTCACCCCAAAGCTCAGTCACGTTGCCTGTGTCCATCAAACCAAATTTTTTATTCTTAGGTTGGGCAATCTTCTTTCCTAATCCTTATAACTACAAATTCTTCAAGAATAAATATACCTCAGAAAAAAAAATTCCCTGCTTTAAATACAAATATAAACAGCTCCCCCAAAGTTACAAAGGCCTATTTTCTATGAAAGATAAAATGCCAAATTTTCCTTACCTATAACCATAACTACAACTTGGCATGGAGTCCTAAATTAAAGTCAGTAAGACCATCATGGCTTTTTTAGTAAGCACCCAGGTTTACTGCTGGGGTAAACACTCAGGGTGAGGCAAAAACAGTTCTTAGTTTTTATACAAACTTTAGAATGTGCATATTTTTCAACCTCTAGTGTTTTAATAGTTCCTTGACAGAAGCATAAATTATTCATGCCACCACAATGAGATTTACTTTCTTAAAATGAAATGCAAATAGTAAATGAGAAGCGTGACATTTAACAATACCATTGAATGTAGGGATCAACGAGAGGAAAGCTTAAAAGCAGACAAACAAACTACAAAAAAAGAATGTCTCAAGTAAACAGTCTTATGTGGGAGTACAACTGCCAAACCTTTCATGTGTCAGCCATCTCTCAGGGTACAGAGGGCCCTTACTAAGGCTTTGGCTATTTTATTGGCAATTCACATGACCATTAGCAGTTGAAGCAACAGGACTTCCATAGTGATAAATTCAATCATTTACCGAACATCTATTTTGTTCTTTGAATTTTCTAGTAACTTGATAGAGCAGGATGCAAACTGTCACACTCTTATGTGAAGAAGGCTTTCTGAAAAGAATATATGAACTTTGAATCAGAGGCCCAAGTTAAAATCCCAGCTCTACAATGTATTATCCTTCTAACACTGGCTGAATGTCTGATTACAATATTCAGCTTCCCTATCTGTAAAAGTAGAAAAAAATATCACCTACCTTCACAGGGTTGCTACCAGAATTAAATGATACCACGTATGTAAAAGATGCTTAGCAAAGTGTTAGAGAGCTCAAAAACTACTAGTCTTGGGAATTCCCTGGCGGTCTAGTGGTTAGGACTCAGCGCTTTCACTGCCGAGGGTCCGGGTTCAATCCCTGGTCAGGGAACTAAGATCCTGCAAGCCGTGGTGTGGCCAAAAAAAAAAAAAAAAAAAAACTAGTCTTATTTCTCCCACTATCTAGAAATCTAAAAGCTTATAGGAAACAAAATTATTTGCCAAATGAAACAATGTAACTACAATAGACTGTATGAAAGAAACTGCAGGAGAGAAGTTATACATTTAAAGTTCTCTAGGAACAGAGGAGAAAAAAACCTTCCACAGTTGTAATGTGAAGGAATGCTTCCTGGAACTGAGATGGGTTTGGGTCATGAAGGTTGAGAAGAATTTAAACAGATAGAGATGGCATGTGGGCAAGAACAATCCAGGCAGTTGTGAGAAAACAAGAAGGCCTGTCCGGAGGAATGGGGATTTGATGGTGTCATCGGATGAGAGGGTATGTGGAGAGGGAAGGTTAGATTATATAAGGTCTTAAATGCCAGAATACAGAGTTTGGGTATGATTCTACAGAGATTTAATTAAGCCACTCCAGCACCCATGAGTGTGTGTAAATTGTGCCTGTTATATTCTAGAGTAGATTATAAAAGAGGATAGGATGCTACCTACAGAGCTAAGGTCAAAAAACAGTCCAAATCCCTTTGGCTTACAGACAGAATAATCTAACCCACAAAGGGCACACATGATTAAACAACAGAGGTCCCGAAAAACAAAAAATGCCAGCTGAAAATGTTGAAGAAATGAGACTGAGTCATCAATTACAGAGTTTAAAGAAATTTAACAGAGATATGAGTGATATTTACAAGTACTAAATTGAAAAAAAAAAAGCACAGAGGAAGGTGGCTGTATTCATCTGATGTTCAACACGGGTGTGGAGCAGGCAGTAAGGCCTAGAACAGAGGGAAGAACGTTTAGATTAGCCATGGGAAAAAACTTGTGAATGTAGAGCTTGTGGGGATAAGAAGACAGCCCAGCAAGAGACTGCAGCAGTACCATTAACGCAAAATCTTCAAAAGATTTTCAAAGCACAGTGGCAAAAAGATAAGACTTCTCAAGATGCAGTGTTTTCGCCTGGGTGACCTGCAGACGACATGTTAGTTCTACAATTTATGACTTTTGGATTAAAGCTGGGAGAGGGAGGGTGTCCTTCCAGACATGGAGAGCCCTTAATGATAGCACTGCTACAAAACTGCACAGTGATCAAGAGTTACTGAACTAAGAAAAACCTCGGCAAGTACTCCCTCAATTATTTCGGCCCTTGGGCATTCGACGGGAAACTACTCATTGCTATTATTCTTTTTCCAACATTCATTTTATAGAATATCAAGACAGAGTCAAATGTTGACTTACTATGGTAAATAGAGGGGAAAAAAAGCCTGCTTTGATTTCCTTCCCTTTATTACCACCTTGGTTTTGTGTTTTAGAATGTCGATTACGTTTGAAAAGAGGGTGGAGGATGGCGGGGCATGCTCATCCCTTCAATGAAGACAAAAGACAGCAGCTATTTCATTCTGCTGTGAGAGTGTTGCCCCCCACCCCCCTTAATTCTCTCACCATCGTATTAAACTGTGATTTTCAACAGGGTCCTGAAAAACATATTATATTTTACTCGTTTTTCTAAAAGAATTAGAAGGCAATTATAGGGAAAGGATAAAAATAGGGCAAAAATGTTTTTGTGTTTTTAGACCAGCTAAAATTTTCAGAGTTTAAAATGACTAGAAAGGCAAACTGCTAGGTATTCAGAAGGAAAATGTGAATGTTTTCCCAAAGGCATTATTAACAATTAATAATCATTACACTGGTGCCTTGTTTACCTGACCTTGTGTAAATTCAGCAGCCTGGTAATTAGACCCATATTTTGCACATTTGTATATTTCCATGCATAGATTTGACTCATTCATTCATCCATTAAAATTTGCTTGACAGACGTAGATGAATAATCAAGCTACAATTTGTATTTACTGGATTATAGAAAATTGCCCAAACTGTTAAGTTCAAGGAAAGCGCATTCTTGTCTCTCTCTTGTGACTGATGTAAAAGCAATTACACATCAGAGGATTGCCCCAAAGCTCTCAGAAGAAGTGGCACTGCTTTTGCAATCTAGGGTCTTTAACAGTTATCTTCTTTTGTGAACGTAGAGACTTTTTAAAGATTAACAGAACGAAGAAAATACCCCTGTGCAAGTAAGTTTATTATCATTTACCTCATTACACTGTAATTTTACATTAAAAAGTGATGTTCTGATCAACCTTCCACATACAAAGTAAATAATAATGCATCTTTATTCTGCAAAGATTGTATAGGCAGTGGAAGTTTTGAAGAGGAGAAACAAGACAACTTTTGCGGAGATAGGTTTATGACAAACACTCCTCCCTCCCCGTAGAAAACAAACGTCAACAACAAAGCCTGATCAAACCTCTTGCTAACTAGCAATCAATGAGAAACAAAGGAACTCTAAGATTTCATTATTAATGTATTTTCATGCAAAGAAGCAGAACATATCTTAGTGCTAACTGCTCCCTAAATTCTGATGTTCGGTACTAGCCAAACACGCCGTCATGTGGAACTGTATTTTACACAACGGTAGTTATTTTGCTTTTGCAGTCACTAATCAAACCAACGCTAATACACGTTTTCTGGTCTAAGGTACAGTACTTCTTTTACACTGCTGAAGATACAATTTTGCTGTCTTAAATCCATCTCTTCAAACTGCTTATTTTGATTGTCTACTTTAGAAGAAAAGGAGTGATTCCTGATTTCTAAAAAAAATGTGTGTGTATATATAACCAGCATTATGAGATTTTTAAAAAACTCTTAGATCATAAACCTAATTTTATAAACGTATACATGAAGACGCAACTATACATTTTGTATAATCTTTACAACGGACATTTAGCTCCACAGCTGACAAAGCTTATAACCTGCTTTCACAAACATTATATTAACGTTTATGCAGCTCAAAATTTGGCTTGAAGCACATTTTCTGGATTGGCAACAGGGAGACATCCTAAGGGCTTTACTTACAAATTTAACAAAGAAAACGGTTCCCCGAACTTCCGAAACATATATCTGATTCTTTCTTTTTTACCATTACCAAAACCTAGTTTGTTTCCTCCTAACATTCCATCTTTTCTTTTTATAAAACAGATGTCTTGATGGATATCAGACATTAACTTCTGTGGTGATGGCCTGAAATCACCTAAAAGATCACCAAAGAACCAGGTAAAGCATTAGTTTAGAAAACTGAGTTGTTCTTACAATCCACATGTTTATATACAGAGAAAGGGGAATTTAGATGCTTCTAGTGTGTGTGATTTCACATAAAACTGTCTGCTGAGTCCATGGCATTGTAATAGGCATTTCAGGGGTCTCGTGTCAAGAAGACATGGTCCTGGCAGTTTAATATGATAAAACAACATTGATTTTAAAGCCAAACACAAAAGCTATTTGCCTGACTCTTGGCTTCAATGGAAACAACGAGGGGATGGATGTCCAGAGGATTTTGAATGGGAGGTGGTGGGTACTGCTGCCCTAGGAGTCTGACGCTGCTCAGACAGAGCTGCTACCCAGTGTGTGCCTTGGGTGGTTCTCTTCTTTTTGGTTTATTATCTGTTTTGTTGGTTGTCTTTTGGAAGGTTCCAATTGTTGCAAATTGCACTGCACTCTACTTGCTTAAGAAAAAAAAGGGAGGAGAGTAGCAAAAAAAAGTACAGCTGTTCTATGAACTGCTAGCGATGGTCTGACAAAAAGTCATCTGAACTCGTGTCCATTCCCTTGCTCTAGCTTATTCCCACAGAGTTGCTTTTACTACCAACTTCAGAATGGAAATGATATACTGCATCACTGTTGTCTAAAAATATTTAATTCTATATCACAAATTCAAGTTATCTGTTAAACTTGGATATGATGAGCTTTTCTGAGGCCCCCTACAGAAGTCTAGATTTCACATCCTATTATCAGCCACTTTCTCACCTCTCCTGATTTTCCCTAATGTGTCACCAGCACCACTGAGCATATGATGACCAATAAATAGAACAACTCTCCAACAGGAGGCAAAAGCCAACTGGGCCCCATTACTCTTCTGCAAGAGCGCATTTGTGTATGCCAGGGCTAAGGAAGAGCACACAAAAACGAGACAAACACCCAAGCACACACATGGCGCTAAGGGCTTCTCAAAGCTGGATGTCTGGGTATTTAGCTATGCTGTTAACAGGAAAAAGCTATGACTGCCAGTGTTAAGAGAACTTACGCCAACAGGAGTTTCAAAACCAGCCCTGCCACTAACAAGCCAGTTTCCTGGTCATGGTCTGGGAGACAGGTAGGAGTGTTATTAGATAAAAGAAAAGATCAAAACCACATCTTTGTAACACACACACACACACACACACACACACACAGAGAACTTCTTAAGATTCCTAAGGTGACTGAAATTTACACTGTGAGAGAGACTGAAGCTGACATTCCAGAAAATACTGTCCACTGAGTGTGGAGTCATTAATAATAAAAAATAGGAATTAATTGTCTATTCCATTAAATACCACCCACAGCCTTTCTGAAGGTTCTAAAAATCACTCCCGCACTCAAATAAACAAGTCCTGTGTCTGCCATGTCCCTGGAGCTCTGCTCTACTCCGGGGACACGAAGCAAAATAAGGCACTCAACAGTGCGGCCTGCATTCACCAGGAGCTTGCTGATAGATGCCGTCCCACGTTGTGTTCAGGGGTTATGGACACACAGGAGAGAGGACATTCTGCCTGTAGAGTTGAGGAAGGAAAGCTTTCCAGAGACTGTGCCGCTGAAGGTGTAAGGAGAATTTCGCAAGTTGGGGCCACGTTAGTGCGGGCAGGGGATTCCAGGCAGAGAAGATGGCAGGAGTGAAGGCAGGGAGGGAGAAAAGCACGTGGGAACTTTGAGGAATACCAAGCCCCCCCACCCCCGGGCAGCGTGCAGATAACCTACGGTGGGCAGTGAGGATGGAGAAGAAGGTGGCAAGACTAGCTTGGGGACTAATGCCACGCTAAGGAATTTGAATTTCAAACTGTAAGAAATGAGAACCCTCTGAAGGTTTTTAAACTGCAAGGTAACATCATTAACCCTATTTTGGGAAGGTAATCCTGTGAACACTGTGGACAGTGGACTGATAAGGGAATAGGCCAAGACAGGAAGATCAATTAGAAAGCTAAGATGGTACTTCCCTGGTGGCACAGTGGTTAAGAATCTGCCTGCCAATGCAAGGGACACAGGTTCGATCCCTGATCCGGGAAGAACCCACACGCAGCTGAGCAACTAAGCCCGTGCGCCACAACTACTGAGCCCGCGTGCCCAGAGCCCGTGCTCCGCAACGAGAAGCCACCACAATGAGAAGCCTGCGCACCGCAACAAAGAGTAGCCCCCGCTCGCCACAACTAGAGAAAGCCCGTGCACAGCAACAAAGATCCAACGCAGCCAAAAAAAAGGAAAAAAACGAAAAAAGAAAGCTAAGAGGACCAAGAAGCGAATTAAATCTGTGGAAATGGAGGAAAAGGCAATGTGACAGTAAGAGAAATACAAACACCATGACATCCAACATGGGCAACTTGAGGGCTTCTATCATCCTAGGTGAGGACATGCTGGAGGGTATTGCTCTATGTACCTCACAAGATTACTGTGAGGAACACATTAGGAAAGGTTGTGAAAATGCTGTGAAAATTGCAATGCACTGTGTAATATACAATGTATATTACCATAATAGAATCCTCTCCTTTTCAAATCACTTGTCTCTTTCTTTAAGGGACATTTAATACTTCTGGTAGGTGAGATGAAAAAACTGTTTAGGGAGGAAGGTCCTGACAGCCCTAAAGACAGGGAGCTAAGTAAACCAGTTTGCAAGAAAAAGCCCCAAACATTTCAAAAGATGGACAGTCTATTTTCATTCGAATTGCTGCATACTGAGGGGGTTGCAGAATCCCATTCCTATTATCCGATTCCTGTGAGGAACACTGGGAAATGCAGCCTAGGGACTGTCCCATTTATTTTATTGTAATTTTATTTTTTTAAATAAGAACTGTATATATTTAAGGTGCTCAACATGATGACTTGATATACACAGTGAAATGCTTACGAAAGTCAAGCTACTTAACATTATCTTCTCCTCACATAGTTACTACTACTTCTTTTTTTTCTTTTTTTGTGATGAGAGCACCTGAAATCTACTCTCAGAAAATTTCCAGTCTTCAATATGGTATTATTAACTATAGCTGTCGTACTGTACACATTAGATCTCTAGACTTATTCATCCTATGTAACTGCAACTTTGTACCCTTTGACCAACATCTCCCCTGGCCATGCTGATTTTTGGACCCTGCTCATAGAGTGCTAAGCCTAGGCAAAACTATGCACTTCCTACAGAGGGGAGGGTGAAGCTACTCAGAAAGAGACTATGGTGAGTCATAGTCAAGATTGAGAGGGTGGTGACAAGACTGCAGATCTCAGAACCACTTTAAAATGTTGTAAAGAACACAATTCCTCGGCATATGCAGGATCAGATGATGTCATGAAATCATTATACAGGAGGTCTCCTAGAAGAGATACAGGGAAGATGACATTTCTATACACAAATATTCCTCAGCCTAAGTTTATACAATCATATCCACACCAGAGAAGAGACAAGGCTGAGCAATGCTAATTATCTGCCATTTGTCAAGTGTCAGCGATATACCTGAAGACTTAACAAGGATGGCAAATTCTCACCAAAAATGTGGAAATATTAAAGATGCTATGGGGGCTTCCCTGGTGGCAAGTAGTTAAGAATCCGCCTGCCAATGCAGGGGACATGGGTTCCAGCCCTGGTCCGGGAAGATCCCACATGCCGCGGAGCAACTAAGCCTGTGCGTCACAACTACTGAGCCTGCGCTCTAGAGCCCGCAAGCCACAACTACTGAAGCCCGTGCACCCAGAGCCCATGCTCTGCAACAAGAGAAGCCACAGCAACGAGAAGTCCGCGCACTACAACGAAGAGTAGCTCCCGCTCGCCGCAACTAGAGAAAGCCCGCGCACAGCAATGAAGACCCAACAGAGCCAAAAAAACCCCATAGTATTAAAGGTGCTCTGGGCTGTTTACTTTCATACAATTAATTTTGGTCACATTAGAACTCATTTTGTTTTAGAAATTTAATTCCCTTCTCATTTTTTTTAGGAAAATTTGATTTATCAAATGTATGATTTTATTGAAAAATGAGGAAAAAGTGAAAGCAATTTAAAATAAAATTACATTTAAAAGTAATTCTATATGCCAAGTTTAAAAGCTTAACAATTAGTTTATAAATATATACAATATATTGAATATTGATTATAACACAAGCAATTGCAAGCATTTTGTTGTTGGCACCACGCTCCATTGGAAGAGCCCATTAATAATCTTCTACCGTTCACCTGAAATGCAAATTAACGAGCTTTCCATAAAACAATTTGTGTGGCTCTTCCCCCTTCTCCTTTTTAAGTACATATTTAACTTGATACACGTGTGAAAGCATATATACCTTTTATTCTCATAACTTCACATATAGAACTATATAAACATATAGAAATCATATATATAATAATCATAGAGGTCATATATAGAAATCACATTTAAAATACTTAGTGGTCCTCATATATTACATTAGAATTCATCAACATGTGTTTTTTGAAAAGTTTAGTAATCACAGGGGGAATTTTTAAAAACACTAGGGCCCTTGCTTACCCTCAGAAATTCTAACCTAATGTTCCAGGGTGGGCTGACCCATTAGACACTCTTTTTAAAACCCACCCAGGTGGGCTTCCCTGGTGGCACAGTTGTTACGAATCCGCCTGCCAATGTAGGGGACACGGGTTCAAGCCCTGGCCCGGGAAGATCCCACATGCCGCAGAGCAACTAAGCCCGTGCACCACAACTACTGAGCCCGCGCTCTAGAGCCTCTGAGCCACAATTACTGAAGCCCGTGCGCCTAGAGCCCACGCTCCACCACAAGAGAAGCCACCGCAATGAGAAGCCTGCGCACCGCAACAAAGAGCAGCCCCACTCACTGCAACTAGAGAAAGCCCGCGCACAGCAACGAAGACCCGATGCAGCCAAAAATAAAATAAACAATAATAATAAATAAAAAAAAGAAAGACCTGGCTCAGACAAACCTTTAAACACACACACACACACACACACACACACAAAACAAAACAAAACACAAAAACCCCTCCAGGTGATCGTCATGTGCAGCCAAGGTTGAGATCCACTGTCTGCTTGATACAGAGACAGGCATATGATAAAAAAGAAATGCTGTGGTGAAAAAAATTTTTAATGCAGCATTCGTAGAACGTTCCATCTGTCTCAAAATGTTCCTTTGGTTTTCAGTATGAAATTTTAGAATCTTAAAATGGCTGGGGCAACATCAATATTTCTAGGATGCAAGGACTTAATTCTCAAATAGGACTTGAGTCTATACTATCCTTATTTACTGGTAAGGACCATATTAAAACGCACTGTTTTATTTTTCCTTTCTCTTTTAAGCAGCTTCACTATTTTGATAAAAACGATCCCTATTATGAAATATTCAAAGAGAGAAAAGCAATATGGAAAAGATAAAATTCACCTAAACTTTTCACCACTCAGATATGGTTTCTGACCTATGGTAAAATCCTTCTAGAAATTTCTTTAAGCATACACACATACAAAGATTTTACGTAAGTGACACTACACTACATAAGCTGGTGTTTTTTAAAAACTCAACACTATTATGTGGCCAAATATTTGGTCCAATAAATACAGATTTGTAAAATAAATGTTAAAGGCTGCATATTAACTATGTATTTATGCAGGTTATTTTTAATGTTTCATGGGTCCTCAGTGTTCTTTTGAGAACCAACTGATTCACCTGTAATTCTCTTAACTACAGAAATGTCGAAAAAATTTCTATAGCTGCAATGCTACATACTAGGGAGTAGAATTGGAAACCAAAATTAAAAAAGCAAAAAAACGAACAAACAAAAACTTTCCCCAAATGAACTCCTTTGGGTATAAATCTAAAAAAACACGTATAGGACTTTTATGCTGAAAACTACAAAATGCTAATGAAAAAATAAGAAGACCTAAATAAGTGAAGAGACATTCCATGTTCACAGACTGGAAGACTCAACATAGTAAACATGTCAACTGTCCTCAAAGGGGACTTCCCTGGTGGAGCTTGGTTAAGAATCTGCCTGCCAATACAGGGGACATGGGTTCAAGCCCTGGTCTGGGAAGATCCCACATGCTGCGAGCAATTAAGCCCGTGTGTCACAACTACCGAAGCCTGCGTGCCTAGAGCCCGTGCTCTGCAACAAGAGAAGCCACTGTGAATAGAAGCCCGTGCACCACAATGAAAGAGTAGCCCCCACTCACCGCAACTAGAGAAAGCCTGTGCACAGCAACAAAGACCCAACGCAGCCAAATAATAATAAAAAGATTTTAAAAACTGTCCTCAAAGTAACATATACATTTAATATAATTCCAACAGAAATCCCAGCAAGACTTTTTTTGTTGATAGACAAGCTGACTCAAATTTATATGGAAAGGCAAAAGAACTAGAATAGCTAAAACATTCTATTAAAAAATATAATGGAGGAATCACACTACCTAAGACTTACTATAAAGCTACAGTAATCCAGACTGTGACGTTGGCAAAGGGCTAAACACAGAGATCAATGAAAGAGAACAGAGGGTCCAGAAACAGACCCACACAAGTATGCTCAAATGGTTTTTGACAAGGGTACAGAAGCAATTCAAAGGTGTAAGAACAGTCTTTTCAGTAAGTGGTGTTAGGACAATTGGACTTACATAGACCCTCCCCCCACAAAAAAATGAACCTTGTCCTAAACCTCATACCTTACACAAAAATTAACTGAAGGGCTTCCCTGGTGGCGCAGTGGTTGAGAGTCCGCCTGCTGATGCAGGGCACATGGGTTCGTGCCCCAGTCCGGGAAGATCCCACATGCCGCGGACTGGCTGGGCCCCTGAGCCATGGCCGCTGAGCCTGCGCGTCGGGAGCCTGTGCTCCGCAACGGGAGAGGCCACAACAGTGAGAGGCCCGTGTACCACCAAAAAATAAATAAATAAATAAATAAATAACTGAAGATGGATCATAGATCTAGACATAAAATTTGAATTCTTAGACTTAGACCAAAAGCAAGATCTATAAAATAAAAAAATTTTTAAGTTTGTTCTGTGAAACACAGCATTAAGAGAATAAAAGTACAAGCTACAGAATGGGAGGAAATATTTGCAAATCACATATCCAACAAAGGACCTGTATCTAGAATATGTAAGGACTCAAAACTCAACAGTAAGAAAATAATGCAAATTTTAAAATGGGGGAAAATTTGGACACTTCACCAAAAATGATATAAGGATGGCAAATATAAACACACTAACCATCAGGGAAATGCAAGTTAAAACCATGATGAGATACTGCCCACACCTATTAGAAGGCCTAAAATAAAAAACACCAATGATACCAAGAGCTTATGAGGATGCCCAGAAACTAGAACTCTCATATGCTGCTAGTGGTAATGAAAAATGGTGCTGTTACTCTGAAAAATAGTTCGGCAATGTCTTTAAAAGAGTAAAAATACACTTAACATATGAGCCAGCAATTCTACTCCTGGCTATTTAACCTATAAGAATGAAAAGTTATGCTCACACAAAATCCTATACACGAATGTTTATACAAGCTGAATTCATTATTGCTAAAAACTGGCCAAACACTTTCCAGTGGGTAACTGGATCAAAGAAACTGATACATCCATACACTGGAATAATATTCTGTAATAAAAGGAACAACCTACATGAAGGAAGACTGTCCCAAAGGCTGTGTACTAGGTGATTCCATTTCTATGACATTCTTGGAAAGACAGTAATAAAGTGAGGAGAACAGATTCATTACTGATCCATCCATGACAGACAGAGTTAGTGGTGGGAAGGAACATGTGATTATAAAGAGATAGCAAGAGAAGTTTTTTGGGGCAATATAACTATTCTGTATCCTGAATGTGGTGGTAGTTATATAAATCTATACATGTGCTAGAATTTGTAAAACAGCAAACTGCTATAGACAGGGGTAGGTTAAAATGGATGCACATTTGAATATAGGAAAATTAAGTCTTCCTTTTAAGTGGCTCAATATCTAGGTTTCATTTCTAGGAAGCTGGAGTAGGGGATATAATTACTTGAGTGCTGGACCCACTGCTCATGCTGCTGGGGTTCTGTCTTCATGACCCATTGAATGAAAGTAACTGAGTTGAAGATACGACCTAATTTTCTTTCTCAAATCCTCAGATCTAAAATTTCTCTGCTGATGAAGTTCCAACGGATATTTTAGAATTGTTCTTCCGTGTTGTTTGTGGGGGAGTTGTCCTTAGAATTTAATTTTATATTCACAGATCAAGTACCTACCCACTCCTAGCTAAGCAAAGAAACACATATATTACAAAGTTTCATTCTGCACATCTCTGAGAATGGCGATAGCATATTCCGTAAGGAGGTGAGGGGTGGGTCCCAGATGGAAGATAATGCCATGGATGGAACACATGACACTTCACAAGCAAAAGTGGTAGGACTCAGCATATGATGTGAGGTTAGTCTTTTGAATGAACTTATTTTAAAAGTGCAACTGAGGACTTCCCTGGTGGCCCAGTGGTTAAGGATTCGCCTGCCAATGCAGGGGACACGGGTTCAAGCCCTGGTCCGAGAAGATTCCACATGTCGTGGAGCAACTAAGCCTGTGTTCCACAACTACTGAGCCCGCGCACCTAGAGCCTTTGCTCCGCGGCAAGAGAAGCCACCGCAATGAGAATCCTGCACACTGCAACAAAGAGTAGCCCCTGCTCACTGTAACTAGACAAAGCCTGTGCACAGCAGTGAAGACCCAATGCAGCCAAAAATAAATAAATAAACAAACAAACAAACAAATAAATATATATATATATTTTAAGTGCAACTGAAAGAAGTAGCACAAGGGAATTGTGGACAGGGGGTGTGGGTGATAGATGTGTTTTGTATCTTGATTGGGGTAACAGTAACATACCTCTCATGCATTTGTAAACACTCACAGAACTGTACACCAGAGAGTGAACTGTACACCAGAGAGTGAACTGTACTGTATATAAATTTCAAAATGTAATCAGCACCATCCCCCGTAAAAGTAATATACGCTCGGGCTTCCCTGGTGGCGCAGTGGTTGAGAGTCCGCCTGCCGATGCAGGGGACACGGGATCGTGCCCCGGTCCGGGAAGATCCCACATGCCGCGGAGCGGCTGGGCCCGTGAGCCATGGCTGCTGAGCCTGCGTGTCTGGAGCCTGTGCTCCGCAACGGGAGAGGCCACAACAGTGAGAGGCCCGCGTACCGCAAAAAAAAAAAAAAAAAAAAAAAAAAAAAGTAATATACGCTCATTGTCAAATATTTCGAAAACAGAAATACAATGTTATATACCATTCAAGATACTGGATGTTAATGTACCAGAGTACAAAAGGCTTATTGATATGGTTTCAGATTCCACGTTGGAAATAACCTTTAAGAAACTACCATGCTACAAGGTTTGGTGTAGTGACAAAAAAGAATACCCACTATTAATGGAAAAGGCTATTAAAATACTCCTATCTTTTCCAGCTTCATACCTGTGTGAAGCCAAATTTTCTTCATATACTTCCACCAAAACAACACAACAACATATCACAATAGATTGGATGCAGAAGCAGATATGAGAATCCAGCTGTTTTTGAAGCCAGACATCAAAGAGATTTGCAAAAATTTAAAACAATACCACCATTCTTACTAAATTATTTTGCTTTGTAAGATAGGTAGTTATTTTTCATTAAAATATTTTGTCATATAATAGGCTTATTGTTGCTTATAAGTGGGTTAACAGTTTGTAGATGTCTCAGTTTTAATTTATAATTTAGCAAATATGAATAAATATAGGTCATGAAGAACCTAGGGGCAGGACGGGAATAAAGACGCAGACTTACCAGATAATGGACTTGAGGACACGGGGAGGGGGAAGGGTAAGCTGGGACAAAGTGAGAGAGTGGCATGGACATATATACAGTACCAAACGTAAAATAGATAGCTAGTGGGAAGCAGCCGCATAGCACAGGGAGATCAGCTCGGTGCTCTGTGACCACCTAGAGGGGTAGGATAGGGAGGGTGGGAGGGAGACACATGAGGGAGGAGATATGGGGATATATGTATATATATAGCTGATTCACTTTGTTATAAAGCAGAAACTGACACACCATTGTAAAGCAATTATACTCCAATATACATGTTAAAATAAATAAATAAATAAATAAAATCCACATAAGCAGAAACTCTTCCATTCTCAGTAAATTTAAGAGTGTGCAGGGTCCCACAGAATGAAAGGTTTGAGAACCACTGTGCTATATAACATTGTATACACTCATCAGCATGAGAAGCCATTATGCTGTGAAAATGTGATCAGGTCTTTCTTTTCTTTTTAATTAATTAATTAATTAACTTTTGGGCTGTGCTGAGTCTTTGTTGCTGTGCACGGGCTTTCTCTAGTTGCGGCAAGCGGGGGCTACGCTTTGTTGTGGTGCGCGGGTTTCTCAATGTCATGGCTTCTCTCGTTTCAGAGCACCATGGGCTCTAGAGCGCAGGCTCAGTAGTTGTGGCTCGTGGGCTCTAGAGCGCAGGCTCAGTAGTTGTGGGGCATGGGCTTAGTTGCTCCGCGGCATGTGGGATCTTCCCGGACCAGGGATCGAACCCGTGTCCCCT
Source organism: Hyperoodon ampullatus (assembly GCF_949752795.1). Taxonomy (NCBI): domain Eukaryota; kingdom Metazoa; phylum Chordata; class Mammalia; order Artiodactyla; family Ziphiidae; genus Hyperoodon; species Hyperoodon ampullatus. The sequence goes on along the minus strand of NC_136913.1, from coordinate 22,475,051 downwards.
GCATTGGCAGGCAGATTCTTAACCACTGCGCCACCAGGGAAGCCCTAATCAGGTCTTTCTTGGTACTAGACTAGTCTCCTTTGGTCTTTCTTTGCGGATCAGTTCCTGAAAGGAGTGGCTCTTGAGCGTGACTAGATGAAAAGCTGCAGTTGAAAGAAATTATCCTCAAAAGATTATCTGTGACTTCATCCACATGGTTTCTAAATCTTTAGTATACATATAGACATAAATCCCGGGCAGTTTGGGTTTTTTCCTGACATGATTCTTAAACATTCTTTGCTGGTAGATGGAGACTGAAGGCTGGCTACACAGGCTCCTGAGAGCCGAGCTAGCAAATCACCTAGGTTCCCAGCAACATGAAGAGCTTCTCCAACAGCCAAGGAGCCTGAGCACCTTGCAACGTGAATGAGGCTGGGGATCTTTCAGGAAACAAGCTGCATAATGTACGTCACAAAACTCTAACAGAAGAGTTATCATATGCTGGAACATGGTAGAAACCAAAAATATTTCTGAGGGAGTACCAAGGGTCAAATGAGTTTTGAACCAGGAAAGTTATACACTGCTTTTCAAAACCCAGCTAAGACCAACACATCGTAGGTGTTGGTATGAGCATATGGTAAAGCCATACCTGACGCACACCAAGCCCAAAACAAACCAACACCCACCAATTAGAAAATACTGGTGCTCTAATTTTCATTAGTAGTATTTGGAATCCAGGCTTTGAGAATTTTTCTACGGTACCATGGAAAGGCAGCTGAACTAAGTCCCTCTTGAACAGAAATATAGTTATTCCATTTAACACGAGAGTAAGCTAGACAGAACAATCTGGAAATTCGTATCTGTAACTATCTGCAAAGGGCCAATTTCCACGTGTGAACCATAACGTATACTTTCTAAGCAAGCCAAGTTTGAGAGACACGCATTGCCTGGGGCGCTCCCCTCCCCTCTCTCGTTTTACCTGTGCAGCAGAGAACGGGAGAGCTCCGTTTTGCTCCTTGAAGTCAAGAAGGTCAACGGTGTGAGAATCTCACTTTTGAAAGGTTAAATGAAATTTGTTCTGGTTCAGTGTCTTACTCTACTACAAGACAGTACACCTCTAGATGACTGGAGTTAGACCTGAAGTTGAATTTTTCCTGAAGACCCAAGGTTAGAGAAATCAATCAGAAAAAGGAATTCTACCGTTTCGGCACAAGCAGTTTTCTGTTTTTACCCACTTGTTTTCAGATATTTGACAACTCCTATGGCATTTCCTGAGCATTTCAAAAAACCTCCAATTTTCCCTTCAGAGGAGGCGAACCGTATCAGAAGCCGCCGAAACCCCAGGCACCCCTTCAGTGGCCGCGCTGGTCCTTGGCTGGGCAGCTGTAATCAGCTTTCTGGACTCACGTCCCTGCCAGCCCTGTGGCCTGGCTTAGCTTGTGAGGCTCACGCCAGGGCTCTGGAGGCATCCTACTGAAAGAGGGACTGCAGTGAGGATGGCGGGCAACTTGTTACTCATCAACAGCTGTCTTACCATATGTGATGAGCAGAATTCTGGACTAGGGTCCCCAAGGATGGTCACAGTCCTGATGCTGCTGCTACTTGTAACCCGGGAGTCACTTGATAGCACCAGTCTCTCAGAATAGCATGACTCGTTCAATAACTTTTTACTGAGCGACGACCAGGTTAGGTACGATACTGGGTGCTGGGCCTTGGAGGACTTAAGAACCTAGTGTCCTTTCCTTGCTTTTAGCCACTTCCTCAAGCTGCCCTTATCAGTGTCCCTTCCTAAAGCTGACTCTGGGGCCACATTCACCAACACTGAAAAGGAAACTCCCATGCTGGCAAAGTGCAGGGAGGGCCAGGAGCAAGGACAGCGCGGAGTGGTATCATTCTGACTTGGGGGGGGCGGCGGGGAGAGCGGCGAGACAATGGAAGCTTCTAGACGGACGCCTTGGCAAGACGGGGCAGCGAGGCCCCAGCCTAAGGCTGAATCTCAGGGCAGGAGTGGGCGGGGGCGGAGCACATGGAGGAACCCGACCGAGCCACGGCATCCACTGTTACCTCAGAACAGAATAATGAACGTTAACAGCGAGTGCTCTTGACGCACTAAGCACTGGAGATGCATCATCCCATGTAGTCTTTCTTATGACCTGATGTGCCAGGTACTATCACTATCGTTGTCTTATAAGCTACGAAACGGTGGCTTCGAGAAGCTACTAAACCGCTAGATGACTAGAAAAGAACTCTGACCAGGTGTTCGAGTACAAAACCTCACAGTCTATCGCGAGGCTAGCAGGGGCTGCTCTGAAAACTGATATAAGCAAGTGCTAAACTAAGTGTTCCGAACAGGAGGAAAGAACAGGCAAGGGCAGTGGCTACGACAGCCTCCACCTCTGACAAAAAGCTCTCAGACGAGGAAAATATGCACATGCGGGGAATGACATGGGCAAGAGACAGGCTATGGCCCGAGCTCAGACCCTGCAGAAATATCTGAGGTCAGTGTGCCCTGTGGCCAGGGCACCTGAGAATTTGGTGTGGGTTCCCTCCTAGTTCCTCAAGATCACGCTCTAGTTCTGCGCCTCCCCAAATAGGGTCCATGCCATAAGGTTAAGATTAAACAAAATAAAAGATAAAGAGGTGTTGTGATAAACATAGAGAGTACAAGGAATGTTGGTTATTCTATGAAGGTTAAAAGTCAGGTGGGATATAAGGCTGTACCTGATCCAATTTGCTTATTGGAACTCCTTTTTTTTTTTTTTTTAAACAGTTCAAGTTTAATTTGTTGATATATGGTTTGTGGTCTATACTTAGACAAACACTAAGTTCTGTAACATACTGGAACTCCTTTATAACAACTAATATTCATACCATGTTAACGCCGTTTGTGTAGAACACGTAGCTGGCACGTTTTAGGGGACTAGATTTGACCTGTTATTCCCTTAGATTTGTACAATAATACATTTACTTATAATAAGATTCTACTTCTTAGTTTTTCTGTAGAACACACCATGGTGTTGCAGTAAAATGTTATACCCGACTGAAAATCAGCTTGGTGGATATTCATACTTAAGAAAAAACAGCCATTCGCTAATGAAAACACACCAATCCTCCATCAATGGGCCCTGATATTAGAATACCGCATTAAAAAAAAGCAACTGGTGTCCGTGGTGTTCATTTATGTTAAACTTCCCTATCAAGTGGTGTGGAGCAAAAAGAAATACTAATTCTTTTGTTTTGTCTTAACAAGATTTAAGATGAGTTCTATGGATTCCTAAAGAAATGATCCTTCTTCAAGCACCGCTGGGCGGCATGGATTGCACTGCCTGGGATGCTGAATGGGTGGGATGGATATCTACTGCTTTTTTGCATACCTTTTGTACCACTTATAATTATGCTGTTAACAGTTTTTACAAAAAAGAAACCCAATTTATTCTTTTTAAATGTTCTAAATATAAATGCAGAGGCAAGGAGATAAACAATAATTCCACTGGTGCTTAGAGTTTAAACTATTTGAACTAATGTACCTGTGAGACTACTGCATATTGCAACCTACAACCTAAAAACTATCAGCCCACATCACCACAGGTAAGAAATGAGAAATTTTGAGGGTTATTGAAGACCGAATATTTGCAGTTGAACAAGATAGAGTTACTGAACATCATTGCATGGCTCTAAAACCCTCAGATCCGCCAGCACAAGACAGCTGTCATGAAGTACTGTTACATTTGAAAAGCAAAAGGCAACGGAAGTAAGAGTGGCTCTACAAGTAAATTACATGGGTGGGGGTGAGGATGGGGGCGGCGATGTGGTGAGAGGCTGCTTCATCTTTAATTATTCGATTTATTTACTAATTGAGCTCTGTGTATTCCTAAAGAAATGGTCCACCTTCAAGCATTGTTGGACACCATGGATTCTGTTGCCTGTGATGCTGAGTGGGTGTGTATTTTGGTGGACCAAATATATTAACCAGTACTTCACACTGCCCTCCCTGCACTTTTAAGGTCCTGTCCTCAGATTCAACTTCTGGCTTAACAACATTATGTTTGGTGGTTGTTATTAATTTTGTTTTTAAGGAATGCATATCTATTCCAAACTTAACAAGCATCATTTTGTTTTTTTTGCAAAGGTGAAAAAACAAAATTAACGTGGATTTTTCATATACCACAAAACATCCCACTCCACTTCCTGGATGTGTGCTGTCTTCTAGAGGGACTCACAGTATCGTTGGTCAAATGTTCCCTTCTTTACTAGGTGCTCACACACGTCAGCATAAGTCTCTGCATCATGAGACAAGTGACACTGGACATTATTTTTGGAACTCCTCATAAAAGTGGGTCCAAAAGAGATTTTTAAAATGTGACTTATACCACAATTAATATACTGAGAAAGAAATGGGGAAAATACAGGGAGAGAGCAGGAGTATGAGAGGAAGAACAGCTAGGCATCCACTCTCTGCCACCTTGTGTAGTAAGAGTGAGACTCTTGTGTCAGGACAATGAGAGTATGTTTCTGCACGATGTGATTTTGCATCTTAATAAAAATATTTCTGGTCAATGCCTCTTTGCCTGACACTTGGTTTGGGGAGAAAACAAATTAAGGCTATGAACTTGGAGATGGGCATATAATGAAACCAACAGTAATCAGTGACATAAAATAAAGACAGGGTAACAAAGGGCTATATTAATGCTTTCATGACCTTAAATTAATGTGGAGTCTTGTGTTAGCCTGAGAATCTTGTGAACCACTAATAAGCCTTCTGCCAATATGATCACAGTGCAAAAAAGAATTTAAAGAAAAAACAAGAAAGTACATTACTAAACATTAAAATGCATACACTACTGAGAGCAAACGTCTGGAGCAGAGATCACAGATGAGACACCGAAGAAAGCATAGGTCCTGTCCTCAGAAAGCTTATGTCAGGCAAATTTTGAGACTGTAAAACCAATAGCAAATTTCTAAGGAATTCAATCACCTATTTCTGGTCCTAGCAACTAATCAATGTTATCATATGCATAGCACTGACTAGCTGTTAACTGTTAATTTTTCTAGATGCAGGGCCAGCAATACCTCTGTTTAAAAATCGTAGTGAAGTGCCCCAAGTAATGCTCCTTTACAAGTTGCTGGAAACACTACAAGGCTGGTGAGAAATACATTTCGCTCCACTGGAACACTCTAAAACCTGCATAAGCCATCAATGGGAACTGAGGATATTTCAGTTGACTATCCACCTTTAGAAACGAATGGCTCTTTAAGTATTAAAATGAGGGTTTAATGTACATTATAACTAATAGTACTTGAGATGAAAGTAAATGACCCACTACCCCCCTCCCAGGTACCAAGAGGGGTCAGATTTCCCATTTATCAGCAAGTCTTCAGGGTAGGCAGCATCTCAATCTCACATTCTCTTCTGCGGCTGCTTCATGGATGGCTGAGGGGAACACTTCAAAAATGAACCAGCTAAACAAACTTCCCAGCAGCACTTGACAGAGCTACACCTATTCTTCCCATTTCCAAAGCAGTGGAGAATTAATTACCAGTTCTATGGATCTATTGTAAGTATAATAGACTAAAGAGCTATCACAGACACATTTATTGTAAAAGCACAATCCCAAGAGTGTCTACTGGAGGGCCAAAACGATTAACACAAATGCTTTGTCAGATCAAAGATAAAACCTGCACCGCCCAATTGAGGAATGAATTAGAACAGTGGGTTATCTTTCAAATTAACCAGGGCAGTTAGTGAGGAAAATTTCATGAAAGTGTAATTCTTAGCCTTTGTGAATCCACACAGCAGGCATTCTGCCAGCTGACAAGATGATGAAATTTTCATGCTTAAAAAAAGCCCTCTTCATTTCCCAATTTAGATTAGCTAGTGTTTCTCTCCCCTTTTGTGCGTGCGTGCGTGCGTGTGTGTGTGTGTGTGTCTATTTGCTCTTCTGAAGCAGAATTTAAGGGGAGGGGAAACACATATCAATTTTTCACTGTAAAATTGAGTCTTTAAAAAACATCCTTAAAAGCTTAGAGATATAGTCTTTAAACTGGCTTTTTACGATTTTCAAAAAAAATACCAGTTCAATTTTAACTTTGTATAGTGGAACCAATTAGGACCGGGGCAAGAAATCAACTTTGAATTAGAGCTTTCTGTGCTGCCTCAAAGTCTTCCAATGCTTCATCAAATCTCAAGATAAAGCATTAGAGTTGTTTTCCTCCTAAGGAAATTAATATATTACTTGAAATATCCTTGCTTGGTGCTTCTTGTATTTCTATGTATACAGAAATTTAAATGTTGTATGAAACAAGAATCCGAAGGATACAATCATTGCTATACGGTGAGAGAAAAAAGCATTTCCCCTGCTATTAAAAGAGCCAATATTAAAATACTATGATACAGACTGATTCTCAGATATATAAAAATTTTAATGTTTGCTGCATCACATTTATTCAGTCAGCACTATTTATTCACCACAGAATATAACAGAAGATGTGGTATATTTTTTGAAGAGTGATTAAGAAGTATACTTTGTTACCCTAAACTTTGGCCCTTTTGTTCTTGACGGCCAGATTTCTTGGTTATCTAGAACTGTGTTCCTTGGCAGGTTACAGTGTTTGGTCAAGTATCTTATATTCCTCCACTGTCTTACAAAAGCTCCTTCCTTATGGAGATGCCTCCTTTCTCAATGTAGGTTGTTCTTCCCTGCAGTGATTCTAAAACTAAAATGAACAAAATATGGAGACTCTTGTCCTCAGTCCACTAACAACTTTATGTCTAGCGGGGAGCATTTTTTAACTTGCAGAATAGGAGGGAAGTCTTTTGGTCGTTAGCTTCAGAGAACAGTCACTTAATCTCAGCACTTAGTACCAACATCCTTAACTCCAGTACACTTGGTGTATTAATCTCCAGCTGGATTGCCACTGCTATGGTATATCACACTGAACTAACTGTAATCAGGATCACGTGAGGCATGATAACAAAAGAAACTCAACACCATATCCCTCTACCGGCAAAGTTCTCTTAAGTCTGGGGTCAGGAAGAAAGAGAACACTCTACCAATAAAGTATAACTTGGAGGTGCATGAGCTTTCTGTATAAAAGCTCCAATCTTGAGAATATTTGAAACATTTGTTCATCATGGGGCCATGAAAAGAACGAATAATGGATTTCTTTCTCTCCCAGACAATCACATATGCCTAAGGACAGAAAGTAGAGAAACAAGTTCTTAATTCTGAGGACAATCATATCATTCTTCAAGTGTAGGAATGACATTTGGGTATTTTAATTAGAAATTTCTTAGGAAAGTCAATCAAGTGGGCAGTTAACGACAGGAAAACTAACTTGCTGCTAGTGAGATGGTTGGTAGACAATGAAAACAAATGCTATAGAAACCTTGGGTTAAATGTCTGGATGCCTAAAACTAGGTTATTTAGCTTGAAAAATACTTACATAACCACGACCACCACACCACACACACAGAGTTAGAAATCAATCTTTCAGTTAGGGCATATTTCTAACTATTCAGAAGATCATTTTTCTGCCTATTCTCAACTTAGTCAAAACAGATTGCCCGCTCTTAGAGAAGGAAATAGATGAGCTTCTTCTAGTATTAACATTTCCATGGTAAAGATTTTGATAGACTAAACATAGAGAGAAAACTCAGAATTCTTCCCAAGAGTCAAGAATCATGCTCTGCTCAATGAGGTCTGCAAACGAGCTGAATAGTTTTGATTTGGACTCTTCATGCTAAATGAAGGCCTAACATTTCACGTGCTGAACATTTCATCTACTGCGGAATGTGAACCCACAGATAACCTTTATTCCCATCCAACTGTTCATTAAGTACAGCACCGGATTATTCACTAAAATGTTTCAGATTTCCCAAAATGTGGCCATAATTATTATTCTAAAAATATCTTCAGACAAACCTACTTGGTTCTTTTTTCTTGACAAATACAAATTATTCTACTCCAAAGACTAGAACTCTATGCTTTTACTCTTCATCCTAATTATCTAATACTTGATTTTCATTTAATGAGTTCGATTTTAAAGAAGATAACGTTACGTTATATGTTAACTAACATACAAGTAGAAATTATAGGATGATACTGATCAAAGTCAAGAGTCTTACCTAATAGAACCAGAGCATTTTTTGGGAAATGCCTTGCCAGAGTAACCTCTTTACCTAAGTTACAATGAACTTTCAAGTAACAGAAATTTTGTTTAGATGACAAATGACATAATGAAACACTAAGAAAAATCAAATGGGAAATGTGGTGTTTTATTCTTTTAATTTTAACTTTTGAAGAGGAAAAAACTAGTTCATATGAAATGTGTTAAAAACGAAAACAAAAACTTTGAAAGGAGCCTTCTTTCTAATGCAGACAGCTCACTCACTGTTCTGGAACTTTTACTATATATTTATAAAAATTAGACATTCTTCTTTAAAATGCCAGACAAAAGCATTGAAATTTAAAAGATGTTTATTCTGATTTCCTTGGAAAACTAAGCTATGAAATGGTTTAGATTACCACATAAACACAAAGTGTTAGCTAGTTGGCAGTTTATTAAAATCACCACACGGGAAGGGATAGTTAGGGAGTTTGGGATTGACATGTACACACTGCTGTATTTAAAATGGATAAACAATAAGGACCTAGTGTATAGCACAGGGTACCCTGCTCAATTATGTAACAACCTAAATGGGAAAAGAATTTGAAAAAGAATAGATATATGTATATGTAAAACTGAATCACTTTGCTGTACACCTGAAACTATCACAACATTGTTAATCAACTATACTCCAATATAAAATAAAAAGTTTTTAAAAAGTAAAACAGAAATAAAATCACCACACATGATTTTACGGCTCTAGTTGCCAAAGATAGGTAATATTGATTTTTCCTCCTCTGATCGAAAATCTGAGTGACCATTTAACTTCATTTTATTTAGGCAGCAATAAACTAAAACACTTCCTGATTATATTCTCATTTTTCCTTAAAAGCAAAAACTTCATTACTAAAAATACTGCTCATTAATGAGATGAAATGCCCAACAGAAAAATCAAATCATTTTCCCCCGTCTTTTCAAAATTTTACAGTTTCATACAAAAACCATATCATTTTATTTTAAAACAAGTACCAAACCTTAGTAAGTTGCATATGTAAGACACTCATTATGGATACTTACTTCGTAGTATTTTTTAATGCATCGTCTAATGTCCATGATCAATTTGTTGCTCAGCTGTACCATAAAGGTCAGAGGCGAAGCCTTACAATCGATGTTACTGCAACGATACAAGCTGGGCTCCATATTGGTTCCCTACAGAAGTCAAGACAGACAAGTACACAAAAGGTTACAAAAGGTGTCTTGTGCTTAAAAACTTACATGCTGTCCTGGTGTACAATATTTTAAATTCATTTTATTGGTAAGCTTTTTTTTTTAAACATCTTTATTGGAGTATAATTGCTTTACAATGGTGTGTTAGTTTCTGCTGTATAACAAAGTGAAGCAGCTGTACATATACATATAACCCCATATCTCCTCCCTCTTGCGTCTTACTGGTAAGTTTTTAACCTTATTTTCTCAACCACTTTCCTCCCAAAGATCCCCTCAGTCACCACATAACTTCTACTCTTGCCACCATCATAATGGAGTACAAAGCCCAAGGGTAAACCCTGAAATTACTTTTTTTACATTCAATACATGACAGACTATGGATAAAATAGTTTCCCCTCTGAAAATACCAGTGAAGTCACATTATTGGAAATAAACATCCTTCCTAGAGATACTGATCAAGAATTTAAATTTGCACTTAATTCATTCCAAGGCAAAGCAAGAGCGTTAATGACAACAGTTTGCTCCATACTGCCAACTTAATTTTTAAGAATAAAGCCTAAAAATTAAGTGTTACACCACAAAGTGATCACTTATTGTTAGCTTAGCAAATCTAAAATTTCTGTAACCACTGCCCCCCAACAAATGAAATGTATTTGGGGGAGGGGAGAGAGGAGGAGTAAAAATTTGAAAAAATGAACTATTAGTAGTTGGAGAAAACGTTTTGTTTTGTTTTAAACAAAGACAAAGCAAATGTAATATACAGGAAAACTGTTGGGGTTTCTGGAGCATTTGTTTTCCTTCTTGATACTTAAACATCTTGGTTTCCTGCTCCAATCTGGTACATAACCCTACCCCGCCACACGAAGCAATTCCAGGTGGAAGAGATTTTAGAGCTTGACATCGGCTCTTCCACAGTTAGCCCATCTGCAAGTCGTCAAGCCTCCATGCAATTAACTATCTTATTTACAGCTGTAATGAAGCAAAACTCAAGGATTTAGCAAGTATTGCTGATCTGTGTCTGCCTCTTCCTTGCACTTGCTTCCAAAGACTGCTTTGTTTTGATTCAAAAAAATGCAAAACATCTGCTGTTTGTCCAAATTAACTTAAAATAATTACTTTTAATTTAGATAAAGGACGTATTTTCTTTCAGTTTCAAGGTTTTACATGGTTCTGCTGCCTACTCATTTGCCAATGGCTAGTACATGTATAACACTGCAGTGGAATCAAGTAGATTGGCCAAGTTTCAAGTTCTGATCCAAGGTCAATGATACATTTTTTGGCAGTACTTCTTTAGAGAAATGTCTCCCTGTGACTTTTTTAATGCCTGATATGCAAAGACAGCAGAAAAGATAATCAGAGTACCTTTGTCAAAAAGGAGGCAAGTGGGATGTGTAAAGATAAACAAAAACTTTCCAAAAACACTTAGTTCCCATAAACTTGATTTAAGATAAAGGAAAATATTGCTCTAAGCCTTAATAAATTGGGCTGGGAGTGGAGAAATACAGGTTACTGATTAAGGAATTACAATAAAAATACTTTAAGATAATTCAGAATTTTAAAGAGATTCCATTTAAAAAACCAAGGCCAAGCATTCTAGGAAGCCAAAAACAATACTCAATCATACTCTATTAAGAGGTTTCAAGCAGAAATAAGTAAGTTGAGAAGGCAGAATTCATGTGATGCTAAAATTCTTTAAACACATAAAAACCTGTGTTTTCTTTTTCCTTTTTATACACATAGTAGAGAGAAAATAGACTTTATACTAGTTCACTCACAAAACAAACAAACAAAAGAAACAAAAGCAACTAACCGAACCATCGAAGACGCTATCATAAATATTCTCAGTTCCACATATAGGGCATGGACATTTGAACCTTTCACAGTCCCTGTATTTCTCTTCATCCGTGAGCTGTGCTGGGCCACCAAGGAGAGCATCATTCTCTTCATCTTTGTGATAATGGTGAACTCTAAATTGGGTGGGGTCAAGTCCTATTAATGTTAAAGAAAAAATAAATTCAGAAAGGTACAATTATTTAAATTCCCTTCTCCAAAAATACTCTGAAGAAGAGAAATCAGAAAAGAATTATTTCAAATTCATGCACATACTACACAACCATTTGAACTCAAGATAGAGGCTCATATCACCAAGACAAATGACTTCTTTTTTTAAGGAGATTATAAACAAAACAAGTAAACTGCACCAAAACAATGCAAAAACATTCCACTGGACATTTGCGTTTGGAAGCAACTACTTCTATAGGATGGTTTTACTATTTTCTTAAAGTTACAATGAAAATCTCAAAAAAATGTGCACTGTTAAAATCTCCTAAAATCAAAGTATCACCATTAAAACTGAAAATAGAGAATAAAAATCCCATTATGGAAAACAAGTTCACTGCTATTACAACTCCTTCAAGCGCAGACACCACTGCTAACCCTGATTTCAATGCAGTGGTCGATTCCATCTTGGCTCAGTAGTTAACAGCATGTAGGTTGCAATCTAATTCAGTGGTTAAAATTCAGTAGCAGCATCTGAGTCAAAACTCAACATGGTTTTTTTTGGTGTTCTGAATTCAGAAATTTAAAATATGTGCAAAAACAATGAATCTACAAACTCTATAGGCCAAAATGTCCCCGACAATACTGAAGCCAAATATACCTTCTATATTTCAATCAAAACAACACAAGAAATCAATCGATGCATAGTTTACACTATCTTGTTTCCCCAAACTATTTGAGAAAAGAAATGATTTTAAGGCCAACCAATTTAACTTGCCTTTGACCAAAGCACATATGTCAAAATGTACTATTTGGATTTACACTTAAAAAGATATTCCACACTATATCTTATAACATTTTCTTGAAAGCATTCCTTAGCAATCCTGAAGAATTCTAGGCTTCTGAGTAATCTAAAGAAAGTTATCATTTGTTTTAGTATAAAGGTAAATAAGTAATAAAAACAGTCACTGAGCAAAAAAGTTCAAATACCAAAAACATCTAAAAATTATTGTAACTCTACCAACAGCTTGCATAGTTAGATAGTCTAACAGATGTATTCAGAACTCAGTGACAAGATCCTAAATCCCATCTGGTCAATTGTCACGTGACATCTCTTTAATTATAAAAGACTTAGGGCTGACTGACACAGTGGAAAGGTGCTGAACAAAGAATGAAAAGACTGAGACTTTGAGTCTTGGTTTTCTCACCTGCAAGATGGAGCTACTACCACCACCATGCACTTCTGAAGTTTAAATCGGATGTTAGGGACAAATCATTTTCAGTGGTGCCTATCACTGGTAAGCACCCAATAAATGCCACGTGAATGAAAAAATAAAATAGTGGATGAACATCATTTAATCCATCATTTAGTATTCATTCAAAATTACAAATCTGGAAAAATATATGAAATGCACGTTCATGTTGCACAGCAAGTTAATAGCTGCTCTTTGTAGTAATTAATCAAAGTGAGTATTTCCCAACATGATAGTGTATAATAAAAACAAAGACTACACATTCAAAACAAATTGAAAAACTGTTCTTGGTTACTGTAACATAGGTCACTTGGCCCCAAGACTCACTATACATTTTTATTTTACAAGTTACCTATAGTCTAAGAGCAACAGCAAGTTAGTGAAGTGTGGGGGAACATACACCTTCTCATTTAAAGACAAGGAGGGGCAGAGGAGTAAGAGAGACCACGCCCACGCCTGTGAATGGTGCCATTTCTTCCCTGTAGTGAAGGGCAACTGCTGCAAATTCCTGAACCGCTAGCTGTGAATCCAACTGTATTCACATAATGTCTTGCTTTATTCACGATTATGAGAAAGTAGCTCCACCTTTTCTCTGATGGTATAATTATTCATCAATTTCCCAGGCCAATACTATTCAAAAAGTAAGGAAAAAGAAAAATAATAAGTGTTTTCTGAAAGACAAGCTTCTTTCACAACCTAAATATCAAGGAACAAAACAAAGCTGGCTTTGCACATAGACAAAACTGGCTGGGCTCTAACAAGGAAGCAATGAAATCTCTTTCTAGGCCTCCCCACCAGCCATGCCCACTGAGTGCACCTGAGGCTTGGGGAGGCCTGCCTGCTGAGCACACCACAACTGGACATGGGCTGCCTTGCTACTTACGGAGAAAAGCCCAGCAAGTGACCAAGAGTTATGAAAAATTATCAGGCCTTATGAAATGCCTACTTTAAATGTCCATTTCCACAATCCTTATCTGCCCATGGCAGTAACAAAAACAAATGGCCTACCTAATTACTTCAGATTTATTCACAAGCTGATTTTTTTTCAAGAGAAGGGACTTCACCTCAGCATTCTTGGCCATAAGTCAATGGTAAATTTTTTAAATATAAAGGGAGAAGACGGTGTAATTACCTTAAAATATTAGGTATATAACGATCCTTGTACAAGAAGTTACTTGGATACAAAAATATCACAAAAAAGTGATTTTCATGGGAGGACAATTATAAGTTCAACAGGCAAATCACGGAGGGCTAAGTTAAATCTTTTTAAGAAAACATATAATTAGTCATGTTAAAAAGTATGGATCACTGCTGCTGGAATCCTTTTTTAAGGTCAAAATCCATGCTTAAACCCCAAACTTATTCAACATATAAATTAATTTTTCCAAATCCGCACAAAATTGGCGATAAGCAGCTTATTTCGAAGTTTCGGGAAACTTTAAAAAGTTTTACTGCTTAAACCATAACTCGTTAAGGCTGGAGCGAAACAACAGGGAAAAAGTATCTGGTGCTGCCACCTAGAGGTAGATTCTGAATTTTAAAATGTACAAAACAGCTGCTACATAGAACTCTATTCGTAGTTACTGTCCCTCCAAAATGAAGCACTATTGTCAGAAATGTCATTAAAGCAATAATCACAGCTTCCATACATGCATATACAGGGCATAATCAATATTAAACTGCACACCATACAGTAAGTAATCACAGCAGTCTTTGAGTGAGCAAGAGATACAAAACTGAATTCCAAGTTCCTTATCTCTTCTAATGAGAGCTTTCTCTGAACTGGCTTAAAGAAACAAACTTTATGCCCCAGCTGAAAAGAGATCTTCCACTTCTACTAGACTAGCTTTTGACAGATGACTTCAATCATTTGGTCCAGCACAGAGTAAAAGGAGGAGCGGCCTCCTTGGGCTTGGCACCAGTTACGTGGGGGAAGAGCAGGAGTGGAAATGATGTGCGCTTTAATTCAATCCTGTGGCTTGTCGCGACCCAGCCACACCGTTTTGCTTGGGCTGCAGTGGGGGAGTGGGGGAGGGCAACGACGACGAGACGGGACAGAGGGGCAGTGGAACGAAATTAAAATACTGTCATTTATAATTAGAAAACTTAAAGGATCTCACATTATTTTGGCAACAGGATCAAAGCTCTCATGTTTCAAAAAGTATTTATAGAAAGTAACATCACAGGCACTGGAGGGGATGAGTTCAGCAGTGCCGTTTTATACTTGAGATCGCCACATTCTTATCACACATACCTCCAATGTAACACTTAGCACAGAATTATTTTCTTTACCACAGTATTTTCTAACAATTGTAAACTATGTTTTTAGAATGTTCACTTGCCTCCATTTCCAAGGAGTATTTAAAATACTCCAAGCTCAAAGCATTAGGTTTAGAGGCTGATGCGTTTGACTAAATAATCTTCTTCCTCCAAAAGACAAGGTCTCTATTAGTGCAACTGCAAATAACTAGAGTAAAGTCAATTACATGTGTTCATACAACTGGGGAAGAGGGAAAAATCCATATGAATGAAACTTCAAATGAGTAGAGTAACTGGTATTCCCAAGCAGTTGTCTGTAATATGAATCACTTAAACTACTAGGGAAGCTAATTAATGAAGTCCTACTGTGAATATTTTTTTCTAAAAATTTCCTCTAGGAAATGAATCCTTTCCACAAATCCAAGCTTTCATATAGCTGGACTTCTTAGAGAACAATATACAAACTGAAAACTTAGTAGGATTAAAGAAAAAATATTTAATGAATTTTTAAAAGGTGACTGCTACATCCATCAAAAGCCTTGTATAAGAAAGTTCATAGCAGCTTTATTCATAATAACCATAAATTGGAAACAATCTGATGTCCATCAACAGGAGGATGAATAAACAAACTGGTATAATCTACCATGGAATACTACTCTGCAATGAAAAAGACAGAATACTGACATGCAACAAGATGGATGAATCTCAAAAATATGCTAACTGAAAGAAGCTGAACAGAAAAAGTATATAACAGAGGAGAGTATTTATATAAAATTCTAGCATAGGCAAAACTAAACTATGGTCCTAGAAATCAGATGAGTGGCTGCTTTTGTGAGGGGGAGGGTATGGACTGGGGAGAGTGCAAGGGAACTCTCTAGGCAATGGAAATATTGTTTTGATAAACTTTTTGCATAATACTCTTAACACTGTACATTTCATGGTACGTAAATTATACCTGAAAACAAAAACATTCCAAATAGAAGACGTTTGTGATATATATTAAAAACATTCCAAACAGAAGATGTTTGTGATATATATTTCCAAAGAACTCATTCAGAATATAAAAGGAATGCCTGCAAATCAATAAGAAAAAGACAACTCAACAGGAAAGCAGAAAAAAACTTGGACAGCTCACAAAAGAAGATATTCAAATGGCCAATAAGCATAAGAACAGGTGCTCAACTTTATTAGTCATCAAAGAAACACAAATTAAAACCACAACATTATGCCACCACATAAAATGAAGGAGAGAGGAAACACCAAGTATTGGTAAGAATGTCGAGCACTCAAACACTGCTAGTAGCGGGTCTAAATTAGTAGGACCACTTTGGAAAATTGGTCATATCTACTAAAGCTGAACATACATGTCCCCTATGACCTAGCAGTTCTCCATCTAAGTATATACCAACAGAAATATATACAATTGTTCAACAAAAGACATGTGCAAGAATGCCCAAAGCAGCACTATTCATAACCACCCAGAGTGGAAAGAACCCATAGGTAGGTAAGTCACACAGTGTGGTATATTCATACTAGAACAGAAATGAAGTACGACCACATGGACTCATCTCACAAACATATTGAATGAAAGTAGCCAGACATAAAGAGTCAAGACATCATTTATACAGCATCGAAATAGAAGAAAACTTCATCTGTGATGTTAGAAGTGATGATAGTAATTTTCTGGTGAGGCATGGAGGATAATTTCTAGAAGGAAATACGAGGGAGCTTCTGAGAATGTAGTAATATATTGTTTCTTGAGCTCAAGACTGACTACACTGGTATGTGTTTACTTCAGCAAAATTCCTCAAGCTGTTCGGTTAGACTTTTGCATACTTTCTGTATGTATGTTATACAAGAAATTCACACTGATTTCTCATACCACATACAAAAATAAATTCAAAATGGATTAAAGACTTAAATGTAAGACCTGAAACCACAGAACTCCCAGAAAAAACATAAGTACATTCTTTGACATTGGTCTTAGCAATATTTTTCTGGATATGTCTTCTCAGGCAAGGGAAACAAAAGCAAAAATAAACAAACAGGACCACATCAAACTAAAAAGCATTTGCACAGGGAAAGAAACTATCAACAAAATGAAAAGGCAGCCCACTTAAATGGGAGAAGATATCTGCAAATAACATATCCGATAAGGAGTTAATATCCAAAATATACAAAGAACTCATACAACTCAACACCAAAAAAACAAACAACCTGATTAGAAAAATGGGCAGAGAACGTGAATAGACATTTCTCCAGAGAAGACCAACAGATGGCCAAGAGGCACATGAAAAGATGCTCAACTTCACTAATCATCAGGGAAATGCAAATCAAAACCACAGTGAGATATTGCCTCACACCTGTCAGAATGGCTATCATCAAGAAGACAACAAGTAACAAGTGTTATCAAGGATGTAGAGTAAAGGGAACCCCTGGGCACTGTTGGTGGGATTCTACGTTTTTACAACCACTATAGAAAACAGTGTTGAGGTTCCTCAAAAAATTAAAAATAGAACTGCCATACAATCCATACAGTTTCGCTTCTGGGTGTTTACCAGGAAAAAAACAAAACACTAACTCAAAAAGATTCATGTACTGCAATGTTCACTGCAGCATTATTTACAATAGCCAAGATATAGAAGTGACCTAAGGGCCCATCAATAGATGAATGGATAAAGATGATGTGGTGTACACACACACACACACGAATATTACTTAGCCATAAAAAATTGAAAGCTTGCCATTTTTGACATGGATGGATCTAGAGGGTATTATGCCAAGCGAAATAAGTCAGAGAAAGACGAATACCACATGATCTCACTATACGTGGAATCTAAAAGCCAAAACAAAAGGAAAACAGAGTCACAGATACAGAGAGCAAATGGGTGACTGCCAAAAGGGAGAGGGAGTCAGACGGGGAGGGGACAGGCAAAGGGGATTAAGAGGTAGAAAGCTCCAGTTACATAATACATAAATCATGGGGATGTAATATACAGCATAACGAATATGGTCAATAATACTATAATAACTTTGTATGGGGA
Source organism: Hyperoodon ampullatus (assembly GCF_949752795.1). NCBI lineage: Eukaryota > Metazoa > Chordata > Mammalia > Artiodactyla > Ziphiidae > Hyperoodon > Hyperoodon ampullatus. The sequence continues at coordinate 22,457,185 of NC_136913.1, read as the reverse complement.
CAGAGGGTTATTAGACTTACTGTGGTGATCATCTCATAATGTTTGCAAATGTCAAATCACTACACAGTACACCTAGAACTAACATAATATTGTACATCAACATATTTCAATTAAAGAAAAAGAAAATTCACACTGAAGGTAGGAAAAGTAAGTAGTAAGTATCTCTCATGATATATCCCTGAGTTTGTTTCAAAATGTGTTAGACTGCAACCAGACATTACGTACCTCCTCACAGATGTACACACCATTACCTAGGAAGTCGGATTAGCAAAAGCTAAAATAAACTGGACTGAAATATGGGCAGCTCTTTCGATCTAACTACCATTTTACAGGAAATAGATGGGACAGAGGGGTGTGTTAAAGGATACCACTAGGATGCAACTGGCAAACTCCAGGATAAGGGACATTCCACATGACAAAAATCACCAGTTTCCTTAAATAAATGGGAAGGATCAAAAAAAAAAAAAGAAAAAATAGAGAAGATTAACTATCATATGGACTGTGACTGGATTCCAATTCAAAGGAGGAGCTTCTTTTTAAAAGAAAAATGCATTCACAGTACGATAGGGGAAATACATTTATTGGTTATGTGATGAAATGAAGGAATTGTGGAGTTTTTTCCCTAGTGATAATACTGTAGTTATGCTGAAACGGGGGAGACCTTGTCTTTTAGAAATGCAAAATGAAATATTTAAAGATAAAATGATATGTTGTCTAGAATTCACTTCAAAATCATCAGAGGAGGTGAAGAGGAGTAACGTTGGCCACACTTGCAGATGGCTGAAGCTGGGTGATGAGCATCTGGGGGTTTCTTACACAGTTTTCTCTACTACTGTACATGTTTGGAATTTTCCATAACAAAAAAGTTTAAAATACTGCAGGAGCTAATTTAATGATAAACAACTGACTATACAGGTGGCAAACAACTGAAGCTGCCTTCCACCAACAACAAACCTCTCCATAAGATAAATGGAAATTTTCTGAGTAGTTTAAAAGAAATAATATCCAAACCTTTGGGTTAAATAAACTTCCAAGAGTCTTATTGTCCTGCAAAAGATAACTCCCAAAATCTTGATGAAAAGAAAAAATTCTTTCTTTCTTTTTTTTTTTTTTTTGGACAGCACTCTCATAACCACGTGATTATTTGTAATGCCCTTGATGACAGCCCTGAACGTGAATTTTAACTTAATGAAACCTGTACCTCTGAAGAGGAAAAAAAACTTATTTTTAGACCTGAGAAAACACAGTAACTTTATGCTGAAAAAATATTTGGAAAATAAAATAACACAAATAAAAACAACAGACCAAGACTGCTTCTCTTACACAAAGGCCTCTCCGCTCCAGCTATGTTGGTAGATTAAAAAAAAAAAAAAAAAAACCCGTTTTTTTCCCTTCTGATTTTGTAAAAACTGTCTTATTTTTACGAGGAGTATTTATATTTTTTCACCAAGGAGGAACCTAATATTCTCCACCTTTACTCGTTTCTATCTTATTCATATGTATACATTTAACACAGTTTAAGTATTTGTGCACAATGCTGTATTCAGCTTGTCATTTGTTACGTCTTATCCATTCTTCTATAGGCTACACAATCTTGACCTCATTTTAGTATGCTTAATACGATGATCTTAAAAAATTTGATCTATAATTAATAATACAATATTGTATACTTGAAAGTTCCTGAGAGTAGGTCTTAAACATTCTTACCACACTTCCCCTGCCCCAAAAGAGTTAACTATGTGAGGTGATGGATGTGTTAATTATCTCGATCTTGGTAATCACTCTACAATATAAACGTGCATCAAATCATCACGTTGTACACTTTAAAAGCATACAATTAGGGAATCCCCTGGTGGTCCAGTGGTTAGAACTCAGCACTTCCACTGCTGGGGCCCCGGGTTCCATCCCTGGTCGGGGAACTAAGATCCCAAAGGCCGCACAGCGTGGCATGCATGTGTGTGTACATACATACATACATACATATGTACATAGAATTATATTTGCTAATTATTCCTCAATAAAGTTAAATTTTTAAAAAATTGATCTAACTTAAATAATTTGAGAAATCCCCATTTTCCTTTGGAAACTACAAGCTTTACAAAGTCAGAGTTCAAAATCACTACACAAAGCAATTATTCTAAACATGCTCTGGTGTGGCTCCAAGTTCTTAGAGGTGTGCCTGAGTCAAACGAGCAGCACTACCTCGGGCCCTCAGCACAGTGAGCCAGTGACACAGAAACAAGCACCGTGTGCTCGCCTTACAGGGACTGCGGTGCAAGGCAGTGCAATGGATACCCTTCATGAGGCTCTCTGTGAATTCCCTTGTGTGCCCTGAAGAGCAGCTGGGATGGCCTGGGCTACCCCTGGAAGTCGGAGCCCTGCTGCTTATCACTGGGCTGGAAGGACAAGTGGGAGGTGGGGACAGGCAGCCACTCCCGACTCCACACTGGCCTCTGCAAGGCACATGCCCACAATGCCTCAAACGCCTCCATTTTTATAAACTCTTCCCGGGTGGCCCCAGCTAGAAGTGGTCTCTGCTTCCCCCAAACACTGAAACTCCTTTATTCTACCTCTTTGGGGACATGTACTTGTGCTGTCCACTAGACTTCCCCACAACAGGGAAATCGACTCAACAGGCTGGGCTGTGATGTGAGTAAAGGAGCCATGGCTGACTCAACTTCGTATCCCTCACAGCACCCATTACACTGCTGAGCACGGCAGGTCATCAACATTCATCTGTTCCCCGGATGCATAAGTAGGTTGGGACTAAGTAGGCTGGGAGCATGAGCCATTTGATAACGCACTTGGAACGGCGCTCCAGCCTGGAAGGGGCGGTTCTTACCCACTGAGAAGACTTACTATCCTACACTGCATTTGGTGTGATCTTACTTCTGAAATTTTACTATGAATCATGTCACAGAAAATATTTAAGGTTTGGAAATGCTGGTCATGTATGTACATTCTTCTGAGAGCTTCATCATGAAAAGAGCAAAGTCTTGATCAACAAAGTAATGCCTGAGGCACTTGCTGGTGGCATCATTCCACTCCCAACCACCTGTGCTTTTCCCCCGCCGCCACCCCACCACCTTTTGTAGGTGTATCTCCCCGGGTCTACCAAAGGCACCCCCAAACATGGCGTGGCCCGCTGCTGCACTTAATTTCTTAGAAGATATCAGGGTACCCTGTCTACTGACAAAAAGTACCTTCTGTAAGGTGGGTGGTATGGGCCATTTTTTAAAAGGGGGGATTTTTACTTCCCAATCTAACTCAGGAACACACTGGGTTAAGTGTGCTGTCTTGTTCTAAGCACTACTTTCACAGATTAAATTTTAAATTCTCATGTTCTTCAAACATCAATAATTTCTCAGGACCAATGAAAAAACTGCCCTGATAGGCAAATGCCTGAAATTTTATCACTGACCATGAAGAAAGGTATTTGACAGTTATTGTACAAATCATTCCTCATCGGAGGAAAGATATTATATAATTTTAAGTACTGTTATGCATAAAATATAAATTTATTAAAAGATGAAAGTCAGGAATGAACTTTAGAATATTCTAATCCCCAGCCTGTTTTGCTAGGTACAGAAGACTATTTGGATGTTGGAGCATACTGTGAATATTTCACCCACAGAATATAGAGAGCTTTCATTAGAACAAGAGAGGAAAAAAAATACCCTATAGTCTGGAGAACAAAAGCCGAGAGTTCCAAGTTTTAGTGGCCATGTTTCCCATAGGGCTATTGTATAAGAAGAGTAATACTACATTTTTTTCTATTCACCGATGGAAAAGAGTAAAATTTAGCTTTATTTAAGCCCAACAGCAATAATGTTGCATGGGTTTCAGAAAAATGATACACATTTTACTGTGGGATAATGAGGACCATTAGTTATTAGGGAGAACAAATTATTCTCTTTCAATACAACAGACTTATTCATTCACTCATTTAATAGACTGTCCTCTCTCCTTTTCACTGAAACGACCTTCCCATACAGAAAACCTGGCCATGCAACATGCCACCAGACAGACTTCAGGAGGTATCCTGACGGGGAGAAATAGAGAATTTCCAAAGTGAAGCCACAGGATAAAACCAACACTTGATGCTTGCCTTTCATTTCAAGGAAAGCAGTATAAAAGCAACAGAAAAAGAAGTAGTTGAAAAATATAGTTGCTCTCCACAACAGTCTTAAAAATAAAAAATCATGAACTTAATAATTTTCCTAAATGAAATTATGCCATTATCCCTGATTTCTTTATACTAGCTAAAAGGACAAAGTAGCGAACCTCACTGAAGTTTCTACACTGTCATACATTTGATTAACCAAAGATAAAAACTACATTAAAGCCAAGAGAATTATTTTATGTCTGTGATTAGGCAGGTGGAGGGCTTGTATTTTACGTATACATTTGCAGACTTCAACTTATTTAACGGTGTCAGCTCACTAACGGCAGTTTTTTTTAATATAAAGAAAAACAGATTTAGAAGTTTAAAAACAAATTACGGTAATTGTATGCCTACAGCTTGCACCTCTTAGAAACCATGCAGCCCTAACACTCCTCCCCTTACTTCCCCACCACTTCCCTATCTCCTCCCTTCTCCTCTAAAACCCCAGGCTACGTGAGAACTGATAACAGGGGCCTCAAATCCCCTAGTGAAGAACAGCCACCTTAATTTTCACTTGGGGTAGAGGAATAAAGGACGCAGACCGAAATGCAGCTCCCAATAGGGCAGGGGGCAAATGCCTGCAAAGACCTGCCCAGCGAGCTTCAGTGTTTTCTACAGACCTTCATGGTGACTGGCGCTTGCGGTTCTGCCCTTCACTACTGTGGACCCTCCTATGAGGAAAGAGGGAGAGATAGAGGACTAGGAGATTTACTACCAATGTAGACAGGTATGTGGATACCGTTGGTGACGGCCGGGGCTGTGGTGGGAGGAGGCACACTGCGCAATGATGACAACTTCACGTGTCTTCAGCATAAAAACTGCTGCCAAACAGCAGAAGACAGAAACGAGAAAAAGAAGGTACAAACGGGAGTGGCAGCAGCTCCTTCAGAGCTAGAAACACAGGCCCTTCAGTAGCTCCAAGCGGCTACCTGGCACCGAGAGCTTTCAGGTGATGGGGTAGGAGAGGTGCGGATGTGTTGAGACCACACACAAGCATGACGGGTCCCCTCTGTAGGCTGAGCCTGGTCAGTAATAGCAAGGACACTCTGAAGATGGGGCCCGCTAGGCTACTGGCTTGGAAAATGATTTGTGAAAACTGGATTCATAAGACAGTCACAATGATGAGGAAGTTTCGTCTTTAAGCAGCCACAATCTGCCTGCTGTTTAATTGATATGAAAATGATCTTAAATATGACCCTGCAACCAACGAAATCAGTCTGGTCTCCTCCAGGTATGGCCAGTCGAGACATCTGAACAGGCATCAGGCTGTTTACCAGCCAGGCTCCACCGCCTTCTACTCTACACCTCTTCTGCCGAAAATACAAGGCTCCACCCTTATCTGTTAAACGTCACTCACAAGATGAGGCTTGTTCCAGATACCTCTCCTCGGCTCTGGGCCACTGGAAACTTCAGGACCAAAGAAGGAAAGGGCAATGGCGAGCCTATGAAGCAGGCTCTTGATGATCCAAATGGAAAACCTGGAAGACCTACTCTAAACACCAAATGCTTCTGCTGAGGGGCTGTCAGCAGGGCTGAGGGTTTGCAGTGGGGCGAGGAGGAAGCACAAAGATGAAGCTCCCGGGCCTTCACACCCACGCCACCACGCTCCTGGCTGAGGGCATGTGTCACAGCCTCCCAGAGCTAAGAAGAGGTGGTGGCTACAAGCACAAGCTTTGCAGTCACTCAGAGCTGGGTCCCAGACCAACCACGGTCGGCCACTCACTAGCTATGTGACAAGACCAAGTTAGTTACCTCTCTAAGCCTCAGCTTTCGTCTCTGTAAAATGAAGGAAACAACACAGCCTCATGGGGTTACTGAAAGGATTAAATGAGATAACACATGCAAAGTACTTATTACAGTTTCCAATAGAGTAAGCACTCAAGGCAGAGGAGAGAAAAAAGAAGGAAGCTAAAAAATATTGTGCACTTACACTCCCTCCTCCCAGCTGAGGATTTATAAACATCATCAAATACAACTCAACTTTGAGAATACATTATATGATGATCTGGGTAGCAGAATTTTATCTTCCTAATTATGTTTTGCTTAGGCAAATGTCAAAAATGAGTTTCCACTTCCAGAGCAGACACTGATGTGCGGGGGTCGGCGGGGGACCCGCTGGCGGGAAGGAGCTCAGAAACATATTCAACAGGGGCAGTGTGGAAAGTATGTGACCTGATGATTCCTTTATCCAGTCTCAGTCCACAAACGCACAGAGAGCTAACTGCGTGCAGATCCCAGGGACTAGAGGAGTTTGAACATATTTCTGCAGAGGCCTGGCAGGGGGCTGGGGCACGGCCACAACAGGCGTTTGCTGCGCACTCCCCCTGCCCAGGCCTGTGCAGAGCATCTCACACGTATCACTCATCGCTCCCTCAGAGCAGCTCTAGAAACCAAGGCTGAGACCCAGCTTCAGAGGCTTGCCAAAGCCACAGAGCGCGTGAGCGACAGAACCAGTGTTTGAACCCAGATCCCTATGATGCCAAAGCCCGCATCTTAAGCCAGACTTCTTCAATGAGAAGAGGAGGAGAATTTTCCATGAACCATGGACAGATTAAACAATGCCATATTTAGGGGACCCTGAGTACACTAAATAAGAAGTCAGGCTAGAAATACAGGTTGGAGCTAGAAAGTTAGTCTATAACTGCCGAAGTCAGAGACTGTAAGATGTCAGTGGCAACTGGACTTATAGTGAGGAGCCAGCCAAGGACTTTATTAGGCACTCATTCTAAGAATATTCATCTTTGTGTACAATGGGATAGAGAGCAGAGAACTTAAAGTAATGTAACTCTCAACATGCTGGTCATCTAGAAAGGAAATCAGGGCTGGTTATGAAATATATTTCTAAGCAAGAGATGACAATCTGGTGATCTGGCAAAAAGTCTGAGAAACAATGAGGTTTCAGGGTTGGCTGGCACCTCCAGAGTGATGAGAAATTAGAAATCAACTAATTCCTAGAAGACAATGAGTCCAGTTTTAGAAGAATTTTTAAAAGCAAGAGCAGGATACTCAAAAGGAATCGAATACAACAAGTTAAACGTTTTAATGTTAAAAAAGCTGTGTATTCTCACTCCATACAAAAACACATTTAGAGACTGAGACAAGAGGAAACAATAATCAAGATACAATGAATCTTCTTATTAAGTGAAGTTCACTGATTAAAGTGACAACGATGTACGGACTTCCCTGGTGGCGCAGTGGTTAAGAATCCACCTGCCAAGGCAGGGGACACGAGTTGCCCTGGTCCGGGAAGATCCCACATGCCGCGGAGCAACTAAGCCTGTGCGCCACAACTACTGAGCCTGCGCTCTAGAGCCCGCAAGCCACAACTACTGAGCCCACGTGCTGCAACTACTAAAGCCCATATGCCTAGAGCCCGTGCTCCACAAGAGACGCCACCGCAATGAAGAGTAGCCCCTACTCGCCGCAACTTCGCGCACAGCAATGAAGACCCAACGCAGCCAAAAATAAATAAAAAAAAAAAAAAAAAAAGCAACAACAATGTATGCTCAGAGACTAGGAGGGCGCCGAAAATCTTCTCTTATCCTTTTTTTGCCGCCTCTCTCTCTCCCCATTCATCATCTGCTGACGGAGCACCTACCCTGGAGCAGGCATGTGCTTACAGAGGTAACAAGCCTGTGGGGTTCATATAGGAGGGGAGACAGACATTAACCAAACAACCACAAAAATAAATGCTCAACTACAAACAAAGAAGTGCTTGACATAGTACCGTGCCTCTAAACAGGGCTCCTGATGGGTAAGGGATGACCGCACGGGCTGCTGTTGCCGGACAAGGGGCTATGTGAGTTCGGGACACTTACCTAACCACGTTGCAATGAGGACAGCATCAATTCCATCTATTGGCTCACAGATTCGAGCCACAACTGGGTGGATCTGCTGGGCCAGGTAGTACTGGGTGTCAATGCTTAAATTGTCCTGCTTCTGCAGCTGCTCTGGTGCATAGGCCCTCTGACTCCCAGTGAGGTTTGACCCATCCTACAAGAGGACACGGTACAGGTAAAGTTGTGAGAAATTCAATCACAAGTACTTGCTTGGACAAAGAGAGGGACAACAATTCAAATTTTATGTGTTCAATTCCAAACACCACGAAGTCCTTTTGACCTACTGGTGAACATTTCATATGCAACTAACAGGAGGAAGATCAAGGGGAACAACTCACCCACTGTCCAGGAATGTAAATCCAGCATGTGTTGTGTTCTATTTTTTGTTGAAACTCGAAACCAACAAGATGGCATGACTAGATTAAACAATTCCACCTGCCATATCACAGAAACACACAGGGAAGACTTGCCAACAAAGGCCTTTTAGGAGTCATGACAAAAAAATGTGTGACCCTTTTATTATGTTAACTCAATCCCTCCTTGCAAGAATTCTAGTCCTATTATCATCTTAAAGACAGTGTGTGTGTGTGTGTGTGTGTGTGTGTGTGTAATATCTCTCAATGAGAGCTATATGTATCACTGAAAAGCAAATGAGCAAGGGGAATAGACCAGTACACAAAACCCAAGAGCAGTAACTTAGGTACAAGATATAACAGGTAAGAGTAAAATTAAGAAAGTCGCCTTGGTGGAGTACAGTGCTCTAGGAGAAAACTATTTGGCCACTGGAACAAAGGCCATTTTGCGCTGTTTACGCGGCTCTTCCTCAGGGAAAGGAAGAAGGGCCAGAGAGCCTCTCTTCAAGGCCTTCCTCTTCTCTTTACTGTCTAAAAATAAAAGTTGTGAAACTCTATATAATTGGCCCATACACAGTCCTGTGGGTGATGTCATCATCATCTGTGAATCAAAAAGCCATCACTCTACTGGACCAACATCCAACAACTCGTTCCACTCTTCCTCTTGTCTGCAACAACAGAATTTATTATTCAGATTCGTAAATTTTAACTATTCACAGTGCTCAGCTGCTCTGCGAAACTGATTATAATGTGAATCCTATTCTTTCAATCCTGCTACAATCAGTCCCTTCTCAGCTCAGTGCCCAGCCCAAATCAGAGGCAACCTTTCATACCGTTGTCTTACCACAAACTGGAAGCAGTGGCCTCTTTCTCTGGCTAGGCTCCTGATGGAAACAAACTGGGATGGGATGTTTTATCAACTAGGTTCTACCTATGCTAAGATATAATGAAATCACTAGAAAGGAAGCAAACCTCAGATTAGAAGACTTGCTTATAATTATTTTTCAGGAGTTCACAATACAGTAAAAGAAATTAGGCAGAATTAATCAACTTTAATTGTTGCCCTTTTAGAAGTTTGATTTGTTAGATGAGAGTAAGGTGACAGCCAATGACAAAAAGAGTGTGAAAAATCCTTGGGCAGTGTCTTTATGCACCACAACTATATTCAGACTGCCTTTTAACAAACACATGAAATCTGACTGATTTATAGAATTGTAGTTTCTTTTTAAAACTGGTCTGTCCTTAACATTATAGTAATGTTGAGTTTTAAAATTTTTAATAAAGAATAAAAAAATTTGTAGAGGCAAATTATTATTTTTTAAAAATGGCCCTTGAGTTACTTTCCAATATATCACTAGATGTTCTCATGTCAGGCATGTCTGTAAAAAAAACAGCTGAAAAAGTTCTAAGCATATTCTCAGTTGAAAAAGTTTTTCCCAAACATATTTCTTATTGTATGTAAAAACATCTGAGCTCAAACATGACTGAATTCAAAAGAATTGCTAAGATGACAGGTTTTCCTGTGTTATGTTGGAAAAACATTTAGGCTGTAACATAAGGTATATCCCTCAAAGACCTAATTCTCAAACCTAGCAAGACCTAGTTCTCAAACCTAGCAAACATTTAGGCTGTGACATAAGATATATCCCTCAGAGACCTAATTCTCAAACCCATGGTATATGCAAAAACACATCCCATACACCTTTAAAAATAGACTAAGAAGCAATGTTGGTCTTCCTTGAAGTGCCCATATAGTAATTTGTGAACTTCTCAAAGTACATACTTTACAGAGACAACCAGATGCAGACAATTCATTCAAAATTATGAGGTCATCTTTAGTAGGAAACCAATGGAAAAAAAGTTTTAACAGATGACAAGCGGGGCCCTTAAAACAATTACGTTAAAGGCATGCCTTATGAAAATTATGCCCAATGAAAGTTAAATAATTAAGGATTTAAAACTTAACCAACAAGTGGAAGTTGATTTAAGATCTCAGCAAATAATTCACATGGTTTAATAAGACTATGAACTACAATATAAATTACATACCACAAACATTACTCTCTGAATTCACCTGAATTTATAGTCTGAATAAGTTATCAGTAGAGTACTATATTCAAAATGTAAATTTTAAACAAAAAAGAACCTGTTTAGGAGATAGGTTATTCTTGGAGGGCACCTTTGCTTAGAGCAGTAAATAGTTCTCCTAAAAATGTGTCATCATACATTTTGAGAAACATATTCTAAAAATATAATTGTGTTAGGAAAGAGGAAGAATAACCTGAGGGCTTAAAAGCAAAAGAAGTAGGCAGCTTTGGTTAGCAAACATGCTGAAAGTGGGCAGGTCCCACTGCTGGGGGACAAAGGCAAATTAAAGTCCTACAGCTTTTCTTGGGATACAGTGAGAAGAATAAATCAATAAAAGAAACATGAACTGTTCCTTTAACAAGCAAATAAGTTAACGCCCAGCACCAGTCGAATGGGAAAAGGGTTGAAAATACATCAAATTGGATTTAGCATCAGCATTTTGAGCTTTTCTTATATCAGTAAGACCAGAGAAGAAGAAATCAAAAGAACTCAAAATTCAGACATCAAGGAATATAAGCTTGACTTTTGAAATACACTGATCATAGGACCATACATCTCCATTCCAGGTTTAGCCAAAACATAATTGTGGCTTGATTTCATTTTTAGATGCTATTTCAGAAAACCTATATAATTTTTCAAAGTTGTATGTTGCCACCTGCTCCTGTCATTAATAATCTTAACAGCTTTTCCATGTATGTGAATACCTAAGTGAAAAAAAAAAACCTAGCCTATTTACCAAATCTTTATTTGCATAATATGAAAATTGTTTTTTTGAGATGAGACTTGTCAGAGGCAATATGCAAAGCACATTAAGGGCTTGAGCGAGTCAGACATTTATGGAAATATTTTCCTGCAGGAATTGGCTTTCTGTAACAGTTCTTAATCAAGGGTAACCCTAGGAGGGAGACAGAGTCAAGTGCTGATTCCTGTCCATGTACTTAAATCATTTGTTATGTACATCATCTACAATACCAAGCAGATATTAGCAGACGACTTCTACATTTTGAAAAGGCTCTCTGATTGCAAACCACATTGACTGTACTTTGACAAAGATCAATCATATTGCAGTGAAGTTTAAGGCTTATCTAATTTTTTTTTACTGTAATAACAAAAAGCAATATTTAATTAATTAAAAAGAACAGTCTTATTGAGATGAATTATGCCTTTTGGTAAACAGACCACACCATAGTAACTGTAAAGAATTTGGACAGAGGCTGTGACTCTGACTTTTTTTTTAAGCAGGGAGAAGGGATGAGACCCCTCCTTTGTTCCGACTGGAGTTAAGTGCTTTCAAAAAAAAAAAAAACACAAAACGAAAACCCTCTTCTGTTCTACCCTTTCTCCCTATCTCTGAATGTTAGAGGCATGCTACTCTCAAAAGAAACTGGTCAGCGGTTTAAAACTGCTCCAGAAGACCTAGAGGTTCCTGAGAGGTGTCTCATGGAACAGGGAGAAGACAAGAGGTGGGTTCTAGGCCCCCTCCACTCAAAAAAAAAAAAAAAAAAAAAAAAAAAAAGGACCTGGTTAGATAATCTATGTTTTCTTCATAAGGTATCTTTTTAGGACATCTCACCTTTCTCCATAACCATGCATATCGTATTTTTTTTCAAGGAATTATTTGAACAGGCTAGCGAAAAATGCATTTACTCTCTTTTGGTAGAATAATATTCAGAATAGAAACTGCTGCAAAAGGAATGATAAAGGACTACTGCTGGATATACAAGCAAACTGGTAGACATTTTCATTCAAGCTAATTTCAGATTGAAACAGCAGCTACTGTTATATACCTGTCTCACCAAAGTAATTTCACTCAACCAAACCACTAGTCTCAAATGTTTTATAAAAATTTTAATAAAATGTCATACTCCTGACTAATGTTTTTAAATGCTGCAAAACCAACCAAGACTAAACCCTCTCTTTAAGCATCAATTATTTGGAAGAGTACTAAATAAGACACCATGGAGAGATGGATTTTACTATGGGCTCGGAATTGGTGTAAGTCTTATTTATTATGACAGTTTTACCTGACAGATGACATACGACACAGTATCTCCAGCTTTCACCTTTCTGCCTCCTTGAGAATTTATCCAGAGGGCAACATGTACATGAGGTAGGCTTTTTTTATCAGGATAATCCTGGGGATCCTTTGTCAACGCCTAAGAGAAAAACAGGGAACAAAAAGCCCCAAACTTTAAAATAAAACCTTTCTCACACAGATATACACTAAACATATCTCTGCTAGAATCACACCAGCCACATAAACGTAAAAATGACAGAAGCTGTATGTAGAAAACACTGCCACAGGATCTTCAGACATTCTATCCTCAAGGCTCCTCTCTCCTTCATTTAGTAACTAATATGACCAGATATAACCCTGAAAAAAAAGAAACATGAGTTTCTGGGCCATGGCACAGAATACTTGGATATAAAGATTAAGACTGTGAATTCAGTCTTCTATGCAGCCTTAGAGTTTCTCCTAATGTCTGCAATTCTCTCACTGAATTAACTGATTAGTTAAGACGGATGGATAACGGTTACTCTGACTTAATGATCTGTTTCTCAAAGGCTTCTCGAGCCTAAATAAATCCCTAAGGCACCAGAAATCACTGGATTTACTCACAGTGTCAATTTAAGCTCTCCAAAGGCAGAGTGACTGAGTTTTTAACAGAAAGTAAGCCCCACGAGAGCAGGAACACGTCAGCCTTGCCCACAGCTGCATTCAGAGGGCTCAGAACGATTCTTGGTGTGTAGTAGCAACCAAATGTTTGCAGAAGAAATTATTTCGCTCACTCTGCAATAATTCACTAAGTTCAAGCACTGTAAAGTACTGCAAGATGAATAAGACAGTCACTGGTCCTAAGTCACCTGCCATTAGCAGACGATTCTCCATTCCACAAAAAAACTCTCTAAAATAAGCTACATGTGCCAGAAGGGAGTGGTAAACTAAGTGTTACCGAGAGTTTAGAGAGGCAAAGATTGCTACCATCTGAGAGCAGAAATCATGGAAGAAAAAACGAACTGGCACATGAAGGAAAAAATAGATTTTAAGAAAAGATGACGGGGCAAGAACATTCAAGCAGAGGGAAAAAGCAAAAGTTAAAAGCAAGAGGTGAGAAAAAAAATACAGTCTATTGGACTGGAACTTAATATGCACAAAGGGAAGCGGTGGGTTTCAAAAGACAAGAGGAAGGACAGGGAATAGGGTGCTCCATGTCTAGATCACCTAAGGGTGGTCTGCAGACCCCTGGGGGTTAGTGACACCCTTTCAGGGGGTGGAGAGGTCAAAGCTATTTTCCTAATAATACTATCTGCACTGGTGATATAGAAACAAAGGTCAGTAAAGGTGTTGACGCCCTATAAACATGAACCTGGGCAGCAGCACCAAACTGCACTAATACTCATTGTATTACCATGTCACCATGACATGCTCACAGTTTTTTTAAGTTCTTGACCCTTGAGTAGAAAGCTAATATTTTGTGTGACAAAATGGGAAGTATGCACAAGGCACATCTACAGTATACTCAAGAACGAAGGATGCTCGAGGAAATGCATTTGTGTAACTATTTGAGTTGCAAGCTAAACTAGCTGCCTTTCTCAACCCAATTTTTATTTGAAAGAATGGCAGGCCAACTACTGTTATTCTAACTTGAGTACCTGGCAGACAATCACTCAAAAAGAACCAAGCGAGCCTGCCACTTCAAGGAAAACACCTGACAGTATATATTACCTATGATAATATTGAAGCTATCAAGCACAAATCAGAATTTTGGAAATCCTGCTTCCACTCCTGTGAGCTTGACAGCTTTCCAATACTTAAAGACTCTTCTGATGAGTAGGAATATTTTAAAATGTGGTTTTTGTTAATATACAATGAAATGTATCAATATTTTGGAAGATCTGTAAAACTCAGGGAACCAACATTTAATAAATTACAAGTGCGTAACATCACACATGGGTAAAAGATCCATTCAAAGCACCGCACAGATGAAAAGATTTTAATGTAAGAGTATGAAAAGTTCATTGATATGGTTTCCTATTTCCACAATACAAATAACCTTGAAGACAATACCACTTATAGAGTACTGGTGTAGAATCAAAGAAGAATACACACAACTATCTTTAAAAATTCTGAAATACTTTTCCTTTTTCCAACTACATATTTCTGTGAAACTTGACTTTCTTCCTATGCTTCAACCAACACCACACATCACAACAGATTGGATGCACAAGCAGATATAAGAACGCGGATGTCTTCTACTAAACTAGACATTAACAAGATTTGCGAAATTGCAAAATAACACCATTCCTCTGGCTAATTTTTCTTTGTTTTGAAATATATAGTTATTTTTCATGAAAAAATTTTATTTTTGTGGGACTTCCCTGGTGGCACAGTGGTTAAGAATCCGCCTGCCAATGCAGGGGACATGGGTTTGAGCCCTGGTCCGGGAAGATCCCATATGCCGCGGAGCAACTAAGCCCATGCGCCACAACTACTAAGCCTGCACTCTAGAGCCTGCGAGCCACAACTAGTGAGCCCACGAACCACAACTACTGAAGCCCGTGCACATAGAGCCCGTGCTCCGCAACGAGAAGCCACCACAATGAGAGGCCCAAGCACCGCAACGAAGAGTAGCCCCCACTCGCCGCAACTAGAGGAAGGTCGCGCGCAACAACGAAGACCCAACACAGCCAAAAATAAATTAATTAATTTAAAATTTTTTTATTTTTGTAAACATATAATGGGTTTACTGATATTTTTAAATAAACTAATAAATGCTTTTAAAACTTGTCAGTTTTAATTTCTAACAGTAAATATCAACATAAGCTACATAAACAAAAGCTCTTGCAGTCCCCAACTATTTTAAGAGTGTGAAAATGTCCTGAGATCAGGAAATTTGAGAACTACTGTAGTAGAATAAAGCAGGTCCTCAAACATGGCTGCACATCCCCCTGTTCTGTACACTTTCTAAATCATACACTCAGTGTGGGAGAGTGCCTAGAAGCCTCTCTAAGTATTTAAATCTTCTCAAACCTGCATTATGTGAAGTCTTGATTGACTTGGACGGGTAATACTGCATAGAAATTTTAATCAATATAACTCTACTTAAGAAAACCGTTCTCTTCTTCAATTGACTATACTTCAGTGCAATGTTAAGAAATTCTGAATTTCATCTGACATACTTTCCAATTATTAGATTGGGACTATTTGGGGATTTTACAGCCTAGTTTCAGAAGGCTTGATTTTTCAAAAAATGCTTCCTGGTGGTTTAGGCTCAAGTTAGCCAGGGCTATACAAATCAGCTGTGAAGTATTTTGTGTTACTTTATGAAACATATTTAAGCTAAAATTGCGGCAGTTCAGAAAAATCACACACAGTGTTTTTCAGTTGCTTTTGGCAACAAGGGCTTAAATCTCCACAAAGGTAAATCTCACCACTCCACCCCTCCACCCTATGCTAACCTCCCATTTTCAAGCCCACCAATACCCACAAAATCAATCTAATCTAATCTAACCTAATCAATATCTTATCATAAGACAACCAGTCACATGCATGGACTCTTCGATTCCACTCTCCTTTGCAAGTGACAAAATGTAAATACTGATTTACTCACAAGTTTTAAACAGTACAGGTATTCAGACAAATGTTAATTAAGACAGTCACTCTTGATATATAAAAAGCTTAATGTAAACTGTCACAGGAATAACTATGATATAGAGAGTGCTTTCATCAGAATTGACTCTACTTTCATCGACACTGAAGAAATTCTTCTTTACTTAAAAAAAGTATAAGAGCATGTGACAGTAAATATCTTTGCTAGACCATTAACATCTTGAAAATACCAACCAGGTTTTGCTTATTCTACTTTATATCCCAGAATCTAGCACTGTGCACATAAGATGTACTCCATGTTTGATGAATGGATGATTAAACAGGCAAAGGAATTCTTTTAATGCTCACTGAACAACTATTATTTGCCAGCTACTATGCCAAGTGAAATGGAGAATACAAAGACAGTCGGTTTCAGTCCTGCCACATGAAAATATATGCACATCCCGAATCACACTAATTATTAACTAGTATTGTTAGTAATAATAAATGTCACTTTAAGTTGATAACTATTGAAGCTGAGTGATGGCTACATGGGGGTTCATAATGTTCTTCCCTTTACTTTTGTTTACTTTTTAAAAAAATTTATTTATTTTATTTTTGGCTGTGCTGGGTCTTCAATGCTGTGCGCAGGCTTTCTCTAGTTGCAGCAAGCGGGGGCTACTCTTCGTCACGGTGCGCAGGCTTCTCGTTGTGGTGGTTCTCTTGTTGCGGAGCACGGGCTCTAGGTGCGTGAGCCTCAGTAGTTGTGGCACGTGGGCTCAGTAGTTGTGGCACGTGGGCTCAGTAGTTGTGGCTCGCGGGCTTAGTTGCTCCTCAGCATGTGGGATCTTCCCAGGCCAGGGATCAAACCTGTGTCCCATGCATCGGCAGGCGGATCCTTCACCACTGCGCCACCAGGGTAATCCCTTGTATAAGTTTTAAATTTTCGATAATAAAAACTTCAAAATAGCAAGGCTGCACAATGTTCCTGAGAACTCAGAGATGGCCAGTGTGTCTATGCGGCTAGGTTTCTCTGCACACTAGTAACACTGTGCCATCACCCACAGGAGGACATGACGGACTGGGCCCACTACCCTAGAGGACACGTGCTCAGTGTTCTTTTGCCAATAATGTGGTCATGTTTGGACTCAGCCTTCCAAATTCATGCCTGGAACCCCGTGCAACAGAGGACTCACATTTCTAAGAACGTAGACAGTGTCAGGTATTCAATCTTCAGAACTGATGCAAAAATTGATCAAAGCAAGACTGAAATAGTAATTCTTACTTATGCAAATTTTTGAGAAAGAGACAAAACAAAATCTGAAAGGAAACCACTTTCCAACGTCCCAAGTGATTCCATGCCAACAGGCATGCACTGCATCACGTAAAGTGAAGAGCTAGTGTCAAGGCACATGTCCTCTTATATTACTTATTTCTAATTTTTTGTACTTTTCATGTATAAATGAGTGCCTTCTTTTGTGACATTAAAAACATCACGGTTAAGGAGTAGGAAACAAATGACTTAACTAAGGATAAATACAAATCGTAAGGATACGCATAGTAAATATTCATTCTCTCTAGGAATCAAAGAAATGCAAATTAAATCCAGCAGTAAAATACTGTTTCGTATCCATTTATGGTAGCAATGTTTTATTTAAATATCACCCATGATATTATCACCAATGAAATGTCACTTCTATAGTACAAGGGAATCTGTGGTGAAACTGGCGCACACATTTTGTTATTATCAATTAGTCTCACTCTTTTACAAAGCAATTTGACAAGAGCCACACAGATACTCAAATCTTTTGACTCAAATATTTTACTTCAAGGAATCTAAACAAAGAAAGTAATTCATCCAAAAGCAAAAAGACAAACGGGGACTTCCCTGGTGGCACAATGGTTAAGGATCTGCCTGCCAATGCAGGGGACACGGGTTCGAGCCCTGATCCGGGAGGATCCCACGTGCCACGGAGCAACTAAGCCCGTGCACCACAACAACTGAGCCTGCGATCTAGAGCCCACGAGCCACAATTACTCAGCCTGCAAGCCACAGCTACTGAAGCCCGCACACCTAGAGCCCACGCTCAGCAACAAGAGAAGCTACCGCAATGAGAAGTCCGCGCACCGCAATGAAGAGTAGCTCCTGCTCGCCACAACTAGAGAAAGCCTGTGCACAGCAACAAAGACCCAACACAGCCAAAAGTAAAGAAATAAATAAATGTATTTTAAAAAGATCATATAGTGATTTTTAAAAAAGACATGAACAAGATGTTCAATAGTTATTAACAATAGCAAAAATAAATAATGTAATAATCAAGCAAAAATTTTAATTAAAGATGTAGCAGTGAAATATAAGATTAACATAATGATTTTTAAGGTTAATACAGAAATGTGGGAAAATTTGTATATGTTAAGTGAAAAGAACTCTCAAAATAATATACACTGTAATTGCTACCATGTAAAACTGTTTTAAAGAGTAAGGTAATGTGCAAAAGTGACTAGCATTACTTTAGCATAGGGGTATTAAGAACAAGTTTTAATTCTAAAACTTCCATTTAATGCCATCATTAGATTCTGTTTCATTAAAATTCTTTTTAGTATGAGTTTTGACAACAAAATTTATGTATCACAAAACGGGTAAAATGGTATTTGCAAAATTACCTTCGGAATATGTAAGGATACTCTGTTTAAATGGAAAAAAAGAAATCTCTAACCTAACATCTTGTACTACACAGCACTTTGGGAAACCAAGATTTTCTTTTCAAATTAGGTAAGAAAAAATATTCCCTATTTTCAACAACTAAGACTATCCATAAAGAGAAACTATTTATATAGTTTAACAAAAAAAAACCACAAGTGCTTTGAATATACAGAAAGTGCTGGCACCACCTTAATTCTAAATAACAACGTCTAAAAACGCCTCCTGATTATAAGTACCCCTAAGGGTCACCTTCTGTAAAGTTACACAAACACACGCTCTCTGTCTAAGCTTACAGGCCTGCCCCCCAAACAACTGTAACTTAGGACAACTATGAAGAAGGCAAAACTCCCAAGTCCCTGAAACATCAATTGCATCACTCCATAGAACCTCTGGACACGAGGTTTCCGTGAGGAACGGAGAGAGAAGGCCCCAACTGCAGACAGGGTAGTGTCAGTGGCTGGGCGAGGAAGAGTGGTATGCTAATGCACAGTCTGTGAGATAGTTGTTAAGCAGCTTTCATCACTAGCTAGAATTTATTTCAATTGCAAGGATGAGGTGGGTTTTCAACTATCTGAAGGAGGAGAAAAACACATGGCAACAGCTGGATTCAGCAATAAATGCTACATTTACCTTGTTAATTTCAAACCGGCTCACTGGGACACTGCCATTTAGCACATTTTCTCCAATTTCTATTAACCTCTTCTGAATGTTTTCCACTATAGTGTCCCGGCTTTGATCTGAAAGAATCTGGCCAATGACAAAGCTGCAGAAAAAGAGATGGATTGATTTTTTAGTATCATACTTTATTAATAAAGGAGAGAAAGGAAGATAAATGCCATTAGACTAACATGTGGACAAGAGCCATACTAAAAGCTAACATGACAGTTAATGTCCAAAAGCCCATTACTATTTGTTTTCTAACATTAACTCTGTCAAAGGTCTATCAACCTTGGAACATCAGGTTTGCCCTTAAACACACAGACCAGCCCCCCCCACCCCCTTTTTTAACGTGGCAGCTAAGGCTTCCCATTGCGTGTGTACAGAGAGCGGTATGAGGTCCATCATATTTTTATGCAATTACAAACATTCACAAGCAGTTGTGTTCTACTCTTAGGAGAAATTTGAGAAGACAAATATTTCACTTTCCTCATAAAGCACCAAGATATTATCTCTGCCCGAGATGACTACAAGCTAGGAAAGTAGGAATATAAAGTTCTTTATGCAAATTTTTTAAAACTCAAAGATTCCAAAGTTTTCTTTCTTCAGCTTTATTATATTTTTCAGTGTTCTCTAACTGTATTGCTATGCCTCAAAAACTTCATGTTATTCTATCAGACCCCCAAAAAAAAGAAAAAAAGAAAAAGAAAAGGAGTAAGGAAGCCAATATTTTATCCATTTCTGAGAAAATGCAGAGCGAGGGTTTGACAGCTGCATTATAATTTGTCAGAAAAAGAACCCTGACAAAAACATTTGTATAGCTTTAATTACTAATACATTTCTAACTCAGAGAAATTTACTTCTATTATGATGCATCTTTTCTTAGAAAACACAAAGCTGAAGAGAACACTCTAATCGACAGTCTATACAAAGTAGTTTCATCTTTGAGTACATTTGGGGGCAATGAAGCATTTCAAACTATATTTCATAAAAGGCTAACAGTGACCCATACTCAGATGATCAACTTTGCCTAATCAAGAGTAGTTTTGCAGAAGCAACAAATGCTCAATCTCCCAACTTGAAAGCAAGAGGAAGACTGGAAAACAAGTAAAAAATGCTGACATTCAGCAATACTAAAATTAATTTAAAATTTCACTTTAAAGAAAAAAGTCCTTCTATTTTCACAACTGTTCAGGTTCACAAAAACAGGAATTATCTGGAAAGATGGTACATAAACTACCTAAGGATTCGTCTTTTTTAAAATGGGTGCTTTATAAATTAATGTGACCCTAAAAACAAACAAATAGGTCTTATTATCACAACCTTCAGTCCCAGATATAAAACTAAGGGGTCAGTCATGACATTTATTATTTCTGAGGTACATACAGTATTTGAGAACTAGCTCTTAAATTCACCTGAGATTAGTAAGAATCTTTACACACAAATGATATGGGCGGGAACAAACTCTCACTACATGGCCCACTTTGAATCCCAGAACATTTTAAGCCACAACACGGGGACACCTTAACAGTTATGGCCCTAAGGAGGCGCTGGGAACGTTCAGGAGCACAACACACACATTCTAAAAGAAACAGTAAAGCAAAACAAAACAAAAACAAGCCAACATCGATGAACCCAACTCTGTAAGCATCTAAAATGTGAAGGCTTACCCTCACCATGAGTTAAAACTCGTAAGATGCATCTTATAGCAAGCATTTCTTACTGAGCAAGTTTGGCTTTTTCTAAGTTTTAACCCATCTGTAAAATTCCACTCCAAATCAGTAAGAACTGTTAATATGCAATGATAACAATAACAAAAAAGAAGTGTCCTTGTGCTTGGCAGAATCAAAAGTGTTCTCCACACCGCTAATGCTTCAATTTTTTTAAAAACAAACAACAAAAGCAAAAATGAAAACTGAACTCACTTTCCAGTGTCTTTAGCAAGATCACACCAATCTCTTCTAACTATATCTAATCCTTTCACCTCCTGTTTGGTGACGTAATTCCCATCCGATGTTGGCTCAACAACCAGAGCAGCGTACTTCTTTTTCTTCAGCAGTAGCAAGGACTTGAAAATACCATCAATGTCTATTTCAAGTAGTTTATACAACTTATTTACTTCACTTTTCACCTGTGAAAATTTCAACCATTAATGCTAGCTTCTCAAACATGTAATAGGGAGAAGATGAACATGCTGCAAATTCCCAAGAGTTCATCTAAACAAAACTAGAAGTCACATAAGACTAGAAGGCATTTATTCAGGTTATATAGAACACAATATTATGTTTGGTATGATGCAAGAACTCTGAAAAAGCACAGGGACAAAAACAGATAAAAAGATAAAGAGACAATAATATAACTGTATCATCCCACTCAACCAAAGGACAAAATTGGCAGTGTCAGCCCCAGGAAATTTATGAAGATTATGAAATACTCTGTTTCGAATCTAAAAACGAAATGCATAAGTACTTACCTTCAAACTACTAAATTAGAGATTAGATAGTCCAACAACTAGATACATGGCCAGTAAAACTATGACTATTAAAATAATGTCTAAGATCTCCCTGTACCTCCCATAGCACCCTGACTTTAAGCAAATAACTACCTGCTGAACAAATAAATGAAACAGCCACCTGCTCTTTACTGATAGGGTCATGGCACAGACCATCACCTCTAGGGAAAATGCACATTTCAAGGTCCAATGAGTACAATATGCCAAGCTTGCTCTTAAGTAAAGACTACAGTTCAAATTTCAAGCATTTTAGGGGGGAAAGGCAGGAAGCTGTTAGCTTGTAAGATGGTACCTTAGTTTTAGTTTATTGGGACAATATCTTAACGTAGCAAGTGCTCAAAAAGCACTTGCTAATTGTGAACTGCAATGAGGAGGCTACAAATGATTACTTTTAAATGTCCCTTTGACTTTTCAAATATATTTTAAGTACTCCTGTAAAAATTATAGATATATGTATATATGTTGGTAGGAACTTATCCATATCTATCACTGTATAAAATGCATCTCAACACTACTAGAGACATAATTCTCCTTATGAATGACAATGTGATAGGTACTAATGTGGTCACATCTTAAACTTACTAAACTTAGACTGTTTTCAAAGGTATAACATTTCCATCACTTAAGGAAAAACCAATTTCCTTTGAATTTTGCCCTCAAAACAAACAACTGGAGTAGAGGTTAAGAAATATAACAGAGCATGAAGAATCGAAGGCACTAAGTTTATTATTATTTTCAGAAGGACACAGATGTACAGAAACTGGAATTTATGAAGTTCCATGTTAGAAACAAAAGCAGGTTAAAACAGATAATTTTATAAAATTATCTCACCTTGTTTCCCAACTTAAACACTTCTTCCAGATTGGTGCTATTGGTGTTGATCATAATTGAATCTGTATCTCCATAAATAACTTCAAGATTCATCTAATGAAAAGCAAGTATCATAAAAGTTAACAACAAAAACACTGTGACCATCACGCACCCAGTGAAACTCAAGATTTTCCATACTATAGAAACTACAGGTTCCGGATGATTTTTCAAGAGTTTACGTTTCTTCTTACCCATATTGTCACTGCACAGTCAAAGACTAAGCCCCAATAAACCAGAAAGGCAAGCACTGCCACATTAAGAAAATCTCCCTAATTTTCTTATAACAGAGAGTGGAGTAGCAGGGGAAGTATCTAGTTTCAAAAAGATAAGAGACTAGGAAAGGGGGGTCTATATTTACCCACTGTCCCACATGCTCAGTGGTCATGGCAATTTATGAAGCAGAAACAAAATGGGTTTTTTCAATTCAGGGGCACAAATCCATATTAAATTCTTAACAGTTTCAAACAGTATTTAGTAGAATATGAAGTGTCAAAAAAATCAATCATAACAAACAACACTAGAGCACGTACAGTATAAAGGCCTGGAAGTAAGCTCTAATTAGCACTGTTACTAATTTGCTAGAAACACTCACATACAGGCTTCAAGCAGTGGCTAGATCATATCAGTGTTAGTAAAAGAAAAAGGCTATAATCCATTAGGAGGGATTATGAACATAAACTAGGCATCCTAAGAAGCCATTTCCACTCTGGGTTACAATTTTCCTTGAATACAAAAACGTCACCAGGTATGATATCTAAGAATCGCTGTATGATAAAAATGCTCAGCATTACCTTCTGTACCATCTCTTTCGTATGCATCAAAATCTAAATGAAATAAAAAAGTCAAGATTAATGCATTATATAATTACAAAAACCTCAATATATGCTGACAGAGATAGGTAACCCAATGATTTGTCATTCCCATATATTTTTAAAGCTCTTGATGGTTTTCTAACTACGACCCTCAAAACAACATCATCAACGTAATCTAAAAATCAGTTTGCCTCTACACTGACTCTCAGGCAGAGATACGTGAGCAGATTTGCTGTAAAGATCTATGTAAGATCTATGTAAGCAGATCTACATAAAGATCTATCTTTAATAAATATGAATAAAATATCCTGTTACAATATGGCATAAAGGCAAACTCTTCTTGCTATTAATATTTAAATGGAACTACATGGCTAAAAAAAAGCTTGACCAAGCATTTCAAATCCAGCAATTCTTACGGTATTCAGGATCTTAATTTAAAAAGTTAAAAAAATATATGTAGATCTTTACTATACATCCCTGGAGCTAGTACAGTGCCCAGTGCAAAGGTGGGGCTCAATAAACATTCAGTAAATAAAGACAAACATATATAGTAGATAGTATCTGTAGATAGGTCTGTCCCCAGGCCTATGCGGCTGTAAGACTAGAGGCATACAGGTTATAATGTAGCTGTAAATAAAAACAGACATAAATTATCTTGGACTAGATCAGAAGTAAAACATATTTTACAAATGAAGGCCTCTTCAAAAGAGTAATACAACATCCTCAGCACTCATTATATGTGTGTATGTGTAAAATATATGGGAAAGATGCTCTGCTATGAGCATCTCGTGCATTTCTTCATTTCATTCTCTAAGGGCCCCAAGACAGCCACTATTAATACCGTTATTTGTTAGATGCAAAAAGCAAAGAGAAGAGAACTAATTTCTCCTAGTAAGTGACAGAGCAAAGATACGAACCCAGGCACTCTGACTCCAGAGCGTGGGGCCTGAGTCACTGCATGCTATTGTTTCTAGACAAGCATCCATCTTTCAAGGCATCAATCTAAACCAGAAGTCACTCTTCCAATGACCCAGATAGAAGATTTACTTCATTTATATTTCTTTTTCCTACCTCCAAGCCTTTCTTGTCAACTAAGCTCAAACGTCATGGTGTTGTTTCTGTCCTTCTTGTCCTTTATATTACAGATCCCTGTAAATCCTGGCCTTTGAGTATCTTTTATATCTACCCCTTACGTTCCATTTCCATTGCCTGCCTCCTCTGTAGTACTGTCTCCTAATGTTGTGCATGAGTTCAGTGTCATATGTTCTTGGGAAAGGAAGACCTTCCCCTGCCCTGGGGGTGGTGAATACTGATCAGGCTAACCAATGGTTTCCATAGTGGCTGTACAGTGGAATCACCCGGGGATCTTTTAAAAAAATGCCAAGAGCTGGCCCCAGCAATTTTTTTTTAAACAGCTCTCAAGATTATTCTTATGTTGTAGGCAGGGTTAAGGACCACTGGACTAAGATAATCATGGTAATCCCAATCTTTCTTTTAAGATTTTTTTGTTTTGATGTGGACCATTTTTTTTAAGTCTTTATTGAATTTGTTACAATATTGCTTCTGTTTTATGTTCTGGCCTTTTGGCCGCAAGGCATGTGGGATCTTAGCTCCCCAACCAGGGATTGAACTTGCACCCCTGCACTGGAAGGCGGAGTCCCAACCACTGGACTGCCAGGGAAGTCCCTGGAAACAGTTTTTAGCTGACAGTTTGTCTCCTACCCAACTAGACCACAAGCTCCTGGAGGTCAGAGCACATGTTTGCGCTTCACATCTAACAGGCACTCGAAAATCTGTTGGCTAGTTGACTGATAGGTCTCGTAGTAATCCCAGTCACTCTTCTACTAGACACTAAAATCCAGTTAACTCATAAAACACATTCACTCTCTTCCACTTCATCTTCATTTCTTAACATATAAATTACAGGGAAATGCACTGTGGGAGAATACCTGACAATTCCTTCGGGAAAAGGGCAATAATGTGATCAACCCAAGTCAAGTTAATCACAGTGAGGACAAAACTACTGATCATGAGTTCTCTTCACCCTGTGCCCCTTCCACCTTGCTAGGCTTGGCTTTCCTCATCACAACGGCAACCGCACCAGGTAAGCACTCCCTGCTAAGTACACCACCTCAGGAGCAATCTGTCAACCTTTGACTCCAATTCCATATATGCACTAACGGATTTCTTCTGCTCTCCTTTTGCACTGTGAACCAAACCTACTATGTCATCCCTGAGTGCACCTCCAACATGAAGTGGCAACGTTCACCTTTCAGATCCACCACCCACCCTCATGCTGTCCTTCCACCAACTCACAACCATTTCCACAAACAATCTGAGGGCTGCTACTAAAATGAGTTCCCCTTTGGTGGCAGAAACCTCTCAGTGGATGCTTTGCAAAAAATGATAGAAAACTAAGCAAACTATAAAGACTATACATACCGCAACTGCTTTTTTCACCTAATACTTTATTTTAGAGATTATTCCATACCCACACACAAAGAGCTGCCTTATTCTTTTTTTAACGACTACATAGTATTCCATTGTATGACTCAAGCATGATTTAACTAGTGCTCTATTAATGAACGTAGGTGGTTCCTAATCCTTACCTTCATAAACACACTTTAATAAATAATCCTTATATACATGTAATTTGCCAATCTGCCAGTAATGAGATAAACTCCTACAAGACGGCTTATTGGATCAAAGGTTGTGTGTTTTTACATTTTTGATGAATATAGCCAAACAGGTCTCCAAAGAGGTTGTACCAACTTCTGACAATACTTTTAACCACCATTTTTCCTGTGGGTTACCAAACTCTTATTATCTAGCAGAGGCCCTGGTACATGGTAACTATTAATGAATATTTGTAGAATGCTGAATGAATAATCCTGATGAGTAGGCGCTATTATAAACCCCATTTTACAGATGAGGAAAACTAGGCTCTACGATTTTGCCCAAAGTAACAGAGCTAATCAACAGCTTGATCTGGAAGCTGGACCTTATGTCTCATTTTTTTTCATTGTGTCTCACTGCCTTGTTAAAAGGCCCATACCACATGAATGTTCTGGAAGCCAACAATCAAAAACTTATACATTACAGATATTTTCCCCATTAAGGAAATGCATTAAAAAAAAAAACCCACAGGTATCCTGAAAGGTCTACTGGACACAAGGTACAGTGATTACAAGATAACCGTTCGTAAGTTCACTTCAAAGTGACAAGCTTAATATTAAAGCTACCCATTCTGACAGAAAATCACTTTCTAAGTGCCAGCAGCTAGAACACAGGGCTATAAAGGCTTGCTAAATTCATTAATAAGGCAGTCTGCAGTTATCTGATTTCACAGCAACACCTGCATATTTATCTACTCATTACCAATTGGATGATGGAATTTTTTCAAGCACATTTCAAAAATCTGCCAACTTCAAGTGTAAAAAAATAAACTTTGTGGTTAATTTTTCCCTTAACAAAGTACAGCTGTTGAGAATAATTGTTCAAGATCTTACCCTGTAATGTCAACTGCAGCAGAACAAAGAGTATTTAATTAGCAAATCTATCCAGTAATTCAACACCTATTATATAAAATGCCTTCGTGATTTTATTCAGGATAATTTGCTAAGAGGGTTATTACTGACATTCAGATGGAATTTAAAATTCCTACGCAAGTCGAGTCATAATAGCAGTAATGATCTCCCCAATCAGGAGATTCGGTGTCACACAAGGCTCTTGCAATGCAGCAGCCGATTTCCTGACTTCTTAATTCCTGGGCTCAGCTCAGCGAGAGCCCTTCATGCCGGCATTTCAGTCAGCAATACATCTTTAATGGGACGCTATTAAAATAACTAGAACAAAAATGACTTTTTTTTTGGTTAAGAAGAATGACAGCACTGCCATCATATCAATCATTGCAGGCTTTGCAGAGCAGTGCCGTTGGGGGAAAAGAGGAGGGGGAAACAGGAAAGGAGTGGGGCTGGGGGTGGGGAGAGCAGTCATTAAAATAACACGAAAAGGTGTTTTAGCCCCAGTCTGAGCCTCTGAAGACTGGGGAAGGATGGTGGGGACTAAAAAGGAAATGTGAAGTGTATTTCAAAAAATTGCTTCCTAAAGAAAATGTGTTCAGGAACACACCCATGATGCGGTTTACTAAGCACAAAGCGTGTTTGTCGCGCCAGGATAAACAACAGCAGCCACCTAACACCAACTACGACTGAGGTGTGTGGTTACAGGTTCTCCTAACAAGGCCAGGGTCTTTATTTTTTGTTAGAACAGAATACTAGTGTCTTGCCATGCATACACTCAAAGGTTATAAAATGATTTTAGATGGTATTACAGACTAAAACAGTGCCTTTTTTTTTTTTTTTGGCTCTGTTGGGTCTTCGTTGCTGTGCGCAGGCTTTCTCTAGTTGCAGCGAGCGGGGGCTACTCTTTGTTGCGGTGCGCAGGCTTCTCATTGTGGTGTCTTCCCTTGTCGCAGAGCACGGGCTCTAGGCGCACAGGCTTCAATAGCTGTGGCACGTGGGCTCAGTAGTTGTGTGGCTCGCGGGCTCTAGAGCACAGGCTCAGTAGTTGTGGTGCACGGGCTTAGTTGCTCCGTGGCATGTGGGATCTTCCCCGACCAGGGATGGAACCCGTGTCCCCTGCATTGGCAGGCGAATTCTTAACCACTGCGCCACCAGGGAAGTCCCAAACGGTACTTATTAATATTAAATGAGAGAGAAAACACCAACTTCCCACAGTTAAAAAAAATATAAAATTTCAAGCTCTTACTCCAAAAGCATACGTCTATTATAGTAATATCTACTAAGAAGAAACCCACTTTGATATCTGATGCAGAAACTAAACAAAATGGGAATCTTCTAAGATAAGCAAATTCTGGGTTAAGGTCAAATTTGAAACAAATAACGCACGAACAGAATGACAAGTGAAATCTCAAATGGCTTTAGGATTCTTCTGTTACTGATGACATAAAATTAGAAATAAACTGGAAACTTTTTGTAATACATTAGCATAATAGGGGTAGCAAAATGAATGGTTTTGAAGGATGGGGAAGCGAAAAGTAGAAGAAATATAAATATTATGATATTTGGTAATCCAACCATTATCTAAGCTTTCCCTATTCCCGGTTTCAGCAGTTTCCAAGCAGGACTCGGTGATACTCAGTTCTCCTGCTTGGCAAACATCTTTTATTTCATCTTCATTATATTAGATTGCCTTTTTCCTATTTTCCTATTCTGTTATTCTTAGATGTGTGTCTTCTCTCTAAGATGCTCAGGGAGCAAGGGCTATGGATTTAATAAGCACCCTACTTTCTGTCTCCACCATTCCCATGACACTGGGCTCTCTACTGCCTTTAAACCTTAGCTTTACCTTCTTTAAAACTGCGTTAATACTACCACCTAGTCCCCAGAGCTAGGTGGTAATAAAAAGAACTGTATGCTGAAAACATGCTGTACAAAGATAAAACGTTATACAAATATAAGTTCAAAAAATTAAAAAGTCAGGGGTCTGAAATCTGAGTACTGGTTTAAAACTGCCAATTACTAGGTAAGTGATTTGCGAACAAGTTGGTTTCCCCCTCTAGGTCTTAGCATTCTCATTTATAAAATTAAGAGGTTGGGATTCCTCCCAGATCTAAAAATCTAGAATCCAAGTTTGACAAGTAGCAATATCTCTTCCTTATATCTGGCTGCTTTGACTTTGTAGCACATTCATTTCTTTAGTGTTATGAAAAGGAGGCACTAATATATCCAACAAAGATAACTATCATTATAAGACTGCATTGCCATATTCTAGGGTGCTTTTGAAGGCCACGTGGTCGTAAAATAACTAGAAATACATAAGCTCTCACGAGTTGTCTGCATATAACTTTATGCACTTCATTTAAGTGGGTGGGCACATTTACAGTATATAAAACATCTGACACCTTGTCCTGAGATCCCCCTGCTCCCCTGCCCCAGGAGAATACATGAACATCTGTACACACACACACACACACACACACACACACACACACGCCAATGTTTCTCATCCTCAGCACTACTGACATTTAGGCTGGATAATTCTTTGTCATGGGAGGCTGGCCCTGGCCTCTACCCACTAGATGCCAGTAGTATGCATGCACATGCATATGTGTGCACAGACACACACATACACTCTTCAGTTTTGACCAAAATTTTCTCCAGATATTGCCAAATGATTCCTGAGGAGCATAACTGCCCCTGGCTGAGAATCAGTGACATTATACTGATAACTCAACATTTTCTCTCTCCAGGCCCATATTCAATTGTCTGTTCCACAAGCATTCATTCTAAATCCCAACCGTCTCCTCCAAACCTTCACCAGCTCCAAACATAATAAATGGCCCCTCCAACTAAAACATGAAGTTCCTTTATTTTACAAGGAACTTCACACCACCAGAAAAGCCTCTCTGGCCTCCCCAATCCAATGATACTAATGAGAATGTTAGTCCAATGTAGCCCCCAAATTATTCTGTGTAAACCACAGCATACAACTCTATTAGAAAAGGTAAGATTAAGAAACTATAAGCAGGGGCTTCCCTGGTGGCGCAGTGGTTGAGAATCTGCCTGCCAATGCAGGGGACACGGGTTCGAGCCCTGGTCTGGGAAGATCCCACATGCCGCGGAGCAACTGGGCCCATGAGCCACAACTACTGAGCCTGCGCGGCTGGAGCCTGTGCTCCGCAACGAGAGAGGCCGCGACAGTGGGAGGCCCGCGCACCGTGATGAAGAGTGGCCCCCGCTTGCCGCAACTAGAGAAAGCCCTCGCACAGAAACGAAGACCCAACACAGCCAAAAATCAATCAATCAATCAATCAATTTATTTAAAAAATAAAAAGAAACTGTAAGCAAATTATAAGCAGAGATCATGTCTTTGCCATTAAACCTAACTCAATGCCTGGCATGTAGCAGTAATTCAATGCATATTTATTTCTTAGGCTCTAGTAAAAGGAGGCAAACCCAAGTGGTCCAGCGTGAGAAGAAGAAAAGAAGCAAAGCCATGGATTGATAAATGCATCTCCACAACAACAGGACCCTAAAGCTGGTTATATAGAAAGCAGCTATTAAACCCACACACAGCACACATTTAAATGCTAGCTC
This sequence comes from Hyperoodon ampullatus, assembly GCF_949752795.1. NCBI lineage: Eukaryota > Metazoa > Chordata > Mammalia > Artiodactyla > Ziphiidae > Hyperoodon > Hyperoodon ampullatus. Next base: position 22,426,474 of record NC_136913.1, on the reverse strand, counting down.
TTTCCATGCAAGAAATGAATAAGTAAATCAGTTTTAATCCCACCTTCAAATACAATGCATGTTAAATAAACAAATATTCACTCAAGAGAAATGATTTTCTACCCCAGTGATAAAGGCCCGTTAATTATAAACTTGACTGAAACAGTGTACGTCTCCCATACAACTCGTTTCCAGATAAACTGATTTTGTTTTAAATCCTTAATTTACAACATAACCTTCTGATAGCTCATGTGTAAGGAATATAAAACACGTTGACTAAACAAAGCTTTCTGAAAGGTTTCCCCTACCCAACAGACACATTTAATGATATTTATGAGTATCTTTCAATTACTGCCCTAAAATCTGACAGGGCCCTAATTTTGATCTAAAAACTTAAAAAACCACAAACTACGGTGCTGAATATGTGAAATGAAAACTGAACTTCTCCCTTGTCTTCTAATTTCTTGCCCCAAAATATTTACTCATCTTGTGGATTTTTAAAAATCCACTTTACATTCTGACTTTTAAAAAACTGTTTTCACCTTCAAAGAAACCTTCCTTTCACAACATTCTTATACTCTATTCCTCCTCCACTCCAACTTCCAGTCTAGAAACTCACGTCTTATATGTTTCACTTGCATATATGTGCATTATTGCCATACGTGGGATTATACCTGACACAGGAGCCTGGAGAGCTTGTAGAGCTGGCTTTAAAGCAAACTTGAGCCAAATCTACTCACAGACACAAGAGTTCAAGTACGAGCCTACATTCTTAAATATTAAATTCTCAGGGGGAGAAAAAAAATCCCTCAGACAACAAGATTGAAACTAGAGCAGGAGATATTAACCTAAGGTCAAAAAATCTGAAAATCCCAAAACTGTAAGGAGAAATTTGAATGTGTGCCTATATGCATTCTTCTAGGAAAAGGGTCCATGTGTTTCATCAATTTTGAAATTTCGATTCATTTAAGTATAAGTATCACTGAAGATGTTCCAATTAGCCATAAAAATAGAGCTTTCCAATTTCCTGGAATTCACGTAATGTCCATGAGACTAGAAAAACCCCACCCAAAGGTCTTGCCTCTTGCTTTGGAGCTGGGTATTTTCGGCCCCTTCAATGTATTTCCCTCACAGAAAAACACAGACATGTCAAAAGGCACCAAGATTTGGTTCCCTGATTGACTCCTCACATAACTCATCTGGGGGGCTAATGAAGACACGGCCAAACTACGTCCGCCCTGTAGTGAACATCGGCACTCAGGCAAGTTTCGCACAACCTGATGAAAATTGACTCAAAGTGTCTTACTCCAGTAATCACTTAGACGGAATGAATTTTACATTAGTGGGATCAAGCATGCACCAAGCCTCAGTGGAAATGAAAAGGGCTTATAGTAATAGGATTTATAAATCCACCCATTAGGTTAATGGCTAAATGATTTACATGTAACTTTCTCCCCCACCCCGCCCTCCCTCACCCTTTAACTCAGTAAAAACTATGCTTGGCATTTTCCACTGCAGTGCCATACACAAAGGAAATAGCCTTTCTATTTTGGGACATTCTAATTTCTAATAATGGCTTGGGTAGCTACCATTAACTCTTTCAAAGCACAAATAATTGACTAATAAAATTAAGTATTCTATAAGGCCTGAAAGTGCTTAATTGATCATAATTGTCTATTTGAGAAGAAGGCGTCAGGCTGGCTACGCTCAGATAATGAAGTTGGGCAATTCTGAAGCACTGCAATCAAGATAATACTTATGGCTAAAAAGGACATTAGCATTTTCCAGAATCTGCAACATTTTCTTTATAACTGAGGCCACGAGAAAATGTGACTAGCAAACTCTGAGCTCCCGGCCCCCACAAATATCAGATTTCACAGGATGCCACTCATCATTACTAAGCACCTGGCCTGAAGCTCAGCCGTGGAAGAGGACCTAGCTGGTGGTCCAGAGGAAAACCTCAAGCTGCAGAGTGACCAAGGCGCTGCTGTCATCATTTTGATGGAAGCATTGTTGATTTCCAGAAAGCTCAAGATTGGTGTGTGACAAGATAGTCATGGGGCTGTCCTTCATTATTCTCTGCCTCAAGAGGAGGGAGAGCTTTTTAAGCTCAATACCTGGGGGGGACAGAGGGATGGGACGACTCCATTGCTCAGTCCCAAGGCTTAACACTGAATTCTGTTCTATAATGACCATACTTTCTACATGCCCTCCCACAGCAACTCTATTGCTTAGAAAATGGTGTCCCGTGCCCACCCTCTTTTTATTAGAAGTTCAGAAAACAGATTCTAGGAGCTAGCTATGATTAAAATATGGAGGGCTCCCACTACAAAGAAAAATCTTTCAGAAAGATGGTCCCGTTCTGGGGAAATGTGATTGTGTCCACCTGTCCAGAGATACATGCATTGCACACATACTCAGGCATGCCTCCAGAATGTCTCTCTACATTTAAGGATCAATCAAATAATGTGTTCCCGTTTATCAAACACTTTTTCTCCTGTCCCATCATCCTCTATGCTTTCTTTGGGAAGAACTCAGAAAATTTTGAAAGAAAGATAAATACCAAGTTGAGAAAAGTCATTTAGGATGGAGATGCAGAATATGGAGAGGACAAAATATCAACATATAAGCTATAAAAGATGTGGCTCATCACTGCTATGAAAAAAAACATCCCCTTTACTTCTGAACTTCATTTGCATTTCTACTCTCTAATCTGGCCAAGGCTCAAGAATCTGATATGAATTCTAGGAAGCCCTGTTATTTTCTTTTTGCCTAGAACCTCAAAAAAGAAGTTATCATTCACTCATCAACAAGTATTTCCTGAGCTGTTCTTATGTGCTAGGTAAAAGGAACACAAAGGTGAGTGATTCAGACATGATCCCTTCCCTCTAGAGCATGTAATATCTAGTGGAGAGAACCAAATAGGCAACTGAAAAAAATACTATACGCATTACATAATAGGGGCCTTTGGGGTGGGAGTTAGAGAAAATTCATGAAAGCAGATTGTCAATAAGGGGAAGGTGAGCTACAGGGAATAACAGGATAAGGGGGACAGGGGAACAGTGTGAAGATCCAAAGGACAGAGGGGAAACTCAATGGTGACTGAAGAAAATTAAGCTTTCAAAAAAATTTTTTTAAGTTTTTGTTTGTTTGTTTTTTGCAACAAGAAGAAAATGAAAAGTATGGCTGAGGCTAGAATGCTTGGGAGAGTTGGGAGAGGGCAGGAAAGAGGCCCAACCGTGAAGGGCCTCATAAGCCACAGTAAGGACTTTTAAGGAGGGACAGAATCAGACTGATAGTTTAAAGAGGTCTCTCTGGCTATATAACTTGTGGAGAATACCTGTGGAGGAGTGGGGGCAGGGGCAGCATCCAGGAAGAAGGAATGAGGCTTGAATAACAATAGTCATTACACTGGAGAGAGAGAGAGAGTCACGGGTATTTAGGGAGTGGAATCTACAAAACTGGGCAACTGGCTGGATTGGGGGCACGAGGAAGAGACAGGAGTCAGGGATGATACCCACATTCCTGGCTTAACAACTGGGGAGGCAGCTACTCACTGAGATAGGGAATCCGGGAAGGGGAGCAGAGGCAGAGCGTTTTGTAGCTGATGAATATGCTATGCCTGGGGACAACTCAGTGGAGGCCACAGGGAGGCAGGTGGAAGCAAGGATGCTCAATAGAGGGGACGTGGCGAGTTTCAGATGCAAGGAATGCAACGCTCAACAGAGATGCAATATATGAATAAATCAAAGCAATGGCAGTGGGCAGACAATAACAGAGCCCATCAGAACAGACGGCACAGTTCATGAGGGGGAAGCAGGAGAAAACGGAGGCGAGGCAAGCTGGCACCCCAACCACAGTAATGGTGCTCCGTGGGTCTCCTGATCCCTCATTCCTCCTCCAGCACCTTCCTTTCCCTCCCATCTATCAAATCTCCGTTCTTTCTGTCACAACTGGCAGGTGTCACACAAACCAGTGGCCACTGGCAAATCTGACGCAGGCTGCCACAGTCAGACAGCGAGGCACCACACGCTGACCTTTAACGAGAACGATCCCAACAGGTGGCTTGCGCCTAACACAAATAATTGTATTAAGCCTCTGAACAAGGTCAAGGGGGGAGCACCTTGCCTTTTCATGAGCAACCAAAGCAGCTACCAGCCGCGGCTCAAGAAACAGCAAGCAAACACCTCTGCGGAGGCTCCCCTCCTTGAGGCGGCGATGGGCTCAACAGGAAGACGGAACATCAATCAATTCACTTCACAAGGAAAGAGCCTCCCATTGCTCCAACATAACCATCCTTTTCCTGCCTCTCTTCTGCACCTGGGAGCGGGGAGGGCTCCTCCCTTATGTCAAGATTGACGCCATTTGTTAGCAGTTCCGGTTCATAGTCAGCCAAGAAAAGAAAAGGAGTGATGGGGGAAGGGTTCCCCTGTTTCCAAATAATATTCTCCACACCCTTTGAGAGAAACTAAGTCATAAGTGATTAATTCAATTGCCTTTGTCACTGATTTGATAACATCAAATATCTCAGCGTTCTCATGGACCTGTGACCTCAAAGCTAGCCACTGTTTTGACAGAACAGACAGCTGTAGCTCGGGGCTGGGAGGAGCCTGCGGAACCTCCTGAAAGAAGAGTGCCTCATCAGGGCCCTCGAAATTCCACTGGGTGGGAAGAAGCCAGGAGCCTGCGACCTGCTGTAGGACCCCATGTGCCAAGCTACAGCCTTTCTCCCTGACCTTTACATACAAAAAAACAAAAACAAAAACCTTTCTTTCCCCTGGAGACAACCTCCTCTCCTCCCACCCTCTTAAACCTTGTGACTGCAGATGGCATGGTTAGGATGAGGCACAAACCACTGGCATGTCGGTCCCCAGATAAAAGAATCCAAGCAGTAGATCAGATTGCTGTCAGCTGCAAACGAGCCAGCACTTCAGCTGCTTCACATTCTTTATTTTTAAATGGCAGGATGGTCTCAAGGGCATGGTGGCCTGTCACATAAGAAGAGAATAACAGATTTTAAAAGACAAAACCAAAACCCTTGAGGGTGCGCAGACTCACCCAAGATTGAGAACTGAACAAGCACTTTAGAAAAGGGCATACAGCAGCAGCCTTTTATAAACCAGTTCTGAGCGTGTTTCTCTTAGTGACTTGGTGGGAGAAAGCTGACTAGAGGACAACAACAATAAAAAAATCTAACTACAGATCAGTTCTTAGTCGATGGGACTAACTGATTAACTGTCCTGCTACTAATTTGGCAAATACTTATGTTCAGAACTCTGAATCCAGAGCATTAAAATATTGGGATGTGCCACCAGTAACAAAGTTACCTACTCAATCAGCCTCCAAAACCAAAAGAGCATGTAAAATTAAATATAAATCAATAAAATTTAAAGAGGATGGTTAGGGAGAACTTACCTATGCAGAATACAAAATGTGTGTTCTTTTTTCCCTATACAACCACCATCACCACCAGATCATTCCTAACTAATTCTTAGAAGCTGAAGACCAACTTGGATTTTGATGTATAAACTGCTTTTGACGATATTCTGTTTTAAACAGATAAACACTTTAAAAAAAAAATGCAAGCCAAAGACACCCTTTTGAGAAACTAAGAAAACAGATGTGGAAGCCATTTGTTTAGATGAAGAGGAATTTTCGCTTTTATAGGAATACAATGATTCATGAAGAGGAAAAAAGTCTGTCATCAAGTTTACTTCAATAGATACTGTTGGGTTGGAGGGAGCTTTCTAAATATGGCATTGCTTTTCTTCACATCTCCTCTCTCCTGAAATATCTCAAACTACCACTAACAAACATTACTTTTATTGTCTTTGTTCTTTTAAATTTTCTGCTTAGTTAATATATCGTGCAGGAGAAAAAAACCACAACGCTGGTACTACAGCATTACATACTTGCTTTTCGTGCTTAGATAGCTGAACAAAATACCTCCTGCTTTAGGGATTTATCGAAAACAAGCTAGCTTGAGATAAAGCATTAGGAATACAAGAACCCTCGACAAGAAGTTTGGAAAGAACAGCTCTCCTTAACCCCAAAGGAGATGAAATTAAAGACTAGTAAAGTCTTTCTAAGAACTTCTGGCAAAGAGGAAAACCTTTCTTGATGTGTCTATTCGATGGAGATGTCAAGACGAACTAAAACAGGAAGAAAAAAAAGGGCATTGCGTTCAACCTGGGCAAATGCGTAAGAAATTTCTCTCCTTCCATCCAGTGCGCCACGCCCACCTGCTTCCATCCTCCCTTCCTTGTCCATCGCCAGCTCCCCTCTCTGTGGGTCTGTCTACAGGCCGCTCTCCATGTTAAGAGGCACAAGCTCTGCAAGGGATGAGGTACTTACCTTCCACGTTCCTCTGCCTCAACAAAAAGACAGGGCAAAAACAGCCAATGATCCTCAGGTTTTTTTTGTTTGATAAACAAACAAACCCCCTCACAATTCCCTACCCCTTAAGATTCTGCTATGATCTCAACAAATAACCACAGGGGGGAAAAATCTCTTTTCTGCAATATCCCCATCTGCCAATATTTTGCCACATTACTTTCTATAATTTATATTTCAAAAACAGATGTTTTAACCCACCCCAAATATAACAACATAATTTAAATTTTTTAATTAATTAATTTATTTATTATTTTTGGCTGCGTTGGGTCTTCGTTGCCGTGCGCGGGCTTTCTCTAGTTGCGGCGAGCAGGGGCTACTCTTCGTTGTGGTGCGTGGGCTTCTCAGTGCAGTGGCTTCTCTTGTGGCGGAGCAAGGGCTCTAGGCATGCGGGCTTCAGTAGTTTGTAGCATGTGGGCTCAGTAGTTGTGGCTCATGGGCTCTAGAGCACAGGCTCAGTAGTTGTGGCTTGCAGTCTCTAGAGGGCAGGCTCAGTAGTTGTGGCGCATGGGCTTAGATGCTCCACGGCATGTGGGATCTTCCCGGACCAGGGCTCGAACCTGTGTCCCCTGCATTGGCAGGCGGGTTCTTAACCACTGAGCCACCGGGGAAGTCCCTAACAATGTAATTTTGAAGATGCATTTTCAACTGCACAAACTTCCTCTATGAGCTATGGCTCAGTCTGTGAACCTCCTTCATGGTCTATAAAATTCTGTATTGGTGTATATGTGAACACTTTTCTGGATAAAGAATCCACAGCTGTCACCCAATTCTCAAATGGGTCACAGCCCCAAAAAGATTAGCCTCCCTTCCAAACTTGGACAGATTTTATGCTTATGGTGAATCAGTGTTAAAACTATAGTAAACAGTTGCCTGGTATATTTCATACCCGTGGCTGTGCTCGATTTACCCAAGATACTGCCAGAGAGGAGTGACTCATTTTGCTGGCTCCAATGCCACTTGTAAACCCTTTACTAAGCAACCTAAAAATGAGTGTCAACCATCAGTCATAGGTGAAGCAAGAAAAAACAAATGAGTCTTAACAAATCCATGACCACTATGATTATAATTACAGAGACAGTGTATGGTTTTGATTAGGAAATTTCAAAGGTTGGTTAGTTCACTGGCTGTCTGTAAGGAATCTTACCCATCATTAACTTCTTTTTTTAAATTAATTAATTAATTTATTATTTTTGGCTGTGTTGGGTCTTTGTTGCTGCGCGAGGGCTTTCTCTAGTTGCGGTGAGCGGGACCTACTCTTCGTTGCGGAGCACGGGCTTCTCATTGCGGTGGCTTCTCTTGCTGCAGCACACGGGCTCTAGGCGTGTGGGCTTCAGTAGTTGTGGCTTGCGGGCTCTAGAGCACAGGCTCAGTAGTTGTGGCACACGGGCTTAGGTGCTCCGCAGCATGTGGGGTCTTCCCAGACTAGGGCTCGAACCCGTATCCCCTGCACTGGCAGGCGGATTCTTAACCACTGTGCCACCAGGGAAGCCGAAAGCTGATTTTTTAAAAATCTGCAAGATTTGCTATTAAGTTGGATGGTAGACATTCTTTTAATGATGCTGATGAGGCTGGCTGGTGGACATTTCAGATCTACCTGGCCCTGCCTACTATCGGGCCACAGAAGCATGACTCTTCCTCCAGCAAAGACAGAGTACTCCTGCTCTCTTGTTATCTCCAGCTCCCATTCCAGTATTTTGAATTCCTCCTCTATTTCTTAATTCTAGTCAACCCTCTTGAACACAAGAGGCCTTCTAATGTCATGTGTCACTCAGAAGACGGAACACTTCATGGTCAAGGTTTCCTAAATATATCCTTGCCTATCTCACTCCACCACTTCTCTTTGCCATCTTAGGAGTAACCCTCCATAAATCCACTAATTCAACAAGCATTTACAATGGGTTGAGCACTGAGGGAAGTATAAAAGGAGTTTCACTGCTCTTAAGGAACTTAAAAGACAAATGTGGTCACCTCCAATCAAGCAGCTTTCCCTTTTCTGACAATGAAAGGAACAGATCTCAAGAGTTGTCGTGCAGGAATATAAAAACAGGATGACTGAGCCAATCGCACCAAGTCCCACACCAATGGACTGATCTATTAAAATCTTCTCTTTGGAGGCCTACCTAAATCTTCAGTTGGGTCCAACTGAGAAGGAGAGAAGGAGCTCAGGGTCCATGCATGGCATGACATTAAAAGGGAGGGAAGGCAGTGCTGATAAAAGAGGAATGGGACAAATGGTTTCTGACAACATCATTTAAATATCCTTGGCCCTACCTATTGCATCTTAAAGAAAAGGAAACCATGAGGTACAAGGGTCCAGGTCAGGGACAGACATAAAGTCTGGAAACCTGAGATCCAATGAGCTTCAGCGGCACACCCAATATGGCCTCTACGGCCTAGCTTTCTCACTTCTTTGCAGTCCAGAGTATCTTTCCTTTCACATTAAGAATCTCACCTCCTCCCCTTCCAGAATCTTTCATCTGTCCCTTCCTACTGGTGCCTTTCTTTCTAACCATTTCCCCTCAATTAAGGGTTACTCATTCACTTGACAAATGGGTATTGACAGTCTGTACTGCTCAAAACATGGTGCTTACCTCTCCTAAGGTACCTAAAATGCAGTCCATGCCCTTGAGGAGCTTGCCATCTACACCCCAGTTATTCACAGTGGTCTCATTTCTTCTTTATCTTTTAGGGCTTGACTCCCCACCCCACCCCCCGACCTCATGTTCAATGTGTACAACCTATGCTGACTTGTAGCTTCATTCTCGGAACGCAACTCGAATGGTTCTTTCAAAGCTCAGTAATCTCTTCTCACCAAAAGTCATGGTCATTGCTTCAGTTAGAGTCTTCAACAATCATCTGGGCAGCTACCCTGATGGAATGAAAAAGCACTTCACTGTGTTCGCTTCATCATGACTACCCTCCACCAGATCCTAATGACAAAGCCCACACACGAACACGCCTCCAGACATTGTCAACTGTCTCACAGTGGCCGAAATCGCCCCCAGGTGAGAATCACTAACCTTTATCAATGGCTCCCTGTGCACATGCTTGAGAAGTGACTGATGTGTCATGAAGCGTACTGATTCCTGACATATGCCTATTGTCAGAGATTATTTAGCGCACAGGATTACGTTATCCAAGAGGGATTTCTCATATTTAGGCAAACTTAACAAGGTCTCCAAATATACCAGGTATCTTGCCTTTGTTCATCCAGTTCCACACTCCACCCTGCTCTGTGGGAGGGAAGGCTGACCTAACAGACTACATCAAAGAGCTTCCTCGTCCCAATTCCACTGGAGTTTGGCTAATGGCGAACACTGCTTGGATCAGGAGGGAAATGAGCACAGGCTATGCCTCTGGCTTTCTCCTGGAGGGGTCAACATCAGGGCTGGCGGAATCCATCCACTTGCGATCAGAAGACCCTCCTCACCCAACTCTCTCTTTGGGGGTTAGGCATCTGTTCCTCCTCTCACTCCTTTTCACCTCAGAGTGTAACATCCCTGCCATTACTAGCCCTGAAGTTCACACAACTGCCTTGTGATTTTACTATATACGCCGTCCACATTTTGGTAAATAATCCCTTTATCAAATCCTCCTATTAATCCCAGTGTCATCTCTTTCCTGCTGGGGCCCTGCAGACTGATACACCAAATACATTTTTTAATTTATCTGAAATGTTAAAAGCAAGCAGTTTTAAAATGTTCCACTCGAAGCTCCATTCTCCTGAAAAGAGGCTCAAAAAAAGCATCACGTCTTGAAAATCTCTAGGCTTTTAAGATGTGTAAAGAAGATTACTGTGAACTTTCTTTATTAAAGAGCAAGCCTGTGATATATCTCTTCTACTGTAACATATTAATTAAAATGCTCAAATTTATATTTCCTTCAGCCCTACCTTATCCCAAAGAGAAAGAAAAATAGTAGAACATTACCTCCACCTCATGGTCTTGACAATTTGGTCAATTATTATATGCTAACTTACATCGTTATTTTTCCATGTACATATTTTACGTCTCTAATTACTCTGTACATTAATGTTAAGGACCAGGACTGTATCTTACATTTGTTTTCCTCACACTTCTTCATTCATGCCTTGCATTAGTTCCTTTAAGAAAGAATATATTCGATAAATATTTGTTGACAGTTGGAAACAGCATCAACAGAAACAGAACAGAAGGAAGCAGGAAAACTAGCCCCAAGAGATGTACTCACTACTTTAGTATTTTCTTATTTGCCTTGCCTTATCAAGAGATTTTGCCACCAGAAGAAAAATAAAAGTTTCACTGTAAGGTGAATGTAAAATTTTAGGAAAACAGCTGTATACCCATCAAGATTATTTTCCACAAGTAGCCAACAAGAAATAGAATTTACAACAGAGACAGGAAGAAGGGTAGGTGGAGTTAGAATAGAAGGAAATGAAGAGGCTCAACAAGAATTAATTACTGGTAATTACACATGCTACAGCCTCTCTTCTTTCTCCACCCTCGAGCTAATCAACAGTGGGAACAGATGTGATCTGTGGTATTGGGGAGGGGGGTGCCTAACAGCTGTTTGGAGAACACGCCATTAAAAAGCAGCCTTGTCCACAGAAACCCAAGAGTTTCACTATTTGAAAGAAAAGAGGTAATGAATAATGACCACAGTCTTACTATGAACTTCAGCTCATTCAGGCCAACGATGAAGTTTTTCTCCTGATTTCTGATGAACAATGGCAGTGGCTCTAGTATTTACTGTTACAAGAGTGCCTCAAGAGTTGAATCTATTTTACATATCTCATCCAAGTACTCACAAAACCAGTACAAACATCCAACTACCCCTTACTGAGTAAGTAGTCAATAAATTTTAACTATGATAACGATGATTATAAGAAAAACTCATAAAGTTCCCACCACAGGGAATACCAAATCAGGGTAAAATAATCACAGATTTGCTAGACTATCTTTCTGGATGTTCTTCCCTGGGATAAGAACTCTAAACAACACGAAAATCAGAACATTCCAGTTTACTTCTTAAAAAATTTAAAGAATACAGCATACTATCAATGCATAGAATCTTTCCTAAAAAATAAAAACACAGGCTAAAGCCCAGGAATAAATTTAAAAACAATACAACAACCAAGGCTTTATCAGGAATGCACTTACTCACAGAACAAAAGTTTCAACCTCCTTCCAGGAAGGAGCTGTTTTTACTTCTTCCAATGTCTGATGACTGCCAGCTGAGAAGGGCTGGGAGGGTCAATGGCATTCCCACCCCATTTGGGACACCCCCGGGGCCCAAGGAATGAAGATAGGTGGCACAGTCTGGTGTCAGGAGTCATCAGGTGACTACCATCTAGGATCTGAAACTCTCGTGCTGGAATGGCCAAGAAGCTTTTAGACTTTGGAACCAATTAGGTTCCAAAAGGCTGTAAGTACCTCCATTTCTTCACAAATCCAAAGTGGTATTCAATAAATGATTGATTATGCCACTGACTGATAGCAAACACACTGACCGCTTTTGTTGAAACATGCAACTCTGCTGAAAGCTTTGAAAGTTCTTAAGTAGCTTAACACTTCCAAGTTCTTCTTAGGTTAAATGTTATTTATATATATGTGGTTGTAGCATACATATACACATAGAGTGTTTGAGAGTCCACATAATCATACACACTTGCAGGATACTACACTAATTACCCATATCTGATCTTATTAAACTGAGCTTGCATTTCTCAACTTTACTTCTGTGTATTTTGGGGGTAACTTCCAAAATTTCATTTAGTTTCAGTAGTACATGCAAATTGCACTAAGATTCAATCTTGTGGGGGATAATTAGAGAAAGATGGAGCTGGGCTTGGGAAGAGGAAAGAAACGTAAGAGCCGATGGCAGAGCGAAAAATAAAGAATGTGAGTGCAAAACACACTTGGGACTCCAAACTACACACTGATGGCATCTAAGAGACAGCAGTGAGCGGGGGTGGGGAGTCCTGGGAGGCAACCATTTCAGAGTTTGAAAATCAGAAAGGCAATGGACAGCTAGGCTGAAGACCAGCCATGGGGAAGGAGGGGAAATGCTTCAAAGCATGCTTATTATTTCCAACAAAGCAAATTTATTAAACAAGGGATCATGAATGAAAATGAATACACAGTACCCCTTATTACTAAATAAGAATATAAATTAAAGGTCCTATGTACTACATTTCGAAGATTTATTTAACTGAATATAAACACTGTTTATTCCTAAGAGCTCTCAACTTCAGACCCCCTGTGACTACAGTTTCCATGAGGTCTAAAGTTCTATAACTTAAATTCTAAATCCATGAGTTTTCAGGAAACTCTTCCTCCTGGAGAGAAAAGGACTATATACCCTTCCATTTCCAACTCAGAGGATGAAGCTATTCTTTTTGGTGTGCTCTGCAAACCCACCTTCTGATCCCTAGAAATAATTTTAATTATCTGCAAAAGAGCATATAAGAAAGTTTAAATTAATCCTTCATCCTAAATTATGTTGCTTTTCTGCATCAGCAAAGACACATTACCATGCAAAATAATGAGCCTTTTTTTTTTTATTTTGGTCTGATAGAGAATATATTTGGGAGAGAAATGGGAGTTTCTGGCAAAAAATAAAGGCTTCATTACTTCAGCTTTAAATGTAAATTAGGCACTCAGCAGCATGCAAGTTAGGACAATTTTCCTTACACAAGATAAGACAAATTATATTTTATTCCTTAGTTCTTAACAAGAGTCACTTCCTTAGACATACCTAACCCTTAAACAAAGGCTGTTCTTTGTCACACTAGGGAAATGTTTTTATTACTGATGTTCTTTAATTATGAATAAAAATTTCTCTTCTATACTCATGCTCATAACAAGCTGCTACTTTAGGCAAAGAATATCTAAAATGAATATAGAAATAAAAAGGGGAGTATTTGCTTTCTATGTAAATGTTACACTTATCACCCCAACTAGTGGAAAGGCCTTTTTCAAAAAACACAGCTATCCTTTGAGTCTCTTAACACTGTCTGATTTTGCAAGAAAGCAATGGCCTTTAAAAGTGAAAATGGCATTAAACATACATCTGATTGCACAGAATCACACTAACATAATAACTACCAGTGTTCTGTGGGGTTTTGCTCATTTTTAAAAGGTGATCACTTCTTTCATATTCATACAACTTTCTCAATCTATCTGGAACTCAGTGTGTCCAAATGCCTCTGTTCTGCAAAGCCCTGGAATAAGACCTATCCAATCTCGTCCTCCACCATGGCACAGTGATGGTGCCATGGCGGAGGCATGGCCTATTTACCTATAGGCTTCTCCTTACATTCAGCCACTTGGGAGTCCACTGTTACACAAACAAGGATCAAAGATGTTTTTGTGAGTGTTTTGTCCTAGTTAATCTGAATACATTATAGGATACTGCATCTTTAGCCTGAAGTTGCCTGAATCATTGATGGCAAAAATATAGCCTTTGGGTGTTAAGTCTGAATTTTTCCTTTAGTTCCGCACAACCTGAATATATAAGTAGAAAGAAGAAAAGGTAAATGGGATATGCTCAACATCTTACTGAATTAACTTGTAACACTTAAGGTCCTAACATGTGATCTCAAATTTTTAATATCAGCTTTACACTTGAGAGATTCTCCAATTGTCAAATGCCTTTTCAAGCTAAGCTCTCTGATTAATATTTAATCGGATGAGAGTACAATTGACCTAAATTTTTGCATCATGGAATCTCAACTATGTGAATCATCTTAAGATTATTGTTAGTCAGTTACTTTTCCTTATTAGATGGCCGTGCACTTTCTAAGTACTGCAGCATCATGTTTCTGCATCAATTTTTCTTTCTTTTTTTTTTTTTGTGGTACACGGGCCTCTCATTGTTGTGGCCGGTCCCGTTGCGGAGCACAGGCTCCGGATGCGCAGGCTCAGCGGCCATGGCTCACGAGCCTAGCCGCTCCGCGGCATGTAGGATCTTCCCGGACCGGGGCACAAACCCGTGTCCCCTGCATCGGCAGGCGGACTCTCAACCACTGCGCCACCAGGGAAGCCCTTGAATCAATTTTTCTGTTGACTTCACCAAATATCCACAGAAGGGAAGAGAAACTGGACACTTCTATCATTACACAGAGTTTCTACTTGGATTCCCATTCCTGCTTACCTGTGAGACCTGTTACTTAAGGAATGCTAAGAAAATAAAAAGTTCATGTATATTTTTAAAAAGCATACTCAAAGTACATATTTTACATCACATAGACAGGCTTATTAAATGTATTTAGAAACATAAATCTTGCAGATAAAATTATAAACAATGGCAGAATTATTTGATAGTCGCCTAGAACAGCACTGTCCAACAGTACTTCCTGCAGTGATGGAAATGTCCTCTATCTATACTGATATGACAGTCACTAGCCATACGCGACTACTGAGCATTTGAAATGTAGCTGGTGTGACTAAGGAACTGAAATGTTCATTTTATTTCATTATAATTAGTTAAAATTTAGATTTAAATAGCGATCTCTGGCTAATGGCTACCATACTAGACAGTACAGATCTAGAACACTTGATATCTACAGAAGTAATGTATGCAAAGAAAGCTGTTATTAATTGGAATGTATTTTAAGAATGAATGGTGTGACACACTATTAGGTATAAAATAAGCTACAAGGATATATTGTACAACACAGAGAACACAGCAAATATTTTATAGTAACTGTAAAAAGAAGATAACCTTTAAAAATTGTGAATCATTATATTGTACCCTTGTAACTTATATAATATTGTATACCAACTATACTTCAATAAAAAAAAATTTAAACACACACACACGCAAAGAATGAATGGTACGGAGACTGAAAAAAGAAAGTAGCCTTGTATTTTTATTCAACTAAAAAATCAGTAAGAGGATTTAGAGGGCAGTCACCATCTAAGAGAGTCAGACACTGATTCTTAGTTTTACTTTTCATCTCAAACGATCAACTTAGTGTTAAAATTCCTTAGAGGTATAGTCTAAAATTTCACAAAACTAAATTTGTCTGTAAAAGAAGGCACTATGGTAATTCAAAGGGGACAAATACATTTTTCCCATCTTTCAGGCCAAAAATTTATAGTAAGAAACAGTGTAGGTTATGGTTGACTAGAAAGCAGAAATGGTTATCAACATACCTATACACTATATATTCCACTTGTGAAATTCAAATTAAAAAATTTAGGTGAAAGGGCTCTGCAAAAAACTACAAAGCACTACACACATATATTATTATTGCTGCTACCACTATTGTTGCTGTTGTTGATGCTAATGGTTCTTGCCTTCAAGGAACTTACAGACTGTACCTGTCAAGGCCTTCCTTACTGGCTGCCCATAGATTTTGGTGGATGTATGGACAGTGATATCACTTCATTTGTGTCAGTGAAAACGTGAGAACCGATGTGGACAAATATGGCCATCATTGGGTCTTAACATTATTTTTCTTAACAGTAAACTGGGTGGTCTTTTAACCCTGATTGTGGGGTGTATAGCTGGAGAGGACAATGTAAGAATCTAGTGAGACTGGCTCACAATTCCAAGGTTTGAGCCTCCATTATACCTAGTCATGCCATTCCTGCTTGAAGGCAACTACTTTTCATGTTTCCCAGACCTTTATAGAGAATTATATATAGTAAATTCCTTCATTTTTTTACATGTATGCTTGGCTTCCAGGACCTTCTAGATTTAAATTTAGATATTTCTGACATTTTCAAATAAATAAATTTTACCTCCACTAGGACAGACTAAGCTTTCCCATTGAAACGATGTTTTAAGTAGGGAACTGATCTTACGAACAAGGAGCTGGCATCAGTAAGTCATAGGAAAAACAGAAGTGAAATCTTCTATAACCACTTAAACAGAGTAAAACTATATTACTGGCAGTACATGGGGACAACTATAAGGGATTCACACACTCCTTCCAGACCACGACTACGTATAAGGCAAAAAAAGGCTACCTTCTAAGGGTAAAACCTACTTGCACAATGGATATGGTGGCCCTTTGTTGAAATCAACCAAGAGACTGTCTATGCGCATGCCTAGCCCCAAAATTTGAATGCTTGTACATGTTTCTAAAGGTGATCTGCATGTAATCTTGGGGAGCAGGCCTAGATTGTGGCTTGTCATTTAGTAAAATGTATTACAGTTGGTTTGAAAAAAAATCATATGAACAAAGGAAAATGGTCACCATAGAAATAAGCCCAAAGAACCAGACATTGGCAAGTTTTACTGCTCAGCATTATTCAGGGGAAACCCAAATAGTCCCTGTGGCAGGTGTATCCTAATCATGGATTATCTAACCAAGTCCCTTTGTTTTGATTCCATTCTCACCAAGCAACCTTGTGACTGTAATGTGGCTTCCCATGCGCCTTGTCTATAAAGAGAAAATGCAGTAATCTCTCAGTTCGACCTCCCCAGTCTAATTAACAGCAGTAGTTCTCATTTCAAATGAACAAACTGGCATTAGGGCAGGTACATGTGAGTCTGACCATCCACAGTGTGCCAAAAGGGTCAGATTTCTAAGCTTCTAAGAATATAAGCTCCTTGTTCACCAGTGAACCTCCCGTGCCTAGAACAGTGTGTGGCTCATCATAGCTGCTCAGCAAATATCAGGCTGAAGTCCAGAGACCTAAGATGACTTCTCATAGTGTCTTTCAATTCCAACTGTAATATATACTAAAAGGGCATAAATGGTCAATATAAAATGACCAGAAAATAAAGTCCATTACAAATAAAATATTTAAGTGTCATAGCATTAATATGACCTAAAACTAATTTATTTCATATAGTAAACATTAAGCAACTAGAAATGGTTTGTTTTCATGCCTGAAATATAGTGTTTTCTTCCATCTTGAAAAACTTCCCCATGACAAGCAAAAGCACTCAAAAACATTCAGAAGCTTGACACACTCAGTACTCAAGAATGCTCACTTTTTAAAGTAATATGGTTTTTCCTACTGATACCATTTTGAAAAGTAAGAGTTAACCCAACATTTCTCCTTTCACCTTTCCCTAACTCCATAATTTATTCTAAATATCCAGTTGAGCTATTCCACATCAAATCCAATAAAGGCAACAATGACTAGAAAGTACTGCTAAGTTACCCAGTTCCATACTTTGGTTACAGCTATTGAAGCATGTTTCAATTTGCTATAATGTCACAAAACCAAAAACCCAGACTTTTAGCACTGGACAAACCCTCTCACGGGAAACAACTATAGCCTCTGAACAACATAAAAGACAACCACCTGAAGGTACTGGAGAGCAACCAAAAATAGGTCCAAAATGTAGGGAAGCCTACAACTGGAGAAAGGAAAAGACTCCCAGCCAAGTTACCCATTTTTCCAATTTTTTGCCTGAGGGCAGGCACTAATAGGTGCCATGCGGAGCAGTAGTCTTAATTCTACCGGCTTGAAGAGCCAGAAGACAGGGTTAAAGTTGACCAATGTAGCTGGAAAAAACAAAAGGCACAAATTACCAATATCAGGAATGAGACAGATGACACCACTACCAATTCTACAGCTATTAAAGGGACAAAGAGAGAATATTATAAACAACTTCATGCCAATAAACTGGACAAATTCCTTGAAAGGCACAAACTACCAGGCTTACTCAAGAAGTCAGTAACCTGAACAGCCCTCTATGTATTAAAGAGACTGAATTTTTAGTTAAAAATGTTTACACAAACGAAAGTCCAGGAAGATCCCACATGCCGCAGAGCAACTAAGCCCGGGCGCCACAATTACTGAGCCTGTGCTCTAGAGCCCGTGAGACACAACTACTGAGCCCGTGTGGCACAACTACTGAAGCCCCTGCACCTAGAGCCCGTGCTCCGCAATGAGAAGACTACACACTGCAATGAAGAGTAGCCCCCGCTCGCCGCAACTAGAGAAAGCCCGCGCGCAGCAACAAAGAACCAACGCAGCCTAATTAATTAATTAATTAATTAAAAAAAGAAAAATCTGACCACTATAATTCAGGGTAAATCCTAATAACAAATCACATCAAATAAACTTACTTACCAGCCCTAGAACACGTTTAGTTTTTTTGTTCTTTAAATCACCCTAGCTTCCCTTTCCAAAACATACACAACCATTAAAATAATGCTTTCCTCATTGCCTGGTATTACTAACTTTCATTCACATCAGGTATATGGACAACTATTTACAAGACCATACAAAATTACTGTTAATTGTGTATACTTTCAACCTGAACTATTAAGCCAGTCCTATGTTTCACTTCCTTTGAACATCAGTAGCCAACTGACTGCCTGACTACACTTTCATTTCCTTTGGCCCATAGAGGCAATTAATGGTAACAAGAAACTTAAGTAAATGTCTTGTAGAGAAGGGAGCTCAATATTCTCTCCACATTTAATGATTCCATGAGGATTAGTCAAGGGAAACAGTCCTCTTCCCAAGATTCCAAAAGGCAAATAAATATCCATTCTTACGCTACTGCAACTGGCAGTGAACTGCACACTGCGCCTGTATCATCAGGTTGCTTACACAATACTTCACAAAACTTCAAATAGATGCTTTTACAACTGACAGTAGGTCTCATGCAGTAAAACTGTAAATGAGCATTTTAATGAAGAACAACTGAGAGGCAATTTCACTTTCAAGAAAATTTAAGGCTGTACATGCCTGGGATAAACTCTTCTATTAATAATGAACAACCTCAAAGACTATATCTGCAGTTTCCAGGGTCAATTGGTTGACACCGAAAAAGATTTTAAGCCTACACCAAAAACCAAAATGGTAGAGTCATAAAATACTTAAATAAATTTAAATCAGTATCAATACTACAGAATTTTAAGAGATATATACATTTCAGGGACTTCCCTGGTCGTTCAGTGGTAAAGAATCTGCCTTCCAATGCAGGGGACGTGTGTTCCATCCCTGGTCGGGGAACTAAGATCCCACATGCAGCGGGGCAGCTAAGCCCAAGCGCCACAACTATTGAGCTCGCACACCTCAAAGAGACAGCCCACATGCAGCAAACGACAGAGCCCATGCACCCTGGAACCTGCACGCCACAACGAGAGAGAAGCCCATGCACCACAACGAAACATACCGCATGCCTCAATGAAGATCCTGCATGCCGCAACTAAGACCTGACACAGCCAAAAATAATAAATAAATAAATAAATAAATAAAATAAAATGAGAGATATATACACTTCAGTCTTCAAATCCACAAATATTTCACAGACCTCTGTCCATTGTTATATTCAGTTACATATATGTCTACCAGAATTTGCATTTGATTTTAATTTAGCAAAAATGTATTATTCAAGAAACATATAAAATTAAAGATTAATCACAAGAGTCAAGAGGTGCAAGAAACCGAAATGTCTACCAACAGATGAATGCATAAAGAAAATGTGATATATACATACAATGGAATATTATTTGGCCTTAAAAAAGAAGGAAATCCTGTCACATGCTCTAACACGAATGAACCTGGAGGACATTATGCCATAAGTGAAATAAGCCAGTCACAAAAACACAAATACTGTATGATTCTACTTATATGAGGTATCCAAAGTAGTCAAATTCATAGAGACAGAAAGTAGAAGGGTGATTAACTGGCTTCGGGGAGGGGGATAAGGGGAGTTGCTGTTTGCTGAGTATAGAGTTTCAGACTTGCAAGATGAAAGAGGTCTGGAGAGCTGTCTCACGACAATGTGAATATGCTTAACACTACTGAACTGGAGACTTAAAATGCTTATAGGATGGTAAATTTTATGGTATATGTATTTTTACCATAAGTTTTAAAAAGATAACACAAATCAGCTTTGAAAAATAAAAAAATTAAAGATTAAAAAGTTTATTCCTTTAAAAATATATTTACCTAATATTTCTTTTCCATTCCTTTAATAAGAACATATGACACAAATGGCATGCTGAGTATTAAGGCTCTTTCCAAAACAATACAATCTCAGCATGCAAGTTAATTTTAGCCCCGCATATCAAAGTTAGTTGCTCAAAATGCTTTTTTGGTGGAACCAAAACTTAACAAGACACTTCCCCTGTGAGCAGAGTATTTCCTAAAAATATACATACAGCTAGGAGGCTTAGAAAGTTATTTTGGCCAAACCTTTTTGTATTGTATTTCATACTCCAAACTAGAAGCCCAACTTAGCCAAAGCTAAAAGTTAAAAAAAAAAAAAAGAAAGAAAAGAAAGCAGATGTAAACTGTACTGTACAGTTTACAGTAAACTGTACTGTGATGGTTTTAAAATATATCCTGAGAAAGCTTGGGATTCAGTAAAACAGTTAAAAAAAGATACATCTTGGGCTTCCCCGGTGGCGCAGTGGGTGAGAGTCCGCCTGCCGATGCAGGGGACACGGGTTCGTGCCCCAGTCCGGGAAGATCCCAGCGGAGCGGCTGGGCCCGTGAGCCATGGCCACTGAGCCTGCGCGTCCGGAGCCTGTGCTCCGCAACGGGAGAGGCCACAACAGTGAGAGGCCCGCGTACCGCAGGAAAAAAAAAAAAAGATACATCTTGAGCACTGAATCCTAAGAATACTGTCCATCAGTGACTGAAATAAGGAACTGTGAAGTATCAATTCCCAAAGACTTGCTTGTGTTTGAAGGAAAAGCAACCTTGGTTAATAAAGGAATGAATGAGGAAATACAGTTTTCGGCTTGTCTTGGGCCTAGAGCACTTTTATTCACAATTTCAAAATTATATTTTCCTGGTTAAGCTTTGTTGTCATTTGTTTGTACTTAAATAGCTTCCAGGCACCCAATTTCCCTTTCTCACATTACTGGCTGCCACAATCCTCAACTGCAAATTTATTAAATGTCATAAGCACTTGAGAAAATAAGAAATAATCATCTAAAAACACAGTGACGATAAACCAAAGCAGTTTCTCCATCAGAAAATGAGGCCCCGCACTCTGTGACAATCGCTCTGGGGAAGTTGTTTTGACAGTCATCAACAGCAAATAGAAATCTGTCCTCAACCTATATCATAGAAAATATTTAAGTACAGTTTTGTAAGTTCCAGGCTATCCACAGATCTATAACAAGGTTGAGAAAGGCACAAACTACTGTCTTTTCACATGCTTTGCTATAGTTTATAGCTTCTCCTGAATAGTTTTACAGCTCTTACTCAATTTAGGAAAAGAAAAGGGGAAAAAAGGCTATACAAATCAGATCCACCCAACTAGGCTGGGGAAAAGATAGAGGAGGGAAGAGAAAAGTGCCTTTAAAAAGACTACATGCAATAATTATGTTTTCCTACTTTACCCCCTTCCTTCACCGTGCATTACACTGTCAGCATGAGTCTTCCAGATGACTTTTAAGTGGCAATAAGAGAGTAAGCATTCTGTTAACTGGGTAAAAGGTAGACAAAATAAATACAGTCAACTCAGACTTTCTGAAGACTATGGAACATCTGAAGTTACTTCATACAAATGATAAGACCTCCCTGGACTATGGATTCAACAACTGCACTGTTTCACTGCGAGTCATTTTCTTATATGATGATTCAGAATTTTCTAAATGCTACAGGGGTGTTCTACAGCAGCTGTCAGAATCCAGCTCCAATCCAGAGATCCAATCAGCTCTGACTTAGGAAGGGAAGACCCCTGGGTTTTACATCAGTCCTGATCCTGGCTCAGTGGGACCCTATGGACTTCCATTTTCTCATTTGTAAAACGAGGGGGATGGATTAAGGTTCCTTTCAGTCTAAATAAGATGAGTCCAGTAATCTAATGTTTAGTAATCTTTGAAAATGTCTTCCATATCTATTATTCTAATTTTTATCTTGCAGAGTTCTACACTGTGCACATAACACAAGAACAAGCGTAAACACAGATCTATTCCTCTCTATGGCTTCTACATTCCAAGGACCTTTGGATAGTACATACAATCCTCCTAGTGAAGGCTACAAAGCTGTTGGTTTTATAAATTCTAAAGATTAAAAGGAGAAGCAAAGCCTTCTTAAGGCACCAGGCTTAACACTCCAGCTCAAAATACATGCAATGAGACCCAAGGCCTTGAAAGCATCAGAACCATCCCCATAAAGTTCACTCCCTGTGTGTACATCACTGTTTCAAAACACTCTAATAATGCATTTGCGTGCTCTAGATTCTGGCTGGTAAAGTGATACTACTCAAAAGGGGTAAAATTTATATGGCTACGTAGGAGTATCCACTGTAAAATTCCTCAGCTGCTTTTTCTAAAACATATTAACCCACCTGGCACAGAGAACAGCAACCCTTTGGGCCATGCATCGCACAGCATAGAACTCAGTTTGGGACCTGTAACACCAGCTACAGACATAGATCGGTAACATCAGCAAAATACAACAATGCCGTGAGTTCTTCATGTAAGTTATCGAATGCCAGACAGCAAAAAGAAGGACAAGGCAAAATATTAAAAACCATGGACTGGACAATTTTTTTCAAGACCTTAACTCCCAATTTTTCCCAGGGCGTTCCCTAATAACAGGTTTTACAAACAGAAAAAAGAAAAGAAAAAAAATGGCACTTCACTGAAAATTTGAGCAGCTAAAGTTGTGTATATCACCTAATACATTAAATAACAGACATGGTGTGATTACATCTGTTTAAAATCCCACTAGTTATCTAACAAATGAACAGTTAAACCTCTTGCTTTCAAGATAATACCAAGTTGCATGAAAGAATCTCAAAGCACTTTATATACTACATGTCACTAACTCCCATAAATCCTTGACAAGTGTGGCAAAAACCCAATGCTCCAAATATTATAAATGGGGAGAGCAGCACAAAACAATGACAAGACTTGTCAGAAAGCATCCAGCGAAGAACCCTAAGAAAGCAAGCAATTGCTTGGTCTCCCAAGCCAGCTTTCTAACTTTATTTGGAAGTTATCTTTAAATAACCTAAGGGCAAGGGATCAGAGTTCACATGACAGAAAAATCATGCCAGCCCAAGGTATGTAAGCCCAAACAGAACGGACAACAGTGTGGGTTCACTGACCTCTCCCCAGGGATTAGAACATTAATGCTACACTTAGCGGAGACACCAGGCAAGCACAGAAACCCAGGACCCAGAACTCCTGAGCAAAACGTGAATCCCACCCTCCACCCCTTATAAAGCTACACACAAGAGCACACCCACCATGAACAAACCCATCTGCTTGGTTTCTAAAACAATTCTGAAACACACTTTGCAGGCAGCAATTTCCTTTCGATTTTCTTGTATGTGTATTTAAAAAGTGCCCTCATTTCAAATACTCATCCCCTAGGCACCGCTGCTGAGGAGCGGGCAGCCTGGAACACCAAGCTAGGCTGTAAGACCGCCGCATCAAGCTTAGGAAGAGGCCGCTGCCAGGCTGACGTGCAACAGGTGAAAGAATCTGAAGCAGGGAGGGCAGGGTGGGCACAGATTAGCAGCATCAACCCTTCCAAAGATGGACTCATGGGGCCTTACTGCATCTTCTGTGATAATCCTACTTATTCCACTCAGAATCACAGAACTGGCCCAGAGTTGGAAGGGACTTCAGAGGTCATCTAGTCCAACCTCTGATCCAAAGAAGGCTTCTCTTTTCTATTATGTACTTGTAATAGTCTGGAAGCTTCTGTCTGAGTTCTTCCACTAACTGAAAGCGCAACTCCACTGCTTAGTAGAGCTAAGTGATAGAAAGTCCCTTACTGCTAATTTCTGTCAATTAACACATCTCTACTTTCTGGAGGCACACAGTTTCAATCTTTCTTTTCTTTTTAAATAAATTTATTTTTATTTTATTTTTTTTTTTTTATTTTTGGCTGCATTGTGTCTTTGTTGCTGTGCGTGGGCTTTCTCTGGTTGTGGCGAGAGGGGGCTACTCTTCGTTGCAGTGTGCGGGCTTCTCACTGTGGTGGCTTCTCTTGTTGCGGAGCATGGGCTCTAGGCACGTGGGCTCCAGTAGTTGTGGCACGCAAGCTCCAGAGCGCAGGCTCAGTAGTTGCGGCACACGGGCTTAGTTGCTCCGCGGCATGTGGGATCTTCCCGGGCCAGGGATCGAACCTGTGTCCCCTGAATTGGCAGGCGGATTCTTTAGCACTGCGCCACCAGGGAAGCCCACACAGTATCAAACTTAACCTTTTTTTATGTGACAGTCTAATATTATAAAACATAAAAGCAAGACTTGTCCACTACGTTTCATTTGTAGTATGGGCCCGTTCTACCTAATGACATTGATTCCATTAGTCATTCATTTAAGAAGTATGTGTTACCTACCATTCAAGAGAGATAAAGGTTAATAACGACAACAATAGCAGCTAACCTTTAATGATCACTTACTAAGGGCCAGGAACTATTCTCAGTGCTTTACACTGAATTCATTTAATCTTCCAAACATAGGAGCTAAGTATTCTGTTGACTTCCATTTCATAGATAAGGAAACTGAGGCAAAGAGAGGTAAAGTAACTTTGCCCAAGGCCACAAAGCTGTTTCTAGAAGGACTGCTCTCTGTACGCTGGTTCCTATGCTTAAAAAACCCACAGTTTGGTAGTAAAGAACTAATAGCCATCCCTCTCGGCTTTATGACATACATGTAAATCTGCTAAGCACATGGTCTGTTTTCATCAAAATCTCAACAAATAATGTTGGTCTGGACAGGGTCCCTGATCCTCACCACAAAACAGAGGGGTCCCTACCAGCTGACAATAACTCACTAATAAAACCCTTCTAGGGTATAGTTGTTCAGCAAGCTAGAGATCCCCCCAATTCTATGTGCATTCAGTTTACATCAGTCTGACTGGACCATGATGATATTACAAGAAATTTTGTCAGAGCCTTCAAGAAAATGAAGATTATGTGATCTTGTTTACTAAAAACTTAATAAAGGTGGAAAAACAACACTGGCCTATCCTATTTCTTTGTTGTGTTTATAAATAATAGCTAATTGTGGTGATGCTGTAAGGGGAGTTCTCTCATACACTCCAGGGGGGCAGCATAAAAGAACACATCCTCTAATGGTAAGCAATTTGGAAATAGGTATTAAGAGTTCACATCCTTTAACTTAGAAATCACACTTTGCACAATTTATCCTAAAGAAATAATCAGAGTACAATGTAGACCATGATTCATATAGATGTTTATTACAGCACTATTTACCACTGTAAAACCCCAGAAACAACACAAATGTGCTAAAATAGGAACACGGATAAATAAATTATGCGACATCTACTTGCTGAAATTGTAAAAGTAAAAATTCAAGTTTCTATAAATATCTGATTACAAGGAAATGCTTATGATAGGTTCAATATAAATAGCCAGATACTCTACAAAAATGAACTATAGTCTAAATTATGTTTTTTAAAAATAACATTCTTGTGATCATATAGGGAAAGATGGAAAGATATGCATAAAAATAGATTGTTAGCTTATGAATAAATTTTATTTTCCTCTATTCTTCTATATTTTCTAAGTATGCTATAATGAACATGTATTAATTTTATAATCAGAAAAAACACAATAAAAACTATTAGAATACAAAACTGTTGGAACTTCCCTGGCGGTCCAGTGGTTAAGACCCAGAGCTTCCACTGCAGAGGGGCACAGGTTCAACCCCTGGTCGGGGAAACTAAGATCCCGCATGCCTCACAGAGCAGCCAGGAAAAAAACAAAACAAAACAAAAAAACAAAACAACTGTTGATATTCAGCTGCTTCGACTTTCAAAATTAGCACGTTCAAGTGGTTCAACCTAATATCAATATTAAGCCTAAAAGGAAAAACAAAATTAACAACACTATTGGATCTTGGTGAACCAATACTGATCCTTGGTGACTGCTGTAATATACTGAAGAACAGCTGCTTAGCATTTTTTTCTAGAATTGTGCTCTTAAAAAGCTAAATTTTTCTAGAGTTCACCCTTCAGGAAACAGAATCAACACTTGCTGTCTTTGGTCTTCTAGAATGAAAACCTCATGAAAATCCTGACAAAGTTATATGTAATTTGCATCCCAAATTACAAGAGTTATGATTCGAAGACCCTGCTATTTCTACCCTGAAAGAAGCACTGAAAGGTTCTCCACCTTATACTGTATGAGGTGCTAAAGAATCCCACCTTCAGGCCCAGGGCAATGTCCAAGTACTGCTTATACCACGTTTACTACAGCATGGAGAACATGCGAAACATTCTGACTGAGCTTTGATTCTTGACTTCCTCCCTACAATCCCCATCTTATTGTACCAAAATGACCTGAAAGATCAGTTTGTTCCAGGAAGGGAAGGTGGTCTCCAAGTTGGGCAGATGCCAGAACACCTATTATCCAGGATTCCTCAGAGATTACCAATAGCCATTTCATATCGAATTATTCTTCATCAAGTGTATATCAAGGGTGAGGCACAGTGCTAGGAATTACAAGTACCTTCAGCATTCTGAGCTGAGATGTAATGCATCTGGCTGGGAGATGGAATTTATAAACGAACACTTAAATTCTGAAATATTTTTTTGCTTATCTTGGGCTTTAATTTATACTAATGATTCATCCATAATCTTTGTTATTCTTGTTGAAGGTGAGGAGGCAGCTTTTTATCCAACAAAACTAATCCCCTTCTAGCTCCATTCCAAAAGATTAATATGAATTAATCACAGGAAGATTTCAAGTTCTGCTGCCCTGTGGCAAACAAAATCTTTGTTGAGTGCCAGTTATGTGCTGAGCTGGAATTAGAAAGCCCTCTGCCCTTTCTGGTCAGAGAAGGGGATGAGGAGAGGTGTAGCTGAGGAGAATTCAAAATTAAGAGAACAAAGTTTAATGGCTGTAGAAATGGAAGACCCTTCACTCACCAAAAACAAAACCTTCATTAACCTCATGAATTTAGACCTCTAGCTAGAAAAGAAGGTCCCCAAGGATGTGACAACATCATATGGTTGCTCTTGGGCTTCACTCTTACAAAAACAGCATCCCATACCTCTCTGGGCAAATCTTGGCAATCACCAAAGAATCAACGGAACTGAGAGTAGGAATTATTCTATGGACATGGGTATCATCCTCTAACCGCAGGCAATAAGCATCTTTCCTCCTTTCCTTAAGTGTACCTTATTCATATGGTACAGAATTCAATTACAGGTCAATGTCTTTCCTTTCCCTCTACCCTCTCAACTCAGACTACGATCAGGGACCCCTGTATCCCTGTATCCCCAGGACTCAATACTGCACCTGGCACATAGGAGGCCAGATAAATGAACTGAATTTTAACCCATTTACAATTTTAAGAAAGAGCTCTCTATTGAAGTATAGTAACAAAAAAGCTATTATAGCCTTTTCAGCAATGGGACCACCCAGTATTTTACTTACCAAGCATAAGAAGATAAATACTGTTGGTGTCTGTGTTTCCTGTATTTCAGAAGAGTGGCATGGATATAAGAAGCCATATTCATTTTAGCCACTTACAAGTAAAGAGACCTTGGCAATTTCCTTAATCCCTTCGAGATTTCTTCTTCATTTGTAAAAAGGGATAAGATCCCCTACCCACAGGACTGCGGGAGATTAAATGAAATATACTAAAAGTACCGTATGTGGATAGCAGGCATCCAGCCAGAGACATTTCCTAGCTTCCACTTTTTCCAACCAGGCTGTCCTTATCAATCACCTGATTGCTATTTTATGTTTCCAGCTATTCCACGGGTCAGTCACACCAACGCACTTCAGCCTGAATCTAATGAGGAGCTCTTTATCCCCTTCACAGCCCATTCCCTCCCCACTTCATCAAAGCCTTCCATAAACCACCAATGCCAGGAGCTGGCCGCTTTGACTTCTTAGGTTTGATAGGTCTCTCCTGCTGCCTTCCCACACTTAGCTCTTACGGCGACCGCTTTGAAAAAGAAAACTGAGGCTAAATGGAAGATGGCCGAGCTCCTGACTCCAGGAAGTAGATGCCTTAGGATCTAAGCTATAGCAGGGCTCAGGGAGTAAGAAAACATGTTGCCTTGGAAGGAAGCTTTATACTTTCCATCACATGAGCACTGAGCACCCCAGCTTCATTTTCAGGAAGACAACTACAGGCAGCAGAATGAAAACCCAGAAGCATATTACCAAACCTGTAAATGGAAAGGCAACATGAGACTGGAGAGCACCAACAGCCAACTTCCATTACCCAGCCACTGAAGCCCTGGGCCAGCACACACGTCACTTAAATCCCCCAAACTAATTAGCTCCAAGGAAAGATGTCACCTGATATGATTGAGAGAAGAGGAACAGAAAAAGCTAAGGGTAATTCTTACGCAGAATGAAGAAAGAGCGGCGGGGGGAGGGGGGTGTCCGCATTCTGCCAAATCTACAATATAAAATTAACTGAATACTGGAAACCCTCATGGTGTAGAACATGAAGAAAAACTGAGAGTGACTAAAACAGGAGGAAGTGTGCTGTATTAGTAACAGCGTGATGTGGTGTCTTCAGCAAACAAAAGGGACACACAAGAGGCCAAGGACAGGATGCAGAGATAGATGGTCTGTGCTAATTCTCCCCTTCCTCGCAAGAAACAAATTACAACACAGGTTCACTTCATTACATTGCATGTAAAAGAATAAAGCACTGTTTCCGGGCAACAAACACTTTAGGAGCTTAATATTCACTGTGCAGAATCCTAAAAAGTCAGTGAATGCCTTGGAATTTCACCACACAAACTTGCGTCACCACACTCTTTTGTGTCAGACTGTTTCATTATCTTCAAGGCTTAGCATAATTGGAGCCTCAGTCTAAAAATAGGCTATTTTTTCCCTTTGCAATCTGACTGGTAAATAAAAGTTAGGGGAGTTTTTATCCCCTTCATTTGTTTTAAACAACCACTAGCTTCTGCTCACCAAGCAAAGATTACTGAATACATTTTCTGGATCCGTTTGTTTATTCTGCTTATGGCAAACACACTTCGACCTTCACCACTGTAACAGGCAGTGAGTGCCACAGACAAGCTATGCAGACATACTCCAGAGCCACCCCGGTTTCAGCTGTGGGGGACTGCACCACCGCCATGTATGCCGCAAAACACACAGGACAGAAGGGAGTCCTCCTCCCCACCCGAGTCTACCCTTGCTTCATCACCCAATCCGCTTCCTTAACAATTCCATTCTTAGGACCTCATTAATTATGACCAATCAAATTCCTTTATCACTGGTGTGAAAGACTGAGGAGGTAAAAAGGGAATCAACGCTCTTGGAAAATCTATAAAGTGGCGGCAAATACTAACCAAACCAGCATGATACATGCAAACTGGCACACATCCCCTCAAACAAAAATGGCTCCCAGCACGGTGAAGATAGAACCCTATTTTCTCCCACCTCTTGACACCTGTTGCATAGACACACTCTCAAAAAACAAAGGCAATGTATGCTGGAGGCAGTCAGAATGATTGGATAGCCTGGACTTGAATCACGGCTCTGTGATTCACCAGCCCTGTGGTCTTGGGCAAGTTACTGACAATCTCCATCCTTCAGTTCTCCCAGCTTATAAAATGGAGATCATGGCCTAAAACCCCTTGCTAACCTGCCTCGCCCACCCAGCTGTCATTTACAAGACCAGACTAAAGCCTGAATCCAGAGGCTGCATGAGCAGCAAGGGAGGAGGTTAGGAAAGAACCAGCTCATGACCATTTCGATTTTCCCAGTTCAGTACATTTCTAAACACCTAATAAGTGAAAACATTTTCTCCTCCATGCCACCCCCCACACACGGTAACTAGAAAACAAATTGAAAAACACTATTTTTCATAAACCTCGTAACATGACTCCTACACTTTACATAACTGGAAAAAACATTTTTTAAAATTCAGCTTATATGTTGTAGTAGGGCTTTGCTGTTAGCATAAACTGCTTAGAACAGTGTCTAGCAAGCATTAAATGCTTAATATAGCTTAGCTATTATTATTACTCCTAATTGAATGGTGTGTCTAATTTTTACTGTTTAAATAAGAGGGAAAAGTTAGACCAGATCCCAATCTCTTTGGAAGTTCATAGTAACTGTTACCCAACCTAAGTCAAGGGGCAGTCAAGTGTGCCACAATGAACTGAGTGGGGGAGGGGACAACCAATATACTCTAAAGTGAAAAAGAAAAAATTAGAAGGCATTAGCATAGCACTGAACTACAGCTGTGTTATTTCTCCCTCTAAGAAATGTCTCCAAGCACAATCTTCGGTGATTCAATTTATCAGCAAATGGTTTACGCAGGCTCCTAGAGGACAAAACAAGATGCCTGGTACTGAAAATGAGGCCGAGCTGTGATTATAGCATCCATCTCCGTTTTAAGAATAGCAGAGGGGTGTGGAGCCAAGACAGCGGGGGCGGCACCCGTGGGATGTGGGGATCGCGCCCCCAGTGCCGCTGACCCTGCACCCAGTACCCAGAGCCCCACACCAAGCCGAGTCCACACCGAGCCGAGTCCACACCGAGCCGCAGCCACCCACCCGGGGGACCAGCAGGGTCTTGGTGCCCCGGCCGGGAGTCAGGCCTGTGCCTCCGAGGTGGGCGAGCCAGGTTCAGGACACTGGTCCACCAGAGACCTCGCAGCTCCACGTAATATCAAACGGCGAAAGCTCTCCCAGAGATCTCCATCTCAACACGAAGACCCAGCTCCACTCAACAACCAGCAAGCTACACTGCTGGACACCCCATGCCAAACAACTAGCAAGACAGGAACACAACCCCACCCATTAGCAGAGAGGCTGCCTAAAAGCATAATAAGTCCACACACACCCCAAAACACACCACCAGACGTGGACCTGCCCACCAGAAAGACAAGATCCAACCTCATCCACCAGAACACAGGCACTAGTCCCCTCCACCAGGAAGGCTACACAACCCACTGAACCAACCTTAGCCACTGGGGACAGACATCAAAAACAACGGGAACTACGAACCTGCAGCCTGCGAAAAGGAGACCCCAAACACAGTAAGTTAAGTAAAATGAGAAGACAGAGAAACACACAGCAGATGAAGGAGCAAGGTAAACACCCACCAGACCAAACAAATGAAGCAGAAATAGGCAGTCTACCTGAAAAAGAATTCCGAGTAATGACAGTAAAGATGATCCAAAATCTTGGAAAGAGAATGGAGAAAATACAAGAAACGTTTAACAACGACCTGGAAGAACTAAAGAGCAAACAAACAGGGATGAACAACACAATAAATGAAATTAAAAATTCTCTAGAAGGAATCAATAGCAGAATAACTGAGGCAGAAGAACAGATAAGTGACCTGTAAGATAAAATAGTCAAAATAACTACCGCAGAGCAAAATAAAGGGAAAAAAATGAAAAGAATTGAGGACAGTTTCAGAGACCTCTGGGACAACATTAAATACACCAACATTCGAATTATAAGGGTCCCAGAAGAAGAAGAGAAAAAGAAAGGGACTGAGAAAATATTTGAAGAGATTACAGTTGAAAACTTCCCTAATATGGGAAAGGAAGTAGTCAATCAAGGCCAGGAAGCAAAGAGAGTGCCATACAAGATAAATCCAAGGAGAAACATGCCAAGACACATATTAATCAAACTATCAAAAATTAAATACAAAGAAAACATATTAAAAGCAACAACGGAAAAGCAACAAATAACATACAAGAGAATTCCCGTAAGGTTAACAGCTGAGCTTTCAGCAGAAACTCTGCAAGCCAGAAGGGAGTGGCAAGACATATTTAAAGTGATGAAAGGGAAAAACCTACAACCAAGATTACTCTACCCAGCAAGGATCTCATTCAGATTTGATGGAGAAATTAAAACCTTTACAGACAAGCAAAAGCTAAGAGAATTCAGCACCACCAAACGAGCTTTACAACAAATGCTAAAGGAACTTCTCTAGGCAGGAAACACAAGAGAAGGAAAAGACCTACAGTAACAAACCCAAAACAATTAAGAAAATGGGAATAGGAACATACATATGGATAATTACCTTAACTGTAAATGGATTAAATGCTCCCACCAAAAGACACAGAGTGGCTGAATGAATACAAAAACAAGACCCGTACATATGCTGCCTACAAGAGACCCACTTCAGCCCTAGGGACACATACAGACTGAAAGTGAGGGGATGGAAAAAGATATTGCATGCAAATGGAAATCAAAAGAAAGCTGCAGTAGCAATTCTCATATCAGACAAAATAGACTTTAAAACAAAGACTATTACAAGAGACAAAGAAGGACACTACAAAATGATCAAGGGATCAATCCAAGAAGAAGATATAACAATCGTAAATATTGATGCACCCAACATAGGAGCACCTCAATACATAAAGTGAATGCTAACAGCCATAAAAGGAGAAATCGACAGTAACACATTCATAGTAGGGGACTTTAACACCCCACTTTCACCAATGGACAGATCATCCAAAATGAAAATAAATAAGGAAACACAAACTTTAAATGATACATTAAACAAGATGGACTTAATTGATCTTTATAGGACATTCTATCCAAGAGAATACACTTTCTTCTCAAATGCTCGTGGAACATCCTCCAGGATAGATCATACATTGGGTCAAAAATCAAGCCTTGGAAAATTTAAGAAAATAGAAATTGTATCAACTGTCTTTTCCCACCACAATGCTACGAGAGTAGATATCAATTACAGGAAAAAAATATGTAAAAAAATACAAACACATGGAGGCTAAACAATACACTACTTAATAACCAAGAGATCACTGAAGAAATCAAAGAGGAAATCAAAAAATACCTAAAAACAAATGACAATGAAAACACGACAGCCCAAAACCTATGGGATGCAGCAAAAGCAGTTCTAAGAGGGAAGTTTATAGCAATACAACCCTACCTCAAGAAACAAGAAACATCTCAAAACAACCTAAACTTACACCTAAAGCAATTAGAGAAAGAAGAAGAAAAAACCCCCAAAGATAGCCAAAGGAAAGGAATCATAAAGATCAGATCAGAAGTAAATGAAAAAGAAATAAAGGAGACAATAGCAAAGATCAATAAAGCTAAAACCTGGTTCTTTGAGAAGATAAACAAAATTGATAAACCATTAGGCACACTCATCAAGAAAAAAAGGGAGAAGACTCAATAGAATTAGAAATGAAAAAGGAGAAGTAACAACTGACACCGCAGAAATACAAAAGATCATGAGAGATTACTACAAGCAACTCTATGCCAATAAAATGGACAAACTGGAAGAAATGGACAAATTCTTAGAAAAGCACAACCTTCCAAGACTGAACCAGGAAGAAATAGAAAATATAAACAGACCAATCACAAGCACTGAAATTGAAACTGTGATTAAAAATCTTCCAACAAACAAAAGCCCAGGACCAGATGGCTTCATAGGTGAATTCTATCAAACATTTAGAGAAGAGCTAACACCCATCCTTCTCAAACTCTTCCAAAATATAGCAGAGAGAGGAACACTCTCCTGCTCATTCTATGAGGCCACCATCACCCTGATACCAAAACCAGACAAAGATGTCACAAACAAAAAAAACTACAGGCCAGTATCACTGATGAACATAGATGCAAAAATCCTCAACAAAATACTAGCAAACAGAATCCAACAGCACATTAAAAGGATCATACACCATGATCAAGTGGGGTTTATCCCAGGAATACAAGGATTCTTCAATATACGTAAATCAATCAATGTGATAAAACATACTAACAAACTGAAGGAGAAAAACTATATGAGCATCTCAATAGATGCAGAAAAAGCTTCTGACAAAATTCAACACCATTTATGATAAAAACCCTGCAGAAAGTAGGCATAGAGGGAACTTTCCTCAATATAATAAAGGCCATATATGACAAACCCACAGCCAACATCATTCTCAAAGGTGAAAAACTGAAACCATTTCCTACAGGATCAGGAAAAAGACAAGGTTGTCCACTCTCACCACTATTATTCAACACAGTTTTAGAAGTTTTAACCACAGCAATCAGAGAAGAAAAAGAAATAAAAGGAATCCAAATTGGAAAAGGAGAAGTAAAGCTGTCACTGTTTGCAAATGACATGATACTATACATTGAGCATCCTAAAGATGCTACCAGAAAACTACTAGAGCTAACCAATGAATTTGGTAAAGTAGCAGGATATAAAGTTAATGCACAGAAATCTCCTGCACTGCTATACACTAATGATGAAAAATCTGAAAGAGAAATTAAGGAAACACTCCCATTTACCACTGCAACAAAAAGAATAAAATACCTAGGAATAAACCTACCTAAGGAGACAGAAGACCTGTATGCAGAAAACTATAAGACACTGATGAAAAAAATTAAAGATGATACAAACACATGGAGAGATATACCATGTTCTTCGATTGGAAGAATCAACATTGTGAAAATGACTATACTACCCAAAGCAATCTACAAATTCAATGCAATCCCTATCAAACTACCACTGGCATTTTTCACAGAACTAGAACAAAAAATTCCACAATTTGTATGGAAACACAACAGACCCCGAATAGCCAAAGCAATCTTGAGAACGAAAAACGGAGCTGGAGGAATCAGGCTCCCTGACTTCAGACTAAACTACAAAGCTACAGTAATCAAGACAGTATGGTACTGGCACAAAAACAGAAAGATAGATCAATGGAACAAGATAGAAAGCCCAGAGATAAACCCACGCACATACGGTCACCTTATTTTTGAGAAAGGAGGCAAGAATATACAGTGGAGAAAAGACAGCCTCTTCAGTAAGTGGTGCTGGGAAAACTGGACAGCTACATGTAAAAGAATGAAATTAGAACACTCCCTAATACCATACACCAAAATAAACTCAAAATGGATTAAAGACCTAAATGTAAGGCCAGACACTATAAAACTCTTAGAGGAAAACACAGGCAGAACACTCTATGACATACATCACAGCAAGATCCTTTTTGACCCACCTCCTAGAAAAATAGAAATAAAAACAAAAATAAACAAATGGGATCTAGTGAAACTTAAAAGCCTTTGCACAGCAAAGGAAACCATAAAAAAGACAACCCTCAGAATGGGCGAAAATATTTGCAAATGAAGCAACTGACAAAGAATTAATCTCCAAAAGTTACAAGCAGCTCATGCAGCTCAATATAGAAAAACCAACCCAATCCAAAAATGGGCAGACGACCTAAATAGACATTTCTCCGAAGAAGAAATACAGATCGCCAACAAACACATGAAAGAATACTCAACATCACTAATCATTAGAGAAATGCAAATCAAAACTACAATGAGGTATCACCTCACACCAGTCAGAATGGCCATCATCAAAAAATCTACAAACAATAAATGCTGGAGAGGGTGTGGTGAAAAGGGAACACTCTTGCACTGCTGGTGGGAATGTGAATTGGTACAGTCACTATGGAGAACAGTATGGAGGTTCCTTAAAAAACTAAAAATAGAACTACCATACAACCCAGCAATCCCACTACTGGGCATATACCCTGAGAAAACCGTAATTCAAAAAGAGTCATGTACCACAATGTTCATTACAGCTCTATTTACAATAGCCAGGACATGGAAGCAACCTAAGTGTCCATCAACAGATGAATGGATAAGGAAGGTGTGGTACATATATATAATGGAATATTACTCAGCCATAAAAAGAAACAAAATTGAGTTATTTGTAGTGAGGTGGAGGGACCTAGAGTCTGTCATACAGAAGGAAGTAAGTCAGAAAGAGAAAAACAAATATTGTATGCTAACACATATATATGGAATCTTAAAAAAAATGGTTCTGAAGAACCTTGGGCCAGGACAGGAATAAAGACACAGATGTAGAGAATGGACTTGAGGACACCGGGGGGGGAAGGGTAAACTGGGACGAAGTGAGAGAGTGGCATGGACATATAGACACTACCAAATGTAAAACTGATAGCTAGTGGGAAGCAGCCACATAGCACAGGGAGATCAGCTCGGTGCTCTGTGACCACCTAGAGGGGTGGGATAGGAAGGGTGGGAGAGAGACGCAAGAGGGAAGAGATATGGGGATATATGTGTATGTACAGCTGATTCACTTTGTTATAAAGCAGAAACTAACACACCATTGTAAAGCAATTATATTCTAATAAAGGTGTTAAAAAAAAGAACAGCAGAGGGGTACAGATAAATCTGTTTGATCCCATGAATTGGTCTTCCTTCTCTATGTGTGAATTTGGTATGTGAGTATCAAATAGTTAAATCTAAATTCTGTGATGGTAAGGGAACACTTAACAGTTTCGAAAAACAAAGCAGGGAACACATGCACTGATTTGTGGACCCTAATAAAAATGAGACTTAAAAATAAAATCTGGGGCCTCCCTGGTGGCGCAGTGGTTGAGAGTCCGCCTGCCGATGCAGGGGATACGGGTTCGTGCCCCGGTCTGGGAGGATCCCATATGCCGCGGAGCGGCTGGGCCCGTGAGCCATGGCTGCTGAGCCTGCGCATCCGGAGCCTGTGCTCCGCAACGGGAGAGGCCACAACAGTGAGAGGCCCGCGTACCACAAAAAAAAAAAAAAAAAAAAAAAAAAAAAAAAAAATCTGAAAGTCAACAGTCTGATTTCCTCTTGCATCTCTTTATCTATGGCCCCGGTCTCCTATGCATACCAAAAGTCCTATTCCAAAAATAAATATCAACAGGTGGTTGGTAGTTCTTTATTTTCTAATTTTCAAATACAATGATTTTAGAATATAAATACAAAATCCCCTTACCTCTGCAAAATTCTATAATAATAAATAATGCTACAGATATGGAAGCAGACCTCAGCTGATCAACCCAGCTCCTTTAATAACCAAAATGAGTCCATGTGGTTCCAAATCACTGTTCACCTCCACATTTTGAGATGAAAATAGGTTTAGTTCAAAGCAAGTGATTTAAAGGGTTGTTTCTCCTCAGCTCCCTTGCACACCGGATTTACCTAATCACCTGCACTCATTACCCATGGGATCTGGCAGTTAATTTCATCAGTCTTCACCTTCTTCAAAAGTCTAAAACCAATGATCAAAAACTAGAGATGAAGCATACAAGACAGATGGAGGGACTTTCCTGGTGGCGCAGGGGTTAAGAATCTACCCCCCCAATGCAGGAGACACGGGTTCGATCCCTGGTCAGGGAACTAGAACCCACATGCGTGCTGTAACTGAGGAGCCCACGAGCTGCAACTAAGGAGTCCACCGTCTGCAACTAAAGGAGCTGGCGAGCCGCAACTAAGGAGCCCGCCTGCCACAGCTAAGACCTGGTGCAACCAAAATAAATAAAATTATATATATATAAAAAAGACAAAGACAAATGGAAAGCAAGTAGCTGAATTAATACAACAAATACCAACCAAGTATTTATTACATGCCAAGGTCCATATGAGGTGCTGTGTGTATAGGGGTGAGTAAAACAAACTCCCTACCTTAAATGGGGCTCATAGTCTAATAAGGAAGATGAATGTGAACATGCAAACAGATGTTTGCCCAGTTAGTACAAAATGATGAGTAGCAAAATGGGAACAAAATAGGGTGCTGAGCAAGAAAAGAACACATCAGAGAAACTCACACACATGTACAAAGAGACAAGTACACAAATGTCTACTTTCCATAACAGTGAAATACCGACAACAACCTAAATGACCATCACTAGGGAAATGGAAAAATAAATCGCAGAATATTCATATGATGGAATATTACAGAGCAGTTCAAATGAATGATTAGATCTATATGTATCAACATGGATATACTTCAAAAATATAAACGTTGAGAGAAAAAAAGCAAGTTGCAAACTCAAATATGATACATCATTTACATAAGTTAAGTGGGTACATTTCAAAGGTAAGAATAGCATACCAAATGGAAAGCTACATATCAGCTTCAAAAAAGCAGCTGCCTGTGGAGAGGTAAAGGGGAGACGAGGGAAGGGTAGGCACGCAGAGGATCCTGACTATCTGTAAGGCTTTTATTTAAAGAAAAGCTGAAGCAATTATAAGAAAATCTTAACATGTATTAGTTCTGGGAGATGGCTACACGAATATGTTATTTTACTCTATAAAAATTAATGGGGGGCTTCCCTGGTGGCACAGTGGTTGAGAGTCCGCCTGCCAATGCAGGGGACGCAGGTTCGTGCCCCGGTCCGGGAAGATCCCACATGCCGTGGAGCGGCTAGGCCTGTGAGCCATGGCAGCTGAGCCTGCGCGTCTGGAACTTGTGCTCCTCAACGGGAGAGGCCACAACAGTGAGAGGTCCACGTACAGAAAAAAATAAATTAAAAAAAAAATTAATGGGAAAAAAGAAAAAGATTTTTTTTTTAATTTAAAAATGAGAGAAGGAAGTGGGGTGAATGGACCTATTTAGGCAGAGGACCAAGAAGGTGCCATATAAGCCAAGACCCGAGGAGAGAGGAAAACACGAACTTGCACCAAGCTGGGGAGAAGCATTCCAGGCGGTGGCGCCCAGAACATGAGGGCTCTGCAGAGGGACAGAAGTGAACATGTGTGCGCAACTCAAAGAAAACGTAGCCCCGGAGGGCTGCAGCAAAGCTGGGGTGGGGAGGGCAGGGGGTCAGTAGCAGGGAAGGTGACCGGAGAGGTGAAGCGACCCATGCAGGACCTGGGAGGCCATGGTCAACTGAGATGGAAGCTACTGGAAAGGACGTGATGCAATCACACGTTAAAAATACAGATCACCTGCTGTGTGGAGAACTGATCAAAGGCAAGAGTGGAAGGGAGACACCAATGGGAGGCTGCTGCGGTGATCCTGGCCAGAGACGGTGCGGTCTGAACTAGGAGAGAGAGTGGCAGTGCCAATGGAGAGAAACGGATGAATCTGGGTATACTGAAGGTAAGGTTGGCAGGACTTACAACTAACTGCATCTTAGGACTGGGCTAAGAAGTGATAGGAAAGACAACTATTTCTTAAATATTATAAAAATGGCTGGTGTTTGCCACTTTGGGTCCACTACTAGATGTTACTGAAGGACATGAAAAAACACTCCAGGCTCCTGAATCTACTTAGTAAAAATAAACGAAAAAACTTAAACTCATGAACATCAAACTCTTAAGGGTAAATGTAAGGATCAGCTGAGGTCATTAAGTTAAAGAGTGAGGAAGGTCAGGTTAAATCACTCAGGGGAAGTGAGTTTTCAAAAAGACTGAAAGAGCAGAAATTAGTGATGTGGGTGGACAAAGGCACAAAAAGCAGAAGAAACAACAAAGTAAAAACACAAAATAGAAAATAATTTGGCAAACAGCTGACAAATTGGTCTTATAAGGGTAGACGTTTAGGCATTCAAGGGAGAGAAAAATGCAGACAGGGTAAGAGTGGGTCTGGAGGGCAGCCACCGCTGCTAAGATGTTAGGTTTTCAGGTCACGTTTACTGAGCGCTTATTATGTATCAAACGCTGAATCGAAGCATTAACACACACCATCTCAGTTCATTCTCCCAACAACCTCGCTGGGGAATTACCATGACTAAAAATGAGGAAGCTGAGGCTCAGAGAGGTTATATAACCAGCCAGGCTGTGCGTACCTGGGAAGCCGGGGGCAGGGGGGGCGGGGGGTGGCTGGAGGCGGCAGGCAGGGTGGGGAGAGTGGGGAGCGTGAGACCCCCAGGCGTAGGCCTGGATTCCAGGGCTGCCACTTAGTTGAGGCGTTTCACAAGCTACTTCTCTGGGTCTCACAGCCCTCATCTATGAACTGGGGAGAATTAAAATATCTACCCACAGCAATTCTGGTTGCCGCCACCGCTGCACGCATACAGCACAAGCTGAAGTCAATGATCACCTCCATGTCCCCAAAATTTTCAAAGCTATCACCTGAGTCTCTTGCTGACAGTCACCCACCACCTCCCTGAGACACTCTTCCCTGGCTCCCACGACACCTTGTGTTCCTACTTTTCTCCTTCTGTGGTGGCCTCCTCCAAGCCATTCCACACTGGGGATCCGTAAGACAGCATCCTACACCCACTTCTCTTTCTACTCTCTCCTCTCCCAAAGTAATCCCATCCATGTCCATGTTTTAATTTACATCAATTCACCAATGACGCCCAACTTTATATCGTATCGTGCCACCTCAAAATTAACATGTCCAATATCAGACTGCTCATCCTTCCCTCCCCTGGCCCCAAACCCAGGCATCTTCCAACACTCCTCACCTCAGTGAAAGGCTTGCCATCCATCAGCCTGCACAACTCAGAAGGCCAGGAGTTATCCTGAAGTTGTCCTGGATATTTTCCCCATCCTAAGCCCAATATCCAAGCTGCCGCCAGGTTCTACTGGGTTTTCTTCTCTCACATCTCTCTCATATCTGAACCTTCTCCCTCTCCCAGCTGCCATCACGCCAGCCAAGCTACCACCATCGCTTGCCTGGAATACCTTAATAAGAGCCTACTAACTAGTTTCCCTCATCCACGCTGACCCTTCCAATCCACTCAGCCAGAGCGATGGTCTCAAAATGCAAACGGGAGCCAATCCCTCCACCACAAGAAGGATCTGCTGATGTCCACCCCCTGCTCAACATGGCCGGCAAGGCCCACATGGTGTGACCCTGTCCTCCTCTCCAGACTCGCCTCCCATCACTCCCCGCTTCCTCTCTACGTCCAGGCTACAGCAGCCTTCCCTCAGTTCCTTGACCACACAATGCTTCCACCCATCACAGGATCTCTGCACAAGGCATCCCTCACCCTGGAATGCTGATCCCTGTAACCCTTTAGCTTGTTAACTCCAGCATCCAGCACACACTTTTCTGATCTCAGCTCAAGTGTCACATGATCAGGAAACCTCTGATTCTTCAGTCTGGGAGCTTTGATTCTTCAGAGGGCCTTTGTTATCAGCACTCAGAAACTCCCATTCCTTTTCTTAGCTCTTATTTTCTCCTGGGTCGGCATGATTATTCATTGGACAATTTGCTTAATGGCTCTCCCCAACCAGAATGAAAACCCCATGAGGACAAGGTCGTTGAACATTTAAATTTATCACCATATCCCCAACACACCAGCACCAGGCCCAACACCTGGTAGGGGTTTGGCGCCTTCCTCTGCACTGTGACAAGAAACCATGGTGCCCAGGCTTTCCTAGGTTAAAGTGCTTTGTGACTGGGGGACACGGCAGTAGCCATCGTCAACTAGCACGCTCTGGCACAATAAAACACAGAGGCTCACAGGGACGGACTTGCTCAAAGCCAAACAAAGCAAACACACAGTGAGCATGGTGCCCGTGTTTCCAGTCCAGGTTTCCTCCAGCACATATTCAGGCTTTTCCGCGCGGTGTTTGCACCTACCGCAGATCCTTTGTCTTGCTTACTACTAAGAAATCATGAGTTTGGCCTCCTGAGCTCTAGCTCTAGTTTTACTGGAATCATTACCTAAGGCTTTCATCTCAAGCCTACAGGTCACAAGCAATGTCATCTGTCTCCATTTCCCTCCATGGGACAGACTCAGCAAATACTACTGGAAGAATTTCTGGCTATGATGCAAGAATCAGTAATTGAATTAAATATATTCACCTGCTCTAAGCCAATCTTCTGAAAACAAGTTATTTTTTTCTGCCCTGTCAGGGCATCATTAAAGAAGAAATATCTGGATCTTTCCTGTGATTCAATGATCAGCTGTCCATCGCATCAGGCCATGCAGTCCAACTTGAATAGAACATACACCCTACCCTGTTGGCCAGTGCACGGAAGTATTACACGTGGCCTTAAGAACAATGCACATTATTAATAGCCCATGAGCTTATTCCTTTCCCCAAGTGCCCCCTCCTCAACCCTCCTCCTCCCTGCCTGCGGAAGGCACACCATCCTCCTGCACAGGGCTGAAAATATAGTCTGTGGCTAAGTCAGCAGGGGTGAAAAGCCCCTGAAACAAATATAGCCAAATGTCTGACACTCCAAATTATGACAGAAACCTAATATCTTTGCTCCACTCCCATCCCCACTCTACTCTCAGCCCTAAGGCAAAAACTCTCATCACTAGCCTCAAAAGAACAAATCTTTTCTTAAATGTAAAACAACAAAGGCAATAAAAATAGGTAACAGAAAACAAAACCCAAACCTGAAAAGAACAATTAGTAATCCCAAACACCACACACAAGTCATTTCTGGAAATCCCTCATGCTTTGTTGTTCTTTTAAAAATGCAAGTAGAGATTGGCTTCAGTTACATTCTATTTCATTTCACTTTTTAAAAGAGGGAGGGAACCCTCAAAGAAAAAATTTAAATTCTGAGACTCTAATACATTCAAGTTTAAAAGTGACACCAGCCAATTCACCCACCAAAATTAATAATAAAAAGGAAACAAGGACAGCTGTACAACCCGACACTGGCACTAAATTTCAAAGTATGTACAAAATCTCTAAAGCAATGACTACAGGGCTCAGGAATCTCTGGCTTAAAATCAAACAGCTTCTTAGCACATACACACATACATAAAGCCATCCTTCTCCCCGCCTTCCAAACTCCCACAACTTACCAAACTCAGCTCACTGTAATTTCACACCGTATTTATGATATGGCAAATTGACACAGGCTCATGCTGCCTACCAAAATGATGAAACACAAACAGAAGGCACTAATTCTATTAGTCTGCTCTCAGTTAACCAGTCCTGAGCCATAATAAACCCAACCAGCTTGTTTTGTTTTTAAATTTGAGATGGATGTGTCTCTGAAGGGCCTGACTGTACTGCTGGGAAGAGCACACACAAGCCACCAGACGGCGCGGGCTGCCGAAAGCAGGTTCTTCCAATTAACACAGAGTGGCCCTGGCATGGCTGAAGCCAGGAGATGGTGCGGTGACATCTTGTACATCATCAGATTCAAATGCTGGGGTGGCTGATCCATTTGGGGGATGGGAAAATCTGCAAGGTTGCTGAGTGCAACCACATCACCCATAAATCTACTACCTGGGTGGATGAGGAAAGGAAAATCTGGAGAAAAGATCAATATTTTTGCCTTGCAGTGATCCTTTCTCTACAATCCATCTGTATCCGCAATCTGTGAAGGGGGGTGGACATGGGAGGAAAAAAAATAAAGTTATAAGATATTTCCCCCTTTCCTTAAGAGTAGCACTATCCAGGAAATTACCTAGGCAGACTGACTGTGCATCCAGACAATTAAACCTTACGCCAGTTTCTGTGCCACTGGTGAATAGTGGTTAATAACTTCACACTTTTCTTTTTGTGTCTTAACAAGGAGGGAATGGCACTTTCAAAATCATTACTGCTCTGTCATCTTGGTTCACTGCCAAAGCAAAGAGCTGTAGAAACACCTGGCAAATAACACGCGGCTCATGAAAAAGAAACATACACCGAAACAGGTTTATAGAAAATGTTCACATATGTAGAAAGAGGAATGAGTTTGGGTTAACAGAAAATCACTCACTGGGGTGAGGGGTGGGGAAGAAAGGAAGAGGTTTCCAGGCCTCAGTTTCTGTGATTCGAGTCAGAGTAATGAAACTCAATCTGAGCAGAGATCAGCGGCGCCGACACAAAGTTAGTCCGATAGTATTTATCTCCTCATCCTCAGTCACACTCCCAGTGGGTTCAGTAATTAAATGGGCAAAATATCGAGGCAAAAATACCATCCCTGCCTTCTCAAATGAGTGGCCCAGTAAAAACGTATAAAGTAGCCTTTTTCTTATTCTGAGTATCCAGGCCATTCTTATAAACTCAAATAAGGCTTAAATATCAAGATCCTATATCACAAAATGCATCTCCTCCACACCCACCCATCTATAACTGCAGAAACTACTAGACCAGCGTGATCCCAGAGTCACAGCAAACTAGCACGTACTCTGTGGGGCATGGGGCTAGGTGCTGGGGTGTGGGCGACATCAAAATACAGACACAGTGATCCTCGACAAACCAAACGCAAGTAGAGACTGAACAATATAGAAACAATTTGAGGCTGCAGGCTTTTCTTTTCTTTCCTTTTTTGGTCAATTAAGAGAAAAATTTTAAGTATTCATACTAGTTTTTACAGACCCATTAGGAAATCTAGGTGTAAAACTACCAACATGTGGGTTTTTTAAAGACCCTAATTTAGACTGAGAATAAGGAAATTCCACCTCCTTTAATGAAATAAACCCTGGCACTCTGAAGACAAGGGAGGCCAGCCCACACAGCCCCAGGACCACCTGTCACCGCCACTGACACCCAGGAGGTACAACATGTGAGGATGGGTGCGAGGCGCTTCTATCTGACAAAGACTTGCTCACAGACCCAGCCCGGTTCACAGGCAGAACTTGACCCTGTCTCCCTCTTCCCAGCTACCTCTAACATCGACTGCCTGTTTGCTCCTAAACCTATACATTG
This sequence comes from Hyperoodon ampullatus, assembly GCF_949752795.1. NCBI lineage: Eukaryota > Metazoa > Chordata > Mammalia > Artiodactyla > Ziphiidae > Hyperoodon > Hyperoodon ampullatus. The sequence goes on along the minus strand of NC_136913.1, from coordinate 22,381,934 downwards.
CAGCGTTCAAAACCCAAAGAGCACACAAAGGTAGATGTCCAGGCATCTTGGAAGGGATAGGTTCCAACATTAAGAGAGAGGGATAACATTCTTCTGAATTTCTTTTTGAAAGTCTAAAGTTTTAGCCATTTTGAAAGAAATATTATGTGTGTTCAAGTTGTACATAAATTCAAACCAGGCCTAAATGTAACCCACTTATTTATAGAGCGCAATACTGTGCTCATACAGCATAGATTATTCTATATACTTGAAACTTTTTTGTCATTGCATTTCTCTCAAATTATTGAATGTCTAATTTATCATAATTTGAACTGGCCTTCCATGGGGTATTTCCAAGGCGTTTCCTCTTCTTAGCTTTATATTTACCAACATTACTTTCACCAATTTCAGAAAGGATACAGACAAAGGGCCAAGCAAATATAGATGTTAATTAGTAAAAGTTCACCCATATAAATAATCTGCAGTTAAGATGCCACTTACTGGACGGAAAACAGGTGTTTCTATAGAAGTTAAAGGTATATAAAAAGAACCTCAGCTCTAAATTTGCTATTAATTTGTACTATGAAGAATTTCAACTCATTCCATCTGAATTACCACCAATTCTGAATTAGTAGATATGAATTAATAAAGTTGAATAGTATGAAGAACTGCCAAGAATTTAGAACCCAAACATCCCTGAAATACAACAATAAAAAGGGAATTTAAAGTTTCTCTGGCTTAGAATATTATAATGTAAACAACTTCAAAGTGGTAAGTAATCTGTAATCACTGAAAAAGGATATTGCTTTTTTTAACGTAAAATATATTCTGCCAAAATATATTAAACCTTCACTTTCAGCCTTAAGAGAAATTATCTTCTTATATTTAAAAAAAATCAAAATGTTAGTAGGTCAGCTGAAGTTAAAAGTAGTCTTAATGGTGGCTATTAAATCCTGGAGACAGAATTAGAACTCTTCCCCTCCTACCACCCATACAGTTTCCATGAGTCTGGTCTGGCAAGAAAATTCTTCATACTGCCATGTTTTAGGTAACAAAAGCATACGTTTTTAAGACTAAAGTGTACCCTCAACCTACGAGGGCAGAAATGAAGAAATATAAGAACCACCAGTTCTTTAGCATTTTTGCATCATGGTGCCCTTTGAGAATCTCTTAAATGCTATGCACCCTTCCCCCCAAAAAAGCACACACATGCACAGACACATAAAATGTCACATACAACTTGAGGAGTCACAGACATTCGCTCTGCTTCTATGAGAAGTTCTCATATGACAATATAAACAGATAAAACTTGAAAATCTATGTTTTTTTAGATGTCCGAAAGATTGCTTTCCTTCCTTCTTACTACTTTGAGTGTACTTTCCTCTACTTTCACCCACTATGACTGATGCTGTTAAGAAATGAGAGTGACTTTTCTATTATACGTGACTCTCTTTTAGACCAGAGGTCCACCAATTTTTTCTGTAAAGGGCCAGAAAGTACATATTTTAGGCTTTGCAGGTCATTCAGGCTCTCTGGGTACTAATCAGTTCTGCCATTGTAACAGAACACAACTGCAGCCATAAACAAGTGGGTGTGGCTGTGTCCCAATAAAATTTTATTTACACAAAACAAGCAGTGGACAGGAATTAGCCCTGGAGTTCTAGGTTCTCGACCCCTGGAATAGAAGAATAGGTTCAACAACTCCACAGGAAGCAAAAAGACAAATAGATCCCTAACTTATATGATCCCTAAAAATAATTCCCAGAAGGGTTTAAGACCTGAATAAGAAAAGCCAAAGCTTGCAACTTTTAGAAGAAAATAAGAGAGAATGTCTATGTCACTGAAGGAGGGAAAGGTTTAAGAAAAAAAACAACACAGTGTACAAGGGGGAAAAAACCAAACATTTGTCAATAAATTTTAAAACTTCTGCACAAGAAAAGACCACAAATAAAAGTTAAAAAGATAAGTCACAGACTAAAAGATATCTGCAACAAAAATTACCAAAAAAGAACTAGCCTTTGAATACCTAAGAAGAAATACTAAGAAGCATACAACCCAGTGAAATAGGACCTATATGCTCACAGGCAAATCACACTGAAAAAAAGAAAACTGAAGAGTTAAAACACATGAAAGGATGCTCACCTTAACTAATACTTGGGGAAATGCAAATTAAAATCACAATGAGATACCACTTCACACTCATGAGACTGGCAAAAGTTTTTAATTCTGATAATAACAAGTGCTGGCAAAGGTGTGGAACACTAAGGATGATGCAACAAGCATGTTTACAAGTATCTAAGGAGTCTAAAAATCCCTCAGTAGAAAAATAAACAACAAATTCAAAAAGGTAAAATTGTATATCAAAATTATTCCCAACTGTTTTTAAATTAACCTCTGATTCTGTGACTGAGGGAGTCATGTATTGTAGTCCCATGGCCATAAATATGAATTTAGCTATCTGAAAGTATTAACTCGCTATGATAAATTAAATGACTGCTCCTACCAATAACATGTCATATACCGCTTGCAGATGTGCAAACTCCACTCTTAGTAATATGCTAGAGAAACTCTCGCACATGTGGCACTGTCTACTATAGCACCATTCGCAACAGCAAAAGAGTAAAAGAAGTGAAAATGAGGAAAGCTAAAAACGTGGACAATGGGAGAATAAAAAATATCCTGTGCTACATTTATTCACTGAAATATTACACAATAGGTAACATGAATAAATCAAGTCTAAAAATGTATCAACATGGACATACTTAAAAATTGCTATACAGAGTAGGGATTTTCCCCTACTTTTTTTTTGGCAAACTGCAAAAAATATGATAGCATGAGGTATAAATGGTAAAAACTTCTAAGGCACCACATGTATAGGTACACGTATTTGTTGTAAAAGCAAAAAACCCTGGGCAAAAAGGACAAAACCAACCCGGAGGGAGCAGTTACCTTGGAAGAAGAAAAGAAAAAAATGAGAGAGGGTGGGGAGGAAAGGGTCTTTAGTTGTCTCTACAATATTTTATTGCATTTAATTTTTTAAAACTAGGCTTTAAGAAAAAAGATTGGAAAAGTGAAATTTTTGCTTATTTCCAGATAAAGTTGAAAGTCTCCTTTAGCACTCAATTATAAGATTCTGTATATTCACTCATTCTCTTTTGCCGCTGACATCAACAAAGGCTACAGCCCTCCATCCCAGGGCCATTCTGAAGGGCTCCTGACAGGTGCTAGCACATGGCCAAGAGACTCCCAGGAAGGCTTGCCCTGGGCTTGACTGCAATGTTTTCATGCAATGATTTGGACACATTTTCTAAATGCACAAATTTCAGCTCCAAACACAATTGAAAGCTAGGCAGTCTACAACTGGTTGGCAAGCAGGCTGGCAAAGACTCACTTTAGCCTACTGGGTGAGAAAATGAAAAAGCATGGGCTCTACACCCAAACATTAGAGCATGCATTCACTTTAAAATGCAATCAGAAATCCAGACCAAAAATCATTTTCTCAAGGGCACAGAAATAACAGAGTGCAGAAATAAGACAATACCAATGTCAGTAAGTAGTAATTATTCCATAAAGACAAATATTACCATTACACTAAGGATTATGCAATGAGTATGCTTACAAGTATAGAGTAAATTTTAAATCCCTCAAAAAACCCCCAACAAATTCAAAGAGGCAAAATTACACATCAAAATCATTTCAATTCTCTTTAGATTAGCCTGATACTGTGACCAAGGGAGTCATGGATTGTAGCCCCATGGCCAGAAGTGTGAATTGAGCTCTTTGATAGAAGAATTAGCTTGCTATGATACATAAAATGATTGTTCTTATCAATAAAACTTTTTATTCAAAGACTGTCACTATTTAAACACTAAATACACTAGACTATTACAATCCTTTGGTCCTTTCTTTAATAATTTCAAAATTAATAAAAGTCAAAAATTTGGACAGATCTGTGTCACTAAATGGCTTTCACTATTGTTCACAGAATAAAAGCCTTAATTGATTAATGATCTCAGGGTGTCTATCGCCATCTAGTGAACAATCAGTTCAATTACCACACCAGTCACTTGACTACCTAGTCTGTTTTCTCTGTGATTTAAAATATATGTCCACTTACCGCTACCAACTTGCTCAGTATCTTTTGTATGTCTCCCTACACATATACTGAGAATAAACACAAATACAGATGGTATTTATATAGATTCACTTTCGAGTTATCTGTCAACTAGGTTTCCATATTACTTCTCTGGAAACACTGAGTTCATTATTTTTAAATAACTTGCACACCATGAGGTCCCTCATACAATTCCTTAACCATTAACTAATTCCTCTACCACCGAGCAATTAAAAATCATAGAAGAGTTTAAGTGTGAAAGATCACACCTGGGAAAAGACAATATTGATGTCCATTTGACACAACTATTAGCATTTTTATTATAAACCTGTTTTTAAAAGTACAATTAGTAATTACTCTGAGTACTCTAGCATCCATAATACATTTGATTACAGAAATTATTAGGTCACCAGAGCCAAACCTGCATGATTCCAACAAACTGAGCACACACAAAACAGACTTAAAAATAAAAAGGGCGGGGGGGCGCTTAAGGCCTCCCCAGACTGTGTATTAATCTATATTCAAATGCAAAATTTTATAATCTTTTCAGAGGACATGATACCAGGTTTCCTTGTCATTAATTTCCAATTAAACCTTAATCTAATTTATCCTACAAGGACTTTAAAAGCAATCAACTTCTAGGATTTTCAGGTTACTATATTACTTGGTCTACTCTATCTTAGTACAAAAAAGATAAGTTTGATAAGTTACAAAGATATTCCAAAATCTCAGCAAACTGACTCTCATTTTACACTTCGCTCCTCCTACCTCTTTAATAATCAAGAGATGCTTGAATTCACAAAGACCTAATAGTACGGACGGAAAAAAACAGTAAGCCCAAAGACAGATTATCACATAAAATACTTCCATCCGCCAGTGCTAATAATTATCATCAATACGTTACAATCATTTTTATTATAGGAAATAATTTCTGTACGTGGCTTTGAATCCTCTTCTAGAAAAAGATTTCCAGGAAGCAACTGTGTAATTATTATTTCTCATTAACCTCACATTACTTTAAAGGCCCGTTTCCCACCGTTGTTGTATTTTTTATTTGTGAGAAGGAGCAAAGGGGAAAGAGAAAAAGGGAAGCAGAAGCCAAGAACTTAAATCACATATGATTATTTCTAGATTTGTCTGAAGTTCTTTGTTTCTTAGTGGGAAGAGTAGGGTTTTTTTAAAAATAGTTTAGAAAGATTTGTTGTTATATTTTAAATAAGAGAAAAATAAAAATTGAGTTTAAATTCCCCATTAAAAATCGAGCTAAACAAAAATATTGCCGTTAAAGTACAATGGATTAGGGGAGTGGGGGAGATTATTGGACAAATTTGGGGCTTATCATTATCAACAGTGCCCTTTTAAGCTTGTGGATTTCTGAGCCAATGCAGAAAATGTAACAACAGGGATTTCCCAACAGCAAGAGGCACTCTCCAAGGGAGTAAATTGTCAACTACTGCCTCTCATGAGAAACTTAAGAGTAACCTTGATCCAATCTCAATAGTCAACCCATGTATTATCACCCAGTTGGGGCATAGTGAGTGCACTTCCTAATACAAAAATAAGATGGTATTCTATCAGAAGCCACTGGATACATACAGAGAAATAAAATTTAAATAATTTTAAAGTAAACTTAGCCAAAGAAACTGAAAACATCCTTTCCTCACTTCAATGAGCCCCTAAAACACCTGTATCTTCTCAAGTAAAAAAGGCCTATGTCTTGAGATGAGTATCGAAAAAAATGTTCTTCTAGGAATAAGAGGCAGAATATAAAGCAACAGGAGAGCCATCCTGAGGTGGAGCAGACAACCCCCATGCAGCGAAAGCCTTACAGTCAGGAAGAGCTGGATTCTCATCCCAAAAAGTCACTTGTTACACTTCACCTCTTTGAGTTTATTAGCTTCCTCATCTGCAAAACTGGAACACCCTTGCCTCTGTCAATTGATTCGTATGGGGTCTTAAGGAAATAACGCATCTGAAAGCTTCCTGCATAATGCTGGTGTCCTTCCTCACTGTGCCCTCAGCGGAGTGAAAGCGGGCTCCCAACAGAAGAGCACCTCTCAATATCCTCTTCGTTTCATGCCAGCTAGATCTGCACTGTCCAATACAGCAGCCACTAGCCACATGTGGATATTTGAGGTTAAATTTATTTTAATTATCATTAAATAAAACTCAAAATCCACTTCGTCAGCCAGCTATCAAGTGCTCACTAGCCACTTGGGGCTTGCAGCTATTGCACTGGGTATTGCAGATGGAGAACGTTTTCATCATCTCAGAGTGCTATCAGACAGTCCTGATCTAGACTCTAAGCAGGGGTTAGCATTTTTTTTTTCTGAGAAGGGCCAGATAGTAAATATTTTAGGTTTTGCAGGTCATGCAAGTCTCCACCTTGACTACTCAACTTTGCCGCTCTACTTGCAAAAGCAGCTATAGATGATACTTCAACGAATGAGTATGACTGTGTGCCAATAAAAGTTTATTTATAAAAATAGGTGGCGGGCTGGATTGGGCCCCTGGGCTGTAGTGTGCCGACCTCTACTCTAAGAGTACTCTGAGTCCACGCCCCCAGCATGAGCATTCTGCCCATAACCACTACCTCCTTAAGACCGAGTAGTCTTAAATCCACTGACAGAAATCAGTATTTTACTGGAGTTAAATGGAATATAATATTTAACATAACTGTTCTTTTACAAACTAAGGAAAACCCATGCACGTGGTGCTAAAGCAAATGAAGCTTTTAGTGTTTACAAAGGGACAGTACCTCAAATCTGTTTGGTATCTGGCCCATGTTTCTAAAACCAATTACTCTCAATCTATAACTCCAGTCCCGATATATTCCTGACACTGGGGACTTGAACTGATACAACCAGCTGCCTACTTAACATGCCTACAGATCTATTACAAGCCTCAAAGGTAACACATCCAAGATAAAACTCTTAATCTTTCTCCCTCAGATTTCTCCTTCCTAATAAATGGTTCTACTAGCTAACCAGCTAGAAGACAAAAATGGAGGCATCCTCCTTATTTCTTCTTTTCCCTCACACTCCAGCCTAATATATCTGCAAAACAAAACTAGCTCCCTTATGTCGCTTAGTTCTCATTCATGTTAGCTCCTAAAGAAGCCTTCCGTGACCAAGCTAAACTAGCCAGCCATCTTAACATTGTTTAGCCCTCCACCCTGTTTACTTATCTGCACAGCATTACTTCTATCATATTCTCTTATGTTTTGTATTTGTTGATTCACTTATTTAGACTCTGTTTTCCCAAATGACGCTCTCCCCACCCCAAGCCCCTCTACACCCCCTGCCCTAGGTAGAATGTGAGCCTCACGACGCAGGGACTTTTTACGTCTTGCTCAACACTCTATCCCCAGTACCTAGAACAATCCATGGCATATAGCAGATGCTCAATAAATAAATACACACACACACACACACACACAAAATGGACAAATGAATGAATCCTTACTTAAAAAGCGTATCTGTCTCAAATTTGTCCTAAGAAAGGGATACTTGAAGCTGTATAACTAGGTAACAAACTTTCTGGCTCTCCTACCCTGTAACATGTATAGTTTAAAATACTCTCATTTTTAGATATGGGACTGTTAAGCCATTTACCTCCCTTCCTTTGTAGGTCACCAAAGCAGCCAGTGGTTTGGCATAAAATCTGCTGTAGGAAAATCCCAGGCAGCCATACATACTGTTTGCCGTGAGCTTCAAAGCCTTCTGTCGAATGTCATACTGCAGGCCACACAAGGACAAAAGACAAACAAAAGTATTTGTAGATGCTTCAGCATTACATTAGATGCTTTCTAGCTCACCAATAAGAAGGGGAAACCCGCAATAACCCTAGAAAAAAGAACTCTTAACACAATCAACCCACCCTCCCAGATCCATGATTCCCTGACCTCTTAGAATCAAGTAAACACAGACTCCAAAGTTCCCAGAAGTCAGAAGGATGTTGCTCAGATACAGTTCTGCAGATAGACGTGCCTTGTATTTTGAGGCATACAGTGTTTTTGAATGGTTTCCTACCCACCAACTTAAAATAAGCACATGCATTTGCCCACAGCATCAAGTTTAAGTCACTCCTAGATAATCAAATTTTCAAAGGTGAGACTGTCACTCAGAGGTTGCTGAGTGGAAAGAGATACCTGAAGAACAAGGTCTGGATTTAAATCTTGCTGTTTCATTAGTTGTTTGACTTGTCTTCTCCGCTCTACCAGTTTCCGGATCTCTCTGGGCAAAATGCCCATTTCCAAGCTTGGATCTGGCAGCTCAGGGATCTGTTCTTGTTCTCCATCCTGATGAACACATGATGAAAATTTCAGACAAATCAAAATTTCATGAAATGAATTCCCAAAATCATACGTTGTGGGAGCTTAGCCCGTGATCACATCTTGAAAAGCTACTTTCTTGTCTAAGTAAAGGTCAACAAAGTGTGGGCGGTAGAAGAAAGAGCTGAGAGGGCTGCAGAACAACTCAACTCTGCCCTCTTCTCCTACAGTTCTCTCAGCCCATCATTCCCAGTACCTCCCCCATCTAGTTATTGACAAATGTAGGTATCATTTAAAGAGATGAATTTTTACACATGCTCCTTTTCCCCCTTCAACAAGATTGGGGAGCAATATGTTTGGGGAACTTGTTTTTAAAATAAAAACACTGGGCTTCCCTGGTAGCACAGTGATTAAGAATCCGCCTGCCAATGCAGGGGACACGGGTTCGAGCCCCGGTCCGGGAAGATCCCACACGCGCACGGTCAAAGCAACTAAGCCCGTGCGCCACAACTACTGAAGCCTGCAAGCCTAGAGCCTGTGCTCCACAACAAGAGAAGCCCCCACTTGCTGCAACCAGAGAAAAGCCCGCGCGCAGCAACGAAGCCCCAACGCGGCCAAAAATAAAATAAATAAATTTATGAATAAATAAATAAAAATAAAAACACTGAGAGATCTCTAAAATTTAAAAAAAGATAAAAAAGCAGTTAAACTACTGTTAAGTCCTGTGTACTAGCAAACAAAATGCTATAAAATTTTTTTAAACTATGGGGAATCATAGCAATTATTGTAAATGTTTTAGACTGTAAGATAAAAATATAAATACTAAATCAGCAGGTTTCTTTTAGGAATTTGGAGCCCATATTTTAATAGGGCATGACATTTCTAAAAATTAATACATATATATTCCTTAGTATTTATGTAGTACCTTTTGTCTACAAACTGCTTTGCAATCAGTAAAACAGCAACATTTTAAGAAAGCAACCAGCAGTCTTCTTATATTAAAATTTACAGCAGGAAAATGCAGGGAAAGCATTAGACCATTTTTCTCAAGGCTCCATTAATTCTATTAACAGGCTGCCAAGAAAAGCCAGGCACATTTGCCCTTTCAAAGGTTCAAAATTAAAAATAAACCTCTTGGCTTAAAGTATGTCAAGTCAATGCCAGTCTTTACAAAGTGTCTGATTTTATAAAGATCAATAACTTCAAATGAACAATCTCACAATAGTAACAGGGACTATTATTGTTTTCCAATAGAGCAGATGATGACAGCAAACCTATTAAAGAGATCTTGGTGCACATTCCAATTTATTTACAGCAACTATGGAGGTGCAATAAAAAGTAAACGGAAAGGATCTGGAGCCAGGAAATTTACAATCCAGGCCTGGCTCCACCAGCACTAGCTGCTCTCAAGACCAAATGAGGCACTGCACAGGAAAATGATACGGAACCCATAAATTGCTACATGTATAGTATTTTTTAGATGACCTCTAAGGTCCCTTCCAACTCTGAAATGTTTTCATATCCAAAATCCAAACTGGAAAGCTCAAATAAACAAACTGGTGGCAGGGGGCAGGGTTGCGGGGGAGTTGGCGCTGGATAATGATAATCATCCTAATACTGACACAGCAGCAGGACAAAGCCTAAAGAATATTATTAACTGAATGCAGTCACTACCTTGTGGGGATGTCTACTCAATACCTACTCTGTAAACTTATCCTCTAGTCCCACAGAAGGGCCCATCGTCAGCAGACGTATTTGTACCGGGTGAACACACTCCTGTGGTCATGGCTGATGGATGAGTGTGTTCAACAACTTAGGCAAGCCTCTAAGATTCTCTCTTCTGGGAATATGGAATTGGGACTGAAAAACAGCCCCCAAGCGTGTGGTTGGAACCAAAAGACATGTAAATTCAGGAGCTAGAGGGCAAACAGACATCTTCTGCCCCGTGTACAAAGAAGCAGAGAAAAACACACAGAGATAATAGGTTAATTTACATCTTTTACTGCTGGAGAACCAAATCTAATCAAATTCCCTACTGACAATCAATTGTATAAGCTTTATATACGAAGAACCACACATTAAGTTATTAAGCCCTACATAAAGCTGTTGACTGAATGATCACTAGTTAAAATCCATGTGAGATAATTCAAAAAGATCCTTTTGAAGAGGATGTCTAATGAGTAGAATCATTAAGAAATGCTTTCATAGCCAAAATTTAAAAGCCTGAAAATAGCAAGTGTTTGGAGTAGAAGGGAACAATTCACATACATGGCTGGTAAGAGTGCAAAACGGTATAACCACTTAGGAAAACAATTTGACGGTTTCTTATCAAGTGAAACATACACTGCCCATGCAACCCAGCAAATTCACTCCCTAGGTATTTACCCCCCCTAAAATGAAAGCACACATCCACAAAAAGATCTGTACAAGAATGTTCACAGCAGTTTTATTAATAACAGCCCAAAACTGAAAACAATCCATATGCTCATCTCAGGGGAACAGGTAAGGGTGAAATACTTAACAGTAAAAATGAAAGAACTACTAATAATGCAATAACATGGATGAATCTCAAAAACATTACACTGAACAAAAAAAGCCAGATACAAAACAGTACAGGGCTTCCCTGGTGGCGCAGTGGTTAAGAATACACCTGCTAATGCAGGAGACACAGGTTCGAGCCCTGGTCCAGGAACATCCCACATGCCGCAGAGCAACTAAGCCCATGTGCCACGACTACTGAGCCTCCCCGCTCTAGAGCCCGCAAGCCACAACTACTGAAGCTCGCGTGCCTACAGCCCGTGCTCTGCCACAAGAGAAGCCACTGCAATGAGAAGCCCGCGCACCACAACAAAGAGTAGCCCCCGCTCGCCGCAACTAGAGAAAGCCCGCACACAGCAATGAAGACCCAACGCAGCCAAAATTAAATTAATTTAAAAGAAAAGACAGCTTACACACCAATAGCCCTTATGAATACAGAAAGAAACTCTTCAACAAAATACTAGCACATCAAATCCAGTGATATATAAAAAGCATTATACACCAAAGCCAAGTAGGATTTATCTCAGGGACACAGGATGGCTCTACAATCAATATAACACATCATATTAAAAGAATAAAGAACAAAAACCGTACAGTCAATAGACGCAGAAACAGTAGCTGACAGAATCCAAAACTCTTTAATGATAAAAAAAACAAAAAACACTCAACAAACTACTGATACTGATGATATACTGATATGGCCTCATACTGATAAAGGCCAGCTATGGAAAACCCACAGTTAACATCATATTTACTGGTGAAAGACTAAATGCTTTCCCCTAACGTCAGGAACAAGACAAGGGTGTCTGCTCTTGCCACTTCTATTCAACTGTACTGGAGGTTCTAGCCAGGGCAGTTAAGCAAGAAAAAGAAATATAAGGCATCCAGATTGAAAAGAAAGAAATAAAACTATCTCTATTCACAGACAACATGATCCTGTATATAGAAAATCCTAAGAAATCACAAACTATTACAACTAGTAAATGAGTTCAGCAAAGTTGCAGGATACGAGATCAATATACAAAAAATCAGTCATATTTCTATACACTTGCAATGAACAATCCAAAAATGAAATTAAGAAAACAATTCCATTCACAACAGCACCAAAAATAATGAAATATTTAGGAATGAATTTAATAAAAGAAATGTAAGACTTGTACATTGAAAACTAGAAAACATCTTTGAAAGACATTAAAGACCTAAATAAATGGAAAGACTCGATTTTCATGGACTGGAAGACTTAACATTGTTAAGATGGCAATATTCCCCAAACTGATCCACAGATCTGATACAATCCCATCAAAATCCCAGCAGGCATTTTTGCATAAATTGACAACCTGATTTTAAAATAAACAAAATGTGAGATATATCCCTACAATGGAATATTCAGCAATAAAAAGGAATGAAGTACTAATACATACTACAACACGAATGAATCTTGAAAACAATATGCTAAATGAAACAAGCCAGACACAAAAGGTCACATATGACTCCATTTATATGAAGTGTACAAAAATACACAAATCTAGAGGCAGAAGGATTAGTGGTTGCCTAGACCTGGAAGGGATGAAGGGATTGAGCGAGGTTACAGCTAAAGCGGTAGGGTATCTTTGGGGAATAATGAAAATGTCCTAAAATTGATTGTAGTGAAGTTTGCACTCTGCAAATAAACTACCAGCCGTTAAATTGCACACTTTAGATGGGTGAATTGCAGAGTACATGAGTTACGTCTCAATAAAGCTGTTAGATAAAAGACACAGAACCAGTCCGAGTCTCCTTCTACCCAACCCTCCCCCCTTTTTTCACCACTAAAAAAGAATATAGTGTTATCTTTTAAGAGGAGAAACTAGAACACTGAGCCCTTTGGTTATCTTCCTTCTTTAAGCACTACTTTTAATCTCAATTTCCAGAGTTCCCAGTTGAATACAAACCTCTGTAACTTTCTGTGCCTCTGAAGCAACTCTTTGCACTGTTGTAAAACAAATGTTGAATTCCTGAATGATGGAAGGATACAAACTGTTGAAGTCCAGAAGCAAAATGAACTTATCATAAAAACCTGCAAGAAAAAAGCCCCATGTTACAAAAAGTCTTTTTAAAAAGCAGATTTTGCAAAACGCCATATTAGAAGTAATATATTATGAAACGATATACTATCCAGAGCTGTGAGGTACACAAAAGGAAAAAAGGAGTCAACTACCACTCTGTAAAAATGACTTGGATTAGAGTGAAGAGTCAGGTCACAAAAGAAAAGGCAAGAAGATACTGTCTCACCTTGAAACCCCAGCAGTCACCAAAGTATGCCATTATTATAGGCAAACACCTTCCCATATCAATTACTTTAGACAAGTGCCATATCCATTTCCAAAAAATGCCGTTAAATTCTCCTTCAAGAAAGCATTCCTTCCCACCTACCCTCCACACCCCCACTCCCCAAATGTTTCATGAGCTATACCAGTGAGTGGTTATACATTTGTTTTACAATCACACCTTCAGGGAATAAAACAGGCAGCTCATTTACCTGTACACAAACTGCTAAGATCAGACAAGAGAGGTACACATAAATGTCAGCAGTGGAACGATCCACCCTTTTCACTTGCAAAGGGTTAACAGAAAGCTACTATATTTCTCTAGGACATTTACAAAGAGTTATCTTCACCTTGAGAAGAAACTGAATAAAAATAAATGTCCACAGTTAAGACAATAATAACAACAGCAAGCATATATTGATAGCTTACTCTGTGTCTGGTACTATTATTCCTTAAGTCTCTGTATGGTATTTTTCTTGCCGTCATTTTAAAGAAAAGGAAACTGAGGCATACAGAGGCTAAAACAGGCAGCCCAAGAGCACATAGCCAGAATTCAAGGCCAGATCTATCTAACACCAAAGGACGAGTGATCTGTCTCATTACAACTCACAATAAAATCACTTTTGTCAAAAATGTCTCCTACTCAGAGTTCAAGTTACTTGATAAAATTGACATTCATTCCTGCACAACAATGTGAATACAGTTAACAACACTACTCAACTACACTTAAAAATGGTTAAGATGATTTAAAAAAATTTTTTTAATCTTTTCTAGCTCTGTTTACCACAAAACATCTTCTTTGCCATTCATGATTACAGGAAACAATTATTCTCTTGTTAAAGTTCAATTTGGTAGTTACTGCCTGTACTTTAACTTTGCTGTCCAATTGCACTGGCCCTGGCACGCTGGGCAGAGGCGGAGCCCAAGAGCAGATGGGAGGAGACAGAGGCGCTCCTACCACGGGACAAATAGGTTGGCAAACTGCACAGAGCAAATCCTCCAACCTACCCCCTTTTGTACCACTCATGAGCTAAGAATAGTGTTTATATCTTTAAATGGTCGAAAAAAATTTTAAAAGACTATTTCAATGATATGTGAAAATTATACAAAATTTAAATTTCTATGTCCATAAATAAAGCTTTCTTGGAATACAGCAAAAAAAACCACAAAAGATTCACATTAATTCCATGTTAGACTGGCAAACAAGATTTTTGCATGAACATGAGAAAATAAGGTCATTATGAAACCTATTCGCTAACCTACAAAACACAACTCAGGCCTTCTCGTTTCTCAAGCCTGGCTGTGCATTAAGTTCCTTAGCATCAGGGGCAAACCGAGCCGCTGCGTTGCCTTACCAACTTTGGGGTCCAATACCAAGCCTCCAGAATAAGCTGCCTTCTTACGTCCTTTTTTGTATTTATTGGTATCTCCATCAATGTCTTCATCTTCATCTCCCTAATATCAAATGGAAAGATAACTTCACCAGCCAGCAACTAATGGACCAATTTAGAAGGTTTATGATCCCCCCCCCAACCTTTCCAACTGCAGTACACAGTTCTATTTAACATTCTATCTAACATTACTTTTAGTTAGTGGTCCTACCTCTGAGGAAAGACAGTTATTGTAATATTTTCATGAATCCTAATGAATGCCAAGCATGGCAGTTACCAAAACAAACACTATAACTGAGTTGATAAGTATGCAAATTCTACTTTAAAATATTTTTGAATTCACAGAACTTCACATTTTAAAATCAATGGACAGGGCTTCCCTGGTGGTGCAGTGGTTAAGAATAGAATCCGCCTGCCAATGCAGGGGACACGGGTTTGAACCCTGGTCCAGGAAGATCCCACATGCCATGGAGCGACGAAGCCCGTGCACCACAACTACCGGGCCTGCGCTCTAGAGCCCATGAGCCACAAGTACTGAAGCCCACGCACCACAACTACTGAAGCTTGTACACCTAGAGCCCGTGCTCTCCAATAATAGAAGCCACCGCAACGAGAAGCCCGTGTACCACAATGAAGAGTAGCCCCTGCTCACCGCAACTGGAGAAAGCCCGCGCGCAGCAACGAAGACCCAACACAGCCAATAATAAACAAATAAATAAATTTTAAAAAATAAATAAAATAAAATCAATGGACACTAAAAATTCAACTAGTCATATTATCTAAAAGTTGAGATTCTAAGAGTCCTCTTAAATTCATTACTCTAACATTCATGATGTAAAAACACAAAATATTTTATATAGATATTATCATTATTCTCATTATTAATATGGACACCTTAAAATAAGTACATCCATATAGTGAAAATTCTTTCCCAAGTAGTTTACTAATAGCCAACATTCAATACCTCAGCAGATGTCAAACTCCTGTAAGTTAATACTTGCTTTACTAATTTTGATAATGTGCATAAAACAAGCAAATCTAAGAACCTGAGTCATTTTAACATTAAACTCCCATTCTGAATCAATTACTATCAGTGCTGATAAAACAGTAGCTAAGTTTTACTTCCAATGTGATGGAGGCCACATCAGAAACCTCATTGTAGTGACCTTAATCCTACTAGAATATAAAAATGAAACAATGCAACACAAAAATAAAGGCTTATGGGTTCAAGGAAATAAATGGTTCAACTTGCATCTAAGTTTGGGTAGGGCTAATGAGGCAAAACGCTTTCCAGGTATGGTCACCTATCAGAGAGGCCTAATGCCTCCCTCAAAGAATTTCATATTTCACAAATAATTTTTATCTGTATAGAGAAACGTAAAGAAGGAAATGACCACACAAAAACAACAGAACAAATGTGACACAGTTTCTAGAGTATACAGGGAATTAATTATTTGGGGAGCAGATACTATCACAGCAAAAAAAAAACCCCCCAAAACAGCTATCTAGATAATAAAGCGGGGGGGGATAAGAAAAAGCAAAACACTATACAATTTTGGACCCACCAGTTTTTGCTGAGGCTTTCTGAAAATCTGCTTGTCAGGCACAATATAGTTGTTTTCATAAAATGCATGAAGCAACAAGAACTCATTACGCTCGGATCGTCCACCCATCAGTGTCCTAGACTATTAAAGAGAATTTTTTTAAAAAAACTTGAGCTCAAAACCAGAATAAACAAAAGCAACTTTGAGTTGGCAGATTTAATCATAGCACCTCCTTCAAAAATCACTCATCATAACAAGGGCTGCTTTAAAAAAAAAAAAGGTGCTAAATTATTTCTAGCAGTTTCTTTAAGCGTTATGGTTAAAAGGAGACAAAGAGCTTAAAATACTGACAACTTGGGCTATTTCTTTACTCCCAAATGGACCATTCCACAAATGAGACACATCCAGATGTCAGAGATGGTCCTTATGTTCCTCCAAATTTCAACATACTGCACCTGGCTTTCCTCCCCTTCTCCCAAGCAGTTCTTCATTTTACAAAAGAAGCCCAGCTTTCAGAATACAAGTTACTTATTTTATAAGCATGCATTTAGACCCATTATCATATAACAACTACCCCCAGAAAACACTGGATCCAACAGGAAATGCTTTTTCCCCCTTTCTATGTTAAATTTACCATAATGTTCCCAGCGATGTTAGTGATCTGCAATGCTAATGGAAGAACATTTAGCTCACACATGATCTGCAAAATGAACCTGGCATCTTTCCAGGTGTGTTCCAACAGGTACAACAGATGAGAAGAGTCACTGTACAGAAAAGAAAGAATGAAACAGAATCAAGTAATTAAAAGAAACAATGATTATAATCATAACTTCATAAACTATCACAAAACATTTTTGGTATAAGTTAACTTCAGAGCAACGGCACCTCAGCCTTGGGAACAATTTAAAATAAGGCCAGTATGAAATTAGGAATTCATTCATACCATTGGTCCCAATCAATGCCCTTCTCTAAAACACACAAAAAATCCCACAAAGATACAATCTGAAAACTCCCTAAATTCTTTCATTCATCCATCCATTAAATATGTATTACATACCCACTCCGTGCCAGGCATTGTTCTAGATGCTGGCTGTGACCAAAACAGACAAAAATTCCTGTCCTCATGGGGAAGACAGAATATAAATTAAAAATTTAATATGCGATATGTTATATAACGCTAAGCGTTAAGAAGAAAAACTAAGAAGCAAAGGGAATATTAAGTGTCAGGAGCAGAGACAAATTTTAGTTAGGGAACTGAGAAAGAGTCCACTGAGAGTAAAAACCTGCAGGAGGTGAGAGAGCAATCCTTGTGGATGGGTTATCTCTGAGAGAACATTCCAGGCAGACAGAACAGCACATTCAAAGGCCCTGAGCTGAGCATAAATCTGGCAGTTCTAGTACCAAGAAGGAGACCAATGGCTGCAACAGAGAGAATGACGGAGAAGAGTAGAAGATAAGGACAGAGCTAACAGCAGAGAGACCCATTGTATAGGACCCTGTAAATCGAAATAAGTACTTTGGTTTTTACTCTGCATGAAACAGAAAGTCACTAGGAGATTGTAAGCAGAGTGCCATATCTAACTTTAGCACGGTGACTCTGGTTCCTGGGTTGAGAACAGACAGCAAGGAGTCAAGGGCAAAAGGAAGGAGACCAGTGAGGAGGCTAATGTAAGAAAGACCCAGTGACCCAGGAGAAAGAGGTTGGTGGCTTGGACCAGGGTGGGTCCAACGGAGGGGAAAAGAAGTGGTCAGATAGAGACATATTTTGAAGATGGAGCTGACAGGATTTCCTGATGCATGGAACATAAGATGTCAGAGAGAGGAATCACAGACGCCTCAGAGGTTCTGGGCTGAGGATGACTTTGGAGGTTTCCAGCGATACTGGAAAAATAAGAGGAACCTAGAGAAGGTCAGGAGCTCAGTTTTGGAACAAGATGAGTTGGAGGTTCATGTCAGACATTAAGTAGAACAGGCAGGTGGAGACATGAGTCTGGAATTCAGGGAAGAGAGGTCTAAGCTGAAGATATGCTGGCGGGAGGCATCAGCACCCATGTGGTATTGAAATTCCTGTGACTCAACGAGATCACCCAGGGAGGGAGCGCAGTCAGAAAGAGAAGCAGTCTGAGGACTTGGGAGGAACGGGCAGAAAAGAACGAGGAGTGGCCAGAGGGGTAGGAGAAATTTTAAGAAATAATCAAGCACAAAGTTTCTGTTACACAAAATGAGTAAGTTCTGGAAATCTAATGTACAGCAACGTGGCTACAGTTAACAATACTGTATCGTATACTTGAAATCTCCTAAGAGGGGTAAATCTAAAGTGTCCTCACCACAAAAAAAAAAAAAAAAAAAAGAAAAGAAAAGAAAAGAAAAAAAATAGTGATCGTGTGAGGTGATGAATAGGTTAATTAGCTTGACTGTGAGGATTATTTCACAATGTATATCAAACATCAAGTTGCACCTGAAATAAAATACATTTTTTATTTGTCAATTTGACCTCAACAAGGCTGGAAAAAAGAAATAATCAGCAATATCTCCAAATAATTGAAAGACTTCTCAGATTTTATATTTCTAAAATATTTGCATTAATTTCTGAATTAATGAATTAAGAGCAGAAACCTAAATATCACATCAATTTCCAAACTGCTCTCAGGAAGCATCAAGATGGTGTTAAATAAAGGAGATATTATGATAAAATTAGAATAGTTCAAAAAGCAAAATAATTCAAATTACTCAAGTAATGGAGATGGTGATTCTGACATGAAGACAGACAATTTCCCCCTTCATAACACCACAGGCTCCTGTCCCTCCAGCCTAAGGATGATTCTGGTGTCTTGCTGTTGTTAATTTCAAGACAGACAAATTCTGAAGCATCCAGGATCATACCTGTACATATTTCGTATATTTTCCATTGGGATTACAACCCTTTCAGTTTTCAGAATCTGTTGAACAAGTTCAGACAAATGGTAGCTTTTACAACGAATCAATTCCTTTGCTGAAATTTCCACATCACAGATCATTCGGCCACAGGTAGCATTTCTTTCACCAAATCCACTCCTGCCCTACAAGGGGAGGAAAAAAAGCAAATCCCATGGAAGAACAGATACTGAGAACATTTCATTCTAACTTGCTTTGAGGCTAGCCCCAAAATTACAATGATGAAACTCTCATTCTTCCATTCATGCATTCATTCAGCCATCAATCAAATATTTTTGAACACTGACTACGTATCTGACACTGTTCCAGGCACTCAGAATATAGGGATATAGTGGTGAGCAAAATAGAAAAGATTCCTGATCTCAATTGAAATATACAATAAAAAAAAGAAATTATATAGTTTTAGGAGGTCATTAAGTATATGGAAAAGAGAAAATAGAACAGAGTGAGGGGAACAAGGAATTTGGGGGGACTACATCTTAAATAGGGTGGTCGTGTAGACCTCACTGAGAAGATGCCATATAAAGAACCCTGAAGGGGGTAAGGAGTTAGCAAAGCAAGTGTTTGGATGAAGTGTTAATAACAACTCTATCGCCATAAAGATATGAATAGGAAAAGAAGCAAGAACATTGGCCCCTAACTCCAAACTGTAGCAGCAGAATCCTCTGGAGAGCATTATAACGGTACAGAGTCCTAAGTTCTCTGATGAGGCAGCATGCCGTTTTACTGATAGGCTTTAACTAAAATAAGATTTCAAGCGCTGAGCACTGTCAGGTTTAGGAAATGAAGGTGCTTCATCCAAAACCACCCAACCTCTCTTCAGTGAAGCAAGCAGGTAGAATGAGAAGTGACAAGCTTTACAAGAGTCACACGGGGCCTGGGTTCAAAATTTTACTTCTTCCCTTTACTAGCTCTAAGATCTTGAACAAGTTCTGCCACCCCTGTGAGAATGTGCAATAAACCTGGAGCTACTGTGAGAGAGAACGAACACACAAGGGATGCTGCTAGTTGTCTTCTTACATACTCAGTGTCTGCTCCCCTCCCCTAACCCCCGTTCCTCCTTCCCATCTTCTTCCTTAACGAGAACCCGCAACTCTGCTCTTAGGGATGCCCAAGTGGAGCTAACAAACATGTGCTGTCTCTAGATTCTAAGAGCTAATTTTTAAACCTACCAGTGTTTTTTTAAGGAACCTCTATTCTGTACTCCATAGTGGCTGTATCAATTTACATTCCCACCAGCAGTGCAAGAAGGTTCCCTTTTCTCAACACCCTCTCCAACATTTATTGTTTCTAGATTTTTTTGATGATGGCCATTCTGACTGGTGTGAGATGATATCTCATGGTAGTTTTGATTTGCATTTCTCTAATGATTAATGATGTTGAGCATTCTTTCATGTGTTTGTTGGCGATCTGTATATCTTCTTTGGAGAAATGTCTATTTACGTCTTCTGCCCATTTTTGGATTGGGTTGTTTGTTATTGAGCTGCATGAGCTACTTGTAAATTTTGGAGATTAATCCTTTGTCAGTTGCTTCATTTGCAAATAATTTCTCCCATTCTGAGGGTTGTCTTTTGGTCTTGTTTATGGTTTCCTTTGCTGTGCAAAAGCTTTGAAGTTTCATTAGGTCCCATTTGTTTATTTTTGTTTTTATTTCCATTTCTCTAAGAGGTGGGTCAAAATGGATCTTGCTGTGATGTATGTCATAGAGTGTTCTGCCTATGTTTTCCTCTAAGAGTTTGATAGTTTCTGGCCTTACATTTAGGTCTTTAATCCATTTTGAGCTTATTTTTGTGTATGGTGTTAGGGAGTGTTCTAATCTCATACTTTTACATGTAGTTGTCCAGTTTTCCCAGCACCACTTACTGAAGAGGCTGTCTTTTCTCCACTGTATATTCTTGCCTCCTTTATCAAAGATAAGGTGACCATATGTGCATGGGTTTATCTCTGGGCTTTCTATCCTGTTTCATTGATCTATATTTCTGTTTTTGTGCCAGTACCATACTTCCTTGATTACTACAGCTTTATAGTATAGTCTGAAGTCAGAGAGCCTGATTCCTCCAGCTCCTTTTTTTTTTTCTTTTGCGGTACGCGGGCCTCTCACTGTTGTGGCCTCTCCCATTGCGGAGCACAGGCTCCGGATGCGCAGGTCCAGTGGCCACGGCTCACGGGCCCAGCCGCTCTGCAGCATGTGGGATCTTCCCAGACCGGGGCACGAACCCATGTCCCCTGCATCGGCAGGCGGACTCTCAACCACTGCGCCACCAGGGAAGCCCCCTCCAGCTCCATTTTTCGTTCTCAAGATTGCTTTGGCTATTCAGGGTCTTTTGTGTTTCCATACAAATTGGGAAATTTTTTGTTCTAGTTCTGTGAAAAATGCCAGTGGTAGTTTGATAGGGATTGCATTGAATCTGTACATTGCTTTGGGTAGTAGAGTCATTTTCACAATGTTGATTCTTCCAATCCAAGAACATGGTATATCTCTCCATCTATTTGTATCAGGTTCCTTAAAAAACTACAAATAGAACTACCATACAACCCAGCAATCCCACTACTGGGCATATACCCGGAGAAAACCATAATTCAAAGAGTCATGTACCAAAATGTTCATTTTTTGCAGCTCTATTTGCAATAGCCAGGAGATGGAAGCAACCTAAGTGTCCATCATCGGATGAATGGATAAAGAAGATGTGGCACATATATACAATGGAGTATTACTCAGCCATAAAAAGAAACGAAATTGAGTTATTTGTAGTGAGGTGGATGGACCTAGAGTCTGTCATACAGAGTGAAGTAAGTCAGAAAGAGAGAAACAAATACTGTATGCTAACACATATATATGGAATTTAAGAAAAAAAAAAAGAAAGGTCATGAAGAACCTAGGGGTAAGATGGGAATAAAGACACAGACCTACTAGAGAATGGACTTAAGGATATGGGGAGGGGGAAGGGTAAGCTGTGACAAAGTGAGAGAGTGGCATGGACATATATACACTACCAAACGTAAAACAGATAGCTAGTGGGAAGCAGCCGCATAGCACAGGCAGATCAGCTCAGTGCTTTGTGACCACCTAGAGGGGTGGGATAGGGAGGGTGGGAGGGAGGGAGACGCAAGAGGGAAGAGATATGGGAACATATATATATGTATAACTGATTCACTTTGTTATAAAGCAGAAACTAACACACCATCATAAAGCAATTATACTCCAATAAAGATGTTAAAAAAAAAAACTACCAGTGGTTTTTACCAATAAAATGCTGAATTCAAAGGAAAAGGTGTTTAGTGCCAAAGTTAAAATGTCCTATCATAAGGCAACAGATTCCTAGTCAAAGAAGCACAGGGTACTCCCTGGTAGATACTTCATATAAAGATGCCAAATAGAGAAGTTAAGATTTTGAAAATTATTATTACCCCAAGCTTTGGCATGTTGGATCGCTTCAGCCGACCTATCTTGGACCAGTAAGGAACTTTGCACACATTAATTCTCTGCAGTAGCACTTCCAGTTCAAACCCATAAATATTATGACCCTAGTAAGAAAAAGAAGGCAGCCAATAACATTATAAGAAACGCAAATTAGAGGATTTATCTTCATATGCATAGAATTTCTTTGCCCTTTCTTTTTGTGGTCTCTAATTGAAGGCATCATGAGCTTACCTCCGATTGGGGTCCTTTCTTCTTCAGGAATTTATTCATCAGCAGCATTCATTAGCCTTGACATTAACAAGGCTGCTAAGCAGATTGCTGGAATAAACTTTATTTTATCCTAATTGATGCAAGGTTCATATGATGTCTTTTAATTTGCAACTCATGCTTCACAGTCTCATGCAAATTTTAATGTCCCATACTTTTTAGGTGATCAGTAAAAGCTGTATTCAAACAGTTTCATCTTACTTCCTTAAAAACCAAGAGCCCAGCTATGTTGCGTGACAGTTTACATAGACTTCTTAGAAAACGGAGGAAGTGCATCTAGTTTCTTCCCAAAGAACTAAGTTCAAACACTACTGATTTAGACTCTTAATCAATGTGCAACTAAAATAAACATATACTATCACTCCATACTTCAAATAAGAAATTTGCTAAAAACATGGAAACAAAACTATCCCGAGTAAAAAAATCTCAAAAATATTACCAAATTCTCCATGTCTGTAATGATAATTCCCATCATGTGAATTATGTTTATTCTAGTAAGTTAAACTAGATGAAGTTTAAAATAAATTAATAAACAGATTTGTCACTAATTTTAATTAAAAATATATACCACTATATATTTATGGCAAGTTTGTCTATTAAACTAAGAGACCCAAAGGACATGAGGAAGTCTCATTTCCAAATTATCATGCCTGGGATTAGGGACTCAAACCCATGTCAGGATTCTCTCCTATTTCAGTTTGGATTTCTCACAAAGTCTTGGCTCTTACACCCTAGAGCAGGCCAGCTACCCTAGACTCCAAGGTATCTCCTTGGGGTCCAAGAGAGAGACTACTAGTGGAGATTGGGTGAGGGCCTGGTGCTGAGCCAGAGCCCCACAGGAGGGCACTGTGGACAGAATCTTCCCAGCACTTTCAAGATGGCTCCTGAAATACCATAAGGGAAGTGGGTGCAGAGACACTGGTAACAACCTACAGGCTCTCAGTACTCTGGCTACACCATCTTCCAGAGAGGTGTCCAAGAGCAAAAATGAACACAGAAATATACGGCAAACATTTTTCACAAGGCTTCAATGTAACCAAATTACCGATATTACACTTAAAATATAGGCATTTATATGCTACTTCCCTCCAAAAAACCCAAAAGCACAAAATAATTTGATTGGTCCATTAACCCAGAAAAAAAGACAAAAGGAAGAACTCCTTGATAGGAGTCTACAAACTAAGGAAGGCTGGAGGAAACACAAAGCAAAATGTTGTTTTAGGACTCTTCGGAACTGTGGCAAAGACAACTCAATGAATTATTACCTCTTAACTATTTAGTAGGAGCATATTCAGTCATTAAGAGAAAAAAAGACTCCTAGCCACGAGCTCTCAAAGGAATATGTCAGAGATCCACTGAGCTCATAAAATTAAAATACTTACACTTTGGGGATACGCACCAAACCAAGGGAGTTCACTCCTGTGACATTATACTGCTGGGCCACTAAGCCAAAATTTTGGAGCTATTAACAGTTGACATGAGTTGACTTACTTCTGGGTTGCTCTCTAACTGTAAATAACAGGAGTACCCTAAACTTCAACAGTAATTCATGAGTTGCTTTTCTAGTAGTGGGGAAAAAAAAGTATCTTGTAGTAGGTTGGGGTTTTTTCTCCTGTCTGTTAGGAGAAAGTATAGCAATTCCCACCAGTCCACAGGGTTATTTCACTCTGAAAAGATTCTCCACTGCTCAAAAAGTACCAATCAAGTCACACTGAAAAGAACTACGGAATGAAGAGCTTCCCCACGACATGGTCAAACATCTACTCACCACAATGATATCAGGATCAATTTTGTGAATTTTTGCAAGGAAAAAACCTAGCAGTGTTCTTTCTGTTGCAGCAATCTCAACCTTCACATTCTGTTAGATAAAAACATACCAGTCACTTATCTTTACTCTCAACTACTATACCTTGGCTCCTTGTTCAAGCAGGATAAGATTTCTTAGGGTTAAAAGAAACCATCCATTTCAAAATTAAATGCAGCAATGAAATTCCTGATCCTAGATTTCACAGTAATAGTTGCACAAAATCTCTGAGGAGCTCATTCAAGTAATAAGCATGTGAATGAAGCAAAATTTTAAGCGCTAAACACTATCGAGTGCAGAAATGTCCCTCCATAGGGACACACTTGTGTATCTGGACACATTTTATAGCATCTGAATCAGAGTACCTATCAAAAACATTACTTACTTTCCTATATAATCCCTGGTAGACTTTGTTGTTTATGTATTTACCACATAAAGAGATCCCAAGGACTGTATAAACTAATCCCAAATAGTGGTGTAAAAACCCATAAATAAGAAACGAGACTAAAAACAAACATACATGTAAGAATTAAGTGTCTTAAATAAAACCTATCTACACACAAAAGGCTTCCACTTGGATTACTCAATATAAATCAGGTATTCAAAAGATCCACTCTTATTACGACTCTTAAAATGAAGTTGATGGCTATGTTTTCTACAACTAGCTCAGGTTTAAAAAATATCAGTTTGACTCTAATGGAATTTTCCAAGGTCATTTTACTTACTAATTCAGGGCACTTCACAAATAATAGCCTGATTCAATAGTACCCCCAGACTACTGGACTTCTCAAACCAAATTTAAAGTAAGTGGAACCTGATAAGGTTGCTAACTTTTAATTTTGGCAAGTGAAGACATTAAAAGAAATTTTAAAAACCTACATATTTACCAACCCAGGCATTTCATAAAAGAAAAAACATACTCTCCAAAAATAAAATTCTTCATATTGAATACATTTACTTTTATGAAAAAGTCACATTATACTACCCCCCCCCCATTTTTATTAAGGACTCGTGAAAACTTCTTCATGGAGTATACTGGGAGTTTAGAGATCACTGATCAGTTATAGCCAGCCCACATCAACCTTCCCAATATATGTCACCTTTAATATCCACAGCATTCTCAACTTCTCTTGACTTCCTTCAAGTTAGCGGGGTGGGGGTGGGGTGGGCTTTACACAACACTTTCCCAAAACAGTAATCATGTGATCATGCAATTTTGGAAAAGCTTCCAATTAAGTTATCTGAAGGAGGGTTTGAGACCACCCATCTATTAATAAAGTGTCGAATCCCATTATTTCCAGGAGGTGAAACATTTAAACACTGTTAAATAACGCTTCTAGTTTTAAACTTCTAATACATTTTTAATGGGTTAATGCCACAGTCCAATCTAACAAGAAGAGATCTAATAAATTAACATATAAAATAGCGTATTTCTACTAATCCATAGCATTCTCCTTTTCTCTTTTTAAACAAATACATATTTCATATTTAAAAGGAATGAACAGTGAGTTCTTTACCTTTTCCTTAATGCCTTCTTTAAAATCATATGGAAAAATACAATCCTTTGGTTTAGACACAACTGTAAAAAGGAGAAAAATAAAGATTCCAACACCCATCTTAGTCCAATTTCAAGTACACATACACTGCAAGTTTCTGAATGGAAACCATCTTTTTTTTTTTTTTGCGTTACGCAGGCCTCTCCTCTTGCGGAGCACAGGCTCTGGACGCACAGGCTCAGCGGCCATGGCTCACGGGCCCAGCCGCTCCGCGGCATGTGGGATCTTCCCGGTCCGGGGCACGAACCCGTGTCCCCTGCATCGGCAGGCGGACTCTCAACCACTGCGCCACCAGGGAAGCCCTGGAAACCATCTTAATAAATATAAATAAATTCCCCTTGATCTCTAAATAGTTGCCAAAACAAACTACATATCCTAAAACTCATATGGAACCACAAAAGATCCTGAATAGCCAGGGCAATCTTGAAAAAGAAGAACAAAGCAGGAGGCATCATACTCCCTGATTTCAAACTACATTACAAAGCTACAGTAATCAAAACAGTATGAGGGGCTTCCCTGGTGGCTCAGTGGTTGAGAGTCTGCCTGCCGATGCAGGGGACATGGGTTTGTGCCCTGGTGTGGGAGGGTCCCACATGCCGCGGAGCGGCTGGGCCTGTGAGCCATGGCTGCTGGGCCTGCGCATCCGTAGCCTGTGCTCCACAACAGGAGAGGCCACAGCGGTGAGAGGCCCGCATACCACAAAAAAAAAAAAAAAAACCAGTATGATGTTGGCATAAAAATAGACATACAGAGAGCCCAGAAATAAACCCATACATAACATGGTCGATTAATTTATGACAAAGGAACCAAGAATATACAATGGAGAAAGGAGAGTCTCTCCAAAAAATGATGTTGGGAAAACTGGACAACCACACACAAAAGAACAAAACTGGACCACTATCTTACACCATACACAAAAAACTAACTCAAAATGGATTAAAAACTTGAACATACTGGTGGTGCAGTGGTTAAGAATATGCCTGCCAATGCAGGGGACACGGGTTCGAGCCCTGGTCCAGGAAGATCCCACATGCCGTGAAGCAACTAAGCCCATGTGCCACAACTAGTGAGCCTGTGCTCTAGAGTCCGTGAGCCACAACTACTGAGCCCATGTGCCACAACTACTGAAGCCCGCACGCCTAGAGCCCATGCTCCACAACAAGAGAAGCCACCGCAATGAGAAGTCCGTGCACCGCAACAAAGAGTAGCCCCCACTCACCGCACCTAGAGAAAGCCCGCACGCAGCAACGAAGACCCAACACAGCCACAATAAATAAATAAATAAATATTTATTTATTTATTTGGAAAAAAAACCTGAACGTAAGATCAGAAACCATAAAACTCCCAGAAGAGGGACTTCCCGGTGATCCAGTGGTTAAGACTCCATGTTCTCAATGCAGGGGGCACAGGTCCAATCCCTGGTCAGGAACTAAGGTCCCCCATGCCATACGGCACACCCCCTGCCCCCCCAAAAAAAAAGAAAAAAAAGAAAAACAACTCCTAGAAGAAGACATAGGCAGTAACCTCCTTGACATCAGTCTTGGCAATGACTTTTTGGATTTGACACCAAAACCAAAGGCATCAAAAGCAAAAATAAACAAGTGGGACTACATCAAAGTATAAAGTTCTGCACAGCAAAGGAAACCATCAACAAAATGAAAAGGCAACCTACTGAATGGGAGAAAACATTTGTAAATCATATATCTGATAAAGCATTAATATCCAACATATATATATTTTAAAATTCATACAATGAAAACAAACCACCTGATTAAAAAATGGGCAGGGGGGCTGAATAGACATTTTTCTAAAGACATACAGAAGTCCACCAGGTAGAGGAAAGGGTACTGAACATCACAAATCATCAGAGAAATGCAAAACCACAATGAGATATTACCCACACCTACTAGAATGGTTATTATCAAAAACAGAAGAGATAAAAAGTGTTGGTTGGAGAGGATGGAGAGAAAAGGGAAAACTTGAGCACAGTTGGTGAGAATGTAAACTGGTACAGTCATGGAACAGTCATGGAATTTCCTCAAAAACTTAAAAATACAACCATATAATCCAGCAATTCCACTTCTGGGTATTTATCTGAAGAAAATGAAAACAGTAACTAGAAAACAGTAACTCGCCATTTGTGATAACACAGATGGATCTAGAGGGCATTATGCTAAGAGAAATAAGGCAGAGAAAGACAAACACAGTATGATCTCACTTACATGTGGAATAACAAAAACAGAAAAGAAAATTTTAAAAAATGAGCTCACAGATACAGAGAACAGATGGTGATTGTGGGGGCAGTGCACGAAATGGGTGAACGGGGTAAAAAGGTACAAACTTCTAGTTATAAAATAAATAAGCCTTGGGTATGTAATATACAGCATGGTGACTACAGTTAATAACCCTGTACTGCATATTTGAAAGCTGCTAAGACAGAAAGTCTTAAAACTTCTCATCACAAGAAAAGAACAGTTTGTAACTATGGTGATGGATGTTAACTAGACTTATTGTGGTGATCATTTTGCTACATATACAAATATGGCAACATTATGTTGTATACCTGAAAGTCATACAATGTTACATGTCAAATACACCTCAATTTTTTTAAAAGTTTAGAAGATTAAATCTAAAAAAAAAGAATACCCAAGTACAGAGCCCTAAGTCCCTACAATTGTTAAAACTGCTTTGATGAAACATTTACTATCCATCTAAGTCAGAATGGAAAATATTTAAGTCTTTCCCAAAGGAAATGCCCACCACCACCAAAACCTCAATCAGCATACAATGGAGGAACTCAATCCAAACTTCTCAAAGTTAGGATAGTAAAGATGACCAAAGCTTCCCCCACTATACTCTCAACTCCTTGTCATTCACAACGGCTGTTCATACAGTGACATACTCAGAGGAGGTAAATGTTGAAATGAGCTAATGACTCTCTCTTCCACATATTTTCCAAACTATTCTCAACATCACTTTGTTCTGTGTATTCAACCCAACTTAAAGGGTAAAACTTCACAAAAATAACACATCACCCTCCCTTCTCTGCTTGCTTCCCTTGTCCCACTTTCCTAGTATCCAAGAAACCTGACAGGAGATGCTGCCCCAGTTAATCTCTGGTTCTGGGATGGAAAAGAACCCGGGAAGCATAACACATCAATAGTGTTGCACCCTTATTTTATTTTTTACAGAAAAATGACTATTTAACTGGCCAAGTTCTCAACATGCAATACGTCATAATCCGCGGTGGAGACTGCCTCATGGCACGCAGAATTCTTGGAATAGTTTCATCCACGGAATTGTATGCATAGCACAACCCAACTCCAGCATGACATTACCATAACTCCTCCCAAATAGGTAATCATTTATTTATTCCTTGGCATCCTGCCTCATCACACAGAAAACTTTGGCCAGGCTTCTATGACAGGCTTTTAGGGTGACATCACGAAAAGAAAATAGTTACAGCATAATTTTGACCCAGAAAAAAAAAAACTACTCTACCACAATAGAGTAACCACTGGAACAGAGAAAAAGATATCAAACTGCCTCCCGACTTCTGCTCCTAGAAAAAAAATTAAACAGCTGAATAGGAGCAACCAGTCCAATAAAACTTAGGGTCCACAACTGACCAAAAAAAAACTTCTTTAGCAAACAAAAACAAAAATAAACAAATGGGACCTACTCAAACCTAAAAGCTTTTTGCACAGCAAAGGAAACCATAAACAAGATGAAAAGACAACCCTCAGAATGGGAGAAAATATTTGCAAAGGAAGCAACTGACAAAGGATTAATCTCCAAAATTTACAAGCAGCCCATGCAGCTCAATAGCAAAAAAAATCAAACAACCCACTCCAAAAATGGGCAGAAGACCTAAACAGACATTTCTCCAAAGAAGATATACAGATTGCCAACAGACACATGAGAGAATGCTCAACATCACTAATCATCAGAGAAATGCAAATCAAAACTATAATGAGGTATCACCACACCGGTCAGAATGGCCGTCATCAAAAAATCTACAAACAATAAATGCTGGAGAGGGTGTGGAGAAAAGGGAACCCTCCTACACTGTTGGTGGGAATGTAAATTGGTGCAGCCACTATGGAGAATAGTACGGAGGTTCCTTAAAAATCTAAAAATAGAACTACCATATGACCCAGCAATCCAACTCCTGGGCATATATCCAGAAAAGACGAAAACTCTAATTCAAAAAGATACACATATCCCAATGTTCATAGCAGCACCGTTTACGATAGCCAAGACACAGAAACAACCCAAGGGCCCATTGATAGACAACTGGTTTAAGAAGATGTGGTGTGTGTGTGTATACACACTCACACACACAAATGGAATGTTACTCAGCCATAAAAAGGAATGAAATATTGCCATTTGCAGCAACATGAATGGACCGAGAATATCATACTAAGTGAAATAAGTCAGAGAAAGACAAATATTATATGTTACCACTTACATGTGGAATCTACAAAATAACACAAATGAGTCTATATACAAAACAGAAGTAGACTCACAGATATAGAAAACAAATTTATGGTACAAAGGGGATGGGTGGTGGTGGGGGTATGATAAATTAGGAGGATGGGATTAACAGATACAAACTACTATACATGAAACAGATTAGCAACAAGGACCTACTGTAGAGCACAGGGAACTAGAGCCAATATCCTGTAATAACGTATAGTGGAAAAGAATCTGAAAAGACTAGATATATATTATATATAACCGAATACTTTGTTGTACACCTGAAACTAACACAGTATTGTAAATCAACTATACTTCAATTTAAAAAAAACTTCTTTAACAACGTGCACTAAGTATCTTAAAAACATTTTTTTTTAAGTTACTGATCCAACAGCTGGAGAAAAAACAAGAAAAATAAAAATTAAGCCATTAATAAACCAGCTAAAAAAATACATACCACAGAAGTGTGAGTGAAAGGGAGGCCGTGGGGGTGCTTTATCTAGTGCGAAGCTGTGATGCACCAATGCTGCCACAGCAATAATCTGCCAAGAAAGGAGGAGAAAATCACTTATCAGATACCTACTAAGCAGTCTGCATTCTCACCACAACCACCGAGAATAGAAAAAGATACAGATTTTAATCGTAAGAATACTTTGTTTATTACGGAAGTATTTAAACAAATAAAAAATAGAATAATAAAATCAACTCTCATACACCGATCACCCAGCTTCAGTCATCAACTCATCAACAGCCCTACCCCACATTATTTTGAAGCAAAACGCATACCTATCACTTTATCCAGAAATATGTCAGCAGGTATCCCTAACCAAGGTTTCTCAACCTCAGCGCTATGGACATTTTAGGCCAAATAATTCTTTGCTGTGGGGCTGCCCTGTGCATTGTGGGACGTTTAGCAGCATCCCTGGCTGCCAACAGCACCGCTCCCCACTCCCCAGTCTCCAAGTTGTGACACCAAAATGTCTCCAGACATGGCCAAAAACCCCTTGAGGGTTAAAAATCTCACCAAATTGAGAGCCATTACTTTAAAAGATGAGAAGTTTTTAAAATGCAGTACAATCATCTCAGCTAATTCAATTAACAGTGTTTCCTTAAAATCATTAAATATCCAGGCAGGATTCAAATTCTCATGTTTTCCCAACTATCTCAATTTTATTTACCAAATAAGTCCATACTTTGCAACTGGTTGATATATTAAACTGTCTAAGTACAACTCCTCCCCATCTATTATTTCTTGCAATTTATTTGTTGAAGAAACTGGGTGGTTTTGCCCCGTAGAGTGCCCCCCCAGTACAGACTCTGCTGCTTGTATCCCAATAATGTCATTTAACATGTTCTTCTGTTTCTGTACTGCCTGTATATTATAGATCTGAAGGCTTGATAAAAATCAGATTTTTTGGCAAGAATTCTTTGGAGGTGCTACTGATCACTGGTTATCACATCAGGTCTGGTTATCTCTACTCTAGTGATACTAGCAGCCTCTGAAAATCACTGCTTAGATCCATTATCTCATTAGAGATTGCAAAGTGGTCACATTCAATTTTTCCTTTATTTTATTTATTTATTAGCTGGAAAGCTTCTATGAAGACAAACCTCCCCTCATCGATTATTTGGTTACCTGAGATACAATATATGTTCAAAAAAGTCAAGATAAATGCTTGATTCAATCTCTTTATTTACCAGTTTTCAAAATAATGAGTTAGTTCCCTAGCTTTCTTCACAGGTGAGCAATGCGGTGCTGTGTTTACAGTATCATTATGAAGTCGTATGTTTCAATCTGTTGCAGTTATACTTATACATGCTCAAATTGTCCCATCTTTGGTGTAGGAAACTCTTCAAGTTTACTCTTGAGTCCTTCTTACATATCTTCAGTAGATTTTAGTATCGTCCTTGCTTTCTAGTATAACAAGAAGTTCCAGGCTTACCCTGGACATTTCCTGCCCCAAATCAGCTATTTCTTCACAAAATCCTATTTCCTTTCTGGGGAAATGGTATTTAGAAACCTCACTCTGGGTGCTGGAAGGATTTTTTTTAACTAATTAAATTTTCCCCAAACACTTAACTATTAAATATCTACTATATCAACTATTATTAAAAGATCAAATCACATACAAAAAAAATTGCCAAAAGGCTGTTAAAAAAGATCCCCATCAATGTCAAAGGATTTAGAAGCAAACACAAAGAAGTTCCCATCGACCAAAGAGAGACAATTTAAGCAGCAAAAATAACAAGAATAATTAATGAATGCAATAGATTGAAATATACTAAGTATATATAAAGCCCATGAGTTTATAATGATAGTCCATAAAAGAGGAAGCAAAAATAAGTAACAAGAAAAATAAACAAATCATGTGTCAACAGTGCACATCATGTAGGTCCCCAACTTCCTCCTCAGAAAACTGGCAGCAAAAGAGAAAGAAGTACACATTTATCTCTTCTTTCCTATATAAAGTATTGCAGCATAACCAAATAGTACTGGTTGATGGGGAAAAGTTAATTTTATAGAAAAATTTAACTAATAATCATTCTAATATTTCACATGCTTAACTAATAAACATGGAAAGGATGACGGAATTAGAAGACCATTTTACAACTCCTAATGAAATATCTAATTTAGGCAAAAATTACATCAGTGGTTCTCAACCAGGAACAATTTTGCCCGCAGTCCCCAGGGGACATTTACAGATGTCTGCAGGCATTTCTGGTTGTCAGAAGTAGGCGGTAGGGGAGATATGTGGCATTGGGTGGAGGCCAGGGATACTGTTAAACATCCCACAATGCACAGGACAGCCCCCACAACAAGTTCATTCGGCCCAAACATCAGTACTGCCGAGGTTAAAAAAACTTGAACCTACTAATCAATCACAGCCCCACTAACAGTGGTTTGACCAGACATTACGTGCCTACTGATACGACCCAACATGAAATACACTGTACCACCTACACGGTATTTTGCCAAAAAAAGTTAAACCTGAACCTAATCAATTCAGCAGTGCTAATGAGCAGGGGTGGATACTTTTTTCTATAAAGGGCCAAAAAGTAAATATTTTAGCCGTTCAGGTCACAGAGTCTCTGTCATGACTACTAACTTTGCTGCCGTGGTACAAAAGCAGCTGTAGATAATATGTGAATGAACAGACATGCTGTCTTCCAGTGAACGTTATTTACAGAAACAGGTGATGGGCTAGATTTGCCCGCAGGCCAGTTTGCCAACCCCCTGTATACAGGAAGAAATCCAATGATACAAGGTAGCAAACAAATACAGGAAATGGGTCATTCTTTGAGACCACTAACAGTGATTCCTCAATAAGTCAGTGTCACTGAAAAAGCTGGAAGGGGTGGGAGGGAGCTGCTCACATTTAAAAGAGATTCAAGAAACAAAAGTTAAACACCGTCTGTGGATCTTGTATAAATCCTGACTCAAATAAATCAACTGTTAAAAGACATTTCTGAGAAATAGAGTCATGTGACTATGGACTAGGTATTTTAGCTGGTATCAAGGAATCACTGTTAATTTAATAGGGGTGATAATGGTATTCTATAAGAAAGTGTGCATGTTTTAAGAGATGCAAACCGAAGTATACAGGGGTAAAATGACACAATGTCTGAGATTAACTTCAAAATACTTCAGGAGGAAAAAAAAGAAAGGGGGCGATAAACAAGTGTGACAAAATCTTGCTAAACGGTGAATATGAGTGATGGGTATATAGGAGTTCATTATATTATTCTATGTCCATTTGAAGTTCTCCAAAATAAAAAAATTTTAAAAACAAAAAGTCCAGCAATTTAAGTCTTTAAAAAAAAAAAAACCTCCAACACCAGACAAATTCAATTCATTCTTCAAAATGGAGTTTGGCAGTGAATTAGTATTCTTTCCCTTCCAAAAAGAACAACCTTCCCTTACAGAAAAGCTGTACAAGTGCAAGAAGTATCGCACCTCTGGCATTGGTACAAAATCTGTCCTATTTCTTTACCTCATTTTCATGTGTCTTTGCATTCTGCATTGTCTTCATGCTCAAAGACATGACCACAAGTGGAGGAGGACCAACATCCTTAATTACGTTCACCAGGTCCGGTTTCAAGGCCATTGCCTCAACTTTACACCAACTGATTGGCTGATTCAAGAGCTCTGAAAAAGAACAGAAACAACAGATCAATAGCTATTTGCTGAAAAAGAAAAGTTACTATAATTAAGACATCTGTGATTAACCGAGATGGTCTTCAATCCTACCTTCTACTAAGAATGTCTTATTATAACATCTAACTAAAAATAAACCACGTTATTGGACTGTGTGCAAACCTTTGTGTGTGTATACATATGTTCATTTTCCTGGGGAAAAAGTCCACAGCTTTCATCTGACTTTCCAAAAAATCCAAGACCCAAAATAGGTTTGTAAAAGCCACAGCACTGCCTTAGAGGAATCCAAAAAAAAAACAGTTTTGGGACTTCCCTGGTGGCGCAGTGGTTGAGAGTCTGCCTGCCGATGCAGGGGACACGGGTTCGAGCCCTGGTCTGGGAGGATCCCACATGCCGCGGAGCAACTAGGCCCGTGAGCCACACCTACTGAGCCTGAGCGTCTGGAGCCTGTGCTCCGCAACGGGAGAGGCCGCGATAGTGAGAGGCCCGCGCACCGCGATGAAGACTGGCCCCCGCTTGCCCCAACTAGAGAAAGCCCTCGCACAGAAACGAAGACCCAACACAGCCAAAAATAAATAAATAAACAAACCAATGAACTGACAAAAAAATTAATTTTAAAAAAACAGTTTTAAGAGATTCATGAAGACAAAACAAAGTATCACAAATGCAAGTATTGAAAAACATCAGGTAAGAGACCATACATGCACTATCCACACCAGGCAGTGATGTTCTGCTCCTTCAAAAGTCAGCAGTTCACTATGTAGAACAGCTGAGCCACATCAGCCAGGTCGGAAGTCCACGCTGACAGCAACACAATGAAGGATGCATCCAAATGCCGGAGTAGGCTAGCTAAAGCCTCCCTCCCACTAAAATGCTAAGCACCACGGTGAAAGAGTGATTTCAAACGTACTTCCTATACTCACTCAAGGAAAACCTTAAAGAAACAAACATTAAAAAGGAAGTGGTCGCACTGAAATTGAGTGCAATTCTTTAACTTCTAGAAACCGCATCTAACAGCAATTTACTTAGCATTCTGAAAGTAAATTTTCCCTTACGTGGATTTTTTACTTCGAGCCAACAAGGTCCTTTGATCTTTCTGTTCATCAAGAACAGTTCCAAGCTGGATGTGTTGGTCCCAAATACATGAGAAAAAGTTTCTCCTTTCAAATCCTGAGGAAGCTGTGGCATTTCAGCCTGAAAAAGGCAAAGACAAAAAGAAAATTCTTTTTTTTGTTTAAAACTATTACTTCACATTTTCCAAAGTCTATATTTGAAATAAACAAAAGTCTCCCTATGAACCACCAGAAGAAACCCCTTTGATATATATGAAATGTAAGTTGCCACAAATGAAATCCGTAACAATTCACAGTAGGAAACAAAAACAATTCACAATGACAAAATAATGCATCTTGATGACACCCATTAGAAGAAAAATGGGCCAAGAAGCTCCCGCAAAAGAGGATTTCTGTCCAGAGCTGTACATGCCTTACTGATAAAGAATAGCCAAATAAGTACCACTCCATTAGAAGAATGAAAGCAAGAGAGCGGGACATTTGGCTTGCGAGCGGGAACCTCTTAGTCGTGCACGGAGAAAGAACAATTTAAAAATGGGTGATGTTGAGAAGGGCAAGAAGATTTGTGTTCAGAAGTGTGCCCAGTGCCATACTGTGGAAAAGGGAGGCAAGCACAAGACTGGGCCAAATCTCCATGGTCTGTTTGGGTGAAAGACAGCTCAGACTTTCAGATTCTCTTACACAGATGCCAACAAGAACAAAGGCATCACCTGGGGAGAGGAGACGCTGATGGGAGTATTTGGAGAATCCCAAGAAGTACATCCCTGGAACAAAAATGTTCTTCGCTGGCATTAAGAAGGGAGAAAGGGCAGACTTGATAGCTTATCTCAAAAAGCTACTAATGCGGGCTTCCTTGGTGGTGCAGTGGTTGAGAGTCCGCCTGCCGATGCAGGGGACGCGGGTTCGTGCCCCGGTCCGGGAAGATCCCACATGCCCCGGAGTGGCTGGGCCCGTGAGCCATGGCCGCTGGGCCTGCGCGTCCGGAGCCTGTGCTCCGCAACGGGAGAGGCCACAACAGTGAGAGGCCCGCGTACCGCAAAAAAAAAAAAAAAAAAAAAAAAAAAAAGCTACTAATGCGTAATCGTTGGCCACTGCCTTATTTATTATGAAACAAATGTCTCATGACTTTTTATGTGTACCATATTTAAATTGATCTCATACACTAGAATTCAGATCATGAATGGCTGAGGTAATATTTCTGTCCTGATTTAAATAAGATTGGCTTGTGGCTAAATGAATATAGTCAGCTTTTTGAATTTTGATAGTAATTCTGGTTCAAAAAGTACTATCACTGTTTTCCCCTTCTAAAGAGATGATTAAACTTGAATAAGGAATGTTAAACTTTTCAGCGATACGGTGAATGCCTTCTCAAACCCTATAGGAGATTGGTTTTATATTTAGATTTCTATAACTGGTTATATTAATATATTTAAATACTGAGAAGCTCACTTAACTGTCTCATAGACCAGCAAGATTCACCTGTGTTTCAAGTTGTGCTCGTTTGCCTGTTAAGGCAAGGGCTGAAGGTATACTGACAACGTCCACTTTATCTTTTTGGTCTTAACTATGCCAATTTAATTTAAATTCTCCATCTAAAATATTGCATTTTACTTAATGAAAGGAATTTTAGTGTGGTTTATGTATAGCATCAAATAAAGAATATTTAGTACCTCTCACATTTTATAGATGATCTTTAAGATCAGATGCTTTTAAAATTCACTGTGACAAGATATGCTAGGAAACTTGCTTGTGAATTCTCTACAAAGTCAGACTAAGTTATAATTCAGGATTGTCTTTTAAACAGGTATTCAGAGACACAACGGTAGAACTACTGTAGATGTGTGATGGGCAATGGTGCTTTTGCCAACTCAGAAGGCTTAAGGTAGAGAAGCTTTATCATTAGCACAAATTTGTAAATTATCTGATCATAAGGCTTGAGAATTAAAAACAAAGTCACAGATCAAAATAAATAAAAGCAAGGGAGTAGGACTCATTCAAAATGCTTCCATGGAGAAAATTTTTTCTGGAAGACAGTGTTTTATTTTTCTTTTCATAAGAAATATTCATGTTCTCAAGTTCTATATATATTGCCATGTGTGCTCTGATGAATACAGCCTAAACAAACCGATAATAAATTCAGTAATTTTCTTACGTTATCTGAGCAAAAAATAATGATACTGGTTATCATCTTCCTGTTGATGCTTGAAACAGTTGCTGCTTATAGAGCAATTTAAGACCAGGAATAATTACTAGTGCATCAGTTGAATGCTACATACATTCCTCAGATTAGAAATCCACAGCTAAAATTATCAAGTCATAAGCAATGTATTTCATCACAACTTTATTAATAATTTACACATGGCATGCAAGAAATGTTATTTCAAATTCATTTCTAAATAAAAGTTTTGACAATTACAAAAAATGCTTCCATGGTACTTTTCATCACCACTGTCAGAGATATTTCTTAAGTTTCCCTTTTCCAACATCATGAGATCAAAACACTAGAACGGAGAGGTAAAGAGAGGTTAAGGTCCAGTTAATTAACATCCTGCAGCAGTGACCTTGTCTGTCAAGGGAGCAAGAGCAGCTCTACAGTGACGCTACTGACGCTCTTCTCTCACCTTTCCACTGCTGAGAGGGACACTTCAACAGACTAATGATGTCCAACTCCATCTTGTGGCATTCATTCCACTTGACAAACAGTTGTGCAATTTCAACTTATTTATGTAAAGATGCATACTTGAAAGCAGAGAAAGGCAGTATAACCTATAGTCTACATATTTAAATTCATTTTATTCATTTTAATTATTCATGACTATAAGTTCACTTCAATGAACTGTAAGCTTGAAGAGCCCTGCCAATACTCCTAATTGAAAGCCAGCTGAAATTTCAAAAATAGGAAAATGCCATTTTCAAGCAAAATCCATTCATTTTCTTTGTTTGACTTACCGAGTATCTAACTTCCAAGTACTCCGATTTCTCTGGAACATCAGGTATCTCAAAAGCATAGCTCTTTTCCACTGCCTGGGTAAGTTGGTATTTAAAAATCATTAAGATAAAAAAACGTTTCACAAATTAAATTGACAAGCATTACATACACAACGCATGTCTCTGTATTTAATCATAATGGAACACAAAGGTAAATGAAGCCAAAAAAGTACCTTTTCTCCCTCTCAACTGGGACTAAAATAGCCAGTGACAAAATGTTAAAAAGACTTCTTTTGGACACTAGAGAACTTAGAAGTATTTGCATTCAAGAGAGGTAATAAAACATTAAAAATGTTTACAATGTCAATGCACTAAATTATTTGCTGTTTGATACTAAGCAACTCCATCTTGCTACAAAAATTAATAATAAACATTATAATCATAGCTCACATGTACTGAGTGCTTGCTATGTACCAAGGATTGTTGTAATCACTAATCCCAATTAATTGACTTAACCCTTCCAACAGCTCTTGAAATAAGGCCCCATTTCTCAGGTGAAGAAACAGGCCCAGAGAAGTCACTCAGCACTTGTTCAAGGTCACAGACCAGGAAGTGGTAGGGCTAGGACTTAAAGCACAAGCAGTCTAGCTTGAGCACCTATGCTCTTCACCATTGCACCACATTGCTTCTAGAATTTTAGAGACCTGATCCATCAGCCACAAGTCAAAAAGCTCAATAGTTCAGACGGTTAGCCTCATCTTCAGCAACTCAATCCTCCCTTTATTGCAATCACTGTTAATATAGCCAGTGTGCTGAGGAACTTACAGCCCCACAACTATGGCCAAAGGCATCAATATCTCACTAAAATGAAGATAACTGATCAATATGTATCACATGAATAGAAGAACTTTGCTCTATCAGAAATTGCATCATAGACCCTGACTTGTAAAGATTTAACCTTCTGACCAAGACAACTTGGCAATAACCAACGTAAACAAGATCAGAACAGTTTCTTCTCCATCTCAGAATAAGAACACAAGCTATGCTTCAAGTACTGGAAGCAATTACTTTGCTAATGTTATCTTTTTATTCAAATTAATGAACATTATACACAGTTTAAAGAGAAAGAATAAATATTTTTATAAATCTAACATATTGGTTTTACATTGCTATGAAATTTCCATTCAATGAATTATAGCCACACAGAAGGCATTTTGCAAAAAGAAGATATGCAATAACTATTTGCTAAATCAGGCAATTAACAAACAACCAATATATAGACCTGAAAAAATTATCACCAAATACAAACCTTGGACTTGAATTTCATAATCTTACATTTTGCTGCTATTTTCTCGTCAAATTCATCATAAACATCCTTCATTGTAACTGGAGGTCCACTTTCTTTCCCTGTATTTAGATCAATTTTCTGCTTTCCCATGGAGAGGGAAGGGGAGGGGAGGAGAAAAAGTATCTGTACATAAGATCTTTTCAACCACCAGAAACCCAAGCCTAAATCAACTTTCATCTTCAGGTACTTAAACATTTAATAGAATAAGGTGAGTTCAAAGATACAAATGGACCCAAAAATGTACTAAATCCAACACCCAAGTCCTCCCAATGGCATCATAAAAGCCAGAGATAAAGTTGATCAATCCTACAAAATGGGAGAATAGTGTTGTAAATCTTGACCAAGACGCTTCACAGTTCAACTGAGATGGGGAACGGCTGGGGTTGAGAGGGGAGTGTGGATGTTAAGTCCCAATAAAAAGAAGGAGCAAATTGAACTGACCTTGTTAAATGGCTGTGGAGGAAATAACAAAACCATGAAAACTGGGCCAAACGCCATGTCATATTTTAGAGTCATAAACTCCCAACCCCAATAATTATGGAAATGGGGAGTGGCGGGGGAAGACAGCATCATGTACTGAAACTCAGGCACTTTTACACTTTCTAACAAGTTGAAAAACAGATAGTGTTTCACCCCACTTCTCCCAATGTCTAATGGAGCTGCTGACAATCAGTGGCCACGAGGCAGGCAATAAGAAAGGTTGTAGATAATCCACAGCCCTGTCAAAGGACAGGGTTGGTGGCGGAAGACAGAATACACTTGGAATTAGAAGCTGTCTACTAAGGTTTACCGTTTCACGGGGAAGGAAGTAGAGCGTTCGTTCAATGTTTTTCACCATGACACAACAGCTCACATGGGTTTGGGCGAATTCGATCCAAACTTTGCCAAACAGAAACACCACACCTATAAGAATAAGGAAAAACCATGAGAAAATAAACTTTTCAATTATATCACATTAAAGGAACGATGTAAAAGCTCACTGCAAGTGTCCACACATTTATGCTTTGGTAAGTCATTTCTTACAGCAAATGTATCTGCTGCCCAATCCCAAAAACTAGTTCCTTTACTCAGTACCTATGCCATGACAATATCACACCAGTAAAACCTGTGACCACTGTGAGGACAGGGAACAGAATGATTCTCTAACTTGGTGGAAGCATTTTTCCCTAGCATTAGGGAGACAGCCCAGGTAAATGGAGACAAACCTCAGTTATCAGGGAGACATCCCAGGCCTGAGTAGAAACACCCGGATAACTACTGAGACACCCTAGGTCAGTGTAGAAACCGCTGGGGAATTAGAGAGACATCCCGGCTCAATGTAGACAGACCTCGAAAACTAGGGAGACATCCTAGATCAGTGTAGGAGGAAAAAAAGGACATTTTCCCTAGAACCAGGATTACCCAGATTAAGAGAAACAAAAAAAGCAACTTATTTTCCAACAAATCTCGTATTTAAACCTCTTATGAGAACTCTGAAAATATAATACTAAATTCCTTTCTAGCTTGTACTTACCAACAAAAATTAACATTCACGTGTAAGGATAACTAGGTATGGTATATCATTATTCTCCTGTATGTAAAATTGTGTTTTGGAAAAACATGATTCATCTCACATCTTATTCCATATAATAGTAAATATCTCCTAATAGGGCTAAACTATTATCTTCTATTTCACCCTTTCCACCTCACAGACTACTGAAGACATCTGGCTGGGTAGCATTTGTAATGTTCCTCCCTCTCCTATTTCAGTTTAACAAATGGGGTCTAGTATCCAAATCCTTTTGAGATCCCTAAGTAACGCAGACCACAAAGTGGTAAACCAAGCCTTTCTGGACATCAAGCCATTGTTCATGAAACATGGCCATCAAGAAAGGACTCCAGGGCTTCCCTGGTGGTGCAGTGGTTAAGAATCCACCTGCCAATGCAGGCGACACAGGTTTGAGTCCTGGTCCGGGAAGATCCTACATGCCGTGGAGCAAGTAAGCCGGTGCACCACAACTACTGAGCCTGCGCTCTAGAGCCCTCGAGCCACAACTACTGAAGCCCGTGTGCCAGAACTACTAAAGCTTGCATGCCTAGAGCCTGTGCTCTGCAACAAGAGAAGCCACCACAATGGGAAGCCCGCGCACCACAATGAAGAGTAGCCGCCATTCACTGCAACTAGAGAAAGCCCACGCGCAGCAACAAAGACCCAACTCAGCCAAAAATAAATAAATAAATAAATAAATAAATAATTTTAAAAAAGAAAGGACTCCAGAGGGAATTCCCTGGCATCCCGGTGGTTAGGACTTCATGCTCTCACTGCTGAGGGCCTGGGTTCGATTCCTGATCCGGGAACTAAAATCCCACGTGGCCAAAAAAAAAAGGACTCCAGAGATTTGAAAGTCACCCTAAGAGATGGTCACTGTGCAAAATCCTGGGCTCCATGAATAATTAGACAGCAGTAATGAACATAGCTGCTCTATAGGGCCACTTGCCTGAGGCACTTAGAAAATTCTGGCACATGCAAAGGCTACTGTTCACAAGGCCAATTACTCCAGTTTCACAAGATAGCTCATCAGTACTTCCTTCTGTCACTCGTTCTAGTAGAAATAAGACTATCTAAGAATTTTCATTTCTGCAGATGATTAAAATTCTTACAAGAGTTGTGTAATTTTCAGCTGGGGTACAAGAGGCGGAGGGGGGAGACAGGGGAGAGGGGAGGGAGGACTGTGGGGATGATTAAAAACGAAAAAAGTCACAGTAGCTCAGAAAATTAAAAGTCATCCTCACAACAGTTAGAGACGAAAAACCAAAATTCCATGCAAAGAAAAATAAAGACCCTAATATTGGATTCAAAGATTCAAATAGCTCATTTTACAGTCATACTAATATCACATTTCATGCAACACATTTGACACTGCTTATGCCTCGTTTGCCACAAAAAAGATCATGGTAAACAAAGATTACATTCCCCTTAAAGTTACTAGCTGAAACCAGGTGCAGTCAGGATTATTCAACCTTGAAAAAGTCATAATGAAGACAGGATATCTTCCCATATGCAAAGAGTAAGATTCTTTTCATAATTATGGAGCATTCAGCAACAACTGACTTACTTAGAATCTGTAAGAAAGTGAGAAACAATAACAGGGTCTTTAGGAGTACTTCGTTTTTATTAGCAACATTGATTTCACCAAGGCTCAGTGATCATTACCTGCTATCACGATGAAACTGTTCAACCCTCTGAGATTATAGGACTCTTTTTTTTTAAGCCATCTTATTTAACCCGTTGGCATCAATCACAGAGGACACAACTTCAGAAGTACCACGGAACAGCAGAGTGGACTGCGAGTGAGAAGCCCTGAACTCTGCCACTGAGGAGCTGACCACTTTATCTTTTGGAGCCCCAGCTTCCTCTGCTTTAAGTGAGTAACTAGAGATGATGGTCTCTGAGGCCTTTTCCAGCACTAGAAACTCCCTTTTACCCTAGCAATCAGAAGACAGGCCAGTAACAGACTGGTACCTCTTTCAACTGCAAAATATTTCCCAATAGTGGTTTAAAAGGCCCATCCATGACTATGGTCAGTACCAGAATTCAACAATATATACCATAAATCGGTTGCTTTGCAAATATAGCTGTGTTTCAACGTGCTTCAATCTTAACCTACAACATCCATTACTATAGATCAACACTAGTCAACAGAAATTTCTGTGATGACAGAATTCTTCCCTATCTGTGCTATCCATGGATAGGGTAGCTACTAGACACATGTGGCTACTGAGCACTTGAAACGTGACTAGTGGCTGAGAAGCTGAACTTTAAATTTTATTTCATTTTAATTAATTTAAACTTAAAGAGTTGCATGTGGCCAGTGGCTACCACAGTAGACAGCACAGCTCTAGACCC
Source organism: Hyperoodon ampullatus (assembly GCF_949752795.1). Lineage (NCBI taxonomy): Eukaryota > Metazoa > Chordata > Mammalia > Artiodactyla > Ziphiidae > Hyperoodon > Hyperoodon ampullatus. The sequence continues at coordinate 22,337,937 of NC_136913.1, read as the reverse complement.
CTGCCCTGCAAAATGATGCTGTTTTTTACTAAGAGTATCAACCAGTAAGCAATAATAGAAGAAATAAACTCATTTGCACACAGGAACGAGAGAGGGTTGTTTCCTAAGGTTCTAATTTTTGGCAACTGACACCAGCAATCTGATGCTTTATATGTGGATTTATGGGAGGAAGACCATCCACTTTTGTGTTAGCCATTCTTAATGCACAATGCTACAAGGCTTCAAGAGGCAGACTTGGTAATAACAGCGAATGCAATGCTGATTCTCTGAAACCTTTCCTGTGCATCTACAGGACTGTCGCTGTGCAATTTATTTCAATGAACATTTACTGAACATCTACTATGTAACTGGCATCATCCTAGATGCTGGAAATAAAAGGTCCCAGCCCTCCAGGAGTTTAAAGGCTTTGGGGGAAAAGACAACACAGAAGCAGATCTTTTCAAAATAATATGACAAATGCTGCAAAGGGTTCGATGGGGGTCACAGAAAGGGCTCTTAGGCCAGTTTGGAGGATTAGGAAATTTTGGGAGACCACACTGGGGCTGAGCCAGGTGAGGTCATTGTAGGCAGACAAATACAGTGAGTAAAAGGATATGGTATAAAGAGCAGTAGGTACATACAGCAAACTATTTCTAGGACACAAAAGTCCTACACAGCAGGCAACAGAAGCCTTGCTAAGTAACTTGGACTGTAAGTCGCAGGCAGCAGCCACTGCGGATTTTCTCTAACGAGGAAATGACGTCCTGAGCAATCACTCAGGCTGCAGAGTGGAGGATGACAGCTGAGGGATCAGTTAGGAGGCTGGGTTCAGTAGCAGGAAGGGCTCAAGGGTGGGAGTTGCGAGGAGAGAGAGAAGACAGCTTGTCTAGTTTAGAAGGAGAAAACTAATAAGACTTGGTGAGGGAAGTGAGGGAAGGGGGGACTCAAGGCTGGCTCCCAGGTTTCTGGTTTTCATGGGACCATTAATCAAGTCAGGGAATAAAAGCCAGCCTGGAGCAGATACAGCAAAGCACAGGGAGTGGCACCAGGATGGGCAGGCCCGCCACGTCACCCAAGTCCAGTGAGCACCAGCCATGTTGCTGTGCTGGGAGGTACACGACACACACGTGAAAATGGTGTCCCCTGAAGCTGTACGATGGGGCTGCCCTGGGTTTAATTTGCAAAGCCTCATGAAATCACACTTGCTGGCCCACCTTGCACCAGCGAGTTACAAAGCAGGCACAGAGGCGAGAGGGTCTAACCAGATCATCTTGCCCTAGCTCAGGTAGATGAGATACCATTTCTAAGACGGCTTACATCTTTACCTCAGCAATGAACCCATGGCAGTTTGCTACTCAAGCGGCTCCGCAGGAGTTTCAACTCTTTGGTAAGCGGAGCATATTAATGCTGCTGCCCCCGCTCTGATGGTTAATACTCAGACTCCAGGAAATCACTTTGAAAAAATTCAGTTTGTAGCTACCCTTACATCCAGAAACGGATCTGAATAAAGGCAACTGTTTAAGGGTGTATAGTGTATTTTTTATGAATCTGACATGCCCTATCCTGCCCAGCCCCATAGTGAAGAAGTGCTCAAAGGAGCACAGAAGGAAACGAGAGCCTCCTGGCTCTTTGTGAGTCAGAATTCGTAGTATCAGCTCATTCGGAGGAGGACCTGGGAATTAGCCTGGATCCCTCCTTTCCGTTAACCCCCCACATCCATCCATCCATCCATCCGCCAACGAGTTCATGTCAAAGTACATGTTACAGGCACACCTGCCATGGACGGACTGATCTCCAGGGCTTCCACACTCCCCGACTCCAGCCCTGGGCGCGCGCGCACGCACACACGCACACACACACACACAGACTTTTCTCCGCATAAACCAGAGGGTTCCCGTTAAAACGTAAACCCAACCATGGGTGCACTCGACCCCCTCACCCCTGCACCCCGCACTGAAAGTCCTCCACTGCTCCTAGAGTAAGACCTCAACTCCTTAATACGGCTTTTAAGGTCCTTTATCATCCGGCCTTTGCCTTCTCTCCGACCTGACTTTCAGCCAGTCTTTTCGCTTGATTACTCTGCTACAACCATGCAGGCCCCCTCCTTTCTCTCCCCAGGCCTCTGCACTTACGGGTTCCTCAGGCTGAAATACTCTCTCCTCGGCTCTGAATGTGCCTCAAATCTCAGCCCAACGGCCATTTCCTCAGACAGGCCTTCCCCGGCCATCCCCCAACTAACTGCCTTTACACCATTCATTAACTTACCTTATTTATTGCCTATCTCTCCCACCCCACTAGAACATTAGCTCCACCAGGACAGGGAATTTGCCCAGCTTGTTCACCCCATCTTAGTGCCTGGCACACGGCAGGTGTTCAAATTGCTGAAGGAACAAATTAAAGACTGATTCCACTTTAAGTAAAGTGCATTCCAATACGTTCAGATACATCGACGGTGAACTATAATACAAGCACACACTGCAAAACCACATATAACTGGTTTTCAGGATAAGCGCCTGTAAGGACTAGTCACACCACAACTCCTCTCCATCCAGGTGACTCACCCACTTTACAGTGAGTGAGTGTTGCTCTCTTACTATGTACGTACATGAGGGCAGAGCCTGTTCCAATTACAATCACTAAAACACTTCAGGGAAAGGCGCTATTCCATATTAAAGACATCCACGTACCGTATGTAACTGTATGATTACCTGGTTGGCTGTACGGATCTTCATAAGCATCCAGCCAATAAAACTGAAATACTTGTTCCTCATCTGCCCCTTTTACCAGTGGGAGGTGACTGGAATCCACTTGAACTTCCAGGGCTGAGAAACTGCTGTCATCTTCCTGATCAATGTCCCAAGAAGAGACATCTGGGAGAAAACTTGCTCTGCAAAAATCACATTTTCAAAATCCTTTCAAAATCCGACGGGATAATTGTAGCACTACTTGTCAGAAAAGTCATAAAATGCTCTTACGAGTAGGATATGGTCCCTTTCCCAGGATCTGCCTCATGTTTCGTCCCCTCTGCTGGCTCCCTCTCTTGGTCGGAGGTCTTGGCACCCACAGGCTCCACATCCACCTCCTCCGTTTCCATGGGCTCATCAAAGTCGCCATCTTCAAAATCCATTGCCCCTGACTCCTCCTTGTCAACTGTACACAACGCCGGCTCCGGCTCTCCTGAGGGCAGCATCACACAATCCCATCATGTGCCGCTGCCAGGGAGCACAAAAGCTTCCCCTACGCTGCAACGGCAGCCTACCCCTTGCCCACATGCTATTTGCATTTCTCTTCAATCTCCAAATTGGATGTTTTCAACTTTTCCTGCTATGAATTCAAACCTTTCACGCTGAAACTGGCTATTGCAAGCCCTTCAAAATCCCCCCACTTCCTCCTTCACGGGGCCTCCATCTTTTGACAGCACTTTGCAACTGCTTCACACCCTTGCAATTCTGCTTGACAGCAGACTTACCAGCAAATCCAGCACATTTAAGAGGAGCAGGGGTTAATGAAGGCTGCTTCCTTGAGACCGGGGAAGTGGTTTTTCCTGAAGGAGCTGCCTGTCAATGTTTTTAAATGTTTAGTCAGTTAGACCTGCATACTAAAAATACGCATCTGTCCTACCCTGACCAGAGATAATGACAGTTCCCATTTATAAAACGATTTTGTTTTATTAATGTAACATCTTCAATTATTTTACTGTTACCTAGGTTTACAAGAAAACACACTTGCTTCCAGAAGGAAAATTACTGCATCTAGCACAGCTGTAATACCTATAATAAACACGTACTAGTTACTACAAAATTTACTATGAAAAAAACAGGCACATGCTATTTTTAAAATATATGAAACTATATAATATGAAACAGGAGTCCTAATTTAAAACAAAAGCAAGAACAAATTCAAAGGCATTTCGCTCAAACAGAAAAGCAACAAAATAAGTTTTAAGCAATAATATAAATCAAGATTGAAGGTATTTCCACACACTATACCTTGGGGGTGTGTACAGAGAAAGGATTCAGTGAAGCTCCACTGGATCCTTTCTTCTTCGGTATTATTACAGGTGGTGGAGTTATTTGAGGTGTCTAAAAGGAGGGGAAAGACAGACATTCACTGCCATGCTTGGTTTACCATAAGACACAAAAAGTACGTTTCTTCCCCCAGTGAAGCCCAATGAGCAAAGCACTTTTTTCCTTCCCTGCTCCCCCCACAGATCTATGTTCATGCAGTGAGGTTACTATAGCAACAATACCACAGACTCACTAGAAAACCAGAATAGATATTGAATCCACCCCTCATCAATTTTTTCTCTTTAAAACTTAACATACTTCTCCCTTACCCTTCCAGAATATTACATTTAAAAACTGTCAAGCTCAAACTACACAGTGTAGGTATAAGTCATTTTAATCAAGGGTCACTTAGAAAGAAGCACATCTCTAAATGAGAGCTTAGTCTTGCTGTGAAACAGCCCAGTTGCAAATTCCAGTACAGATGAACCTGACTGAGTTCTATCAGGGACAGCTCACTGACTCTTCCCTCAACCCCACTCGGAATTCAAGACGAGGATCTCACGCCTAACTGTGCAGACTGACAGGCTTCAATCCATTTCGGGAACATACACGGCAGCAACTGAGCGCAAGCAGTGTGCCTTCCCAGAACTGACTCGTGTGGATTCTTACTACTTCAAACACAGCCCCACACAGCCCAACCTACACAATCACAGAGCCTAGAGTAGCTAGAAACTACTCACCTAAAATGGTGAAAAGAAACCAATTTGAAGGGCTTTGTTTTGGTTTTGGGGTTTGTTTTCTTTTGTTTTGTTTTTTGGTGGTGGTGTTGTCACTGAATTTTCTGTTTTGCATTCTAGCAATAGTCTGTTTTGTAAAATTACTGAATTGTTTCTTCAGCCCATGTCTCCTGAATATTTGACAACTCCTGGAGATTCACTTACCTCAGTGTTCAAATCCTGTAGAATATCACCTAGCAGATCATCCTTGGACAAGTCAACAGCTTTCTGGAAATAATAAAGGCAGGGAGAATGAGAAAGCCCTGCCCTTCATATTTCCACCCAGACCCCATGTAAGTGGAAGGAAGAACCCAGCCAGTCAGTCCTTGTCTCTTCTAACTCTGAGGGCTTCTCTACTATTCACAGATCTTAACCACCACGGGCCTAAACATAACTCCTACACCCCGAGCCCCCACCCTCAATTTTCAGCTTCATTCCATAATCCTCCTGCTAATCACCAAAATAAACACACTCACTGTCAGTGCAGCTTTCTGGTTTAGTTTTCTCTTCTATCTCCAAGCCACAACCACTGAGGTGCCTCAATTCACCTAGAAATCTACATCCAACTTAGTGACTGAGATTGGGAAAACATTACTCAAATATTTGAGTTCAAACATATTGGGACTTCCCTGGCAGTCCGGTGGTTAGGACTCAGCACTTTCACTGCCGTGGGTCCGGGTTCAATCCCTGGTCAGGGAACAAAGATCCCACAAGCCACGCGGCGTGGCCAAAAAAATTAAAAAATAAAATAAAATAAAAATAAAAGCAACATTAAAAAAAACATACTGACCACCTATTAACTGTATAATCAAACATTAAATATAATCAAAGATCAAAGACCAAGCTCAGGGCTTCCCTGGTGGCACAGTGGTTGAGAGTCCGCCTGCCGATGCAGGGGACGCGGGTTCGTGCCCTGGTCTGGGAAGATCCCACATGCCGCAGAACAGCTGGGCCCGTGAGCCATGGCCACCGAGCCTGCGCGTCCGGAGCCTGTGCTCCGCAACAGGAGACGCCACAACAGTGAGAGGCCCGCGTACTGCAAAAAAAAAAAAAAAAAAAAAAAAAAAAAGACCAACTCATCTAGAACCAGGGGATTAGCCTAGCAGCCTTCATAAAATCATCTGTTTAGAGCTATGGGGAATCTGACAGGAAAGGTGAACTATGAAGAAACAGGACTCTTCGCTTCACAAAGGAAGAGGCAAATATAAGAAAACCATGAGACGCACATCTGCGGTTTTCCTCCCAGCACTGGCAATGAACATTGACTTGATATTTTTCGGTTTTGCCACCATGGCCTTCTTGACATTCCTCTTGTCTTTGCTGCATGCTTTATCATTTTTTCCTGTTGGAAGAAAATTTCTTTAGAAACACGCACCAGCAAAAATCAAAATGGAAAACCAAAAGCCCAGTCACCTGCCCTCTGTATATGAGACTGTGACAAGAAAAATGTTAAAAATTCAAAATACAAAACTATGAGACTTTATGCAAGGTACACAGGAAAGAATCTTTAAAATGAGCTGAATTCAGGACAACTTGACTAAATGTTACTACAGAAACTGATGAAATGCCAGCCAAATATCAGGATGAGTTAAGTGGGACTGTTTAATTGCTACTGTTAATGTAAATAAAAAGCTTTTTAAAAGGTGGGTGGGTTTTTTTTTCCCCATAGAAATAAAAAGATCAAGCTCATCTGGTACCAGGGGATTAGGTTTTCAGTCTTCATGAGATCATTTTAGTGTGATACTGACTCTGACAGGAAAACTGAACTACGAAAAAACAAGATCACCAGTTACGATACTGTAGCATCCTAGTTTCCATTTTATGAGGAACGCATGTCCTAGCAACACTAAACAGCACGGAGACATTTGTTCCATAAAGAACAACTTGTGCCATATGTTTTCTCTTCCAGGCATGTGGAAACCACCTGCAAACTCCTCTACTACTGTCAATTTTACTCTCGCCTTCTGACTCATCCCAGAGCAGCCTCCACCTACAAAAGACCTAGAATGAATAGTTAACATAGTGTGGTAGTGGCATATGAATACACAGATCAGATGAAACAGAATATGGAGTCTAGATAAAGACCAAATTACTTATGGAAATTTAGCATAAAACAAAGGTAACATCTCATATTACTGGGGAAATTTTTTTTTTTTTTTTTGCAGTACGCGGGCCTCTCACTGTTGTGGCCTCTCCTGTTGCGGAGCACAGGCTCCGGATGCGCAGGCTTAGCGGCCATGGCTCACGGGCCCAGCCGCTCCGCGGCATGTGGGATCCTTCCGGACCGGGGCACGAACCTTTGTCCCCTGCATCGGCAGGCGGAATCTCAAGCACTGCGCCACCAGGGAAGCCCCTGGACTTTTTAATAATTAGTGTTGGCTACCCATTTGTAAAGAAGTAAATCGGTATAAACACCAAGCAGATCACAGGTCAAAATTTTAAAAATGAAATTATACAAGTACTTTAATAAAAAAGGCAAATTCCTTGTAACCTGGATGTAGGGAAAGTCTTTCTATCTATGATTCAAAATCCATCTGCAAGAAAATAAAAAAGGATCGATAGATGCAATTATATCAGAAACAGGTATAAAGACAAAACAGAAGAAAAATTTTGCAATATGTTTTGCAGAGAAAAAACCAATTTCACTGATACTAAAAAAAAAGGCCAGTGGAATTCCCTGGCAGTCCATTGGTTAGGACTCCACGTTTCCACTGCAGGGACCCAGGTTCGATCCCCTGGTCAGGGAACTTAAGATCCCACAAACCGCATGATATGGCCAGAAAAAAAAAGGCCAAAAACCCAAAGGGAATGTGGGCAATAAATACTAACATATGGTTCACATTAAAAAAAATATATAGGGCTTCTCTGGTGGTGCAGCGGTTAAGAATCTGCCTGACAATGCAGGGGACTCGGGTTTGAGTCCTGGTCCAGGAAGATCCCACATGCCGTGGAGCAACTAAGCCCGTGCACCACAACTACTGAGCCTATGCTCTAGAGCCCGCATGCCACAACTACTGAAGCCTGCGCGCCTAGAGCCCGTGCTACACAAAAAGAGAAGCCACTGCAATGAGAAGCCCACGCACTGCAATGAAGAGTAGCCCCCGCTCACTGCAACTAGAGAACAGCCCGCGTGCAGCAACGAAGACCCAACGCAGCCAAAAAAATAAAATAAAATATATAAACAGCTATTAAGTTTTATGAAAAGATACCCAACTTCATACGTAAAAGAAATGCAGATGAAAACCACACCAAGATGTCATTTCTTGCATATCAGAGTGGCAAAAATTCGAAAGCTTGACAACACATTCTCACCACATTCTGTTGGTGAGACCATGGTGTCCAAATGGACACTCAAATGTTGTTCATGGGAGTGTAAAATGGGACAACTCCAATGGAGAAGAATTTGGCAATATCTCATGAAACTTCATGTGCATGTACTCTCTGAGCCAGCAATCCCACCTCTAGGAATTTTCCCTGAGGAAAATACCATATGCACAGTTATTCAATGTGGTATTATCTGCAAGAGCTAATTACTGAAAATCTAAATGTTCATTCAAGAAAACCACATGAATAAACCCTGGTACATCCATACAATGGAATACTATGCAGCTATATAGAAATGAGCAAGAAAGAAAGCCCTCTATGTGCTGGTATGCAGTGATTTTCAGGCTATCTTTTTTTTTTTTTTTAACATTTCAGAATTTTCATTTTTTTCTGCATTATCAATACAGTTTTATTTCTTTTTTGTTTTCCTTTTTAAATTGAAGTATAGTTGATTTAGGATATCTTCTTAAGTGAAAAAATGCCAAGTACAAAAGTGTCTATAGAAAATATCCTTTGTGTAAGAAAGGAAATAAAAATACATACACATAATTCCATTCCTCAGCATATGCCCAAAAGAATTAAAAACAAGCGTTCAAACAAAAACTGGTACACAAAAGTTCATAGCAGCACTGGTCACAATAACCAAAAGATGGAAACAACCCAAATGCACTACAACTAATAAATGAATAAACAAAATGTGGTCTATCCTTGCAATCTAATAGTATTCAGCCCTAAAAAGGAATGAAGTACTGATTCATGCTACAACATGAATGAACCTTGAAAACACTATGCTAAATGAAACAGGTCAGACACAAATGTTCACATAATTGCATGATTCCAACTGTATGAAATATTCAAAATAGGAAATCCAGAGACAGAAAGCGATTAGCAGTTGCCAGGGGCTGAGGGAAGGAAGACTGGGGAATGACTGCTTAATGGGTTTCCATCTGGGGTGAAAGAATGTTCTGCAACTAGATAATGGTCATGGCTGCAAACACCGTTAATGCACTAAATGTCACAGATGATAAATTTTCTGTTATGTACTTTTCATGTGCCTAAGACTATGAAAAGATTTGTAGCACATTTGTGAAAAACATAAGACGGGAATTTAATTTTTTAAAGAGATCATTTGGAGCAGTTTGAAAAGAGAATATAGGCAATGGTCAAAATGTTTAGTAAACAAAATTCAGGTCCTAATAAAGAGTATCAAAAGAGAACGTCAACAGAGGTTTGACTAGCAAGGAAGGCTTCACCAAGGGGCTTTCATCTCACCATTGTAGGTTAGCAGGAATTAGACAGGACAACAGGAAACAGAGAAAGAACAGGAGTCAACATTTGAGATGAAATTCTTCCTCAATTTTAGGGCTTCTGTTTTGTTTTTTTTCCTTTCTTTCCGTTTTTTTTTTTTTTTTTTGGCCACGCCACGCAACATGTGGGATCTTAGATCTTAGTTCCCCGAGTAGGGATCGAACCCATGCCCCCTGAAATGGAAGCATGGAGTCTTAACAACTGGACCGCCAGGGAAGTCCCCAATTTGATTTGTTTTATTCGTTTTCCCACTGATTTTTCTTCATTGGGATTTATTTGATGTTCTTCTGTCTCTGTTTGAAAACAACATGCCAGGGACTGGATCTACACCAAAAAGAGTTGACCTTTTACTCCCAGGCAAAACTCTACGATTTCTTCTAAGTGTTTAAAGTGGATGCGGAATTCCATTTCCATTCTGAAGACCTTGGGACCTTACTGGGCTCCTTGGGAAGGACACTGAAACAGCAGCGACTTGTGGGTAAATGGTGACAAAGCATGGAATAGATTTCTAAGACTAGTTCTCCTTCAGAATGTCAAGTCATTCTCTCCACTGACGTATTAGTGGGAAACGATAACATAATGATTACAGATACAGAGATGGTTCATTTATTCAATAAATGCTGCACATTTTCTTTGCACTTGCTATTGTGATCAGCACTGAGGTGATCAGGACGTGGGTCCTTTCCTCGAGAACCTCCCTGTCTAGTCCAATCTCCTAATTTACAGCTGACAAAACTAATGTCCAGATAGGTGATGGGACTCATTCAAGATGATATAATTAACAACAACGCCAGAAACTAACACAAACCTCCTCACTTCAGGGAGGTGAAAAATCACATGGGCTCACTTCATCCTCTTCTTCATGGACTCATAAAAAGTAGGAATAACACAATTAGCCACACTACTATCTAATGGTCAGTACCAGTGTGTAGCGTTCCTACATGACACAGGTTGGCAGAAACCAGGAAGATGATCCACATAATTTAACTAATGAATGAACAAATAACATCCCACATGAAAAAAACATATACAACCTTATTTTTTTGTAAAAGGGAACACAGGAAGGATAATTAGAAACTAATAAAAATGGTTACCTATGGAGACGGGGAGAAATGAAGTAGAAAGCATAGAGGTGAGAGTAAAAGTTATCTAGTCTATTTCTTGAATATCATTTTGATTTTTAAGCCATAAAAATGTTTTACAATAGTCAAAAACTAAAATTAAAACAAAAGGGAAAAAAAGGATATTTTTAAAAGCCTAAATTCAAATAAAATCAAAAACAAATGAACCTGTGTAGTAAACTGATACTACAGCACACAGAAAAAAATTACTTCATATAGCTTCTAAACACAATACCGTCACCATACACCCTCAGTAGGATATATGCCAAGAACAAATAAAACTGCAAAGAGGACTTCCCTGGTGGTCCAGTGGTTAAGACTCCGTGACTCCACTGCAGGGGGCACGGGTTCAATCCCTGGTGGGGGAAGTTCCCCATACCGTGCAGTGTGGCCAAAAAAAATTTTTTTAAACTGCAAAGAAATTATAATCTTTACTTAGAAGGGTTGTTGCTAGAGGTATGGGTTTAGTACTTCTAAAATTCCCAAAATTATTCTGAGTATATTTTAGAAGACAAGGTTTTCCCTGAGGGTGAAGCTAAATACAACTATAGATTGGGAAAATGAAGTACCCTGTGGTTTTACACTTGAATCGAATGTATCAGTATGAATTCACAGCATACATGTATATATAATCTCCTAGCTCTGTTCACTGAAAGGGCCTAGAAACCATTGCATCCCAGTAGCAATGAGCACATCCCTCCCCCAGATCTGCTACCATTCTCTACTAAAAGGAACCATGATTCTTGGGAGAAATGGTTGATTCCAGGTCTAGGACAGGAATCACCCAAGGAGAACCTGGAACATCTTGTTGGCCCAGAAAGCAAGGAAATGCTCAAAGACTGATGAGACCATGTCCAAAGGACAGAAGAGCCAGCTCAAAGGGTCTCCCACTGCCAAATTTGTGGTAATTTCCACATCAAACAGGAAAACGATGATAATGGATACTGAACTGTAACAGCACTTTTATTTAAATCCATGCGTTTGAAATGCTAATTTAAAAAAGGAGAGTAAGGGGAATTCCCTGGCAGTCCAGTGGTTAGGACTCGGCGCTCTCACTGCCGGGCCGGGTTCAATCACTGGTTGGGAAACTAAGATCCCACAAGCTGCACGGCATGGCCAAAAAAAAAAAACGGGTAAGGATCATCAGTAAAGGCTGAAAGCACTGGGTAAAAGTTGGTGGGAAAAAGGGATATACACACACTGTTTCAAATTATCACTCCTATTTCCATTAATTACAAAGGTGGAAAGGTAGCTTCACAAGGAAGAGATCTGACAAACATTATCTTAAACCAAGAGATCAAACTTCTTTTCACCAGTAATGGGACAAAGTGACGTTATGTGTCCCTGATATGAGTGGCAAGGACACAAGTTCAACTAAATTTTATTTTTGTCAAAATATTTAACCTGACTCTAAGCACAAAAAAACAATCAGGCAAATCCCAGGTTGTGGGACATTCAACAAAGCAACCAGCCTGGTCTTTTTTTTTGGCCACACAACACGGCTTGCCAGGATCTTAGTTCCCTGACCAGGGATCGAACCCACACCCTCGGCAGTGAAAGCACGGAGTCCTAACCACTGGACCCCCAGGGAATTCCCCGGTCCCTTTAAAAATGTCCATGTCATGAAAGACACTGGGCCAGAGGGGGAGGAAGGAGGGATGGTGCTCCTCTACATTAAATAAGACTAAAGAGACATGAAAAGCCAAGTGGACACTGCATTTTTCAAAACAGTTATAAAAGACATTATTGGGCTAACTGGGGAAATCTTAATATGGACAAAATCTTAGATAATATCCTGAGAATGGTACTGTGACTAAAAAGACAAGAACCCTTGTTCTTAGGAGATCACCACTGAAGCATGTCTACAACTTACCTTCAATAAATTCACCAAAAACCAAGTCTGCATGTATGTGTCTGGGAAAGGGGAAGACGGACAAAGTAAACAAATGTCGTAAAATGTTAATAATCTACAAATTAAGATGCAGACTTTCTGCAAAGGGTAAAGAGAGCACAGATTTTAGGCTTTGTGGCCACACACGTCTCTTAAGCTGTTGCATATTCTTCTTTGAATTTTTCTTTTCTTTTTTTACACACACTTTAAAAATGTAAAAGCCATTCTTAGCTTGAGAGCTATATAGTAACAGGTATGATTTCCTTCTGGGGTAATGAAATTGATTGTGGTGATGGCTGTACTACTGTAACCATACTGAAAGCCACTGAAATGTTCACTTTAAATAGGGGAATTGTATGGTATGTTAATTATGTCTCAATAAAGCTGTTCAAAAATAAACCGGCCGTAAGTGGGCCATAAACAAACTGGCCGTAAGTGGGCCAGAGTGCTGACCAGTGATCTACCACTTGGTGGTAATAATGAACTAAACCAAAAAAACAAATACTGAAGGGAATTTTCCCCTCTCATTTTACAGGAACTAAATCAGGCTTGTTTACTCAAAAAAATTTTTTTGCCAATGACTGTGTAGCTAAGAAAATATGACACATACATTCATATCATTTTAAATTTCAATTAAACAAAGCAAGTTGACAGAAGTTCTAAACCTTGTTATTGTACTGTACTTCTATCAAAGAGCTAAAATTCTAAGTAGGAATGAAAAGACATCAATTCTTGCAGCCCTCAAAATTAGCAAGTCTAAAATGACCACCGGGCTAAAAGTTCCAAAATAAGTAAGACCAAACTCTTTGGATAACAGAGACATGACACCTCATTTCCTGGTTGTTTACGCTTTTTGTATTTAATTTTCTACATAACTACGCTTCTTTCAACATTAGAACATTTTCTATACTGAAAAACAATTGTGGTAGGTCCTTCGTCCTTAAAGAAACTGTGTCAAAGTACCAAGTCATCTGAAATTTTAGACAATTCTGTGTATCTCACAATGCAGATACCTTTCTCATGGGAATCAAGGGCATGATCTTCAAGGTCATCATCAAAAATCTCTCGGCCATCCTCCACATAGCCAATACCATCTGCAGGAACAAAATTTAATATCGGGATCAAATTTCTAAAATTGGCCAATAATATTTTAGCCATGACAAAAAGATTTTAAAAAACCCTTTTATACCCACTCAGAGGTTCTCCTGGCCCAGGCCATTTTTAAATGCAGCAGAATCCTGTTCAACCAGAAGTCAGATGAAACACAGCACCCACACAGGTTTTCTGAGTCAAAATCAAAGTATATACAGTTGACCCTTGAACAACCTGGAGGTTAATCCACACATAACTTACAGTCAGCCATCAGTATCCACAGTTCTTCCAAATCTGCGGATTCAACCAACCACGGACCATGTAGTACTGTAGTATTTACTACTGAAAAATATCCACATACAAGTGGACCCAAGCAGTTCAAACCCATATTGTTGAAGGATCAACTGTATACTATGCCTATTTAGGTGAACTAAGGTAATCATTTGGCCCATAGGATCAAAGTTTGCCACAGGGCTTCCCTGGTGGCGCAGTGATGGAGAGTCCGCCTGCCGATGCAGGGGACACGGGTTCGTGCCCCGGTCTGGGAGGATCCCACATGCCGCGGAGCGGCTGGGCCCGTGAGCCGTGGCCGCTGAGCCTGCGCGTCCGGAGCCTGTGCTACGCAACGAGAGAGGCCACAGCAGTGAGAGGCCCGCGTACCGGAAAAAAAAAAAAAGTTTGCCACAGTAGGATGCTTTACAGTACTTCTACTCTACCAGAAGAATAAAGAGCAAAAGAATCAAGATCACCAGAAGTCGGGCTTCCCTGGTGGTGCAGTGGTTAAGAATCCGCCTGCCAACGCAGAAGACACGAGTTCGATCCCTGGTGTGGGAAGATCCCACGTGCCGCAGAGCAACTAAGCCCGTGCGCCACAACTACTGAGCCTGGAACGCTGGCAATATAGCTGAGTTCCATTACAGAAGTAGGAACAAAAACATAGTGGCATGCACGGTCTACACCCCCCCTCCCTCCGCTCCGCGGTCAGCACTGACACGCCCAAGAAGTCAAGTCCCACAAACAGGAACCATCGAGCTTTCCACAAGGGCTGTAAGAACACGGGGACCAGCCTCTGCCCGGGGCCCCTGCCGAAGCTACTCTTCACAAGTACAGTCTCCTGTAATCCTCACAGCCATTCTGTGAGATAGAGTTTTCCTACGCCCCATCACATGGGGATAGCCCACAGGTTCCTTCCAATTCCTAGTCATTTCCTGGAGGATTTATACTATAGCCTGAGGTATGTGCCTGGCTTCTCCAAAATGTCCCTCAATAAACTTCCTATTGTTCTGATTCCACACCCTCAAATCATGCATTTGAGGAAAACCCAAACCAAAGGTATGACCTTAAGTTAGCGCCTTACATCTGCACAAGCAAAGCAGCAACTCCACCGAGTGAGAAGCTACGAAAAGCAAATGATACAGTGCCTGGCAGGCGGTTTCTTCCCACATACCATCATCCACGATCCAGTCGTCATCCTGGCGGGCCTGGACCAGCTTCGAGTACTGTTCCTCATCAACTTCTTCATAAACACTTGTGAAGTCCTCTACCTGCCATCGTACAAGTTTGAGAAAGCTTCAAGCGGAGTGAAAGTGTTAAACAATCCTGATGAAAAAATTGTCAAATTCAAAGTGGAATGGCAGCCTGAAGGAGTAGCTACAACCAAATCCTGAGTTCTGGCATTCAACACCACTGCAGGAGTTTCCTTAAATAGACATCGATTAACTTAGTATTCCGTTTAGGTGGGTGTTAACATAAGATATTAAATGATTCCATTAGCATAATACACTTGTCACACCAGCAATTACTCACCTACTTCATAAAAAACAAACTGAATTATAGCCAATTCTTCATTAGCTGCTTTGGGGATTAGTCACTTGTAATTTTGAGACTGGTTTCTCCTGTACTTGGCAAACCTGTAAGACATGCCACCTCCCTCTCCACTAGCTGATGGTGTCCCACAAATAGACAATAATCTTAGTAACTGTTCAACCAACCAAATGTAATTCAAAAGGAAAATCTTCCCGATCCATCCCCCTCCAAAAATCAGCAAAACACACACTATATTCTACGGGTACACTAGGAATGGTTTTTGAGTGATCCCTATTTGTATTACCACTGATTCCCCACCATTTTCAGGTCTTAAAACCTGAGGGCAAGTGCAGAGAGAATGGCAAGGCCTGCAATCACACGGGCTGCCTGACCGCCAGAAGGCCAGAACACCACAAACTACTGGCCTGAACGGAGCAGACCACCTCAGCACAGTTAAAGCAACAGACAGCATAGATGCACACCACTGCAGTGAGAATCTGGCGGGCTCCCATCTCCCAGATGAGAATTTGGTGGGCTGGTTAGCAAGAACTTAAAGATACCTCATTAAAAACTCCCCCTTCTCTTGAGAGTTCTGCCTTTTCAAGTGGGGACTGGAGGAAACGACCAACTCCATCTGAAGAGCTAAGACTCTAGGAAAAAACACCTGGACACAGAGCTTTGAGAGCCTGATGGGTAGAGTTGACTGGATTTCTGCCACACCTACCGGGCTTACAGTAATTACAGGATTAAGCTTAGGTTTTACCTCCGGTTTAATCTACTGGACAGGGATCACTGGCAAACACTGATCTGGCCTTTGATCATTTGGTGACAGAAATTACCTGCCCTACCAAATTAAGGTTTTTGACAACCCAAACACAAACTAGTCTAATTAAAATGACTGTACTGACCAACTTTCCTTTTGAGGGGAGAGGGAACTGGCAAGGTTAGCTTTGTTGGCTTAAGTCTATTATGCATGCTGTGTCTCTCGTTTAAGCAACTCATTTATATACTATCAAAAGACACCGGAAAACTATTTTTAAAAACCATTTTGAGTTAAAAAGTCATTTTGACCCAATCTCTAAAAACACTGTTACTGCTCAGCTTGAACTCTTAGAGCCATGCCATTAACATCAGTGATTAATGGGAAATCAGTCACATTGTGTCAACATCTGAAATGCCCCACAGAACTCCTTTATAGAAGTACCTACATTAAAAATGCTTTACTCTTGCTTTACCGTAATCCTTTTAGCAACCCTTTATGATCTGGTTGACTTCCTTAACTTGAATGAATGGTGCCAAATGACAAAAATCCTCTTCTACTTGCTTACTAGCCCAATACAGAATAGGCCATGGCTAAACAGTCACATTCTGAAGCCAGGCTGCCTGTGTTCCTATCACGGCTCTGCCACTGTGACCTCAGATACCTCCCATGCGAAATGCTGTTAATCATAGTATCTAACTTTATACGGCATTGGAAGGATTAAATAAATGAACATATTTGTAAAAGCACTTAGAACAGTGTTAGCTGAAAAACTGCATTCGTTGCTATTGTTGTTGTTATTATTCTTTTCTCATATTAATCACTTTCCAGCCCTGAGGCAGTGAAGATCCTCAGGGAGTGCCCTCAACGTGAAGCTAGACAATGTTGTGCAGATGGCAGCCACTCTGCTTTTCTACCTGCAGGGCATCGACAGTGGGTAGAGGAAAAGAGCCAAAAGGGCATCACATTCAATCCTACACACAGGACACAGCAGAGGGAAGGTCTAAGTCCCTACCGCGCTCCCCTTGCATATGAGACTAGGAACAACAATTCTCTCCAAGGAGCAGCAGTGCTCGGCTAGACTGCTCAATACCTTATGAGTAAAGTAAAAGCATCTCTAAGGTCCCTCAACGAAGCCATGGAACTTAGCACAGATGCAGTGTGCTTACTAATTTTAAAAGCATCTGTAAGGTGCCTCATAGGAACTTTAAGAGTTGAGTAGTCTCCCATAACCTGTAAATCTACCTCATGCCCATATGTTTGATATTAAGAAATTACTATTATAAGAAGCTTGAAATATATGCATATTTCTAATCAGTGACAAGGGTGACGTAAAATTATCTGCAGGCTATGAATTAGATGAAGCACAGGAGCAAAAGCCCAGAAAAATGGTTACTTACTTCATATTTATACTTCTCACCAGCTTTAGCCCTTTTCAGTCTTTCCAGAGCTTCCTGTCGCCCTTTCTTTGATTTCTTCTCTCTCCGGGATCGGGAAGCTACAAAACTCCCTGAATCTGACACAGCTGAAAAGAAGCCAAATTTACATGAGATGTACAAAATTGTCAGCCATCTTCCCTCAAAAACAAAGCAACAGTTTTTAGCCAATAGTAATATACAAGTTTAATGTTATACAAATGGATTCTTTTTATAATGGAAATAATTCATAAGCTCAGGGCTGAATCCGCAGCTACTGTGGCTCTTCAGAAATTTCCAGCTGAAGCAACTGTTATTTTTTTCCTCCAAAAAAAGAAAAATTCCAAATTCAACTGATATCCCCTGGAGACACTAAAGGGAGATCAGCCGTTAGTCCATAACCTTTCCCAGGGAAATGGCAGGCCGTTAAAGTGGTTAAAAAAAGGGACAATTCATTTTGTATTCTGTTAATCAACATTTGAAAGGATTTGAGGAGCACCTGCTCTTTGCAAAGTACCAGGCGCTCTGAGAGACACAAAGATAAGAAAGACAGGGCCCACAGACACAGAATTTACAATCTGACCTGGGAGATACCTGGCAGACCTCGGAGATACTGTGGGTTCAGTTCCAGACCAAGACCCATAAAGTGAATATCGCAATAAAGTTAGTCACACGAATTTTGTTTTTTTGGTTTCCCAGGGCATATAAGGGTTATGTTTACACTATACTGTAGTCTATTAAGTATGCAAAAGCATTACGTCTTTAAAAATACTTTATTGGTAAAAACGCTAACCATCATCTGAGCCTTCGGTGAGTTGTAGTAACATCCAAGATCCCTGATTACAGATCACCATAACAAATATAATAATGAAAAATTTGAAATGTGAGAATTACCAAAATAATGTTAACACAGGGACATGAAGTAATAAGCAAAGGCTGCTGGGAAAATGGCACCAACAGACTTGCCCAATGCAGGGATGCCACAATCTTCAATTTGTAAAAAAAAAAAAAAAATGCAGTATCTGTGAAGCACAATAAAGTGAGATATGCCTGTAAGTAGCAACTAACTCTAAAATAATTTTTAGAAGTAACACATGCCCTAACAGAGGTACAAATAAAGTGTCTGGAATTCCAAAGGAAGGATAAATTGGGGGTTGGGAGAATTTAACAAAGGTGGCTCTGAGGAGATTCTTGATTCCACCAATGATTTCCAGGCCTCATGCAGTTGGTTGCAACATTAGAGGATGAGGTGAAAGATTACAAAGATTAAAATGTGTTTTGTGGAAAATTACTGAAGTACCAGAGAGCCTCAGTGGTCAGTCATTCAACTTTTGAATTACTCACACTTTGGGTCATCATAAACTGACCACCTCACACACGTACTGAAAAGATTTCATCCACAGAAGGAAGACTTTCATATACCAGCTGATGAATACCCAAGCCAAGCAAGACAGTGCCGCCTGCCAGCGATGAGTTGAGGCTCAGCACGACTGCCACCTATGCCTGTGAAATTGAGTACTGTATTGTATTTGGTGCTAATTATTTTATAAAAAGTAATAAGCACAGAAAAGGAGAAGTATTGATAACAGGCATCCTAAAAGCTCCAACCCCCCTGGAACATTCATAACAACATTCAGCTGTTTGACTAAGTGTGTGAAATAGAAGATGCAATTTACAGAACATGTACCAAGTGCAGGCAATAAACTTGAAAACTGTATCTTAAAGGTGAGGCATAATTAGAGAATTTTTTTTCTAGCTTTCTGGAAATGGAATCTCTCTTTATAACATCTCAGCCTATTGTTTGACTTCCACATTTGACTTTTAAATCCATTTTCAGAAAGGCATTAAGGAATGCAGGTACTTAATGATGACAGCCACAAAATCTTGGGTGTCACTCAAATGATTTCAAAAAATCGTGAGCAGGCCTACACGAAAAGGTTTTGGAGATTATGGAACATGACCACTGAGAGTGAAAAGGTGGCCTCAGTGTATTCCCTTCAAGACTCCCTTGACTCCTTTGTCAGATTATCCTGACAAAATCCATAGGTTTTCAAAAAGACGTATTCCACAGGCAACGATGTGCCACTCTAAGGGTTTGGGGTACAATTACAAATAGGACAGAGTTGTCGGTCCTCAAGGGGCTCCCAGTCAAGGAAAGCAAAAAGACCTGAGGCTCCCACCATCATATAAAGATGGTGCCATATTAGAGGTAGGAAGCCAGTACTGAGGAAATGTAGAAAAGAGAGCCATTAATTTTGCCTGGGAAATCAGAGAAGGCTTCACAGGGGAGGTTTCCAACACAGAAAGAGTAGAATTTCACTATCAGAGTACAGGGTAACAAGGGGCACAAGCAAAGGAAAAGGCATGAGCCAAATTACAAAGGGATGAAAATGCAAGGTGTATTCAGAAACCGAGAGGAAGTCAATGTGGAAGGTAAGCTGGACATGAGAGCATAGAGTGAGTGGGAGAACAGGAGATTAGGAAGAAGCGGCACAACCAGGCTCTGCCACTTACTGGGTGACATGAGACAACTGGGTGACATGAGACAACCAGTTAACCTCTCTGAGCTACAGTGACCAGGTGTCTTGTTGTTTTCTAAGCTGCCCAGCATCAGAATCTGTGAAGTCCCCCCTCCCTTATGCCCTTGCAGCTAGGGCATGGGCATATAAAATAGACCCTCCAATTATGAACACCTGCTCAGACTTTAAATCACAAGCTAGTGTGACAAGGAAAGGGGGACGGCTAATGGAAGATTCTAGAAGTAGCAACAGCTACAGGAGGATTGAGTACCTGGAACAACAGTGCCAGCAATGTCCCAAGGTACTTGAAGGCTCTAACTTCAAGTACTTGACCATGGTTGGCAACAAGCTCCTCAATGGACCAGTTTTGTGGCATGATTTTAACCACTGTTCCTAGCTAAGCTGCCCCCCGACTGGCTCTCCGGAGTTTGTGAACACCACAATATCCTTCAGATAAATTCCTTTTCGGTTTAAATCAACTAGAGTTAGTTCCTGTAGCCTACACCTAAGGACTCTAATGCAGAGCCTCAGGGTCCTCATATGTGAAATGGGGATAATCATGTCTGCTTCATAAAGTTGTTAAGGATTAAATGAAGATGCTTGGCTTACTTTGTACTCAGCAATACAGGAGCTCACTTAATGTGTGTGTGTGTGTGTGTGTGTGTGTGTGTGTGTGTGTGTGTGTACAGATGCAGGGTAGTCACACACATATGCCAACACCCCACACTTAGCACTAACATGGTCTAGCTTCTAGAAAACAAAAATAAAGCAAAGCCGTTTTCTCAGGGAAGCCCCAATATAGCACTGCATACATGTTTACCATCTCAACCCCATGAAGACAAAAACCATGTCCAGCTTACCTACCACTGTAACACCAGAGCCTGATAGAATGCCTATAACTCGTAGGTACATAATGAATATTTGCTGAATGAACCACTGTACCTGCTTTTTTTAATCATTAAACTCTCCCCTATCCATTTCCATATACAGTAACAGCTATAGACCTTTCAACTTTTCACAGCCACCCCATCTTCTAATACTTAAGGAGAAAAAAGGCCTAAATTTTCCTTTATGGAATATGTCTCCAATGCTTCAAGTAGGTAAGTTAGCAAAAAAAAAAAAAAAAAAGAATAAGCATGAAAAAAATCCAGTTACCAAAGTTTAAATATTTGGTTCAAAATTACCATCTGGAGTACCCCCCCCCCCACGAGGCAGACACACACAAGCCTGCAACAGTCTTTCAGGTAACAATCTCTCCAAGTCGGCTGCAAAGGAAAAATTCCAGTCACAAGTCCCCAGCCACTCATCAACACCATGACTTAAGAGGGATCTCAAGATTGCACGATGTCCTCCAAAGAGTGATTTCTTGGTGTTCACAGAGAACGTAGTTTTTAGGGTGAAGAAAGGGCTTAGCGACATATCACTGATGGAGGGCTGCAAAGACTGTTCACATACTCACATCCCACACCCCATCTGTAATTCAGGCTAGTTGGCTCTCCAAAACAAATTGTCTTAAAAAGCGAAAGGCTAGAAGAACAAATTGAAATCTGTGATTCACGACTAGGTGAATGCAAAGGAAGCTGGTTAGGAAGCAAGTTCTCATTAATGGTGATGTATTTGAGTGACAGGAGATGTGATGCTTGAGCTGGGACAGTGAAGCACCTAATTTGAAGTTGGAAGTTCACTGAAGTGAAGTCACACTTTAGTTGCACACTGCTCAAAACTCAGAAATCAGACAAATCCATTTGCATTTTTGTATTCTATTTTTGGAAATAGAATATTACCACTGAAAACGGAGTAATATACAAGGCATCCGAAATGCTGCTGAACTGATACTTTTTTTTTAGAAGCTTCACCTGAGATGACTAGATTGTGAACACTATTTCTGTGCGGTACCTGAAGAACTTTCCATAGAATTTGAAAAAAAAGTTGTTAATGCATAAAGTAGAAACCTATTACCTACAAAGACAAAACGCGTTTGTATCTTCAGGTGATAGCACTTAGAGCTTTCTTTCCTGCTTAGGTACAATGTGTAACAATCTTCCCAGCAGTTTCTATCACGGGAAAGGCGCACATCCGTCCCGTCCCAGCCCTCAAGCGGACACCTGGGGCGGGAGCAATGAAATACTTTCGGCCAATACTGTGCCCCACCGGGGCCAGTCTTATGAAGGTGTGCCCAGCACGTGGGATGAGAGTCACCAAAAGAAATAAAAAGAAAGGCAGCCAAGTGCGGAGACCCGCAGTGACAGAGGTGAGGCAGCCTCCCAAACGAAAAGCCCCGCAGGGGGTTGCTAGGGTTTGCCAGGACCCAACAGCCCTGCAAAGAAGACCTGTCCGAGGCCTCACAGGTTCCAGTCCTGGACGTCCGAGGTCCGCGCCCAAACAGACCCGCGGGTCAACCCGGGCGTGCGCCTACCTAAGAAAAAAATAAAACAGAGCCCCCACCACCCGAAATCATGCCACAGTCTCCGCACTCCCAACTGGGGACCCCGCGCGCGGGGTCATTTCTCACCGCTCGCCCCCAGCTCGCAGTCATCGCCGTACACGGACGCCATGGTCCCGGAGTCTTCCGATTCCGCGCCAACCAGCCCGAAACTGGCGCGGAGGCCGACACAGGCGCCACCCAGAGAGCCAATCAGCAGCTCCGGAGGCTGCGGACTTCCGCCCGGAAGGCCACTGACGTGCCGCGCCGCGCCGCGCCGCGCCGCGCAGCGCCGCGCCGCGCCCCCGGCCTTCCCGCGGGCGCGCGTTTGGCGCCCCGTGATGACCCCTGAGGGAAAAGAGCGAGCGGCGGGGGAGGCCGTGGAGAGCAGAAAAAGAAAGCGGTCGGGCGCTGGAAAAGAGCCTCCTGGAGACTCGCTGCGCAGGCGCACCCATGCTGATGGGAAAAGATTTGGGCCCCTTGGAGTAGGAGCTTTCTGGTTCTGAGAGTTGATTTTCCGAGAAAAGAGGCGCGGGAGGCAGTAGGGTGGGCGTGATTGAACGGGTTTCCCAGGAGCCTGGGAAAACGACTGCCTCCTGCTGCGCACTCGGAGTCTTGCCTGATACTTTGCTTCTCTGAGTACGAATACAGTCGCTGTGTGATATATGGTATTGCAATATATGCACCAAGTTAACCAAAAGATCAAAAATACCATCACCAATACGGGGCCTCCCGATGTGGTGCACTTGGAAAAAAGGAACAATATCACCTATATAGTCTTCTTGCAAATAATGTTTAACCTGAATCTAACCATGAAGAAACAATCAGATGTGTTCAAAACGTAGAACAATCTATAAAACATCTGGCCTGGACTCCTGCAAAATGTCAATGTTATGAAAGATAAAAAGGGCATTAGATTCTCGTGTTTGGTACAATGCATGCAATGTATGCACCTCATATATTGTTTTTTTTCATTTATTGTTTAATAGTAAAACCAGAGACTTCTACATGTATATCTTAACTAGAGAGCACTATTTAAACCAAGAACTTAGAATGAGAATTAACCATCTATGGTTAATTCTTTCTACAATTTGTGTAGAATTTAACCATTGAGGCCAATACATCTGAACACTTTTCTCAAACCCACTAGTCACAAGGCTCTTGGGCCCCCCCACCCCTCCCCTCCACCCCCTCCCCCACTACCCCATCCAGAACAAAGTTAGATCCATGCCCTCAAGTGATTCAACATGAATTATTGACCAATGGACAAATCTTTTGTGATAATTGAGCCCTGGCTCATAGCATAAACTTGCAATGTCATCGTGAATAAAACCTGCCCCCAAAGACAAATAGCTGTACTAACGCTTCAGAATCTTCTAAACCAGCTGCATGAACTAATACTTGGGGATGAAACCAGAATTCTTCTGGGAATTATTAAAGGTATTGGAGCAATTAAGAAAGCATTATGAGTTAGAACATTGATGGTATAGTCAGTCAACAGTGAATTTTAGATTAATCCTTTGTCTGGTGATTCATTTGTAAATATTTTCTCCCATTCTGAGGGTTGTTTTTCATCCTGTTTGTACTTTCCTTTGTTTTGAAAAATCTTATATGTTTCATTCGGTCCCATTTGTTTATTTTTCTTTTTATTTCCATTACTCTAGGAGGTGGATCAAAAATGATCTTGCTGTGATTTATGTCAGAGTGTTCTTCCTATGTTTTCCTCTAAGAGTTTTATAGTGTCCTGTCTTACATTTAGGTCTCTAATCTATTTTGAGTTCATTTTTCTGTATGGTGTTAGGGAGTGCTATAATTTCATTCTTTTACATTTAGCTATCCAGTTTCCCCAGCACCACTTATTGAAGAGGCTGTCTTTTCTCCATTGTATATCCTTGCCTCCTTTGTCATAGATTAGTTGACCATAGGTGCATGGGTTTATCTCTGGGCTTTCTATCCTGTTCCATTGATCTATATTTCTGTTTTTGTGCCAGTACCATACTGTCTTGATTACTGTAGCTTTGTAGTGTAGTCTGAAGTCAGGGAGTCTGATTTCTCCAGCTCCATTTTTTCTCCTCAGGACTGCTTTGGCTCTTCAGGGTCTTTTTTGTCTCCATACAAATTTTAAGACTTTTTGTTCTAGTTCTGTAAAAAATGCCATTGGTAATTTGACAGGGATTGCATTTAATCTGTAGATTGCTTTGGGTAGTATAGTCACTTTCACAATATTGATTCTTCCAATCCAAGAACATGGTATATCTCTCCGTGTGTTTGTATCATCTTTAATTTCTTTCATCAGTGTCTTATAGTTTTCTGCATACAGGTCTTTTGTCTCCCTAAGTAGGTTTATCCCTAGGTATTTTATTCTTTTTGTTGCAATGATGAATGGGGGTGTTTCCTTAATTTCTCTTTCAGACTTTTCATCATTAGTGTATAGGAATGCAAGAGATTTCTGTGCATTAATTTTGTAACCTGCAACTTTACCAAGTTTATTGATTACCTCTAGTAGTTTTCTGGTGGCATCTTTAGGATTCTCTGTGTATAGTATCATGTCATTTGCAAACAGTGACAGTTTTACTTCTTCTTTTCCAATTTGTATTCCTTTTATTCCTTTATTTGTTTGCAAAAATATTTTCAAATGAATCAACGGACACAGGATTAATCTCCAAAATATATAAACAGCTCATGCAGCTCAATATCAAAAAAACAAACAACCCAATCAAAAAACGGGCAGAATAAAAAGAAATGAAATTGAGCTATTTGTAATGAGGTGGATGGACCTAGAGTCTGTCATACAGAGTGAAGTAAGTCAGAAAGAGAAAGACAAATACTGTATGCTGACACATATATATGGAATTTAAGAAAAAAAAATGTCATGAAGAACATAGGGGTAAGACAGAAATAAAGACACAGACCTACTTGAGAATGGACTTGAGGATATGGGGAGGGGGAAGGGTAAGCTGTGACAAAGCGAAAGAGAGGCATGGACATATATACACTACCAAACGTAAGGTAGATAGATAGTGGGAAGCAGCCACAGAGCACAGGGAGATCAGCTGGGTGCTTTGTGACTGCCTGGAGGGGTGGGATGGGGAGGGTGGGAGGGAGGGAGATGCATGAGGGAAGGGATGTGGGAACAGATGTATATGTATGACTGATTCACTTTGTTATAAAGCAGAAACTAATTTAAAAAAATTTAAAAAAAAAAACGGGCAGAAGACCTAAATAGACATTTCTCCAAAGAAGACATACAGATGGCCAAGAAGCATATGAAAGCTGCTCAACATCACTAATTATTAGAGAAATGCAAATCAAAGCTACAATGAGGTATCGTCTCACACCAGTTAGAATGGGCGTCATCAGAGAATCTACAAGCAACAAATGCTAGAGAGGGTGTGGAGAAAAGGGAACCCTCTTGCTCTGTTGGTGAGAATGTAAATTGATACAGCCACTATGGAGAACAGTATGGAGGTTCCTTCAAAAACTTAAAATAGAATTATCATATGACCCGGCAATCCCACTACTATGCATATACCCAGAGAAAACCATAATTCAAAAAGATACATGCACCCCAGTGTTCACTGCAGCGCTGTTTACAATAGCCAGGTCATGGAAGCAACCTAAATGCCCATTGACAGACGAATGGATAAAGAAGATGTGGTATATATATACAATGGAATATTACTCAACCATAGAAAGGAACAAAATTGGGTCATTTGTCGAGACCTGGTTGGATCTAGAGACTGTCATACAGAGTGAAGTAAGTCAGAAAGAGAAAAACAAATATCGTATATTAACGCATATATGTGGAACCTAGAAAAATGGTACAGGTGAACCAGTTTGCAGGGCAGAAATAGAGACACAGATGTAGAGAACAAATGTATGGACACCAAGGGGGGAAAGTGGTAGGGGGTAGGGGTGGTGGTGTGATGAATTGTGAGATTGGGATTGACATGTATACACTAATATGTATAAAATGGATAACTAATAAGAACCTGCTGTATAAAAAAATAAAGTTCCCAAAAAAATAGTGAATTTTAGGAGAGGATGGCAGCATGAGGGTTTCTTAATTTACATATGGCCAGTGTTCTAGAAAGCTTAGAGTAGTGGTTCTCAACTTTAGTTGCAAATTAGAATCATCTGAGCAGTTTTTCAAAGTTCTAACGCCCCCTGGACCTATTAAATCAGAATTTCTGAGGATGGGATTCCAAAGTGCAGCCAAAGTTGAAAACAAGTGGTCTAGACTAGGCGTTGCTAAACCTTTTAGAATCATCAGCAGGATGGCTAACCTGGACATAAATATCCAGTTGAACAATTATGTGATCACACATGCCTGGACACACCTCTTTCCGTGAGAAAAGAAAGGAAAGCTCATTTCCCACTTGTTCTAAAGACTTTCACTCTTTAAATCTTACAGCATTTAGTGCTGTAACTTCCTATAAATTGAATGATATCTAGGTTACCTAAAACTCTTATGCAAGGCCAGCACTAGCTTTATTAGAAACAGTGTGAAACCACCCCCATCATTAAGCATCAGTCACCAATAGAAACCATAGCCTGACTGTCTCCATGGTTTGGGTTTAGGAAATAGAGAATTATTTTAGTTCAAGCAGTCATCACTTGTTGCTTTATTTTATTACCTTGATGCAGAATCCCGCCTCTGTACACCGACACCGAATTAAATCTCGGAGACAGAGTTTTGGATAAAGTAAAAAAGAATAGCTTTATTGCTTTGCCCTGGAAAGGGGGCCACAGTAGGCTAATGCCCTCAAAACTGTGTGTCCCAGAGGGTGTGATCAGCCTGTAGACATTCTTCTGATTGGTTGGTGGTGACGTAAGTGAGAGTCAGCATCATCAACCTTCTGGTTCCAACTGGTCTGGGGTCTATGTGCTTGTGGGAAACATACCGTTAACTTCTCCCACCTGGTGGGGGCTTCAGTATCTGCAAAACAGCTCAAAGATATTGTTATGTGTATCCCTTGAGGGGGAACCAGGACCCTGCCCCAAGGCTGCACTATTGTTTCTTGACTGCTCATCCCTTGTCTCTGCATCACCTCCCTTCCCTGATTAGCAACTGTTTGAACCTGCCCATTGGAACTCAGGGAAGGTCATGGAGGCTGAATAAAGCCTGTTTCCTGTAATCAAGAAATGGGGGACACAGAAAGACTTTTGTGCCCAGGAACCCCACAGGGTCCTGCTTGGTTTCACCCTCTGTGTTCCTTCCACAGTAAAGACAACTTTCATTTCATTGCCCTTTGTCCTTACCTCTTACTGAATAATTTCTGCCAGTGAGACAAAAGTGCCCAGTCATTAATAGTTCAGGCACAGTCAGTAATTTATTTTATAATCATCCGCTTGAAAAGATCATCCTGGATAAACCTAGAGATTATCATACTAAGTGAAGTAAGTCACACAGAGAAAGACAAATATTATGATACCACTTATATGAGGAATCTAAAAATTGTACAAATGAACTCATTTACAAAACAGAAACAGACTCACAGACATAGAAAACAAACTTATGGTTACCAAAGGGGAAGGGTGGGGGAGAGATTAAAAAAAAAATCATCCTGGAAACACAAAATGTGTTCAAAAGTGGGGGAGGGATATGTCCCCTAGATCAGATGTAAGCAAAGTAAGTCTGCTGAAAAGTTATGTATGTGCATATAAATCTGATGCTTTCCAGAGCTGTATATGTTCTCCTTAGATCAAAAACAAAGATAGTCTTGATGGATTTATTTTCTTTTCCCTCTATTGGCATAATCAATGGTGAGGTACACTTGATGACTTACTATGTTATATCTATACCTCTTTAATACAATGTTGCTTAAAATTCCTGTCAGTATTTACTTGCTTTTTACATGTTGTAGTCCACCTTACATTTTTTAATTAAATTTTTAATTTTGAGATAGTCATAAATTCACAGGCAGTTATGAGAAATAATACAGAAAAATTCCATATATCCCTTACCCAGTGTCTCCCACTGGTAACATCTTGCAAAACTATATCACAACCAGGATATAGGCATTGATACAGTCAAGATACAGGACATTACCAGGTCTAAGGATCCTTTATGTTGCTCTTATACAGCCATATCTGCTCCCCTCCTGCACGACCCGACCCCCACCCCATCCTTAACCACTGGTAACCACTAGTCTATTCTCCATTTCTATAATTTTGTTGCAGGTCTTTGTATAGACTTTCATTTCTTTTGGTAAAGACTTAGGAGTGGAACTGCTGAGTCATGTGGTAAGTATATGTTTAACTTTAAAATAAACAGTTTTTCCAAAGTGGCTGTGCTATTTTACATTCCCACCAGCAGTGTATGAGAGATTTAGTTGTTCTACATCCTCAGCAATAACTATCAGTTTTTATTTTAATTTTTGTTCTAGTGATTATGTATTAGTATCTCACTGTGAGTTTTAATTTGCCCTTCCCTGATGACTAATGAGGAGTGCTTCTTGGCTATTTGCAACTGTTTCTCGTGGATGCACTTGTTCTTTGTTTCTCTTTGTTCTTTGTTTCTCTCTTTCCCCCCTTCTCTGGGTTTAATGGAGCATTTTATATGATTCCATTTTATCTCATCTCTTGGTATATCATTTATACTTCTTTTTTTAAGAACTCTTTTAGTGGTTGCCCTAAGGTTTACAACATACATTTTAAAATAATCGAAGTCCACCTCCAAATAACATCATACTGCTCCATGTGTAGTTTAGGTACCTTATAAGTGAGTATTCCCAAATCCTCCCTCCTGTCCCTTATGACACCCTGCTGGTGTCCAGGAATTGTTTGTTAGTGTAGGAAAATGCCCCACCCACACATTGGAAATTGGGTCTCAGAACACTTATTATCTGGTTTCTGATGAGAAGCCCACTGTAATTCTCATCCTTATTCTTCTATAAGTAAAGTTTCCCACCCTCCACCCCTCACCTCTGGCTTCCTTCAAGATTTTCACCTTGTCCTTTGTGTTTTGTTTGTTTGTTTGGTTGGTTAGTTTCTGGGTTTTCTTCTTTTTTAATAAATTTATTTATTTATTTATTTTTGGCTTCGTTGGGTCTTCATTGCTTGGCTCGGACTTTCTTTAGTTGTGGCGAGCGGGGGCTACTCTTCGTTGCGGTGCACGGGCGTCTCATTGTGGTGGCTTCTCTTGTTGTGGAGCATGGGCTCTAGGTGCATGGGCTTCAGTAGTTGTGGTGCACAGGCTTTAGTAGTTGTGGCCCACGGGCTCTAGAGCACAGTCTAAGTAGTTGTGGTGCACAGGCTTAGTTGCTCTGCGGCATACGGGATCTTCCCAGATCAGGGCTCAAACCCATGTCCCCTGCATTGACAGGTGGATTCTCAACCACTGCGCCACCAGGGAAGCCCTTTTTTTTTTTTTTTTTTTTTGCTTGTTTGGTTTTGGGTTGGGTTTTTTTGGGGGGCAGGGGTTGTTTGTTGCAATTTGAATATGATGTTCCTCGGTATGGGGTTTTTTAAATTTGTTTGTTTGCTTTGGTATTTATCCTGCTTGGTGTTTTCTGAGCTTTCTGGGTCTGGTTGTGTTTGTCATATTAATGATACATTATTTGGAAAGTTCTTGGCCACTATTACTTCAGATATTTCTTCTGCTCTATTTTCTCTTTCTTCCCCACTGGTATTTTGATATTGTTCCCATACTCCTTTCTCTGACTGCAACAGTTGCAATCTATTTCCTCCAAGTCTTGTCCCCTGTTGACTATGATTATTTTTATTCTTCCTCAGGTGAAACAGAAAAGCTGGAGAGAGCTGAAATTCCCTTCCCCAAGCTAGGATAATATTGCAGTATTGCCCTTTGACAAAGTCTTTCCTCTGCAGAGTAGGCCTTTGTGATTGAGAAGATTCTGGAAGGGTTTCCAGTTGGTTGCTCTTCCTCTTCCCCTGCCAAAGCCACCAAGGGATTTTTCTCAGGTCCTCAAGTTGAGAATCTGGTGAGGTTCCTGTAGAAAAAAAGCCCACAAAAGTGTGTGGTCCTCCCTCTGATTGCAGCATACCCCTCAGGAATTTCTTAATTTCATGCTAGTCCATACTCAGCCTCCAGCAATTCATCAACATTGTCATGTAAGTGTTCCCACCAGATTATGGTTCCAGGTAAGCAGATCTCAGCTGTGATTCCCTGTATGTGCCTATCTCTCCAGATTTGGGGATGACAATTTGCCCGTTTTCTCAATTCTTTTTGAGAATTTTCTTGTCTAAGCAAAGTCACTGATTTTCAGTTTATCCATATTTTTCTTGATGTAAGAATGGTAGCAACAGTGTCCACACACTTTACATGTAAGAGCAGAAATGAGAAGTCACTTGGCCATCTCTTGTATACATTCTTTGGTGAATTATTTGTTCAAATCTTTTGCCCATTTTTAAAATTTTGAGTTATTTGAGTTATTTTATTAAGTTACAAGAATTTTTATACATCCTAAATAAAAGTCCTTTTGAGGCAGGAGATAGATGGGCCTCAGGCTGAGCAGCTAGAGTTCATCCCCTGTGGACAAATACTCCAAAATAGCAAGAGGGAGGAGAAGCTGAGCCCTGCCCAGATAAGAGATAAAAGACCACATATTGGGGCTTCCCTGGTGGCGCAGTGGTTGAGAGTCTGCCTGCCGGTGCAGGGGACACGGGTTCGTGCCCCGGTCTGGGAAGATCCCACATGCCGCGGAGCAACTGGGCCCGTGAGCCAAAATTACTGAGCCTGCGCGTCTGGAGCCTGTGCTCCGCAACAAGAGAGGCCGCAATAGTGAGAGGCCCGCGCACCGCGATGAAGAGTGGCCCCCGCTCTCCACAACTAGAGAAAGCCCTCGCACAGAAACGAAGACCCAACACAGCCAAAAATAAATAAATAAAGCAAACTGTCAACAAGTAAAAATAAAACACTATTAAAAAAAAAAAAAAAAAAAGACCACATATTCCTCATTGTCAAAGTCAAGGAGACCTTCCCAACTACACATGCCCAGAAAGGCTCCTTGAAGGTCAAAAAGGGAGGGGGCGCCACCCCATAGTAGGTGATGTCAACCTACCCATAGGCCTCTTTGCTAGAATTCATCTTGGCTAAGAGATGCGTGCGCACACATGGGAGGATGCTGAGATAAACCAAATATGGACTCAGAACCAGCCAAAGCAAGATGATTGGCCAAAGGAAACCCAGAAGAAATGCCCCATAAAAGTGATTCAAACAACCACGAGGGCATGGCTCTCTCTCTAAGCCTGCCCATGTGTCTATCCACATGTACTCTTTTTCCTCCTAATAAGCACTTTACTTGTTTCACTACTTTCCCTCTCTGTGTGGAAATTCAGTTCTACACAGCTGATGGGCCAGGGCCTTGTCACTAGCCACTGGTCCCTTGTGCTCTAGTGGCTAGGATTCAGTGCTCTCACTGCCACGGCCTGACTTCATTCTCTGGCCAGGGAACTGAAATCCTGCTTCAAGCCACTGTAGGCCGAGGCCACCCGAGATCACTTTATAAATACGTGTTTTGCAAATATTTTCTCCCAGTATGTGACTTTTCTTTTTTTGTGTGTGACGTTTTGTTTCATTAACTGTGTCTTTTTTTAAAAAATAAATTTATTTATTTATTTATTTATTTTATTTTTGGCTGCGTTGGGCCTTCGTTGCTGCACGCGGGCTTTCTCTAGTTGTGGCGAGCGGGGGCTACTCTTCATTGTGGTGTGTGGGCTTCTCATTGCAGTGGCTTCTCTTGTTGCGGAGCATGGGCTCTAGGCGCGTGGGCTTCAGTAGTTGTGGCACGTGGGCTCCATAGTTGTGGCTCACAGGCTCTAAAGTGCAGGCTCCGTAGTTGTGGCACACGGGCTTAGTTGCCCTGCAGCATGTGGGATCTTCCCGGACCAGAGTTTGAACCCGTGTCCCCTGCATTGGCAGCCAGATTCTTAACCACTCTGCCACCAGGGAAGCCCAACAATTATTTTCAAAGCAGCTACTATGTACCTAGAACTATGCTAGACAAAGCAAATTATTTCAACTCAGTCCAGAATCTAGCCCTCAGCCACTAGATTCAGAAAATCATACTGTTCATACATTCAGAGATGATCAGACTTTTGATAACAAATTACTTGTAATTAACTGTAATTAAAATAACCAGAAAATGTGAAATAATTCATTAATTTCTACAGTGATTTAGAATACCTCTAGCTGGGCCTGCTTTACTATTTGTGGGGTCAGGACAAGAATATAAATGGAAGCCCATATATCACATGTCTAAATATTTAAAAGTTTGAAATTAGGCTAGCAGACTGTTTGTTATATGGGGTGGGGGGAGCCAGAGCCAGAACCCCTCCTTTGTACCACAGCACGGGGTGCGGCCAGCCCAGATATCCAGATTCTGTTCACATTTTCCTGCTGAAAGGTTGACTACCCCTCGTGCTCAGGGATATACCACTCTGCAGTGAGGTTACCCCCAGGAGGGTGGCCTTGAGGAAGAGGCTGCACACGCCCTGGAAACAGGCTGAGAACATTTTGTCAGAGAACTCCAGAGCATTCTAGAAGGGGTTTGGGGGTCCCAAGGCATGTACCCTGTCCCCATGACCACATGGACTCCTCAGAGGAGGAGAGCCAAAGTAGGGCCCTCTTAAACATGGCACACAAGGCCGTGATCCAGGGCACACCCTGCGTACTGGTGAGGTCCTCGAAAGCCAACAGAATACTGCTGGGGAATTCGTGCAACAGAAGGGTGATTACACCAGCTCTGAAGCTGAGGCCTAGTTGATCACCCATGTCTCCCAGTGTAGAACACCTCGTGGGCCATGAGGATACTTGTCCCCCAAATTCAGGTGTGTACTGTGATAGGGCTGACACAGTTTGCTTCCCCAACAATATTCTTTTCTCTGAAGGTCAGGGGCTGCAAAAGCTCCTCACAGAGTGGGAGAATAGGGGCTGAAATCCAGCCATCCCTCTGCTCACCAAATGGGGCTGCTTCTGTCCAGAGGAGCTCCTTTTTCTAATTTACACAAGGTGCCATATAGGGTAGCTGAGACATGTTGCCCACCCATTTCCAATTCTATGTACCTGGGCAACTAGGCTTCACCCACTGACACAACGCTCAGAGCTCTGGAGCGCCCCCTGTGGTAGACAGGGAATTGTTAATAGGACCCTCCCGAGACCATTTCAGTTCAAGAGGCTCTCAAAAGTACAAGAGACCCCAGAAAGCCACCAATAAGTGTTCAGATAATAGACACTTTCATAATCCAATTAAGGGTAATCGGCTTAATTTACTGACCCAACGAGAGCTGTGATAAGAATACAGAATACAGTTGTATTGGTAGCCCTCATTCCATTCTATTTGCTTTACAGTCAGAATTAATCAAGACCTACCCTCTCAACTTTCTCATGCTTATGACAAACAATCACCTTCTCTAAGCAGGAATTAAATGAGGGAATAGATTGACAGTGATTCTTATTTTCGATGTGAGACAAGAAGCTTGGAAATATAATCAAATGCACTGTTATTCTAATAGATGACAACAAGAGGCAATTTCAAAACAAGCCTCTCTTGTGAACCACTGGGCCTTGATGACACAAGAGTGATTTTTCCATTACTGAGAAGAGCAAACCAGTGCAAATAGAAGTGGATGATGTTTTCCTGACAGCTGAACCAAGCTTCAGTTTAGATTTAGAGAAACCTCCTCTTTGAATCAATCTGTGCTCTGTCGAGTTGGGCCATCATTTCCATGGAGCCAGTGAATCACTCTGGAAGAAATAATGTGCGCAGGACTTCCTTCTTTTTTTCCTCTTTTAGTTTACTACCTGGAACCCACCCTGGGAATGTGGCTTACCTCTGATGTCCAACCCCAGCCTCTTTGAGGGGATGATCCGTGGAGGATAAGAATTAAGATGAGGGAAAACCTAGGAAGGAAGAAGGAAGAGGTATCTGCAAAAATGCTTGGATCTGAAAGTGTTGCAGGGTGAGGGCTATGGGGAACTGGGGGAAGAGGTCCAACACGAATATAACATCTATTTCCTTGGGTTCTGCAGTAGCTTCTACACACAAGTTCTATGGGGTTGCCTCCATATTGCCCTCTAAACTTCCCCCATGCTGAGGATTCTCTCCTAACAGTCCTCGTACCATCTGGAAAAATGAGTGTATTTGTCCTAGTTCTCTCAGGGAAGCAGGCCACTGTGAGCCATGGAGGAAGGGATTTGTTATAGGAAATAGACCTGGCCCATTGTGGGAGGGGCTGGGGGTGTGGAGGTCTGGGAGGTTGGAGGATGAGAGAGGCCACCCACCTGGCAGTCGGAAGCCCAGCACATCTAGCTGCCAAAGTGGAGGAGGAAGCTCACGAGAAGCTTTGGGAAACTCTATGGGGCTGCACACACATCTGATGGTGGGCCTGGGGCTGCTGTTGATCAATAGTGTAGCAGTTGGGAAGAAGATCTGGACACAGAGTGAAGAGAGGGGGGACAGGCTGGGACCCACTGTCACACCCCCCTCTGTTTGTCACCACATCCAACCACCCTCTTCACTCTCTTTGGAAGATTCTGCCTTCCAAATCTTGTGAAAATTCCTCTCTTGGCCAACTCTAACCCAAAGCTAAGGGAATGGGATCCTTGGAAATGTGATTCCAGCTCACCAAGTCAGCACACGAGGACTTCCCTGGCGGTTCAGTGGTTAAGACTCTGCGCTTCCACTGCAGGGGGCACCGGTTTGATCCCTGGTCGGGGAACTAAGACCCTGCAAGCCACGCGGCCAAAAAAAAAAAAAAAAAAAAAAGTCAGCACACTACATACAACCATGCTAGGAAATAAGCAGCAAATTCACTGACAGAGCTTCGCCTGCAACCATACAGCACTGGATCAGAGAAAGTGCGGGATGGATGGATGGATGGACAGACGGAAAGCTTGAAAGGATCCTTCAGCTGATCAGAGCAAGTTTTACCATCCGGAAGATGGAATATGTAAGCAAGCAATTAAGAGTTTTCCTGCCAGGATGGGACATAGGAAATCTTTACATGGCTTAGGTGAATTTAGATAGCAGTTTTTCTGAACTAAGTTATGATACTCATTTTAACAGTCAGCAGCCAAAGTTCCCATAGCACTTTGCTGCAGCCAGATTGAAAAAGAATCTTTTTCAGAGAAAGCCCCAAGCACATGCATATTTAAAGAGTTCTTTTAACGTATAGCATTATCTGAGGGGAAATGACTTTAACACAAATTGTGAAGATTCCACATTGTTAAAATGCACAAATTCACTGCCGATGGTGCTTAGAATAGCTACCTGAAAGAGACAAAATGTTTATTAGAATCAAAGTCCGTTTGAGAGATTTATTTTCTCTATCTTTATTCTCATATTTAACGAAAGTGCTGAGTTGTATGTTAACACTTTAAGGTCTTGACCACTTTTTATGTTGAAAACAAGAGAGAAAATGTTTATCATTCCAGGAGCATAATCAGTTGAGCCAGCACACAATGACACTGTTAATTCACCAACGGAATTTGTTGCCATAGCTCCAGTGAGGGACAGGGTAGATGAAACAATGGCCTTTTTCACCACAACCTGCCTGTCCCCGCGCAACAGGCCATCATTGCGCCCGGCCAGAGCACAGCAACTGTCAATGAACAACAGCCGGAGGAGACAACAGGAGGCTTATGGTAAATAAAGCAAGAGCGCCTGGCAACTTGGATCTCCGCTTATTCAAGCACTGGGACACAGCTAGCTCCTCCGAGCTTGTCTTTAAGCTTAACTTTTGGTAAAGTGCTCCTGTAAATCCTCAGAAAGAAAATTTTCACCTTGTGCCTCAAAAGAACTCCAAAGGGAAGAGAGGACTCTAAAAAAGAGAGAAAGCACATCAGGAGCAGACATGGTGGGTCACCAGGATTGCACCATGGAAGAGGACACCAGGGACAATTGCACCCCCCAGTTCTGGCGCAAGGTAATGTACACGCTTTCTTATTGATTTGTGCCTCTTTGATTATCAAGGTAGGTTCAAAAAGTTAAGTCCCATGTATCTGTGATGGACCTGTGATAATTAATAGAATCACACTCAAAAGAGAAATATTGAGAATTCCCTGGTGGTCCAGTGGTTGGGACTCTGTGCTTTCACTGCCGAGGGCCCGGGTTCAGGCCCTGGTTGGGGAACTAGGATTCCACAGCCGTGCGGTGCAGCCAAAAGAGAAAAAAAAAAGAGAGAAATATTATCCCTTCTTAAGAGAAATATTTTCCCTTCTTAAGGTGATAAAAATGGAAAACTGTGGTTAATGATTCTTTATCCCCTGACTGAGGATGCAAGCACCCTGGACAGAGTTAGAAGACAGGAACAAATTCTCTTCCTAAAAAAAAGGTAAAACCGATACACACTACTATATATAAAATAGATAAACAACAAGGACCTACTGTATAGAACAGGGAACTATATTCAATATCTTGTAATAACCTATCAGGGAAAAGAATCTGAAAAAGAATATATATATATATATATATATATATATATATATATATATATGCGTGTGTATAACTGAATCACTTTGCTGTACATTTGAAACCAGCACAACATTGTAAATCAACTATACTTCAATTAAAAAAATAAAGAAAAAATTTTCAGAAGGTCAAATCAGTATGAGTAAATGTAGGTAGTTCAACGCCAAGAATGATGCTGTAGGAGCCTGAGCGTGCTGGAGAAATATTTTAACAAAATGTTCATTATCCTGTAGAATTAGAAACTTTCCTAGTAGACAAGTCACAAAATCCTGATTAGAACATCCATTTCTGAATTCCTTGCAGTGTAACTATCATATAGGTGATACTACCTTCTATGGTCTTTTATTTGGGGGAGGGGTGCCTAGGGGAATGTGCACTTTAGTGGAGCCTTGTTAAACCTAAGAGTTCTAGACAGAAAAAGTTTAGGCGGTGAGACAAAATAGTAAGCAGGATTCCAGATGATGTGAAGAAGAGATTGATGTAATCTCTCTGCTTCATAGAAAAGCTGTTTTCACAGCACTCCCCAGAGACTGGTTTCTCAGGCCTTAAGACACTTGGCCCTGCTCTTTCCCATCCCAGCACTCCTTCAAAACTTTCCCGTGCCCCTGGGAGTGGCTGGGGATGGCTGGTTAAAGCATCGGATGGCTCAGAAAGGTATCTGGGTCCATATCCACCAGGCACTTGAGCTACATGACTGGTAGACCATTTCCCCCAATCGGTCCCTTCCCTGTTTGCCTCCATATTATCTCAGATTTGGAGAAATTTGTATGTTGAAGACTCATGAGTTTTACCAACTCATTTTATTGAGTTAATGAGGGACTCAGGAGGCATTTTAGTCATTCATTCATTTACTCACTCACTCATGCCTCATTCCAAAAATAGATTTGAAGTGGTATCCAAACAATTAGATTCAGTTCTTGACTGGTCCAAATATGGAAAATTGATTTAATCTTTCTACGTAGAGTTATGTAGAATTCAATCTGCAAATATCACTCTGTACTCCTATACCTTTTGTGAATTGAAAAATAGCCAAAGGCTTCTAATCTCATGGATCTCCTAATAGCGTCACTTATTATCATAATAATAGCTGACATTTTTAGTTCTTAGTAGGTGGCATGCCGTGTCAAAGTACTTTACATGCCTTATTTCATGTGATTGTAACCAATGAAAGTGTTCCAACTCCTAACCACTAGCCTATTCTGCTAATTTGAGCCTCAGTTTCTCCCAGTTAAGTGGAATGGGTTTATTTAACCTCCTTGGGCAAGCAAGATGATTTCTATTATTAATTGTAACAATAATAAATGATTGCATTAACATTTTAATCATGCTTTTCAGTTCTCAATGTACTTTTCATACAGAAGCTGACCTCAATTTCTGTAAATTTAATTTTCTGACTGCCAGCCCTTTTGGGCACCATACATTGATACCCTCAAGCTGACACATGACCATTTAAGGCAATTGCTAATGGTGCTGCTTACCAGCTAATAGTTATAAACATTGTCATTAAATATTGTATCTGAACGGTGAGGTTTTGAATTTAATAATACAGTTGACCCTTGAACAGTGCAAGGGTTAGGGGGCCAACCCTCCGTGCAGTTGAAAATCTGAGTATAACTTAGTCTGCCCTCCGTATCCGAGGATGCAACCATCCAGGGATGGTGTAGTACTGTAGTATTTACTGTTGAAAATAGTAAGTGGACCTGCACAGTTCAAACCCATTGTTCAAGGGTCGACTGTATTTTTAATCTCTCCAAGAATGGAAACTCCCTTTATTTGAAAGAGCTGGTTATTCACTTTCCACATATTTAACTTTAGTACTTGATTGGCACTTATTTTGATAATAGGAGAATGCCTGAACATTATCTCAATTCCTCTTACTCCAAATGCTATGAGGTAGATATGATTTATATTCTCATTTTCAAGTGAAAATTGAGGCTCAAAGAGGTTAAGTAAATTGTCCAATGTAGTTAAGCAGAGGGCTGAAATTCAGATTCTTGGAATCCAGTTTCACTTTTTCTTTCAACCTACACCATCAAATAAGGTAGCCACTAACCACATATGACTGTTTAAATTTAATTTTAATTAATTAAAATGAAATAAAATGTAAAGTTTAGATCCTCACTTGCACTAGCCACATTTCAAGCGCTCAGTAGTCACAGGTGGCTAGTGGCTACCTTATTTGGACACTGCAGATAAGGAATATTCCATCATTGCAGAAAGTTCTATTGGATAATGCTGCTTTAAGCCATATTGTCTCTTTTAGATATGTTGACACATTTCCTCAGAATATATTGCAGTTCTGTCACAAGTTATATGGATTTAAAATTTTACTGTGAAATCTCATTCATGTGAAGTTTCTTCATTTGCATAGCACCAAGTTAACTTTGATCTGCAAATTAATAATATAGATAAGAGTCAAGGAGACATTAAACACACTTCAGAGACCAAAGTTTTTAACCATCAAATAACTCCAGAAGCACTCACTTAGATGTAAGCAATTGATATGATAATTACACATCATTTTTATTTATTCATTAAAACCAGGATCCCCTAAATTGCCCTGGTAGGAAATAATGTGGTTAGCCTAGTTCTTTCTAGCAGCCCTTCTGCTATTCCTAAATTCTATGTAAAATCATTTTATACTATTGACTTACCTTCCTCTCTTCCTTTGGTAAGTCAGTAGCATAAAATACTTTCACGCTGAAAAGTTTTTTTAATTATACTATGATTTTTAAAATTAATATTTGTTTATTTGTCTGTGTCAGGTCTTAGTTGAGGCACATGGGATCTTTGTTGCAGCATGCGGGATCTTTTGTTGCTGCACGCAGGCTCTTCGTTGCAGCTCGCGGGCTTCTCTCTAGTTGTGATGCACAGGCTGTAGAGCACGCAGGCTCCGTAGTTGCAGCTTGCAGGCTTAGTTGCTCCATGGCATGTGAGATCTTAGTTCCCTGACCAGGGATCGAACCCACGTACCCTGCATTGGAAGGCAGATTCTTAACCACTGGTCCACCAGGGAAGTCCCTCATGCTGAAATTTTTACTAGCTCAAGATCTAGTTCCAAAGCCCTTGCTTCTTCCACTATATCCCAGGACTCCCTGGCAGGAGTGCTCCTGTGGGCCCCTCACAGAGGCTGGCACATAGTAGGGGTTCCATGAAAATCTGTTGATTGGTAGACAAAGACAGTTCTTTCAGGATGCCACCCATTGGAGTAGACTCTGATTTTCTACAAAGAATTCATGGATTAAAAAGAAAACTCTCTCGTTTCTTCTTTTTCCTTTACCAGTCTTTTCTGCAAAGCCTTCATGATGAGATAAGGGCTTCCTGTTTGTAAGGAAGATGTTTTCTGGGCACTCAGGTGGGAGTGGGGAGTGCTAAAAGAGATGTATCTAAAAGAGATATTATAGAAACTTTCCAGTGGCTAAGACTCTGTGCTCCCAATGCAGGGGATCTGGGTTTGATCCCTGGTCAGGGAACCAGATACCACATGCTGCAACTAAGAGTTTGCATGCCACAACTAAAGATCCTGCACGTGGCAATGAAGATCCCATGTGCCGCAACTAAGACCCGGTGCAACCAAATAAATAAATAAAATAAAATAAAATAAAATAAAGAGACATTATGGCTTAAAGCAGCGTTATCCAATAGAACTTTCTGCAATGATGGAATATTCTGTATCTGCAGTGTCCAAATAAGGGGTGGGGGTGGGGAGTGCTATCCAGCCTGAGGATTTGGGAACGAAATCTGCCAGCTCCTTCAGAAGGGACAGCTGCCTTCCCACGGCACCAGTCATGGGTTAGGTCCATCAGTCCCTAAATATTATGTTGAGCACTTTTGCCAGGTACAGGTTCTAGGTAACAGGAGAGAGAAGAGAATTTCGATTTCTTTAGAGAAGAATGGCACTTGTATTCCTAAATCTTTAGCTAAGGTGGTTTCTTATAACTTGCTTTGTTTGATCATACCAAACTTCAATGCCTTTTTTAGCAGAAATAAAGCTCAATTCCTCAATTTAGCAGTAAGTTTCAAAGAATATGACTTGTCAATTCCTTATGTTCTCTAAAGGAAATTTATAATGCGTAGGCCATAAGAGAAGAAAGAAAAATTAATAGAAACAATATAAGTGTATGTTGACTATTTAGTCTTTATTTGGAGGAAATTAAACAATTAGAACCCTCCAAATTTCTGAAGTTTAGATATCTGAGCATTTTTTTTCCCGCCACTTGTGGGAGCCAATCTCTGGTTCAGGAAAGGCTAGAAAGAGATCTCTTTGTCATGAAGTCTTTGCCAGCTCCTGTATAATATCTGTGGCAGAGTCAGGACCATTTGAAAACTTAACAAATGTGCCAAAAAGAAAACCACCACAACTGTCTGAGCACTTTTTAAAGGCACTTAAAGGGGAAGTAGATATTACATTTTTACTTTTTGTTCCAAAAAGCAATTAGGCCTTTTTCTTCTCATTCCTCTGTAATTCCTGCACATGACTCCTAATATTACAGGAACAGGCATTTATTTGCACAGCCTTCAGCTAACTCAACAGTCTTTGTCTCCTTTGGAAACTGTATGGTAGATTGATCCAAGGTCACATGTCCTCTGAAACCAATTAGCAGGTGTGTCATCACTGCCATAGGCTGCTCTGCTGATTGTTCTTAGTCTGAAAATTGACAGGTGGAGCACATGCTCCATTCCTGATACAACTGAATCCAAGTCTCTAGAAGACACTAATGTTTCTGCCTAAACTGTAGAGCCTCACCCACTGTGGTCCTCTAAAGCAAGCCTTGACCATCAAGCATCTGAGAACTCTCACAGGCTCACAAAAATGGCTCAATTAGCCTGCAAAAAGATGGGAATAA
This sequence comes from Hyperoodon ampullatus, assembly GCF_949752795.1. Lineage (NCBI taxonomy): Eukaryota > Metazoa > Chordata > Mammalia > Artiodactyla > Ziphiidae > Hyperoodon > Hyperoodon ampullatus. The sequence goes on along the minus strand of NC_136913.1, from coordinate 22,296,238 downwards.
GAGGCTGGACTTGGGAGTGTGTGAAACCTGGGGTTCCCTTGGTCTTCCAGTGCTGGGAACTATGGAGAGAAAAGGAATCTTACTGGTTTCTCTTATTTTTGTCCTTTATTCTAAGGGACTTGGAGCCAACTCTCAAATACCATGGAGTAAAGAGTATACAAGAACTGGCATAAAATTAATTTTGCCCCATTCTCACAATGAGCCCTCATAATGTGAAAACATACTCTTTATTTCAAACTCACCCCAGGTATTAGGACATTTGAAAAGTTCTCTTTGTCCTTCCATGAACTACAAATCCTCTCTCTCTCTCCCTCTCTTTCTTCCTCTCTCTCTGTCTCTCTCTCTCTCTCTCACACACACATACACACACACACGCAGAAGGAGAAAAGGAATTTAAAAAAATTGGAAAGTATTGGAATGTATGGCCCAGGACAAAAAGGAAAAATACCTGTTTCAAATCTGTTTTCCTCATTCCTTAAGACAGAAATAAAAAGTACAGAAGCATGTAAATAATAATTCTTTTGAAAGCAAAGACCAGTATGATTAGAATTTTTAACAGTACCATCATATTTACAAAAAATTAATCTTTAAGAGTTTGCCCTACATATATATTTTTTACTCTACATATTCTTTGAGAGTGAAGACTATCACATTCGTCTTAGATACTTGGCTCCTGACATACTGTAGATGCTTAGTAAATGTTCGTTGAATGAGTGAAAGGAGTTTAAATTGCTGTTTATTCTATATCCTCTTTGCCCAGGGAGAGTCCTGAGTTTGTCCATCTAAGGTCATCTCTAAGGTTATCTAGGAGAGTGAATGAGTTTCATCCCAGCCTTTGAGACACAGATCAGTGTTGGGTGAATCAACTTCAATTTGACTCCAAAAGCAGAAACTAACACACCATTGTAAAGCAATTACACTCCAATAAAGATGTTAAAAAAATTTGACTCCAGTCTCTAAATTCATATTATCATTAACACCAGCAACAAAGATGTGATCACTGTTTACAAGGCTCTCCACCTCAAATCCTGCCACACTCCTAGGGTTGCTATAGGTTTGTGATATCTGAAGGTTAGGTGGGACCTGCTTAGAGAGATGGCAGACTCACCCTCTACAATTCTTCCTCAGCTTCCCCAGAGATGGGCAGAGCTGGATCAGCCTCCAAGAGAGATGGGTAAGACTTGAACACAAATCTGTCCCATAAGTTCTTTTCCATGTGACTACCACACTTTTTCTTTTTTGTTTTTTTCAGCTGCGTGCAGCATGCGGTATCTTAGTTCCCCGAACAGAGGTCGAATCCGTGCCCAAGGCAGTGGAAGCCCGGAGTCTTAACCACTGGACCACCAGGGAGGCTCCTCATTGCAGTAGTTTCTCTTGTTGCGGAGCACGGGGTCTAGGCGCTCAGGCTTCAGTAGTTGTGGAGCACGGGCTTAGTTGCTCCGCGGCACGTAGGACCTTCCCAGACCAGGACCCCGTGTCCCCTGCGTTGGCAGGCGGATTCTTAACCACTGTGCCACCAGGGAAGTCCAATAAGAGTTTTGAAAAAAAAAATAAGAGTTTTGTAGGGCTTTCTCCATTATACAAGGTAGTGGAGAGTTATAATCACCAGGGAGTACAGAATTTTTCTTACCCTATACAATGCAGACCAGTAGGTCAATTCATTGAAAAATAAAATGGTTATAAGGGAGACTTGTTTTAAAAATGATAAATACATACATTAAACATTATATTTAAATTTAAAATAAATATTATACTTTGTCAATCCTTTAATTGGTCCACTGATTAGAGTTCTGTGTTTTCTTTTTCATTAGGCATACATATATGCAATGTCTCTGATTTCCAAATTTTGTAATTCTAAATGAAGTGAAAACTCAAGATACTTTCAAAATACTCTGAGTATAGAATCCTAGATTTGGGGGTATTTTGTCCCCTATCTTTTATAGTAGTCTTGTTTGCCCCTAATTCAACAGCAATTTTAAAAAGTCACATGACTGTATCTTTTCTTTCTAAAACAATTTAGTTTCTTTAAAAAAAACTTCGTTTCCCATAATTTTATCAATTTACATAACAGTTAATTAAATTATATTGTTACAATCACAAGTAAAATGGGCATAAACAGATTTGGGGAAAAGTTCAGCTAACTCTTGGAAAACGTATAACTCAACTGGTGGGAGCAAAAGTATCCAGGCATTCCCAAGAGTAGCTTACCTACTTAGTCTGAAGCATTCAGAGTGCTCTTAGGACTCTTAGGGGAAATGGACAGCATTGATTAATTCTGCAGGTTGCTTAACTTGGAGGTTATTTAAGAGAATAACTACCATTACTTTTTGGGCATAAAATGTTAATATATTAGTAATCAGAGCAGGAAAGAAATCTTTTTGTCTTCCATGCCTCAGGTGTACTGCCTTATGTAATGAGCACCTACTGTGGAGTGGGCACTCTGCAGATTGAAAGACATTCTTTTACAGATATAATTCACATTTTAAAGTATATAAGTCGGGCTTCCCTGGTGGTGCAGTGGTTAAGAATCCGCCTGCCAATGCAGGGGATACAGGGTCGATCCCTGGCCTGGGAAGATCCCACATGCCGCGGAGCAGCTAAGCCCGTGCACCACAATTACTGAGCCTACGCTCTATAGCCCGCGAGCCACAACTACTGAAGCCCACGCGCCTAGAGCCCGTGCTCCGCAACAAGAGAAGCCACCACAATGAGAAGCCCGTGCACCGCAACAAAGAGTAGACCCCACTCACCACAACTAGAGAAAGCCCGCGCACAGCAACAAAGACCCAACACAGCCAAAAGTAAAATAAATAAATAAATAAATAATAAAGTATATGTCAAGCTGTACACCTGAAACTAACACAACATTTTAAATCAACTATAATAAAATTAAAAAAATAAAGTATATACATCAATTTTTTTAGTATATTCACAGGGTTATGTAAGCATCAACACAATTTAATTTTAGAACACTTTCATCATCCCCCAAAAGAAATTCCGTACTCATTAGCAGTCACTTTCTGTTCCCTCTTAATACCCCCAGCACAAGGCAGCCATTCATCTACTTTCTGTCCTATGGATTTACCTATTCTGGAAATTTCATATAAATGAAATCATACAATATGTGGTTTTTTGTGTGTGTCTGACTTCTTTCACTTAGCATGTTTTCTTTTTTTAAAATTTATTTTATTATATTTTAATTTTGGCTGCGTTGGGTCTTTGTTGATGTGTGCGGCCTTTCTCTAGGTGCGGCGAGCAGGGGCTACTCTTTGCTGCGGTGCGTGGCTTCTCACTGTGGTGGCTTCTCTTGTTGCAGAGCATGGGCTCTAGGCGGGTGGGCTTCAGTAATTGTGGTGCATGGGCTTAGTAGTTGTGGCTCACAGGGTCTAGAGGGCAGGCTCAGTTGTTGTGGTGCCCAGGCTTAGCTGCTCCGTGGCATGTGGGATCTTCCCAGACCAGGGGTCAACCCCATGTCCCCTGCATTGGCAGGTGGATTCTTAACCACTGCACCACCAGGGAAGTCCCATTAGCATGTGTTTTCAAGGTTCAGTCATGTTGTAGCATGTATCGGTATTCCATTCTGTTTTTGTGGCCAAATAATATTCCATTGTTTGGATATACAACCATTTGTTTCTCTATTCATCAGTCAATGGACATTTGGGTTGTTTTCACTTCTTGGTTATTGTGAATAATGCTGCTATGACATTCGTGTACAAGTTTTTTTGTGGACATGTTTTCAATTCTCTTGGGTATATACCTAGGAGTGGAACTGCTAGTTCACACGGTAACTCTACTTTTAACTTTTTGAGGAACTTTCAATCTGTTTTCCAAAGAGGCTGCACCATTTTACATTCCCACCAGCAATGTGTGAGTGTTCCAATTTCTCCATATACTCACCAATACTTGTTATTTTCCATTAAAAAAATTATAGCCATTCTAGTGGGTGTGAAGTGGTATCTCATTGTGGTTTTGATTTGCATTTCCCTATTGGCTAATGATGTTGAGCATTTTTAATGTGCTCATTAGCCATATGTATATCTTCTTTGGAGAAATGTCTACTCAAAGTCTTTGCCCACTTTGAATTGTGCTATATCTCTCAAAGACCCATCTTTGCCTTAAAACAAGGTCTCTCAACTTTGGCATTATTGACATTTGGGGATGGATAATTCTTTGTTGTGTGTGGTTTTCCTGTGCATTGTAGGATGTGTAGCAGCATCCCTGGTCTCTACCCACCAGATGCCAGTAGCACCCTCCAACTTGTGACAATCAAAACAGACACTGAAAAATCACCTTGGGGCGGGGGTGCACAAAATCTCTCCTAAGCAAGAACCACTACTGTAAAGGATCCTTCTGTGCATCTAAGAAACACATGGAAACATAATTCAGTTTTAGTGATGTGGTGGAGGCAGAAGTATTCTGAGTGGGTTGAGGATGATGTGAGAAAATGGATGGACCCTTGGGATATGAACTGATCTTCCCAAGTCTGGTTGGTGAATTAATTGACAAAATGAGAGATAGATATCAAGGTTACAAATGAGGATTAGGTCACATGATGAGATAAATAATAATTCAATATAATAACACAAAATGAGTTATAAGACTGTATATGAAAGTATCAAAAGTGTGGTATATCTAGAACTGCTTATAGGATTTCTGAGACAGGGAATTTACTGGGAGCTGGTCTCTGGGGCCGAGTGTCGTCCCTTGACCCTCCTAGGCATGAAGCTCAAATGACTGTTAAGTGGCCTTTCCCTGTTAGACAGCTGTCAACTTCATTTCTCACGTTAGTCTCATCTCTTGGTGGTGATGTGGACACATCTGTCTCAGACATAGATGGTTGGATTGTAAGGAACATCACCCACTAAGCTAGCTTTTTCAGTAGGGAGGAATGCAAAGGGCTGTTTAATAGAAGCCACAGAAAGCTGAAAAGCAGGCCTTAGCAAGGTCAGAAACTAGGGCAGCTTGAGAAGCTGTCAGGAGGGGTCGTCTGTAGACATACTTATTCTGCTACTCTGCTCACAGTTCAGCTCCTGACCCACTCAGTCTCCACCTTTTTTTTTTTTTTTTGGCCACTCAGTGTGGCATGCGGGATCTTAGACCAGGGATTGAACCTGCGCCCCTTGCAGTGGAAGTGCAGAGTCTTAACCACTGGACCACCAGGGAAGTCCCCAGTCTCCACCTCTTAGTTCTAATTCCTGAAAGAGGGAATCTGAGGATCTCAGAAACCACTAAGTAGTCCATGGCTTGGCTCTCTTAATTGGGTGTCCTAACTCAGTTCCCTGGGCTGTGGGGTGGGGCAGTTTTCATAGAACACATGGGGTGGGGTGAGGGAGAAATAAAGAAATAGGAACCACATCATAGATGCTTAAGCCATTCCACCACGTGTACAGATTTTTTCCCCACTTTTTACCTTAATCATTCTTACCCCATTCTTCTCTCCCCACACCCCAACACACAACACATCTCACAGAAACAGCCTTACCATTGTTTGCCAGTTGAATACACAGTTACACCATTTTCCTGACTCTCTCCTTCAGTGCCTGTGGTACTATGGTCTTGACCTCAAGTATTCTGACTTCAGAAGGGATGGAGGGGAGAGAGGAATTACCCATCATGTTTTCTATTTAATAATGACATGCTAGGCAGGTGTCATCTAAACCTAGCTGGGCAATTTTTTTTAATTAATTAATTTTTTAAATTTATTTTATTTTTGGCTGCGTTGGGTCTTCGTTGCTGCGCGTGGGCTTTTCCCTGGTTGCGGCAAGCGGGGGCTACTCTTCATTGCAGTGCACGGGCTTCTCACTGTGGTGGCTTCTCTTGTTGTGGAGCACAGGCTCTAGGCGCACGGGCTTCAGTAGTTGTGGCACGTGGGCTCAGTAGTTGCGGCTTGCGGGCTCTAGAGCGCAGGCTCAGTAGTTGTGGTACACGGGCTTAGTTGCTCCGTGGCATGTGGGGTCTTCCCAGGCCAGGGATCGAACCTGTGTCCCCTGCATTGGCAGGCGATTCTTAACCACTGCACCACCAGGGAAGCCCCCTTAGCTGGGCAATTTTAACAAGAGAAATATATCTGTTTGGGGAGTAGTGTCTGAAACCTCTTCATCCCAAACCTCCCCCATTGGCATAACTGTTCGGAATAAAGACTACCAAGCTGTTGGGAGATGGTACATCCTTCCCACTAGTTAATAAAGTGATGCTCTGCCTTCACAGTGTATTAATTAAAAAGGTAATCAGTGCATGATTCAAGTTTGCTGTTTGAAACTCAACAGCAATAAACTCAGAACACTACTCAGATTTTTTTTCTCATAAAGAAATGAATAACAAATTAGGGCCACAGAGATAGAGTAATCACATTTTGAATGATTTCTCCTGAGTATGCCTTTAATAACCTGTATGCGTCGGGTAAGAAGAACAAAGAAAGGCAAAGTTAATTATCTAGGAAAATCTTCATCTAGGAATTTTAGTCACATTAGCCCAGGGTTTCTCAGCCTTGGTACTACTGGTATTTGGGGCCAGATAATTCTTTATTGTGGGGAGCAATCCTGTGCCTATAGTAGGATATTTAGCAGCATCCCTGGTCTCTAACCAGTAGATGCCAGTAGCACCCCTCTACCCAGGTTGTGACAACCAAAAATGTCTCTAGACGTTGTTAAATATCCCCTGCGGGGCAAAATCACCCTGGATTGAAAACTACTGAGTTAACTACACACGTTTCTTCTCACCCCTCATTCCCTGGATCCCTCCAGGGTTTGCTGTTTTAAATTCTTGGAACCAAACGTACCAGGCCATCTACATTTTCCAGGGAGTAATATGAAAAGAAGTTGACTGGGTCAAAATTACTTGTCCAGATGACAAGAAGGGCTCCTTGCATTTCTGTATTGAAAAGTAGCAGACAAAAAGAACAAAGGAAGAAAGTCTAAAAACGTATTTATTTAAGGCACTCAGCTAAACATATTTATTCCCTACAAAATCCTCAGGGACATCATTAGCCTTATTTTATTGGTGAGGAAACTGAGGCCAAAAGATGCTGAGTAATTTGCTGAAGAACACACAGTTTGTAATTTAGTAGTGGAGCTAGAAGTCTGACGGCAAACTTTGTGCATTTATACACATTGCCTCAGTATAGGCATTTAAAGTGCTAGACAGCTAATAAAGCAGTGACCAATTTTTATCTTTTCAAAAATACTTTTATTATGGAGAGATTCAAACACATGCAAAATTAGACAAAACAGTTCCTTCCCATTTGTGCTGTTCATGTACACTTCACCTAGCATCAACAATGATCAACTCATGACCAATATTGTTTCATCTAGAGCTTTTCAACATTGCCATTATGGACATTTTGGGCTGGATAATTATTTGTTACATGTGTCCAGTCCACACACAAGACAAAGCAAGACCCTAGCCAACGTCTGACTGATTTGACTGGTAAAAGTACATTGAGTTGCTTTTGGTTTCAGACAGTTTTTTTTTTAATTTTTAATTTTTAAATTTTTGGCTGCGTTGGGTTTGTTGCTGCTCGCGGGCTTTCCCTGGTTGCGGTGCACGGGCTTCTCATTGCAGTGGCTTCTCTTGTTGAGGAGCATGGGCTCTAGGTGTGTGAGCTTCAGTAGTTGTAGCACACGGGCTCAGTAGTTGTGGCACAAGAGCTCTAGAGCGCAGGCTCAGTAGTTGTGGTGCACAGACTTAGTTGCTCCGTGGCATGTGAGATCTTCCTGGGCCAGGGTTCGAACCCATGTCCCTGCATTAGCAGGAGGATTCTTAACCACTGTGCCACCAGGGAAGCCCCCAGTTTATTACTTACATAGACGTGAAAGAAATGTAGCCAGCTTCCTGTAGTCCTTGTCCCACATATCGAAAAGGACAACATGGAAACAAAAGAGGCCAGATGACCTCAACTCCCATTGATGAGGAGCCCATTGTAAATGGCAACTAAGTGGTTTTCTACTCTTCAGCTCTACGGTGAGGAGGGCAGGGCAGGAAGCTCCATACTTCAGTAGAACCAAGAAGGCATTAGAAACTCTCAGGACAGCCTCTCAGAGGACGTAGGGAGGGAGTGGGAGATGGGCTCAGAGCGGCTCCTAACAGGCCGCCCATCTCTCATGTTCCAGGAAGATCACAGGGCATTCTGCCAACACTCAGATGAGCTGCAGTTCAAGTCTTTGCCGGTGTGAACTACATGGAGAGGTTCAAGGTCATCAGGGTGCCAGGGCAGAACTATTCCCTCACAGTGGAGGGTTGTTCCTGTGCATTGTAGGATGTTTAGCAGCATTCATGGCCTCCACCCACTACATGCCTGGAGGACCACCCCACACGATGCGACAACCAAAAATGTCTCCAGACATCCTAAATGTACCTTGGGGGGCAAAATTGCACCCAGTTGAGAACTATTCATCTAGAGTCCTATCCACTCCTCACACCCACACGATATATTTCACCTGCAAATACTTTAGTGTATATTTCTAGTTTTTTAAAACATGAACACAATATCATTTTCATACCTAAACAAATTAATAATAATTCTTTTATAGCATCCAGAAACTGTTCAAATTTCTAGTTGTTTCATAAACCTTGTAATTTTTTTACAGTGTTTTGAATTAGGATCCTAATAATATAGTCTATATACTTCAATTGATTGCTATGTCTTCTAGATAGTTTCTTTCAATTTTTTTTTTTTTTTTTTGCTGCAAAAAGCTTTATTGTTTCCATTTGGTCCAAGGCTTGGGAGAGAGCTCCAGGGTGGTTAAAAAGCTGCCTAGTGGCTGCAGAGCGGGGCTTCAGGCAGAAGCCCTGACGCCACAGGGGCTCCTCAAAGGCCGCTGGGCTCCGGACGCTCCTACTCGTGCTGGAGAGCGAGCCTTTCCACGAGGGACTCGCCCAGCCCCGCCTGGAGACCAGCCGGCCTGCGGAGGTTGGTCACAGGTGGGCGCGCATCTTCTGGATGAGTTTCACCTGCTCATCTAGGAGGCGGCTCTCCCGGAAGTCACGGGGGCGGGCGTCTGCGCGGGCAGAGCTCAGGGCGTGCAGGTCCACAAGGGCCTGGTTCAGGTTCTCCTCCGCGAGCACGACGGCTTCCACAGCGTCCTGGGTTTCACCCCACTCATCCTGAGACGCTTCTGAACATCCTGGAGGGCGCGGCTGCCGCGCTGCTTTTGCATTTTCAAGAGACGCTGGGCGCCCTCACGCTTCCCCTCAGGCGCTTCGCGGAAAAAGTGGCCCAGGCCCTCCAGAGCCGCGTCGCGGCGGTGGAAATAGGAGCCCAGAGAGAGGTAGGTGCGGGAGGCGGCAGATGCCTGTTGACCAGGCGGTTGGCGGCGGCCTCCACCTCGGCGGAATCATTCTGACGAATCTGGGAGCTCGTGGGGGATCGGTCATACGGAGTTAAGCTCAAAATATGGTGCTGGCGGTCCCGGTGGCCGAGGCCAGCTGAGCGGCTGGTTCCGAAGGTTGCGAATGGAACACAGGTTGGAGGTGGTCGGAGGCGAATGCGAGGGGCGCCCCGGGTCTGTTCCGTCCAAACACTGTTGTAGCAGGAGACGGAGCCGCGGGAGCACCCAGCGCTCTGCCTCTTTCAATTTTTTGATTGTACAAACTGGGTTTGTCCTATAGAGCGTCCCACAATCTGGATTTTGTTGATTGCATCCCTGTGCCGTTAGCATACTCCTTTATCCTTTCTGTATTTACCGTAAATTGGTCTTGGATCAAGAGGTGTGGTCACAGCCAGGTTCTGTTTACTTGGCAAACTACTTCATAGGTGGTGCGTGTACCTCTATCAGGAGCATATAACATTTGGGATTGTCTTTTTGTCATGTTAGCAGTTGTTGATGCTCACTGTCTAGATCCAGTCATTCACTTGGCATTATAATATATGGCTAGTCTCATTCATTGCTTTTTTCATTACCTTCTTCATTACTCATTCTACAATGATACACTTCTCCTTCCTTATTATTTGGTCACCCAGAGGTACAGTTTGTAGAGGAAATGTAAGATACATGCTTGATTCTTTCCCTCCAGTTCCCAGTTTTTAAAATAATGCATTTGTTCCCTTGAATTTTCCAATGCAGACAACTGAGGTTTGGGGTTTGTTTGGGATTTTTTTTTTTGGTAGTATTAGGAACTCATGGATTTAAACGTATTTGGTGGATTTCAATCCATTGCAGTTCTTACCCTTTGGATGCTTCCCCTTTCATCTTTGGTTGGCAGGAGTCTCTCCAAGTTGGTCCCTGAGTCCTTTCGATAATTTCTATCCTTTTAAAAAAGGATAATAGAACTTACATGTTCACGAGTATTTTTTAATGATTTTTAAAAATTAATTAACTTATTTTTGGCTGCATTGGGTCTTCATTGTGGTGCACGCGCTTCTTACTGTGGTGGCTTATCTTGTTTCGGAGCACGGGCTCTAGGTATGTGGGCTTCAGTAGTTGTGGCACACGGGCTCAGTAGTTGTGGCTTGTAGGCTCTAGAGCACAGGCTGAGTAGTTGTGGCGCACAGGCTTAGTTGCTCCGCGGCATGTGAGATCTTCCGGAACCAGGGCTCGAACCCGTATCCCCTGCATTGGCAGGCGGATTCTTAACCACTGTGCCACCAGGAAAGTCCCTCACATGAGTATTTTTATCTTCACAGTTTCACCCTACAACAGTGTTACTTAAAGTGTGGGCGTCAGGCAATACCTGTGAGCTGATGGAACGTCAAATTGACTGGCCCTACCCAGGCCTACTGAATTAGAGTCTCTGGGAATGGGGCCCAGCAAACTGTAGTTTAACAAGTTCTCCAGGTGATTCTTATGCACATTAAAGTTTGAGGACATATGCTGTACAAGAATTGACTTCAGGGTAGGACAGGAATAAAGACACAGACTTAGAGAATGGACTTGAGGACATGGGGAGGGGGAAGGGTAAGCTGGGACGAAGTGAGAGAGTGGCATGGACATATAGACACTACCAAACGTAAAACAGATAGCTAGTGGGAAGCAGCCGCATAGCACAGGGAGATCAGCTCGGTGCTTTGTGACCACCTAGAGGGGTGGGATAGGGAGGGTGGGAGGGAGATGCAAGAGGGAGGAGATTTGTGGATATATGTATACGTATAGCTGATTCACTTTGTTATACAGCAGAAACTAGCACAACATTGTAAAGCAATTATACTCCAATAAAGATGTCAAAAAAAATTGACTTCAGAGCCTAGCTTTGGCTCACCTTCCTCACTTAAGATCCCTAGCCCTTCAGGAATTTTTTGCCAGCGTAGACCACCCCTCTGTTCTTATGGGATATCATCAGAGGGTACAGTCATCACTGAGGGTTATTGATTGATAGTTTGATAGGTGAATGATGAATCTGGTTAATACCTCTTTGGATCCAAAAATTCCAATATAATTGCTTTTCATAAGTGGCCTTATAAAGCTGCCACGATGAAAATTTCAAAAGAATTACTCCAAAAATGTTTTGAGCAATGGTGGTATTATATGTGCTAGGGACTGCCATGGTTTAATGCTAATGGTTTTGCTCCTATTAAGTTCTAATGGTTGAATGGTGTGGTGAGGTTATCCAGACTATTTTGCAGAAATAGAGGATTATTTTTCTTTGAAAGTGCTTATTCCATGCTTGCTTAGTTGCTTACTCAAGAGAATTTCTTCTTGTAGCAAAGATGGGTTTCTGTGGAAGCACACTGACTGTATATAGTTATTCTCAAGCACCATTAGTGAGTCAGTCATTCAACATAGCCTCTCATCTGGCACATAAGTAGACTAGGTTTAAAATGATTGCTTTTAGACATAATGGTTTTCACATAGCCAGCTTCGTGGGACACATACACTAATAGGGCTTATTTCTTTCAATGTAAACAAAATAGAGATTCTTGGAAAAAAGAGAGCCTAATAGCTTTGGGGTCAAGACCCATGTCTTAGTAAAGTCTCTCACCATATCTGCTTCACCATAGTGGTTCTGAACTCTTTTTTTTGGTTTTGTAATTTTAAAAGTTCTGATACTGTTCCCAAGGCCAATTAGGCCAGAATATCTAGAGAGTGGGAATGTAGCATCAGGTATTTGAAAGGCCCGCCACCGCCAGGTGATTCTAATGTACAACCAAGGCTGAGAACCTTGTGGAGTGAAGCAGAGACAATGAGAAACTTTATTAAGACATGAACTTATACCCCTAAAGTGTTAGGCTCTCTTTTTTCAAGAATAAGATGTCTGATATACTTGGGGGCCTTTAGAAAGATCAGTTCTCACCAGCACTACCTGATATTATTCAGAGATTTACATTTCACTCACAGAGAAGATAACCTGCTGAGTCTACTTCTGCTTGTATGATGGAGGAAGAGCCCATCTGATGCTACTTTTTGGAGGATTTATTAGAGGATGTGAAGACAACTTGAATGAGTGTTTCAAGATGACATCCTCCATTGGTACCTACTGAATGAGTCAAATATGAGATTTATAGGGGCTTAATAAAAGGTTTTACCTAGCTAGGTTGTATTATTTATGTCAAACTAAATGAAAAGCTTTCAACAAGAAGGCTATCCACAGAGAGCAAGCCAAGCAGGGTATGGGAAATGAGCTGCAGAGGCAACATATGATGAGCAAGGGCTTTGAAGTCCAACAGACCTGAGTTTGAAACTCAGCTCTGCCATTGACTGGCTCCATGACTTTGGGCAAATTACTTAACCTCTCTAATCACGGATTCTTTTCTGAAAACCTGGCATAGTGCCTGTGATTGACACAGTAGAGTTTCACAAATTACTAAGTATTAAAATTACAGGGAATGTATTGTTCGAATATCTGGAGATGAGATACAAGGTCCAGCTCATGCTAAGGAAGGTGTGGTATTCAGAATAATGCCCCCACCACATATGTCCACATCCTAATTCCCAGAACCTGGGAAATATGTTACTTTACATGGCAAAAGCGATTTTACAGATGTAATTAGGTTCAAGATCTTGCAATGGGAGTGAGTATCCTGGATTACCCAGGTGGGCCCTGTGTCATCACAAGGGTCTTTTCAAGAGAAAGAGGCAGGCAGGAGAGTTAGAGAAGATATGACTCCTGAAGCAGAGGCTGGAGTGGTGCAATTGCTGTTTTTGAGATGGAAGGAAGAGGGTTGTGAGCCAAGTAATGCAGGCAGCTCTAGAAGCTGGAAAAAGCCTCCTCTAGAGGCTCCAGAAGAAAGGCAGTCTTGCTGATACATTGGTTTTAGTCCACTGAGATCCCTTTCAGACTTCTGACCTCCAGAACTTTAAGATAATAAATTTGTGTTATTTTAAGCCACTACATTTGAGGTAAATTGTTACAGCAGCAATAGGAAACTAATACAGAAGATTAAACCAAATCTCTCTTTGAGCATTCAAAGATACCAAGTACAGATTTTGCAAGATGAAGATTTCACTTTGGAGTCCAGGCCATTCAAATCAATTAGTATAAAGTCCAAGGATTGTAATAATAGTTTACTTGTAAATGAATTTATCTATCCTGGCATCGGATGGTCTTGATTCTTCACTTGCCAGTCAAGCACATTTGTAGCACGTTCAGAAGGCCCCTGGCACAATCCTCAGGACCCTGCAGTATTTGCTGCAGTACTGAGAAACTGCCTGGTGGGAAAGCAAGAAGGAAGAAAACTGGTAATGGCAGATCAATAACCAAGAAAGACAGCTCTTGGGGATTATCAGGAGAAGTGGCGATCTGGTCAACTATTCTGGAGGACAATTTGACAATAGCATCAAAAAATGTATATAAAGCCTTAAAAATGCAAGTCCTCTGACTCAGCAATTCTACTTGTAGGAAAATTTATCCTAGGGGAAAAAGCTGGATTAGTATGCATATCATTTACCTGCTTAAAAAATCCTTTCATGGAACACTTGGGGAGACTCAAGGCAGACAGCAGTACATCCACTTACATTGGATAATTAAAAGTGGCAGGTGTTTGTACTGGCCATAGCTTGGTCTACATGTGAATCTGGTTAGATTAACCTCGAAGTTCCCCAAGCCACCTTTGCTACATTTGATCTCTTTTACGAAAATCACTGAAACGGTGATTGTGACTAACAGTTCCAATGTTAAATTGGTGTCTGCCCTTGAATACTTATTATAAACTATCATCCAATTTTGTGACTTAAATAAATTAAAATTTTTATATGTCTGTGTAATTGAGCACTTAAGTGTTGAAAATTACCTATATTCTTACCCACTGACATTCAGGTAATATATTTGTCATGCAAAAGCTGTGATTCCAAATTATGCTCAAATCCAAGTGAGGAATCTTTATTCATTTTTTTTTTCTGTTGTGTTATCTGTTTTGGCTGTATGTTTGGACCCAAATTCCATCAAGGAGGGACCAAAATTTACACAACATTCTTGAGTATGATGGCGGCTGCATTTGAAGTTTTGATTAAACTGCTCTACATGTGTGATTATTACTTGTAAACAGATGATTAGATATTAATTAGACAATAAGTGATTGTAAAGCACTTAGAAAATAAAAGTGTTTATAAATACCACCAACTAATAGCAACAGTAATTCTTTACTGACTACACAGCTGCTAATGTCAATAAGAATGATTTATTCTAGCTAAATATGCAAAAAAGCTGCTATCATATCTGTTTTGCTACAGCAAAACAAAATATATCATATTTACAAGTGATTTTACATCAGTGTTTAGATAAATACATCTCATTTTGATAAAAACAACTTATCTCTTTTAGGACCTTCTCAGACACAGGTACAACCATTGTGGCGTGGTGTCTTTGAGTGCTAAGAACTGAAGCTCCTTCCTGCTCATCTCTCTGACTTACGTCAAATATTTATTTCTTTAAAATATAAGATGTAGGGCTTCCCTGGTGGCGCAGTGGTTGAGAGTCCACCTGCCGATGCAGGGGACACGGGTTCGTGCCCTGGTCTGGGAAGATCCCACATGCCGCGGAGCGGCTGGGCCCGTGAGCCATGGCCACTGAGCCTGCGCATCCGGAGCCTGTGCTCTGCAACGGGAGAGGCCACAACAGTGAGAGGCCCGCGTACCACAAAAAAAAAAAAAAAAAAAAATAGAGAGAGAAAGCTTAAATGTAATGCGTGCTCTTAAAAAAATAAACAGATATACGATGTTATGACATTTTTATCCACGTGTGATGAGGACATGAAAGGTATTTGCCATAAGACATAGATCATATTAGAACTTTATGATGGGGCACTGAAATGGTATTAGTTGCAGATCCTCCAGATGCAGTTGCAGACCCTGAGACAAGAATTCAAGTTCAAGTTAATTTGGGAGGCGAGTCCAGGAAACACCCACAGGAGTGTGGGCAAGCGAGACAAAGAAAAGAAGGCAGCCAATACAATTTGGGGCGCTCTGTCAAGCCAGCTACCACCATGGGAAATTGAACTTAATCCCACTGGGGAACTCTGGGAGTCAGTGTAGAACAGCGTAGATTCAGTGATCCCACTTGAGGACTGAGGGCAGTGCGGTATTTGTACATTCACTCCTCTCAGTCATTGCTTGAGAGCTCTTGGGGGTGTGAGCTGTGCCTTTTCTGGCCCTTCAGCCCTGTCTCAACGGTATTGTTGGGGAGAGGGGGCAGGGCTTTCAGTGGCCTGAGAAAGCCCTCAGGCAGAGATGCAGGTGCTGGCGACAATGGTAAGGCCTGAGGGGATCAGGGAAAGCTCAGTTTCTGCTCTGGGGAGATTATTTTAGTTCTTCCCTGCAGATATTTGGGAAGAGTATTTCCAATAATTTGGTGTTGAAGTGAAGACCGCTTGGGGGAAGAATGATATCATTTGTAGGTCTCTTGCAAGCTGAAGCAAAGGTCCCTATGACTCGGCTTCCTCATCTGATCAGCTGTTGAGGGTGTTACAGGTAGCACACGGTGAGTACCTAGCATAGTGCTCAGAGCGGAAGAGGTACTTGATAAACGGTAGAAAGAAAGATGGTGGTGCTTGTGAGGTGCAGCGCCGATCTAACAAGTTCTCATGAAGCCGTGCCCTACTTGTAGAGGTTACAAGACTCAAGAGCCCTGTCCCCAAAAGTTCCCTGGGGATTTTCTGAGCAGCCTGCCTCCAACACGTTCCCTCTGCTTCTGCTAACTGGAGATAGGACTCCCCCAGTTTCAGCTTTCTTGTTTCCCCCACTGAGCCCCTGCACCTTTCTATTCTCTCCCATGCTAACCTCTGCCTGCCTCTTCCCCACCCCGTATCCAGCCCTTGATTCCTTTGGGGAGAAAGGGTAATGTTCATTTTCCCCCCAACTATCGGGGTAGTAGATGCTTATTTTAAAATACTTGTTATAGACCTGAAAATATAAAAAAGAAATCAAAATCCCCCATAATCCCACCGTTTAAAGATGTTACTTAACATCCTGATGTATTTCCCTCCAGTGCTCTTTTCTAGGCATGTACATATCCCATAATCAGGATTATTTTTCAGAATCGTATTCTGTGGCCTGCTTTTCTCACCTGACACAATGTTAACATGTTCCCCTAGCATTAGATTTTCTTCAAAAACATGACTCCTAATGCATGTATAATACTATATGGATGTATTTAATTTTTATTTTAACCACTTCTCCTATTGCTGTAAATTGTACGTTTTTTTTTTTTTTTGCTTCTTGTAAATAAGTCTGCATTAGCATCTTTGTATGTAATTATTTGTGAGCTTCTGGTTGTTTCTTTGGGGATAAATTCCCAAGGGAAAGCCCTGGGTCAAAGGGTATGAACTCTAAAGGCTGTAGCATGTACTGACAAATGTCCTCCATGGAGGTTTTTTTTTTAAAAACAATGTTAAAATTGTGTATAGATTTGTGTAACCATTACCATAATCAGGATACAGAACAATTCCATCACCCCAGTAACCCCTCTTCTCATCCCTTTATAGTCACCCCCCATATAACCCCTAGAGGGTTATGGAATACTTAATTCCATATTGTGTAATTAACTGGTCATTCTTAATCATCTTAATAGCATTACAAAGCCCCCAAGTTTAAATAACCCATTCAGGTATTATTAAGAAGCTCCTGAATCAGGTTGCAGTAGCAGCCAAGACTCTGATCCCCAGAGTGGGTGAATCTGGTAAGGACCCCTCTCAGAGTGGTGCCTGAGAGAGCTTATTTCTCCCCATTAGGACTGTGAGAGTCAGCCACGGGGCTGTGGGGAGAGGGGGATGAGAAGCCAAGACAAGGCTGGGGTAGGATTAGTGGGAATGGGGTTACTTATAGGGCTGACCCTCAAGGCAGTTAGAGGTCTAAATTTTGAGGTTCAAGGACTTCGGCTGATTATGTGTCAGGTACGACTTGGATTTAGCACATAATGGCACTGATGGTTAAAGGTCTGACTTAGGTGACACAATGAAGATGCTCAGGCAGAGGCAGCATCTTGTTTCGATGAGACGGGGCGGGGGAGAAGGGGGCATCTGCCCACTTTGACACAGTAAAGGCTGGAGGTGGGGGATAAGGGCACAGTCTAGGCTCTTGGGCGAGAGGGGTTTGCAAGGACCCCACTAGCCATCAGGACGCTGCTAAATAGGAACAGGTGAGCGTCCTATTCTAGAGAGGGAATTAGAGGACCAATTAGGAGCCAAGCTGGTAGCTCGGTGGCCCAGAACACAGTGGGGGTTAGGAGGTGAGGTGCTTTCCAACGGATCATGTACAGCCAAAAATAAATAAAATAAGTAAATTTATTTTTTAAAAAAAGAAATGCAAATTCCGGCCCTATCCCAGACCTACTGAGCCAGGTCTTGAGGGATGAATAATTTACATTTCCAACAAGTTCTCGGGTGACGCTGATGTTGGTGTGGCTGGTCCTGGAGCATACTTGGATGAAAACCACTGCTATGGATTAAAATGAAAGATTTAGAAGCCCCGGGACTTGTCTTAAGAGGATTTCTACCTAGATGTTTTTTCTGTCACTACACCTGCTGCAACCCCCTGCCCCGCCAAGCCCGCATCCTTCCAATCCCAGCTCCACTGCTTATGAGTTTGAGGCCCTGAGCAATTACTGTAAATTTCAATTTTCTCACCTGTAAGTGGGGATAATGTTAAGATTGACCTCTTTGGGTTGTTATGAAGATTAAACAATATCTAGGTAAAGTACCTAGCACTGTGCCTGTGCTTGATAAATGCTAGCAATTACCATGATTTTTTTTTTTTTTTTTGGCCAAGCCGCGTGGCTTGTGGGATTTTAGTTCCCCAACCAGGGATGGAAACCGGACCCTCAGCAGTGAGAGCGTGGAGTCCTCACTATGGACTGCCAGGGAATTCCCAAGCCGTGATTTTTATTAATGTTATTTTAAGTGTGATATTTCACTAGAACGAATACCTTTGTGAGTTCTTTTCTTTGGGTGTGTGTCTCCAGAACGCCCTCTTACAAATGGTTATTCCTGGACGATTTAGACATTAAGGTACATCATCTTTAATACCCCATCTGTGAGGTTTCTGTGATTGCCATGAGCATTTGGCTGAGAGCAGGGTGCTTAGGAAATGGGAGCACAGGAATAATAGACCAGCATAAGGAACAGTATATGGAAGCGCAGACAACAGCAAGACCTCATTGAGGAAACTCAGAGTAGCTGGGGAGGAGGAGGAATGGCCGAGGGAGGAAGTAATTGGGGAGGGCAGTCAGAGGTGGGAGGCAGGTTTTCGAAGACAATCTACCTCCTTCGAACTTCCTCTCAGGGCAGCCCCGGGGGTGAGCACCTGGGCTACACCAGGCCTCAGAGGATCTGCCATGGCTCTTCTTGCAGTCAAGGGGGTGAACACTCAGGTGCCCTCAATGAATGCCGTGAGAGGCCCTCCGAGGCCAGGTGGCAATTGTGGGCACAGGGAGTTTGGGCTCAAAAGTGGTTTTGTCTTCAGGGTGGCTCCTATTTGGCAAAATTCTGACTACAGCACAGCAAACATGTCAGGGACTTGGTCTTTTTTAGTGGAGGTCTGCTATGTTCTGTCTCGAGGCGCTCTGGGCACGTCAGGACGCGGTTTTTTCTTATCTGGGTAGTGCAGCCGGGGTCCCTAGCCCAGAATGGACCTTTGCAACTGAATTAAACAGGAGAAACAAAAGCAGCAAGTTCGGGCCCCCAGGGCACGGCCCACCAGCCAATGGGGCCCGGCCGCTCCCCGGCGGAGTGGTACTATTATGACAGTAGCCAACCAGCGCGCTCCATGCAAATGAGGTACTGTATCCCGCACCCGCAGCTCCAGTGTTGTCTGGTTGTTATAGTGATAAACTGAGGCCTTGCCTCTTGGGTTCTTGGAGAAGGAAAGTGCTGGGGGTGGAGGATAACCTCTTTACTTCCCCCTGGGAAGACGGAAAGAAGGGACGAAGAAGGGGGATGGGTGGGGAGGAGAAAAATACGTGACAAAGAAAACATTCTCTGCCTAGGAGGAGACTCTCAGAGGGTGTAGAACTGGAGGCAGCATTCACTGGCCATGCCAGTACTTACCACTGATGCTGAGTCAGAAACAGGTATCCCAAAATCCCTTTCCAATGAGCCTCCCTCAGAAACCATGGAGGAAATCGAGCACACATGCCCACAGCCTCGACTGGTAAGTAAAGACAAAGGATGCAAATGTATGCGTGGCTATGGCACAAAAGAGTTTCAGCGAGGAACTCTTTTATGCGCCCGCAGCCAGCGAGGAAAGCGATGCTTAGAGGATTTTCATGTAAATGAGAATAGAGCTACCGCCTAATCCTTCTCAGCTGTTTATACTTAGCTTCTATACCGAGCGCTGCTCTCAGCTTACAAAGCATTATTGTATTGGCTGGGTAGGAAACGGGCTGCTTGGGCTATGCTGTGTTTTTGTGCCTTGGGAGGAGGGGACGGGCTTTTTTCTTTTAGGTGTATTCTCATCTAAAGATACAGATCCTGTGGTACAATTTTAAAATGGCATTCTCTTCACAAAGCTTGAGACGAGTCCGTTGTTAAGTTCTAAATTCTAGGTAAGGAATGATTCTGCCCTCAACTAATTTTGGTGCCTAATGTCAGTTTTGGAAAGGTGAAAACGACATGGAAGCCAAACTTCCCCATTCGTTTGAAAATTTCAAAATAAATAAGTAAAAGGGTCCCTCGGTGATGTGTTTAGAAATAATGTGCATCTTAAATGAATTGTAAACATTTCCGGAGCGTGCTGTGAGGGTTTCTCTTCAGGTAGTGGGAACCTGGAGCAGCTACATTTACTTGGAAAGGGGCTGCCTGCCTTTCATAATGAAAGTGTGGAAACGGGCACTCAGAGCTTCCTTGCATCTCAGTTACTGGTATCCCAAATTTCATCAGCTTCTCCACCACTGGTCATGATTCCTTAAGTAAATGTGGAAGGTGGTTCTCAAACACCTCAACGTGTATCCTCAAGGAATCAAAAACACCAAATGGGTGGTGGATTTTCCGTGGCCTGAAGTCTTCGGGAACTTGGGGAGACCTCTCTTTGGACCCCCAAATCCAAGCGACATACTAGTTAGAGCTACACTCTCTCTAGCGATTTCCCTCGAGTTAAAAGGTGCAATATTTTGATTGGCTGTGGAGTTTGACCCTGGGAAGAGGTTTTTTTAAAAAAGGATTTTGTGATGTAGCATTTTCTGTGACCTCCCAAAATGAGGGCTCACAGATTTCAAGGCCAGTCCATCATGTAACTGTTATTTCTTCAGAAGGGTTAATAAGGGTTCAGAGGGAGACTTAGGACAATTTTGTAAAACATGAAAACCAAGCAAGTTACATTAGAGCACCTAGGGCTTTTGTTCACTGTGTTTCTACTTTTAAAGATATATTTTCTTAGGGAAGTTTGATATTAACTGCTCCCCAGCGCTTAAGCCACTTGCTGAACAACAAACACGATGTAGTACCTGTTTCTGATGGGATACAAACCATCCCCATCCCCTTGGTTTGTTACCAAGGGATTCCTTTGAGCCACTAAAAACTCTTTTTTTTTTTTTTTTTTTTTTTTTTTGCGGTACGCGGGCCTCTCACTGTTGTGGCCTCTCCAGTTGTGGAGCACAGGCTCTGGACGTGCAGGCTCAGCGGCCATGGCTCACGGGCCCAGCCGCTCCGCGACACGTGGGATCTTCCGGGACCGGGGCACGAAGCCATGTCCCCTGCATCGTCAGGCGGACTCTCAACCACTGCGCCACCAGGGAAGCCCCATATTTTTAAAAATAAATTTATTTATTTATTTTTGGCTGCACTAGGTCTTTGTTTCTGTGCAAGGGCTTTCTCTAGTTGCAGTGAGCGGGTGCTTCTCTTGTTGAAGAACACGGGCTCTAGGCAGGCAGGATTCAGTAGTTGTGGCACGCAGGCTCAGTAGTTGTGGCTCACCGGCTCTAGAGCGCAGGCTCAGTAGTTGTGGCACACAGCCTTAGTTGCTCTGCATCATGTGGGATCTTCCTGGACCAGGGCTCGAACCTGTGTCCCCTGCATTGGCAGGCAGATTCTTAACCACTGCGCCACCAGGGAAGTCCATCGCCCGCAGTATGTTTTTTAAAGTTAAACTGAATTTTCAGATTTGCATCGCACAACTTCCTGACAGGTCAAGGGCAGGGGAGAGGGGGGCATCCGGTTCCTGTTTGTGTATCATTTCGGTCTCTCGTGCCTACTTCTTTTCCTTCCCTTTTTGCCTTTTAGCTATTCTGCTCCTTGGTTGCTTCTGCCTGAGAGGGTGGGCAGAGGAAATCAAGGGAAGGAAGAAAGTTCAAGTACTTTCTACTTTCACTTGTGACAGCTCATCCTGGAGGTTAACTCCCAAGAACCATACAAAGCTGGCGGTGTTACACCTCCACCTCCCTGCCGGTTTAGAAATGAGAACTGAGGTTCAGAGAGGGTAAGCGACTTCTCCAAAGCCACATTGCTTTGAAGGGCTGTAGAGCTGGGATTTGAACACAGAGCTCTATACCTGCAAAGTGGAAGACCTTTCTCCTGCAGCACACCTTTAAGTGAGATACATTCTTTTTCCATCTTTTTGGCAGTTCTGGCTTAAAGTGTGTGTGTGTGTGTGTGAGTGTGTGAAGGATGTACAGAATTTGAACTGTTAAAGTGATTGCTTTGATAAAAATTCCCCATGTTGTCCATCATTATTGTGGTCTATTGAAAATTGGCTCTGTTTAAATAGGGGCTGCAACCAATTTATAAACCACTACTAAGTTTTTTGAAGCACCTTTTCTCTTATCAGCAAAATTGGGTCATTGTGGGGTTATATTCTAAATTTAGATTTACACTTAATAACGAAGGCACATATTAACTACCTAGTAACATAGTTGATGAAGAGAGTGGCAAGTGAAAATATTAAATTAGGATTTCTTTTTATGTTTTTTAGTAGTTTCTGTTGATCTTTAGCTTTGCTAATATCTTCATATTTCAAATTATATAAATTCTGTTTCTCCCATTACCCAAACATATTGCCCCAAGTCAATCGTGGGTCCCTCAGAGCGTGGCTGCTCTGTTGCTTAACTAACTTTGGAAAGTTCATGGAAGACTTGAGAGATTCCCCTCCAGAGGACAGGCTCCTTCCCCCACGTGTAACCAAACTTGGATTCATAAAGTTTAGAGGAAACAGGACTCAATAACAAAACATTATCTTTAAAAAAAGTAGCATTTACCAGAGTGGTTGTGATTGTATTAGCCGAGGCACACACTGGTTCCCCAA
Source organism: Hyperoodon ampullatus (assembly GCF_949752795.1). Taxonomy (NCBI): domain Eukaryota; kingdom Metazoa; phylum Chordata; class Mammalia; order Artiodactyla; family Ziphiidae; genus Hyperoodon; species Hyperoodon ampullatus. The sequence goes on along the minus strand of NC_136913.1, from coordinate 22,273,643 downwards.
ATTCACTCTAACTTTACCTAGAGATATGGAAAAGGACATTTCTGGGTAAATAAAGGGCCATAAAGCTTTACTGCAAGTCCCAGAATGTGACTTTATGTCACTGAATGTCACCCTCTGTAAATACGAATTTGATTTAAATCTCAGCAATTGTGTAAAATGCCCTTTTTTTTTTTTTTTTTTTTTTTTGCGGTACGCGGGCCTCTCACTGTTGTGGCCTCTCCCGCTGCGGAGCACAGGCTCTGGACGCGCAGGCTCAGCGGCCATGGCTCACGGGCCTCGCCGCTCCGCGGTATGTGGGATCTTCCCGGACCGGGTCACGAACCCATGTCCCCTGCATCGGCAGGCGGACTCTCAACCACTGCGCCACCAGGGAAGCCCCAAAATGCCCTTTTTTTAATGAACCATGCCCTTGATTTAACATGGCACTTGAGAAGGTGTGTACAAGTGTCCCCGTCTACATACATTTGTCTATATATTATTTACAGTAAAGGCTGTTTATTGTGACCCAGGTTAGCTCTGCCCACAGTGATTGAGTACCTACTACGTGCTGAGCTCTGAGCCCTGTGGTACTTTGTGATCCAGAGATTCTAGAAGAGACTGGCACACAAACAGATTGCTTTCATACATGTTGAGAAGGACACAGTCTGCAGAGGGGTGTGTTCCCAGGTGCAGTGGGGGCAGAAAGGAGAGAGCGGTGAACTCCTTGACAGCGAGTCCACGTTTGCCAGCGCGATGTAGAGTAGAAACCTGTCTTGTCCTCACCGTATCCCTGGTGTCTAATACAGAGCCTGGCATAGCCCTTTAAGGAAAGGGAGTGGGAAGCTGGCGTACCTAAATACACAGGACTTTAAAGCAATCTATACGTTAGACCCTTGTAAGTAGCAAATTGCTAAGGATATTGAGGATACAATGGAATCGTGTTCAAGGGGGAGCTTTTCTGGAAGGTATACCTGTAGGTTTTCCCCCTTTTTTTTTGTTGTTGGAAGGAAATATAAGAAAGAGTAAATAGAATTAAATAACACTGATAAAGAAGTTAGAAAAGAAATAGAAAATTACCTAGGTTTTATGATAGAGCCTTGGAAATGAAAAAGGGCTGGTTCGATATGCTACGTTAGCAGGAGTTCATTTTGGACTTCACTTCAAAGTGGAGCAGTGCCAAGAGACTGCTGTCTTGCAGAAGGTGCATTATGTTCATTGGGAGGTAGGGCACTCACCCGCTAGTGCTCAGAAAGATGACCAGATTTCCAGAGACGTCCTTGGCTTCCTTTACTAGCCTCGCCATCTATTTAGCTACTCACATAGCATACATTTTAAAAGCAAGATACTTACTGTGCTACGTCAGTGAAAATAAACAACCATGAGCTTCCTTGGGCATCTACTGTGGTTGACTGGAATTCTGCCCAAGGTTATTATTAGACATCTTCCTGCCGGTCTTGTTCCAAATGCAACATCCATTTCTTGCAGATTGATAATAGTCGGGCATATTGAACATGGGATCAATGAATTAGTTTCTCCCATTCTTTTAAGTTTATTCTTTCACTATCGCTCCAGTCCTCCTTCCCCAATTTGCTTAATGCTGAACTCCTTATGGAGGATATTAATATAAATCAAATATAAGAAGACAAGTCTGCTCTCTTTTTTTTTTTTTTTTGGGCTGTGTTGGGTCTTCATTTCTGTGCGAGGGCTTTCTCTAGTTGTGGCAAGTGGGGGCCACTCTTCATCGCAGTGCGCGGGCCTCTCACTATCGCGGCCTCTCTTGTTGCGGAGCACAGGCTCCAGACGCGCAGGCTCAGTAGTTGTGGCTCACGGGCTTAGTTGCTCCGTGGCATGTGGGATCCTCCCAGACCAGGACTCGAACCCGTGTCCCCTGCATTAGCAGGCAGATTCTCAACCACTGCGCCACCAGGGAAGCCCCTGTTCTTTGTTTTATTTTGGCATTTGAGCATACAGAAATGGAAAGGGTGTGTCCTCATTCAGGCAGTGAGGGGGATTTAAAGTATTCGGTGACGCAGGGCTTTAGAAAGGCACTGAGAGAAACCTCAGCCCCTGACCAATGATCCACAGTTAGCCAGCTGCTTAGAAACTTCCACACACAGCAAGGCACCAGGTGCTGTGGAGAGAAATAAAAGAAATAATCCAGAGCCCCTGCCCTTGAATATCGTTTTCATTTAACAGGAGGCAGTAGTTTGGTAGATGGAAGCATGCCAGGATGCTGAAATCCCTTAAGAGAGCTTTTTTTAAAATAAGTTTGGCTTTAATATATTGGGCTTTCTACAGCATTTAAGCTATATTTTATCCATTGAGCAGAAGTACCTCACAGCAAGGGGACTTCCCTGGTGGTCTACTGGGTAAGACTCCACACTCCCAATGCAGGGGGCCTCGGATCGATCCCTGGTCGGGGAACTAGATCCCACATTCATCATGCATGCCGCAACTAGGAGTCCGCATGCTGCAACTGAAAGATCCCGCAACTAAGACCTGGCACAGCCAAAAAAAAAAAAAAAAAAAAGTACATCACAGCAGGGAGTACTGCATTATCCTGATCCCCAAGTTAAGATAAGTCCCTGCATTTGAAGAAAAGATGCAGCTTGCTGATCCCAAAACATTTTTGGATATGGCAAGGATCAGTCTATTTTTGAGGGGATCTTAAGCCCTCAACTGTGAGTGGCACACTCCAGCTGCTACAGTAACGCTGTCCAGTGGAAATACAACGTAATTAAAATTTTTCTAGTAGCCACAATTTAAAACGTTTTTCTAAAAGGTGAAATTATTTTCAGTAATATATTTAATTTAATCTGATGTATCTCAAATATTATCATTACAAATGTAATCAATATAAAAATAATTAATGAAGTATTTTATATTCTTCATACCAAGTCTGAAATCTGGTGTGTCTATTACACTTAAAACACATCTCAGTTCAGACTAGCCAATTTCAAGTGCTCACTAGCCACATGTGGCTTTAGAGGGAGCTCAGACACCTGCCCAGGCCTGTGGAGGATGAGCTCTGAGAAGCCACAGTGATAAATACATTTCATGTTGCATAGTACACACGTGCATGTATTTACTCAGAACTAAAAAAAAAATCACCTTCCTTTACTTCATATTTTACATTCACTTTCTCTGCTCTCCTATTCTGTTTTTTTAGTAATCTACGTAAGAATTAATAAGTTTGAAGTTAGGGATGGGGTAGTGGAGAAGGAGAGTCCTGGATGGATGTGGGAGACTTTAAAGGAGGTAAATGCACCAGGATTTGTAACCGAGCCTGAGGGTGGGCAGTATCAGGATGGCTCAGTTTTCTGGCTGCAGTGGGTGGGTGCCACCCCTGAGGTGGGAGCGTCTGGGAATAGCAGTTTGTGAGAGTTAATGTTGGGGATACCATGGGGACTTCCATTTGAAGGTGTCTAGTTAATGTTTGGTTTTGGAACTCAGGAGAGAATTCTGAGCTGGAGATGTTGATCTGGGAGACATCAGCATGGAGGAGATGGAAGTGGAATCGAGGTAGTGAAATTGATGCGAGCGAAATTAGTCAGTTTCTGGACCAATGGAAGAAGTGGATGGAAATGGTTAACTAGCAAGAGTGCCTCAGGATAATCCTACTACGGGGTAATTCTAGAAAATAACTGACCCTGAGCCATCCTATCAGGTTCTTGGAAGGAGTAAAATCGAAGAGCTGTAATTAAAGCTATTAGAAAGCTCCTTATATCTGTCTGTCTCTACATGAAATCTGGTTAAATTAATCTACTTTATCCCAGAATCTTTCCAGGATGTAACCCTGAGGAACACCATTTAAAGAGCCAATAGAGGAAGGATCATGAAAAGAGGACAGACATCTCAAATATCTGGGAGATCAGGGGTACCAAGGGCAGGGTAAGTTCTGGGGAGGGAATATCCAGTAGAACCCAATGCAGCAGAGAGATCACATGAGATAATAAGGGAAAGTTTCCTTTGGATTTAGGAAGAAGAGGTCAATCATCATGTTTCAGTGAAATGGTGAAAACAGAGACCAGATAGGTTGAAGAGCATTTAGGGGGTGGGGAAGTAGAAGCTTGAATGAGAGGAGAAGCATATAGAGTGTATAGGACCCAAAGGTGGATAAATCAGTGTTTAAGATTGAGAGAAGCTAGCTTTTCTCTCCTCTTCTTTTTTTACTTCCATACTTCCCTCCAGCCTTCTTTCCTTCCATCATCCAGGATGTCAAAGCTTCTGGTTGGCTCATTCTTTTAAGATGGTACCAACTTGCAGTTAAATATGAATGGGAAAGAGCCAGTGGGAGAATGTGAAAATGATGGGGAAAATTGATGAAGGGAATGACCCTTAGACTGGAGATGTTGGGATCCAGTGCACAAGAGGAAGAATTGGCTTCATGTTGGTAAAGAGATACCTCTCCCACTGTCTTGGTAAAGAAGCTGGTAAGGATGTTTTGGTTATAAGGGGAAGGGTATAGAAAGTCGAAAGCCTCCCTTATCTGATAGCCTCTGTTTTCTCTGTGAAGGTGGAGGCAAAGTCATAGTGACTTGGTTCTGGTAGGTGCAGAAGTGTAATTATGGGACAACCTGGGAAGTCGGGTCCAACCCCAAAGTATTTCCTGTCCACAGGTCTCCAGGCTGGGGTAGGGGCAGTAGGAGAAGGTGGAAAGGCTGAGTGATTCCTCATGAGAGATGTGGTATTGATGAGCAGAAATGGATCTGTTCCTTTATGGCCTCTGGGGCTCCATACCAACCCCCAAATCAAGGCAGATCCAGATCTGTAGCCCCAGGGGGAACCGGACTGACCTACAGCGAAAGGGGTGGATGCTGGCAAGACAAGTAGGCTGCAGCTTAGTCTCTGCTCGCTGGAACCCACAGTCTCACTTCAACATCAGTTTTGCCATTGAATTAATTATCGTGTGAGCTTCAGCAAATCACTTCTCCTCTCTGGACCTCAATTATGTGGCCCACTGTGGTTCCAGTTTCAAGACTTTTCCAGTTCCAAGACCATGATTCTAGCTTCCATAGCCATGGAACGTGGTTCACCACAGTGTGCTCTGTTTGACCTGATGCTTATATAAAAAATCAGGGCTACCCCACTCCTAACCTCCCTTTGTTTTATCCATTTAGAGTAAAAACAGGTTGAATGATCTTATGGCAAGGCACACTGGCAAAATATGCATAACAATTGTTCACAAAATACTTTGGAACTTTATATTAATGTCGTACAAACCACTTTTGCTGTCTTCCGCTTTCTTCAGATGCTTCTGTGTTGAATCTCTTTTTAATGTGAACAATAGCCTCCTAACTTATCTACTTAATAATACTGAAGTTCAAAATACTGGGTTTTCCACATGGAAAGGTGCTCAACATCACTAATCATTAGAGAAATACAAATCAAAACTACAATGAGGTATCACCTCACACTAGTCAGAATGGTCATCCTCAAAAAATCTAGAAACAATAAGTGCTGGAGAGGGTATGGAGAAAAGGGAACCCTCCTGCACTGTTGGTGGGAATGCAAATTGATACAGCCACTATGGAGAACAGTATGGAGGTTCCTTTAAAAACTAACAATAGAATTACCACATGACCCAGCAATCCCACTACTGGGCATATACCCTGAGAAAACCATAATTCAAAAAGAGACATGTACCACAATGTTCATTGCAGCTCTACTTACAATAGCCAGGACATGGAAGCAACCTAAGTGTCCATTGACAGATGAATGGATAAAAAAGATGTGGCACATATATACAATGGAATATTAGCCATAAAAAGAAACGAAACTGAGTTATTCGTAGTGAGGTGGATGGACCTAGAGTCTGTCATACAGAGTGAAGTAAGTCAGAAAGAGAAAGACAAATACAGTATGCTAACATATATATGGAATCTAAAAAAAGTGGTTCTGAAGAACCTAGGGGCAGGGCAGGAATAAAGACGCAGATGTAGAGAATAGACTTGAGGACACGGGAAGGGGGAAGGGTAAGCTGGGCAAAGTGAGAGAGTGGCACGGACATATATACACTACCAAATGTAAAATAGCTAGCTAGTGGGAAGCAGCCGCATAGCACAGGGAGATCAGCTCAGTGCTTTGTGACCGCCTGGAGGGGTGGGATAGGGAGGGTGGGAGGGAGGGAGACGCAAGAGGGAAGAGATATGGGAACATATGTATATGTATAGCTGTTTCACTTTGTTGTACAGCAGAAACTAGCACAACATTGTAAAGCAGTTATACTCCAATAAAGATGTAAAAAAAAATACTGGGTTCTCTGAGGTATAGCAGTATGGCATTGAACTCCGGGGGCCTTCTTTAACTGATGCTGCCCATGTAAGAATCATATTTGGGGTTCAAGACCAACAGTGGGTCAGGCTGTAGTCCTGCGACTCCTGCATCTTTTGCTGGCGCCCATACAAAGCTTCTCAGTGCTCCTTAGTGAAATAAATGTAGAAAGATTTATTCCATCTGGTCACTGGAGGCACGATGAAAAGGAGAAAGCAAGGAAGGTAGAACAAACTAAGTCATTGCAAAATAGGCCTATTTTCTTCCAATAATTTCCCAGGTAACAGCCCCTGCCTTGCTAGGATCTGATTACGTGTTGCTGGCCTCAGACCATAGCATTATTGTTTTAACATTCCTACCTTCCTCTTTATCCCAGCATGAACCAGGTTGTGTGGGAGGCTGGGGAAGCTGACCCTGCTCGGGGATAAAGAGACAGTTTAGCACTCAACAGTCTTGAAGACAGACTTGAAAACACAGTGATTAGAAAAGAAAGCAGCAAACCCTTGTAGTGTGCACCTGTGTAATAATGTACGGGGCCAGCCTGTGGATTCATTTTCATATCATCTCCTTCCTGACAAAGTTTTTGACTTGGCGATTTTTGTTTTCCACTCAGTAAAGGTGATTATTTTCTATTGTGCGTAGCATCTATGCATTTCTTAATTTTAAGAAGTCATTAATTGTAAGACACGCTTCCCTTTCAAAGGTGTTAAAGTGTCAGAAAATGGCCAACATGGATTTTAAGTCATTTATTGCAAGACACTTTCTAATCTCAGACATGTTCAAATGGGGGGGGAATGTACATTTTAGAATCAATGCAATGTGGTATTATTTGTAGTACTAAGAGCCTTCCAGCTATTTGAAGTCATGCACACTGAACCTGATGTCAGTGTAAAAGGATGCTGAGGGCTATTTAAACTGGCATTTAAGAAAAAGAACAACAACAGGGCTTCCCTGGTGGCGCAGTGGTTGAGAGTCCGCCTGCCGATGCAGGGGATACGGGTTCGTGCCCCGGTCTGGGAAGATCCCACATGCCGCGGAGCGGCTGGGCCCGTGAGCCATGGCCGCTGAGCCTGCGCGTCCGGAGCCTGTGCTCTGCAACGGGAGTGGCCACAACAGTGAGAGGCCCGCGTACCGCAAAAAAAAAAAAAAAAAAAAAAAAAAAAAAAGAAAAAGAACAACAACAACAATAATAATAGGTTAATAGGAGCATCATGAATGGTGTGTATGGCCCATTGGCAACCAAATGTTGTCAAAAGCTTGCTCCTGGTACTCATGGGCTTCTTTGCTTCATCTCTAGTGGGCCTGAAATTGTAGGCACAGTCACATAATACTAAATTCTGTTACACCTCCAGATGGTTTAGTTATAAGGTCGTTGTTCTGTAGTGACTTCGGGGCTAGAGGTCTCACTCACTTATTTTCCTCCATCGGCAAATGAGGGAATGGAACAACTATTTATGATGCACACTGTGTTAGGCGCTGTGCTGGCTGCTTTATATGGGTTATCTTGGCTAACCAGGCTGCAGACGTGTAAAATAAGAATGACTATTCCCCACCTTATAAATAAGAAAACCAAGCATTAAGTAATTCCCCAAAGATCAAACTAACTCATAAAGGTGGGATTTAAAATTCAGTTTGTCTGACTTCTAAAGCGTCCTGTTGCCACTACACACAGTTCTCCCACATAAATGAGCCGAGAACCACCTGCTCAAGCTCCCAGGTGATTCAGAAACAAGATGTGTTTGGATGCACTTTGAGAAGTGCTGTATTTAGCTCTGCCATGTTACATTTTTTGCTTTGGCACTACGAGTGGAAACAGATCAGATGTCTAAGCTCTTTGTAGTAAATTTAGAAATTCAAAATAAATATATTTGACCCAGCACTTCTACTCATAGGAAGATTGTACATACGACCACCGAAGACTAGTATTAAGATGTTCTTAGCAGCATTATTCATAATAACCCCAAAGTGGAAACTACCCAAATGCCCAGCAGAAGTAGAATAAATAAATCGTAGTATAGTCACACAATGTTATGCTACCCAGCAATGAGAATGAAGAATCTACAACCACCTGCAAAAATAGGGATGAATTTCACAAACATAATATTGAATGAAAGAAGCCAGACATGAAAGAATATACACTACACCATTCCATTTCTATTAAATATTTTAAAAGTAGGCAAACTAATCTATGATGTTAGAAGTCAGGATAGTGGAAGGAGCACAGGATGGATGCTGGCAGTGGTTGGTTACTTGATCTGGATGCTATATGTGTTCAGCTTGTGAAAGTTCACTAAGTTGCACACTTAGGATATGTGCACGTTTCTGTATGTATGTTATTACTTAATTTTATTTTTTATACAGCAGGTTTTTATTAGTTATCTATTTTATACATATTAGTGTATATATGTAAATCCCAATCTCCCAATTCATCCCACCACCACCATGCCCACCGCCACTTTCCCTCCTTGGTGTCCATATGTTTGTTCTCTACATCTGTGTCTCTATTTCTGCCCTGCAAACTGGTTCATCTGTACCATTTTTCTAGGTTCCACATATATGCGTTAATATATGATATTTGTTTTATCTTTCTGACTTGCTTCACTCTGTATGACAGTCTGTAGATCCAACCATGTCTCTACAAATGACCCAATTTCGTTCCTTTGTATGGCTGAGTAATATTCCATTGTATATATGTACCACATCTTCTTTATCCATTTGTCTGTCAGTGGGCATTTAGGTTGCTTCCGTGACCTGGCTATTGTAAATAGTGCTGTAATGAACATTGGGGTGCATGTGTCATTTTGAATTATGGTTTTCTCTGGGTATATGCCCAGGAGTGAGATTGCTGGGTCATATGGTAGTTCTATTTTTAGTTTTTTAAGGAACCCCCATACTGGTCTCCATAGTGGCTGTATCAATTTACATGCCCACCAACAGTGCAAGAGGGTTCCCTTTTCTCCACACCCTCTCCAGCATTTGTTGTATGTAGATTTTCTGATGATGCCCATTCTAACTGATGTGAGGCGATACCTCATTGTAGTTTTGATTTGCATTTCTCTAGTAATTAGTGATCTTGGGCAGCTTTTCATGTGCTTCTTGGCCATCTGAATATCTTCCTTGGAGAAATGTCTATTTAGGTCTTCTGCCCATTTTTTGATTGGGTTGTTTGTTTTTTTTAATATTGAGCTGCATGATCTGTTTATATATTTGGAGACTAATCCTTTGTCTGTTGATTCATTTGCAAATATTTTCTCCCATTATGAGGGTTGCCTTTTCATCTTGTTTGTAGTTTCCTTTGCTTTGCAAAAGCTTTTAAGTTTCTTTAGGTCCCATTTGTTTATTTTTGTTTTTATTTCCATTACTCTAGGAGGTGGGTCAAAAAAGATCTTGCTGTGATTTTGATCAAAGAGTGTTCTTCCTATGTTTTCCTCTAAGAGTTTTATAGTGTCCAGTCTTACATTTAGGTCTGTAATCCATTTTGAGTTTATTTTTGTGTATGGTGTTAGGGAGTGTTCTGATTTCATTCTTTTACATGTAGCTGTCTAGTTTTCCCAGCACCACTTACTGAAGAGGCTGTCTTTTCTGCATTGTATACTCTTATCTCCTTATCAAAAATAAGGTGACCGTAGGTGCGTGGGTTGGTCTCTTGGCTTTCTATCCTGTTCCGTTGATCTATATTTCTATTTTTCTGCCAGTACCATGCTGTCTTGATTACTGTAGCTTTGTAGTATAGTCTGAAGTCTGTGAGCCTGATTCCTCCAGCTCCGTTTTTCTTTCTCAAGATTGCTTTGGCTATTCAGGGTTTTTCATGTCTCCATGCAAATTTTAAGATTTTTTGTTCTAGTTCTGTAAAAAATGCCAGTAGTAATTTGATAGGGATTGCATTGAATCTGTAGATTGCTTTGGGTAGTATAGTCATTTTCACAATATTGATTCTTCCAATCTGAGAACATGGTATATCTCTCCATCTGTTTGTGTCATATTTGAATTCTTTCATCAGTGTCTTATAGTTCTCTGAGTACAGGTCTTTTACCTCCTTAGGTAGGTTTATTCCTAGGTATTTTGTTGTTGTTGTTGCAGTGGTGAAAGGGATTGTTTCCTTAATTTTTCTTTCTGATCTTTTGTTGTTAGTGTATAGGAATGCAAGAGATTTTTGTGCATTAATTTTGTATCCTGCAACTTTACCAAATTTGTTGATTAGCTCTAGTAGTTTTCTGGTGGCATCTTTAGGATTCTCTATGTATAGTATCATGTCATTTGCAAACAGTGACAGTTTTACTTCTTCTTTTCCAATTTGTATTTCTTTTATTTCTTTCTCTTCTCTGATTGCTGTGGCTAGGACGTCGAAAACTATGTTCAATAATAGTGGTGAGTGTGGACTTCCTTGTCTTGTTCCTGATCTTAGAGGAAATGCTTTCAGTTTTTCACCATTGAGAATGATGTTTGCTGTGGATTTGTCACATATGGCCTTTATTATGTTGAGGTAGGTTCCCTCTATGCCCACTTTCTAGAGAGATTTTATCATAAATGGGTGTTGAATTTTGTCAAAAGCCTTTTTCTGCATCTATTGAGATGATCATATGGTTTTTATCCTTCAATTTGTTAATATGGTGTATCACATTGATTGATTTGCATATATTGAAAAACCCTTGCATCCCTGAGATAAATCCCACTTATTCATGGTGTATGATCCTTTTAATGTGTTGTTGGATTCTGTTTGCTAGTATTTTGTTGAGGATTTTTGCATCTATATTCATCAGTGATATTGGTCTGTAATTTTCTTTTTCTGTAGTATCTTTGTCTGGTTTTGGTATCAAGGTGATGGTGGCCTCATAGAATGAGTTTGGAGTGTTCCTTCCTCTGCAATTTTTGGAAGAGTTTGAGAGGAGTGGGTGTTAGCTCTTCTCTAAATGTTTGATAGAATTCACCTGTGAAGCCATCTGGTCCTGGACTTTTTTGTTTGTTGGCAGATTTTTAATCACAGTTTCAATTTCATTACTTGTGATCAGTCTGTTGATATTTTCTATTTCTTCCTGGTTCAGTCTTGGAAGGTTATACCTTTCTAAGAATTTGTCCATTTCTTCCAGGTTGTCCATTTTATTGGCATAGAGTTGCTTGTAGTAGTCTCTTAGGATGCTTTGTATTTCTGCGGTGTCCGTTGTAACTTCTCCTTTTTCATTTCTAACCTTATTGATTTGCATCCTCTCCCTCTTTTTCTTGATGAGTCTGGCTAAAGGTTTATCAGTGTTGTTTATCTTCTCAAAGAACCAGCTTTTAGTTTTATTGATCTTTGCTATTGTTTTCTTTGTTTCTATTGCATTTATTTCTGCTCTGATCTTTATGATTTCTTTCCTTCTACTAACTTTGGGTTTTGTTTGTTCTTCTTTCTCTAGTTCCTTTAGGTGTAAGGTTAGATTGTTTGAGATTTTTCTTGTTTCTTGAGGTAGGCTTGTATTGCTATAAAATTCCCTCTTAGAATTGTTTTTGCTTCATCCCATAGGTTTTGGATTGCTGTGTTTTTGTTGTCATTTGTCTCTAGGTATTTTTTGAATTCCTCTTTGATTTCTTCAGTGATCTATTGGTTATTTAGTAACGTATTGTTTAGCCTCCATGTGTTTGTGTATTTTTGTTTTTTCCCTGTAATTGATTTCTAATCTCATAGCATTGTGGTGGGAAAAGATGCTTGATATGATTTCAGTTTTATTAAATCTACCGAGGCTTGATTTGTGACCCAAGATGTGATCTATCCTGGAGAATGTTCTGTGTGCAGTTGAGAAGAAAGTGTAATCTACTGTTTTTGGTTGGAATGTCCTATAAATATCAAATCTATGTAGTCTATTGTGTCATTTAAAGCTTGTGTTTCCTTATTAATTTTCTGTTTGGATGATTTGTCCATTGGTATAAGTGAGGTGTTAAAGTCCCCCACTATTATTGTGTTGCTGTCTATTTCCTCTTTTATAGCTGCTAGAAGTTGCCTTATGGATTGAGGTACTTCTATGTTGGGTGCATATATATTTATAATTGTTATATCTTCTTGGATTAATCCCTCTATCATTATGTAGTGTGCTTCCTTGTCTCTTGTAACATTCTTTATTTTAAAGTCTTTTTTATCTGATATGAGAATTGCTACTCCAGCTTTCTTTTGATTTCCATTTGCATGGAATATCTTTTTCCATCCCCTCACTTTCAGTCTGTATGTGTTCCTAGGTCTGAAGTGGGTCTCTTGTAGACAGCATATATAGGGGTCTTGTTTTTGTATCCATTCAGCAATCCTGTGTCTTTCGGTTGGACTATTTAATCCATTCACGTTTAAGGTAATTATCAATATGTATGTTCCTATGACCATTTTCTTAATTGTTTTGGGTTTGTTTTTGTAGGTCCTTTTCTTCTCTTGTGTTTCCCACTTAGAGAAGTTCCTTTAACATTTGTTGTAGACCTGGTTTGGTGGTGCTGAATTCTCTTAGCTTTTGCTTGTGTGTAACGCTTCTGATTTCTCCATCGAATCTAAATGAGATCCTTGCTGGGTAGAGTAATCTTGGTTTTAGGTTCTTCCCTTTCATCACTTTAAATATATTGTGCCAGAGGGAGGGGGGAAGATGGCGGAAGAGTAAGACACGTAGATCATCTCTGTTTGTTTGTTCTTTAATTCTTCTAGGTCTTTGTTAAACATTTCTTTCATCCTCTTGATCTTTGCCTCCATTCTTTTCTGAGGTCCTGGATCATTTTCACTATCATTATTATGAATTCTTTTTCTGGAAGGTTGCCTATTTCCACTTCATTTAGTTGTTTTTTTGGGGTTTTATCTTGTTCCTTCATTTGGTACATAGCCCTCTGCCTTTTCATTTTGTCTATCTTTCTGTGAATCTGTATGTATGTTATTATTTAAGATTAAGTTTAAAGACATTCTGATCACTGTAATAGGGAGAGAGTATGCTCCACCACAGATTTCCCATTTGCAAACAATTCTGGTGATCTAATAGGTAAAACTCTAGGGAAGAGTATCAGATCCTACATACAGTTACAGCTCGTGGCTGCTCACAGAGCTTCAATGTGCTCAGTCCTTCCAGGCGTCAGTATACCCAACCCCAAAGAGAATGTAGGTAAGCCCTTGAACTAAACTTGCCTTATTTCTAGGACCAGTCCAGCCCTAGTCAGGCAATCTGTGAATTAAAATCCATGGTGCCCAATCTATGTGTGTTATCTAACAGTGGCCTGGCTTCATGGTTTGTAGGCTCAGAAGGAAGTGGATGGAATTGGTTAGCTAGCAAGGGCGCCTCAGGATAATCCTGTAAATTGCAGAAAAGCTGACCCTGAGCCGTCCTATCAGGTTTTTAAAGGGAAGGAAAATGAAGAGCCGTGGTTAAAGCAATTAGAATTCTCCCTATATCTGCCTATCTCCATATGCAATCTGATTAAGTTAATCTACTTTACCCTACAGTCTTCCAGGATGTTACCTCGAAAAACAACATTTAGAGAGTCAATAGAGGAAGGGCCATGGAAAGAAGACAGAGAGGTATTTCTCAAAAAGGTGGGAGATCAGGGTCCAAGAGCAAAGCAATCACCTCGTTGGCAGGTACACTTACACAGGTTTTCCATATATGTATTTTTTTTGTAATTAAAGAAGTCATCCAGTTTGCAGAACCTGTCTTCTTTGGAACATCTTTCTTTGGAAAATCTTTCTTCATTGGAACATCTTTAGTGGCTCAGAAAAAAAGGGTTTTATTATTGAAATAGAATCTAGCAAATACCTCAAGCTGAGACATGTTAGAAATATCTGTACTTCCATCCAACTGTATAGCAAACCTCCCACACTGCATAATTTGTTCTAATGCTTGTTTTTTCCAGTCTTCAGCAATGTTTTCTATATGTCTTCCAAATATATTTGCTGACAAAGGAATGCATTTTTGTTTGACATCAAGTTTTTTCTACACATTAGAGCAGCCAGTTTTACTGTGACTTGAAGAGCAGGTGTTTCTGCAATGAGACTTTTGGTTTTTCTCTATTGAATTGTAGCAACTTGAAAAAGGCTTCTAAACATTTATCATTACATGGAACGTTATTTTGTGAAGTACAGGATTGAGTATCACATCTTGAAATGTTGCTGAAAAAAATCAAAGAGATTTGTCTGCATGTTCTGAATGCTTCATTTTTAAGTATCATGGTAATTACAATAGCTTCATACCATCATTAGCTAATATCTCAAGGTACAATATATGCTCCAGGTGAAGTTTAATGCTAATAGTACATATTTCAAATAGTCTTCTTTGCGATCATTTTCGATTCAGCTGTCTTTTTGTCAAATCTAATGAGGCCGTCATTGTTCACACCTGATAATGTGGCTGGTGCAGAACTTATACAAAGAGTAGAAGGGTCAGCTTGGCCACTTTTTTGGTGTTAGTTTGTGCTTATGGTATCTTTACTTTCCTATTTCATTGCAGGAAATGTTTTAAGCCACCTGCTGATCTTGTGAGCATTGGTTTAGTTAAAACTAGGTAATATAATCCACAAAGGCACTCATATAGGCCCAGGTGAACTGTATTTTACTGCAATAAGCCGAAAGTAAATGAAAATATCAGGGGACCCAGGCCACCCTTCTCTATTGTAACGACTTGCATTCTTCCTTTGGAACACCTTGTAGACTTTATGTTGACAGAGATGGGGCACCAGGGTAATTTTGGAAATTATAGCTGGTTGTTAGTAATCCTTCCTTTCTTGTTTTTTTTTTTTTTTTGTGGTATGCGGGCCTCTCAGTGTTGTGGCCTCTCCCATTGCGGAGCACAGGCTCCGGAAGCGCAGGCCCAGTGGCCATGGCTCACGGGCCCAGCCGCTCCGCAGCACGTGGGATCTTCCCGGACCGGGGCACGAACCCGTGTTCCCTGCATCGGCAGGCGGACTCTCAACCACTGCACCACCAGGGAAGCCCCCTTTCTTGTTTTTTAACATGAAAAAATAAATTTAAACACAAGTGTTGCTCTCTAATGGATTGTTCTGCGCATCCCACGTTAGAAAACCCTGGTCTCCATATTTTAAATCTTGCCCTTGGATCCATCCATGAGTGAGAGAATTGCATTCTCAGACTGCGTGTTTGACCCCTTGTAGAAATGCTTTTTTGAACTGCTTTTTGGTTCTGGGGCTCTGCCTTACAGGGAGGGTGCTACAGAGACAAACATAAAAAACAGGATTGTCTTTATCAGGAGGATGTCATTGAATATGTTGGTGTCGCTATGGCATCACCCAACATGCCCCTTATAAAGGCGCCATGGGAGGAATTTCAATAAAAACTTGGCATCAGGAAATGCTGTGCTTCTCCTCAGTATCTCTTTTGGGTTTTGCCTAAAGAGAATATTAACTTTGTCTTCCTCTTTGCTTTGACTGATGGGAACTTAAAGCCATTTTTGTGCCCTGCCCCCTGAAGTGTAGAGGACCATGATAGACATTCCTGTGTGCTCATTTCACCCTGGGCCTTTTTTCAAAGCCCCTGTTTCCATCCTCACCCACACGTTGCAACTATTATTTTAAA
This sequence comes from Hyperoodon ampullatus, assembly GCF_949752795.1. NCBI lineage: Eukaryota > Metazoa > Chordata > Mammalia > Artiodactyla > Ziphiidae > Hyperoodon > Hyperoodon ampullatus. Next base: position 22,257,871 of record NC_136913.1, on the reverse strand, counting down.
CGTCCATTATTTTATTTTATTTTATATTTTTTATGATGGCTTTTATTGTTAAATTATCTTTATCTTTCTTTCTTTCTTTTTTAAAAAAAAAATTTCTTGGCCACACTGCATGGCATGCGGAATCTTAGTTCCCCGACCAGGGATCACATCCGCACCCCTGCAGTGGAAGCATGGAGTCTTAACCACTGGACCACCAGGGAAATCCCAACATTGATTTTTTAAAAAGTCACCTCAGGTCCTATAAGGAAGGAGATGGAGATGAATAAGAAATAAGATTATTATTGGTACTCATTGTAAACGCCTTGAGCTCAATTACCTAAGAAAAAATTGATTTAGTGTATGGAATTTTTATCTCTAGGTAAAGGTGATTATTTTCTATTGTGCGTAGCATCTATGCATTTCTTAATTTTAAGAAGTCATTAATTGTAAGACACGCTTCCCTTTCAAAGGTGTTAAAGTGTCAGAAAATGGCCAACATGGGTTTTAAGTCATTTATTGCAAGACACTTTCTAATCTCAGACATGTTCAAATGAGGGGGGGAATGTACATTTTAGAATCAATGCAATGTGGTATTATTTGTAGTACTAAGAGTCTTCCAGCTATTTGAAATCCACTGCTGTGGGGTTTGGAAGGTGGGCATGTGGGGGGACTTACGTATTATCGATGGTCAGTGTTTTAAGGGTATAATAAAATTCATAATAAAATTCTGATCCCTGATCGCTGGAAGGGCAGTCATTACTAGCCTGACCTAGATGTGGGTGTTTACACATTGTTTTAAAAAATGGAATTCTTGTGAGGAGACTCTAGATAAAGTTGGAAAATGTGTTTTTTTTAAAAGATATTTAAGATAGTTTTTAGACTACTATTGTTTTGCTTTTAACTAACTTCAAAATACTTATTCTCGGGGGCTTCCCTGGTGGCGCAGTGGTTGAGAGTCTGCCTGCCGATGCAGGGGACACGGGTCCGTGCCCCGGTCCGGGAGGATCCCACATGCCGCGGAGTGGCTGGGCCCGTGAGCCATGGCCGCTGAGCCTGCACGTCCGGAGCCCATGCTCCGCAACGGGAGAGGCCACAACAGTGAGAGGCCCGCGTACCGCAAAAAAACAAAAAAAACAAAAAAACTTATTCTCAATAATAGAAGAATGAGCAAAGGACAGATTATTCTCAGAGGAAACTACAAATGACTAATAAACATTTGAAAAATGTTCACTCTTTCTTGTAATCAAAATAATTCAAATTGAAACAGCGTGATGCCATTTTTAAAAAATTTTATTTTTACTTATTTATTTGTGACTGAGTTGGGTGTTTGTTGCTGCGCGCAGGCTTTCTCTAGTTGCGGCGAGCGGGGGCTACTCTTCGTTGCAGTGCACGGGCTTCTCACTGCGGTGGCTTCTCTTGTTGTGGAGCATGGGCTCTAGGCGCACAGGCTTCAATAGTTGTGGCACACGGGCTCAGTAGTTGTGGCTCACGAGCTCTAGAGCACAGGCTCAGTAGTTGTGGCGCACGGGCTTAGTTGCTCCGTGGCATGTGGGATCTTCCCCGACCAGGGCTCAAACCCGTATCCCCTGCATTGGCAGGTGGATTCTTAACCACTGAGCCACCAGGGAAGCCCGTGATGCCATTTTTGATCTATAAAATTGACAAAGATAATACTCAATGCCAGTGATATGGCAGCAAGATAGGTGCCTTCATACACTGTTATGTGAGTATAAGTGATGCAGCTTTTGGAGAAGGTAATTTGCCCATATATGTTAAAGTGTTCTTTAAATATTCATCTTTAAAATGTTCATACCCCTGATCTAAGTAATTCAACTCCTATCCTAAGGAAATAATCAGGGGTTCAAAATTATGTCTAGAAAGTTATTTCTGTTAGTAAAATATAAGCAACTTAATATTCAACAACAGAGAAATACTTAAAGAAATTATGGTTTTTCTATTGGTGGAACATTTTATAGCTATTAAAATTAGTGAGAGTTCTATGGGAAATATCTGTACCTTCTGCTCATTTTACTATGAATCTAAAACTGCTTTCAAAAATAGTCTATTAATAAAAAAAATGAAGTTGAATACTATTTAAATGATATGATAAAATAATCATAATGTATTGAGTGAAAAAAACTGTCCATGCAGTAAGATTCCAAAGTTGCTAAAATGTATATATAACCTATCAGAAAGCTTGAAAAAGAAGTGTAGAAAATGTTAACAATGATTGTATTTGGCAAGCAGAATTCTTACAAGTTTTGCCTTCCTCTCTTTATTTTCTCAAGTTCCTAGTAGTATATATCATGATGATAAGAAAACTTATGGAACATTGATAAGTGTATTTATTTTTTTATTATGTGAGTTTAATCTTTATCAATAATCTTCATCCATAATCATTCTCTCTCTAGTTCTTTTATCAATAATCATTCTCTCTCCAGTGACTTTAAATTCCCCCATTCAACACATATTTATTGAGGACATTTTATACACCAGGTACTGCCTTAGGAAGTAGGGATATAGTAGTGAATAGAGCAGACTTAGACCCTGTTTCTTGGAGTTTCCATAGTAATTGGGGGAGACAGGCCATAAATATACATTGTTTCCTCATCTGCCCACCAGGACCTCTCTTCAACCTGCACTCACCCCCTTAGCTGAATTAATGAATCTAGTCTAGTGGTTTTAAATAGCGTTTATATTCTGATTGCTTCTTTTTTTTTTTTTTTTTTTTTTTGCGGTACGCGGGCCTCTCGCTGTTGTGGCCTCTCCCGTTGCGGAGCACAGGCTCCGGACGCGCAGGCTCAGCGGCCATGGCTCACGGGCCCAGCCACTCCATGGCACGTGGGATTCTCCCAGACCGGGGCACAAACCCCTGTCCCCTGCATCGGCAGGTGGACTCTCAACCACTGCGCCACCAGGGAAGCCCTCTGATTGCTTCTTAACCTGTATTGCTAGCTTAGTACTCTCTCCCAGACTCCAGACTTTTACAACCAACTGCCTACCTGACATCTCCACTTGGAGATCTAATAGGCATGTCAAATAAAATGTGTGAAATTTTATTTACTTCTTCCAGTTTTATTGAGATATACTTGACATATAGCACTATAAGTTTAAGGTGTACAGCATAATGATTTGACTTACATAAGTTACGAAATGATAATCACAGTAGGTTTAGTGAACATTTGTCATCTCCTATAGATAGATACAAAATTAAAGAAATAGAAAAAAATTTTTTCCTTGTGTTGAGAACTCCTAGAATTTGCTCTCCTAACTTTCATATATAACATACAGCAGTGTTAATTATATTTATCATGTTGTACATTACATCCCTAATACTTATCTTATAACTGGAAGTTTGTACCTTTTGACCCCCTTCATCCAATTTCCCCCTCCACCACTGCTGGTAACAGCAAATCTGATCTCTTTTTCTATGAGTTTGTTTATTTGTTTTTGAAGGATAATTGACCTACAACACTATGTTCCTGTTACACAATGTAGTGATTTGATATCTCTATAGATTTCAGAATGATCACCACTGTCTAGTTATGATATGTCAACACAGAAAGATATTGCAGTTATTAACTATATTCCCCACACTGTACATTTCATATCCATGACTCATTTATTTTGCAACTGGAAGTTTGTACCTCTTAATCTCCCTCACCTATTTCTTTCCTCCCCTCACACCCATCTACTTTGGCAACCACCTGTTTGTTCTGTGTATCTATAACTCTGTTTTGTTATGTTTGTTCATTTCTTTTTAAAATTCCATATATAAGTGAAATCATACAGCATTTGTCTTCCCCTGTCTGACTTATTTCACTTAGCATAAAACCTTCTAGATCCATCCATGTTGTCGCAGATGGCGAGATTTCATTCTTTTTTATAACTGAGTAATATTCCATTGTGTATGCACACATGTGTGTGTGTGTATGTATACACATATATGTGTATATATGTATACACACATATATTTATATTATATATATTTACATGTATACATACATACCACATCTTCTTTATCCATTCATCTATTGATGGTCCCTTAGGTTGCTTATGTATCTTGGCTATTGTAAATAAGGCTGCAATGAACATAGGGGTCCGTATATCTTTTCTAATTAGTTTTTGTTTTCTTTGAATATATACCCGGAAGTGGACCTGCTGGATCATATAGTAGTTCTATTTTTAATTTTTTGAGGAACCCCCATACTGTTTTCCATAGTGGCTACACCAACTTACATTCCCACCAACAGTGCACAAGCATTCCCTTTTCTCCACATTTTTGCCAACACATGTTATTTCTTTTTCTTTTTGATGATAGCCATTCTGACAAGTGTAAGGTGATGTCTCATTGTGGTTTTGATTTGCATTTCCTTGATGATTAGTGATGTTGAGCATCTTTTTATGCGCCTGTTGACCATCTGAATGTCTTCTTTGGAGAAATGTCTATTCAGATCCTCTGCCCATTTTTTAACTGGGTTGTTTGTTCTCTTGATGTTGAGTTGTATGAGTTCTTTGTGTATTTTGGATATTAACCTCTTATTTGATATATCATTTGCAAATATCTTCTCCCATTCAGTAGGTGATCTTTTCATTTTGTTGATAGTTCCCCTCACTGTGCAAAAGCTGTTTAGTGTGATGTTGTCCCATTTGTTTATTTTTGCTTTTGTTTCCCTTGCCTGAGAAGACATACCCCCCCTCCAAATACTACTAAGATCAATGTCAAAGAGTGTACTGCCTGTGTCTTCTAGTACAAGTCTTATGGTTTCAGGTCTTATATTTAAGATTTTAATCCATTTTGAATTTATTTTTCTGTATGGTATGAGAGAGTAGTCCAGTTTGATTCTTTTGCATGTAGCTGTCCAGTTTTCCCAATACCGTTTATTAAAGATGTTGTCTTGGGGCTTCCCTGGTGGCGCAGTGGTTAAGAGTCCGCCTGCCGATGCAGGGGACACGGGTTCGTGCCCCGGTCTGGGAAGATCCCACATGCCGCAGAGCGGCTAGGCCCGTGAGCCATGGCACTGAGCCTGCGCATCCGGAGCCTGTGCTCCGCAAGGGGAGAGGCCACAACAGTGAGAGGCCCGCCTACCGCAAAAAAAAAAAAAAAAAAAAAAAGATGTTGTCTTTTCCCCATTGTATATTCTTTTTTTTTTTTTTTTTTTTTTTTTTTTTTGCGGTACGCGGGCCTCTCACTGTTGTGGCCTCTCCCATTGCAGAGCACAGGCTCCGGACGCGCAGGCTCAGCAGCCGTGGCTCACGGGCCCAGCCGCTCCGCGGCATGTGGGATCTTCCCGGACCGGGGCACGAACCCGTGTCCCCTGCATCGGCAGGCGGACTCTCAACCACTGCGCCACCAGGGAAGCCCCCCCCCATTGTATATTCTTGCCTCATTTGTTGTAGATTAAACAAATCTATATAAACGTGTAGGTTCAAAAATGGAATTGTTGATCTCCCCATCCTGTCCCTCCCACCCTCAAACCTACGCTTCCAGTGTCCTCCTCATCGTAGGGAATGGCAACGCCATCTTTCCAGTTCTGCAGGCCAGTAACTTTGGCGTTATCCTGTCTCCTCTCATTCTTTCACACGCTACATCCAATCAATTCCAAATTTTATTTATTGAGAATCTATCCAGAATCTGACCACTTCTTACCACTTATACTGCCATCCCTCACCCTGGCCCCAGCCTCCATCTACTCTTGCCTGCTTATGATACCAAATGTCTCAGGGGTTTTCTTGCTTTTACCTTTGACGACTTGTAGTTTGTGCTCAATATAGCAGCCAGGTGGTCCTGTTAAAACTAATTAGATCATATCACTCTCTGTTCAAAATTTGCTAATGGTTCCCATCTCCTCAGAGTGAAAGCCAGTCTTTATAGCATCCTAAAAACCCCACAGCACTGGGTGCCTTCCATTGCCTTCCTTCAGCCTCACCTCTCTGGCTGTATTTCCTACTACTTTTCTTTTTTGCTCACTTCCTCCAGGCATACTGTCCTTGTTATTCCTGGTAGAAGCCAGGCATGCTTCTGCCTCAGGGCCTTTGCACTTGCTGTTTTCTCTACCTGGAGTGTTCTTTTACCACATGGCTCAGTTGATCCTTTATATATTTACACCTATATCAACTTCCTTAACTATCCTATTTACAGTTATACCCCCTAACTCCCTTTCTCCCTTTGTTGCTTTATTTTTTTCCTATAGCACTTATCTCCTTTTAACATACTACACATTTTACAATCTTTTTTTGTTGTTTATCATCTTTAAGCATCACAAGGGCAGGATTTTTTCTTTTCTTTTTTTTTTTTTTTCTGTTTTGTTCCCGTATGTATCCTCAGAACCTAAAATAATGCCTGGAATACAGCAAGAACTCAAGTAGTGTTTGTTGGAAAAATAAATGATGGGTGGATACTATGAAGACAATTTATTTTTTTATTATTATTTTAAAATTTTATTTATTTTAGGCTGCGCTGGGCCTTCATTGCTGCGTGCCGGCTTTCTCAAGTTGCGGCGAGCAGGGGCTACTCTTCGGTGCAGTGCGCTGGCTTCTCATTGTGATAGCTTCTCTTGTTGCAGAGCGTGGGCTCTAGGCGCGCGGGCTTCAGTAGTTGTGGCACGTGGGCTCAGTAGTTGTGGCTCACGGGCTTAGTTGCTACACAGCGTGTGGGATCTTCCCAGACCAGGGCTCGAACCTGTGTCCCCTGCGTGGCAGGCGGATTCTTAACCACTGTGCCACCAGGGAAGCCTGAAGACAACTTAAATGGTTTTTAAAAGCTCAAATGAGTTTTAAATGTTCCACATACCTGGGAATAATGTCATTTAACAGTGAGTTTATGGATAATACTTGTTATTTTTTAAAGTACTCATTTCCTGTTAAATAGCTTTTCCCCCTTACATTCAAGACACTTGATCCTTGGTTAAATTTCTTGCATCTCTCAATTCACAGGGTAGGAAATATTTCTTTAAATTTATTTTTAAATTAGACACATTGTATGAATGTGTTCTCATGGTAAAAAGTAAACAAAATAAGAGATATATACAGAGTAAACAATGAAAACATTCTTTTGTCTTTTCTCATGATGCTATCTTCTTCCCCAGAGGTAACTCCAGTTAAAAATTTGTTGTGTATTTTTCTAGGCCAGTGCTGTCCAATAGAACTTTCTGTGATGATTGGAATGTTCTATATCTGTGATAATACAGTAGCCACTAGCCACACGTGGTTATTGAGCATTTGAAATGTGGCTAGTGGGACTGAGAAACTGACTTGTTTTATATAAATTTAATCAATCATAACTTGAATTTAAATTGCTACATACAGTTAATGCTAGGCATTGGACAGCACAGTTCTAAACTGTTTCTACACAATTACCTAGTTCTCTCTCTCTTTAACCATAAATGACATCATACTATATAACATGTATACATAGTAGACATATTGTTTTGTGACTTGCTTTTTGCATTGAACAAAATGTCTTCGAAATCGTTCCCTGTCTGTGCAGATGTATCTGTCTTGCTGTTTTTAATGGTGCCTATTACTTCATAATAGGTGCATACCATACTTAGCTAAATGAAAAATGGATATTTCTTGGTGCTGAGCCGTGTACTGGGTCTCCTTTTCCTCTGCTCCACTGGCATCTGTCGAGGCTTTGCACCAGCTGCCTGATCTGAGATTCTGCGTTGTCAATAACACAGTCCAAGACTCCAGTGATTCATATGTGTTGGGCCTCTGGTCAACTCTAAGATCTACTTTTTCTTTCCTCTCTATTTTCAAAAGACTAATATTCTGATGCCAAATAAAATCAGGCCTTAAAAAAATATATTCAGTGACGGGTAAATACAGACCTGACAGCATGAGACTGAGGGAAGAGTTTTGTGCCATCTTTTTGTGTTTCTGATTTTGCAGTTCTAAAGCTGGCCCGTCCTGAAGCAAAAGCCCTCCATGGGAGAAGTAGATTCTTTCCAAAGTCCTGCTCTTGTCTCTTGCATATCCTGACTAAAATGTTCTGTCGTAAAAGTCTTTCCAACTGGAAGACATTCTTGAGACAGTTATGGCTTTTTTTTTTTCAGCACTGTATTTTTTTGTGTGTGTGTGGTACGCGGGCCTCTCACTGTTGTGGCCTCTCCCGTTGCGGAGCACAGGCTCTGGACGCGCAGGCTCAGTGGCCATGGCTCACGGGCCCAGCCGCTCTGCGGCATGTGGGATCTTCCCAGACCAGGGCACAAACCTGCGTCCCCTGCATCGGCAGGCAGACTCTCAACCACTGCGCCAACAGGGAAGCCCTGTGGCTTCATTAACCATGGGTAATTCACTTTTCAGTTGATTTCTGTGCTTCTAACATGCCTCATCACCATTTGCTAGCTAAATTTATTGAGCCTGGCATCAGACTATTATAGGTAGTGTATCAGTCAAGTCCTTGTTGAGACATAGACGGCTTTCTCTAAAGGGGAAATTTGAAGAGAGGTTAACAAAGGGACCATTTACAAAGGCATGGGCAGAGTTTAAGGAAACCTCAAGGCATAGTATGGTACCTGAGGCCTAGGGACACTTGGGGGTTGCCACCCCTAGGCATGAAGGGGCGGGGGGAGAATGTGGTTACCAGAACCTCGTGGAGCTGTGGCTTCCTATCAGGGAGGATGCCAGGGAGATGAGTATCCTGAGCTCATTCTTGTCCTACCCTCGAGCGTTTTGCATGCTTCCCATGGACCCAACCCAACTGGAAGCGGGAAGGCAAGGGAACTCATTGGTGCAGTCCATACAGAAAGCCATACAGAGAGGAGTAGAGAAGGGGAGGAAAAAGTAGATTCTGGAGAGGCAGAAGGAAGATATTAATCACACATATGTCATTTCATTTACTCCTCACAGCAGCTTCATGAGATAGATCATTTTATTATCGTCCTTTCATAGATGAGGATACTGAAGGTTAGAGAGGTTAAGAACCAGCAGTTTTCTAAAACTCAAATTTAGAAAATTAAATGGCTGGAGCTTCCCTGGTGGCACAGTAGTTAAGAATCCGCCTGCCAATGCAGGGGACATGGGTTCCAGCCCTGGTCTGGGAAGATCCCACATGCCACGGAGCAACTAAGCCCATGTGCCACAACTACTGAGCCTGCGCGCCTAGAGCCCATGCTCTGCAACAAGAGAAGCCACCACGATGCAAAGCCCGTGTACCACAACTAGAGAAAGCCCATGCGCAGCAACAAAGGCCCAACTCAGCCATAAATAAATAAATAACTTAGCTAAAACAAGCAACTCTGCAGTTGGCCTGTCACCATCTGCAGTACTATGCCAAGTTCTGATTGGTTGATTAGCTTGCTGTCTGATTGATGCAGTCGTCAGTCAGGGATGCCTATTGCCTAAGTAGAGGTTCTGCTGACCATTTTTGCACTCAAGTCATGTTTGTATTGTATATTTTATATAGTGCCTAATACCTTTTGTTTTAAGTAAATTTTTGACAATGTCCAGTTGAACATATTCTGCAAATGAAATGCCCAGTATCTAATCTTCCCCCTTTAAAAGCTCAATGGGTATATGGCTTTGGTATGGTACTACCATGTCATTTACATAACCAGAACTTGTGTGACAAATAGGCAACATGTTCACATGCAATGACTGGGAGTTGTGAAATCTTAAATTAGGTAGAAAGAAGTTTTATTGCAGTCCAGCCCCAAGTCTGTGGCCTGGCAAGGGCTTTGTACATGTGAGGTCCAGGGCTCTGGGCCAGGGCTTTTTTTTGGCTGTGCCCTGTAGCATGTGGGATCTTAGTTCCCCAACTAGGGATCGAACCTGTGCCTCCTGCACTGGGAGCGTGGAGTCTTAACCACTGGACCACCAGGGAAGTCCCGGCCAGGGCTTCTTAACCCTTTAAAATCCTCACTCTCTTCTAGTAAACATAAAAATTTCATGGGCCTCTCTATCCCCAAATTTGGAATATGGCTTCCTTGGGGGGCATAATCTATCCTTTGATGGTCTCTACCAGTCAAGAGGCTTAATTTCTATGACTTGTAGGTTGAAAAGGGTAGAGTTTTTTCCCATATATAAAATTACTAAAAATTGAATATGCCTTTTTAAACTAATACCTCCTCCCATTCTAAACAGGCCACCTTTTCCTTTGAGGATTGCTGCCCAGGGCCAATTCTGTTTTTCCCTTTCTTATTTCCTTCCCCGATTTATCCACCCTACAAACATCTACCATCATATGAAACACATAGCATGTGCTGGTAAACACTTGACTATGTGATCGGGTGATTTGGAGTCTAAGTTGAGGCCTGTTTATATGTAAGTCATCTGACCTACTTCACTGAGTCTGAGTAAAAATATGGTCCCATGCTTTTGTTTTTTCAATTAATTGTTTGCCCCCCTCACTTTTCTAATTAGCAGGAAGTGCAGTATCTGCTTTTTGAGGCCCCTTTATCCTAATTGTCTAGGAATCCTAGCGTGTCCTCAGTTCAAAGGAAGCCAAAAAGGTAGCTGAGTCTGAGGGATCTACCACTGCTGTTGCTTCTTGCTGCCACTTGGTGTCACTATTGAAGGCAGGTCCTTTACAGTTCAGTGGAGGCAGTACCTGCCTCGCAGAGTTGTGGTATAAATTAAATGAGCTAATACATTTGATAGCATATAGACGGATACATGGCGCTAAGTAGGCACTTAAAGATTTTTACGTTATGTTATTGGGCCTTAGTTTTATGTCTTATGTAGGGTCTAGATGAGAGGATCCCTGCAACCATTCCAGCTCTGGCAAATGGTGAGGAATAGATGAGGGCCTGGGTCCCCTGCAGGCTGGTATAGAGCCTGGAGGCCAGGTTGGACCAGTCCCTGTCCCTCTCTGGAGCCTCTGGCTCTCTTAATCCCATTGCCCTGAGGTTGGTCTGCCCTTTGTAGGTGGAGGAGACAACTTGGTAGCATAGAATTCCTTCTAAATCAAATGATTTGCTCTGGCTCAGAGGAGGAGGAGTACTGGGATGTTTAGGCTGAAAAAATACTGTCTCTGATCACAGGGCTGGTTGATGGTAGCTGGGCCTTAACCAAAGTCTTCCTGAATGCAGAGCTTGAATCTCAGCTCAGGAAGTATTCTGCCTCATTTGGAAGGCTGTGACTCATTTATTTTTACATTCTCCCCATTCTAAGCACAGTGCCTTGTACATAACAAGAAATACCCCTTCTCCATGTCAACTGCTGTTAATGATACAGACTCACAAGGACACTTAGGAATACTCTCTGCTTTCCATGTCTTTGCTTCTCCCATTTTCCTACTTCTAGGCCACAATAATTAAGAACAAAATGCACAGTGCATATAAACCTTTTTTCACCTTTGAGTAACTACTGTTGCTTTACAACTTTAATTACCAGATTTCACACCCTCTAGAATACAGCTTTCTTGGAAAATGGCAACACCTTATATCTTTAATAAAGTTTGTGACTAGCACATAAAAGATCTCCAGTTAGTAATTTATTTCAGATCATGTGAAAAAGAGTCACTGTCCACATAGATTAAAGGTTAATCAGTCATTAATATAAGCTCACCCCATCTGCCAATTCATTTACCTATTTGGGTTGTGTCCTAAAAGTTCAATCAAGAGTCAGTTTGCTTGTTTCAATGGGGAACTACACAATAGATATAATTATCATAATAGATAGTACTATATATTACGACATATAATAATGAACGCTAATAGAAGCACTAAAAATTGCTCCAAGTCATTGAGTACCGGCTACTTTACATACATGATCCCTATTTTTCCCAACAACCCTACAAGATAGGTACCGATTTTACAGATAAAACTGAGTTTCAACTAAGTTGAGGAGCTTCCTTTCAAGAACACACAAAGTCAGATACATTTCTTGCCCCAAAGGCAGCCCCTGCTAAAGAGGCAGTGACAGGCCACCCATGACCTTCCATGCCACTCCTCCTCCCTTCACCAGCTATAGCCGGTGGGCCCCAGGTGGCACCTGACTCAGTGCCAGCCAATCCTGGTTGTGGCCTGGTTTGAAAAGATGAGCTTGGCCAATCTGATCTTCCTTTAGGAATTTGAATTGGGAAACATGGAAAGAAGCAGAAAGTTGGTAGGAATGAATGAAGCTTGGGAAGGGAGGCTGAGGAAGCTGTAATGGGCCATATTCAAGCCGAAGTTTATCGGGGAGGAGAAGGCAGAGACTTTAACGCAGTAGAAGGACATAGAGTAATCAGAGCGGGAGCAGCCAGGTTGATGCAGAGCGCTCTGGGGCTAATCCGCTGCCCCTTTCCTCCTTTTATCCCCACAGTTTCTGTGCCAGGGTAGCCATAAAATAATCCTTCATCCCTTGAGCTACGTTTAGTATCAGTTCCTTTCTTTTTTAAAAAAAATTATTTATTTTTAAATTTCTTTCTTCTACCTTCTACTTATTTTATTTTATTTTTGTTTTTTGGGCATGCCACACAGCATGTGGGATCTTAGTTCCCCAACCAGGGATTGAATCTGCGCCCCCTGCATTGGAAGGGTGGAGTCTTAACCCCTGGACCGCCAGGGAAGCCCCTAGTATCAGTTCCTTTCAACTAGGAGAGCCAAATTAGAAAACACAGTCTTTAAGTGCTGGAAAGAGAATTTGAACCCCCATTTTGTGGCTACAGAGCCTCTGCTCTTCTGACTGCACCTGCACCCCTTTGCTACATCACAAACACTGCTCTAGCCCATCACGGCCCACAAGGTCACCTTACAGTGTGTCAAAGAGAACCAATAACAGACTCAAATTTCCAGAATCCATGTCTCAAGTCTTGGTTTGCTTTCAGAGTCCCGAATGGGAGGGTGGGGCTTAAGAAAGTCTCAGGCAACTGGGAGGTCTCCAAAGAACTCTGGGGCAGGACTCCAGCTCCTAGGGTGGAAGATGCTACAGTGGGGAGAGGGTGGGCACAGGGCAGGACGGTTTCTTGGCAGGGCAGAGGAGAATGGGGGCTACTCCAGGATGGGGACTGGTCTTATCTGTGCTTCTATCCCTAGTTCTAAGATAGTGCCTGTCATATATTTGAATGAGTCAATGAGTCAATGAGTAAATGAATGGCAGAAGTGGGCCACAGCCCCCCGTCACATATGTGGATCGTTCTTCAGTCGAGTCTTCCCAAGTTAAGGAACACCTGTGTCTATCTCTAAGAAATAATTCATGCAGCAATACGAGTATGTCTGCAACAGTATGTTCACAGTGACTCGTCACCTTCAGCTTTAAAAATATTAAAGATGATGTAGCGATGACCACGGTAAGGACATGGTTCAAAGACTACAAATAGACTCGGGATTACATTTGCCCTGTTTACAAAAATACTGCTCGCTTTGTCTTCCTCTGTCTAGAGAGAGTGAGGTTTTCATTTTAAGAGGCTGACTCAAAAATGCAGGGCCACTTCCTGGGCAAGCTTCCAAGTGACTACATCTCCCTGACAGCGCTCCCCAGAGCCCCAGCGCAAGCTGCCTGGGGCGGGGCCTCCAGCCGTTGGTGGCTGTGGGAGCTACCAGAGGAGCAGTTATCTGCAGCCCGCCAGAAATGCTGTGCTTTTAGGCACCCCCCCGCACCCCCCACCGGGCACAGATAACGGCTTTGGCCTTTGCGCTAAAGAGACGTCAGAGTTTGTGATTGGCCAGGCCGCTGTGTGTGAAATACAGATGTCTGCCACACTCCTGACTATGGCATTCCTTCCAGCCGAGTACCCCCGGGTGTGGGTAAGTCTGAATGTTTGAAGTCTGCCCTCGTTGTTGGTGAAATGCTCAAAGCTGAGCATTGTGACTTTCCAGGGGCATGACTTAGCATATTTCTTAATCCTGCTAAGCCTCAGTTTCCTTTTCTGTGATATAGAGATGGTATTATCCTGCACCGTAGAAGGATAGAATGCCTATAGGAGGAGAGCAGTAGCTAGCCATCGTGGGACCTGGGAGAGAGAACGTGTCCAGAGCACCACATCTGGTACCTGGCAGATAGTACACACTGAAGAGCTCTTATTTCTGAAGCATCATTCAAAAAAAAAAAAGGTTTCTGTGACAGCGTCCGTTTTTATTTCTAACGGTACAATATTTCTCCAAAAGACTCAGCAGATATCTTCTACTTAATCACACGCGCGTAGCCAACAGAAATAAAACTTCAGGGGAAGTTAGTGCCAAAGGAAAGTTTATCAGACTATCTTCCCTTTCTCTTTTTCCCTTCTAGACCCTGACTGCACCTGCCCCATTTGCAGATGAAACCAGCTGCCAGTGCCAAGCACCACATGAGAAACTGACCATTGCTCAGGCCCGCTTAGGAACACCAGGTGAGGCTATACTTCTTGTTCTCCAGACGGGCCCTGTCCTGACTTCTCAAGTGGCAGAAAGGCCATCATTATTTGAGTAGCACTGGCTTTGAATTGGAGAGACAAATTTAGAGATGACAGCACAGTGCCAGAAGGGTAAACGCCGACGGCGATAAACTAGACCAAGCAAAGTAGCCAAGGGAAAGCTGCCGCGGGATACGGGAGTTGGAGCCCAAGCGCTGCCATGTAGTCATTCTACTGCCTTGGGCGAGTCATGAGAACAATCTGAATCTGTTTCCTCATGTGCAAACAAGGCCAATGGTACCTGCTTCACAAGGTTTTTGTGACAACTAGATTGCGTGAAAAATACCATAGCATTTTTTTTAAAACTGTGAAGTAGTAGACAAACCTATGCTACTGTAATTATTATCATTCTTAAAAATCTGTGTTTTTTTTTAACATCTTTATTGGAGTATAATTGCTTTACAGTGTTGTGTTAGTTTCTGCTGTATAACAAAGTGAGTCAGCTCTATGCATACATATAGGACCATATCCTCTCCCTCTTGTGTCTCCCGCCCACCCTCCCTATCCCACCCCTCTAGGTGGTCGCAAAGCACTGAGCTGATCTCCTTGTGCTATGCAGCTGCTTTCCACTAGCTATCTATTTTACATTTGGTAGTGTATATATGTCCATGCCACTCTCTCACTTCGTCCCAGCTTACCCTTCCCCCTCCCCGTGTCCTCAAGTCCATTCTCTAACGTCTGTGTCTTTATTCCTGTCCTCCCCCTAGGTTCATCAGAACTATTTTTTTTTTTACATTCCATGTATGTGTGTTGGCATACAGTATTTGTTTTTCTCTTTCTGACTTACTTCACTCCATACGACAGACTCTAGGTCCACCCACCTCACTACAAATAACTCAATTTCATTTCTTCTTAAGGCTGAGTAATATTCCATTGTATATATGTGCCACATCTTCTTTATCCATTCATCTGTCATTGGACACTTCGGTTGCTTCCATGTCCTGGCTACTGTAAATAGTGCTGCAATGAACATTGTGGTACGTGACTCTTTTTGAATTATGGTTTTCTCAGGGTATATGCCCAGTAGTGGGATTGCTGGGTCATATGGTCGTTCTATTTTTAGTTTTTTAAACAACCTCCATACTGTTCTCCATAGTGGCTGTATCAATTTACATTCCCACCAACAGTGCAAGAGAGTTCCCTTTTCTCCACACCCTCTCCAGCGTTTGTTGTTTGTAGATTTTTTGACGATGGCCATTGTGACTGGTGTGAGGTGATACCTCATTGTAGTTTTGACTTGCATTTCTCTAATGATTAGTGATGCTGAGCATCTTTTCATGTGTTTGTTGGCAATCTGTATATCTTCTTTGGAGAAATGTCTATTTGGGTCTTCTGCCCATTTTTGGATTGGGTGGTTTGTTTTTTTTGATATTGAGCTACATGAGCTGCTTGTATATTTTGGAGATTAATCCTTTGTCAGTTGCTTCATTTGCAAATGTTTTCTCCCATTCTGAGGGATGTCTTTTGGTCTTGTTTATGGTTTCCTTTGCTGTGCAAAAGCTTTGATGTTTCATTAGGTCCCATCTGTTTATTCTTGTTTTTATTTCCATTTCTCTAGGAGGTGGGTCAAAATGGATCTTGCTGTGAGTTATGTCATAGAGTGTTCTGCCTATGTTTTCCTCTAAGAGTTTGATAGTGTCTGGCCTTACATTTAGGTCTTTAATCCATTTGAGTTTGTTTTGTTTTGTTTTTTTTGCGGTACGCGGGCCTATCACTGTTGTGGCCTCTCCTGTTGTGGAGCACAGGCTCCGGACGCATAGGCTCAGCGGCCATGGCTCACGGGCCCAGCTGCTCCATGGCATGTGGGATCTTCCCAGACCGGGGCATGAACCCGCATCCCCTGCATCAGCAGGTGGACTCTCAACCACTGCGCCACCAGGGAAGCCCTGAGTTTATTTTTGTGTATGGTGTTAAGGAGTGTTCTAATTTCATTCTTTTACATTTAGCTGTCTAGTTTTCCCAGCACCACTTATTGAAGAGGCTGTCTTTTCTCCATTGTATACTCTTGTCTCCTTTATCAAAGATAAGGTGACCATGTGTGCGTGGGTTTATCTCTGGGCTTTCTATCTGTTCCATTGATCTATATTTCTGTTTTTGTGCCAGTACCATACTGTCTTGATTACTGTAGCTTTGTAGTATAGTCTGAAGTCCAAAGTCTGTGTTTTAAAACAGTTTCTCCAAGTGTGCCTTAAATTAAAGTGCCTGGGCTCTGCTCGAGGAATTTATTCGTTCAGTCCTTTAACCTATACCAGAGATGGTGAGCGAAGAGATTTAAAAAGAACTATAAGGTACCACCTCTGTTTCCCAAGAGCTTTCACTATAATTAAAGAGACAAGACAGCTAGATAGGAGATAAACACTCACCAGTAGCATGCATGCATGTGCTTAGGGGTTAAATCCTGCAGCACAGATGATAACTGACAATTTTAAGAAGGGCAGATTCATTTGGCTTTGAGCAGTCAGGCAAGAGCTGGTCGCAGACCTGAGCTGATCCTTTTGGGAGAAGTAAGATTTGTACTTTGTGGGCAGAAAATGGAAGGGTATCCTGGGCAAGTGGGACAGGAACAGCGAGGGCACAGAGATAGGGAATAAATGAGTGGTGTTCTGGTCGATTGGGATGGAGTGAAAAACAAGACTAGTCCAGGGCCTCCCTGGTGGCGCAGTGGTTGAGGGTCCGCCTGCCGATGCAGGGGATACGGGTTCGTGCCCCGGTCTGGGAGGATCCCATATGCCGCGGAGCGGCTGGGCCTGTGAGCCATGGCCGCTGAGCCTGTGCGTCCGGAGCCTGTGCTCCGCAACAGGAGAGGCCATGACAGTGAGAGGCCCGTGTACCACAAAAAAAAAAAAAAAAAAAAAAGACTAGTCCAGCAGGTAAATCTTGAGCCATTTAAGATGGCATAATTTGGTGGTTTCTACTCACCATTGCAAAAAACCAAACATCCCAAATGTAATAGAGTCCATGGGACAAAGGACAGTTTGCTTAATAATAATAGCAGGTATTTATTAAGTACTTTCTATGTACTATGTACTAAGTTCTTTATCTGTCAGAGCTCTACGTGGTTGGTACTTTTAGTATTTCACAGATGAAGAAATGAAGGCTTTAGAGAAGCTGTGAATCTGCAGAAGATCATTTAGCTAGTAAATGGCAGTGGTTCTGACATTTGAATCTGCCTCAGAATAACCGAGAGGGCTTGTTAAAACACAGGTGGCTGGGCCTTGCCCCCTGATACAGTCCAACTGGGGTGAGGCCCAAGAATTTGCGTCTCTAAGAGGTTCCCAGGTGAGGCTGCTGCTGGGGGACCACGCTTTCAGAACTATTGCTAAGTGGTAAAGCTGGTATTTGATCTCAAACCTGTATGTGCTCGAGCTTGATCTGTTGGCCATGACACTCTGCTTCCCCTTTAAGAATAGCTTGGAGGGAGTGAAGAGAGGAGCAGAGCAGGCAGAGTTAGTAAGCTTTGTAGAGACTTCTTGTGAGGAAGGCAAGAAGAGGCTTGAGGAGGTAGTTGAGAGCAGCCAAACCAGCAAAGAATCACCTGGTAAGTTTGTAAGAAGCAGATGTTTTGCTCGCTCTCCCCCACCCCTAAATCTGGGATGGGGCCCAGGCATCTACATTTTTAACAAATAGCCCAGGTGATTCTGACGTTGGTGGTCTACAGAGAAACGGTGACCCAGCAATAAATCTAAAAGATGCAATGAAAGTCCAGGTGGTTATGAAGAGAGCAGATTTGACCTCAAGTTAAAGGATGAGCTTTAGACCTGAACAGAAAAGGATCCTACTTTTCTAAGGGAAAGGAAAGGGGATTTGAACCCACTCTCCATCTGCTGGGCGCTATGCCCTGTATGTACTCTATTTAGTCTTTGCAAAAACTGAGTGAGGTGGGTATTTGCCGACAAGGCAAATGGGACTTGGAGAACTGGAAAGTATTTGTCAAATGTCCTAGCTGACTGGGTAGAGCTGGGATTCGATCTCAAGTCCCTTTCACCTCATACCGCTGCTTTGTCCACTACAACGGATTGCCCTGTGGAGCACGTGCCACAGCAGCCCATGGAGCTCAATGAGAACATGCTCAGACTTCGAACCGGAGGGTGGCAGGTGTGTGAACAAGACAGGTGGAAGCTGTGATCTTCTGTAGTGGCGGGGCTGTCTGCATGCCCACTGCTGTTTCACCAGCACCTAGAGAAGCACTGTATGCTCAGTAAATACTTTGTGAGTGAATGAATGAATGAACGAATGAATGAATGCAAGTTCGGGACAACAGAAGGAGCTCATCATTTGGAGATAGAATCAGAGAGAGTTTGACCTGATGCAGCCTGCTTGGGTGGGATCGGGCACCTGTAGGCTGTCTAACCGCCACGCGGTTTAAAGCCCGAGAATCTAGCTAGAATAAGATGGTGGTGCATATTGAAATACCTGTGTGGTGGGCTCTGGGGAGCACAGGTCACCACAGGAGGGATGAGATGGAGGAAAGGTGAACTATTCTTCTCAGAAATTCTCCCCTCTTATCTCAGGTGATGACACTGGGAAGTTATCCAGGAGAATTTGGGATGTTGGTGGGCATCTGGCCGAGGGAACTTCTGTTAGAAATTCCTTTATTTAGAACTTCTAACATCAGTGTTAAAATGTGACAAGAAGTTGGTTCTTTGATTACTTACAAGGCACATATTCGTCTTAGACCACACTCTGATAATCTCTGTTTTATTACAGCAGTGGTCCTCCAACTTTAACTTGCTTAGAAGCCCCTGGAGGCCTTGCTAAAACTGAGTGCTGGCCTCCACCCCCAGAGTTTCCGATTCAGTAGGTCTGGGTGGGGCTCAAGCATTTGTATGTCTAACAAGTTCCCAGGTGATGCTGATGCTGCCTGTCCTGGGACCACACTGCAAGAACCACTGCTTAAGAGTAACTGTTGGCTATTGTAAATAGTGCTGCAATGAACATTGTGGTACATGACTCTTTTTGAATTATAGTTTTCTCAGGGTATATGCCCAGGAGTGGGATTGCTGGGTCATATGATAATTTGTAGTTTTTTAAGGAACCTCCATACTGTTCTCCATAGTGGCTGTATCAATTTACATTCCCACCAACAGTGCAAGAGGGTTCCCTTTTCTCCACACCCTCTCCAGCATTTATTGTTTGTAGATTTCTTGATGATGGCCATTGTGACTGGTGTGAGGTGATACCTCATTGTAGTTTTGATTTGCATTTCTCAATGATTTGTGGCGTTGAGCATCCTTTCATGTGTTTGTTGGCAATCTGTATATCTTCTTTGGAGAATGGACTTGAGGAAAAGCGGGGGGAGTGGTGGGCTGGGACAAGGTGAGAGAGTGGCATGGACATATATACACTACCAAATGTAGAATGGATGGCTGGTGGAAAGCAGCCACATAGCACAGGGAGATCAGCTCTGTGCTTTGTGACCACCTAGAGGGGTGGGATGGGGAGGGAGGGAGGGAGATGCAAGAGGGAGGGGATATGTGTATACGTATGGCTGATTCACTTTGTTATGCAGCAGAAGCTAATGCACCATTGTAGAGCAATTATACTCCAATAAAGATGTTGAAAAAAAAAGTAACTGTTGGTAGTCGTTGGAGGGAGTGTCATGGAGATTATCTAAATATAATTGTTGGAGCATTGTACTGTTACTAGAGAAGCTCACAGAGTTTTAAAAATATCTTCCTGTTTGACTATTATTTAAGAAAACAAGAAAAACATCACTACTTTTTTGAAATGTTTGGTAGTTTTCAAGACTAGTAAGCAATTACCTTTCTGTGGTGCCGTCTTGAGCATCCCTTCAAAAAGACAAAAGAGACCTGTATTGGGGGCTCATAATGAGCTTCAAGATTATAGTTGCAAGTGAAGTCTTTCACTAACTCCTTCTCCAGCCCATTTTATGACTTCATACAATTGCCTACATTATGTTTCGCGGTCTTAGGTCTGCCCAAACAGAATCTGCTGTATAAATTCTAAAAGAGGCAGCTCATAGCTTTTAGCTCCTGGACCTCATCTGTGAGGTCAAAGGGTGATGAACCTCAAGAGAAGGAGCACAGTAGAGCAATTGGAACTGGCACCTTTTTTTTTTTAAGTTAATTAATTTCTTTATTTTTGGCTGTGTTGGGTCTTCGTTGCTGCGTGTGGGCTTTCTCTAGTTGCGGCGAGCGGGGGCTACTCTTCGTTGCTGTGCACGGGCTTCTCACTGCAGTGGCTTCTCTTGTTGCGGAGCACGGGCTCTAGGTGTGTGGGCTTCGGGAGTTGTGGCACATGGGCTCAGTAGTGGTGGCTCGCGGGCTCTAGAGTGCAGGCTCGGTAGTTGTGGTGCACGGGCTTAGTTGCTCCGCGGCATGTGGGGTCTTCCCGGACCAGGGCTCGAACCCGTGTCCCCTGCACTGGCAATGCGGATGCTTAACCACTGCGCCACCAGAGAAGTCCCGGAACTGTCACCTTTTTAAAAAAAATTTTTTTATTGAAGTATAGTTGATTTACAAGATTGTGTTAATTTCTTCTGTACAGCAAAGTGACTCAGTTATACATATATATTTTCATATTCTTTTCCATTATGGTTTGTCATAGGATACTGAATATAGTTCCCTGTGCTATACAGTAGGACCTTGTTGTTTATCCATCCTATATATAATAGTTTGCCTCTGCTAATCCCAAACCCCCATTCCTTCCCTCCCTACCCCTCCTCCCCCTTGGCAACCACAAGTCTGTTCCCTATATCTGTGAGTCTGTTTCTGTTTCGTAGATGTGTTGATTTGTATTGTATTTTAGATTCCATGTGCACGGTATTTGTCTTTCTCTGTTTGACTTACTTCGCTTAGTGTGATAATCTCTAGGTCCATCCATGTTGCTGCAAATGGCATTATTTCATTCTTTTTGATGGCTGAGTAATATTCCATTGGATATATGTACCACATCTTCTTTATCCATTCATCTGATGGACGTTTAGGTTGCTTCCATGTCTTGGCTCTAGTAAATGGTGCTGCTATGAACATCGGGGTGCATGTATCTTTTTATTTATTTATTTATTTTTGTGGTACGTGGGCCTCTCACTGTTGTGGCCTCTCCCACTGCGGAGCACAGGCTCCGGACGCGCAGGCTCAGCGGCCATGGCTCACGGGCCCAGCCGCTCCGCGGCATGTGGGATCTTTCCGAACCAGGGCACAAACCCATGTCCCCTGCATTGGCAGGTGGACTCTCAACCACTGCGCCACCAGGGAAGCCCTGCATGTATCTTTTTGAATTAGAGTTTTGTCTGGGTATATGGCCAGGAGTGGGATTGCAGGATCATATGGCAACTCTATTTTTAGTTTTTTGAGGAAACTCCATACTGTTTTCCATAGTGGCTGCACCAATTTACATTCCTACCAGCAGTGTAGGAGGGTTCCCTTTTCTCTGCACCCTCTCCAGTATTTATTTGTAGATTTTTTAATGATGGCCATTCTGAGTGTGTGAGGTGATACCTCATTGTAGTTTTGATCTGCATTTCTCTGATAATTAGTGATGTTGAGCATCTTTTCATGTACTTTTTGGCCATTTGTATGTTTTCTTTGGAGAAATGTCTATTTAGGTCTTCTGCCCATTTTTCAGTTGGGTTGTTTGTTTTTTGTTGTTGTTGCATGGAACTGGCACCTTTGATCTTAGGTCAAATAGTCCAGCTGTGGAGGTATGACCCTCTAAGGTTTAGTATGTATCCTGAGACAGAGAAAATCAGTAATCTGCCTGGAGATAAAGGAAAAACCCAAGTGATTGCTTCATAGGTTCCTTTTCATTAAAGCTGACACTTTTTCTTAAAGGGAAACTCAGTTCTGATTTCCTATTTTCCTTCACAAAAAGGGAATTTGTATTATTCTGTTCACACAGTGATATGTGTAGTTTTCCAAATTCATTTCTCAAGAGCCACCTGAATGAATTTTGCCTTATTTCTGTGCCACCTGTACTATAATTTACTTAATTTAAAAAAATGTACTCTTTCTTTTTTAACTTAAATTTAATGTATTTTAAAAAGCAAACATCAGGGCTTCCCTGGTGGCGCAGTGGTTGAGAGTCCACCTGCTGATGCAGGGAACACGGGTTCATGCCCCGGTCCGGGAAGATCCCACATGCCGCAGAGTGGCTGGGCCTGTGAGCCATGGCCGCTGAGCCTGCGTGTCTGGAGCCTGTGCTCTGCAACGGGAGAGGCCAGGCCACAACTGTGAGAGGCCCGCGTACCACAAAAAAAAAAAAAAAAAAAGCAAACATCAATCATCATTTATTGAAAAGAGCATCGCTGGCTGTAAGTAGAAGGAAATAATTAAGTTTATATAAAACTATGTAAACTTTGTGAGATAGGTAACTATTAGATTTTAAAAGGTTAAATTTTGTGCCACCTCTTTTGCACATCAGCTGTACACAAAAACAATACCAGTTACCATAATTACTGGGAATTCAGTAACAGTCTGTCTTTCTCTCTCTCTCTTTTTAAAAAGACTCCATATGTAGTAGACTCTACTACTACAATGGCATGTAGTTTTCTAGAAGGCATCATGAGTTAGAAGAAAGAGCAGTGAAATTTGGTTTGCACTCACACTCCATCATAGGTTGGTTGTATGATGCTGGGTAAGGTGCTTAGCTTTGCTGAGCTTCCATTTTCCCCTCTATGAGAGAGGATAGTAAGTCCACTCTCCTCTACCTACCTCACAGAGTTGATGGAAAGATTAAGTGAAATACATGTGCTCTGTAAATCATATGTACTTTTAAGGCATTGTTAATAAGCTGCATTTTAAGAACCATAATAAAAAATGAATAATCACCCTTTTATTGTTGCCTGAATCTGAAATAATACCAAGAAACACCATAACATGCCCTATAGAAATGTGAATTCAGATGTACTGTAGTTGGTGACTGCCTCCTATCTTGCCGTATGGTATGTGTATGTTTAACTTTTGAACCAACTGCCAAACTGCTTTCCAATGTGTTTGTACCATTTACATTCCCAGCAGTGTATGAGAGTTCCAGTTGTTCTATATCCTCATCAGCACTTGGTATGATCAATAGTTTTTAAATTTTTAGTCATTCTAGTGAGTATGAAGTAGTATTTCAGGGTCGCTTTAATTTGTATTTCCCTAATGAGTAATGAATGGTATTGAGGATCTTTTCATGTGCTCATCTGCCATCCATCTATTTATTTTCTTTGGTGAAATGTCTGTTGAAATTTTTTTGCCCTTTTAAAAATGAGTTGTTTATCTTATTATTGAGTTTTGAGGGTTCTTTATATATTCCAGATACAAGTCTTATATCAGATATATATTTTGCAGATAGTTTCTCCCTAAGACTTGCCTTTTCATTTTTGTAAAAATGTCTTTTGAAGAGTAAAGGTTTTAAGTGAGGTTTAATATATAAATTTTTGTTTTATACTGTGTCCTTTTTGGTTCCTATTTAAGAAATTTTTGTCAAATTCAAAGTCACTAAGATTTTCTCCTGTTTTCTTCTAGAAGTTTTGTAGTTTTAGCTTTACGTTTAGGTCTATGATCCATTTAGAGTTAATTTTTGTATATGGTGTGAGATGCTATATAACATATTACCACAGACCTAATGGCTTAAAACACTGCACGTTCATTACATCACAGTTTCCATGGATCAGGAGTCCAAGCCTGGCTTAGCTGAGTCCTCTGCTCAGGGTTTCACAAGGCTGCATTCAAGGTGTCACCCAGGGCTCACTTCTCATCTGGAAGCTTGACTGGTGGATCTGGTAGATCTGCTTCCGAGCTCACTCAGGTTGTTGGCAGAATTTATTTCCTTGTAACTCTAAGACCAAGGATCTAGCTTCTTGCTGGTTGTCAGCCAGAGACCACCCTTGGCTCCTAGAGGACACCTGCAGTTCCTTGCCACATGGCCCTCTCAAAATATGGCAGCTTGCTTCTTCAAAGCCACCAAGGAAGAAAGAATGAGTCTGCTAGCAAAATGGAGTCTTATATACTATAACATAATCATGGGAGAGACATCTATCACCTTTGTCATATTCTCCTGGTTAGAAGCAAGGCATGGGTCCCACTCCCACTTCAAAGGGAGGGGATCTCACAAAGGTGTGAAGAGCAGGAGGTGTGGGGGGTCAGTGGGAGCTACCTTAAGGTCTCTCCACCAAGGCCATGGAATAGGTGTGCTCCATCTTTTGATCATTACCAAACCTCTAGCTTCACAGGCCAGTGGTTCTCAGCATAGACCCTCTGGAGAGTCCCCAGATGCCTAAAAGGATGTCCAGAAAAACTTCGAACAAAAGATTAAAACAAATAAACATACCAACTAACTTACAAAGCCACAGTCTATTAAAAAATATTATGGAGAATTTCAAACATTCACAAAAGTAGAACAATATAATGAACCTTCATGTGCCCATCACCCATACCTAACAACCACCATCCTATAGCCTTCCCTCATCAACTCTCCCCTCTTGAATTATTTGAAACAAAATCCCAGGCTTCCTATCATTTCATCCATAAATACTTCTGTATATATGTCTTAAAAAATAAGAACTCTGGGGTTTTTTTAAGGCATAACCACTATATCATTATCTCACCTAAAAAATTAACAGCAATTCTTTAATATCATCAAATATCCAGTGTTCCAATTTCCAGTTATCTTATGTCATCATTTATTTATAGTTTGTTTGAACCCAAATCCAAATAATGTCTATATATTACAATATGTTGAGGTGTTTTTTAAATATCTTTTAATCTCCGAGTCCCCCCCTCTATCTCTTTCCCTCTTCTTTTTTTTCTTGAAGTTTATTTGTTGAAGATATCAGGGATTTTTTTTTTTTGGTCCTGCAGAATTTCCCAGTCTAGAAATTGCTGACACACTATAATTTTTTAAAGTGAGCTTATTGCAAAATCAACTCCACAAATACTCTTCACAAATTTACTAAATGGCCTTTTTTCTCAGTAATTATATCGTCTTTCTTTACTTTTCTTTCCTCCCTGCTTCCTGAATTTATTTATCTTGATCACTTCTGAATCAATAACAAAAAGTTTTGCAAAACTGCCATCTGCTTCCCCCTGGGGTTTATATCTTAAAACAAATTTTCCTCAATTGAATTCAAACTGAATAAGAGCTTTGAAACCAAGGATCCCTCATTAGACAGTTTGTTATTTCAAAGTATTTTCTATTTACCGTGCCTTATTTAGAATAGAGTATAATCCTGTGAAGGCAATTCTCTTTGTTCAAAACGGTGTATAATTGGGAATAATTGCAATTCCCTATCTGACACAAAGTCTCTCGAGTTTTTTTTATTAGATAAATTTAATTTATTAGAAACATTGTACCATCTGAATATATTAATGTAATATTCCTTTCAATTTATGTTCTAAATTAACGAGGTTGTATTACATCAAGAAATAATCACAATTTTAAATCTAAGCCTTAAAGATCATTCAACAGAAGTGTGCATTGATTTCTTTTTTTAAATTTATAGCATCAATATAATACGTGCATCTAGTTTAAAAAGTTAGTAGGACTCTTAGGCTCGTAAAACAAACAAACAAACAAACCAGCAATCCCTTTCCCTACCCACCCCACCTCTGATTCTTGTTCTCTGTAGATACTCAGCACTTGACAATCAACTTTCCAAAATGTTGACATCTCTAATCTACTGTCATTGCCTTTCTTGTTTCCTCTGCCCTTGGGGGATTATCCCTTTTTAATTCTTTCTCTGTAATCTTGTGGTGTTAGAGCGGAAGTGGAGATAAGTGTGTGTGTGTTCAGTTTGCCACGTTTAGTTTGTCGTTAGCCATATTTTCATTTTCTAGTTCCTTTGTTGAGAATCCAAAATGGTGTAAAAGTAAAAGTTGGCACCCAGCCCCTCTACCTCCCTATGTCTCCCTCTTATTGGAGGGGATGGGTCTTTGGCTGACTCAGCAAAAGTTTCATCCTCCAGTTCCTAGTGCAGTCTCCTGCCTCCCGGGAAGCTCTGGTGAAGTGTGTCCCTCTTCCTCAAGAAATGGCACTTCCCAAGCACTGTATGCCATAGTGAGAGTGTCTGTTGTGGCCGATTTGCTCTTGACCCTTTTCCCTAGGAATGACTGTAGTGTGGGTCACTAGCCTCCAACCCTGAGCACCACCCCCCCATGTAACTTTTGCTCCCTGACACTCCTCCCCTTGGGGCATGTACGCCCCGCCCCATGTCTTAGGATACCAAAGAGAATAGGGAGTGACCTTTGTGCAGTGTATGCTGGTAAATGTTTAACAACTGGCCCTCCAGGGGGAAATAAGCCCTGATTTGAGCATTTGCCAATTTCTATGGTGTAAATACTCCTACCAAGGCTGATTTTACACTGCCACGGTGACTTGGAAGAGGTGCACAGCTGTGTCTTTCTTTGCCTTTGGGAATAGGACTCAGGGGTCTTAGTTCAGGACTGCCAGACTCGAGGATGAAGTCATTTGTCCTTTTCATTGAGCTCCTCAGTCACTCCTACCTTGATATTCCTGCTGGGCTGACTCTGTCAACCCTTTGGTTATGTCTGGTGTGTCTGAATCTGCCAGCTCAGCCACCTGAGACTCTACTCTGGATCAGGGAAGCTCCCCAGTGCTCTGCGGCTAAAAATGTGTGCTCTGGGTCAATCTTAATTTTGTTATGTTTTTACTCTGCTTTGATGTCCTTAGAAGAACCTCTTGGTAAAGTTAATTTCATGCACTAATATGAAACTGATGGTATGTAAACATTGTGTTTTCTCCAGGTAAACCTTATTACAGTGCTGTACTGATGGAAGGATCAGGTGACTGGGATTCCTTATTCTGCAGTTCTGTTGATGATGTTTTCTTTCTTCCACAGTTGACAGACCTGTCAGAGTATACGCAGATGGAATATTTGACCTCTTCCACTCAGGTCATGCAAGGGCACTTATGCAAGCAAAAACACTGTTTCCCAACAGCTACTTGTTGGTAGGAGGTAAGAAGTGCATTTTCTCTTTGTCTAGAAAACTCTTGTATAATGTGCTTCCTGAAAAGGACCCCTTTCAGACTTCCATCATTTTTTTTTTTTTTTTTTTTTGCGGTACGCGGGCCTCTCACTGCTGTGGCGTCTCCCGTTGCGGAGCACAGGCTCCGGACGCACAGGCTCAGCGGCCATGGCTCACGGGCCCAGCCGCTCCGCGGCATGTGGGATCTTCCCGGGCCGGGCACGAACCCGTGTCCCCTGCATCGACAGGCGGACTCTCAACCACTGCGCCACCAGGGAAGCCCCCAGACTTCCATCATTAACACCTCACATTGTTAATTCTCCCAGTTCAGCCTATATTGCATCAAGTACTTGTTCACTGCGTGAAATTTAAAATGGTATTTTAAAAAACATTGGGGAAATTACATCATCAGATTATAAACCATTGATTCCCAGAGAAAGACGAATAATACCACCAAGGGTAACTGCTTCATGTTCTCCATTTATGCCTTTCTTCTTGTGTTTGAGGCATGATCCAATTTCTGTTTCTGAAATTTCCTAGAGAGTTAGGAGAAAAGCAATATTATTCTTTTTTTTTTTTACAACTTTATTGGAGTATAATTGCTTTACAATGGTGTGTTAGTTTCTGCTTTATAACAAAGTGAATCAGTTATACATATACATCTGTTCCCATATCCCTTCCCTCTTGCGTCTCCCTAGCAATATTATACTGATTTCAAATCTTAGAGACCTGAGGGGATTCAGGATGATTAATGGTAAGTAAGGTCATTGTCTGGTTCCTTGGTGTGACCCACAGTACTTAGGACAATGTTGCGCTAATGGTAGAGGCTTACAGCAGTTCCAGTTAGTGGAATTTATGTGCTGTGTATTAAAGAAATAGAGATTTATATACCCAGGTAATCTTGGTTTACAATGAAGGAACTGACTGATTTCATAAGCTTGTGGAGAGAGAAGAGCAGTTAGACATAAAATTTTCTTCTTCCAAAAGGCCTACAGATTTCAATTTGGGTAAAAGGGAAAGTTTCTGACCTGCAAGACCTGGGTCTCATCTCTGTAGCTTCTGGAAACAGCATTTCTTTTCACTATAATCATTTTTTGTGGCATTACATGAACTAGACACCATCAACCCTTAGACCTCTACCGTGAGGGAAAAAGGTGATGGTAAGAGACTACATATCTGTTTTAAAAAATACTTTGTTGGGCTTCCCTGGTGGCGCAGTGGTTGAGAGTCTGCCTGCCAATGCAGGGGACACGGATTTGTGCCCCGGTCCGGGAAGATCCCATATGCCACGGAGCGGCTAGGCCTGTGAGCCATGGCCACTGAGCCTGCGCGTCCGGAGCCTGTGCTCCGCAACGGGAGAGGCCACAACAGTGAGAGGCCCGTGTACCGCAAAAAAAAAAAAAAAAAAAAATTGTTATCTTCCACAAGTTTAAAACTACTTTTTGGATATTTGAGAGGAATCTTTTGCAGATTTTGCCAAGCATGGTGACCATGTGGTTATTGAGTGGAGTTCTTCCCAGAAGGAAGAGGTGATATGAGGTGGTTCATTCCCCTTTATTTTGAGTGGAAAATCATTTCTTGCATGAGCACTGCCACCCGGAGTCTGGTCCTAAGCTGCCGGGGTCCTGGGGAGACCTCTGCAGTGGTTGGGCTTTGGTCATTTTGGCAACCCAAGTTTGGAGGTGGTTAGTTGTAGGCAACACTTAACGGGAACACTGCCCTGGCCCTGGGTTAGCACATCAAAAGTAAAGGCAAAGGAAGAATGTGACTTTCAGTACATTCAGGTAAATTGGAGAAAGCAGTAAATTAATATCAGCAGCTGTCCAGGTAACTAGGCAACAGTGGTTTCTCTGATTTACTGAATGATTCCTTCACTTAACAACTATTTATTGAGCTCCTACTATGTGCCAGGCATTCTTCTGTACACTGAGAATGCAGCCATGATCGAAGCAGACTGTGTCCTCAAGAGAACTTAGAGTCTGAAGGGGAGGCAGACACTGCCCAGTAAACAATCCAGAGTAGGGGTTCTATGAAGAAATGTAAAATAGGGTAAGGGGAAGGAGTGGCTGGTGGGTAAAGGAGGGACTTTTCAGGTATGGAGGTCAGGGGAGGGCCCTCTGGAGTGCTGACACCTGTGCAGAGACTTGAATGAAGTGAAGGGCACACGAAAGCCAGAGCACAGAAGCTTCCTTGTGTGGTGATCTTCCCACCAGCCTATATGAGAACGTTGGGACAAGTGGAGAAAACGTGGTAGCTACAACTAGATGTGTTATTTTGTTGACTTGTTATGTCTTAAGGAGGCTTTCCATAAAAGCACAGGTGATGTAGTACTCAGAGAAATGAAGATGGACAGGAGTTCAGAGCCAAGAATTAAAGCAAAAGGGAAGGAGAACAACTCCCACGAGAAATCCTGAACTTCTTCGCAGCTATGGCAGAAGGAGCCACAGGGTCATTCCATAGCTCTCAGATGTTAGAGCTGATGCTGCTCCCCGATGAAGAACCAGCTCCTCCTGCCCTGAGTTCTGAGATGTTTCAGAGGGTTGTTGCCAAAGCAGCATCGAGTAATGCAGTAAACGATGTCCTCCCTCACTAGCAGATTTACAAAGAAACGTAGCTACCCCCCTCAATGGCTATTACATGGATTCTCCGTGGAAGCCAAGGGCATGTTAAACTACTAAGACAACCATGGCGACCATACCTTTTGGTAGGTGACAGGGACTAGTGTATAGATGGGAAATGAAGCAGTAATACATGAAGCTGTAAAAACGTGGTATGTAGCCTTCTGGAGACAGTGACAGAGTAAGAATGAAAACCCCTCACTGTTGTGGCCTCTCCCGTTGCGGGTCACAGGCTCCGGACGCGCAGGCTCAGCGGCCATGGCTCATGGGCCCAGCCGCTCCACGGCATGTGGGATCTTCCCGGACCGGGGCACGAACCCATGTCCCCTGCATCGGCAGGTGGACTCTCAACCACTGTGCCACCACGGAAGCCCACTATGAAATATTTTTAACCACCTTATTAATAAAATTCAGTGTAGGGACTTCCCTGGTGGCACAGTGGTTAAGAATCCGCCTGCCAATGCAGGGGACATGGGTTCCAGCCCTGGTCCGGGAAGATCCCACATGCCGCGGAGCAACTAAGCCCGTGTGCCACAACTACTGAGCCTGAGCTCTAGAGCCCGTGAGCCACAACTACTGAAGCCCATGTGCCTAGAGCCCGTGCTCCGCAATAAGAGAAGCCACTGCAATGAGAAGCCCGTGCACCGCAACGAAGAGTAGCCCCCACTTGCCTCAACCAGAGAAAGCCTGCACACAGCAACAAAGGCCCAACACAGCCAAAAATAAAAATAAACAAAACAAATAAAATTTTTAAAAAACCCAGTGTAAGCCTATATTTCATGTGTCTCCACTAATTTAATTGTATTTGATTCCTAGTCTGTTAAACAGAATCTCCAACCTCCTGTGTGTAGGCAGATTTCTACAGGGGCATGGTAGCTCAAATCCCATGACAAAGAACAATCTTCCTTCGATGTATATAGTAGTTACCTTCCTCTAAAATTCAGCATTTATCACAGCTGTTCCAGAAATACTTTGCAGTTATATGTAAAACAAAATTAGGGGCTAGATTCAAATAATTTAAAATAATTATGCAGAGACATTCAGAAATCTTACAGGATGTTAGAAAATTCTCATGTGGGGCTGCCCCACACATAGCAAGATGTTTAGGGACTTCCCTGGTGGTCCAGTGGCTAAGACTCCATCCATGCTCCCAATGCAGGGGGCCTGGGTTCAATCCCTGGTCAGGGAACTAGATCCCACATGCCACAACTAAAGACCCCCTCATGCCGCAACTAAAGACCCCCGCATGCCGCAACGAAGATCCTGCATGCCGCAGCTAAGACCCGGTGCAGCTAAATAAATAAATAGATAGATAGATAGATAGATAAATAAAATAAAATAAATACTTTAAAAAAGATGTTTAACATTGTTGGCACCCTGCCCACTAAATGCCAATTGCTGCCTCCAATCATAGTGACAACTAAAGATGCCCTACAAATTTCCAAAAATGCTTCCTAGGGGATGCTGAAGCCTTTGTTGAAAACCGTTGTCTTAGACTGAGTCTTCACTCTTTGTTCCCCACAATCCCAAAAAGAATTTTGAAAAACTATACACCTTCTTACAGATTTTTAAGCTGACGTCTAAAATTTTCCATCCTAAGTTTACATAGTTGTAAAAGATGTAATTTCTGGAATACTGTAAATTTTAACATTTTCAAAAATTAATAAACTTTACTTTTAAGGGAAGTTTTACATTCACAGCAAAACTGAGCAGAAAGTACAAAGGTTTCCATTTACGCACTCACGCACAACCTCCCCATTATCAACATCTGCCACCAGGGTAGTACATTTTTTACAGTCCATGAACGTACATTGACACGTTATTATCACCCAAAGTCCATAGTTTAATACGTTAGAGTTCACTCTTGGTATTTTACATTCTTTGGGTTTGGACAAATGTATTATGACATATATCCACCACTGTAGTATCGTACAGAACAGTTGCAGTGCCTTAAAAATCCTCTGTAATCTGCCTATTCATCTATCCCCCACCCAACCCCTGGCAACCACTGATCTTTTTACTGTCTCCATAGTTTTGCCTTTTCCAAAATGTCATGTAATTGGAATCATACAGTATGTTTCTTTTTCAGATTGGCTTCTTTCACTTAGTAATATGTTTAAGTTTACCCCATGGCTTGTTGGCTCATTTCTTTTTAGCACTGGGTAATATTCCATTGTCTGGATGTGCCACAGTTTGTTTATCCTTTCGCCTACTAAAGGACATCTTGGTTGCATTCATGTTTTGGCAATTATGAATAAAGCTGCTATAAACATCTATGTACAGGTTTTTGTATGGACGTAAGTTTTCAATTCAGTTTGGTAAATACCAAGGAGTGTGATTGCTAGATCATATGTTAAGAGTATGTTTAGCTTTGTTAGGAACTGCCAAACAGTCTTCCAAAGTAGCTGTACCATTTTGCATTCCCACCAGCAATGAATGAGAATTCCTGGTGCTCCAAATCCTCATCAGCATTTGGTGTTGTCAGTGTTTTGTACTTTGGCCATTTTAATTGGGGTATAGTGGTATCTCATTGTTGTTTTATTTTGTAATTTCCTGATGACATGTGATGTAGAACATCTTTTCATATGCTTACTTAACATCTGTATATCTTCTTTGGTGAGGTGTCTATTCAGATCTTTTTTGCATTTCTTAATTAGGTTGTTCATTTTCTTATTGTTGAGTTTTAAGAGTTCTTTGCGTAGTTTGGATGATAGTCCTTTATCAGTTGTCTTTTTCAAATATTTTCTCCCACTCTGTGGTTTTTCTCATTCCATTGACATTGCCTTTTGCAGAGCAGAAATTTTTAATTTTAATGAAGGCCAGTTTATCAATTGTGTCTTTGATGGTTTGTGTGTTTGGTGTTGTATCTAAAAAGTCACTGCCATACCTAAGGTCATCTAGGTTTTCTCATATATTATCTTCTATGAGTTTTATGCTTTTGTGTTCTACATTTTGATCTATGATCCATTTTGAGCTAATTCTTGTGAAGAGTATAAGATCTGTATTTAGACTCCTTTTTTTGCATGTGGATGTCCAGTTGTTACAGCACCATTTGTTGAAAAGACTATCTTTGTTCATTGTATTACCTTTGCTCCTTTGTCAAAGATCAATTGACTGTATTTATGTGGGTCTATCTCTGGGCTATTTCATTCCATTGATCTGTTTATCCATTTTTTCACTAATACCACACCTTCTTGATTACTGTAGCTTCACAGTAAGTATTGGAATTGAGTAGTGCCGGTCTTCCAACTTTGTTCTTTTCCTCCAATATTGATTTGGCTATTCTGGGTCTTTTCCCTCTCCAAATAAACTTTACTATCAGTTTATCATTAGCCACAAAATAACTTGTTGGTATTTTGGTTGGGATTGCATTGAATCTATAGATCAAGTTGGGAAGAAATGACATCTTGACACTATTGAGGCTTCCTATCCATGAACATGAAATACATTTCCATTTATTTTGATATTTTTCATCAGGGTTTTGTAGTTTTTCTCACGTAGATCTTGTACACATTTTGTTAGATTTATACCTAAGTATTTTATTTGTTGGGGCATGCTAATGTAAACAGTAATATGTTTTTCATTTCAAAGTCCACTTGTTCATTGCTGGTATATAGGAAAGTGATTGACTTTTGCATATTAATTAACCTTGTATTCTGCAATCTTGCTATAATTGCTTATTCTAGGAGGTTTTTTTGGTCAGTTCTTTAAATTTTTCTACATAGATGATTATGTCATCTGTGAAGAAAAACAGTTTTATTTCTTCCTCCCCAATCTGTAAACATTTTTTATGTATTTATTTATGTTTGGCTGCATTGGGTCTTCATTGCTGTGCATGGGCTTTCTCTAGTTGTGGCGAGTGGGGGCTACTCTTTGTTGCAGTGCACAGGCTTCTCATTGCGGTGGTTTCTCTTGTTGTGGAACACAGGCTCTAGGTGCACAGGCTTCAGTAGTTGTGGCATGTGGGCTCAGTAGTTGTGGCTCGTGGGCTTTCGAGTGCAGGCTCAATAGTTGTGGCGCCCAGGCTTAGTTGCTCTGTGGCATGTGGGATCTTCCCAGACCAGGGCTTGAACCCATGTCCCATGCATTGGCAGGCGGAATCTTAACCACTGTGCCACCAGGGAAGTCCTAATCTGTATACATTTTATTTCCTTTTCTTGTCTTACTGCACTAGCTAGGACTTCCAGTACAATGTTGAAAAGCTATGGTGAGAGGTTACATCCTTGCCTTATTCCTGATCTTAGTGGGAAAACTTCAGTTTTCTCACCACTGAGTATGATGTTAGCTGTAGGGTTTTTGTGTGTGTGTGTGTGTGTGTGTGTGTGCAGTACGCAGACCTCTCACTTTTGTGGCATCTCCCGTTGCAGAGCACAGGCTCTGGACACGCAGGCTCAGCGGCCATGGCTCATGGGCCCAGCCGCTCCATGGCATGTGGGATCTTCCCAGACCGGGGCATGAACCCATGTCGCCTGCATTGGCAGGTGGACTCTCAACCACTGTGCCACCGGGGAAGCCCAGCTGTAGGGTTTTTGTAGATAGTCTTTATCAAGTTGAGGAAGTTCCCCTCTATTTCTAGTTTGCTGAGAGTTTTTATCATGAATGGGTATTGGATTTTATCAAATGCTTTTTCTACATCTATTAATATGATCATATGATTTTTCTTCTTTTGTCTGTTGATGTGATGGATTACATTAATTGATTTTATTCTATTTTTTTGTTTTTTAAAATTGAAGTATAGTTGATGTATAGTATTATACGTTACAGGTGTACAATATAGTGATTCACAATTTTTAAAGGTTATACTCCATTTATACTTATAAAATATTGGCTATATTCCCTGTGTTGTAAATATATCCTCATAGCTTATTTATTTTATACATAATAGTTTGTATATCTTAATCCCGTACCCCTTACTTGCCCCTCCCTCCTTCCTTCTCTCCATTAGTAACCACTAGTTCGTTTTCTATATCTGTGAGTCTGTTTACCTGGGATAAATCTCACTTGGTTATGGTGTATAATTCTTTTTATACATTGTTGGATTTGAGTTGTTAATATTTCGTTAAAGAGTTCTGCATCTATGTTAATGAGAGATAGTGATCTCTAGTTTCCCTTTCTTATAAGGTGTTTGGTTGTGGTATTAGGGTAATGCTAGCCTTATAGAATGAGTTAGGAAACATTCCCTCTGCTTCTATCTTGTGGAAGAGATTGTAGAGAACTGGTATAGTTTCTTCCTTAAATGTTTGGTAGAATTCACCAGTGAACCTATTCAGGCCTGGTGGTTTCTCTTTTGGAAGGTTATTACATACTGATTGGATTTCTTTAATACATAGAGGCCTATTCAGATTGTCTCTTTCTTCTAGTGTGAATTTTGGCAGCTTCTGTCTTTCAAGGAATTGGTCACTTTCACCTATGTTATCACATTTGTGGGCATAGAGTTGCTCAAAATATTCCTTCCTTTTAATGTCCATGAGATCTGTAGTAATGTCCTCTTTTTAATTTCTGATATTAGTCATTTGTATCCTTCTCTTTTTTTTTGTTAGCTTGGCTAGAGCCTTACCAATTTTACTGATCTCTTCAAAGAACCAGCTCTTGTTTTTGTTGACTTTCTCTATTCATTCCTGTTTTCAGCTTCATTGATTTCTGCTCTGATTTTTTTTTTTTTAATTATTTATTTAATTTATTTATTTTTGGCTGTGTTGTGTCTTTGTTGCTGTGCAAGGGCTTTCTCTAGTTGTGGCTTGGGGGTTCTAGAGTGCAGGCTCAGTAGTTGTGGCGCACGGGCCTAGCTGCTCCGCGGCACGTGGGATCTTCCTGGACCAGGGCTCGAACCCGTGTCCCCTGCATTGGCAAGCGGATTCTCAACCACTGCACCACCAGGGAAGTCCCTGCTCTGATTTTTATTATTTATTTTCTTTTGCTTACTTTGGGTTGAATTTGCTCTTTTTTCTAGTTTCCTAAGATGGAAGCTTAGATGATTGATTTTAGATTTTTCTTCTTTTCTAATATATATATTCAATGCTTTAAATCTCCTAAACACTTTTCATTGCATCCCACAAATTTTGGTAAGTTGTGTTTTCATTTTAATTTAGTTCAAAATAGTAAAAAATATTTCTTGATTTATTCTTTGACCCATGTGTTATTTAGAAGTGTGCTGTATAATCTCCAATTATTTTGGGATTTTCCAGCTATTTTTCTGTTGCTGATTCCTAGTTTAACTCCACTGAGACCAGACATTGTGTGATTTCTATTCTTTTAAATTTGTTATGGTGTGTTTAATGGCCCAGAATGTGATCTATCTTGGTGAATGCTCCATGTGAACTTCAGAAGGATGTGTATTCTGCTGTGGTTGGATGAAGTCTGTAGATGTCGATTATATACAATTGATTGCTAGTGCTGTTGTGTGCACACCCACACACACCCACACACACATACAATTAAATATATTGTTGCTGTTATTATTTTGAATATACTGTTATCTGTTAGATCAATTAAGAATAAGAAAAATAAAAGTTTTGTTTTATCTTCAGTTATTCTCTAATGTTCTTCCTTTTTAAAACGTATATCTGAATATCTGACCTATGTAATTTTCCTTCTTTCTGAAGAACTTTTGAAAACATTTCTTGCAAGGTGGGTCTACTAGAAAAAATTCCCTCAATTTTTGTTTGTCTGAGAAAGTCTTTATTTCTCCTTCCCTTTTAAAGGATGATTTTGTAGGCTATAGAATTGTAGGTTGGTGGGGTTTTTCTCTCAACACTATAAATATTACACTTCACTCCGTTTTTATTTATTTATTTAGTTTCACCAGGTCTTAGTTGTGGCTTGTGGGCTCCTTAGTTGTGGCTTGCTGGCTCCTTAGTTGCAGCAGGCTGGCTCCTTAGTTGCAGCAGGCAGCCTCCTTAGTTGCACCTCATGGGCTTCTTAGTTGTGGCACACGAACTCTTAGTTGCACCATGTGAACTCTTAGTTGTGGCATGCATGTGGGATCTAACTCTCTGACCAGGGATCAAACCTGGGCCCCCTGCATTTCAAGCATGGAGTCTTATCTACTGTGCTCTCACTCACAGGAGTCCCTGACTCACTTTTAAAAAATTTTTAATTTTATCCTGGACTATAGTTTTTTTGTTTTTTCTTTTTTTTTCGTTTTTGTGATGTTGAGCATCTTTTCATGTGCCTGTTAGCCATCTGTATGCCTTCGTGGGAAAACTTTTTCTTGTTTTTTTAATTTTATTTTTTTAAACAGCATGTTATTAGTCATCAATTTTATACACATCAGCGTATACACGTCAATCCCAATCGCCCAATTCATCACACCACCACCACCACCTCCCCACGGCTTTCTCCCCTTGTTGTCCATACGTTTGTTTTCTACATCTTTATCTCAATTTCTGCCCTGTAAACTGGTTCATCTGTACAGTTCTCCTAGGTTCCACATATATGCGTTAATATACGATGTTTGTTTTTCTCTTTGTGACTTACTTCACTCTGTATGACAGTCTCTAGATCCATCCACATCTCAACAATTGACCCAATTTCATTCCTTTCTATGGCTGAGTAATATTCCATTGTATATATGTACCACATCTTCTTTATCCATTCGTCTGTCGATGGGCATTAGGTTGCTTCCATGACCTGGCTATTGTAAATAGTGCTGCAATGAACATTGGGATGCATGTGTCTTTTTGAATTATGGTTTTCTCTGGGTACATGCCCAGTAGTGGGATTGCTGTATCATATGGTAATTGTATTTTTAGTTTTTTAAGGAACCTCCATACTGTTCTCCATAGTGGCTGTATCAATGTACATTCCCACCAACAGTGCAGGAGAGTTCCCTTTTCTCCACACCCTCTCCAGCATTTGTTGTTTGTAGATTTTCTGATGATGCCCATTCTAACTAGTGTGAGGTGATACCTCACTGTAGTTTTGATTTGCATTTCTCTAATAATTAGTGATGTTGAGTAGCTTTTCATGTGCTTCTTGGCCATCTGTATGTCTTCTTTGGAGAAATGTCTATTTAGGTCTTCTGCCCATTTTTCAGTTGGGTTGTTGGTTTTTTTAATATTGAGCTGCATGAGCTGTTTATATATTTTGGAGATTAATCCTTTGTCCATTCATTCATTTGCAAATATTTTCTCCCATTCTGAGGGTTGTCTTTTCATCTTATTTATGGTTTCCTTTGCTGTGCAAAAGCTTGTAAGTTTCATTAGGTCCCATTTGTTTCTTTTTGTTTTTATTTCCATTACTCTAGGAAGTGGATCAAAAAAGATCTTGCTGTGATTTCTGTCAAAGAGTGTTCTTCCTATGTTTTCCTCTAAGAGTTTTATACTGTCCAGTCTTACATTTAGGTCTCTAATCCATTTGGAGTTCATTTTTCTGTATGGTGTGAGGGAGTGTTCTAATTTCATTCTTTTACATGCAGCTCTCCAGTTTTCCCAGCACCACTTATTGAAGAGATTGTCTTTTCTCCATTGTATATCCTTGCCTCCTTGGTCATAGACTAGTTGACCATAGGTGCGTGGGTTTATCTCTGGGCTTTCTATCTTGTTCCATTGATCTATGTTTCTGTTTTTGTGCCAGTACCATATTGTCTTGATTACTGTAGCTTTGTAGTATAGTCCAAAGTCAGGGAGTCTGATTCCTCCAGCCCCGTTTTTTCCCCTCAAGACTGCTTTGTCAATTCGGGGTCTTTTGTGTCTCCATACAAATTTTAAGATTTTTTGTTCTAGTTCTGTAAAAAATGCCATTGGTAATTTCATACGGATTGCATTGAATCTGTAGATTGCCTTGGGTAGTACAGTCATTTTCACAATATTGATTCTTCCAATCCAAGAACATGGTATATCTCTCCATCTGTTGGTATCATCTTTAATTTCTTTCATCAGTGTCTTATAGTTTTCTGCATACAGGTCTTTTGTCTCCCTAGGTAGGTTTATTCCTAGGTATTTTATTCTTTTAGTTGCAATGGTAAATGGGAGTGTTTCCTTAATTTCTCTTTCAGATTTTTCATCATTAGTGTATAGGAATGCAAGAGATTTCTGTGCATTAATTTTGTATCCTGCTACTTTACCAACTTCATTGATTACCTCTAGTAGTTTTCTGGTGGCATCTTTAGGATTCTCTATGTATAGTATCATGTCATCTGCAAACAGTGACAGTTTTACTTCCTCTTTTCCAATTTGTATTCCTTTTATTTCTTTTTCTTCTCTGATTGCCATGGCTAGGACTTCCAAAACTATGTTGAATAATAGTGGTGAGAGTGGACATCCTTGTCTTGTTCCTCATCTTAGAAAAATGCTTTCAGTTTTTCACCATTGAGAAGGATGTTTGCTGTGGGTTTGTCATATATGGCCTTTATTATGTTGAGGTATGTTACCTGTATGCCCACTTTCTGGAGAGCTTTTATCATAAATGGGTGTTGAATTTTGTCAAAAGCTTTTTCTGCATCTATTGAAATGATCATATGGTTTTTATTCTTCAGTTTGTTAATATGGTGTATCACATTGATTGATTTGCACATGTTGAAGAATCCTTGCATCCCTGGATAAATCCCACTTGATCATGGTGTATGATCCTTTTAATGTGTTGTTGGATTCTGTTTGCTAGTATTCTGGTGAGGATTTTTTTTTTTTTTTTTGGCGGTACACGGGCCTCTCACTGTTGTGGCCTCTCCCGTTGCGGAGCACAGGCTCCGGACACGCAGGCTCAGCTGCCATGGCTCATGGGCCCAGCCGCTCTGCAGCATGTGGGATCTTCCTGGACCGAGGCACGAACCCGTGTCCCCTGCATCGGCAGGCGGACTCTCAACCACTGCACCACCAGGGAAGCCCTCTGGTGAGGATTTTTTCATCTATATCCATGAGCAATATTGGTCTGTAATTTTCTTTTTCTGTAGTATCTTTGTCTGGTTTTGGTGTCAGGATGATGGTGGCCTCATAGAATGAGTTTGGGAGTGTTCCTTCCTTTGCAATTTTTGGAAGAGTTTGAGAAGGATGGGTGTTAGTTCTTCTCTAAATGTTTGATAGAATTCACCTGTGAAGCCATATGGTCCTGGACTTTTGTTTGTTGGAAGTATTTAATCACAGTTTCAATTTCATTACTTGTGATTGGTCTGTTCATTTTTACTATTTCTTCCTGGTTCAGTCTTGGAAGGTTATACCTTTCTAAGAATTTGTCCATTTCTTCCAGGTTGTCCATTGTATTGGCATAGAGTTGCTTGTAGTAGTCTCTTAGGATGCTTTGCATTTCTGCGGTGTCTGTTGTAACTTCTCCTTTTTCATTTCTAATTCTGTTGATTTGAGTCTTCTCCCTTTTTTTCTTCATAAGTCTGGCTAATGGTTTATTAATTTTGTTTATCTTCTCAAAGAACCAGCTTTTAGTTTTATTGATCTTTGCTATTGTTATTTTGTTTCTATTTCATTTATTTCTGCTCTGATCTCTATGATTTCTTTCCTTCTGCTAACTTTGGGTTTTGTTTGTTCTTCTTTCTCTAGTTCCTTTAGGTATAAAGTTAGATTGTTTATTTGAGATTTTTCATGTTTCTTAAGGTAGGCTTGTATAGCTGTAAACTTCCCTTTTAGAACTGCTTTTGCTGCATCCCATACGTTTTGGATTGTCATGTTTTCATCGTCATTTGTCTCTAGGTATTTTTTGATTTCCTCTTTGATTTCTTCAGTGATCTATTGGTTTTTTAGTAATGTATTGTTTAGCCTCCATGTGTTTGTGTTTTTTACGTTTTTTTCCCTGTAATTCATTTCTAATCTCATGGTGTTGTGGTCAGAAAAGATGCTTGATATGGTTTCAGTTTTCTTAAATTTACTGAGGCTTGATTTGTGACCCAAGATGTGATCTATCCTGGAGAATGTTCTGTGCGCACTTGAGAAGAAAGTGTAATGTGCTGTTTTTGGATGGAATGTCCTATAAATATCAGTTAAATCTATCTGGTCTATTGTGTCATTTAAAGCTTCTGTTTCCTTATTTATTTTCATTTTGGATGATCTGCCCATTGGTGTAAGTGAGGTGTTAAAATCCCCCACTATTATTGTGTTACTGTCTATTTCCTCTTTTATAGCTGTTAGCAGTTGCCTTATGTATTGAGGTCCTCCTATGTCGGATGCATATATATTTATAATTATTATATCTTCTTCTTGGATTGATCTCTTGCTCATTATGTAGTGTCTTTCTTTATCTCTTGTAATAGTCTTTATTTTAAAGTCTATTTTATCTGATATGAGTATTGATACTCCAGCTTTCTTTTGATCTCCATTTGCTTGGAATACCTTTTTCCATCCCCTCACTTTCAGTCTGTATGTGTCCCTAGGTCTGAAGTGGGTCTCTTGTAGACAGCATATATATGGGTCTTGTTTTTGTATCCATTCAGCAAGCCTGTGTCTTTTGGTTGGAGCATTTAATCCATTCACGTTTAAGGTAATTATCAATATGTACGTTCCTATGACCATTTTCTTAATTGTTTTGGGTTGGTTTTTTGTTTTTTTTTTTTTTTGCGGTATGCGGGCCTCTCACCGCTGCGGCCTCTCCCATCATGGAGCACAGGCTCCGGATGCGCAGGCTCAGTGGCCATGGCTCACGGGCCCAGCCGCTCCGCGGCACGTGGGATCCTCCCGGACCGGGGCACGAACCCACGTCCCCTGCGTTGGCAGGCGGGCTCTCAACCACTGCACCACCAGGGAAGCCCTTGGGTTGGTTTTTGTAGGGCCTTTTCTTCTCTTGTGTTTCCCACTTAGAGAAGTTCCTTTAGCATTTGTTGTAGAGCTGGTTTGGTGGTGCTGAATTCTCTTAGCTTTTGCTTGTCTCTAAAGCTTTTGATTTCTCCATCGAATCTGAATGAGATCCTTGCCGGGTAGAGTAATCTTGGTTGTAGGTTCTTCCCTTTCATCACTTTAAGTATATTATGCCACTCCCTTCTGGCTTGTTGCGTTTCTGCTGAGAAATCGGCTGTTAATCTTATGGGAGTTCCCTTGTCTGTTATTTGTCATTTTTCCCTTGCTGCTTTCAATAATTTTTCTTTGTCTTTAATTTTTGCCAGTTTGATTACCATGTGTCTTGGTGTGTTTCTCCTTGGGTTTATCCTGTATGGGACTCGCTGCACTTTCTGGACTTGGGTGGCTACTTCCTTTCCCATGTTAGGGAAGTTTTCGACTATAATCTCTTCAGATATTTTCTCTGGTCCTTTCTCTCTCTCTTCTCCTTCTGGTACCCCTATAATGCGAATGTTGTTGCATTTAATGTTGTCCCAGAGGTCTCTTAGGCTGTCTTCATTTCTTTTCATTCTTTTTTCTTTATTCTGTTCTGCAGCAGTGAATTCCACCATTTTGTCTTCCAGGTCGCTTATCTGTTCTTCTGCCT
The DNA here is from genome assembly GCF_949752795.1 of Hyperoodon ampullatus. Taxonomy (NCBI): domain Eukaryota; kingdom Metazoa; phylum Chordata; class Mammalia; order Artiodactyla; family Ziphiidae; genus Hyperoodon; species Hyperoodon ampullatus. The sequence continues at coordinate 22,215,668 of NC_136913.1, read as the reverse complement.
CAGTTATTCTGCTATTGATTCCTTCTAGTGTAGTTTTCATTTCAGTTATTGTATTGTTCATGTCTGTTTGTTTGTTCTTTAATTCTTCTAGGTCTTTGTTAAACATTTCTTGCATCTTCTCGATCTTTGCCTCCATTCTTTTTCCGAGGTCCTGGATCATCTTCACTATCATTATTCTGAATTCTTTTTCTGGAAGGTTGCCTATCTCCACTTCATTTAGTTGTTTTTCTGGGGTTTTATCTTGTTCCTTCATGTGGTACATAGCCTTTTGACTTCTCATCTTGTGTGTCTTTCTGTGAATGTGGTTTTTGTTCCACAGGCTGCAGGATTATAATTCTTCTTCCTTCTGCTGTCTGCCCTCTGGTAGATCTATATTGGAGTATAGTTGATTAACAGTGTTGTGTTAGTTTCAAGTGTACAACAAAATGATTCAGTTATACATATAGATGTATCTATTCTTTTTCAAATATTTTTCCCATTTAGGTTGTTACAGAATATTGGGCAGAGTTCCATGTGCTGTATAGCAGGTCCTTGTTGGTTTTTTAATTTTAAATATAGCAGTGTGTACATATCAATATGAAAGTCCCAATCTATCCCTCCCCGCAACCGTTTCCCCCAGTAACCATAAGTTCCTTCTCTAAGTCTGTGAGTCTGTTTCTGTTTTGTAAATAAGTTCATTTGTATCATTTTTTTAAGATTCCACATATAGGCTGTATCATATGATATTTGTCTTTCTTTGTCTGACTTACTTCACTTAGTATGATAATCCCCAAGTCCATCCATGTTGCTGCAAATGGCATTATTTCACTGTTTTTGATGGCTGAGTAATATTCCATTATATACATGTACCACATTTTCTTTATCCATTCATCTGTCAGTGGACATTTAGATTGCTTCTGCAATGAACATTGGGGTACATGTATTCTTTCAAGCTGTGTTTTTCTCTAGATATATGCCCAGGAGTGGGATTGCTGGACCATACGGTAACTCTGTTTTTAGTTTCTTAAGGAACCTCCATACTGTTCTCCATAGTGACTCTACCAATTTACATTCCCACCAACAGTGTAGGAGGGTTCCCTTTTCTCCATGTCCTCTCCAGCAATTTACATTCCCACCAACAGTGTAGGAGGGTTCCCTTTTCTCCATGTCCTCTCCAGCATTTGTTATTTGTAGACTTTTTAGTGATGGCCATTCTCACTGGTGTGAGGTACTATGTCATTGTAGTTTTAATGTGCATTTCTCTAATAATTAGTGACGTTGAGCATCTTTTCATGTGCCTCTTGGCCATCTGTATGTCTTATTTGGAGAGATGTCTTTTTACATCTTCTGCCCATTTTTTGATTGAGTTGTTTGGGTTTTTTTTGATATTGACCCACATAAACTGTTTGTAAATTTTGGAGACCAATCCCTTGTTGGTCACATTGTTTGCAAATATTTTCTCCCATTCTGTGCGTTGTCTCTTCATTTTGTTTATGGTTTCCTTTGCTGTGCAAAAGCTTTTTAGTATAATTAGGTCCCATTTTAAAAATAATTAATTTATTATTTATGTTTGGGTGCGTTGGGTCTTTATTGCTGCATGCGGGCTTTCTCTAGTTACGGCAAGCAGGGACTACTCTTCGTTGTGGTGCATGGGCTTCTCATTGCAGTGGCTTCTCTTGTTGCAGAGCATGGGCTCTAGAGTGCAGGCTCAGTAGTTGTGGCACACGGGCTTAGTTGCTCTGCAGCATGTGGGATCTTCCTGGACCAGGGATGGAACATGTGTCCCTTGCATTGGCAGGTGGATTCTTAACCACTGTGTCACCAGAGAAGTCCAAGGCCCCATTTGTTTATTTTTGTTTTTATTTCCATTACTCTAGGAGATGGATTGAAAAAGATATTGCTGCGATTTATGTCAAAGAGTGATCTGCCTATGTTTTCCTCTCAGAGTTTTATAGTATCCAGCCATACATTTAGGTCTTTAATCCATGAGTTTATTTCTGTGTATGGTGTAGGGAGTGTCCTAATTTCATTCTTTTACATGTAGCTGTCCAGTTTTCCCCGGGCCATTTATTGAAGAGACTGTCTTTCCTTCATTGTATAGTCTTGCCTTCTTTGTTGTAGATTAATTGACCATAGGTGCGTGGCTTTATTTCTGGGCTTTCTGTCCTGTTCCATCGATCTATATTTCTGTTTTTGTGCTAGTACCATACTGTTTTGGTGACTGTAGCTTTGTAGTATAGTCTGAAGTCAGGGAGCCTGATTCCTCCAGCTCCATTTTTCTTTCTCAAGATTGCTTTGGCTATTCAGGGTCTTTTGTGTCTCTGTACAAATTTTAAGATTTTTTTTTGTTCTAGTTCTGTGAAAAATGCCATTGGTAATTTTTTTAAAGGCTACTGGATGACTTTATTTTTTTTTAAAAAATGTATTAATTTGGCTGTGCTGGGTCTTAGTTTCAGCATGTGGCATCTTCTTTGTGGCATGTTGGATCTTTTTAAGTTGCAGCATGCAGGATCTTTTAGTTGCAGCATATGGGATCTTAGTTGCAGCATGCGGGATCTAATTCCCTGACCAGGGATCGAATCCAGGCTCCCTGCATTGAGAGCATGCAGTCTTAACCACTGGACCACCAGGGAAGTCCTGCCATTGGTAATTTGATAGGGATTGCGTTAAATCTGTAGATTGCCTTGGGTAGTATAGTCACTTTGACAATATTGATTCTTCTAATCCAAGAACATCTGATCTTTTGTTGTCAGTGTGTAGAAATGCAACAGATTTCTGTGTATTAATTTTGTATCCTGCAACTTTATTGAATTCATTGATGAGCTCTAGTAGTTTTCTGGTAGCGTCTTTAGGATCTTCTATGTATAGTATCATGTCATCTGCAAACAGTGACATTTTTACTTCTTCTTTTCCAATTTGCATTCCTTGTATTTCTTTTTCTTCTCTGATTGCCGTGGCTAGGACTTTCAAAACTATGTTGAATAAAACTGGTGAGAGTGTACATCCTTGTCTTGTTTCTGATCTTAAAGGAAATGCTTTCAGTTTTTCACTGTTGAGTATGATGTTAGTTGTAGGTTTGTCATATATGGCCTTTATTATGTTGAGGTATGTTCCCTGTATGCCCACTTTCTGGAGAGTTTTTATCATAAATGGGTGTTGAATTTTGTCAGAAGCTCTTTCTGCATCTATTGAGATGATTATATGGTTTTTATTCTTCAATTTGTTGATGTGGTGTGCCACATTGATTGATTTGAGCATATTGAAGAATCCTTGCATCCCTGGGATAAATCCCACTTGATCATGGTGTATGATCATTTTAATGTATTGCTGGATTTGGATTGCTAGTATTTTGTTGACGATTTTTGCATCTGTGTTCATCAGTGATATTGGCCTATAATTTTTTTTGTGGTATCTTTGTCTGGTTTTGATATCAGGGTGATGGTGGCCTCATAGAATGAGCTTGGGAGTATTCCTTCCTCTGCTATTTTTTGGAATAGTTTTAGAAGGATAGGTGTTAACTTGTCTCTAAATGTTTGATAGAATTCACCTGTGAAGCCATCTGGTCCTGGACTTTTGTTTGTTGGGAGTTTTTTAATCATAGTTTAAATTTAGTACTTGTGATTGGTCTGTTTATATTTTCTGTTTCTTCCTGGTTCAGTCTTGGGAGATTGTACCTTTCTAAGAATTTGTCCATTTCTTCCAGTTTGTCCATTTTATTAATGTATAGTAGCTTGTAGTAGTCTCTTGTGATCCTTTGTATTTCTGTGGTGTCCGTTGTAACTTCTCCTTTTTCACTTCTAATTTTATTGATTTGAGCCCTCTCCTTTTTTCTTGATGAGTCTGGCTAAAGGTTTATAAATTTTGTTTATCTTTTCAAAGAGCCATCTTTTAATTTCATCAACCTTTTTTATTGTTTTCTTCATTTCTATTTCATTTATTTCTGCTCTGATATTTATGGTTTCATTGTTTCTGGTAACTTTGTGTTTTGTTTGTTCTTTCTCTAGTTGCTTTAGGTGTAAGGTTAGGTTGTTTATTTGTGATTTTTCTTGTTTCCTGTGATAAGATTGTATAGCTATAAACTTCCCTCTTAGGACTGCTTTTGCTGCATCCCATAGGTTTTGGATCGTCGTGTTTCATTGTTATTTGTTTCTAGGTATTTTTTTATTTCCTCTTTGATTTCTTCAGTGATCTCTTGGTTATTTAGTAGCGTATTGTTTAGCCTCCATGTGTTTGTATTTTTTACAGTTTTTTTTCTTGTAGTTGATTTCTAATCTCATTGCATTGTAGTCAGAAAAGATGCTTGATATGATTTCAGTATTCTTAATTTTGCCAAGTTCGCCTTGTGGCCCAACATGTGATTAATCCTGGAGAATGTTCCATGTGCACTTGAGAAGAACGTGTATTCTGTTGCTTTTGCATAGAATGCTCTATAAATAGCAATTAAGTCTATCTGGTCTGATTTGTCATTTAAGGCCTGTGTTTCCTTATTGATTTTCTCCCTGGATGATCTGTCCATTGATAAAAGTGGGATGCTAAAGTCCCCCACTATTATTGTGTTACTGTTGATTTCTTCTTTTATGGCTGTTAGTATTTGCCTTATATATTGAGGTGCTCCTATGTTGGGTGCATATATATTTACGATTGTTAAATCTTCTTCTTGGATTAATCCCTTGATGATTATGTAGTGTCTTTCTTTGTCTCTTGTAACAGTCTTTAAAGTCTATTTTGTCTGAGATGAGTATTGCTACTCCAGCTTCCTTCTGATTTCCATTTGTATGGAATACCTTTTTCCATCCTCTCAGTTTCAGTCTGTATGTGTCCCTAGATCTGAAGTGGGTCTCTTGTATACAGTATGTATACAGGTCTTGTTTTTTGTATCCATTTAGCCATCTGTGTCTTTTGGTTAGAGCATTTAAGCTGTTTATGTTTAAGATAATTATTGTTATATATGTTCTTATTACCATTTTGTTAACTGTTTTGGATTTGTTTTTGTAGGTCTTTTTTCTTCCCTTCCTGTTTTGTTCCCTCCTCTTGTGATTTGATGACTAACTTTAGTGTTGTGTTTAGATTCCTTTTTCTTCTTTGTATGTGTATCTATTGTAGATTTTCAGTTTGCAGTTACCATGAGGTTTGGATATAGTAGCAGTCTATACATAAGCAAGATTGTTGTTGTTTTTTTAAATTTTTGTTTATTTATTTATTTACTTTTGGCTGCATTGGGTCTTTGTTGCTGCGTGCGGGCTTTCTCTAGTTGTGGCGAGCAGGGGCTACTCTTCGTTGCAGTGTGCAGGCTTCTCATTGCGGTGGCTTCTCTTGTTGCAGAGCATTGGTTCTAGGCATTCAGGCTTCAGTAGCTGTGGCACGCGGGCTCTAGGGTGCAGGCTCAGTAGTTGTGGTGCACGGGCTTAGTTGCTCCATGGCATGTGGAATCTTCCCGGACCAGGGCTTGAACCATGTCCCCTGCATTGGCAGACGGATTCTTAACCACTGCGCCACCAGGGAAGCCCAACAAGATCGTTTGAATTTGCTGGTCTTTTAATGTCAAATGCATTTCCAATATCCTGCATTTGTGCTCTCCTCTTCTCACAGTTGCTGGTTTTGATATTATATTTGTTCATAAATGATTTCCTACCTTTACTGTATGTTTGCCTTTACCAGTGAGCTTTTCCATTTGTAATTTTCTTGTTTTTAGTTGTGGCCTTTTCTTCTTAGAGAAATTCCTTTAGCGTTTGTTGCAAAGCTGGTCTGGTGATGTTGAATTCTGTTAGGTTTTGCTTGTCTGTAAAGCTTTTGATTTCTCCATCGAATCTGAATGAGAGCCTTGCTGGGTAGGGTATTCTCGGTTGTAAGTTCTTCCCTTTCATCACTTTAAATATATTGTGCTGCTCCCTTCTGGCCTGCAGAGTTTCTGCTGAGAAATCAGCTGATAACCTTATGGGAGTTCCCTTGTATGTTATTTGTTGCTTTTCCCCACTTCACTCACTGCTTGTTTGCCTTGTTTCTGTGGGGGTGTCCAATGTAATTTTTATCCTCGCTCCTCTATAGGTAAGGTGTATTTTTGTTTTTTGGGGTTTTTTTTGGCCACGTGGCACATGGGAGCCTAGTTCCCCGGCCAGGGATCAAACCCGTGCCCCCGGCAGTGGTAGCGCAGACACCTAACCAGTGGACAGCCAGGGAATTCCTGTTTTTGTTTTGTTTTTTTTAAACCTCTGGCTTCTTTTGAATGATTGAGAAGAAATTGTAGATGGATATTTTTGTGGATGAATATATTACTGCTAGAATGAGACAGGGTTTAAGATTGATTTTATTCCTCTTTTTCTTTGTTACAGATGTAAGTGCTAAAATATTTTGTTCACAGAAATATTTAGATGGAAATGGAAGAAGTTTGTTATAGTGATACCACTCAATCTTTGAACTCATAAGTTATTTGCCAGATATCACAAAAATAATTTATTATTGTCATCAAAATAATTTTAATGGTCTATCAAGTGATAATTTGTTAAGATCCTCTTTCAAATTTGTTGTTAGGTAGTGGATTAGGAATGATGTGACCTGGAAAAAGATTTGCTTCCAAGCTATTAGAATAATTTGCTTTTTCCCTTTCTAGGCAGTATAACACAAAGGCTTTATCAAGACTTATCAAATGACTCTTTGTGGTACGCGGGCCTCTCACTGTTGTGGCCTCTCCCGTTGCGGAGCACAGGCTCCGGACGTGCAGGCTCAGCGGCCGTGGCTCACGGTCCCAGCCGCTCCGCGGCTCGTGGGATCTTCCCGGACCGGGGCACGAGCCTGCGTCCCCTGCATCGGCAGGCAGACTCTCAACCACTGCGCCACCAGGGAAGCCCTCAAATGACTCTTTTTTTTTTTTTTTTTTTTTTGTGGTACGCGGGCCTCTCACTGTTGTGGCCTCTCCCGTTGCGGAGCACAGGCTCCGGATGCACAGGCTCAGCAGCCATGGCTCACGGGCCCAGCCGCTCCGCGGTATATGGGATCCTCCCAGACCGGGGCACGAACCCGTATCCCCTGCATCGGCAGGCGGACTCTCAACCACTGCGCCACCAGGGAGGCCCTCAAATGACTCTTAATTATAACCCTTACACTGTTACTTAAAAACAACCTATTCAACCAGATATACTCAGAAAGGGTTGAGGAAATAGAAATATTGGTAATTTCATTACACCATTGCCAATCCAATAATTTTTGATAAAATGCATTTATCATTTGCTTAAAAACTTAAAACACACACACACACATACACATACACACACCTTGGGGCTGCAGTTTTAGCAAATTTAGCAAATTTGCAGAAAATACCATCTAACTTAATTGGCAAAACCAGTCCTCATTGTCAAATCTACTAAAACCCTAGAAACTAAGACAAAGTCTTTTCAGTTCAAATGTATTATTTCAAGAAGCTTTATAAAAACCATTGAGAAATGAATTATAGAATCCATTGTATAAAAAAGAATCAGTCAAAAAAAAAGAGTCAAGATTAAAATGATGTAGAGCTAATATAACAAGTTACAAAGAAGATAAAAAGTTACAAAAATAAATCAATATCCTTAATTTATAGTAATACAATATAATTTATACAAAAAATTATATGATATTTATAAGAAAAGGAGTATCTATAAATGGAATAAATATGATGTGAGTTGATACAATAGATATTTAACTTCCTTTTTAAATAATATATATGAAGTCTGAGAAAAAAGCTTGTAAATATTTTATCCATGTGTTTATTCCAATGTACTTTGAAACATTTGACAATTCCAGAAAAATATTCCAGTTGTATTTCTAAGAAGCAGCAGTACCAGCCTATACAGCTTTGAGTTATTGAAGTGATTTTGAAGTGAGTAGCGGAAAAAATGCTTATGCCTTAACTACAAGGGAAAAGGCATTTTTAGGATTCAATGTAAGCATTGAGAAGAGCTGGAAAAATGCTTACCCTTACATGAAAAAGCAGTTTTTATCATTCAGTATTTCTTTCCAATGCTCCTTTTGCTTTGAATTCATGGGCCTTATCCCTCAAGGTCCTTGCATCCTTTGATAATAGTTGGGAGAAGGTAGAGGCAAAGTTGTTTGGTAAAAATTTGCATTATTCCTCACTCTACCATATTTAGTTTCTAGCTTTCAACTTCACCTATAACAGAAACGTATGCAAGAAGGAGAAAGACAGGAAGCTTTTATAGGTTCATAGTGCTTTGAATAGTCATTAAACGAGGTTTCCATTTGGTTTGACCTCAGGATTTAATTCCCTGCCCCTAGCAATGCAGATAGTAAGGTTTGGATGATGCCTTTCTTTTGTGAAGTAGAGTAAGGTTGGTTTTGGACACAGAGGCTTTCTCCGACCCACTAATTTTAGGAAAGGGTACCCTTGGAAGCTGAGGATCTGGAAATCAATTCCTTTAAAACTACCAGTGCTTAGATACCTCTTGAAAAGCCCTTACGTATCCCCAAGGGTATGTGTACCCTAGCTTGAAGAGTCTTTCCTGAGTTTGACAAAACAGCTCAATGGCAGAAAATTCTATAGGGAGGAAATTTAGAGAGTCCTTTAAAATCGGTATTCTGTGTTGTTGGTTGAAAGGCTAGCTCTTAATATTATGTATATAGTTAGCAAATAAAATGGTTACAGTGAGTTGAAAGAACCTGCTATATTAATTGTGGGCCCCCTTGCATCTGCAGGTAGGTTTGTTGTAGGAATTTCCTTGGGTGGAACAAGGGCTTTGCTCATGAAACCACTCTGGCTGGGGCAAGTGCACAGACAGGTACAGTTGAAATACTTAGTATTTGGCAGAAATAATGGATTCAAAGACCAGAAACTGTGATAACTGGAGGTACTACAGTCTACTTCCCAACCTTAGGCAGTAACGGCTACCACAAAGTGCCATGATTTTTGCACTATGATTATAATACCTGCATTTTTTATTTTTAAGCATGTAGTCAGTAATAATTTGAAAATTTTTTATGCAAACTTCTCCTGTGGGCATTATTTCAGTGAATTGAAACTATCCAGTTGTAATGCCCTTTTTTTCTGCATTTTAATTTAAATGCTCATGTCATTTAAAAACAAGACAAGAAATTAAAATTTATTGAATAGATCAGAGATTTTTTTCCTGGAAAATTTTTTTAAGGGTATGAGTCACCACATACTCACTTCTGCCTCACAGGAGGGAAATAAAAAGATAACAACCATAGGAATACTACTCCCACTATAGTAGACATAAATAGTACTCTGTAAATGTGGGCTTATGCTCTATTGTGTCTTAATTGAAATTAAATATTCCTCTAAGACTCCATTTTGCCTGACTGGTGGGAGAGTCAGTCTCGGTCCTTGTTGGGGTCTCTTCACCTCCCCAGAGTCAAACAAGATTCTAAAATGTTTACAGAAACAGGAGAGGGGCTTGCAGTCTCCAGCCCAGCACCGTTTTTGCACTGCCCTTGTCAACTGAGCCCACAGAATTGCTAGGAAGGAGCAAATCCACTGTTTCTGTGGAAGGTGAGGCCCTGGCGGTCTGTGCCCAGGTGAACCCCAGTGTCCTCACCCCTCCTGAGGCCCCCCCGACCTTTGACCTCTTCCTCCTGTGAAGGAATCTTCTGTCTGTCTTCTTCCTTATGGAATTCCCCCAAGTTGGGAAAACAGCAGCCAGAAAGACAGGCTGTCTACCAGCAGCTTGAACTTCACAGCTTCTGCAGGCGAGTTTGTACCGAGAAGCCGGGCATGCGCATGAAGTGGGGACAGGGAAAAGACAGAGCCCAAAACACAAATGAATAAATATCTCCACAAATGGTCTTAGGTCTTGAGCACTATTAATAAGTGGCAAACGTTTCTGAGCATGACTCTCTGCTCACACAGATGATCAAATTTAATTCTCCAAACTTCGCCATGTGCTAAAGACAGACAACTGAGGCTTAAAGAGTTTGAGTGACTTTCCTGGTAATAAGTAGCAGAGCTGGGATTCGAACCAAGTCTGCTGGGCTCAAAATTCATCCCCTATGTTATATTTTCTCTCCCGTGGGGTATTAGTAATAATTCCTTTTGAGCACAGTGAGCTGCCAGTATAGGTTAGCTACAGCGGGAGCTCCCAGACAGCTCAGTGAATTCATCCACGGAACACCATTGCTCAGAGTTCTCCATCGGTTGTCAGGGTGCATTTGCCAAGACTGGGGAACAACAGTGCTGCTTTGGGCACAATTACTGTTTAGCTGAACTGGTCAGCATGTTCAGCTGCTTCTTGAGGTCACTCCTGGGAGATGAAGATAGGACCCCATGTCGGCATACACAGGTTGGTTGTTTTCTTTGTGCTCTGTCAAGAGGCCATTATCTCTGTCATCTCGAAGTTACACCAGATTGCTCAGGTGCAGGTTCAAAAGGAGGGGGGAGGATATGGTTCGGCCTAGTTTTCTGTTGTTTAAAATAGAAAATTGATGGATCTGAAATCCATTTTTGCTTAATACAATTCTTGAGGTACTATTTTAATAAAATCCTTTAGTCTTTTAAAAATGTAAAGTCTTTTAAGAACACTTCAAAAGCCATAGATCAGTTTTTAAATTGTATAGGTTGGCCCATAAATAATTCTTACTTATGGAGCTAAAACCAATGCATTCAGTGAATCAATACATAACATAGTCATTATGGCCCTACTCACCACCACCCACCCACCAAGCTGGGCGTGATGGGTGATTCAAACACAGGCTGGGCTCTTTACTCAAGATGTTCATAATACGCTTTAGGGGCTTTCACATGTTGTATGCCTCAGAATCATCCCTGAAGCTTGTCAAAAATAGAGCTGCCTGGACCCCACTCCAGACCTACTGTCTTAGTCCGTTTGGGCTGCTAGAACAAGATACCACAGACTGGGTAGCTCAAAGCAACAGAAGTCTGTTTCTCATCATTTTGGAGGCTGAGAAGTCTAAGATCAAAGTGCTAACATGGTCTTCTGGTGAGGGCTAGCTTACTGATTCATAGCTGGCACCTTTTCACTGTTTTCTTACATGGTGAGAGGGGCTAGGGAGCTCTCTGGGGCCTGCTTTATAAGGCACTAGTCCCATTTATGAGGGTTCCACCCTTATGACCTAAGTATCTCCCAAAGGCCCACCTCCTAATATCATCATCTTTGGGAGTTAAGATTTCAACATATGAATTTTGGGGGGACACATTTAGACCGTAGCACTCACTGAATCAAAACCTTGAGTGGAGCCTAGGCATCTTTAACAAGCTCCTTAGGTGATTCTAATACTTACCAAGGTTTTTGAGCCTGCCATGTGGTTGATGGTGTTTTGGTAATGTAAGACACTACAATGTTTTCTGTGTTGTATTGTATTCTACATATGTCTATATATCATTACAGGAAGTATGTATAGGAGATATATAGACATACACGTGTATCAAGAGACACAATAGTCATTTGCATGTATGTTGAAATGTACCTGCAGGTAAATATATACCTATTATCTTAAATCCTAGTAAACCTTTATTGAGCATCTGTGTGTATCAAGCATTGTTAATTCATTCAACAAGTAGTTGTTAAGAGCCTATTATGGGCCATCAGAAAATAAAACAGACAAAAGTCCCTGTCCTCAGGGAGCTATATTTTAATAGAGAAACACCAACAATAAACAAATAAGACAATTATATGATGATGAGTGCCATAGCAAGAAGTTAGGAGGGATGGGGCCTGCCAGTGGTGGGGGCGGATCCCAATTTAGAATAAGGTGGTTGGGGAAACCTTGAGGGAGGAAAGGGGGTGAGTGCTATGGATATTTGGAGCACAACTGGTCCAGGTTTGTGGAACAGGAAGTGCAAAGCCCTGACCTCAGTAGGAGTATTCCTGGTGGTTTCAGGAAACAGCAAGGAGGCCAGGGGCTGGGACACAATAGGAGATGCAGTCAGAGAGGCAAGGAATGGGCTGAGGGAGATGTGGATCTTGTAGGGGCCTGTAGGCTTCTGGAGGAGTTCGGCTTTTACTCTGAGGGAGATGGGAAGGGTTCGGATCCTGGGGATGATGTAATCTGACAGGTTTTAATGGGATCATTCTGGCCAATGAGAACAGGCTGCTGGGGGTTGGGGGGAGGCTGGAATCCAGTGACCAGTTAGGGGGCCACTGTAGTAATCCAGGGTAGAGATGGTGAATGGGCTGGGAAGGGAGCAGTGAAGGTGGTGAGAAGAACGTGGCTTCCAGTGTGCTGTGAAGGAGCCAGCAGTTTTGCTGATGGTTTGGATGCAGAGGGTGCGAGGGCTGCAGTTGGAGGGTTTCCGAGGCTGCTGGGTGTAACCGTTGGTTGTACTTACTCTGTGGCCAGGTTTGTTTCTGGATGTGGGTCATGATTTGGTTCCATCAAAATGACTGTGTTTTTGTTTTTATTTTTTTATAAATTTATTTTATTTATTATTTTTGGCTGTGTTGGGTCTTTGTTGCTGTGTGCAGGCTTTCTCTAGTTGTGGCGAGTGGGGGCTACTCTTCATTGTGGTGCACGGGCTTCTCGTTGAGGTGGCTTCTCTTGTGGAGCATGGGCTCTAGGTGCGTGGGCTTCAGTAGATGCAGCACGTGGGCTCAGTAGTTGTGGCTCGCGGGCTCTAGAGTGTAGGCTCAGTAGTCGTGGCACACGGGCTTAGTTGCTCTGTGGCATGTGGGATCTTCCCGGACCAGGGCTCAAACCTGTGTCCCCTGCATTGGCAGGCAGATTCTTAACCACTGTGCCACCAGGGAAGCCCTGTATTTTTGTTTTTAAAACATATCTTGTACACTTAACATTTGTAAGGTTATTGTATGTACATAATACCTTAAAGGAAAAAAACCCTCATCTTCAGGAGTGGTCAGGGTAGTCTGACTGACTGCAGTAAGACCCTGACGGGGATATTGGTAAACAGGGACTGTAGCCACGATGACATCTCTTCCTGACATGTAGAAAAGCTGCTTTTGCTAACAAAAATATATTCTGGATATGATAATGAATAATATTTATTGATCACTTTATTTCAAAGCACTTCTATATAAATCCTCAAAAAATCCTTTCTAAGGCTGATAGTGGAGGATAGTTCCATCTCCATTTGAGGATTCAGAACTCGAGACCTAGAAAAGATGGCATGTGGGAAGGATGAACTCTGCTAGATCAGATCTTTATTTCGTGAACTTCTCCTCTTGATCTTGTGGCCCAATGTGTAGTGACTGGACCTCAATCCAGGGAACAGAAGTGCGTGTGTGTGTGTGTGCACACGTGTGCCTGTGCATGCACGTGAATCACACTTGGGTTACTAAGTACAATGATGTGTTAAAGGAATTGGAACTGATTGTTCAAACGTTCGATAACTCAGGCCTCTTGGTCCTTCTCCTTGCTCTGCCTTCTCTGTCTGTTCATTTGGTCATTTTATTTCTGGATAGTAATGTTCACTGAAGGGTGGGACAGGGAAATAAAAAGATGTGAAAGTCACATTAGGTAGCGTGGAGAATAATTTTAATAAAAGCCACAGTGGAGAATGCAGTTGTAATTAACACTAAAATGAAATTCTCAATTGCCGGTAGATTTCAGCTTGCTTCACTTTCCTGATCCTTCGTTCCCATTAAAAAAAAAAAACAAACCTGAGTTTGATTATGTCACGCACCTAGCAAGGCTGAGTTCTTTGTCTTGCTGAAGGAGCCATGTCTGTATTGGGATGGCTGTGAGCAGGGCCTGGGCCAGCTAACAGCATTTAATGCATTTGTCTGTTTCAGTTTGCAGTGATGACCTCACCCACAAATTCAAAGGTTTCACCGTTATGAACGAAGCGGAGAGATACGAAGCTCTGAGACACTGTCGCTATGTGGATGAAGTCATCAGAGATGCTCCGTGGACACTCACGCCAGAGTTTCTGGAAAAACACAAGGTACTTATTCTTCCACGTTCTCTAAGTAGCAGAATTAGGGAGTCATCTGTTTCTACAGCTTATACCCAGAAAGTCCAAAGACTCTTCTAATTTTGGAAAGAGGTAACTTCAGGCCCTGTCATGTGATGTCACTTGATGCAGCACCTGTCCTGTGCCCACGCCTGGGGACCAACAGCATCCCACTTCCTCAGTGTGGTCTCTGGAGCTAGACCACTCAGATCCATGTGTGGCTTAACTTCTTAACTGTGGGACCTTGAGCAAGATATTGCACTCACTTACCTAAACCAGAAAATGGGTGCTGTTTTGAGGATATGATGAGATCATCTAGTAAAACCCTTGAAACACTGGCTGGCTCAAAGCAAGAGCTCCAAAAATGTCATCATCATTCTCACCATCATTATTATTGATGCTTATAGTTCCACAGGCATCATTTTTCATGGAACAAATGACCACATGTCTTATCCAGAGGGACAGGGGTCAGGCTTTAAGGAAAGAACTGTATATCTCTGATTTTGTGACCCTGAGACTCCTACTGATAGAAGATTTTTATTAGTTGAAAACATGAGAAATCCTTTTGATCTGCATCAAATTATGTGCTTTGTATCTCCCGACCAGCCCCACATTAGGAGCTCTTCTTTCCTTTTATAAGCAGTACAAAAAAATAAGATTAAGCTGTTCTAAGAGTTTTCTATTTTTAAATTCACGATGCAGGAGAGAATAGAGAACACTGATAAATGTGCATGGGTAATAGCAGAGGAGACAATTTCCCAGCAAGAATAAAAAGAAAAAGGAAAAACTACAATATGATTTACTTCCAGCAATCACTAACACATTTTTACTAAGCATCTATTGTATCTTCAACTTGTGTGCAGCATTATGGGGATGCTGATGATGGCTGCCATTTATCGAGTACTTTCCATGTACCCAGCCCTGTGCTAAGTGCTTTGCTCTTACATGAATCACATTCAATCTCATGGCTACCCTGAGACGTTGTTGTTGTCATACACTGGAGACGAGGAACAACTAAGTTTGAGTACAAAGAATAGAATTGATGATAATAACATTTATTGAGTACTTGCTGTGTACCAGTTATTATTTTTAGCACTTTTACATAATTATATTATTTAATCCAGTGATTCTCAAGTGGGGGCAAGTTTGCCCCCAAGGGACATTTAACAGGGCCTGGAAACATTTTTGGCCATCATAACTAAAGGGGTGCTACTGGCATCTAGTGGGTAAAGGACAGGGGTGCTACTAAGCATCCTACAATGCATAGGACAGACTCTCCCCCTCCAACAAAGAATTTTTTTATATATAAATTTATGTACTTATTTATTTATTGGCTGCGTTGGGCCTTCGTTGCTGTGCGTGGGCTTTCTCTAGTTGCAGTGATGGGGGCTACTCTTTGTTGCGGCGCGCGGGCTTCTCATTGCAGTGGCTTCTCGTTGCGGAGCATGGGCTCTAGGCGTGTGGGCTTCAGTAGTTGTGGCGTGCAAGCTCAGTAGTTGTGGCTCTCGGGCTCTAGAGCACAGGCTCAGTAGTTGTGGCACACGGGCTTAGTTGCTCCGTGGCATGTGGGATCTTCCTGGACCAGGGCTCGAACCCTTGTCCCCTGCATTGGCAGGTGGATTCTTTTTTTTTTTTTTTTTTTTTTTTTGTGGTACGCGGGCCTCTCACTGTTGTGGCCTCTCCCGTTGCGGAGCACAGGCTCTGGACGCGCAGGCTCAGCGGCCATGGCTCACTGGCCCAGCCGCTCCGCGGCATGTGGGATCTTCCCAGACCGGGGCACGAACCCGTGTCCCCTGCATCAGCAGGCGGACTCTCAACCACTGCGCCACCAGGGAAGCTCCGGCAGGTGGATTCTTAATCACTGCACCACCAGGGAGGTCCCTCCAACAAAGAATTATCTAGTTCAAAATGTCACTAGTACCAAGGTTGAGAAATCCTGATTTAATCCTTACCACTAAGTTATGAGTTATATAGCTAGTAAGTGGTGGGGCAGGGATCTCCACCCAGCAAAGTTAAAGTGCTACTCTACCTCTCAAGGTGGAGCGAAGCCTTGTTAAAGGGCTTTGAAAGTTAAGCAAGAAGTTTTTACTTGATGGAGGAGGAAACAAGGAACCAGTGAAGATCAGCAGGCCCAAGGATGACAAGAAGAAAATTCTGTTTAAGGAGGTCCCCCCACCATGTGACAGAGGGATGGCTTGGAGAGGAAAGAGCCTGCAGTGAGGAAGGTCAGGTACAAGTTGGTATTAATAATCCAGGTGATGGGGCCCTGGATTTGGCATAAGCAATGGAGAGGAAGTGATGGGTGTATGCACTCATGTACGTACACACGTACCTACACACACACACACACACACACACACACACACACACACACACACACACACACACACACACACACACACACACACACACACACACACACACACACACACACACACACTCTGGAACTTGTGACCTATGTGCTATGGAGAGTGAAGGAAGTAGGAAAAAAAGGCTGATTCCAAGGTGTCTGGAGCCTAAGTAAACTTAAAAAATGGAGGTGCCCTTGGAAGGGGCACCAGTTTTCAGGATGAATTAAAATTCCAGACAGGTTTTTAAAGTGACAGCAAGGGTGGCAAAAGAGAAAAGGGTGACTTTGGGCAAATTTGACAAGTTTTATCATTTCAGCAGCCGTATGACCCAACTGAAATAGTAATACTTGCCCTACCTGCCTCACAAGGTGGTTGTATGAATCAAA
Source organism: Hyperoodon ampullatus (assembly GCF_949752795.1). NCBI lineage: Eukaryota > Metazoa > Chordata > Mammalia > Artiodactyla > Ziphiidae > Hyperoodon > Hyperoodon ampullatus. The sequence continues at coordinate 22,199,079 of NC_136913.1, read as the reverse complement.
TGCGAAGAGAGACGTGAATTCATTTCTACAATATAAAATATGACTTAAGTGGGGGAATTCCCTGGTGGTCCAGTGGTTAGGACTCTGTGCTTGCACTGCAGGGGGCACGGGTTCGATCCCTGGTTGGGGAACTAGGATCCTGCATGCCGTGTGGCACGGACAAAAAAATAAATAAAATAAAAGATGACTTAAATGTGAGGATGGGCCTATTGCCGTCAGTGGGACAGGAAATGAGGATTTGGGCTCCTCATAGCAGAGGTGATTAAAATCTGAAGAACGAGTGAATTGTCTGAAGGAGAGATTTTAGAGGCAGAAGAACAGAAGGCCAAAAACACCTACTGTCAGAGGTAAGAGAAGAAAGAGGGACCAGAAAAAGGGAGAAACCAATCTAGTTCCCATCACCTCGTGGAAACAGAGACAGCTGGAAATACCTTTCAGTCAAGGATTCAAGTCTACCTTATAAACTGCTTAATTACAACTGCCTTGTTCTAAAAAAATATGTACTTTCAAATTGCAGACATGCAGCCCCATCCCAGTGGTGATGTCACTCTCCTCTCTCTCCAACAGATTGACTTTGTGGCCCACGATGACATTCCGTACTCCTCTGCTGGCTCTGATGATGTTTACAAGCATATAAAGGAAGCAGGTGAGGGTCGTCCTGTGTTCACCTGTCCCCTGCGGCATAGTAATCAGGGTTAATAAGAGACGTCTGTCCTGGGCCTGCAGCATACACGTACAAGGCACTGGAGTTTCATGTCTCCCAAGTAGCCTCTGCAAGCCTCTGTTGACATGTGCTAAGGCTCAGCTGTGACACAGACACCAGTTAGGTATTTATATAGAAATTAACCTGAGCACCAAAGTACTCGACTTCCGGTTTAAGGCTTGATTTTAGAGTTCATCACAGGACCTAAAATCACAGGACCCTGTTTATTTTTTTTATTGGAGTATAATTGATTTACAGTGTTGTGTTAGTTTCTGGTGTACAGCAAAGTGATTCAGTTTTATATATATATATATATACACACACACACACACACACACATATACACACATATATATATTCCTTTTAATATTCTTTTCCATTATAGATTATTACAAGATATTGAATATTGTTCCCTGTGCTATACAGTAGGACCTTGTTGTTTATCTATTTTATATATAGTAGTGTGTATCTGCTAATCCCAAACTCCTAGTTTATCCCCCTCCCTGGACCCTGTTGTTTAAAGGGCAATCATTTTCCTCATTAACAATGAAATTACTTTATGTTCCCAAGAAAGTTCCTTCCAGAAGAACACAGATAACTGGCTATAATTAATGATCTGGACTCCTTGTCTCCCAAGTCCAGTCCTGCCATATGTCATCCTGTCACATGAAAATAATATCCTCAGGTTCCACATGCAGAGGCCAAAAAAAAAAGAAAGAATGGATAAATATTTGTGGTAGTCAAGTAAAAATTAGTGGTAACTGTCATTCCTTGGCCACCTGTTTCCTCCTGAAACAGTTAACTGATGTCATGGAAGGCAGCCATGGTGCCTGAGCTTTGGAAGTTGTCCCATTTGTCACCAGGCATTTCTGTTCAGGTCAGAGAGTCTGATTGGCCCCAGGGACTTACTGGGGGACCGGAAAGAGGGAGGTTTCCTTCCATTGCGGGCTCCCCGGAATCAATTCCTTCATCAAGTACTCTTCGTACTCCTACGCTGCTCTGGCTGCAGGGAAATCGCTACTGGGGCATCATAGAAGATCTGTGGTTTCTAGCCTCAGCGGGATGCTTGGTGCTCCTTGGTAACATGTACCTCCTCTTTTTCCCCTGCCTGCCCTGATTTACCCATAACTCCTTGAGCCCTTGCATCCTTGCTTCCTCTACTGCATCCAGAGGAAGAGGGGTATGTTTTCTGTCCCAGGCTAACCTCTTATCTGAACTTACCTTCTCCCTTCCCTGGAGCATGTTTTCTTTTATTCTTCCTCCCATTGTGATCCAAGGTTCTCACTCTCCAGTAGTTTCTTATCAGCTTATGTGGAAGTTTGCAAAAACAAATAAGCCCACATCTTTCCTTCTGCCCTGCCTCCTGCCTCTACCTTCACTGACATCTTTGCTTGGTCCTCCTCTTAGTGGCACCTGTCATTCCTCAGTCACCTGTACTCTGACTTCTGTCCCATCTTTGCTCAGTTCTCAGATGCCCTTTGGACCACCCAATCCAGCGGCCTTAGCTCAGTCCCTACTCTGGGCATAACGACACTGCTGACCGTGTTCTTTGCTTAGACGCTCTTGTCTTTGCTTCCATTTCTGGGACACTTCTGGGACTTCTACTAATTTCCCATTGGTCTCTCTGACCACTCCTGGGGTTTTGTGGGGGTTTTTGTGTTTTTTTTTTCTTAATATCTTTTGGCCACACCATGGGGCATGTGAGATCTTATTTCCCCAACCAGGGATCGAACCCGTGCCCACTGCATTGGCAGTGCAGAGTCTTAACCACTGGGTTAACCACTCCTGGGTTTTGTTACTGGGTTTCTCTCCCTGTCTCACCAGCCTCAGCTCTGTGCTCTGCCTTCCACACGCTCTACACTCCAGGTACATGGAATCTGTCCTGGTTTCCAGACGCACCCCCGCTTTATACCTTTGCTCCAGCTGTTCTCTTTCTCTGGGCTTGGAATGCCCTTCCTCTGAGCATCTTGGTCAGGGCCCAGCTGAGGAGCGAACCCGGACATGCACCCTCTCCCTGGGGCATGATTCAGCACACCCCCCGCCCTCTTCAGAGGCAGACACTCTTTGCACATGGACCTCCTTTTCAGCTCCCTTCTCCTGATTGTGTGTGTGGGTGGGTGTGGGTGTGTGTCCCTAGCTAGAGTGAAGTGCCAGAGGCCACGGCCATAACTCATCCATCTTTGCATCCCCAGCACAGTCCCTGGTACATTTGTGGTGCTCCTTAAGTGCTGGCTGAACAAGCGAGTGCTTTTATTGAGTATGATGGGGAGGCAGCTTAAGATGGAAGCATTTTGTGTGCAGGGGCTCTTCCCAACACACGGGGAATGGAGCCATTTACCCAGATAATTCGGGCACACACTTCTGTCTTGTGGAATGGTTCATATTATTTAGATGTAAGGGTGATATTTTGGCCTGAATGATATGGACCTTTCATCCAATTTGTTGGCTTTTCGCTGGTATCTTGGCCTCTGAGTTCCTCACACACCTCTTTATTGAAGGAGATGCTAATGACAAGTGCCGAATTACTCCAAACCATCTTAGCCTCACAGTCCAACAAAATCTCAGTGAAAGATGGAAGGGCTCACTCTGTGACTTATTTCAAAAATGACTGTGATCTGAAAGATCTTAGAAATTATATCTATGAATTTGCATCTTTCTTGCTCTACTTTATAACAGGCAAAAACTCACACATTATAGGTGCTCTTTGGGGCAAATGTATAATGGAAAAATAGTCTCGGCTATACCCAATACTCATCATTTTCCTGAGCTGAGGTTTTCCGTCAATGTCACAGGGTTTCAAATAATCACCAGGAATCAAAATAGTCATTGCTGGGATTTTAAAGTACCCAGCCTCCCCAGATTATATCCATTTGGATTAGTTAAAAAGACAGCTGGGGCAAAGGTAATAACTTCTACCCTCTTACAGGATCAGATATGGTTTTTCTAACTCTGTAAGTGGAGCTGTCCAAGGTTGAGGAGGCAGTATGGTAACCTGAATTCCTTAGCTTCTCCATCCATCTTCCTTCATCAGACCACCTTCCATAAACTTCCCATAAGCCTGTTGCTGCCTGAGAATCTTGGAGCGAGGAAGAGTTTGAGGAAGGGATGGGCTGGAATTGGTATTTTAGCTAAAGGTAGGTGCAGAAGTAGATTTTTAATGGCTTAATTTATTTTCTGCTATTTTATTTTCTACCATACATCTCATCTATAGGTACTGTAGGTGCATCCATGCATACTTTCCTACATACGTAAAGCCATTATCTGGCATGGTACAGATACTGTAGTTTAGTGAGTTACCATATGCTTTACTTAGGGATTTCAAGAAGTCGAATACACGCCACTTTATATTTGAGCTGCCCCCACTGCTGGCACTTGCGTCAGAGCCATCTTTCCTCTTCCTGGAGGCCACTGGAACTCCACCCATGTTGGTCCCACCATCCTTCACCCTCAGCCTGCTGCCGCTACAGCCTTTTCCTGGTATTCAGGGACCTTCAGACTCTGAAGGTAGAACGGGCTCCTAAGGGTCACTCACCCAGTCTTCTACCGCCTCTTTGGCATCACTGCCAGATCCAGGTAGACCTGATGCTTTCAAGGCTCCCATGGGGGGGGAGCTTCCTCTCTCCCAAGGCAGCCCATTCCATCTTCGGATGGTTTTTTTTGTTTGTTTGTTTGTTTGTTTGTTTTTTGCGGTACGTGGGCCTCTCACCGTTGTGGCCTCTCCCGTTGCGGAGCACAGGCTCCGGATGCGCAGGCTCAGTGGCCATGGCTCACGGGCCTAGCCGCTCCACGGCATGTGGGATCTTCCTGGACCGGGGCACGAACCCGTGTCCCCTGCATCGGCAGGCGGACTCTCAACCACTGCGCCACCAGGGAAGCTCCTTCAGATGGTTTTGACTCTCGTTGGTTAACACACGAACCGCTGAGTGCATCCACAAGCCTGAAATTGTTGGTGGGAAAATGGGATACGAAGATGAATAAGACAGCCCTCACCCTTGACAGAGAGCAGAGCCAGATATAAATCATTACACCAAAATCTTAGAAGCCTGCTATATATAGCAGGCAGGGGAGGTGTGTCCAAAGGTGGGAGTATATGAGGAAGTGCAGCGTGTTTCGAGAAAATCAACAATGTTCATGTGGTAAAGGGGGCGTGGAGGTGGCAGCAGAGAGAAAAACTGGCAGGACGAGTGGTTTAGGCTTCATTCTGTGCGTTACAGGGAGCCAGATGCCACTCGGAGGCGGGGGAGTGCCAGGAAGAGCTCCCTTGCGGGGGAAGGACTACTGGGTAGGGGGCAAGAGGAATTTCTGTAACCAAACTTAGGAGCTCCCATTTCCACAGGTGACAGAAAAAAAAAAAAAAAACCCATTCTTGATGCTTGAAGTAATCCAGACTCTTGAAGGTTTGCACTTAGACCATGTGGACTCAACTTGTGGCCTTTTTCTCCTGGCATGATCTGAGTACTGGCTTGGATGGGGTACGGATCTGGCTCTGCTGACCTGTTGTTGTGGGGTGTCAAGACCTGCCCAGCCGTCATCCCTGGCTACCAGATCCCCATGGCCGCCGCGTGCATCTGTTCCCCAGCCACGTCCCTCTCTGGCCTGTCTCTGCCACAGCTTCTGCCTCACTAGCCCCCTCCCCACGTCGCAGGTGTGCCACCAAGCAGTCGTGCTGATCTCAAGTCCCAGCTACCGTCAGTGTTCCTTGAGAGGGTCCCCAGGAACGTCAGATACGTCCCCCACAATTACTGGAGAGTGGTGGGAGGGAGCCACATTAGGCCCTGTCTGACCCGCTCACCTTGAGGAATGCTCCACCGAGGCCTCCCCATGTTGGCACGGGGCCTCTGTGGGACCATTTCCTCCCAAAGTTCCTCGAGGTAAACAGGGTGCCGGCGCCTCTGCTCTGGGCTTTCTAAGGGGGTTTCTTACTTGCCTCTGCCCCCTGGGGGTTGAACCTGAGTCGGGGCAACACAGAGGACCTGCTTATATTCTCTTGCTTCTGATCCCTCTCTGGGCTTTTCCCTCAACCTCAGGAGGCGCTTTCTTCTTCCCAGAGGGCAGGAAACTGCCCCTGTGTTAATTTCACATCTTTCCCCACTCCAGGGCTTACAGTTCAACATTCAATACCCTGAGTCCACTCAGCCTCTGGTTCTTGATCATCAAAGGGACACTCCTGGGACTTAGAAAACCCTTTCTGCAGTCCTCAAAGCCTGGCTCTTTCAAGGGAAAGCCTTACCTTTCATAACTATTCTTTTGGAAATGAGCCTTCAGAAGAGCTTGTTTGAGAAGTCAAAAGCTGAACACGGTCTCCTGTATTCTCAGCTACATCTGCTTTCCCCTGAGGTGGTGGAGGTCTCAGCATCAGTGGGAAGAGGGCTTCAGGACACACATCATCCCCAGAAATGAAAATGACATTGGATAATATATCAGAAATGTATTCTGCTATGTAGAATGTACTCAGTCTCCTTAATGGAGTTTTTTGTTGGTTCACATCCTTTTGGGGCCAGCGGCGGGAACTCCATGCTACTCTGAGCTGGTCAGGTCTGTACTGTTCTCTTAGAAAGGGCTCCCTTGGTGGTCAGGAACATTGGGTAAGAACGGGAGGCCTGACATTCTCAGATACCAGTCTTGTTTGTAAAGAGTTCCAAGAAAGGAAACCCCATACACTTTAGACTTGGAAGGCTGCTAGGCAACATGGCGAGGTGGGGTTTGGTGGGTTGGAGAGGAGGGAGGAGGGGGAGAAACTGCCTGATGTGTCAGTAACACAGTGATGGGTTATGGCATGGGGCGAGTATTACCTTTTTTTTAATTTTTTTTTGTGGTACGCGGTCCTCTTACTGTTGTGGCCTCTCCCGTTGCGGAGCACAGGCTCCGGACGCGCAGGCTTAGCCTGAGCAGCACGTGGGATCTTCCTGGACCGGGGCACGAACCCGTGTCCCCTGCATCAGCAGGCAGACCCTCAACCACTGCGCCACCAGGGAAGCCCCCACCTTTTTAAGTCTTTGTAAGATCTGAGCTGTGAGCAAGCTGCTCATTTCCTAAAGTTGTCATGAAGGGCCTGGTATACACAAGTGTTTGTCAAGTGTCAGTGTGCCTACAGATCCCTGCAGGATCTTGTTCAGATGCAGATTTGGGTTCAGTAGATCTGGTGGGACCTAAGATCCCCATTTCTAATGAGCTCCCAGGTTGTTAGCTACTGCAGGCTCATAAAGATCACTTAGAGTAGCATGAATCCAGACCAGGGATTCTGGTTCACCCAGAATTACCCCAGGGGTTACCCCCAGGTTTAACTGAGTCAGTGTGTCCTGGGGTGACAGTTCTTCAACTGCCTTGTAGAGCAGCAACAAGCATTTACTGGTAGTTTTATTTCTGGGTGAATAGCCTCTAGTGAGCTAAGAGAAAGTTACTTTCCTGATTTTAGGAATCAGGAAAACCTCAAGTTCTAGTTGTTGGGTGTAGAAACAGGTCCAATATTTTTCTAATTCAAGCAATTGATCATCCGATTATTGCATAACAAATTATTGCTGCAGTTAGTGACTTAAAAGAGCCACTTTAGGGACTTCCCTGGCGGTCCAGTGGTTAAGACTCCATGCTTCCAATGCAGGGGGCACGGGTTCAATCCCTGGTCAGGGAACTAAGATCCTGCCTGCTGCACGGCATGGCCAAAAAAGAGAGCCACTTAATTTTGCTCATGATTTTGTGGAACAGGATTCCAGTAAGGGCTTGACTGGGTAGTTCTTGCTCAGGGTCTCTGAAACGGTTGTAGTCAGACACTGGCCCAATTGGGCTGGAGGTCCCTGATGGCGCACTTAAGTGGCTGGCAGTGGGTGCTGGCTGTTGACAGGGAGCTCCGTTGGGGTTGACGCTGGTTGTAGCCTTGGAAGCCACCCAGCATCACTTATGCCACATTCTATTTGTTATAAGCACGTCACGAAGGCCAGCTCAGATTCCAAGGGACAGGAATCGTGCCCATCTTTAATCCACCACAATTCCCACCTCCAAATTGAATAGGCAGGTGGCATTTTACTTGCTCTGGGAGCACAGGCATAAGACTTACATGTGACTTTTCATATGCACAAGGACCCTTTCTTGTGGTCCATTGATCTACTCTGCTGATTCCTCACCAAGGGAGAGCCACGGTAGAAATCTGTTTGGGACCCAGGTAGAGAAGGCCAGAGCGTTCGTCGTGGCAGAAAGGTGCTTAGAAATGGCGTCAGCATCCACATTTGGCTGTTATCCTCTAATCGAGGTTCATTCTGAAAGTCACAAATCACTTTATATGAAGCCAGAGATATTGAGGGCATGAATTAAACTTTACAGCCCTCTGCTGTGCTTGGCAGAACTATATGTCAAAATTTTCCAGCAAAGATGGATGAAAAGATGGAGCTTAAATGAAGTAGACTGTAAGGTCTACATTACTCATCATCATTCTAATATTGCCTACTACTGTTGAAAGTTTCCTTCATTAACATGTGCTTTGCTGCTTCTTAAAATAGTTCCATAACCAAATGCCGCAGTTCTGAAAAGCATGATGAAAAAGGTTCTTTGATCATGCTCATTACTGAATATTTTTAGCAGAGTAATCATTAGGATTTGGAGGAAGCTGGGTGCCTCAATATGTCAGCAGAGGGCTTGGCTTTTTTCAGAGACCTACCTCCCAACCAGCCAAAGCAACTCTCTCCCCAGCCTCAACTTTCAGTTACTCAGCCACAGACACTTCATCACCCTGTGGCTTCAAAGAAACGGTGAGCTCATGTCACCGGTGTCTGAGTGACTTGCTAAAATCAGTTAGTGGCTAGAGAATCTCCTTAACATTTCAGCCGGCAGTGGTTGTGAGTGAAACGCCTCCCTTCCTCAAAAGGAAGCTCCCTGGTGCCCTCACCAAGGTGAGGAGGCTGTCTCAGTCCCCCTGGCTTGGGACCTCTCAGGGATCTTTGCCCACTAGAGCCCCGTGCACAGTTGGGTGCTATTTATATCCATGCCTTTATATGTCGGCACCCTCTGCCTTCTAATTAGTTTTCTATTCGAGTCTGCTTTCTTAGAAGGTGCTAAAAGTAGTTTCTGGCCTCGGGGCCAACCCCAACTCTGCCCTCTGAGCCACAGTATATTAGAAACTGGATGCTTTGTCTGTGACAGCAGGGCCACCGTGCTGCTGATACTGTCAATGTGCAGATGGTAATGAAGGAAAGCTCTAAAGGGACGCCCTGGTTGGGGCTAGAAGGCTGACAAATTCACCACTGTCCATAGCATCAGAGAGAACTGGATTTGGAAAGGCACTTAGACATCAGTGTTCATCTAGCCACTCATTCAACGAATATTCCTGGTGCCTGCTTGTCACCCAGTGCTGAGGATACAGACGAGAGTAAGGCAGGAGCGCTTCCTTCCCTCAGGCAGCTGATAGTCAGGTGGGAAAGGCAGTTATGGAACAAGTTGTCTGGGAATATTTGAAGGAAGAGAGCAGTGGACCATGGGCGAGAATTATAAGCAGGAAAACCCAGTCTGGGGGTTGAGAGATTTCCTTGAGGAAGTGATGCTAAAGGTGAACCCCCGTGGATGGCCGAGAGTTAACCAGGTGGAGAGTATGTGGCAGGGTGAGGGGAGGGGGAGCCCTTGGAGGATGCTCACGTCCAGGGCCGCTGGGCCAAGGCAGGGCCAGCCTGTTGCTCAGCTCCACAGAAAACAATGAGAAGAGCGCCCGCTGCATCTGCGTAGCACAGGGGCCTTGGCTTAGGGAGTGAAGGGGGAACGCGGGTCTGAGATGAGACTGGAGAGAAGCACAGGGAAGAGAGAAGGCAAACTGCCTCAGAGTCAAGTTAAGGATTTGAATCCAAATACAAAGGACAGTAGAAAGCCAATGAAGGCTGTTGAGCAGGTATCTGACTTATATTTTGAAAGACTGCTCTGCGGCTCTTGCTACGTGGAGAGTAGATTGAGGGGACAGAAAAGCGACATCCCTGGAGACTGGTTTTGAGGCTCTTGCTGTAATCTTTGAACAAGGTGGGGCTAGATTGGTTTAGATGGAGGATGGAGAAAAGCGGGTGAACCAGGGAGACATTTAGGAAGTAGATTGGTGAGTAGAAGGCAATTGATTGGACGTAAGGAGAGAGGGAGAGGGAAGCGGCACAGATGAGGCCAAGGTCATCTTGTGCAGCCACCACCTCATTTCTCAGCTTCAGAGGCTGAGGTTAAGTAACTTGCCTTCTCAGGCTTGAGTGACTTGCCCAAGTGTACAAACGGAGGACCCAGCACCCTTGTCCCTAGGCTCTGTCCATCATGCTGTCTCATGCCTGATATCTCTGACTGAGTGACCATTATCGTATTAGATAGAAAGATCTCAACTGCCAACATGTCATTTCAGTTGACAGCAGAAGTGCAAGCATAAACCAGATTCTTTTCAAAATTTTAATTTTATATTGGAGTATAGTTGATTAACAATGTTGTTAGTTTCAGGTGTACAGCAGAGTGATTCAGTTATACATATACATGTATCCATTCTTTTTCAAGTTCGTTTCCCTTTTAGGTTATTATAGAATATTGAGTAGAGTTCCCTGTGCTGTACAGTAGGTCCTTGCTGATTATTTTAAATATAGCAGTGTGTATATGTCAATCCCAGTCTCCCAATCTATCCCTCCCCCTGGTAACCATAAGTTCATTCTCTAAGTCTGTGAGTCTATTTCTGTTTTGTAAATAAGTTCATTTGTATCATTTTTTTAGATTCCGCATATAAGTGATATATTTGTCTTTGTCTTACTTCACTTAGTATGATAATCACCAGGTCCATCCATGTTGCTGCAAATGGCATTATTTCATTCTTTTTGATGGCTGAGTAATATTCCATTGTATATATGTACCACATATCCTTTATCCATTCATCTGTTGATGGACATTTGGGTTGCTTCCATGTCTTGGTTCTTGTAAACAGTGCTGCAGTGAACATTGGGGTGCATGTATCCTTTTGAACCATGGTTTTCTCCAGATATATGCCCAGGAGTGGGATTGCTGGATCATATGGGAACTGTATTTTTAGTTTTTTAAGGAACCTCCATACTGTTCACTATTGGTATAGTGGCTATACCAATTTATATTGCCACCAACAGTGTAGAGGTTCCCTTTTCTCCACACCCTCTCCAGCATTTACTGTTTGTAGACTTTTTGTTGTTGTTGTTGTTAAAGAGGAGCGTGTTTTATTTATTTATTTACTTTTGGCCATACTGCACGGCTTGCAGGAACTCAGTTCCCTGACCAGGGATTAAACCTGGGCCATGGCAGTGAAAGCTCAGAATCCTAACCACTTGGCCACCAGGGAACTCCCTGTTGGTAGACTTTTTGATGATGGCCATTCTGACTGGTGTGACGTGATATCTCATTGTAGTTCTGATTTGCATTTCTCTAATAATTAGTGATGTTGAGCAGCTTTTCATTTGCCTCTTGGCCATCTGTATATCTTCTTTGGAGAGATGTCTATTTATGTCTTCTGCCCATTTTCTGACTGAGTTGTTTGTTTTTTTGATATTGAGCCACATGAGCTGTTTGTAAATTTTGGAGACTAATCTCTTGTCAGTCACATCATTAGCAAATATCTTCTCCTGTGGGTTGTCTTTTCATTTTGTTTATGGTTTCCTTTGCTATGCTAAAGCTTTTGAGTTTCATTAGGTCCCATTTATTTGTGTTTTATTTCCATTACTCTAGGAGATTGAAAAAGATCTTGCTGCGATTTACGTCAAAGAGTGTTCTGCCTCTGTTTTCCTCTAAGAGTTTTATAGTATCCAGTCTTACATTTAGGTCTTTAATCCATTTTGAGTTTATTTTTGTGTATGGTGTTAAAGGATGTTCTAATTTCATTTTTCTACATGTAGTTGTCCAATTTCCTCAGCACCATTTATTGAAGAGACTGTCTTTCCTCCATTGTATAGTCTTGCCTCCTTTGTCCTAGATTAATTGATCATAGGTGCATGGGTTTATTTCTGGGCTTTCTATCCTGTTCCATTGATCTATGTTTCTGTTTTTGTGCCAATACCATACTATTATGATGACTGTAGCTGTGTAGTATAGTCTGGAGTCAGGGAGCCTGATTCCTGCAGCTCCATTTTTCTTTCTCAAGATTGCTTTGGCTATGCAAGGTCTTTTGTGTCTCCATAGAAATTAAAATTTTTTTTGGTTCTAGTTCTGTGAAAAATGCCATTGGTAATTTGATAGGCATTGCATTGAATCTGTAGATTGCCTGGGGTAGTGGAGTCATTTTAACAATTTGATTCTTCCAAACCAAGAACATGGTGTATCTTTGCACCTATTTGTGTCATCTTTGATTTCACCAGATTCTTGTCTTTCATAACATTTGTGACTTCTTTATGGCCCTGTATTGGTACACCCAAATATATATTTGAGGACTTTAATGAAGTTCTATGGAAATTGGCATCCTCTGTGCTTGTTTGTTTTTACTCAGTCCCACAGAGTCTAGATGAAAGGGCCTTTGAGTGGTGAAACCACCATTCAGAGTAGATTGTTCTTAGAGGGATAAAATCATCTAGCATCCCCAGGGCATGTCTTTCAATCAGAAACAACGAAAATAGTCCACCCTTTTTCTTATCCTTCACTGTAATGTGATGCAGAACTCCCAGGGGAAGAAGGGGAGTTGCTGTGATCTAATTCGTTGACTCGGTTGTTATTCTCCATTCATTTATTCATTTAATTTGCATTTATTGAGCACTTTCCATGTGCTAGACACCAGGGCACTGAGCTGGGTGCTGGGAATGCAAAGATGATCAAGGCACAACCTGTGCTTTCAGAATGTTCCGTTTCTGCAAGGAGACGGATATCTAAAATACTTTTGTTAATGGAAATCAAGTTTATATTCTAAGTGCTGTGGTTTCTGCCTGGTGATGTCAGGAAAGACTTCGCAGAGGCATAGCCTTGAACCCGGACCCTGTAGGATGAGGAGCAACTCTGCAGATGCTGTGGGCAGGGAAGGGGGATCTGGGGCAGAAAAGAAGGGCTTGGCATGAGCAAATGTCAGGAGACGGGTGAGCGCCTGGTGCATCCAGGGAATAGGTCTAGGATGAAGAACACACAGTGTTTATGGCAGGGAGGGAGTGGCCGGAACTGAGCCTGGCAGAGTCAGCTGGGGCCAGATGTGAAAGCCTCACTGACACACCTAAGAGCTGCCACTTTGTCCTGGAAAGGAGGGCCATTCAACAAAAGGGGTCACCCGGGGCCACCTTAGTTGTTTTTCTTTATTCTGTCTTTCCTATTCGAACAGGAATGTTTGTTCCAACGCAGAGAACAGAAGGCATCTCAACATCAGACATCATCACCAGGATTGTCCGTGACTATGATGTTTATGCCCGACGCAATCTCCAGAGAGGGTACACAGCCAAGGAACTGAATGTCAGCTTTATAAATGTAAGTGTGCCACCCCGTACCCTCTGAGGACCAGCACGTCACACTACTGCTAACACTGTCTATTAATCACTTACTCTACACCACGTGGTATTCTTGATGTTCGACATTTGTCTCATCCAATCCATATAAGAGCCCAGTGATGTATTATTATCCCCGTTTTATAGATGGAGAAACCAGTGTCCAAAGGGGTAACATAAGTTGACCAAGGCACACAGGTAGTGAGTGAGCTTCACATTTTCTAAAGGAGCTGCCTCGCCTCCCTCTCCTCACCCCAACCTCCCCCTTTAGAGTTCTCAGACTTGGGTGAAGGATTTCCGGGAGATCTGCCCTCCCAAAAGGCAAGAGTTGTCTTCTGCTCAAAGGGAAGGAAGGAGGGCAGAGGCAGTGAAAAGCTAAACCCAGAGAAAATGCTTCCTTGTTTTAACATTTTACAACTTTCGTTTTATTAAGGCCTTACAGATGCTCATTAGAAACCTTAACAGCCGCTTTTTCTTTTTATTGTCCAGAGAAATTACAGCTGCTTAAATAAAGCCCAAAGTCTCTGGCTTCCTTTCGTATTTCTGCTGTACTGTTCCCACAGAGCTGCTGTTAGTTTAATAATAGAGCAACTGTTAAAACAATGTTTAAAACAAGCAAAACAAGCTGTTAAAAAGCAAAGAGGGCAGCCCAGTTGCTGGAGGTGATGCTCGTGAGTCTGGATGACTGTATTGGCCTGGACTCCGAGGCGCTCATGGAGTTGAGTAAAATAACTCTCCGTACATACAGACTTTCCACCCCCCCAAAACAGATACTGTCCAAGAGTGATTTTTCTACAAAACTAGATGCTTATATGTATGTGCAGCCACAGTTATCCAGCAGCTTACACAAATCGATCATCCGTGCCTCTGAACGAGGAAGGGTTCAGGAATCAGAAGTCAGTGATTATTAGTTGTCCTCACGAGGCAGGGAGTGTTGGGGGGGAGTCCAGGCTCTGTGGCTTCGTACAAACTGGGCAACAAAATGGAAAATGTTGGGTTCAAGTGGCACCAGAACAAGTGGCTGAAAAGAATTCCGTCAAAGTGGTTATTTGGTATCTTATAGAGCATAAAGCCCTGGTTATTTCAATAAATTAAACTGTCTGTTCTTTTAAATTGAATTCAGTAACCCATCCAAGCATGTGGAGCCATTTCCAGAAGTTATTGCTCACGCTCTTTCAACGGCCTGTGGATAAGCCACTTAGCTCAAGGAACCGTGTAGTCAGTGTGGATGAGCCCGTTGCTTTTCTGTGACAACAAACCTGGCTGCGGCTCAGAGAGAAAATCAAATGTGTTGGATGGGCATGTAGATGAATCACAGAACCTCAGAGGTGGCAGGATCCCGTCGCCCAGTCCAAGTCCCTGAATTTAGAAGTGAGGAAAGCTGAGCTCAGAGAGGGATGTGGCTAAAGTCCTTCAAGCAAACCAGAGGTGGAGGCAGCAGCGGCCTCCCAGTCTTTTGGCTCATGGTCCAGTGCTCATTCTAGTATTCCGTGCTGCTCCTGAGAGCTGCATATAGATGGTAACCACATATTATGTATAGCTGGCTGGCAGCACAGGTAGCTCACACCCCAACCTGAGGCTGCAGTAAGGTTTGTAAAGTCTAGATCAGGGAATCCTGACCAGTTTTGTAATATTGTACCTGGCTCAGAAAATTCTGAAATATGAAATAGACTTCAGTTCCATATAGTGAAGAAAAGTGATAAACATTATTACCTCTCCAGGAGAAAATGTATTATGATTGCATGGAGGAAAAGAGCCTTTGTTTCGTCTTATTTTCATGGTTTTAATTCCATTCTCACCAGGTAACATGATTAAATGCCTCTGTGGCATAATAGTAATCAAAGAGCCAACACACACTGAAGCTTCTACTAAATGCCAGGCTTTGTGCCAAGCACTTTACGTGCATTATCTTATCTAATTGTTACAGCACCCCTATAGGGTAGGGACGATAATTATCCCTATTTTACAGATGAGAAAACTGAGGTTTAGAGATGACACGTGACTTGCCCAACATATGTGCCTTCCAGGCACATAGGTATAGCAATGCTGCATAAAGATTATGAACAAAATCCCAGTCCAGAGAAGCTATCAGAACAAAATCTTTCTTCGTTACCAAGGAAACTGATGCAGTTCCATTAGCTTAATGGCAAATATCATGACAGTGACAATTTTAGTATAACACATGGGTTCTAAGGCCCAGCCAAATTTCAACCAATATTGGTTTTAACAATGTCCCAGTAAAATAGGGAGCTCAGGTAGCTTCTGAGTGGCCATTCTATGTATAATACATATTTTTGTCTAAGTCTCAGGAGAATTGAGGGGCTGTATTTACCCAGTATCTCTCCATAATAAAGAGCAAATGTATACTTTTGGTTCTTCTCTTATATAAGTGAATTCAACTCCAATATTTACAAGAAAGAGAACATTAAAACCACTTGTACTTCACTGTACACATTCAAGTAGACTAATGAGGAGTGACTTTTCTTACAAGAGAGGGCCTTCCTGTCCATCCAGCCCATTCGGAAATAGCATCCTGACTCTTCCGGTTAAGAACACACATGAGTTGAAATAAAAGATGACCATTCTGTGAATGATTGATCTCTCCCATGCCCTCTTGGATAAATCCATTTCTTTCTCCTTTAATTTTGGACCAGGAGAAGAAGTACCGCTTCCAAAACCAGGTAGACAAGATGAAGGAAAAGGTCAAAAACGTGGAGGAAAAATCAAAGGAATTTGTTAACAGAGTGGAAGAAAAGAGTCATGATCTAATTCAAAAGTGGGAAGAGAAATCGAGGGAATTCATTGGCAACTTCCTAGAACTGTTTGGGCCTGATGGAGCATGGGTATGTAATTATTTCACTTGGCCCTGCAGTAATGGGTGTTTTCAGCTTATCCTCCTTTCCAAGGAACTACTCAAGGGTTCCCTTATTTCAGTCCAATATGTGACCTCCACTTTGGGCATCAGCCCGAATGACTTCAAGTCTATGTCACTTCCTTATTTAGTTTCTGCTTTTCCTCTCAATATGGCACCCAGTAGTGCCCAAAGCCAGCTCTGGTCTCTATGTCTATTTCTTATCCAGAGTTTGAAGCCATTTGGTAGTCATTGAATGTCTGTTACTACAGAGGTTGGTTCCGTAGCTCATCCCAGTCTCCCAGTTGGATGATGCACAGCTTGGGGGTAAGGGTGAAGTGGGTCAGTGGCATCATGGAACTGATGCCTCTTGGATCAACCAGAGGAGGAGGATGCAAAAGAAATGTAGCTGCCTTGATCGCCTTTGGTTGTCAGGAACCCCTCTTTCATTGGTTGGAAGAGAGAAAGAAGAGGTAGGACAGTCTCTGTACTTATCATGCCCTGATTTGCCCCCCCTTTTTTACCCCATGGTATGTATGTGCTGGGATAGGCATAAAGGTCTTGAGGGACTGAGGCCATGATCTGAATCTTAAAACTAAGACAGAAAATGTAGACAGGGTCTCTTGCCTAAATTCTATATAGAATTCTGAGTGAAAATTATGGAAAGGGAAAAGAAAATTCTGGAAACCACCTTCTACTCTATTGGTATTTCTATTGTGCATGCACTTCCAGAGTAAATAACCAGTATTATCAGCAGAGTTAATGAGGGTTCTATGCAAAAGATAGTTTTTTAAAATTGAAGTATAGTTGATTTACAATGCCATGTTAATTACTGCTGTACAGCAAAGTGATTCAGTTGTACACATATACATATATTTTTAATATTCTTTTCCATTATGGTTTCTCATAGGATACTGAATATAGTTCTCTGTGCTATACAATAGAACCTTGCTGTTTATCCATTCTATATATAAAAGCCTACATCTGCTAACCCCACCCTCCCACTCCATCCCTCCCCCAACCCCTTCCCCCTTGGTAAACACTAGTCTGTTCTCTGTGTCTGTAATTCTGTTTCTGTTTCACAGATAGGTTCATTTGTGTCATATTTTAGATTCCACATATAAGTGATGTCATATGGTATTTGTCTTTCTGACTTCACTTAGTATGATAATCTCTAGTTGCATCCATGTTGCTGCAAATGGCATTATTTTGTTCTTTTTGTGGCTGTGTAGTATTCCACTGTATACATATACCACATCTTCTTTATCCATTCATCTGTCAATGGTCATTTAAGTTGTTTCTATGGCTTGGCTATATTGTGAATAGTGCTACTATGAACATTGGGGTGCATGTATATTTTTAAATTAGAGGAGTTTTGTCTGGATATATGCCCAGGAGTGGGATTGCTGGGTCATATGGTAATTCTATTTTTAGTTTTCTGAGGACCCTCCATACTGTTTTCCACAGTGACTGCACCAACTTACATTCCCACCAATAGTGTAGGAGGGTTCCTTTTTCTCCATACCCTCTCCAGCATTTGTTATTTGTAGACTTTTTAATGATGGCCATTCTGACTGGTGTGAGGTGCTACCTCATTGTAGCTTTGATTTGCATTTGTCTAATAATTAGCGACGTTGAGCATCTTTTCATGTGCCTCTTGGTCATCTGCCTTTTTTGGAGAAATGTCTACTTAGGTCTTCTGCCCATTTATGGATTGGATTGTTTGTTTTTTGTTATTGAGTTGTATGAGCTGTTTGTATATTTTGGAAATTAAGCCCTTGTTGGTCACATTGTTTGCAAATATTTTCTCCCATTCTGTAGGTTGTCTTTTTGTTTATGGTTTCGTTTGCTGTGCAAAAGCTTACAGGTTTAATTAGGTCTCATTTGTTTATTTTTGTTTTTATTTCTATTGCCTTGGCAGACTGACCTAAGAAAACATTGGTACAATTTATGTCAGAGAATGTTTTGCCTATGTTCTCTTCTAGGAGTTTTATGGTGTCATGTCTTATGTTTAAGTCTTTAAGCCATTTTGAGTTTATTTTTGTGTATGGTGAGAGGGTGTGTTCTAATTTCATTGATTTACATGTGCTGTCCAACTTCCCACCACCACTGGCTGAAGAGACTGTCTTTTCTCCATTGTATATTCTTGCCTCCTTTGTCGAAGATCAATTGACTGTACGTGTGTGGGTTTATTTCTGGACTCTCTATTGTGTTCCATTGATCCATATGTCTTTTTTTGTGCCAGTACCACTCTGATTACTGTAGCTTTGTAGTATTGTCTGAAGTCTGGGATGCTGATGCCTCCTGCTTGGTTCTTTTTCTTCAGGATTGCTTTGGGCATTCTAGGTCTTTTATGGTTCCACATAAATTTTAGGATAATTTGTTTTAGTTCTGTGAAAAATGTCATGGATAAGTTGATGGGGATCACATTAAATCTGTAGATTGCTTTGGGTAGTATGGCCGTTTTAACGATATTAATTTTTCCAATCCAAGGGCATGGGATATCTGGAAAGCGATAGTTTTAAAGCTAACTAACTTTCCTTTTAGAACAAAAAGGAACGATTCCATTTGATTTTCCTGATTTTAAGTAGCCTAGATTTCCTATTATGACATGAGAAGTCTCTAACAAAATTCACTTTAGCTTTATTTTATTGATGGGTTGTCACTGCTGACTCTCTGCTCATTTGAGCTGGTTCATTATAGGATTATCTAAAAGTAAAACATTCAAATAGAAAAAAGAACAATGTTTGAGAAGTTAGAAGAGATGCTTTGCTTAAAGCCTAGCAGTCTCTAAGTGATTATAGAGGCAGCTGTCATAGGCCAACCATGTCTTGTTGGCTCAGTCTGAGAGGGGTGGAGGGTTTGCAAGGGGCTACTTGAGCCCTTGATGACTTCTAGAAAGAGCTTGTAAGAGTGGAGGAGCTAAGGGTTGGGTTCCTTTTCATTTTCCCTGGGTTTCAGCTCAGTTCACTTTAATTCATGGGACATTGATTAATGTCCTCGTATGTGCATGGTACTAGGGAAGGACATGAAGATAAAGCGCAGACCCTGTTCTCTGGGATTCCGTGGTCTCTGTAACAAGTCTGAAATTTCTCATTAATCTAGTATGTACTTTAATAGTTAACATTTTTCACAACTAATTTTCAGGCTCTGAGGAAACAACTAGTGGTTTTTAAAAAATGAAACCATGTAGGTATTCATTTGCTTGCAGGGATTCAGAAATGTGTCTCTGCTGAGAAGCGCTGGTATTGTACCTCAAGCAGGAGGATGTTTCCTCCACCGGCAGTGAGCAAAGGCGGGAAAGGATATCATTTACATAGCAACTTGACAGACTCTAGTCAATTCGGGCTCCCAGTGAAGGTGGAATAGTAGCTGGAATTGTACTAGGGGAATTTGGTGACAGTGAGCTGAGGTGATTTTTAAGAAATGAAACCCAGCTAAGATACTGGAGGTTTTTCTTTTTAAAACTTGCTATTAGTGTCAAAACTGTTATTAGCATTAACTTACCATATCAGCCAGACTTAGACGTTACTTTTTTTCTGTTGACATTAAAAGTACAGGAATAGTTACAAGGATGTTAAACACCAAGTTAAGTAATTTGCTTTCCATGAATATGCTATTATTATAATAATTCTTTATTTGTGGATTTGGGACTGGAACTCATTTCTTAAAATAGAGAATCTGTGTTAACCTGCCAATATAGTACTGATACAAATAACCCAAACTTGGAAAGGTACAAAATACAAGGATTTAAGGTAAAAAATTTGGTACAACAGGTTTAGCATGTAGCTTATAGTGGGTACTCCATAAATGTTTCTAGATTGAACAAATACATGTGTGATGAAGACCTATTCACAGGACTTTCCAGCACCTGTGAAGGATATGGTGAGGCCTAAATCCTCCATGTCTATATTGATCTACATATCTATGCTCTCTATAGATATCTGTATATCTGTACTGCTAGATCAACATATACCCTTAGCCTTCTGTTGCTTATGGTGCTGGACAGGGCTTGGTTACAACTTAGCGTTTGGTGGCTCGATTTCAGTAGGCAGACTTGGTTTGCTTGGCCCTTAACAATGTTTAAACCTTTCTCATAGGGAGGGCACAAACTCTCCAGTTGCCTGTCTATAGCAGTCCCCACTCTTCCTTGCTGCCACCTTCTCTCTAACCTTACACCTTTATGCTGCCCACCTGGCCTCAGGGAATATTTGTGTTTGCACCTTGTGGTATAGAGTCTTCAAGTCTCCCCCAAGTGACCTCATGTTTGGAATCAAAAACAAGGATATAAAACCCAAAACCTTACAGTCCATCTCTAAGTGGAGGGGGGTGGTGATGTTACTGTCTAGAAGTTGTATAGTAGGTTCAACTCCTTTTTACATAGTCCTTTTATGTCTACTCTACCCATTTTAACCACATAAGAGGGTAGTATTATAGCAGTGTTATAAAGAAACAAAGGTCTAGAAAAATTATGAACCTTTCCAATGGTCTCATAGGAGTTTGGAGGTACCAGGATGGGGCCTGGGGCCAAGCCTCTTTCTCCAGGCCAGCACAGGATCCTTCAAGATAGAAATGTCCATGGGATGCAGTCACTTTGCTTCACTCTCCTTTGGCTAGCGTGTGGCACTGTGGAGAAACTAGCATCTATCAAAACCCTTCCTTTAAGGCTTTTGTGAGAAAGCCAGTTGCCAAAAGGGCACATTAGGTCAGGTCATCTAGATGCAGGACAGGGACTGCTGGCTTCCTTCCTAAGCAAGAAGAAATCATGGTGTTCATGGCTGTACTCATTATTAGAGTGTAACACATTACCCCAAAACTTGGTGACTTAAAAGCAAACATTAGCTCACAGTTTCTGAAGGTCAGGAAGCAGCTTAGCTGGATGGTTATGACTTGGGGTCTTGTTTTGAAGTTGGCAGTCAGGATGTCAGCTGGAGCTGCAGTCATTTGGGGCTGGGGGATCCTCTTCCACACTCTGATGTCACTGTCGACTGGATACCTCAGTTCTTCATTATGTGGGTCTTTCCACAAGGCTGCCCAAGTGTCCTCACGACACAGCAGCTGGCTTTCTCCAGAGGGAGTGAGAGTCTAAGAAAAAAAAAGCTATAGCCTTTTATGATCTAACATCGGAAGTGACAAAGCATCACTTTTACCATCTTCTATTGGTTACACAGACTAATCCTTGTATATTTTGGAAGGACACTACACAAGGATGTGAATACCAGCAGGTGAGGCCATCTTGGCAGCTGGCTACCACCAATGCTTTTGAGAATTTGAAGCAAGCAATCTACTTTTCAACTGCTGTAATAGATTCTCAGTCCCCTTTTACTCAGTCTGATGGGTGGATTGTCAGAAACCAATATGTTAATTTTCAACCTTACCATCTACCACTCTATTTAGTTAACTGTTTGCTTGATTCTTGTAACTAGTTTTGACCCATACTCAGAAGAGAGTCTGTAACCCAACCAGAGCTGCAAAGGGAAGTCTTCCCAACAGAGACTTGGTATTACCTCTCTTTGGAGGATGTGTCTCTGACAGACAGACTGTCTCAAGGGAAGGGTTGTAAAGGAGCTAAATTTTGAAGCTTTGTTGCTATGTAGGAGGCAACCCTGTTCATGTCCAAGATATTGAGGGTCAAGAAGTCAGGATCAGGGGATGCCGACTTCCTAGTGAAACTTCATGTTTGCTCTGGGAATTCAAGCATTTCAAACAAAGATAGCATTCTGTTTAAACATTAGTACCCCAGCCACATATGCTGTCCTTTAAAATTTTACGTATCATTTTGAATGATCTGCCATTATATTTCCCCATTGACTCTGAGAATAGAATCATTTCCTGTTTGAAGTGAAAATGGCTCTATTCTGTTTTACCATGTGAACATAGACCCTTTCCCTGGAGTAACAGGAGAGAATGACCTTAAGTCAGGTGCAAGTTTTCCGTTCTTCCTGGACCACAAACTCCCTCAGCCTCAATCCAATCAGCCTGGTAGATCTGTAATTTGCCATCTGATATAAGATTACTTAAAGAAAAAAAAAAAACAACACCTTGATGGTGTGTTCATTTTTCTCTCTTAGAAAAACCAGATTTACATGATATGAGGTCCAATGCTAATTTTTTCAAACAGCACTAAAAACACAATTCACCATTTTAACCATTTTTAAATGTACAGTTCAGTGGTATGAAATACATTCACACTGCTTTCCAACAACCACCACCATCCATTTCCAGAACTTTGTTTTTATCATCCCATATTAAAACTGTACCCATTAAATAGTAAATTCACATTTCCCCACTCCCCCTAACCAGTCCTTGGGGACCACCCCTTTACTTTCTAGCTCTATCAATTTGACTATTCTAGGTACCTCATAAGTAGAATCATACAGTATTTGTTCTTTGTTGTACGGCTTCTTTCACTTACTATAATGTCTTCAAGGTTCAATCGATATTATAACATGTATCAGAATTTCATTCCTTTTTAAAGCTGAATAATCTCCCATTGTGTAAGACTTTATTTTTATGTAAAAGAGGCTTATTTACTTATGTTAAAGCATCGGGGCTTCCTTGGTGGTGCAGTGGTTAAGAATCTGCCTGCCAAGGCAGGGGACAAGGGTTCAAGCCCTGGTCCAGGAAGATCCCACATGCAGCAGAACATATAAGCCCGTGGGCCACAACTACTGAGCCTACACTCTAGAACCTGTGAGCCACAGCTACTAAGCCCACGTGCCACAACTACTGAAGCCCGCACGCCTAGGGCCAGTGCTCTGCAACAAGAGAAGCCACCACAATGAGAAGCCCGCACACCACAACAAAGAGTAGCCCCCGCGCAGCAAAGACCCAACGCAGCCAAAAAATAAATAAAAAAGCATCGGCCTGAGGGGCAGGTATATAAGTTAACATACTTTTTAGGGGCCTGCTGGTTACTCTCCAGGGGTGGAGGCTGGTGGGTGCCATCCTTGTGTTCTCCCTCTGCCTCATTTCAGCTTGCTTGCTCATAACTTCCAGAAAGGAGCTTGTACCCTCCTTTGGCAGCCTGATTTTTCTCGCTGCCACCCACAAGATACCACTAGATCACCTGGATCTGGTGGCCAGTGGGGCTTATGCTCAAGAATCCCACAGGACTGTAACCAATGGAGACTTCTCATCCAGGTACCATGCACAGGACACAGCAAGAGGCAACAGACCCAGGAGCCCAGTCTTTTTATGAAAGTGGCCTATTTGCTTGTCCTGGAGCTATGGCCTAAGGGACAGACTTTTTTTTTGTGTGTGTGTGGTACGTGGGCCTCTCACTGTTGTGGCCTCTCCTGTTGCGGAGCACAGGCTCCGGACGTGCAGGCTCAGCGGCCATGGCTCACGGGCCCAGCCGCTCCGCGGCATGTGGGATCTTCCCAGACCGGGGCATGAACCCGTGTCCCCTGCATCGGCAGGTGGACCCTCAACCACTGCGCCACCAGGGAAGCCCCCTAAGGGACAGACTTTTATGGTCTGGCACACATCTAGGGACCTACTGAAGTGTACTCCAAGACAGAGGCCAGTAGATGCCATCTCTGCTCCCCTTCTGCCTCACACTGGCTCACCAATAGCTACCAGAAAGGGACAATAACTGAACTGAAAAATACACTAGAGGGATTCAACAGCAGACTAGATGAAGCTGAAGATCAGTGAATGTGAAGTCAGGGCTGTGAAACTCACCGCAATCAGAGCAGCAAAAAGAAAAAAGAATGAAAAAAAGTGAAAATTGCTTAAGGAGCTTATGGGACAATATCAAGCCAACCAAAATTCATATTATAGGGGTCCCAGAAGGAGAAGCAAGAGAGAAAGGGGCTGAAAACTTCCCTAACCTTGGGAAGAAAACAGAGACCCAGATCCAGGAAGCAAACGGAGTTCCAAATAAGATGAACTGAAAGACACATTATAATTAAATTGCCAGAAATTAAAGACAAGGAGAGAATCTTAAAAGCAGCAAGAGGAAAACCTGTCATGTATAAGGGAACCCCCATAAAACTATCAGCACATTTTCAGCAGAAACTTTACAGGCCAGAAGGAAATGGCATGATATAGTCAAAGTGCTGAAAGAAAAAACTCACAACGAAGAATACTCTACTGGGTGAAGGTTGTCACTCAGAATTGAAGGAGACAAGAAAAGGCTAAAGGAGCTCATCACCACGAAACCAGCCTTAGGAGAAATGTTAGAGGGACTTCTTTAAGCTGAAAAGAAAGGGTGCTAATTATTAATAGGAAAACATATGAAAGTTTAAATCTCACTGGTAAATATAAATATGTAGCAAAATTAAGAATAATCTAATGTTATAAAGGTGATGGATTAATCACTTATAAAGCTAGTATGAAGGTAAAGGCCTTCACACTAGCTTTATAAGTGAGTAAAAATAACTATAACTACAATAATTAAGGGATACAAGAGATTAAAAGATGTAAAAGGTGACATCGAAAGTGTCAGACATCTGGCAGGGGTTAGGAGGGAGAGTAAAAATGTAGAGATTTAGAATGTGCTCAAACTTAAGTTTTTATCAACTTGAAACAGACTGTTATATACATTTTTTATGTGTAAGCCTCATGGTAACTACAAAGTAAAAACCTCTCGTAGATACCAAAAGATAAAGGAATCTAAGCACACACTAAAGAAAGTCATCAAATCACAAAGGAAGAGAGCAGAAAGCAACAGAGGAACTAGAAAACAGCCAGAAAACAATTAACAAAATGGCAATATTTACATACCTATCAATAATTACTTTAAATGAAAATGATTTAAATTTTCCAATTAAAAGTCAGAGTGTCTGAATGGATAAAAGACACATCTACATGCTGCCTACAAGACACTCACTTCAGATGTAAGGACACAGACTTAAGGGAAGGGTTGGAAAAAGATATTCCATGCAAATGCAAACCAAAAGAAAGCTGGGGTAACTAAGACAAAATAGACTTTAAAACAAAGATGGTAATAAGAGACAAAAGCATTACATAGTGATCAAGGGGTCAATCAAACAATAGGATATAACATGTAAATATTTATGCACCCAACATAGGAGCACCAAAATGTATTAACAGACCTATAAAAGGAAAGACAACAATATAGTAATAGTAGGGGGATTTAAAACACTACTTTCATCAATGGATAGATCATCCAGTCAGTACAGAAATTCAGCTGTAAATGACATATCAGATGGAGTTGATACATACAGCAGTCCATCCAAAAGCAATGGAATATATCAATACATTCTTTCAAGTGCACATGAAATATTATCCAGGAGAGATCATATGTTAGGCCACAAAAGAAGTCTTAACACATTTAAAAAGACTGAAATCATATCAAGCACTTTTCTAACTACAATGGTATGAAACCAGAAATCGATTACAAGAAGAAAACTGGAAAATTCACAAATATGTGGAAGTTAAACAGCATGCTACTGAACAACCAATGAGTCAAAGAAGATATCAAAAGAGAAGTCAAAAAATACCTTGAGACAAATAACAATGGAAATACAATATACCCAAACTTATGGGATGCAGCAAAATCAGTTCTAAGAGGGAAGTTTGTATCAATAAATGCCAACATCAAGAAACAACAAAAAAAATCCTCAAACAATGTAACTTTACATGCCATGAACTAGGAAAAGAATAATACAGGAAGCCCAAAGGAAGGAAATAAAGACCAGAACAGAAATAAATGAAATACAGATTAAAAAGACAGTAGTTAAGATCAACAAAACTAAGAGCTGGTTCTTTGAAAACAAAATTGACAAACCTTAAGCTACACTCATCAAGAAAAGAAAGAGGACTCAAAACAACAAAATTACAACTCACAAAGGAGACATTACAACTGACACCACAGAAATACAGAGGATAAGAGACTACTATGAACAATTATACACCAACAAATTTGACAACCTAGGAGAAATGGATAAATTCCTAGAAACATACAGCCTACTGAGACTGAATTGTGAAGAAATGAAAAATCCAAACAGACCGATTACTAGTAAGGAGATAGAACTAGTCAATCAAAAACCTCCTTGGGATTAATATATACACACTACTATATATAAAATAGATAACCAACAAGGACCTACTGTATAGCACAGGAAACTACACTCAATATTTTATAATCACCTATAAGGGAAAAGAATCTGAAAAAGAATGTATATGTATGTATATATATCTGAATCACTGTGCTGTACACCTGGAACTAACACAACATTGTAAATGAACTATACTTCAATTAAAATAATTATATTATATATATATATAAATTTATAAAGTTTCACATACTACTTCCTATGGTCTGAGCATTTTTGCCCCTCCCTCCCGATTTCATATGTTGAGATCTTAATGCCCAATGAGATGGTATTAGCAGATGGGGCCTTTGAGAGGTGAGTAGGTCATGAGGGCAGAGCCCTCATAAATGAAATGAATACCCATATAAAATAGACCCCAGAGAACTCCCTTGCCTCCTGTCACCACGTAGGGACACAAGAAGGCTATGAACAGGAAGAGGCTCCTCACTCGATCATACTGGCACCTTGATCTTGGACTTTTCAACCTCCAGAACTGTGAGAAATAAATTTCTGTTATAAGCTAAAGAAAACAAAAACCCACCCAACAGAAGTCCACAACCAGATGGCATTACTGGTGAATTCTCTCAAACATTTAAAGAATACTGATCATGTTCAAAGTCTCCCAGAAAGAAAAAAAAAAAAAAAGGAAGGAACACTACCAGGGCAATACCCCTGATGAATACAGATACAAAAATCCTCAACAAAACATTAGCAAACCACATTCAACAATACATTAAAGGGATCATACAGCATGATAAGTGGGATTTATTCTAGAGCTGCAAGGATGGTTCAACATCCACAAATCAATGTGTTACACCACTTTAACAAAATGAAGAATAAAAACTATGTGCTTACTCAATAGATACAGAAAAAGCATTTGACAAAATTCAACATCCATGTATGATTAAAAACTCTCAACAAAGGGTATAGAGGGGAATGTACCTCAACAACATAATAAAAGCCATATATGACAAGCCACAGTTAACATTATACTCAACAATGAAAAGCTGAAATCTTTTCCTCTAATATCAGGAACAAGTCAAGTATGCCCCTCTCACTTCTATTTAACATAGTATTGGACGTCCTAGCCATAGCAATTAGGGAAAAAAAGAAACAAAAAGGCATCCAAATTGGAAAGGGCAAACTGTCACTATTTGCTGATGACATATTATATATAAGAAACCCTAAAGACTCCACAAAAAAACTGTAAGAAATAATAAATTCAGTTCAGTTGTAGGATACAAAGTCAAAATACAAGAATTGTTGCATTTCTACACACTAATAAAAACTGTCAGAAAGAACTTAAGACAACAATCCCATTTACAATTGCATCAAAAAGAATAAAATACATAGGAATAAATTTTACCAAGCAGGTGAAAGATCTGTACACTGAAAACTATAAGATGTTGATGAAAGAAATTGAAGACACAAATAAATGGAAAGACATTCTGTGCTCATGGATTGGAAGAACATTGTTAAAATGTTCATACAACCCAAAGCCATCTACAGATTCAGTGCAATCCCTATCAAAATTCCAATGGCATTTTTCACAGAAATAGAACAAACAATCTTAAAATTCATATGGAACTACCTAAGATCCCAAATAGCTAAAGCAATCCTGAGAAAAAAGACCAAAGCTGGAGACATCGTGTGCCCTAATGTCACACTATATTACAAAGTGATACTAATCAAAACAGTGTGGGATTGGCATAAAAACAGACACATAGGGCTTCCCTGGTGGCGCAGTGGTTGAGAGTCCGCCTGCCGATGCAGGGGACACGGGTTGGTGCCCCGGTCCGGGAAGATCCCACGTGCTGCGGAGCGGCTGGGCCCGTGAGCCATGGCTGCTGAGCCTGCGCGTCCGGAGCCTGTGCTCTGCAATGGGAGAGGCCACAACAGTGAGAGGCCCACGTACAGGAAAAAAAAAAAAAAAAACAGACACTATATATATCAATGGAACAGAATAGGGAGCCCAGAAATAAACCTATGCATATATGGTCAATTTATGACAAAGGAGGCAAGAATATACAATGGGGAAAAGACAGTCTCTGCAATAATGATGCTAGGAAAACTGGACAGCAACATGCAAAGAGAACAAAACTGGACCACTCTTACACTATACACAAAAAGCTAACTCAAAATGGATTAAAGAATTTAGTGTAATACCTCAATCCATAAAACTCCTACAAGAAAACATAGGTGGTAGGCTCCTTGACATTGGTCTTCACAATGATATGTTGGATTTGACACCAAAAGCAAAGGCATCAAAAGCAAAAATAAACAAATGGGACTACACCAAAGTACAAAGCTTCTGTAGAGCAAAGGAAACCAACAAAATGAAAACGAAACCTACCAAATGGGAGACAAGATTTGCAAATCATATCTGATAAGGGGTTAATATCTAAAAAATATATAAAGCTTAAACAACTCAACAAAGAAACCTATGATCCAGCAAAATGAGACGATCACAGATACAGAGAACAGATTGGTGGTTGCCAAAGGCAGAGGGTGGGGGGGTGCAAAATGGGTGAAGGGGGTCAACAGTACAAAATTTCAGTTATAAAATAAGTCCTGGGGAACACACGGCGCGCCTCAGGCTGTTGCAACGTCCCGCCGGCCTCTGCCGCCACAGGCTCACCCTGCATTCTGTACCCCTCCCTCCCCCCAGCCTCAGTGAGCCAGAGCCCCCGAATCAGCCGATACTTTAACCCCCTCCTGTCTGGGCAAAGAAGAGATGCCAGAGGGCGACCGATATTCAGAGGCGGGGCCAAATCCAAAGCTGAACCCCAAGAGCTGTGCGAACAAAGAAGAGAAAGGGAAATTTCTCCCAGGAGCCTCAGGAGCAGCGGATTAAGTCTCCACAATCAACTTGATGTACCCTGCATCTGTAGAGTACCTGAATAGACAACAAATCATCCCAAATTGAGGAGGTGGACTTTGGGAGCAACTGTAGACTTGGGGCTTGCTGTATATGACTGACGAATTTCTGATTTATATGTTGATCTTAGTTTACCTTTAGGACTTGTTATCACTGATGGATTTGTTTATTGGTTTGGTTGCGCTTTTCTTTTTTTTATGACTTTTATTTTAAAAATATTATTTTTTTTATTTTAATAACTTTTATTTTATTTTACTCTATTTTTTTTCTTTCTTTCTTTTTTTTCTCCCTTTTCTTCTGAGTCGTGTAGCTGACAGGGTCTTGGTGCTCCGGCCGGGTGTCAGGCCTGAGCCTCGGAAGTGGGAGAGCCGAGTTCAGGACATTGGACCACCAGAGACCTCCTGGCTCCACGTAATATCAATCGGTGAGAGTTGTCCCAGAGATCTCCATCTCAACGCTAAGACTCAGCTCCACTCAACAACCAGCAAGTTCCAGTACTGGACACCCCATGCCAAACAACTAGCAAGACAGGAACACAACCCCACCCATTAGCAGAGAGGCTGCCTAAAATCATAATAAGTTCACAGACACCCCAAAACACACCACCAGACTTGGTCCTGCACACCAGAAAGACAAGATCCAGCTTCATCCACCAGAACACAGGCACCAGTCCCCTCCACCAGGAAGCCTACACAACCCACTGAACCAACCTTACCCACTGGGGGCAGACACCAAAAACAACAGGAATTATGAACCTGCAACCTGCAAAAAGGAGACCCCAAACACAGTAAGTTAAGCAAAATGAGAACACAGAGAAACAGCAGATGAAGGAGCAACGTAAAAAACCCACAGACCAAACAAATGAAAAGGAAATACACAGTCTACCTGAATAAGAATTCAGAGTAATGATAGTAAAGATGATGCAAAATCTTGGAAATAGAATGGAGAAAATACAAGAAACAGTTAACAAGGACCTAGAAGAACTAAAGAGCAAACAAACAGAGATGAACAACACAATAAATGAAAAGAAAAATTCTCTAGAAGGAATCAATAGCAGAATAACTGAGGCAGAAGAACAGATAAGTGACCTGGAAGATAAAATAGTGGAAATAACTACCACAGAGCAGAATAAACAAAAAAAGAATGAAAAGAATTGAGGGCACTCTCAGAGACTTCTGGGACAACATTAAACACACCAACATTCGAATTATAGGGGTCCCAGAAGAAGAAGAGGAAAAGGAACTGAGAAAGTATTTGAAGGATTATAGTTGAAAACTTCCCTAATATGGGAAAGGAAATAGTCAATCAAGGCCAGGAAGCACAGAGAGTGCCATACAGGATAAATCCAAGGAGAAACACACCAAGACATATATTAATCGAACTGTCAAAAATTAAATACAAAGAAAAAAATATTAAAAGCAGTGAGGGAAAAATAACAAATAACACACAAGGGATTCCCCATCAGGTTAACAGCTGATCTTTCAGCAGAAACTCTGCAAGCCAGAATGGAGTGGCAGGACATATTTAAAGGGATGAAAGGGAAAAACCTACAACCAAGATTACTCTACCCAGCAAGGATCTCATTCAGATTTGATGGAGAAATTAAAATCTTTACAGATAAGCAGAAGCTAAGAGAATTCAGCACCACCAAACCACCTTTGCAACAAATGCTAAAGGAACTTCTCTAGGCAGGAAACACTAGGGAAGGAAAAGACCTACAATAACAGACCCAAAACAATTAAGAAAATGGTAACAGGAACATACATATCGATAATTACCTTGAATGTAAATGCATTAAATGGTCCAACCAAAGATACAGACTGGCTGAATGGATACAAAAACATGACCTGTATATATGCTGTCTACAAAAGAACCACTTCAGACCTAGGGACACATACAGACTGAAAGTGAGGGGATGGAAAAAGATATTCCATGCAAATGGAAACCAAAAGAAAGCTGGAGTAGCAATTCTCGTATCAGAGAAAATAGACTTTAAAATAAAGACTACTAGAAGAGACAAAGAAGGACACTACATAATGACCAAGGGATCGATCCAAGAAGAAGATATAACAATTGTAAATATTTATGCACCCAACATAGGAGCACCTCAATACATAAGGCAAATACTAACAGCCATAAAAGGGGAAATCGACAGTAACACATTCATAGTAGGGGACTTTAACACCCCACTTTCACCAATGGACAGATCATCCAAAATGAAAATAAATAAGGAAACACAAGCTTTAAATGATACATTAAGCAAGATGGACTTAATTGATATTTATAGGACATTCCATCCGAAAACAACAGAATACACATTTTTCTCAAGTGCTCATAGAACATTCTCCAGGATAGATCATATCTTGGATCACAAATCAAGCCTTGGTAAATTTAAGAAAATTGAAATTGTATCAAATATCCTTTCCGACCACAATGCTATGAGACTAGATATCAATTACAGGAAAAGATCTGTAAAAAATACAAACACATGGAGGCTAAACAATACACTACTTAATAACGAAGTGATCACTGAAGAAATCAAAGAGGAAATAAAAAAATACCTAGAAACAAATGACAATGGAGACACGATGACCCAAAACCTATGGGATTCAGCAAAAGCAGTTCTAAGGGGGGAAGTTTATAGCGATACAATCCCACCTTAAGAAACAGGAAACATCTTGAGTAAACAACCTGACCCTGCACTTAAAGCAATTAGCGAAAGAAGAACAAAAAACCCCCAAAGTTAGCAGAAGGAAAGAAATCATAAAGATCAAATCAGAAATAAATGAGAAAGAAATGAAGGAAATGATAGCAAAGATCAATAAAACTAAAAGCTGGTTCCTTGAGAAGATAAACAAAATTGGTAAACCATTAGCCAGACTCATCAAGAAAAAAAGGGAGAAGACTCAAATCAATAGAATTAGAAATGAAAAAGAAGTAACAACTGACACTGCAGAAATACAAAAGATCATGAGAGATTACTACAAGCAACTCTATGCCAATAAAATGGACAACCTGGAAGAAATGGACAAATTCTTAGAAATGCACAACCTGCCAAGACTGACTCAGGAAGAAATAGAAAATATGAATAGACCAATCACAAGCACTGAAATTGAAACTGTGATTAAAAATCTTCCAACAAACAAAACCCCAGGACCAGGTGGCTTCACAGGCGAATTCTATCAGGCATTTAGAGAAGAGCTAACACCCATCCTTCTCAAACTCTTCCAAAATATAGCAGAGGGAGGAACACTCCCAAACTCATTCTACGAGGCCACCATCACCTTGATACCAAAACCAGACAAGGATGTCACAAAGAAAGAAAACTACAGGCCAATATCACTAATGAACATAGATGCAAAAATCTTCAACAAAATACTAGCAAACAGAATCCAACAGCACATGAAAAGGATCATACACCATGATCAAGTGGGGCTTATTCCAGAAATGCAAGGATTCTTCAATATACGCAAATCAATCAACGTGATACACCATATTAACAAATTGAAGGAGAAAAACCATATGATCATCTCAACAGATGCAGAAAAAGCTTTCGACAAAATTCAACACCCATTTATGATAAAAACCCTCAAGAAAGCTGGCATAGAGGGAACTTTCCTCAACATAATAAAGGCCATATATGACAAACCCACAGCCAACATCATCCTCAATGGTGAAAAACTGAAACCATTTCCACTAAGATCAGGAACAAGACAAGGCTGCCCACTCTCACCACTCTTATTCAACTTAGTTTTGGAAGTTTTAGCCACAGCAATCAGAGAAGAAAAGAAAAGAAAAGGAATCCAAATTGGAAAAGAAGTAAAGCTGTCACTGTTTGCAGATGACATGATACTATACATAGAGAATCCTAAAGATGCTACCAGAAAACTACTAGAGCTAATCAATGAATTTGGTAAAGTGTAGCAGAATACAAAATTAATGCACAGAAATCTCTGGCATTCCTGTACACTAATGATGAAAAATCTGAAAGTGAAATCAAGGAAACACTCCCATTTACCATTGGAACAAAAAGAATAAAATATCTAGGAATAAACCTACCTAAGGAGACAAAAGACCTGTATGCAGAAAATTATAAGACACTGATGAAAGAAATTAAAGATGATACAAATAGATGGAGAGACATACCATGTTCCTGGATTGGAAGAATCAATATTGTGAAAAAGACTCTACTACCCAAAGCAATCTACAGATTCAGTGCAATCCCTATCAAACTACCACTGGCATTTTTCACAGAACTAGAACAAAAAATTTCAAAATTTGTTTGGAAAAACAAAACACCCCGAATAGCCAAAGCAATCTTGAGAACAAAAAACAGAGCTGGAGGAATCAGGCTCCCTGACTTCAGACTATACCACAAAGCTACAGTAATCAAGACAGTACGGTACTGGCACTAAAACAGAAATATAGATCAATTGAACAGGATAGAAAGCCCAGAGATAAACCTACACACATATGGTCACCTTATCTTTGATAAAGGAGGCAAGAATATACAGTGGAGCAAAGACAGCCTCTTCAATAAGTGGTGCTGGGAAAACTGGACAGCTACATGTAAAAGAGTGAAATTAGAACACTCTGTAACATCGTACACAAAAATAAACTCAAAATGGATTAAAGACCTAAATGTAAGGCCAAACACTATCAAATCTTAGAGATAAACATAGGCAGAACACTCTATGACATACATCACAGTAAGATCCTTTTTGACCCACCTCCTAGAGAAATGGAAATAAAAACAAAAATAAACAAATGGGACCTAATGAAACTTACAAGCTTTTGCACAGCAAAGGAAACCATAAACAAGACCAAAAGATAACCCTCAGAATGGGAGAAAATATTTGCAAATGAATCAATGGCCAAAGGATTAATCTCCAAAATATACAAGCAGTTCATGCAGCTCAGTATCAAAAAACAAACAATCCAATCCAAAAATGGGCAGAAGACCTAAATAGACATTTCTCCAAAGAAGATATACAGATTGCCAACAAACACATGAAAGGATGCTCAACATCACTAATCATTAGAGAAATGCAAATCAAAACTACGATGAGGTATCACCTCACACCAGTCAGAATGGCCATCATCAAAAAATCTAGAAACAATAAATGCTGGACAGGGTGTGGAGAAAAGGGAACCCTCTTGCACTGTTGGTAGGAATGTAAATTGATACAGCCACTGTGGAGAATAGTATGGAGGTTCCTTAAAAAACTACAAATAGAACTACCATATGACCCAGCAATCCCACTACTGGGCATATACCCTGAGAAAACCATAATTCAAAAAGAGTCATGTACCACAGTGTTCATTGCAGCACTATTTACAGTAGCCAGGACATGGAAGCAACCTAAGTGTCCACTGACAGATGAATGGATAAAGAAGATGTGGTACATATATACAATGGAGTATTACTCAGCCATAAAAAGAAACGAAACAGTTATTTGTAGTGAGGTGGGTGGACCTAGAGTCTTTCATGCAGAGTGAAGTAAGTCAGAAAAACAAATACCGTATGCTAACACATATATATGGAATCTAAAAAAAAATGGTTCTGAAGAACCTAGGGGAGGGCTTCCCTTGTGGCGCAGGGGTTGGGAGTCTGCCTGCTGATGCAGGGGACACGGGTTTGTGCCCTGGTCCGGGAGGATCCCACATGCCGCGGAGCGGCTGGGCGCATGAGCCATGGCCGCTGAGCCTGCGCGTCCGGAGCCTGTGCTCCGCAACGGGAGAAGCCACAACAGTGAGAGGCCCGCGTACCGCAAAAAAAAAGAAAAAAAAGAAAGCTGTCATTTAGATATATATGTATGACTGATTCACTTTGTTATAAAGCAGAAACTAAAAAAAAAAAAAAAGAACCTAGGGGCAGGACAAGAATAAAGACACAGACATAGAGAATGGACTTGAGGACACTGGGAGGGGGAAGGGTAAGCTAGGAAGAAGTTAGAGAGTGGCATTGACATATATACACTACCACATGTAAAGTAGATAGCTAGTGGGAAGCAGCCACATAGCATAGGGAGATCAGCTTGGTTCTTTGTGACCGCCTAGAGGGGTGGGTTAGGGAGGGTGGGAAGGAGACACAAGAGTGAGGGGATATGGGGATATATGTATACATATAGCTGGTTTACTTTGTTATACAGCAGAAACTAACACAACAATGTAAAGCAATTTTATTTTTATTTTTTATTTTTTTAACATCTTTATTGGAATATAATTGCTTTACAATGGTGTGTTAGTTTCTGCTTTATAACAAAGTGCATCAGTTATACATATACACGTTCCCATATCTCTTCCCTCCTGCATCTCCCTCCCTCCTACCATCCCCATCCCACCCCTCCAGGTGGTAACAAAGCACCAAGCTGTTGTCCCTCTGCTATGCAGCTGCTTCCTACTAGCTATCTTCTCTACGTTTGGTAGTATATATATGTCCATGCCACTCTCTCACTTTGTCACAGCCTACCCTTCCCCCTCCCCACATCCTCAAGTCCATTCTCTATTAGGTCTGCTTCTCCATTCCCGTCTTACCCCTAGGTTCTTCATAACTTTTTTTTCTGAGATTCCATATATATGTGTTAGCATACGGTATTTGTTTTTCTCTTTCTGACTTACTTCACTCTGTATGACAGACTCTAGGTCCATCCACCTCACCACAGATAACTCAATTTCGTTTCTTTTTATGGCTGAGTAATATTCCACTGTATATATGTGCCACATCTTCTTTATTCATTCATGCAGTGATGGACACTTAGGTTGCTTCCATCTCCTGGCTATTGTAAATAGAGTTTCAATGAACATTTTGGTACATGACTCTTTTTGAATTATGGTTTTCTCAGGGTATATGCCCAGTAGTGGGATTGCTAGGTCGTATGGTAGTTCTATTTGTAGTTTTCTAAGGAACCTCCATACTGTTCTCCATAGTGGCTGTGTCAATTTACATTCCCACCAGCAGTGCAAGAGTGTTCCCTTTTCTCCACACCCTGTCCAGCATTTATTGTTTCTAGATTTTTTGATGATGGCCATTCTGACCGGTGTAAGGGAAAGCAATTTTATTATACTCCAGTAAAAATGTTAAGAAAAAAAAGAAACTATTGCCTAATCTGACGTCTTACAGATTTACACCAATGTTTCCTCTAAGATCCATTTTGAGTTAATTTTTATATGTGGTATGAACTAAGGTTCAAATTTATTCTTTTGCATATGGATATCCATTATCTATCACCATTTGTTGATAAGGATACTCTTGACATCCTTGTTGAAAATCAATTTACTTTTGATATATGGGTTTATTTCTAAGTGTTGTCATCTTAATAATATTAAATCTTCCAATCCATGGACACAGGATGTCTCTCCATTTACTTAGGTCTTTAGTTTCTTTCAACAATGATTTGCAGTATACAAGTCCTATATTCATTGATTAAATTTACTCATATTTTTTTCTTTTTGTTATTTTAACTGGATTAAAAAATTTTTTTTAGATTGTTTATTGCTAATGTATAGAAATACAACTGATTTTTTCCTCTATTCTTAAAAAAAAAAAGTCCTAGAGATGTAATGTGCAGCATGGTAATAGTTAATAATACTCTTGCCTATTTGAAAGTAGATCTTAAAAGTTCTCATCATAGAAATTTGCAGCCATGTATGGTAACAGATTAACAAGACTTATTGTGATCATTTACATATATATATACACACACATATACATATATATGTACATATGTGTTATATATATATATGTTGTACACCTGAAACTAATATAACATTATATGTCAATTATACCTCAAAAAATATAAACATGAACATAGACTTTTTTCCTCTATTGTTTACTGCTATATCCTCAGGGTTTAGATTAATCCTCAAACCATACATGGTGTGTTGTCGGTAAATGTTTGTTGAAGCAATGAATCTTTTGTGAGCTTTCAGATTCTCCATGCCAGGAAAACCCTCCATAATATTTTGTAATAGACAAAATGTTTCTTTTCAGTACCATCTTAGAAATACTTTAGCCATGCTAGCAAAAAAAACCCCATCATATGTATATGCATACACATGTACATATACATATATACACACATATATAGTTATTTATGCATACCTCATTTTGTTTATCCACTCATCCATCGATAGGCATTTGGAGTGTTTTCACTTTTTGGCTATGAACATTACTATACAAGTATCTATTTAAGTCCCTGCTTTCAAGTCTTTTTGGGTATATACCCAGAAGTAGAATTGCTAAATCATATGATAATTCTCTTTTTAATTTTTTTGAGGAACTGCCATACTGTTTTCCATAGTGGCTGCACCATTTTACATTCCCTCGGCAACGCACAGAAGTTCTAATTTCTCCAGCACTTGTTGTTTTCTGTTTGTTTCTTATAATAGCCATTTTCATGGCATTGCTAAGTTTTAAGACTTAATTTTGAGAAAAGAAATATAAAATTCAGTTCGTGGATCTGAACTAGTTTTCCCACTTGTCTTCTGGACAGTTTGAAAAATTTGTCTTCCAACAAATACTCAAGTAAAACATGAGTAAACATGAAAAGCTTCCTACTATGAAAGTTATGGAGAGCTGGTTATGAGCAGGGGCTCACTTCCTAGCTGGGTAGCCTTGAGCAAGTTCATTTACCTCTCAGCCACTTCCCAGGGTTGTTGGGAGGATTAAATTTTCTCATACTTTAAAGCCCTTTTTAACAGTGCTGGGTACCCAGGGCACGTGTCGGGCACTGTTTCAGGGTGAGTTGTTGCTTATTGATTTGCACAGAACTGAAACTCTCCATGAGTTCCATCTTGATTATCAGAGGTCCAAACCATCTGTAACTAGGATATTTTTAATTTCCTTTTTGGTGGTGCCAGAATATATCTGAAACACTGAAACCTTTAAATGTTTGTCAAGACATTTACTGCCTTACTAGATATTACGAACTTTTTTTTAAAAGGGAAAATATTGTAGGAGGGGAATTAGAAAATTATTTTCATGTGGACAGGACTATAAATGGGATTATTTTCTTGGGAGAAAACTTTACAAATGGAAATCTCTTAATACAGCAAAAGATTGAATTTAAATTCAGTCTTTTCTCTTTGAAAATGCCATGCCACGGTCTTCATTATTTGTTATATTTCTAAAGTGCTTTTCTTCCCAGGAAGCTCATTACAAACTGTCTCCTGACCTGATTCAATTCAGCTCCTTTGGAGGGGAACCACCCTTCAAAATGTACCAGAAACAGATCAGAGAGCTTGCAAATCAAGACCCATAGTTGTTTTGCCTGGATACTGCATTTTATAAAGTGTGACACCACTATTTATCATTAAGGGTTCAAATAATTTCATTCCCTTAGGCAGAATATTCAGTTATGAGCTTGAGTCAAACTGTAGGAGACAAGTTGGAGATTCCTTAGAAAGTGGGCTTCTAATGGAAATGCTGACAATCCATTAACAGCAGGAGGGCTAGTGGCTGCCACTAAAAATATAGTCAAAGATTACAGTAATAAAAACATATTAAAAAATGCCTGCTAGGGGCTTCCCTGGTGGTACAGTGGTTGAGAATCTGCCTGCCTATGCCAGGGACACGAGTTCGAGCCCTGGTCCGGGAAGATCCCACATGCCGAGGAGCAACTAAGCCCATGCGCCACAACTACTGAGCCTGCTTTCTAGAGCCCGTGAGCCACAACTACTGAGCCCGTGTGCCGCAACTACTGAAGCCCACACGCCTAGAGCCCGTGCTTCACAACATGAGAAGCCACCGCAATGAGAAGCCCGCGCACTGCAATGAAGAGCAGCCAGCCCCTGCTCGCCGCAACTAGAGAAAGCCTGCACACGGCAACGAAGACCAACGCAGCCAAAAGTAAAATAAATTTAAAAAAAATTTAAAAATAGAAATGCCTGTTAGAAGTTCAAGGATTTTTTTTCACATTGCCATTAATAATAGGCCGCCCTATCCTTTTGGCATTTGATTTTGTCTCATAAATGGGCTTGATCTAAATTAATGCTGTTGTACTACAGCATTTTTTTTCTGTTTGATTTTGAGGGGTTTGGATGTCTTTTGGCATAATTATCAATGCCTTTAATGGAAGATGAATAATCGGTGTATTCGTAGAATTATGGAGTTTTAAATCTGGAAAGGATCTCAGTGATCAGCAAGTCATCTCTCTTGTATCTGCTAGAGGAGATTTGAGCTCCTAAAAAGTAATGGGCTACAACTTAAAAAGGGAAAATGACTGCGGGGGAATTGATGTTGTGCCTGAGGCCTTAATATTTTCTTACCTGGGACATTATTGCAATGCCCTTTGGCCTAATCTCCTTGCCTCAATTATCTTTCTTTCTTCCTACCGTATCTTTTTTTGATGGTAAAAATGGTATGTTCATTGTAGAACTATTAGAAAGTAAAGAAAATAATAAAAGAGACTAAAAATCACTTCTAGCCTCATCACCCAGAGTAGTCACTGCTAATATTTGGCGGGTACTGCCCCCATCTTTTTTCTATCTACATGTATATATTTCCTTTTACAAAATTGGGTTCATGCAGAACATACTATTCTAAAATCATTTTTACTTTGCAATAGCTCATGAACATTTTCTCACATTACTGAATATTCTTTAAGGACTTGCTTTTCATCAGCTGCTTAGTGTATAATCTCAGAGTTGTGCAAGATTTCTCTAACCTGTTTAGGGAGTTTGACGTTTTGTCTGTTGACACTGCAATGAATGTCCATGTACACAAATTTACATCTCTGATTATCTCCTCAGGAAAAAAAGTTTTTGTGCCTATTGCCCAATTACCCCTCTGAACAGCACTGCTATTTTACCCTTCCACCAGCAATAACAGGAGTGTAGTCTTTTTCCTGACCCTCACCAACACTGGCCATTACAAATTAAAAAAAAAAATATTGGGGGAGTGACATCATCAAGATGGCAACATAGGTCATTCCTGACTTTGTTCTCCCTCACAAGAAGAACTAACAACTATTCACAGAGAAGACACCACTGAGAGAATCCTAGAACACTTGGGTGAGGCTGAAGCACCCCCTGCACCACAGAGACCAAGACAGGTGGCATTAGAAGTGTAAGAGGAGCTGCTACGTGCTCACCACACTGCTCCTCCCCCAGGCCAGCACGGCACTGTGGAGAAATCTCCCCCGAGCCTCTGGTTCCTCCAGTGGCGAAAGAGGCCCAGATGGACATCCAGCTCTCCCAGCACTGTGGGTTCTTTCTTGAGACACCATCTCTGGTCTTACCCCATGGTGATTGCAGAGGAATCTGAAGGACTTGACCACTGAGAATCTCATCATGCCACAACCAGCACTCTGATCTTGGCGGACCAAGTTCCTATGTGCAGTGTCCAAGTAGTAGCCCCAGCCAGGAACTTTGTCCATCTGCAGAGTCGAGTCATTGGTGCCATCTGACCTGGGAACTCAGTGGAGTCCAAGTCTGTCTGATTTGGGTCCTCAAAGATTTTTGGCCCTGGAGCCCGGTCTGTCCCCGCACATCCAGGGGAGCTGAGTTTTAACCCCCACTGACTGCTGAGTGAAGCTCCCAGCCCCACCCAACCAGAAAGCCTTGCCAGAACACCTGGGAAGCTGCATAGCCCAGCAATACTTAAGCACAGAGTCTGGCAGGCAGAGCTGACGGACGGCAGAGCAAAGCCAGTGGCTGTGTTCAGCTAGGGAACTTAGGGTGCAGGTCAGCTTGAATCAAGACCACCAACAAAGAGCCTTTCTGGCCTTGGAATTAGTTCTCCCACCGTGCCCAGGAAGGGAACCTAATTCACAGCCCCACTCATTGCTGAATACACCTTGCAGCCCACCCGACCATGGAATCTAACTAGAGCACATGGGAAGCTGCCTAGCCCATCCAACAACCCTGCATACAGTGGCACTTGAACAGAGAGCAAAACTGATGGCCCTGTCTGGCCAGGGAATTCAGTACACACTCTTGCCTGACTCAGGTCCCCAAACAACAAGCCGTACAGGCCCTGGGGCCTATTCCGCTGCCCTACCAGGGAAGAGAAGGTAATTCATAGCTCCATCTACCGCTGAGTATAGTACCCAGTCATGACCATCTAGTAATCCTGACCAGAAAACCCAGCAAGCTGTGGAGCCCAACCTACAGCCTCACTTGTGCAGGGAACCAAATCAGCAGTCCTATCCAACTGTTCTCAGGCAGCAGCAAGCCCTCCCTGCCCCGTCACCTCAGAACTTGGGCAGTGGCCTCACCCCAAAATAAACCCTGATAGCAAACCATTCCTGCCCAAGGATGTTACCAGCAAACACATCCAGAAACCCAAACTGAGCTGTCTCTGCCAAAGCACACATGTAAAGTCTGGAAGAGAAGACCACTTACTCAAATGTGCATATACCGATGTAAGAAATCAAAGATCATGAAAAATCTGGTTAATATGACAGCAAAGGAAACTAATAAAGCTCCAATTACTGACCCTAAATAAATGGACATCTCTGAACTTTCGGACAAAGAATTCAGAATAATCCTCCTAAAGAAGTTTAGTGAACTACAAGCACACAGAGACAACAAAATTAGGAAAACCATACATGAACAAAATGAGAAACTCAACAAAGAAATAGGAACCATTAAAAAAAAAAAACCCAAACAGAAACCCTAGAACTGAAAAATATGATCACTGAAGAACTCAACAATGAGCTTCAAAAGCAGACTCTACTAGGCACAAGGAACCTAGAAGTCAAGAAACTATCCAGTCAGAAGCAAAAAGAAAAAACAATGAAGAAGAGTGAATAAAACCTATGGGAATTACAGGACACAATCAAAAGAAACAGTTTGTGCATTATGGGAATTCCAGAAGGAGAAGATAAAGAGAAAGAGACAAAGTGTATTATTTAAATCAATAATGGCTGAAAACCTCCCACAACTTGGGAGAGAAAGGGACATCCAGATCCATAAGGCAAAAAGGACACCATATAGGTTAAACCTGAGTAGGGCTACACTGAGATTATAATTAAATTGTCAAAAGACAAAGACAAAAAATTTTGAAAGCAGCAGTAGAAAAGAGAAATTACAAACACTGGAACCCTCATAAGACTTCTGGTAGATTTCTCAACAGAAACGTTTCATGTCAGGAGAGAATGGAAATGGTATATTCAAATTTTTGAAAAAAAACATCAACCAAGAATTCTATGCCTGGCAAAGCTATCCTTCAGAAATGAAGGAGAGATAAAGGTATTCCTGAAGAAACAAAACCTGAGGGAGTTTATCACCACGAGATCTGCCTTACAAGAAAGGCTAAAGGGAGTTCTTTGAGTAAAAGGACACTAAATAACATCATAAAACATAAGAAGGTAGCATAAAACTCACTGGTAATGGTAAGTATATAGTCAAAGTTAGATTCTGTAATGTAACAGTGGTACATAATTCACTTATAACTGTATGTTAAAAGTTAGAAAACAGGACTTCCCTGGTGGTGCAGTGGTTGAGAATCCACCTGCCAATGCGGGGGACACGGGTTTGATCCCTGGTGTGGGAAGATCCCACATGCCTGTGCACCACAACTACGGAGTC
The DNA here is from genome assembly GCF_949752795.1 of Hyperoodon ampullatus. Classification (NCBI taxonomy): domain Eukaryota; kingdom Metazoa; phylum Chordata; class Mammalia; order Artiodactyla; family Ziphiidae; genus Hyperoodon; species Hyperoodon ampullatus. Next base: position 22,156,640 of record NC_136913.1, on the reverse strand, counting down.
TGTGCTCTAGAGCCTGTGAGCCACAACTACTGAGGCCATGTGCCACAACTACTGAAGCCCGCATGCCTAGAGCCTGTGCTCTGCAACAAGAGAAGCCACCGCAATGAGAAGCATGCACACCACAACAAAGAGTAGCCCCCACTCGCCACAACTAGAGAAAGCCTGCACACAGCAACGAAGACCCAATGAAGCCATAAATAATTAAATAAATAAATAAGTAAATAATACTTTAAAAAGTTAGAAAACATAGTAAAAATAACCATGACTACAATAATTTGATATTGGTTACACAATATTTAATAATATATCAACTGTCCAGCAACAATAACCTAAAATGTGAGGGAGAGGACGAGCAAAAGTAGAGTTTAGGAAGTCTATTGAACTTAAGTCATTATCAGTTTAAAATAGGGTGTTATTATTTTAATATAGTCTGTGTAAGCCTCATGGTAATGATAAGGCAAAAACCTGTATTATTTACACAAAAGAACATGATAAAGTTGTCAAAGCATACTGATACCAAAAGACATCAAAACACACACAAAAAACACATCAAGATATGAAACAAGGACCAGAGGAACTACAAAACAGCCAGAAAACAATTAACAAAATGGCAATAATAAGTCCTTCCCTATCAATAATTACTTTTAACATAAATGGACTAGATTCTGCAGTCAAAAGATACAGAATGGCTAAATGGTTAAAAAAAAAAACAAGATCCAACAATATGTTGCCCACAAGAGGTTCACTGTAACCTTAAAGACACACACAGACTGAAAATAAAGGGGTGGAACTCAATATTAAAAAAAAACCCAATCCAAAAATGGGCAGAAGACCTAAATAGACATTTCTCCAAAGAAGACATACAGATGGGCAAGAAGCACATGAAAAGCTGCTCATCATCACTAATTATTAGAGAAACGCAAATCAAAACTACAGTGAGGTATCACCTCACACCAGTTAGAATGGGCATCATCAGAAAATCTACAAGCAACAAATGCTGGAGAGGGTGTGGAGAAAAGGGAACCCTCTTGCACTGTTGGTGGGAATGTAAATTGATACAGCCACTATGGAGAACAGTATGGACGTTCCTTAAAAAACTGAAAATAGAATTACCATATGACCCAGCAATCCCACTACTGGGCATATACCCAGAGAAAACCATAATTCAAAAAGACACATGCACCCCAATGTTCATTGCAGCACTATTTACAATAGTCAGGTCATGGAAGCAATCTAAATGCCCATCGACAGACGAATGGATAAAGAAGATGTGGTACATATATACCATGGAATATTACTCAGCTATAAAAAGGAACGAAATTGGGTCATTTGTAGAGACGTGGATGGATCTGGAGACTGTCATACAGAGTGAAGTCAGTCAGAAAGAGAAAAACAAATATCGTATATTAACGCATATATGTGGAACCTAGAAAAATGGTACAGATGAACCGGTTTGCAAGGCAGAAATAGAGACACAGATGTAGAGAACAAATGTAGGGACACCAGGGGGGGAAAGTGGCAGGGGTGGTGGTGGTGGTGGTGGGATGAACTGGGAGATTGGGATTGACATGTATACACTAATATGTATAAAATAGATAATAAGAACCTGCTGTATAAAAAATTTTTAATTTAAAAATTTAAAAATAAAATTTAAAAAAACGAAAAAAAAGAAAAGAAAGGGGTGGAAAAAGATAATCCAAGCAAATGGTATATTTTAAGAAGTCAGGGGTAGGTGTACTTACATGAGACAAAATAGACTTTATAGTAAAAATAGTACAAAGAGACAAAGAACGTCAACATATAATGATAAAGGGGTCAATCCATCAAGAAGATATAATAATTGTGGATATTTATGCATCCAACATTGGAGCACCCAAATATATAAAGCAGACCTAAATTGAGAAACAGCAATACAATAATAGTTGGGGACTAATACCCGACTCTCAACAATGGATAGATCATCCACACAGGGAATCAATAAGAAAACAGTGGATATGAACAATGCTATAGATCAACTGAACCTAAGAGACATATACAGGATATTCTATCCAATAACAGCCAAATATACACTCCTAAGTGCATACGGAACATTTTTTAGAATAGACCATATGTTAGGCCACAAAACAAGTCTAAGCAAATTTAAGAATATTGAAATCATACCAAGTATCTTCTCTGACCACAATGGTATGAAACTAGAAATCAGTAACAGGAAAAAAACTAGAAAATTCACAAACACATGGAAATTAAATAATATTCTCCTGACCCATCAAAGAAGAAAGGGGAAATAATGTATCTTGAGACAGATGAAAAATGGAAATACTACATACCAAAACTTATGGCATGCGCCAAAAGCAATTCTAAGAGGGAAGTTCATAGCAATAAATGCCTACATTAAGAAATAAGAAAAATCTCAAATAACGTAACTCTATACCTTAAGGAACCAGAAAGAGCAGAACAAACTGAGCCCAAAGTTAGCAGAAGGAAGGAAATAAAGATTAGAGCAGAAACAAATGAGATAGAGAATAGGAAGACAATAGAAAAGATTAACAACACTTTAACAATACTAAGAGTCCTTGGAAAAGATAAACAAGGTTGTCAGACCTTTAGCTAGACTCACCAAGAAACAAAGAGAGGACTCAAATCAACAAAATTATAAATGAAAAGGGAGACATTACCACTGATACCACAGAAATACAAAGGATTATAAGAGGCTACTATGGACAATTTATACACCAACAAACTGGACAACCTAGAATAAATGGACACATTTTTAGAAACATACAACCTAACAAGACTGAATCAGGAAGAAAGAATATCTGAACAGACCAATTAGTATTAAGGAGATTGAATCATTAATCAAGAATCTCCCAATGAAGAAAAGCCCAGGACCAGATGGCTTCACTGGTGAATTTTAGCAAACATTTAAAGAAGAATTAACGCCAATCCTTCCCAAAATATTGAGGAGGTGGGAAACTCCGAAACTCGTTTTACAAGGTCAGCATTACCCTCATACCAAAGCCAGAAAAGGACACTCTCAGAAAAGAAAGTCATAGGCCAATATCCTTTAAGAATATAGGTGCAAAAATTCTCAGTAAAATACTAGCAAACTGAATTCAGCAGCACGTTAAAAAGATCTTTCACCATGACCAAGTGGGATTTATCCCTGAGATGCAAGGATAGTTCAGACACAAATCCATCAATGTGATGCATCAATTAATAGAATAAAAGGAAAAAAATCAGATGATCATCCCTATAGATGCAGAAAAAGCATTTGACAAAATTTAACTATTTATGACAGTTGTTAAAAACTATGAACTAGGTATAGAAGGAACATACCACAACATAATAAAGGCCATATATGACCGTCCCACAGCTAACATCATACTCAATTGTGAAAGGTTAAAAACCTGTCCTCTAAAATCAGGAACAAGGCAAGGCTGCCCACTCTCACCACTCCTATTCAACATAGTACTCAAAGTCCTAGCCAGAGCAATCAGGCAAGAAAAAGATATAAAAGGCATTAGGATTGGAAAGGAAGAAGTAAAATAGTCTCTATTTGCATATGACATGATTTTATACATAGAAAATTCTAGAGACTCCATCAGTAAACTGCTAGATCTCATCAATTCAGTAAAGTTGCAGGATACAAAATTAACATACAAAAATCAGTAGCATTTCTGTACACTGATAATGAATTATATGGAAAAGAGACTTAAATTATCCCATTTACAGTAGCATCAAAAAGAATAGAATACTGGGGCTTCCCTGGTGGCTCAGTGGTTGAGAGTCCACCTGCCGATGCAGGGGATGCGGGTTTGTGCCCCGGTCCGGGAAGATCCCACATGCCGTGGAGCGGCTGGGCCCGTGAGCCATGGCCGCTGAGCTTGTGCATCCAGAGCCTGTGCTCCACAACGGGAGAGGCCACAACAGTGAGAGGCCTGCGTACCACAAAAAAAAAAAAGAATAGAATACTTAATTTAACCAAGGAGGTGAAAGATATTTGCACTGAAAGCTACAAGACACTGAAGAAAGAAATCCAAGAAGACACCAATAACTGGAAAGATATCCCAGGCTCATGGATTGAGAGAATTGTTAAAATGTCCATAGTACCCGAAGCCATCTACAGATTCAATGCAATTCCTATCAAGATTCTAATTGCATTTTTTTCAGAAATAGAAAAAAAAGTCCTAAAATTTATATGGAACCACAAAAGACCCCGCCTGGACAGCCAAAACAATCTTGAGAAAGAAGAACAAAGTGGGAGGCATCACACTTCTTGCTTTCAAGCTACACTATAAAGCTGTAGTAATCAAAACAGTATGACAGTGGCATAATAACAGACACATAGACCAACAAAACAGAATTGAGAGCCCAGGAGTAAACCCATGCAAGGGAGCCAAAAATACTCACTAGAGAAAAGACAGTATCTTCAATAAATGGTGCTAGAAAATTGGACATTTACATGTAAAAGAATGAAAGTAGACCCCTGTCTTACACCACCCACGAAAATTAACTTGAAATAGATTAAAGATTTCAATGTGAGATCACAATCCATAAAATTCCCAGTAGAAAACATCAGAGCAAAACTCCTTGACATGAGTCTTGGCAATGATTTTTCGAATATGACACCTAAGGCACAAGCAACAAAATAAATGAGACTACATCAAACTGGAAAACTTTGCATGGCAAAAGAAACCACCTACAAAAGAGTTTTCAGACTTCCGGGTAAGATGGCGGAAGAGTAAGACGCGGAGATCACCTTCCTCCTCACGGATACACCAGAAATACAGCTACACGTGGAACAACTCCTACAGAACACCTACTGAACGCTGGCAGAAGACCCCAGACCTCCCAAAAGGCAAGAAACTCCCCACATACCTGGGTAGGGCAAAGCGGAGAGATTCCCGCACAGAGGATCGGTGCCGAGCGGCACTCACCAGCCCGAGAGGCTTGTCTGCTCGCCCGCCGGGGCGGGCGGCGCTGGAAGCTGAGGCTCGGGCTTCGGTCAGAGCGCAGGGAGAGGACTGGGGCTGGCGGCGAGAACTCAGCCTGAAGGGGGCTAATGTGCCACAGCTAGCCGGGAGGGAGTCCGGGAAAACTCTGGAGCTGCCGAACAGGCAAGAGACTTGTTCTTCCCTCTTGGTTTCCTGCTGCGCGAGGAGAGGGGATTAAGAGCGCTGCTTAAAGGGGCTCCACAGACGGGCGCGAGTCGCGACTGAAAGCGCGGAGCCCAGTGACGGGCGTGGGACGCTGGGGCTGCTGCTGCCGCCGCCAAGAAGCCCGTGTGCGAGCGCAGGTCACTGTCCACACCGCCCTTCCGGGAGCCTGAGCAGCCCGCCACTGCCGGGGTCCCGGGATCCAGGGGCGGCTTCCCTGGGAGAACGCACGGCGCGCCTCGGGCTGGTGCAACGTCACGCCGACCTCTGCCGCTGCAGGCTCGCCCCGCACTCCGTGCCCCTCCCTCCCGCCCGGCCTGAGTGAGCCAGAGTTCCCGAAGAGGCTGCTCCTTTAACCCTTTCCTGTCTGAGCGAAGAACAGACGCCCTCCGGCGACCTACACGCAGAGGCGGGGCCAAATCCAAAGCTGAGACCCGGGAGCTGTGAGAACAAAGAAGAGAAAGGGAAACCTCTCCCAGCAGCCTCAGAAGCAGCGGATTAAAGCTCCACAATCAACTTGATGTACCCTGCATCTGTGGAATACATGAATAGACAACAAATCATCCCAAATTGAGGAGCCAGGAGTCAGTACTGTGCCTCTGAGGTGGGAGAGCCAACTTCAGGACACTGGTCCACAAGAGACCTCCCAGCTCCACATAATATCAAACGGCGAAAATCTTCCAGAGATCTCCATCTCAACACCAGCACCCAGCTTCACTCAACGACCAGCAAGCTACAGTGCTGGACACCCTATGCCAAACAACTAGCAAGACAGGAACACAACGCCACCCATTAGCAGAGAGGTGGCCTAAAATCATAAAAAGTCTGCAGACACCCCAAAACATACCACCAGACGTGGACCTGCCCACCAGAAAGACAAGATCCAGCCTCATCCACCAGAACACAGGCACTAGTCCCCTCGACCAGGAAGCCTACACAACCCACTAAACCAACCTTAGCCACTGGGGACAGACACCAAAAACAACAGGAACTACGAACCTGCAGCCGGCAAAAAGGAGACCCCAAACACAGTAACATAAGCAAAATGAGAAGACAGAAAAACACACAGCAGGAGAAGGAGCAAGATAAAAACCCACCAGACCTAACAAATGAAGAGGTAATAGGCAGTCTATCTGAAAAAGAATTCAGAATAATGATAGTAAAGATGATCCAAAATCTTGGAAATAGAATAGACAAAATGCAAGAAACAGTTAACAAGGACCTAGTAGAACTAAAGATGAATCAAGCATCGATTAAAAACACAATAAATGAAATGAAAAATACTCTAGATGGGATCAATAGCAGAATAACTGAGGCAGAAGAACGGATAAGTGAGGTGGAAGATAAAATAGTGGAAATAACTAATGCAGAGCAAAATAAAGAAAAAAGAATGAAAAGAACAGAGGACAATATCAGAGACCTCTGGGACAACATTAAACGCACCAACATTCGAATTATAGGGGTTCCAGAAGAAGAAGAGAAAAAGAAAGGGACTGAGAAAATATTTGAAGAGATTATAGTTGAAAACTTCCCTAATATGGGAAAGGAAATAGTTAATCAAGTCCAAGAAGCACAGAGAGTCCCATACAGAATAAATCCAAGGAGAAATACGCCAAGACACATATTAATCAAACTGTCAAAAATTAAACACAAAGAAATCATATTAAAAGCAGCAAGGCAAAAACAACAAATAACACACAAGGGAATCCCCATCAGGATAACAGCTGATCTCTCAGCAGAAACTCTACAAGCCAGAAGGGAGTGGCAGGACATAATTAAAGTGATGAAGGAGAAAAACCTGCAACCAAGATTACTCTACCCAGCAAGGATCTCATTCAGATTTGATGGAGAAATTAAAACATTTACAGACAAGCAAAAGCTGAGAGAGTTCAGCACCACCAAACCAGCTTTACAACAAATGCTAAAGGAACTTCTCTAGGCAAGAAACACAACAGAAGGAAAAGACCTACAATAACGAACCCAAAACAATTAAGAAAATGGGAATAGGAACATACATATCGATAATTACCTTAAATGTAAATGGACTAAACGCTCCCACCAAAAGACACAGATTGGCTGAATGGATACAAAAACAAGACCCATATATATGCTGTCTACAAGAGACCCACTTCAGACCTAGAGACACATACAGACTGAAAATAAGGGGATGGAAAAAGATATTCCATGCAAATGGAAACCAAAAGAAAGCTGGAGTAGCAATTCTCATATCAGACAAAATAGACTTTAAAATAAAGACTACTAGAAGAGACAAAGAAGGACACTACATAATGATCAAGGGATCGATCCAAGAAGAAGATATAACAATTGTAAATATTTATGCACCCAACATAGGAGCACCTCAATACATAAGGCAAACACTAACAGCCATAAAAGGAGAAATCGACAGTAACACAATCATAGTAGGGGACTTTAACACCCCACTTTCACCAATGGACAGATCATCCAAAATGAAAATAAATAAGGAAACACAAGCTTTAAATGATACATTAAACAAGATGGACTTAATTGATATTTATAGGACATTCCATCCAAAAACAACAGAATACACATTTTTCTCAAGTGTTCATGGAACATTCTCCAGGATAGATCATATCTTGGGTCACAAATCAAGCCTTGGTAAATTTAAGAAAATTGAAATTGTATCAAGTATCTTTTCCGACCACAATGCTATGAGACTAGATATCAATTACAGGAAAAGAGCTATAAAAAATACAAACACATGGAGGCTAAACAATACATTACTTAATAACGAAGTGATCACTGAAGAAATCAAAGAGGAAATAAAAAAATACCTAGAAACAAATGACAATGGAGACACGACGACCCAAAACCTATGGGATGCAGCAAAAGCAGTTCTAAGAGGGAAGTTTATAGCAATACAATCCCACCTTAAGAAACAGGAAATATCTCGAATAAACAACCTAACCTTGCACCTAAAGCAATTAGAGAAAGAAGAACAAAAACATCCCAAAGTTAGCAGAAGGAAAGAAATCATAAAAATCAGATCAGAAATAAATGAAAAAGAAATGAAGGAAACAATAGCAAAGATCAATAAAACTAAAAGCTGGTTCTTTGAGAAGATAAACAAAATTGATAAACCATTAGCCAGACTCATCAAGAAAAAAAGGGAGAAGACTCAAATCAATAGAATTAGAAATGAAAAAGGAGAAGTAACAACTGACACTGCAGAAATACAAAAGATCGTGAGAGATTACTATAAGCAACTCTATGCCAATGAAATGGACAACCTGGAAGAAATGGACAAATTCTTAGAAATGCACAACCTGCCAAGACTGAATCAGGAAGAAATAGAACATATGAACAGACCAATCACAAGCACTGAAATTGAAACTGTGATAAAAAATCTTCCAACAAACAAAAGCCCAGGACCAGATGGCTTCACAGGCGAATTCTATCAAGCATTTAGAGAAGAGCTAACACCTATCCTTCTCAAACTCTTCCAAAATATAGCAGAGGGAGGAACACTCCCAAACTCATTCTACGAGGCCACCATCACCTTGATACCAAAACCAGACAAGGATGTCACAAAGAAAGAAAACTACAGGCCAATATCACTGATGAACATAGATGCAAAAATCCTCAACAAAATACTAGCAAACAGAATCCAACAGCACATTAAAAGGATCATACACCATGATCAAGTGGGGTTTATCCCAGGAATGCAAGGATTCTTCAATATACGCAAATCAATCAACGTGATACACCAGATTAACAAATTGAAGGAGAAAAACCATATGATCATCTCAATAGATGCAGAGAAAGCTTTCGACAAAATTCAACACCCATTCATGATAAAAACCCTGCAGAAAGTAGGCATAGAGGGAACTTTCCTCAACATAATAAAGGCCATATATGACAAACCCACAGCCAGCATCGTCCTCAATGGTGAAAAACTGAAACCATTTCCACTAAGATCAGGAACAAGACAAGGTTGCCCACTCTCACCACTCTTATTCAACATAGTTTTGGAAGTTTTAGCCACAGCAATCAGAGAAGAAAAGCAAATAAAAGGAATCCAAATTGGAAAAGAAGAAGTAAAGCTGTCACTGTTTGCAGATGACATGATACTATACATAGAGAATCCTAAAGATGCTACCAGAAAACTACTAGAGCTAATCAATGAATTTGGTAAAGTTGCAGGATACAAAATTAATGCACAGAAATCTCTGGCATTCCTATATACTAATGATGAAAAATCTGAAAGTGAAATCAAGGAAACACTCCCATTTACCATTGCAACAAAAAGAATAAAATATCTAGGAATAAACCTACCTAAGGAGACAAAAGACCTGTATGCAGAAAATTATAAGACACTGATGAAAGAAATTAAAGATGATACAAATAGATGGAGAGATGTACCATGTTCTTGGATTGGAAGAATCAACATTGTGAAAATGACTCTACTACCCAAAGCAATCTACAGATTCAATGCAATCCCTATCAAAATACCACTGGCATTTTTCACAGAACTAGAACAAAAAATTTCACAATTTGTATGGAAACACAAAAGACCCCGAATAGCCAAAGCAATCTTGAGAACGAAAAATGGAGCTGGAGGAATCAGGCTCCCTGACTTCAGACTATACTACAAAGCTGCAGTAATCAAGACAGTATGGTACTGGCACAAAAACAGAAAGATAGATCAATGGAACAGGATAGAAAGCCCAGAGATAAACCCACGGACATATGGTCACCTTATCTTTGATAAAGGAGGCAGGAATGTACAGTGGAGAAAGGACAGTCTCTTCAATAAGTGGTGTTGGGAAAACTGGACAGGGACATGTAAAAGTATGAGATTAGATCACTCCCTAACACCATACACAAAAATAAGCTCAAAATGGATTAAAGACCTAAATGTAAGGCCAGACACTATCAAACTCTTAGAGGACAACATAGGCAGAACACTCTATGACATAAATCACAGCAAGATCCTTTTTGACCCACCTCCTAGAGAAATGGAAATAAAGACAAAAATAAACACATGGGACCTAATGAAACTTAAAAGCTTTTGCACAGCAAAGGAAACCATAAACAAGACCAAAAGACAACCCTCAGAATGGGAGAAAATATTTGCAAATGAAGCAACTGACAAAGGATTAATCTCCAAAATTTATAAGCAGCTCATGCAGCTCAATAACAAAAAAACAAACAACCCAATCCAAAAATGGGCAGAAGACCTAAATAGACATTTCTCCACAGAAGATACACAGACTGCCAACAAACACATGAAAGGATGCTCAACATCTTTACTAATTAGAGAAATGCAAATCAAAACTACAATGAGATATCATCTCACACCAGTCAGAATGGCCATCATCAAAAAATCTAGAAACAATAAATGCTGGAGAGGGTGTGGAAAAAAGGGAACACTCTTGCACTGCTGGTGGGAATGTGAATTGGTACAGCCACTATGGAGAACGGTATGGAGGTTCCTTAAAAAACTACAAATAGAACTACCATATGACCCTGCAATCCCACTACTGGGCATATACCCTGAGAAAACCATAATTCAAAAAGAGTCATGTACCACAATGTTCATAGCAGCCCTATTTACAATAGCCCGGAGATGGAAACAACCTAAGTGTCCATCATCGGATGAATGGGTAAAGAAGATGTGGCACATACATACAATGGAATATTACTCAGCCATAAAAAGAAATGAAATTGAACTATTTGTAATGAGGTGGATGGACCTAGAGTCTGTCATACAGAGTGAAGTAAGTCAGAAAGAGAAAGACAAATACTGTATGCTGACACATATATATGGAATTTAAGAAAAAAAAAGGTCATGAAGAACATAGGGGTAAGACAGGAATAAAGACACAGACCTACTAGAGAATGGACTTGAGGATATGGGGAGGGGGAAGGGTAAGCTGTGACAAAGTGAAAGAGCGGCATGGACATATATACACTACCAAACGTAAGGTAGATAGCTAGTGGGAAGCAGCCGCATAGCACAGGGAGATCAGCTCGGTGCTTTGTGACCGCCTGGAGGGGTGGGATAGGGAGGGTGGGAGGGAGACGCAAAAGGGAGGGGATATGGGAACATATGTATACATATAACTGATTAAATTTGTGATAAAGCAAAAAAATAAAAAAATAAAAATAAATAAAAATAAATAAAAATAAAAAAAAATAAAAATAAAAAAAAATAAAATAAAATAAAAAAAAAAAAAAAAAAAGAAACCACCTACAAAATTAAAAGACAGCCTATGGAAAGGGAAAAATATTTACAAACCATGTACCTGATAAGGAATTAAAATCCAAAATATATAAAAATCTCATAAAGTTGAATAGCAAAAAACCAAGTAATCCAATTTAAAAATGGGCAAAGGACCTGAATAGACATTTTTTCCAAAGAATATATACCAATGGTTAACAAGTACATGAAAAGATGTTCAACATCACTAAATCAATAGGGAAATGCAGATCGAAACCACAATGAGATATCATCTCACACCTGTTAGAGTGTGAGCAATAAAAAGACAAGAGAACAAATGCTGGCAAGTATGTAAAGGGAATGCTTGTGCACTGTTGGTGGGATTGTCAACTGGTACAACCAATATAGAAACATTATGAAGGTTCCTCAAAAAATTCAAAATATGATCCAGAATTTCCACTTGTGGGAATACAGTTGACCCTTGAACAGGTTTGAACTGCATGGGTCCACTTTATACTTGGATTTTTTTCAGTATTAAATACTAAGGTACTACATGATCTACAGTTGGTTGAATCCACAGATGTAGAACTGTGAATGCAGAGGGCCAACTCCGATGTTTTACACTGATTTTTCGACGGCACAGAGGGTCAGCATCCATAACCCCCCCATTGTTCAAGGGTCAACTATTATATCTGAAGGAAATGAAAACACTGTGTTGAAGAGATAACTGCACCCCTGTGTTCATAGCAGCATTATTTGTAATAGTGAAGATATGGAAACAACCTAAGTGTCTGTCGATGGATGAATGGATAAAGTTGTGGTCTACACACACACACACACACACACACACAATGGATTATCATTCATCCATGTAAAAGGAGGAAATCCCGCCATTTGTGATAACACGGATGGACCTTGAGGGCATTTTGCCAAGTGAAATAAGTCAGAGAAAGACAAATACTGTATGATTTCACTGACAGATTGTGTTTACCAGAGGTAGGGAGTATGGCGACGGGAAATTGCATGAAGTGGGTCAAAAGGTACAAATTTCCAGTTATAAGATAAGTAAGTACTAGGCATGTAATGTACAACATGATCACCATAGTTAACATTGCTGTATGGTATATATGCAGGTTATGAGAGTACATCCTAAGAGTTTTCATCACAAGGAAAAAAAATTTGTATCCATATGAGATGATGGATGTTAACTAACCTTATTGTAGTAATCATTTCACGATTTAAGTGAAATCATTATGCTGTACACCTTAAACATACATAGTTTAAGAACCAGAAAGAGAAGTTCAATTGTTCATACAATTGAATTGTATGTCAATTCTATCTCAAAACTGGAAAAACTTTTAAAAGGTTGGGAAGATGAAAAATATCTTTAGCAATCTGATATATTAAAAAAGGTATCTCACATCAATCACTTTGCGTTAGTTTATTAGTGATGCCAAACATTTTTTAGAGTTCATTTATAAGTCTTTTATGAGTTACCTGTATGTGCCAAATGCTTGTTATCTTCTTTTTGGTTTCTAAGTTCTGTTTATATACTAAAATGCTTTATTTGTATTTAAATGTTGCAAAAATTTCCCCCTTTTTTTTCATTTGCATTGTACCTTATTTCATAGTGGTTTTTTTTTTTTTAGGTACAGAAGTTTTAAATTTTCTATATAGCCAAACATCAATCTTTTTTTTAATGGTTTCTTTTTTTGCTTTTATGCTCATACCCAAAGGTATTTCTACATCACCAATCTTACCATACCCCTCTCTTGATTAAAATCTTCCAGGGGCTCCTCGGGAGAAATCTATCCTCCTCCTGGGGCTCCAGCCTCAACTACCGTCACCCTATAGGCACTTGGGGTCCAGTCAGGCCAAGCAGTTATGCTTAGCCCTGTCTACTTAGCACCTTCTGTTTGGAAAGCCAGTCCTCATCCAGCCCCACGGGCTCACCAGCCATCTCCACCTCATCTTCCTGCATGTCACTGAAGCCCCAGCTTCGATATGACCACCAACTTTATCCTTTTCTTCCCCCCACGGCCCTCCTCACCCAGGTAACTCCACTCCAGCCCCCAGGGTCTCCTTGCTTGTCCTGGGACGTGCACTGCGTGCTCCCTTCTCGGAGTTCTGTGTGGAACGTGCTTCCCCCCGATTGCCATTCACGTGGTCCCCTCCTCACCTCTTTCAGGTCTCTGCTCAGACAGCATCTTCTCAGTGAGGCCTTCCCTGAGCGCCCTACTGACCTTTGCAGCCCACCTGTCTCCCCGGCCCACACCCCAGTCTGCTAACCTCTCTCGTTGTAGTTTTCTCTCAGACCATAGCTCCGTCTGACACACCTCATGTTTTGTTTGTTTATTGTGTGATTCCTCCCTCACATCCATGAGGGCAGGGATTTTTGTTTGATTTCCTGCTGCACTTCGAAGTGCCGAGGACATTGCCATTTGCCTGGCACATCATAGATAGCAGTTCGATTTGGAGATGGAGGAAAAGGCGGTAAGAAGGGATGAGTCCCAAGAACCAGCCGGGAGGATAATCTGATGTGGCAGCGTCTTCCTGCCCCAGAATCTCACTCAGCCCCTCCCCAGAGATAGTCTGGGGAACATGGGCTGTCATGCGAGCCTGCGTTCGTGCGTGCAAGTATTTAGAGCAGCAGCTCTCCTTCCTGCCTTGTTTCCCTACCGCCTCAGAAGGCTCCTTTAACAGGCGCTTGCTCTCCCTTCTCTCTCTAGAAGCAGATGTTCCAGGAGAGGAGTAGCCGGATGCTGCAGGCCTTGTCCCCGAAGCAGAGCCCTGTGAGCAGCCCCACCAGGAGCCGGTCCCCTTCACGCTCCCCGTCGCCCACCTTCTCGTGGCTCCCGAACAAAACCTCACCCCCCTCCTCACCCAAAGCCGCCTCAGCCTCCATCAGCAGCATGAGTGAGGGGGATGAGGACGAGAAGTAAAGGCTGCCGGCAGCCAACAAGAGCCACGCCACACAGGCCGGGGGGGGGCGGGGCTCGGGGGATGCCTGAGTGGTGTGGGAAGGGTAACAGTCGCAGGAGCTGCAGCTCAGCCAGGAGACCCTGAGCTCTGCTAAGGGAAGGCCTTGAGGCCAGCTCTCCCTCAGTCTCCACTCAGCCTAAGACTTGGACTCTGCATGGAGGTTTCCCGCCGGACAACCTATACAAACCTTCTTAGCATCACCTAGAACCACTCTACTTTAACCTCGCTAAGGAAAGATGCAGAGCATCCCTGGGAGACTTGCACTGAGTGGGGTGCCTTCTGCTTTGGTCCTTGCACTGGCCCCCACCAAGTATGCCACCTGTGGAAGCGGCTGTTCCCTCAATCTACTACTTCCAGCTCCTAAGGGCCCCGCACGTTGCCTCCTACCACCCAAGCTCTGCCAGAATAAAGTTGTTTCCAGTAGAGGTGGCAGAGTGCTTCTGAAATAGTCAAGCTACAGACAAATGCCAACCTTCTCAGTTTAGCCACGAGACCTGATGTTGCAACACATCAATTCTTTCCAGTTCCAGGAACGTGGCGTCTAGACCAAGCCTTGCTTTAGGCTACGTATATCAAAGGTCACCTAGTGTGAACCTCAACTTCTTATTCCAAGGACAGTTTTGTCAAGGAGAAGGCCACTTAAGGCGTAATGTCTCCTGGTTATACTCTTTCATCATTGGTTTGACTTCATTGTTTTCCAGAAACTACCTTAATCTGTGGGAAATGCAACAAAACAGATCATATATATATATACATATATATATGTATATGTGTATGTGTATGTATATGTATATGTATATGTATATGTATATAAAGGAGCCGCTTTGCTTTGGCTCCAAGTTTAGCAGATGGTAGATGTTTCCTGAAGCTTCTCCTTCAAGGATGCTATTATGGAATGGCTTTTCCCATTTCTGACCAGTTAACAGTTTCATAGACCTCAAGTAACGGTTTGATGTACCAAACCACATAGTATACCAATAGGGGGTGCTACCTGCACGTATCTGTTCTATGTGTGCTCCCAGTACGCCATCCAGGGTGTGTACCATGTGCAATATAAATCTATGGTGGTGGCATTTTACATTATCCCCCTCTCCTGCTCTCACACTAATACCCTGCTGAAACCCTTGGTCTTAAGAACTACCTGGTTCCCTTGTGACTTGGGCACTTTGTCAAAAGCTCATCCTGCATTCCTGTAGAAATGTCCCAGCCACGAAATCAGCATGTTGTGCTCACAGCCTCCCATCATCTTTTTGGGTAGAGGAAGGCTCTGAATAGTTTCACCGAGCAAGGTGGAAACCTCAGCCTGACCTCAGCATCTGGACGTTCCAGGTAGTCCTGTAATTACCCACCTCCCCGGCCCTAGGTTTCAAATGGGATGAAGACGGTAAGCATGCCTGCTGAGTTGTCTGAAGTTACTGTCCCCTAAGCACAGGTAGAAATGAGCAGGTAGAGGCAACATGTAGAACCACACTCGGGTAGAAGAGGCATTGCCTGGCTGTCCCAGTAAAGCCAGAGGCCCAACACAGCAACTTGCAGACAGAGCCCGGCATCTCCTGTGACAGAAAGTCTCCCTTTCAGAGACCTTGGCAAACAGCCTTCTGGGTGACAAGTGGGGCAACCAGTGAAGGAAGGTGGCATGTCTTTCCCCCTCGTGTTGGGGTTGAACTACCTCCCTACCCACCTGGAGATAAGTGGTGTTTGTTGGGAAGCAAAACCGTGAGGCTAAGCTGGCTGGGAACCCCCTTGTTCTGGGCACTTTCTCCAGAACTGTGTCGGGCACTCACGGGGCAGAGAGCTGGTGGGAACATGGCACGTGCGAAGAAAACCTGTTGCCGTCAAGGCTCACAGCACTGCTCTGCTGAGTGGCAAAGGCCCCGTTCTTCCACTGTGCCCGTTTGGCCTCTCTCCCATCATGTACCCAGGGCACACTGGGCATGTATGCCCACCATCTCCTGAGTGGTGACAGGGTGAGGAGGCCCGCTGGGCAAGGCAAGGCAGTCAGAACAAGGGAAGAGAAAAGGAGAAAGAGGTGCCTGGAGAAAGGCAAGGAGGCTAAAGAAAATCTGAGCGCTCAAACCATTTCAGGGCCTCCCTTTGTAGGGGAAACTCTCTTGGGAATGCCTTTTATGGGCTTTTGCCACGGCACAGAGCAGCTGAATCCACTTTTACCTGATTCCTGCTCTGGAGCAAATAGCTTGGAATTGATGTATCGGGCAGATTCTAAGTTTGCAGGCCTCACACACCACACTGACAGGTGCCGCTTACATGACTCATCAGACTCAGTGCCATCCTAGCTGCCAGTTATGGGAAATGACCAATGACCGGGCTATCCCAGGGATGGGCCGTAACAACCCACAAGTGGGTTCTAAGCCTCACCCTCTGTCCCCCTCCTGACCTGTAACCATACCTCCCCACCCTAAGGCTACGAGATCACTGAGAAGGAACGAGGAGATTCTGCAACCCAGCTTTTGACGCTTCCTGGCCACCCGTCTGTCCCTGCTCCTCCTCCCCTGCTTGGGAGGAGATGGGGAAGCTCTTTGTTTGGGCCGGCCAGTCAACAGTAATGGCCAAAAGTGCGTTAAGGCTGGAATGAGAGACGTACGAAGTGTGACACAAGCTTGGAGAGGTAAGCAGGAATGACAAAAAGCAAGGAGAGGTTCTTCTGCCCTAGACAGGGAAGGAAGCTTCAGACTGAGGGCTGGAGAAGAGCAATTTAGGCCATGGAAGGAGGCAGGTTCCATGAAGACAGGCGGGAGGGGGGGCGTACTTCCTTTCTGCTCCCTTACAACTGTCACTCACTCCCTAACAGGTAAAGGAGGCAGGCCTTCTTTCACAGACACCCAAGGTTAGTGGGTACCTGTGCAGGATGTGGGTTCCCGTCCCCCCACCCCGCCCAGCTTCCCCATTTCAGCCCTTCTCCATTAGCTGCCACACCTTCCTCCTGGGGACCCTGAAATCAAATGTTCACCAGCTAAAAACATGGGGCAACTGTAATGTCATAGTCACATTGAATGGCCCGTCTCTGGCAAGCCAACTCCCGTGGGCCAGGACTTTACAAAGGCAAAGGAAACCAGCCTCAAGAGGAGTGATCCCAAGACCTAAGTCTGCCTTCTGACCTGCTCTGCGGGGAAGAGACACAGCTGCGGGGTGGCCAGCTTGCTCCATGCCTTAGGCTGGAGTTACTGAGAGTCCATCCTTGGAGGGAGGGACGGGAAGAGCGTGGATTTGTTTTCTCCATCTTCGGGACTTAGCACCCAGGCATACCCCAGGGAGAGATTGCGAGATGGCGACCTACACTCAGCTGAATCAGATGAGCCCGAAGGGAGCAGAGATGTTCCTGTTCCTCAGGCATCCGTTCAGCACTAGTCTTGGCCATCAGATTTTTCCTTTTTAAAAAAACAGAATGAGCTCATGAGGCGTTTGCAACTTCTACTTTCTCTCTAGACTTGAGTTTTTTGTTGTGTCCCTGCAATGTGTCCCGGGACAAAGCCATAAGAAGATCATACATACTTAAGACTATGCTGTACACCTGAGACAAGACGACGACGACTCGTCTGGGTTAAAGCCCGACCTTATGCCCAAGCAACTGCTCTGGTGCTGAATAACGCGAACTTCCGGAATCAGCCCCATCCCTCCCCAACCCCCTCCTACCCCTGCACATGCCCCTCCCTGCTCCAGACCCACTCCTGCTCGCCAACGGGACACGGCATTACCAACGTGTTTATAAATAAAGGGATGCAGAATTGCACTTTTCCTACTGTGTTTCTTAAAAGCGTGATGCTGTGCGTTCCTACTTATGAGCTCCGGCGCAATACGGAAGAGTGTAGGTGTGGCCGCTGTCCTGCCTCCGCCCGGCCGGGCCCCAGCCCTTCAGAATGATGGGTCTGAGTGCCGTGCAGCGTGGGGCCAAGACTGGAGTTGCCAGCCGGCTCACGCCTGACATGGAAACAACCTAAAGGTCCATCAGCAGAGGAGTGGATGAAGAAGATGTGGTACATATATACAAAGGAATACTACTCGGCCATAAAATATGTGAAATAATGTCATTTTCAGCAACATGGATGCAACTAGTGATTATCATACGAAGTCAGTCAGAAAGCCAAATACCATATGATATCACTGATATGTGGAATGTAAACTATGACACAAACGAACCTATCTACTAAACAAACAGACTCATGGACATAGAGAACAGACTTGTGGTTGCCAAGGGGGCGGGGAGGGGGTTGAGGGAGGGATGCATTGGGAGTTTGGGGTTAGTAGATGGATGGATTCAACAACAAGGTCCTACCGTATAGCATAGGGAACTATAGCCAATCTCCTGGGATAAACCATAATGGAAAAACTACAAAAAAGAACGTATATATGTGTATAACCGAGTCACGTTGCTGTACAGCAGAAATTAGCACAACACTGTAAATCAACTATACTTCAATTAAAAAAAAAAAAGGCTGCTTAGGAGCACTCACCTGGAGGGGAGGTCACGTAGGGAGCCCGGCCAGGACCCTGAGTTGTATGCTCCACTGCTGACTTGCTTTCTGACCTCGGCCAAACCACTTCACTTCTCAGACCTCAGCGTCTGCTTTTGTAAAATGAAAGGGTGAAGGAAATTGTTTCTGAGGTCTCCTTTGACTGTAAAAGTCTCCGAATTTATGAGGCAGCCTGCGTTGTCCCTAAGCTTCTCCAGCTATGATGCTGTCACTGAGCCACCACGAGGAAGTGCTTACCCTTCACTGGGAAGCTGGAGACGTGGCCTGGGACCTCCACAACCGACAGCATCAGTGCCGCGTTCACGCCCGCAGCCTCCGTAGACTCCAAAGGCTCTCGGGTTCCACCCACCCTTCTTAACTAGCTGCCTGGCGGCATACTTTTCACCTGGGCTTAAACACTGGGGCGTGGCCATTTCACCACTTCTCCATCTTTGGGGAAAAGCTCCTTTGGTCAGCTGGAAGCAGAGAGATGGGGGTGGAGGCTCTCAATCAGGATTCCACATGTCAACAATTAAGGCAGATTGATGTTCTTGCCCTCCACTAGCTGAATTTAGGAGCTTCTATTAACTCCATCTGGAGGGGTTTGGCTCTTTGAAACGACAACAGTTCTAACATTAGCCTAGATTCTAGAAGAAACAGAACCAGGCCTGCAGGCAGCAAGGGAATTCATTTAAAAATAGAATTCCTATCGTTCATAGACCACAGGACTTGGCTTTTGCCATACAGATCAAACACATCCTCGACAGGCTGTATTTAGAGTCACAGTTACAGGTTTCTTCCACACCTTCCATGATACCTCAGCAATGTTCTCAAGGGAAAATCAGTTCTAAGGCATAACAAAACTCATGTTTAAGAACTCTGATATTTGCCCCAAAGAGGATGAGCCTTTGTTAACAAACCCCTAGGATTAAAAGGTACGCTATCAAAAATGTTTACACACACACACAGTCCTCTTGTACTGAAGTCCTCACAGCTTATTGGAGTTGAATGTTTAAACAACTTCTCCAGGTATTCAGCAGAGGCTATTAGATAAAAAGACTCCTACAGAGATGCTTTTCAGACAAAGAGGGATAGTTCATTAGCACCAAGTGTATACCCAGTGATCAAACTCTTCACGAAACCATCAAGCAAAATCCTGAAAATAAAGAACCAGTAAAATCTGAAATATCATTAAGAGCATAAACATCCACAGGTGCAAATTGATCTTTACATTAGGCCCTGTACTGCCATAACTTATATTCTAGAAAAAAAAAAAAACACCACATTGGTTGAATGTCAGCTGCAGTTGACCACATGTGGGAAACTTGAGGAGAAATGTTCAGAGTAGGGTTGACTTGTCTCCTGTAAGCAATTTTTATTCTGCTTACCTTTGTTATCTTTCCTGGGGGGCAGGGAAAGGAATTAATCTGCAAGGTTATTGTACTCTATTCATAAAAGCTGAGTTCTGATGGAGGGATTAGACATAACTAAAATATTTGATACATAATCTTCCATTTTATTTATTTATTTATTTTTTGCGGTATGCGAGCCTCTCACTGTTGTGGCCTCTCCCGTTGCGGAGAGCAGGCTCCCGACGCGCAAGCCCAGCGGCCATGGCTCACAGGCCCAGCCACTCCGCGGCACGTGGGATCTTCCCGGACCGGGGCACAAACCCGTGTCCCCTGCATCGGCAGGCAGACTCTCAACCACTGTGCCACCAGGGAAGCCCCCCATTTTAAAAGAATTAATGAATCCATACCTGAAAGAGCTGGGATACTTCACCTCTTCCACAGGGACCTTTTCAACTTCTTATACTTGCAAATGAACTTGTCGCTCTAAAATTTCCAAGTTCAAAGAAAACCTGTCATCTTCTGCCACGCACATGGCAGGACATGACTCATTACATAGCTTGAGTCGATAACCAGACTTCCTTGTCTGATAATCACGTTCCACTGGACAAATGTTGGCAAGATGCCATTTACTGGTCTGACCATACAAACTGACATTGACACAACTGAGTCATTGATTCTTTTTCCATTTTTTCCCATATCTGGTACCCAGGGATTAACAATAAAGTAGTTGAAGAGGTGTGTGTGTTAGTTTCCTATTGCTGTAACAAATTCAGTGGCTTAAAACAACACAGGTATGCTACTTTACAGTTCTGGAGGTCAGAAGTCCAAAATGGGTCTTACTGGACTAAAATTAAGGTGTTGGCAGGGCTGCATTCCTGTCTGGAGGCTCTAGGGGAGAATCCATTTTCTTGCATTTTCTAGCCTGCATTCCTTAGCTCGTGGCCCCCTTCCATCTTCAAAGCTGCCAATGGCCAGTCCAATCTTTCTCACATCACATCACTGTGACACTCCTTCTGCCTCTCTCTTCTATGTATGAGGGCCCTTAAGATTACATTGGGCCCACTAGGATAATCCAGGACACGCTCCCTATTTTAAGGTCATCAGCAACTTTAATTCCTTCTTGCCATGTAATAAAACACATTCCCAGGTTCTAAGGATTGGGACATGAACATCTTTGGGGGGCCATAATTCTATGACTGAAGACAATGGTCATAAACCCTTGAACCTTTTTCCAGATCCTAACAGAGTTGAGGAGAAGTAATCCTCATGCAGATAGAGAGATTCGTGTTCCTCTTTTTAACATTCCTACATCTACTCGTGATGGACTCCTGAAATGTTTCTCTTGAGTCTTGACATCCACAAGAGAAGCATGGAATAGGTATAATGGGAGATGTTGGACCCAAATGAACAGGCTAATTGATCCATGAGGAAAGGAAGGGTTGGGTCCTCAACTCATGAATATGGAGCCGTGGCTGGTCGAGAAGGAAGTTTAAGAGATTCCTTCTCTGTTCTCTGTACATATCCTCCAATTCATATTTGGCTATACCAAGAAGACAAGAAGTGAAAGGGTAGCTAACCAAAGTCTTTGATCGCTGGACACATTCTTGCTGAAATAAGCCAAGGAATACAGTTTCTGCCTATCAGGCAGAATCTGTTTCCTACCTATGCTCCCCCTGGTTTGTTTTTGGTTTTGTTTTTCTGGTCATTGGAGGTTGACCACAGCCAGTTTAAGCTGGGACTCACTTCCAGCCATCCAGTATCAAGGTATGCCATGCTCCTTTCTAGAGTAACTTATTTTTCCATGGTTGCCTTTGATCTGCATTTTAACTTAAGGTCTCACATACATTCCTGCCCGAAGCATTCAGTAGACATTTACGTGAGCGCGTAGGTGCTGGAGATATAAAGACAAAAGAGGACACCATCCCTCCCCCCACCGCAATTTCAGTTCAGTAACGACTCTCAATTCTGACCTCTCCTGACTGGCCCAGCCTCTGGCTTTACTGAGTTCTTGATGAACAGTCCATGTTTCGGACTGTGCCAAAAAGAATTTGACAATGATTTGACTAACTTACTAATTTCACTTTTTTTTTTTTACTAATCTCTTTGGGGTGGAGTGCTCTAAATTTCCCAGAGTGCTAAGAAAGATTGCTAACTCCTACTCAGAATGGGGGAAAATAGAAAAAAAATAGATTTGTAAAAGTAGATTTTCTATTTATGAGAAACCACTTGTTGAGAATGCTGAACGGGGGAGGCTGGTGATGTCACCCCTCAGCTGGCCCGTGAACAGGAAGACTCTGGGCGAGTTACCTAAGTCACAAGGCGTCAGCACACTCTTTCCTTAAAGGCCTTACCAAGCAGGTGCGGGCCCTGGCCTGGAATGAACTCTATTTGAACAGAGCTGTTCTATGGATGAGATGGTCATTCGATGTCTCACCTTAGATTCTTCCATTGCAGGGTGGCTGACGGACTTCTCCCAGAATAATGGGGCAGAATTTGCTTTCATAAACTATTATTTTGTTACCAGTCGAAGCCCTAGAAAAAGAGCAGTTTTCATGTAAGAAGCTCATTCCAATGATTGTGCCAAGGTGACAATGACTATCTCTAACTTTAGAAATAATGACACTATTATATTAAGCTGTTACTAAGGAACTGTTGAACGCTTCTGCATCCATCACTGTTGTTGAAATCATTAACATGTTTATTTTGTTTGAGCACTAGCAAATTCTGTTTGGACAAGAATGCCAGAAAACAGTAAGAGTAGCATTAGCTTAGAGTTTCTTGCACAGAAGGAAACAGCAAAGCTGCTCAGTTGTCCGAAATCCAAATCGACAAGGCCTTTTCTCTAAGTATTTCCCAATTACCTGTTAAATAGAACATCAATTGGACCCTAGGCCTGCTCTATGCCAGGGAGACAGGATTTGCTGCTGCCAGCATTTTAGCCACTCTCAGAGGCTGGTGTGTGGTTTGGGCTTGATCAGTGGTTTTTCAATCCTGTCACGTTAGAATCTCTTAGGGAACTCTTTAAAAAAGACTTCTCAGACACCATCTGATGGAATGGATCTGAAATGGGCCCCAGGACTTGGAGATTCCAATGTGGCCAGGTTGAGACCCTCTGGGCTATAGTCAATACTTCAATTCAGAGAACAAAGTGAGCCTCTGAAAGAACTGGATTCAAAGAGGGTGACAATCAATGCCTTTTGCAGCAAAGATGAGAAGTGACGTGCCAAGCAGCTAGGACAGGAAAAGGTCGAGGTATCATCTTGTTATTTTCTTATCCAAAGAGAGACTCTTATGTTGATGAAAGTGTCATCAGTAGGCAGAGGATAAAGGATTCATTTTAAGACCAACATTTAGAAATGACAAGGGTACTGTCAAGCACCCAACCCAATGACTGCTGAAAATGGGTACTCGATGTTAATTTAAAAAAATGCAACAGTGTGTAATGGCTGTACATAGCTGCACTGTCCAATACTAGTGGTCGCCACTAGCCACAGGTGGCTATTTGAATTTAAATGAATACCAATTAAAAATTCAGTTCCTCAGTTGAACTAGCCACATTTTAAGTGTACAGGTGGCTAGTGGTGGCCATATTGGACAGCAAAACTAGAGAACATGCCCATCATCAGAGTTCTAGTGGTGGACAGTGGTCTGTAGCAATCCTTCCCAGAAGCAGCCGCAGAGCACAGGGAGATCAGCTCGGTGCTTTGTGACCGCCTGGAGGGGTGGGATGGGGAGGGTGGGAGGGAGGGAGATGCATGAGGGAAGGGGTGTGGGAACAGATATATATGTATGACTGATTCACTTTGTTATAAAGCAGAAACTAATAAAAAAAAAATCCTTCCCAGAGGCAACCCCTCCTATATGATGCTTTATAATTTATTCATGTGATCAAAGAGTACATCTCTGTTACTATGAAGTGAACATCTGAAAACATCAGCAGATAATCATTTGTAAACATACATTGTTAAGCCATTGGAAAGAATTCTGAAATGAGGACAAGGAAGTAAAAACGGACACTACAGTGCACTGCTCTTCAGCAGCTTCATGGAACCACAGACTCTTGAGTGAGGGTCTCTTTGTGAGTCTAAACCATACTTACTTGCTGAATTTCAAACAGGGCAGGAGTGGCTGCTACAGGAATGCTCTTCCCCAGATGTGAATGATGCGTTGGCACAGTGACTGCTGGATGGACGATTTAAGAATTCTAACTAAAACCACTGTCACTTTCAAGAGACAGTGGTATGGTATTCTTTGGGCAAGATACAGCACAACATGAAAGCAGTTGATTAGTAATTGCTTCACATTTTAGGTTTTAAAGAGAGCCCTGTAACATCAGACCTGGAAAGAACCTTGAAATCATGCAGTCCAACTCCCTAATTTAATAGATGAAGATACTAAAGCACAGTTAACAGGGAGCTGGTAGGGGAACCAAGGCAAACATGTGGATTTCCTGACATTAACACTCCCCAAGAATCACCCAAACCCAAGTTTCTTGCCTCAGACTTTCTAGAAGTTTTGTTGTTTAGTGATGAGAACACAGGACAGGCAGTTGTGCGGCTCGCAAATTTGAAAAAAGACACCCATTCATCATTGAAGACTTAGTAAAAGAATGACACATTGGCAAATAACATGAAGACCCCATCTCTTAGTTAGTCAGGAAGTACCTAAGTGCAGCCAAGTGTCTTTGGAGGCACTGGGTTCTGGTGTCAGTGCTGCACCAGCTCCTCAGAAGAGACCATGGAACCAACAGCTCTTTAATTGAAAATGTCAAGTTTTTTATCTTCTGCATATGGCAGCAGTTTCCAACTTACATTTTTTAAAGAATTCCCCTGGGGCATTTGTTAAAATCAAGATTCCTAGGCCTCCACCCCAGAGAATCTGAATCAGAAGAGCTGAGGCAGAGCCCAGGAATCTGCATTTAACCAGCACCTCAGGTAATTCTGGGGTAGGTGGTCCATGGCCAGTCAATCCCAATTTGTCCAGGACAGTCCCAGTTTACATCTGTTGACATGGTTTACAGCATAATTATTAACAGTGCTCTTTCTCACCGTCAAAAGTGTCCTGGCTTGGCCAATATATTATATAGTCCCCTTTCTCCAATCCCTGGATCATATTATGAAAACTACCGCTATAACGATTCACTGTTAAGCAGTTTATTTTGCCAGTAGGATGTTCCCCCAAAAGGTGAGCTGTATGTTCCCTGCCACAGAGAATCCAAAGAACCTGTTTTTCCTTTGAGTGATCATAAACATTTTAAAAAGTACTCTTGCCCATTCCCAGCAACTTGCAAACGTGCTTGGTGCTGTTCACATACTGAATTTCAAAAACCGAGCGAGCAGAAGGCGGAGCTTACAGGTGGGATGGATGAGACTACAGACAAGAGCTCAGGAAAAGACCACACTGACGCACAGTGAAACACAACTACCACTTTATTGTTCGATGACTGTAGTACACAATTGTCCATGTGCTCCAGGACTCGTCTGGCTCTGACGCACACCAAGGATGGCTCCACGACTGATGGGGAACCTGATCTGAGTCACACACTCCCCCGGTCATGTTTTTCCAACAATCACAAAAACAAAACACTTTTCTCCACAGAATGTGGAGCGACAAATTACCTCAAACCAAAGTAATTCTTCACTTGTAACAGTGCGTACCAGCCAGGCCACAGAACAGCACAGAACACGAGGGGCCGGGCTTCCCTCTACGAACCACAAGGCAGCTCATGAACACTGGACGCACGCGTACATTTCACTGTAACTAAGCTGACAGCTGCCCAAAGCCAACCAGGTCAGATTTGGACTTAGGGGTACAAACACTGTAATGAACTTTCATTTCATATATGTTACTCTTCTTCTCTTGTTAAATCAGCTACTGTTCCCAGTTTAGACACTGCTTTTATGAGTTAAGGAGTTATGATGGAAAAAAAATCAGCCAAGTGACTTTACATTTCAATGCAGCATTAAATATGTTCACAATGGTATATTTTACTTCACGTTGACTTTTCTTATTTGGTTCAAGCATTTCTTAACTATTCACAACTTGTGTTCTAAATCTGGGAAGTATTGAAGTTACAAGCACTCATGTACTTTCGTGAGGATGTGAACTTAGACCAACAGGTGGCATGATGAGTATATAAACCTGAAGCAGCAATTACAATCTCAGACGACTTTAACACCAAGGAACTCTGCAGAGATCAGGGTTAGCCAGGATGCTAAAGTGATAGAGTTGACTCTCCTAAAACATGCGTCATGTCGTCCAGGATGGACTCGAGCACAGCCTGGGTTTTTAATCAGAGTGGAGCATTCGGTTCCGGCGCAGCACAGCGAGAGGACAGAATAGTAACACGGAACATAAGAGAAACAATGGAAGAGTTAACAGAGCTCAATTCCTCCGACACTGAATACAGCCAACTTGCATTTTTTAAAATACGTAATACTTTATACTTTCTAGGTAAACCTTGCCTTGGCTGTCTCCTCAGAGCCACGATACATTTCGTTTGGTCTAGTCTAAGAAAGAATTTTAAGCATATGCACAACTTATTGGTCAAATTCACATGCCAGCTCTAACAGGAATTTTAAAAGTAAAAAGCAAGCTATCAAACGACTTTACGTGATGCTTTCCCCTGGAAGAGTTACACAGGCAGCTAGAGAAAAAGGGAGCACATACAGGATCTTGGCAAGCCCCTTCTATTTTAGGTTTTATGCTGGTTATAACAGCCAGGCAAAACCTGCGTCCTGATGGCGATCGGCAAGCCAGGCTGTGAAGCCTGCGATCTTGCCTGGTCCCTCTCCAATGGCAGGTGGTTTTCAGTGTCTTCAGATCCCTACACTAACAGGCTGTAGCTGTAATTATTCTAAAACATTTGTTCTAATTAAACATGGGGAATAGTAACCTCAGCAGTGTTTTAGATAAAGGCACAGGCCAATTCTTAATGTAAATATAGTGCCTTTTAAAATACTGATTGAGGTTTCCAATGGATATAAAAGTTCAAATGACAAAAGAAGATGGAATTTATAAGAAAGGGGTGCCATGATGTATTATAAACAGCAATATAACATTTTATACTCATCCTGCCTGTTTTCGCCAACTCCTCATCACTCCTCTTGTATATCAAGCATGGCCAAACAGCAAATGCCTTTGACTTCCAATGAGATTTCACTTTTGCCATTGCCTTTTTAATGCCTGGCATATATGAAGAGCCAAAACAGTTAGAACTGAATGTTAAGGTTCTTTTCATTTTCTCTCAAAAAGAATCTCAAGGTAAGAATATTTTAAAACATTAAGTAGTTCTGTTATCAGTAAGCATTCCATTCTAAATGTGTCATTTTCAACGAATTTGGAAGGCAGAGATGAACTGAAGAGCCATTAAGCCAGTCATAAGTGCCAGGATTAGACATTTCTTCACTTCGCTAACTGCAGGGCGAACATATTGCTTAGAGTACATATGATCTTTGACATTTGTGCTGTTTTGGCCCATTTGCAAAAGTCAGCAGGCCATTCTGAGGTTGGCAAAAGTTAGAATTATTTAATAGAATGTGCTTTTAAGTGAAATTTTATTATCCCAAAAGGATTCAAATCCAATGGAAAACAGAATCTTCACTGAAAAGCCAAGAAGCAAAATTATCAACAAAATCAAATTCCAGGATTTTTCTATGAAAATCTCAGAGAAGCGCGATAAAGAGGTCTTTGTATACCTACTAAACCAAGGACTTTTAGGTGTCCTTTTATTACGAAAAAGCCTAGAAGCACATAGAATCTGAGTGCTGATAGAGCGAAGTTCAAGTTTCTTGGGTAATCTTGTGTTCCTGAGATGACAATACTTTCGAAACTCTAGCTCTAGAAATTTAGACAAGAACTATCAAATCTGAGCACACCAGGATAGACTTTCAGAGATTTTCATGGGGATTCTTATCAAAGGCTATCCCTGAGACATGCAAGGGTAGTGAAAATGTAATTCTCTGAGTACAAAAAAATATAACTTATAAAATCAATTTGATCTCTTCACTTCTCCCTTTAAAGAAATTACTTAAGTAAAAAGGTTTATCATTATAGTCTAAACTCTTCTGTTCTACTTTTTTTTTTTTTTAATTCATTTTATTTAGGGAGAGGCCAGGCACGGGCGGGATGCTTTCACATACATTCTCTCTCCCAATACTTCTCTTAAAAGATCACTTCTTTAAAGGTACAGAAATAAAAATACACTTCTTACAACTATGACAAACTTAGTGGGATCCCAAAATAGTTGCATTTTAAAGAATGCAACTGCAATTCTTCAGTTTTGGAAACTATGTAACATGAAAAAGTTAAGCAAACTTAATGGAATCCTCAAATGATGAGAACTTTTAAAGAAGGCAATAACAATTTTGTACTTTTGGAAAATGTGATATGAAAAACAAATCCAAAATACCTCTCTATGTAAATTAAAGCTTAAGCCATGGTAATTCAAAATTAAAATGATTTACATAATCTACTATACTTTGTTTTTTTTTTTTTTTAGTAATTAACCTTCCTGAGTCTGATTTTGTTCTCCTTGGTGTTTGCTTAACTAAAGTGCTTAATAAAGTTTCTACAGAATATATTACCCTCTTCATAGATGAATATTATTTTGGACTACAATCTGACAAAAATCTAACTACATTTAATTATGCTTGATTAATCCAAATGTCACTGAGAGATTTATAGAAGAGAAATATTTTTCAGATTAAATTCATCCTCTTTTCCACTCTGCAAGCTTCCTGGATCCACTATTACCACAAATCTACTACTCATTTCTCTAACATTAAAAGAAATTCCACCAAAAATATTGCCAATAGTCCAAACTGGACCGTGGGACTCCAGGCATCAAGCTCTATTGCTTATCCTTTTCAAGAGATGTGCGGACTCCATCAAAGACTGAAGTCACCACTTCAAACTGGGAAGTGAGCCACCCCTGCAGAGTCGGCAGTGGTGGAGGGAAAAGGATACAGAGACGGGAAGTCAAATACTATTATGGACTTATTAAACACTGCGAGGATATGAATGCGAGATAAGGGGTGGGCTTTCTTTTAATGCAGGCACTTAACTGCATCAGACATTTGTTTGGAGGCTTTCAGTAGTGATGCCCTAAGGTGCTTTCATTTATATGCAAATAAGTCAATGTAAAGGATGACCAATCGGCTCTACTTATGGGAATAATTCAACTCATCCCCTCTCCGGCTCCAGCACTCGGCTCTACCCTCCCTGGGCCCAGCCAGGCAGGCGTCAGAAAACCGAAAGTGTCCTCCCCGGCTTTGCTGCTGCCTCCGAGGGAGCAGGACCACCCCCGAGAGCCACCTGTGTCCCAACGTGAGTAGCTGCCCGCGTCCGGCTCCCTGACCCCATCACTGGGATCCTGGGCAATTCAAATCCAGGTTTTATAGACAGATGAAAGAAAAGGCAGAAACAATGGTTTCTCAAGGATTCTGTGACCTCGATATTGCTGTCATTTTATTTTCTTCATTTTGGGGGTTGAACACAGCTAATGCCAACCTACGGACTTGAGACGGAAGCCGCCTCGGCTAAGCCTTTCCTCCACATCTCAAACCAGTTCGCAAGCGTTCATGTCTTCCTGACAAACAGCTCTTTTGACTCCAGCATCATCAGCCAGAAGCTGGAATTGGGAAGATTTGGTTTCAATCATGATTTCTGAAGTTCTACAAAGACACATCTGGAAGCTGCTCTGATTGCATTTTCGTTACGAAAAAACAGCAGCGCACACCATTCAGTGCAATGTGACGATCAAAGCTGGCTCCTCTCACCTTACCATGTTTCCCTGCAAAGGGCTCAGCCGGCTCCTGGACCCAAAGTCACAGCGCCCCGCGGAGCCAGGCCCAGAAGACGGCCTCTCCAGACGCAGATGAACAGATACAAAGGAGACAAGAACTCAGGGCTCACCAACGCTTCCTCGCCCAAGGAACCCACCCATCCGTGACAATGAAAACAACAGTTACAGGGTTCGTTGCCTCCACCACCACTCGTCCTTTGCAACCCCCTTCCCGCCTTTATTTTTCTCCCAACTGTACTAGAAACTTTCCTTGTTGAGTGTCTCATCTGACCCCCCAGCCTGAACGTGAGCCCCGCGAGGCCAGGACTCCCGTCTGCTGTCACCACTGCCACGTGCCCAGCACTGGGCACTTCTAGCGCGCTGGAGACGCTCGCTATTATTTAAAGGGAGGAATGAACATGGCTTTCCTTTCCACAACTCCTCTGTCTGCCACCTTCACTTCTTCCGTCCCTCACACATGGACACGTGTTCCATTGTGCACTTCACACCAGGATGGAACCAGGGCCAAGACCCTGACCTGAGGGGAAGGCACTGCACAGGGTGGAGTTAGATGCACTGAGCAAGGCTGTCACCCCTGCTCCTTGATCACTGTGCTCGGCTCTGAAGGTGAGGAAAGTGCACCCAGTGGAATACGCTGCCCACTGAGGAAAGGAGGCTTCAATCCTACAAATAGGCGAAATAAAACCCCCAATCTGTGATCCCCCTATAAATGCACTTTTGAAATGTCAGTTTGTGTGACAATAGGTCCCAGGCCTACAAACCATCTCAAGGTATATTCATGAATATCAGCAATCATCCTGATGAGGAGTTAACTCCTTTCTATTTCTTAATGAACCACATTTTAAGATGGGTTGATGAAAAGACAGGTAAGAAAACCTGTGTCACAGTAAAGCTCTCACAGGGTCACCACCCTCCATTGGGCAGCTCAACCAGCAACCTGTTAGTAAAAAATAGTTTAAACTTCTCTTGATAATTCTGCTTATGTGCTACTTTGAAATATTCCATCATATTTAATTAACTAATAAATCACTGTCAATGGCTGGTAACTTTTTAAGTTCATGAAAATGTCACATGCCCCCTGTTTTCAAACCAGAAGGTACTGATCTCTCTCATCAATGGACCAGGAACCCAAGTTAAAAGTTATCTTTCCACAAAGAACAATAAACAAAAATCCTGTATTAATTAAGTTATTAATGGTGCTTTCCTGCTAGCGATACTGGTTCCATCTGTTGACTAACATATAGCTTATGATTTGGAAGGACATTATCTTCAAAGTCAATGTTTAGGCAGCTGGACCGCTGGGAAGATGGCAGAGTAAATTCACGTTTATGTAAGTGCTCCTGCCCTTCAACACATACATCCAAAAGCTGAAAAAGCAGCTGTCTATGGGGAAATTAATAAAAGCCACCACCCCATACCGAGGACTCCAGGAGAGTGTCTGACAACCAAGTTGAGGACTAATCAGAGGAGGGTTCTCGAAGTTGTCAATCAGGCCACAGTTGCTGGGCAGTTGCTGAGAGTATTCCAAAGGACTCTACCTATCATTTAACTTGGAGAAACAAAGCCTGGTGGCGGTCAGGACAAGCTGAGGGCACACTGCGTGGGCATGTTTCCCAAAGCAAAAACTAGGAGGGGAGGTTGACATCTCAGGTGCGCCGTTTGTGTGCAAAGGAGAGAAACAGTAACTCAAGAGCCAAACACACAAACACTGACTACATATAATCCAGCAGAGCAGAGGAACGAACCCACCACACTCCTGCTGGGGGCGACATCTAATGGACATGGGGAAACTCGAGGGCAATCGTCTCCTCCATTGGGACCCAGCCCCCCCAGGGCGAAGGACTGAACAGTGTCCATGGAAGGCACTCCAAGGAGGCTTTGCTTCACTCCTCCTTCCCCCGTGTCCAGATAGCAGAATGGAAAACAAAGACAGCCTGTGCCATTACATTCCATCAATATCCAGCCTTACAGTTCAGGGGTGCAGGTGATCAAATGCTTCTCACTTGAAAAAGGATGAGTCAAGGAGGATTTATCCACACTCTTCTTGGCAGATAGAAATGGTCCCATGCAAAGACCAACAAATAAGCAGAAAAAAGCCATCACGATACTTCTGCAACAAGAAAAAAAGCAAAATAACACAAAAGGAATGAAAGAAGCAAGAGATAGATAAACACACTCTGGAAACAGAATCATTTCAGAAACCACGAAAACAGAGTTCAGCTTCCCAAGAAACGAAATAAGGAGTCAAAGAGGAAAACGCAATGAGAGAAAAAGCTGGCAGAGCTAAGGAAAGACACAGAGGGAAAAAAAAGAAAAGTGTAGCAGAAGTGAAAGCCACATGGAAAGCACTGGGGCCCAGAATCAATACCACAGAAAACAGAATCAGTGAATTGGAAGGTTAAGACCTGAAGAAAAAATCACACAGCAGGAAGAAAGACAAGGAGACCAAAAGCAATCAAAGGAAAGATAGGGCTTCCCTGGTGGCGCAGTGGTTGAGAGTCCGCCTGCCGATGCAGGGAACGCGGGTTCGTGCCCCGGTCCGGGAAGATCCCACATGCCGCGGAGCGGCTGGGCCCGTGAGCCATGGTCGCTGAGCCTGCACGTCCGGAGCCTGTGCTCTGCAAGAGGAGAGGCCACAACAGTGAGGGGCCTGCGTACCGCAAAAAAAAAAAAAAAAAAAAAAGGAAAGATAAATGTGAAGGACAGAGAACAGAGAGCCAATAAACCGGTAAGAAATGCAGAAAGGCCCGAACGTCAACGTCTGATGCTCACTGAGTACCAGAAAAAGCCAACAGATAACTGTTGGCCCCAAGATACACTCAAATGAAGTTACTGCATTTCAAGGATAAACAAGAAATCACAAGTACTCAGGATAAACAAGAAGCTCATCTACAAAAGGGGAAGAAAAATCTGTCTGGACTCAGCCCTCTCAGAACCACCACACACTAGAAGACAATAGAGTGATGTCTCCAAAGAACTGAGGGGAAAAAGACGTGATCCAAGAATCTGAGAGACAGCCAAGTTACTGTTCATCAAAGACGGCAACAGAAAGGCATCTGTAACTATGTGAGAAAATCCAACTGAAACTGTAATCCAGTCCACCGGGAGATAAAAGCGTTGACTCTCGAATGTGGAGTCATTGTATGAGAAGGCTGGCAGTGAGCACTGAGTTCATTCAAACATAGAATTAAGTCTAAATAACTCCAGTAATTACCTACAGTTATACACTTTAAAGTCGGCTGCCTTTCTAGGTTAACAGCCGCCAAATCCATTCGATTATCTCCACTAACTATGCCAAAATGAAAACACACAAAAGAAAACCTTTCCTGAATGAAATTCTCTGACACTACAGAAAAATTTTGGTTTATATCTTACCCTTGAGGGTTAATATACCCAAGAAATTCCTCAAACAAGAGATAATGCTAATTACCTGGTGCATCGCTGAGAGCATGGACCTAGGAACAAGAAGACCCAACTACTCACTTTGGTTCTCCCATGCCACCGTGGCAAACCACTGAACTGCCTTGGAACTCATATGAAAAAGAGAGATAATATCTGCATGGTCCACCACGTGGCACCGGAAGGATCAAATAGGATGCTGTATGCGAAAGTTCTTTGGAATCTATAAGCAAGGGTACAAAACCATGTCACCCGATTGGATGGCAAGAACCCACTATATTAAGGAGTCAAAATCAGTCATTCAGAGACAAAGAAAGGATCAGATGGCTCCCATGGATCCAGCACTACTTCCTTCCTCTTGTTTCTCTCCATTTTCAAGTCACCTCTTAGCACTATAAAAAGGAAATTCAGTACTTCCACAGCTCACAGCCCCTGACCGGAATTATTTTTAATTTGGAAACAAAGACAGTTTAAGAACTTAGAAAGATGTTGCCCACCATCCGAGGTAAATGTCTGTCAAGCTCCATTCACTAAGTCAGCTAATATTCATTAAGCACCTACTATGTGCCAGGTCCTACTTCAAATAGTAGACACTGTCCCCAAATACTTAAAATAAAGTTGAGTAAATTAGAGGGAAATGCAGGGCAATTTGGGAGGACTCAACAAATTTAGCTGAAAGACGGTTAATGTCTATGTACATTACAACATGTAGAAATGTGACCAGATACATAGAGACAAAGCACAGCAACCAGCCAGAGGGATGCAGCTAAGTTCAGAGAATGATGTACAGCCATCAGGAAGGATAAATTGATACTTGGGGCAGCTAAACTGTGTGAATGCAAGATGTTCTGAAATTCTTCTTATGGTTGCTTCGGAAGCAAAGTTAATTTCTTAATGCAGAAAACAAAGACAGGTGAGGCAAGACTGTCCTGGTGTCAGATGGATATGAGTAAGCCAAAAAGTATATCAGTAGAGGACTACCAGTCAAGTCATTAAAACATTGAAAGAAATCTTTACTTTTGAAAAAGACCCGAAAAGGGAGGAATATCATAGGCTTTTTTCACATCACCTTTTCCATCTGCAACCTTTACATGGAGCTTGGGGTGAGGGCATATCAATCAATGGGAATTCCTCAAGCACAAAGAACAAGGCAGGAGGGAACACTCCCGAATCTGCTGCCTCCTTCCCTTACAGTATATCACACGTGAAAGTGTAAAGGGCTACGGCTGGAAATGGAGGCCAAGTAAGATACTGATAGATGATCTGAAACTTATGAGAAAGCTGGAGTCTTTAAAAATAAAGGGCTGTTATTTTTACATCTTTATACCACAAGGAAACAATCATATGGAACAGCCCCATTCCCAAGACACTGACTCAGTCTTCAGGAAACAGACCTCCATATGGACCACCTCATCACCCGTATCTTGGAAGTACGTCAGTCTTTTTCTTACCTGACTAATTATGAGTCCCCTGATGAGAGCCTTCTAAGGATGGGAGAGATGAGGTCTTTCTAAAGATGAAGGAACTAATCATGAGCTCAGGTAACATAATAAAATGAAAGAATATCAGATTTGGTGGAACTAAGAGAAACAGAGGTGCCATCAAGCCAAGCACAGCTGGTCAGAGCACAACTCCACCCACGGGAAAACTGTGACTAAAGAAGGAGGAATACTTTACAAATGACAGCTCTGAACTCAGTGAATTCAATACTTAAACACTGGATGGAAACAGTTATATGGATGTTAAAAGAGAGCAGCAGTCAAAGTAGATCATAAATATATGAAAAATTATAGTGAAGAGAAACACATCCTGTGGAGCTTTATAACTTGTGAATTTTAATCTGGACTCTCAGCTTCCGTTTCTAAGAGTAAATACAACATGGCTCCTCTTTCCTCACCCCAAGTCCTCTGCCAAGTCCACCTTTCAGCAAAAAATAAACTATGCTGAAAATCAGATAGACAATTCTAAAACCGGCTAAACTTCATGAAAATATAAATTATGAAGACCTGGGGCATTTTTCAAAATAAACTAGAAAGAACTTTTCCCTTCGGTCTATTTTACGACTAGTAAAGTGCATCACATAGGGACTTAGAAAACTACAAAGGAATATAACATGACAAAAGGACAGTATTCAGAGGTAAAACTGTTACATAAGCATAAAAATTCTACTTCCCACCCTTTACGAACTTGATAATGACCAGAAGGTAGACTTTCACTTAAGATCTTTGAAACCAAGCAGTTAAGTGAAAAATTCCAAGACAACTTTTGGAATGCTTTAATTCACAGAATGGAAGTATACAAATGAATTTCAAAATAAAATCTATGCATCCAAGAGGAAGATCTAACACGAAAGTACCCATACCTGACGAGAATCCGGTCAGATGGAAGAAGGCCAAAGTCTAAATCAGAGAGTGAGGAGGGATGCATAAGAGAAAGGAAGGGCCCAGGGACCGAATTATCAAGACATGCTAAGCTGACGTCCTCAACTTCCAGAGTCCCCAGGCCTTAGCTGGTGGTTTGGGACAAACATGGTATTTGGTCACAAAGAGCAACAGTAGAGATCGGCTGTATCTGCAATGGGGAAGGAGCTGAGAAATCTGGGGAGACTGTAGACACTCTACGATAACGAGGACAGAGGTATGAGGACGCAAGTGCTAACGAGGTTCTGTGTCCCCTTATGACAGGCGCCAACCAAACCACGGCAACGTACTACGAAAAATGACTCGAGTTACTACTTTAGTGGAAGATCTGAAGTAGCTACAGGTAACTTCTGTGGAAAAGGTCCATCTCATACAGAGAGAAAATACACATTCAGACACTGGATTAACTATAGTGCCACACGCAGAGTTGGTGGAGGAAAGGAGTTCTTTCTGGGTGACTTGCAGAAGACCATCTTTTCTTCATGGAGAGGACCGAAGCATTCAGTTCTTTACAAAGTTCTGTTAGTCTTGAACTTGTCCCTACAAAGAAAATAATGGGAATGACCACAGTGAGTTTATGAGGACAACCTTCTCTATTTTACCCGAGACTTACTCAGAGCATTTAGTTACAGTGATGATTCAAAAACCCGTGCCTTATCTCAGAATTATTCTCTACAGTTACTACAGAAAATGAATTACCATTTAATGACTTATATATACTTTTAAAAAGTTCTTTCCTCTCAGTTAAAAACCTGATTAGAAATGAGGAATCACTGCTAATGGGTATGGGGTTTCTTTGGGGGATGCTGAATATGTTCTGAAATTAGACAGTGCGTGAGGATCACGCAACTCTGTGAATATACCAAAAAGCCACTGAATTGTACACTTTAAAAGGCTGCATTATATCTCAATAAAGCTGTAATTAAAAATCTGCTTAGGAAATAAATTTTCTTAGAATTTCTCTTTCCCCTAGTGAATTTACCATACCTACTAAATACTTTCCCAAGGTGGCCACCAATTATGCTATTTGTATAATTGAAATATCAGGCTAACCATTTTAAAATCTTAAAAACTGCTTTCTGCTAAAATTTGTCTAAGATATTAGAAATGAAGACTCATACTTAGTCAGCAGTATACAACCTCCTAAACTATTTAAAGTTTTAAGTAGACTTCTTAAAAAAATTTATTTATTTATTTATTTATTTTTGGCTGCATTGGGTCTTTGTTGCTGCGTGCGGGCTTTCTCTAGTTGCGGCGAGTGGGGGCTACTCTTCACTGCAGTGCGCAGGCTTCTCACTGCGGTGGTTTCTCTTGTTGTGGAGCATGGGCTCTAGGTGCGTGGGCTTCAGTAGCTGTGGCCTGAGGGCTCTAGAGTGCAGGCTCAGTAGTTGTGGCGCATGGGCCTAGTTGTTCTGCGGCATGTGGGATCTTCCCAGACCAGGGCTTGAACCCATGTCCCCTGCATTAGCAGGCGGATTCTTAACCACTGTGCCACCGGGGAAGTCCTAAACAGCCTTTAAAACAATATTCAACAAAGGCCATCTTTTAACAATCCAAATGGACCTTAAATGTTTATAAAGACTGCTTCTGTGCTACTCAAATAAGTCCCCCTACCGGAGCCATAGCTGGAATTAACTGCTCACACTGATGCCCAACATGCTACTTACATACGGACTGAAAATGGAATCAAGGAAAACCGATCCACGGGTTTCAAGCTAATTTAGCTTAATCTCCACCGGGGATGGTGTGCGTATGTGTCTACACACACTTGTGTGTACACTCACACTCATGTGCACAAACCAAACTCCTCCAGACTTCATCATTTGAGGTGAGTGACCAGTCCAGCAGTATTGCACAGAGGTCCATCACAATACTTCCGTAGAAAAGAATAAACATCAATATAGATACCCTTTATATCATTCATCAGAAAAGACCAATGCTACTATAAAGGAACAAAATCACAAAGCTATATAAACTCTATTTGCATTCAAATACCTTTCTGTTGCACTGTGTTAGGAATCAAGGTTTTCAGAGTAAGAGGAAATATATACAATTAAAATATAATAGCGAGGGACTTCCCTGGTGATGCAGTGGTTAAGAATCCGCCTGCCAACACAGGGGACACAGGTTCGAGCCCTGGTCCGGGAAGATCCCACGTGCTGCGGAGCAACTAAGCCCATGCGCCACAACTACTGAGCCCACGTGCCACAACTACTGAAGCCTGAGTGCCTAGAGCCCATGCTCCACAACAAGAGAAGCCACTGCAATGAGAGGCCCACTCACCGTAACAAAGAGTAGCCCCCGCTCGCCGCAACTAGAGAAAGCCCGCGTGCAGCAACGAAGACCAACACAGCCAAAAATAAATAAATAAATAATTTAAAAATTAAAAAAATATTAGCGAGAAACACTGCAATGTTAAAATCGAATAAAACTATCAATATGAACTTGTGATCTTAAAAAAGATATGTATTTTATAGGTCTGCCCAGAAAAGGTATAATGTACACCTCCAACACCCAGATTAGGGTCTCTAATACCCATTAAAAGGAAACAGGGGTCCTTGAGGAAAATGGTTGATTCTAGGCAAAGTGTAAGATGAGCCTAGGACATCATCTTGGGCCAGAAAGCAAGGAAGCTTTCAAAGGTGAATACGGTTTTATCAATGGAACACAAAGGATCGGGCTCAAAATAGCTTCCAATGGCCAAAGGTGTGCCAGTTTTAGCATCAAAAAGACGGCCACTACATGCAATGACATGGGTGAACCTCACAGAAAGCCACACACAAAAAGAGCACATACTATATATTCCTTTTGTTTTAAGTTCAAGCAGTGAGAGAGTCAGATATAGTGATAGGTGATAGAGTTGGAATAATTGTTACATGATAAGGAGGGAAAAAGGAGGAGAGTCTGACTAGAAAGCAGCCTTTTCAGGTGCTGGAAATATAGGTGTAAAAATTCATTAAGTTATAAACTTAAGATCTGTACACTTTTTATATATATGTTAAATATTGATTGAAACATATCAAAGCAATAAAAATCTACAATATCCATAATAATACTTAAAAAAGAGAAAGCCAGAAACTCATTGGTCAAATTTAAGGTGGTTTTTTTTTTTTTTTTTTTTTTTTTAAAGATGATGTTGGGGGTAGGAGTTTATTAATTTATTTCTTTATTTTGGCTGTGTTGAGTCTTCGTTTCTGTGTGAGGGCTTTCTCTAGTTGTGGCAAGCGGGGGCCACTCTTCATCACGGTGCGCGGGCCTCTCACTATCGTGGCCTCTCTTGTTGCGGAGCATGGGCTCCAGACGCGCAGGCTCAATAGTTGTGGCTCACGGGCCTAGCCGCTCCGCGGCATGTGGGATCCTCCCTGACCAGGGCCCAAACCCGTGTCCCCCGCATCAGCAGGCAGATTCTCAACCACTGCGCCACCAGGGAAGCCCCTAAGGTGGTTTTTAACTCAACTTCTTACCTTGAAAATTGGTAATTAAAGGGAAAGACTGAAATGCTTATCCTGCCTTGCCAGGAGGAACTGTACTTCAAAAGGTACCTAAATGACCTTAGTTGTTGAGGAAGAACTTTACAGGAGAATGTCAGCTAATAATTGTCAAAGGAATGATACTAACAAAAAAACCTCATCATTTTATAAACATTAATAAAGTTACTGATTAAGGCCAAAGTTATCAACTGGTGCTAAAAACCATTAGGTGATGGTTGCATGGTGCCGAAATAACATGACAAAATAACACTATGCAGATTACTTTCTGGTTGAAAAGGGAAACTTAACTATACTATGGAGGGATCAGACAGCCATCGTCTGAATTACGGTCAGTCTTAACATTACTAATGGTGGATCAACCAGACATCATGGGTCTCAGAGTGTAATTCTGCAATAGTATTTATGAAATATTCTAGCAAAAAACTGCTCCACTGAGCCTTCAGATGAAGTTCCAGTTTATGGGAGATACAGGGAAAGGGGGACAAATTAACTAAAACTTCAAAGACAAAATCAAAGAAATCAAGGTGGGACATTTTTGCAGGACAACTGGTATGGTCCAACAACAAAAGATTGTTCTAGATTAAAAACAGCTTGAGACCTACTCAGATGTGTTATGTGGTCTTGGAACTGATTTGTTGTTTGGACAAATCAGGGGAATTTTCATGATGAAAATGTACTGACACGGAAAGGTGGAGATGGTTAAATGAAATAAAACTAGGTTGTACAATAGTATGAAAAGTATGATCTCATTTGGGGAAAAATACATATACATATATACAAATAGCAAAATATCTGGAAGAACACAGATAAAGCTCTAAGAATGGTAATCTCTGGGTTATGGGAATACAGCAGTTTCTCTTTTTTTGCTTTTTTATATTTCCTAATTTTTTACAGTGTTCATATACTGCTTTTCTATTACTAAAAGGTTACTTGAAATTAAACAAATAATCAGAACCCTTACTCTTGCTAGCAGAGTTGGAGCTTAAAGGTAGTCAGAAGAAAAAGAAAATTGGAAACCAAAGATTGGATTATTGTCCTTATTACTACGAAGTAGTGAAACTTGTTATTCTATGATTGATAATTTTCTTCTTTTTTATTTTTTTATTGTGGTAAATTGTACATAAAATTTACCACCTGGTTAAGATGATAAAAAAAATGTTTTATTAAGTGTACAGTCCAGTGGCACTAAGTACATTCACAGTGTTGTACCACCATTACCACCGTCCATCTCCAGAACGTTTTCATCTTTCTCCACTGAAACTCTGTCCTCATTAAACACTGAATTCCCTTGCCCCCTACTCCCCAGCCCTGGCGACCACCATCCTACTTTCTGTCTCTAGGTGCCTCACGTAAGTGGAATCATACAATATTTGTCCTTTTGGATCTGGCTTATCTTACTTAGCATAATGACTTCAAGGTTTATCTATATTGTAGCACGTCAGAACTTTATTCCTTTTAAAGGCTGAATAATAATACTCTGTTGGATAAACCACATCTTGTTTACCTTGACTGATAATTTTAACTTCTTTATTTTTCCAGTTTCAACCCACCTACAGACTTTCTCTGAACATTCTTCTGTGAATTCTATGGATGATGACAAATTACAAATTAATTACTTTTTAAATAAGATTCATGGCAGGATAAACCCTGCTTACTGCTTTTAATACCTCCACAGGGCAAGGACTCCTAGAACATCAAGGTCGCTATTGGAATTGCTACTCTGGCTACCCAATTCTTGCTATCCTTCCTGTCTGGGGTGAAAAGGCTACTCCATTCTTTCTTCAGGGATCACTTTGCTTTTCCAGTGATAAAACCACAAAGATGTGGCTGAAAATATCAATTGTCTGGCTGGTACACACTGGAGGAAAATCAGATACTTTATAATAGAAAGAAAAGTGGTAAATTACTGTTTTGCCTTGTATTTGGAAGCATCCCTGGGTTCACTGCTGGGATTGCTCCAATCGTCAGCTTCAGGTGTGGTCTTGTAATGGCGCCATGCGGACTTATTAAAAACTGGAAGTCTCTCAAATGATTCACTTGAAAGAGCCTAAGGAAAAACAAAAATAGACACCAAAGGTCCACAGTGTCATCTTGCTCACATGAAATACTAACCCAAATTTTATTATTTAAAACATTAGAAACCTTATTAATATATATTTTTAGAGTTATATTAAAATTACATTTTAGTAATTTACTTAGACTGATCAGGATGAAATTAAAGCTTTTTTAAAGGAATAAAAACATTCACTCATGAAAAAGCAGTACTGAAGTAAACATGACCAAAACAAAAACTATTTTAGTTCAGTTAATACTGATGTGAGATATTCAACTGTCTTGACTATATGGTCTTAGACCAAACACTACTGTTCACTGGGCATCTGTTCTCCCAGAGGGCCCTGAAGAAATAGTTTCATACACAGTAGATTTATAAATATAAGCTCATAAAGTGATATCAAATAGCATATCATTTATATGCATTGGCATCTAAGATAAACACTCAAGATAACCAGTTATTTTATCA
The DNA here is from genome assembly GCF_949752795.1 of Hyperoodon ampullatus. Lineage (NCBI taxonomy): Eukaryota > Metazoa > Chordata > Mammalia > Artiodactyla > Ziphiidae > Hyperoodon > Hyperoodon ampullatus. Next base: position 22,114,843 of record NC_136913.1, on the reverse strand, counting down.
TATAACATATAACACACTAAGCAGCTGTTAAAAGGATGAGCCAGTTCTGTATGAACTGATATGGAAAGATCTCCAAGATATGTTGGAAAGTAAAAAAAAAAAAAGCAAAGTGCTAAAATAATCATTTGTGTGAAAAAAAATCAGATTTCCCCCCATATTTTTATCAATGCAGAATCAACTTCCATGAGGATCCACATGAAACTGGCATCCATGGTCACCCCTGGGAAAGAGAACCAGGTGGCTCTGGGCCACTGACGGGAGAGACTTAGTTTTCCCTTTTGTAGCTTTAAAATTTTGTACTATGTGCCCATATTACATATTCAAAAAATACTCCAAATATTCTAGAGTTTAGATGTAAATAAAAGTGACTCCACCAATGAATGAGAAAACTTGTTTTACAGAGAACTTTGTTATTCGATCAGACTTTTAGGTAACCATATTATGAGCACTGAATTCTTGCAAGTTTGGGAAAGCTGGCAAGTTTCTAAAACAAAAGACTAAAAGAATTCAGTTTATGAAAACCTGTCTCCTTTTAGATTAGTCCTTTCAATGGGTATACAATTTTTTAAAAAATCACAACTTAGAATTATGGTTTTAAAAATCAATATTTAAATTTTTACCTCTCCATGTTTCCTATTTTGCTATTATCTGAGCATAAAATCAAGGGTAGGACATAACTTGGTTTTCACGTAAAACTGGAGTAAATCTGAGCTGAATATAGGAGATGATATAGTGCTATTCTCCATTAGTTATTAGAACTCATAGCTTTAAAAAGTAAAGATGCCTTCATATAACAGAAATAAAATGAAGTACCTTCAAATAAATGACAGCATCAGTACCCACGCCTTCCATAGAATAGAGTTTTAGATCTCCTTGAAAATATCTAGCATACAGACGAGAAATTGGCAAGCCATAACCAAATCCAGCCTATCGAGAAAAGAAAATTAATACGGTGAGACAGGCACAAAACACTAACACATTGAGTCTGAGGACCATTTGCAAGATTAAAATAAATTCTTGATTCGTATTTAAAGCAAATAAATTATTGATCCAAACTTTACAATGATGTATATGCTCATCTATGGCAAACAATCTGTTTTCACCCTGCAAAAATACTTCTCACATGTTTGGAAAAGAACAGAAATACTCTGATTTTTGACTAATGCTTTTTGAACGCTTTAAAGCAAATTGTTAGCATTGTTAAAGCCCAAATCAAGTAGAATTTGAACCAGAAACCAAAGTAAACCACATCATTCCAAAGTTCCACTATGATTTCTTTGCTCAATTGAGTAGCACAGGAGTTGAAATCTAATCGTACCAAGGCTAACACATGAAAAGAAAGCAATCTCCTAAGAGCTACTTCCTAAGGCTCTGGGAACGCTGCAACATTTTGACACGTGGTAGTCCATATATTCTTAGAGACAAGAAAACAATTCCAGTACCCTCCTATACCTCTATGTCATAGAACCCTGACTGTCAGTAACAGGTTGTTGGGGGAAGAAAGAAAAGGTCTCCGATATTGATAGGAACAATTGAGACTAATTTCCAACACTCTGGGGTGGAGGGGAAGGGGCTGTTCCTCAAGCTTCGACCCCTCTGATTAAGTCCACTGACAGGGTGTCAAAGGATCAATAGTGTCTGGGAGGACATTTCTGAAAAAGAAATGCGTGTGTCACGGCACAGAGCTGTAACATAGTAAGGTGTTTGATGAAGGAGTTAACGTTTCCTAGTAGTACATACCCACACGCCCGCTTAAAAGCTGAGGAGAGTTAACTAATTGGGAGAGATGCCAGTGGAAGCATTTCTTCAAATGGAGAGCCACCAGGCACACTGGAAAGAATACAGACATGGCCAGTGCCAGCTTGACGATAATGAGCTCAATGACCTTGGGCAAACCAGTAACCTCATTTCCTGATCTATAAAATGGGAGGTGGGATGCACATTTTTTAGAGCTCTCTTACTTCAATTGCTCAGTGTCATTTTAAAAAAAAGATGACATCACAGCTGCCCTCAAGATGCTATTTTGAGACCTGTAACAGACGATCCATATTCCTTTTAAAAAAATTGCGGAAGGTTCTAGATTTGCTTGTAGTGTCCTTTTTTCTTTTGACATTTATTTAAGTAGGTACCAGAAACTAGTCAAGGCAATGGCCTTCAAACTGATCTTTCAAGAATTTTCTTGAATCCTATGTAAACGACTTCCTCTCCATTTTCAATATGCAGTGTTAACAAACCCTGTCTAGAATAAATGATGTTAAGTGTTGGATTTTATTCATACATATAAAATATAATCTTACGTGCTTGTCAGTCAGGTACAACTTGAAAATGAAAATTTACACCCTGAACCATTTTGCAGACTGACAGATATGTTGCTGTGCTTAATGACAAAGGGTTCACTTGCTGTTTGTCAATTAGAAACACTCAGCGGGGGGAAGAAAGTGTGGCCCTACCAGGATCTAAATGCTGCCATGGTAACCAGAGGCTTTCCTCACTTCCTGAAGGTTATTTCCACAGAAAGGGCTCTGAAAATGCATACACCACCTATATGTTTCCTGCTTATGTTATTTCATATAAAAAATTTAATGTGTTCATAATTTAACACTTTAATTATATAAACAAATTTGGCGGGGGAAGTTCAAAGGTCCTGGGTGATTTGGGTCTCTATGGTATGCAGCGCCGAAGTACCCAGGGCCAGCTGCAGCCAGACACGCTGTGCTGTTCCCTGTTCACCTGCTATTAAACTTCCACCCCCTCCAAGGGGAGTGCCAGGTGGTAAATGGTGCTCCGGAAGCAGTCTTAACCACAGGGAAATATTTTTTCTCTGTATTGGGGAGGTAGGTACTCAGCTCTGAATGTTTCTTAGACACAAATTAGAGAAGAAATCTGAGTCCAAAAGAGTCATAAAGAAAGCAGCAGTGGCATAAAATTCTCCCTCCTTCAAACCATATGGGAAACATTCAAATGCAACAAGGCTAATGCGACAACCCAGAGAAAGAGCCAGCGCTGTCCCTTCTCGAGTGAATGGTCTTTCCTCTAGCAGCAGTTTCAGAGGCTTACCAGCGGCGCGGCTCTCGTAGGCTCCAGGCTAGGTCTCGGAGCAGTTGAATACATGTAGTTAAAAAGACGATCTATTTTTCGTAGTGGGACCCCACCACCTAGGTCACTTATCTGTAATGTACAAAATGTTAAAAGGAAGAAAAACAAGAAGTCGTCATCAATCTATACTTAGCAGGAGGCAAGGAGTTCATTAAATAAAGTACATACTAGATTACTCTAAACCGTGCAAGGGCTTGAACCCCCAACGAAATATGGTCCCTTTGTGAACAGTGTAAAACAAAGGAGGCGGGCAAGTGGGGTTAGGATCCGATACGCTTGGGTTTGAGATCTTGTTCAGCTCCCTAAAAAATGGGGTTCCAATGAAGTTTAAACGAGGTAGCTTAAGCCAAGGATCAAATGCAGTACTTACAAATAAGACACTCAGTTGTCAGTTCTCTTCCCTTCCCTTTGATTCCTCAATGTTTACACACTATTAAATTAACTGATAATTCAAGTATACGTACAAATAAAGCAGTTACCTTAATGGATAAGTCTTCTTTACCCAGAGTAACAAGGGTTTTAACAGCTGGGTAACCCTCTTTTCTATCTTCATATAGTTCAACTGTCGCTCTCATTGAGTTCTGAAATCATAGAACCTTTTTTTTTGAGCATGCCACCAACTCACAAACTACAACTTTAAAAAAAGAAACTAGCAAAAGATTACCGATACACAACAATTCTTTTGTGGGGCAAATACCAGTTGGATTTATATAGCACTTTTTTCCCCTCTAAAGAACTTAACTAAATGTGTGTTCAGAACAAGGAAAAATTTCTTGATGCTTTACTTTGTTTTTATCTCGTTTTAGTCTCATCCACCATACTAAATGCTTATTTTCCTTTCCTTCCTGTCTTCTTTTTTGCTTTAGGGTATTTAAATTATTCAACTCTTAACCAAGAGGGATGTTTTTATCACGTGTAATGAGGCCACAGAGGCTCACTGACGTGTGCTTTAAATCCCACTATCAGTCTGCACTAACAGAGCACCCTTCCGCTAAAGAAGGCGGAAAACCTGAGAGGATTCATGCTTCCCACAAAAATTAATCATTTGGCTGGAAAAAAAAAAGTAGAAGAAATGTCAGGTGAAAAGAAATTCTGAAAAAGCCACAGCTGTTGAAGAGCAAGTTCACAACTGAATGCCCATCTCAACCTTAAGTGTCACATCAGTAACATAATTTTGGGAAGCAAGTCAGCATAACTGATTTTTCAGGTGTTTGGTTTAGGGTTTTACACATTGGAAGAAACGAAATTTTAGCTCAAATGCCTTGTGCCTGTAATACTGCTACTTACATGCCATTAGTTACTGGTTAATAAAAGCAACAGCTTAAGGTATAGACAGTCTTTTTTCTTTTGGTCCAGCCCTTCCACATCTTTGCCCCCTGCCTCTGTCAGATCTTCTGAATTTTCTAAATTGACTCAAATGTGTAAAAGTGTTAACGTATCTTTCAGGACTGGAACAACTGCTAATGCACCGACATGGTGAATGTTCAGAAACAAAAAGATGCATAAACATGTTTTTATTTTGATCTGGCTACCACCAATAAAGCCTTTGCCAGATCTGGAAACTAAAAAGCATCTCTAAGCTCATATCTGAAGAAAAAACAGTATGGATTTTACATAAAGCCACTAAAGTACAATTAAGCTTCAAAATCAATATGTACTAATATTCATGAAGACTATACTGTACACAGCAAATTTTCACCTCAGAGTGTACAAATTATAAAACCCACAGGGTATCAGAAATAGAATTTTTAAAATGGTTATGCAAAACCTTTTTCTTATGCTAATCTGATGAATCCATTATGCCCTGAATCAGAGTAATTTAAAATGAAGACTTCTTTCCATGTTTTTAAATTCCACTTACCTTGAACAACTCAAATAGCATGTGAAACAGATGTGAGGGCACATAAACTACCTGAATAGGTTTGTCTGGAGCTTTGGCTGAAAACAGAGACAAAACCGTCAATGAGTAAGGATCAAAACTAGAAGAAAGTCAAGAATGTTGTTTGCATCCTTTCTTCCAAGTACATAAAAAAAGAACTCTACAAAAGGCCAACGTAGGCTTACAACTCTAAAGGCAGGGCTGAGCAGAAGCATGTGCTTTGAAGTCCAACAAACTTGGGGTGAAATCCAGTTCCTTCACTTACCAGCTATGTGACCTTAGGCAAATTTCTCTCTTTGGAACTTACTTCAGCAAAACTGGAATATCATCACCTATGTCCTAATGTTCAGAGCATTACATAAGGTCATCCAAATATCACTTGGTGTTTCTCAAAATGGGGGACACCCTCCACCACCACCACTGACCCCAGTGGTCAGCCAGGGGAGTGTGAAGCCACAGAGGTAGAGGGGTACATCCTCTTGGAGACTTGGACTAAACACGAATGTTAAGTTCTGTTAAATGATGACAAACAAGGCATACTACTTGCAGCTAGCAGACCAACTCCCAGAGACCTACAGTCCTTTCTCCTTGTGTCGGGGATCTTCTGAGGAAAATCCGAGAAACCCTGAATCCCAGAGTAGGATACAGAGTAGATAATAGAAAATTTAGGCTTTCATCCTCCTCGTGACCTGAAATCATTAAGAGACCAAAACTACGTAAGCTTTCTCAAGTAGAAGACCCATGTTATGATTTCAACCTAACTACTTCCTCTAATAAAGTGAGTAATTAACAGTAATAGAAAGGAGAGCAATCATTTGTTTGCTTCTTAGCAGCTTACAAAGAGCTTGCACATACATTACCCAAATGAACTCTCATGACAATACTGTGTGGCTCACAGCGTGGGTGGCTGAGGACACAGGCTTTGCTGAGGTTATGCGACTTGCCTGCCATAATGGACGAGGCCTGGAACTGGACACCTGAACTAAGAGTTTTTGATTCTAAATCTTGAACCTTTTGATGATCAGTTATTTTTTAAACTATTAAGTACTATATACAGCAATATCCCCTTGTCCATGGTTTCGCTTTCTGCAGTTTGTGTTACCCATGGTCAAACGAGGTTCAAAAATATTAAATGGAAACTTCTAGAAACAAACAATTCATAAGTTCTGAGTAGTGTGATGAAATCTCATGCCTTCCTGATCCGTCCTGCTCAGGACGTCAATCATCCCTTTGTCCAATAGATTCCGCCCATTAGACACTTAGTAGCCACCTTGGTTATCAGATCACTGTCACAGTATTGTAGTGCTTATGTTCAAGTGACACTTATTTTATTTAATAGTGGCCCCAAAGTGCAAGAAGAGTGATGCTGGCAATCAAAACTACAATGAGGTATCACACCGGTGAGAATGGCCATCATCAAAAAATCTACAACAATAGATGCTGGAGAGGGTATGGAGAAAAGGGAACCCTCATGCACTGTTGGTGGGAATGTAAATTGATACAGCCACTATGGAGAACAGTATGGAGGTTCCTTAAAAAACTACAAATAGAACTACCATACGACCCAGCAATCCCACTACTGGGTATATACCCTGAGAAAACCATAATTTGAGAGATACATGCACCCCAATGTTCACTGCAGCACTATTTACAATAACCAAGACACGGAAGCAACCTAATGTCCATCGACAGAGGAATGGATAAAGAAGAAGTGGTGTGTGTATACACACACACAAACACACACACACAAACACACACACACACAAACACACACACACACACACACACACACACACACACACAAAGTGGAATATTACTCAGCCATAAAAAAGAAAGAAATAATGCCATTTGCAGCTACATGTATGGACCTAGAGATTATCAAACTAAGTGAAGTCAGACAGAACAAAAACAAATACCATACGATATCACTTATATGTGGAATCTAAAATACGATACAAATCAACATATCTATGAAACAGAAACAGACTCACAGATACAGGGAACAGACTTGTGGCTGCCAAGGGGGAGGAGGGGTAGGGAGGGAAGGAATGGGAGTTTGAGACTAGCAGATGTAAACTACTATATACAGGATGGATAAACAACAAGGTCCTACTGTATAGCACAGGGAACTATATTCAGTATCTTGTGAAAAACCATAATGAAAAAGAATGCCTATATATGTATAACTGAATCACTTTCTGTACAGCAGAAATCAACACATTATAAATCAACTATATTCAATAAAAAATATTAAAACTAAAAAAACTTTCTGACTTTTATTATCAGTTCCTATGGATTCTCAGCATGTGAAATTCTTTTTTTATCTAATATTACATATTGCTTCATATATATACATGTACAACAATATTTGCTGTACACTTGAAACTAACACATTATATGTCAACCATATTTCAATAAAAATTAAAAAAATAAAGTGGGTTCCCTGTAGAAAAAATAAAAAAGGTGAACATTGATTGTGTTGGTAACATAACCAGGTAAATATTGCTCACTGCAGATCAGCCACAGGAATAGACCAGGATGACATTTCTTTCCCTATGAGTCCAACGTGTCATGAGTCATGTGTCACTTGAAGGAGAATACCACCAGCCTTAAGGTGAAATGGATTCACTTTATCCACCTCCAACTATTCAAAATCATGTTACATTTTTAGGTTGCCGAATATTTGGACCATGTCTTTCTGATACTCCTCTTCTTGGGTAACTGGACAAGAGACATATGCTTTCCTCGTCACATCACTGAGATCTTCCAGCCTCTTTTCTATTGCATGGGATCCATTCCATTCTTTAAGATGTTTCAAATTAGAATCGACTGCTTTCCAAACATGCTGCACAGCCATCATCCTCAAATTGTTTTTGATTGAAGTTCTAGCATATTTTTTGCTATTTCTTATACCTACATTATACACACCATTAGGTCAGTCACGTAAACTACCTCAGAAAGCTATGCATGGGAAATACATTTCTCAGTCCTTATACCTCTGATTCACTTGATTGGAGGTTTCACCAGGTATAGAATTTGGATTTGAAATCATTTTCTTTCAGCATTTAGAAAGGCAGGGGGAGGGACTTCCCTGGTGTCGCAGTGGTTAAGAATCCGGCTGCCAATGCAGGGGACATGGGTTCGAGCCCTGGTCCGGGAGGATCCCACATGCCACAGAGCAACTGAGCCCGTGCTCTAGAGCCCGCGAGCCACAACTACTGAAGCCCACGTGTCTGGAGCCCATGCTCCGCAACAGGAGAAGCCACTGCAGTGAGAAGCCCGTGCACCACAACGAAGACCCAACACAGCCAAAAAAAAAAAAAAAGGCAGGGGGAGAGGGGTCTTCTGACCATGACAGCGCAGCTGAGAAGTTCAATGCCAGTCAGGTTTTCATTCATGCTGCTGGTTTTTCGCCCGAGGTCTGATACATCTTGGTTGTAAAATTCTTGTTGAAGAATGAGGAACTGGATTATTTGTTTGAGAGAGTTGACTTCCCCCTACGGCTCTCTCCTAAGTGGGAAGGCTGACTTGGAGCTCTGTGTACCTGGTCAAGACTTTTCCACTGGCTTTAGGATGAGCGGACAGCAAGCTGGCCTCTGACCACAGGGTCCCCCAAATGCCTGAATGAAGAGAGCTTTACTTTGGGATGATGATACTCAAATGAACAGCCCTAGTTTTTCCCAGGTTCTTGAAGAAACTACTTTGATTTTGATTTTTGCCCAGGGGAAAATGCTCGTGGATGTTGGCAGGCAGAGCACAGCCAGAGTTAAGCTGCTCCCCATCACCCATCCTCACTCCACCTGAGACCAGCTTTCAATCAACCCCCATCTTTTACCTTCCCTATCCAGTCCCTGACACTTCCCAGTGCTGCTCCCAGAGTCCCTCCAGGATCATCCGATGCCATTTCTGCTGCAGCCTCCTCTTTCGTAGCTTCTTCTGCTCCTTTGGCAGGAGGTGGGATCAATGGCCCACTGACGAGTCCCCATGACGAGTCCCACGAGCCCCCGCTGACGAGGATCTGACTCCTCGCTGGAAAACAGAGTCACACACACTCTCTCTCCGTTTCTTTGCTGTTTTTCTTTGTATTCCTTTACTGTCTTTTTAACGGAGCCCTAGGAGCACACTGAATGCTTAGTCTATCTTGTACCAAAGGGCATGATTAGTTATAAATAACCTTCTGAAATCAACCTTTTCGCTCCAGATCTCAGGGAACTTAAAATACCTTTGATAGCTTTGTTTTGTTTGTTTTTTTTCAGTTCAACCAGCATTCTCTAGGAGCCATCTGACAGCTTGCTCAATTACTTGTACTTTCCTTTGAGAACATTATAGTTTAGATGTCTTTCCTTCCTTTTATTATTTTTTTATTATTTATTTATTTTTAAAATAAATTTATTTATTTATTTGGCTGCGTTGGGTCTTCGTTGCTGCGCACAGGCTTTTCTCTAGTTGTGGTGAGTGTTGTTGCAGTGCACAGGCTTCTCATTTGTGGTGGCTTCTCTTGTTGCGGAGCATGGGCTGTAAGCATGTGGGCTTCAGTAGTTGTGGCATGCGAGCTCAGTAGTTGTGGCATACGAGCTCAGTAGTTGTGGCTCACGGGCTCTAGAGCACAGGCTCAGTAGTTGTGGTGCACGGGCTTATTTGCTCCACAGCATGTGGGATCCTCCCGGACCAGGGCTTGAACCCATGTCCCCTACATTGGCAGGCATATTCTTAATCACTGTGCCACCTGGGAAGTCGCTTTCTTTCCTTTTAAAACCATGTCAAATGTCTTTGTCCATGACTCTTCCCTAATCCTGGGTCGAGGAGCTTTTACATAGTAGACCCTTAATAGATTTTAGCTGGCTTTCTAAAATAAGACATAAATGGAATATGAATTTTCCATCTAAGGGTACATTTTAAAAAGTCAGTGGAAAAATGGTCCAGGTTTTTCATGCTCAAGACTCAAGAAATAATAAAGTCCCTATTTGCACAGTCATTGCTCCAAATGCCATTAGTTGAAATGACATTTAATAAATGCCAAAAGAACTCTACATAGGATATAAAGAGTTTTATCTTCAGACAGTTCTCCTATAAGCATGAAAAAAACTGGTGGCTAAGCAGAAAAAATTCATTTAAGAGAAATATAAGAGAAGCTTGATCCACAGTTGGTTGAACCCATGGATGCGGAAGCCTAAGATATGGAGGGATGACTATACTATGCCATTTTATATAAGGGACTTCAGCATCCATAGATTTAGGAATTCCCGGGGGTTCCTGGAACCAATCATCTGCAGACACCAAGGGAGGGCTGTATATTAATAGGAATTTAACACATTTGGGCCTCCAGTGTTCCATTTCTAAAATGAGCACTGTACATATTTCACTGGGTTAACATAAGGGTTAAATGAGATAATAGTGATAAACTAGTTTACATAGAGCCTGCCACATAGTAACCAGCCAATAAATGTTGGCTATTACCACTACTAAAAAATTAATTTCGACAGTGTTAACAGAGCTACTAGTAATGGCTTTTTTATTCTTGTGTAGGACCACCCGACTAAAAATATCCACAAAAGTATCCAATTTGAGAAAACTAGAGGTCAAAGACTCCAGGATAGATGCATACCTTTTCTACGAACCCTCTTATAACAAAATTTACATAGTGCGAACTGAAATCTTTACTTTTCCAACCAAACCTGAAGCTATAAATCAACCTCTTGACAGGAAAGACTAATCTAGAAATGGTGAAAAAATGCAAGTGTGGCAACCATACGTCTTTATCTTTCCTGAGTCAACCCTGACTTCCAGTAACCACCCTTTATTAAATTTCCAGCACATGCCTGGTGTTCTGCTTGAGGTCTTAGAAACATTATTCTTTTATCACCTCACATGGAGAGCTGACAGATGAGGAAGCTGGGTGTCAGCAGCAGCAAGGTGACTTGTCTCCTAAGTGTCAGAATCCAGATTTCCAACACCTGGCTGGCTACAAAGTTCACCTCTTTCCTCTAAGCCATGTTGCTTTACCATACAGATGCCGAAAATGTACGGTAAAAATGTTTATTTGCTTAATGCTTTGGCAACTGATTTCTCAGGAGAATGAGAATGCTGAGAACAAGCATGGTAGAATGGCTACCCATCTTTGGAGCAACCCACATGGGTTGCCGCGGGTAGCTAATCAGAAATATTTGAAACCTGACGTAAGGTAAATAAAATTCTGTTGTTTTTAATCTTCCTGTGAAATGTGTTACCAAAAGAATAAAAAAGAAGTTTACTACAGCTAGCTCCCAATATTCAGAATGCTAGTGATGACTGTAAATACTGATGGTGTTCACACAGTATGTTCTGCATAATCCTATTTACTACTTTCTCAGGGGTCTGCATTGGGAAAGAAAAAAATCAAAACTTCAGAAAAAGAGATCATAGGGCAAACTCACAGAACTTAAATTCTCAGGTAGCAACAAACTGTTCTTTGGGATTCATGGCAGCGTCAGTCCTCTGAAGTACAGAGCACAAGGGAATGGAAGCATCCTGAAAGGGGATGCTATGCTAGTTCACACGGGCTCTGAAAATGAATCCACAGAATCTGGATCTGACTCCTCGCTGGAAAACAGAGTCACACACACTCTCTCTCCGTGACAAAGCCCATGTCTGCTTAAGGCGTTCAGGACCAACCTCTGACCTCCGTCTCTAACACGGAGCTTGTTAGAGCTCAACTGCAGTGCTTAACCGCACTCACAAAGAGCTTTGGCATTCAAGAAATAATAGAAATCATAAATACATCCCCCAAAGCAACAAGAAACTAGAGGCTACCTATAACCACCATTTCTCTTAGTGATGGGGAAAAAGGGCTTCAAAAATCACGCATGAGACAGTGCCAAAAATGGTTGGAAAGCTTCTCCCCTGGTGAGGTGCACTGCCCGGTGTGACAGCCTCGCTGGGAAGGAACGTGCTGACCTGGCTGGCACCCGGGAATCAGCAAGACCAGGCTCCCTGCTCTGGCCTTCAGAGTGAGTGAGGCTACCATTCATGCAAACGAGCAATTAATTACCACCGGTGAGTTTAAGTTCCATGTTTGACAGATAGAAATCGGGACAGTGAGGTCAGGCTCCACCTAGCCAGTAAGAAGAAATAGAATATTAAGATGCTTCTACTCAGGAATGCTCAAGCAAAATCCACTTGGCGCTAGAGGTATATTTCTTCAAAATAGGGGTGCAACTCTTCTCAGAGAACCCAACAGACTTTGAAAGGGGCATTGATTCCACACCTCCTAGTAGAACGTAGGGGCAGCTGTCCTACGACGGCAGCCTGAAGTCTTCACATTTTGAACTCATTATAAGAGAAATCGATTTTTGGAATATTTTTGAGAGGGAATGTGGTTTATCTTTAATGCCATACCCTAAGACCCCATACCCTAAGACTCAGTTGTTCCACACTTCTAAGTATCTAGCCTACAGAAATACTTCCACACGTTCATAGGTTTTCCCACGCTCCAAATACACACACACACACACACACACACACACACACACACACACACACACCTTCATGCCTCATTATATGGAATACGGGAAAATCAGAAATCCACCCAATGGGAAACGATTAAATAAATTATGATAATCTACACTATGGATAATCTCTAAATGACACTAATACATGCAAAGATCTTTAAGGTGAAGTGAAATACACAAGTTAAAGAACGTGCATGGTTTTAGCCTCATTTATGTAAAAACCAAAACTCTGTACGGGAGCAGAGTAGTGGGGACTTTCACTTTTTACTCTATGTTTGTATTTTTAGAGATAAGTATGTCTCTTTCATAACTTACAAATAAAAAAATAAAAGTAACATGTAAATATAGTTTCACACAACTAATACAAAAATTAGCTAAAACCCCCCTATCCAGAGAGCTGTTGTTTGTATTCTGGTGGTATAAATCCTTCAACTTATTATCCAATGAACTTGCACTATTACAAACTTTTATAACCTGTGGTTAAAAACTCAACTTTTCTCAAACATTAAATATTCTTTAAAGCATTGTTTTGAATGGCCGCATAGTATTCTATCTTATGGGTATACCAGAATTTATTTAAATAATTCCCTATTGTGGAGAACTTGGGTTGTTTTCTAATTTTTCTCTGTAAGAAAACTACTCTGATCATCATTCTTATACATGTATCTGTGCACATCTCTATTTCCTTTTTTATTTTTAACATCCTTATTGGACTATAATTGCTTTACAATGGTGTGTTAGTTTCTGCTTTACAACAAAGTGAATCAGCTATACGTATACATATATCCCCATATCTCCTCTCTCTTGCGTCTCCCTCCCACCCTCCCTATCCCACCCCTCTAGGTGGTCACAAAGCACTGAGCTGATCTCCCTGTGCTATGTGGCTGCTTCCCACCAGCTATCTATTTTACATTTGGTAGTGTATATATGTCCATGCCACTCTCTCACTTTGTCCCAGCTTACCCTTCCCCCTCCCCGTGTCCTCAAGTACATTCTCTAGATCTGCGTCTTTATTCCTTTTTTTTTTTTTTTAAGTATTGGTTCTTGATAGATTTTAAAAAATTTTTAATGACTTTCGCATATTTTTTATTTATTTGTTTTCATTTTTTGGCACTCCAAGGGGCATGCGGGATCTTAGTTCCCCGACCAGGGATCGAACCCGTGCCCCCTGCAATGGAAGCACAGAGTCTTAACCACTGGACCACCAGGAAGTCCCTCTATTTTCTCTTAATAAATTCTCTGAAGTTTATTTACTGGACCAAAGAATATAACCATTATTACTTTAACTTACTGGGCCAAAGAGGAAGAGCATTGTTAGCCTGTTTTTTTAAAGAAAGGCTATACCAATTTAAATGTATGTCAGAAATGTGTAAATTTGGGGGACAGAGTATTTTTCTGGGGAGCAATTCAAAGCATTAAAATGTTTTAATCACTGCCACTTTGAAAGACAAAAATGGCATTCCTCTATGTTTTTCTTTGTACTTCTTTGATTAGTAAACACTTTTCCACATGTTTATTGACTGTTTGCACTGGTTATTGTGAGAACTGCTTATTTACGTCTCTGTGCATCTTCCACCTTGATTACTTCTGTTCCAAGAGCTTGGAGTTCTAATAGATAACACATTCCTGTACAAAAACTCACTGACCAGAGATATAAAAAAGGTTTTAAAACCACAGAAAGATGAAAAAGCAGCACAATTTTAGGATCTCACTGAAATATAGCTCACGTATAATCAGTTTTTTAGTCAGCTTCTTTGTATTTAAGGTTGAAATTATTTTTCTTTTACCATTGAATTCTTCAACTTCCAGCTCTGGAGCTACCAGATAATACTGTTCACAAAGCATCTTGGCAGTTTCATATGCATCTGCAAAGAGAGAAAAAAGTTTAGCTGCTGCGCTAACAGCATGGACTCAGACAGATAGACTCAATAGAATAAAGAAACAAGGACAATCTGTAACCTGACAGATTTAGAATTAATCAACTACTGCCTTAAAAAATAGCCTTTTTTGGCTACAATAGAATTACAATAACTGAACCAAAATTTCCCTTTTAGTTTTAATGACCACAACAATATCAAAATACTGCACTAATGACGACATAGCCAGCTTTATACTAAACATGGCTTTAACTTTTAAATATTCCTAAGAGGCATTTTTCATGAAAAATCTATAAACTCAAGACTATACTTCCGGACACATGCAACCTGACTAAACTGTACCAAAAAGATATTTGCTGTAATTTCAAAAATAATAATGGCAACCATCTTAAGATTTGCCAATTATTTGTAAATTAAACATCAACAAGTATTTGCTAAATGAACGGGTTTCCATGAGCCACACAATTTAAGTTATTGGAGACACTACTCTTGCTTCGAAATGTCCTCTAAATCAAATATACTTCAATAAAATTAAAACATTTTTAAAATGTCCTTTAAGTTAGTTAAAGGTAACAGGTTGGGGCTGTTATTTTCTCAAAGTCTGAGGAGCAACAGTTTGCTTTTGAAAGGAAAAAAAAAGGACAAAGGGTAAGAAGATCAGAGCCATTACAGAGATGAATAGAAGACAGAATTCAGGAAGGTACATTCAAAAGATGGGGAACAAATTCAGAAAGCTACAGTGCATTATTTTACACTGCATGTGTGCTTTTCTCTTGAACTGTAAGCAATTTGAGGTCAGGGTTTCTGTCTTACACTTGTTTCATAACTCACACAGAACTTATTTCATGCCTGTTAGCTAGTCAATAAATATTCCTTGGTTTGATAAATTTTAAACCTTTTGATAATCTACTTTTTTTTAAAAAAACAGCTTTATTGAGATACAATTCTCACACCATACAAATCATCCATTTAAAGTACACATACAATTCAATGATTTTTAGTGTATTCGCAGAGTTGTGCATCCCTCACCACAATTAATTTTACATTTTTCATCACCCCCAAAAGAAACTCCATAACCATGAACAGTCATTACCCCCGCATCCAGCCCTACGCAACCACGGATCTACTCTGTCTCTATAGGTTTGCTATCCTGGACATTTCATATAAATGGAACCATACAATATGTGGCCTTCTGCGACGGTTTCTTTCACTTAGCATAATGTTTTCAAGGGTCATCCATATTGTAGCATGCATCAGTGCTTCATTCCTTTTTATTACTGAATTAATATTGTATTATGCAAATATGTCACATTTTGTCTATTCATTTATCCATCAACAGACATTTGGATTGTTTCCACTTTTTGGATATTACAAATGAACGTTCACATGTTCATTCATATTGCTATAAACATTCATGTCCAAGTCTTTTTAGTGAAGATGTGTTTTCACTTCTCTTGGATATAGACCTAGGAGAGAAAAATTGCTTGATCATATAGCAGCTGTATGTTTAAACGTTTGAAGAACAGCCAGACTGTCTTCCAAAGTGAGGAGATTTTTTTAAGTTCCACCTTTACAATTTCGAAAGATCAGATATTCAAATTACTTTAAAATGCTTCATGATTGCATTTGCAATGTCCTCAAGTGTATATCAGCTCTTTGGAGACAGGCTCGTACTTCTTTTATATTCTCCATGTCAGTACTGTGCATAGAGTAGATACTTAAGATTCAAGCAGTAAGAGGAAAGAGGGAAGGAAGGAAGAAAGGGGGAAAAATAAGCCTGACAGAATTTAAATACATTAAAAATTGACAATGTCAATCTAAAATAATACAAAAGATAAGATTAGGGTATGTTCAGACTATAAGGTTTGGTTCATTTCCCTCCTATTGCTACTAAATTTAAATTTTACATAATATTTGACCTCAGAGGAAAAATTCTCACTTTATTAAACTTTTAGAATTAAACCACTATAGGGACTTCCCTGGTGGTGCAGTGGTTAAGAATCCGCCTGCCAAGGCAGGGGACGTGGGTTCAAACCCTGGTCCGGGAAGATGCCGCGGAGCAACTAAGCCCATGCGCCACAACTACCGAGCCTGTGCTCTAGAGCTCGTGAGCCACAACTACTGAGCCCACGTGCCACAGCTACTGAAGCCCGCGCGCCTAGAGCCCGTGCCCCACAACAAGAGAAGCCACTGCAATGAGAAGCCCGCGCATCACAACGAACAGTAGACCCCCTTGCTGCAATTAGAGAAAGCCCACGCGCAGCAACAAAGACCCATCACAGCCAAAAATAAATAAATAAATAAATTCATATTAAAAAAAGAGAATTAAACCACTATGAAGAACCACAGATAGAGACATCAGAATCTCTCTGACAAGATGAAATAATGAAGGATAGCCAAAGGAAACGTTAACAAGAGGAGAAAAAAATTTAAAAAGAGTTGATCGGTGTGAAAATAGACATCAAAGTGGACTGTATTTAAATCCTAACAAAAAAAATTACAATTTAGAATTATATTAAGTTCGCAAGTTTTTTTCGTAGGGTATAATAAAACTCATCAAACATCTGTACAGTTCTTTTGGAAAAAGAAATCAAGATTCACTCTCTGTGCTGTGGCTATACCACCAAACAATGCTACATCTCCACCTAGCGACACAACAGCACAAAGCTGACCAAGAACTCCCAACACTTGAACCAATAAATACTGAAATCTAAAAATGATGTTTTGTTATCCACATAAAATGCCAATACATCTCCACAGAACAACTCCTCCAAGGATAGAACACCTTTAAAGATGTTTAAACTGCTCTTCCATTCACCAAAAAAACAGGAAACGAGCCCAACTCCACTAAATGTGCTAGTTCCTCATGGCATTAGCTTGCTCAATAGCGTGAGATTATAACAGCATTATTAAGAAAAAGTATGACACAAATGTAACATGTGGAAGATAGGAGAGTCCAGATAGATGCAGCCAACTAGAAACTCAAAGACTCAGTATGGCTCCTGAAACCACATGAATAAGAATTTTTCAAGCATTACCACAAATTACAGTGTATCAATGCTGTAATTAACAACCGCATTATGAGCCTTGAAAAACTCAAGACATGACAATGAGACTCACATATACCAGCCAGCCAAAAGTCTTTTGGGGGCAGTACTGGTAAAAGCTATATTCATATGCATCTTTATAAATTCCCGTGGCACATCATAATGCCTTGGGCACAATACACACCCACTGGGCTTCTGTTAAATGGAACAATCCTGCACATGCAAAAATTCTCTAGGTTCAATCAATTATACTGATTCGAGATGTTCTTTTTGGTCAGACTGGGAACTAGTGGGCTAGAGTGGTTCCCAAACCTGTGTGTGTGTGTAGAATTCATTAGCAAGTTAAAAAAAGAAGTATAGGTTAAATGAACCCCTGGAGATGCTGATGCAGTAGCTCTGTGTTGAGGCCTGGGAATCCATAGTTTTAAAAAATTCTCAAGAGAAGGTAGTAGATTTGGAGACCACTGGCCTAGAAAGTCAAGGCTGGGTCATGCTAATTCTATCACTGTCACTCCCATGCCATGAATGATCATGGGGGCACTGAGGAGTATGACAGCACATATATACTCAAATAGGATACTTCTGTTTAAGTGAAGTACCATAAGAATGGAAAAGTTTTTAAAAAATCACCAACATAACAACCAAACTTCAGCTATTGGCTTAAAAATTCACTTCCTTTATATCTAGAGTAAAATGCAAGTGCTACTAATAATAAGCTTTCTAATAAAACTTTTCTATTGTTTAAATAGAAACAAAAATCTTAAAATATGATAATTTATCAAATTACTTTTATCTGTAATATATTTGAGTCACTATTTACCACCCAATCTTTAAAAGGAAATATCAAGAAATGATTATTACTGCCACTGAACATAAGTGATTTTCATTGTTTTAAGAACCTGTTTTCAAGGGAAATAAGGTATTGATGATAAAGTAACAAACAGAACTGTAGGGGTAGGGACTTCCCTGGTGGTCCAGTGGCTAACACTCCATGCTCCCAAGGCAGGGGGCCCGGGTTCGATCCCTGGTCAGGGAACTAGACCCCACATGCCACAACTAAGACTTTGAATGCTGCAACTAAAGATTCCACATGCCGCAATGAAGATCCCACGTGCTGCAACTAAGACCTGGCATGGCCAAATAAATAAATAGATAAATAATTTTTTAAAAAAAGAAAAAAAACTGTAGGTGTAGCACATTTCTACATCCCCAGGATAGAATACCCAAACTATAAACACATAAGACTAAAAAAGACTGAGCCATAAAGAGTAAGGTGAAGGTTCACATGGCAACCAGCCCAACAGATCCATTGTAGCCACAAATCAGTTTTAAGAAGCACACAGGAAAATTTAATAGTGTATGGACGCTATTTTATTAGATGTTTTTATTAGAAGATTTTCCTATTCAAAATTCACCAGAGGACCCTGCTATCAAATACTGGACTGGCCAAAAAGTTCATTCGGGTTTTTCCGTATGATCTCGAACGAACTTTTTGGCCAATCCAATATTAGCCTCTAACACAAATAGATGCCATTGTTTGTTTACAGATATCTTATAAGAGACTGGACAAAGATGAATTTGAGTGAGAAAACAAACATGAAAAACAAACATGAACAGGATACCAAAAACCATAAAGCTCGAGTTTAAGAAACAATGCCTGGGGCTTCCCTGGTGGCACAGTGGTTGAGAGTCCACCTGCCGATGCAGGGGACACGGGTTCGTGCCCCGGTCCGGGAAGATCCCACATGCCGCAGAGCGGCTGGGCCCGTGAGCCATGGCCGCTGAGCCTGCGCGTCCAGAGCCTGTGCTCCGCAGCGGGAGAGGCCACAACAGTGAGAGGCCCGCGTACCGCCCCAAAAAAAAAAAAAAAAAAAAAAAAAAACAATGCCTGAACAAGGTAAACGTAAACGACCACAAAGCATCAGAGTCACAGGTATGCTGCTTTTTTTTTTACTCCATTTTATTTATTTTTTAAAATTAATTTTTATGGGAGTATGGTTGCTTTACAATGTATGCTGCTTTTAAGAAACACTTTTAAGGGCTTCCCTGGTGGCGCAGTAGTTAAGAATCCACCTGCCAATGCAGGGGACACGGGTTCAAGCCCTAAGGCCATGCGCCACAAGTACTGAGTCTGCACTCTAGAGCCTGCGAGCCACAACTACTGAGCCCGCGTGCTGCAACTACTGAAGCCCGCATGCCTAAAGCCCATGCTCCACAACAAGAGAAGCCACTGCAATGAGAAGCCCGCGCACCACAACAAAGAGTAGCCTCCGGCTTGCTGCAACAAAAACCCAACACAACCAAAAAAAAAAAAAAAAGAACCGCTTTTAAGTCACAAAGCAATTCTAATAAGGTATGTCTATCATCACTTACCCAAAACCCATCCCGAGTGGGAAGCATCAGGGTTTTTTTTAAGTGCTAGACCCTCTCCCACTGCCCAAAGCACAGCCAACTGGAGAAGTGGGGGGCAGAACACCTAATGTAAGGGCGACCAATCCACAGGCTGACTAGAGTCCTAAAACCTGCGGTTGTGGGCAAAAAGACGGGCTGAGCCGGTGAAATTCATCTTGTGCAAATTCAGGATGGAGACACTCAGGCAGGGCAGAAGGCAAAAGGAAACACTTAGAGTTATGATGATCTAGAAGGCCTGGAGTGCCTGTCATTGCCCTAAACAAGCTGCCCTAAAAAGGCTGCCAGTCTACAGACAAGAGAGTGGGGCTGAGGGGCTGTGACTCGACAAACCCACTTACTAAGATACACAGAAAAAAACCCTTGCTTTCTGTTTCCCAGTTCCAATTTCTATAGCTCCGACTACAAAGTGGTTCCTGCCCTAGGATTACCAAGGGACCAACTAGGTTCTTTTAATACATCCGTCTCTTGAGTTGGTGGGAGTGGGTCTCTGTTACCTGCAATCTGAAGAGCCCGAAGTGACAGCACAAGATGTTATTTCTGAACCAGAATAATGACACGCTCTCCTGATACCGTTTGTATGCTAAAAGCCGAGCAATAAGAGCATTTAGGAACAACACAGGCAAGCTAACCTCGCTGTGAGAGCTGACTTTTGTGCCAAGTATTTAAGTTTGTACCTTTAAAACGATCTTATCACAGGATTTTCCATTTTGTTTCCTGGTTTCTTACACAGAAAGGAGGGAAAAGGGTCACAATGGAAGGCACCTCCCAGAGGATAATAGGAGCTGCTCTACAACACTGATTCTAGCATTCACTGCAACGAGGCTGTAATTTGCAGACGTGTAAAGGTAGGTATTAATGTGCTAAATAAGCAGCAAGGAGGCGTGCTTCAGTGTTCTGCACATTCAATTACAATGATGCAAGATGCAGCCCACTTCTACACACTTATACGACTGTCTAGTCAAAAATAACAAGTGTCCCTACTCTTCTACATAAAAGTCTCCTAGAGTCTGTCTCAAGAGATCTAAGTATGGAATCATTGTTAGTTCATTAAGGCTTCCTAAGGCTACAAAACACGCATGTGTGCGTGCATAGGCACGTATGGGTGCGCATGTGCATGCACGCACACACACACACACACACACCAGTCATTTGGTCTGGACATCTGACTATGCTTAAACCATGCAGGACCTTCACAGCTGAGAAATCAATAGCAGAGCTATCATTAAAACTCAGAACCCCTACACCTTGTAAATCAGGTTTCCTAAAACAAAAGGGAAAAAAAAAAAGAGACAGAGGGAGAACAGTATGGAGGTTCCTTAAAAAATTAAAAATAGACCTACCATATGACTCAGCAATCCCACTACTGGGCATACACCCTGAGAAAACCATAATTCAAAAAGATACATGTACCCAATGTTCACTGCAGCACTATTTACAATAGCCAGGACAGGGAAGCAACCTAAATGTCCATTGAAAGATGAATGGATAAAGAAGATGTGGCACATATATACAACAGAATATTACTCAGCCATAAAAAGGAATGAAATTGGGTCATTTGTAGAGATGTGGATGGACCTAGAGTCTGTCATACAGAGGAAGTAAGTCAGAAAGAGAAAAATAAATATTGTACAATGTATTAACCCATATATGTGGAATCTAGAAAAATGGTACAGATGAACCTATATGCAGGGCAGGAATAGAGATGCAAATGAAGAGAATAAACGTGTGGACGTGGTGGTGGGGGGAAGGGGGGATGAACTGGAAGATTAGGATCGACATATATACATTAGCATGTGTAAAACCGATAGCTAGAGGGAACCTGCTGTATAGCACAGGGAGCTCAGCTTCGTGCTCTCTGGTGACCTAGATGGGTGGGATGGGAGGTTGGGGGGAGGGAGTTCCAAGAGGGAGGGGATATATGTATACATATAGCTGATTCACCTCGTTGTACAGCAGAAACTAACACAACATTGTAAAGAAGATTAGCTGAAAAATCTCAGAAGGTATGAGAAGGTGAAAAACGAGTGAAAAAATACCAACTACTTTCAAAAGAGGAAGGGAGGTAAGACGTCACTGAGAGTTGAAGGAAGCTGACACACATCTCTTCCTCTCCTTGACAGCATTCGGGGGTATTGGGAAGAAGAGCTGGGGAGGCGTGGGCCCTTTGGGACTCTCTGACTATTGTCCCTGGGGCATTTGGGGTGGAGACTCCAGTGCCTTTTTGCTAGAAGACATGGAAGAACTTCCAGGCCTTCTGATAGTTTGTGCTGTCTGCCTTGTTTATTTTTTCTCAGTCTTATTTTGAGCCAGAAAGAGCTTCTGCTTGGGTATGCAGACACTTAGAAAATTAAAAGTGGGGTCCACAGGGCATGAAACAGAAAGCTATTAAAATATGCTTTGTCCACGGGGAGGAAAGAGACCTTCAGGCTTCCTGCTAGGGTGCCTAGCCAATTTTGCCATGGTAGGAAAGGTAACTGATTTACGACTAATATCTCATTGAGGAATAAAGATTATATACACCTAGCTGGGAAAAGTATTTGAATATAGAGGTTATGAGTATAGCAGATCAGACACTGAATTCATCTAGGAATGTGGTGTGTGATGGGCATTAGCGCTGGAGATGGGGTAATACACAAGTACTATGGATTTCATATGAAGAGACACATGATTCACAGTTGCTATCTGTAAAGTTGGTATGAATTCAATATGAAACAATGTTCTTGCTGGGTTGTGAAGACAGGTGATTTTTAGTCTCTTCCCTCTTTTCCCACATTTTCTCAATTATCTTCAATGAGCACTTTTTATTATTTTGGTAATATGGTATTAGTCCCCTTGACTGACCAAAACAGAAACAGAAGTTGGATGACTGACAAAAAAGTTGGATAGTGGGAAACCATAAAATGACTACAATTGTAAACATTAACTTAAAATACACATTTGAATACACAATTTATTCCTCTACCAATCTTTTCATATAAGGCCAATGTCTCTCCTTTGAAGAGGCGTCAGCTTGGGGTTCCAGATCATACTTCTTAGATAAACAATATCACACACATCTATGAATTCCAATTCCTATTTCTTTAGAGTGCAATAAACTTAAAGATACTTGTCAAGCAATCCGAGTGCAGATTCCTTCTGGGATTTTTACTCAGTGCTGCCCTGTCACCTAAAAGTTATCTTGTTCACAGTCATTTCCTTACATTTGTAAGAATCTCTTCTCTATCAAGGCTTTCCAAAGCATTCAATTTGATTTTTAGGGAAATAAGTCTCTTTTGTGTACTCACATTTCTTCAGTTTACATAACATATAAATAAATTATGTATATTTATACATATTCATGTGGTATAACTTACACCAACAGTGTGAGGACAAGTAAGTGACCCTTAGTAAGCATATGTCTCACCAAGTGGAAGAAGCATCAGGGCATTCTAGAAAGTATGTACAGGCCAAGCGTCCTCAGTGTGCTGTGGGTATGATTTATGATTTATGAAGGGAATGAAGGTGGCAGAAGAGCTGATGACGTGGAAGTTGCTTTGCAGGTTCATGCAGCTTCAGAATCTGAAACCAGCCTCCACTGTTGTCGTAAGGAAAGAGGCTATTAAGAAATGAAAAACACGGTTTGAAAGAAGCGGTGGGGAACAGGGAGCAGCGCAGTCCTTGCCCCTCGGCCCATGAGCGTGAGGGTAGAAGTGTGCTGGGGGAGGTGACATTCCCCGTGGCAGAGGGGCATGGGGGGGTGATCATCATGGGATACAGCTTTGCCAGGAGCCCAGGCTTTAAGTTGTGCCAGATGAGTGGTAGGAATGGTTACATGAGAGGATGGAGTAAAATGTGTTCATGGTAACTGGCGGACTCATTGGGTATCAAGTCAAAAGGGGCAGGAGAAAGAGTGAAGATAAAGCTGTGAGTGAGCGCGGGAAGAGGGAGAGGGTGGGAGGCGACCTGGCCCAGGGTCAAAACCTCAACTAAAAAGGCCAAAGAAAGCAGGAGGCACAAACTTCTAGTTTCTTTCTTTCAAATACTGATCCAACTGTTTTGCACACAATCTTCCGCTAGTGTTTGGTATGAAACTTCTGTCCCTGAGAGGAGTGATGCAAGCCTGGATGAGAGTAATTCCAGCCCTTGAGGAATTTACACCCCCATTAGAGAGACCAACATTAGTACGGAACGATGCCAAGACCAGGCAGGATGTAAGAAGTCCAGTAAGAGCCACACAGACAGTAAGTGCTCAAAACGACGCCTTCTGCTCTCCTCCAGCATCCAGCCTCATCCTCTGATTCACCTGGGCGCTGCTTCAGCCCTCTGCCCTAACAACTGCCAAGAACTCTCCGTTACTTCTCTACTTACACTGACTCATGGTTAAAATCTCTCTAAAAAATTAGTGAGACTTTTTGTGAAGAAACAATGAGATGATAAAAAGGAGTATGTTTTTTTAACACCTTTATTGGAGTATAATTACTTTACAATGGTGTGTTAGTTTCTGCTGTATAACAAAGTGAATCAGCTCTATGTATACATATATCCCCATATCTCTTCCCTCTTGCATCTCCCTCCCACCCTCCCTACCCCACCCATCTAGGTGGTCACAAAGCACAGAGCTGATCTCCCTGTGCTATGCGGCTGCTTCCCACTAGCTATCTATTTTACGTTTGGTAGTGTATATATATGTCCATGCCACTCTCTCACTTCGTCCCAGCTTAACCTTCCCCCTCCCCATGTCCTCAAGTCCATTCTCTCTCTATGTCTGTGACTTTATTCCTGTCCTGCCCCTAGGTTCTTCAGAACCATTTTTTTAAAGGGAGTATGTTTTTACGACTTTATTATGAAGAATTGCAAACGTTGACGGAAGTGCAGAGCACAGTGCAGAGAATCCTAGTGCACTCATCACCAGCCTCAACACTTCTCAACACAGCCTGATCTTTTTCACTGCCCTACGTCTTGATAATTTTGAAGCAAATCCCACAAGGCACTTCATATCATGTGTGATATTTCAAAATACCTCTCTCGAAGCTAGGACACCTTAAAAAAATAACCACAATACCAATATCACACCTAAAAAAAATTATATTTCTTGAAATATTTCATCAAATATTCAACTGTCTTATAAATGCCCTAAATGTTTTAAAATATTCTATAATTTATGCCAGAAACAAAAGCAAAGGCACCAACTTATTATATAATCAATGGTATAAATGAGAAGGCAAATGACTCACATGATGCCCAAGGATGCTCATGAACTTGTCTACCTACAGCCCTTCCTGGGTGCTAGTGCTGCTTCAGGAGCTCTACATATATTATCTCACTTAACCCTAGGATATAGCTGAATTGCCAAGAGCACCATTTTACTGATGAAGGAACTGAGGCCCAAAGAGGTTCTGTAACATGTCCAAGGTCACCTAGCTAACCTAAATGTCTATCAGCTCATGAATAGATAAAACAAAATGCAGTCTATCCATACAACGGAATATTATTTGGCCATAAAAAGAAACAAAGTACGGATTTATGCTACAACATGGATGACACTTGAAAACATTGTGCTAAGTGAAAGAAACCATTCACAAAAGACCACATACTGTATGATTTCATTTATATGAAAGGTCCAGAATAGGAGCATCTATAGAGACAGCAAGTACTGGGTTGGCCAAAACGTTTGTTTAGTTTTTTCCGTAAGATGGCTCTAGTAGTAGCACTTAATGGTCTTTAACTTCATTTGAAACAATTTTGTTAGATTGTATGTGACAGCTGTCTTATCAGCGTGCATTTAAAAAAAGACATCAAAATTGGTGAAATTTTGTGTAGCCGTTTTAATATTGGAAGATGGAAGAAAAAAAGCAACATTTTTGGCCTATTATGTTCTATTATTTCCAGAAAGGTAAAAATGCAACCGAAACGCAAAAAAAGATTTGTGCAGTGTATGAAGAAGGTGCTGTAACTGATCGAACATGTCAAAAATGGTTTGCGAAGTTTCGTGCTGGAGATTTCTTGCTGGAAGATGCTCCACGGTTGTGTAGACCAGTTGAAGTTGATAGTGATCAAATCAAGACGTTAATTGAGAACAATCAATGTTATACCACGTGGAAGATAACTGACATACTCAAAATATCCAACATGAGCACTGAAAATCATTTGCACCAGCTTGGTTATATGAATTGCTTTGATGTTTGGGTTTCACATAAGTTAAGTGAAAAAAACCTTCTTGACAGTATTTTGGCATGCGATTCTCTACTTAAACGTAATGAAAATGTTCCGTTTTTAAAACAAATTGTGACAGGCGATGAAAAGTGGATACTGTACAATAATCTGGAACGGAAGAGATCGTGGGACAAGCAAAATGAACCACCACCAACCACACCAAAGGCCCATCTTCGTCCAAAGAAGGTGATGTTGTGTATATGGTGGGATTGGAAGAGAGTCCTCTATTATCAGCTCTTTCTGGAAAACCAAACGATTAATTCCAACAAGTACTGCTCCCAAGTAGACCAACTGAAAGCAGCACTCGACAAAAAGCGTCCAGAATTAGTCAACAGAAAACGCATAATCTTCCATCAGGATAACGCAAGACCAGGTTTCTTTGATGACCAGGCAAAAACTGTTACAGCTTGGCTGCGAAGTTCTGATTCATCCGCCGTATTCACCAGACATTGCACCTTTGGATTTCAATTTATTTCAGTCTTTACAAAATTCTCTTAATGGAAAAAATTTCAATTCCCTGGAAGACTCTAAAAGGCACCTGAAACAGTTCTTTGCTCAAAAAGATAAAAAGTTTTGGTAAGATGGAATTATGAAGTTGCCTGAAAAATGGCAACAGGTAGTGGAACAAAAGGGTGAATATGTGGTTCAAAAAAGTTCTTGGTGAAAATGAAAAATGCATCTTTTATTTTTACTTAAAAACGGAAGGCACTTTTTGGCCAACCCAATAGATTAGTGGTTGCCTAGGGATGGGGAGGGGGTAGTGGGGAGTGACCGCTAATGGCTATGGGGTTTCTTTTGGGTTGATGAAAAAGTTCTAAAATTGGATTATGGTGATGGTTGTACAACTCTGTAAATAAACTAGAAACCCCTGAGTTGTACACTTTGAATGGGTGAATTGTATGGCATGTGAATTGTACCACAATAAAGCTTCTTTTAAAGTAAATTACCAAAAAGTTGAACATTTCTCAAGCCAAGGAATATTTATTGACCATCTACACAGGCATATACTAAGTTCTATGCGAGTCACAAAACAAGTATAAGACAAATACCCTGACTTCAAATTGCTTGCAGTTCAAGAGAAAAGGCACACATGCAATATATTATAATGCACTTTTGCTTTATGAATGTGTGCCTTTTTTTCTAAGGGCAGTCAACTATCCGAACCAGGTTTTCTGAATCATAAAAGCCACTGGGCTAGGGCCAGATGAACATACAAGTGGTGATAAGACCAATCCTGCTTCGCTTCCCTGCTGGGGGCCTACAGAGGGTTATCTTGTGAGAGAGAAACCTACTTACAGGGTTCTTAGGGTGCTGAAGCTGAGCCTATTCACTTATAACTGAAGTAATGTGAGTACATGTTTTCTAACTAAACAGAGGCCAGGGCAGCCTGACAAGCCTAGCCTGAGCTAAGGCCACCGGGGGGATGCCCAGGGTAACCAAACAGCACAGGTTTTCCTTAGCTTTAGCGGCTGAAGATCTGGTCTGCTCCCCGACTGGGGAGGCTGCCCACATGGGGCCCCGTCCCTTGGCCCTCCAAGCTCCAAGAGCAAAGGTCACTCTGCTTGAGGCAGGCTTGAGAGCTCTGCCAAGGAGACAAGGCCCTCGCCTGCCTCCTACTCATTTAGCTACACAATCCAGAAAAAGTAAGAGCAACAGAGATCCCAATGAAGATCGGGGAGAGCTATGGTCCTGAAACTTGTAAGGTGTGTGTTTAGATGAGGAGAGGAGGGCCACAGGAGGAGACACAATCTAGGAAAGGGAACAGTCTGGGGATCTGAGGCTGCAGAGAATAACCCTAACACCGAAGAAAACTGAAGACGTCCAGGAACCTGGTGGATCACTTACAACCAGGAAGGCTTCCTGGAGCTAGCATTTACCTTAAATGAAAAATGAGGAGACTGCTGTTCAAATTCCAAGTGCCCAGGCACTAGGAACATATGGCTCTAGGGTTCTGTTCTACCCTGAGGCTGCTGGAACAGAGTCCAGCTCCACATCCAGTGAATCCATGAAGCCCAAATGCCATGTAGATTCTAAAACCTGAAGTGCATGTCAGAAAGATGTATACATTTTACAAACACGTGAATTCAGCTGAATTTTATAACAGGGGTTTGCATTCTCTGAAATTTTCAGACAGTGGTGGCAACTGAAACGTAGACTCTTAAGCTACCAAATATTTACTGTTTAGCTAGAACTGTAAGAAGAGCCTTAGTCAATGAAGTAGAAACTCCGATTTTGAACATTACTAATTATGCATCGCTTCCTGAGCCGCCTAGAAAGAACAAGGCATATTTGGATCAAATGGCTTGGGCCCAGAGTGGTCTGATGAACCAGCAAACAGTTCAGCGCCATAACCCTACAGCCAAGCTGCCTCAACGAAACCACAATCCTACTGGAACCACAACCGCTAACGTAACATTGGCCTCCTTACCTTTCACAACATCAGCCACGTTGCAAGTGGGATCAATACTTCCTATGTGTTTGGGATGCGCAGGATTGGTGTCACCGCCAAACAGAAGTGCTAAACAAACACAAGAGAAAAGGGAGAGGATTAAAAACACAGCAGGCTAGGATGGTCAGGCAGAGAAATATGGGGCTTGTAAGTTTTGAAAAGGTTTTCTTATTGTGAAAACCGTTTTAGCATCCACAGTGACTTAGAGCAACAGAATCCACTCAGTTGGTGGGTGATCAGCTATCAGACAACTGAGGAGGAAGGATGTGCTGTGAAATCTGCCAGGTGCAGTTAGCAGGTCCTAAAGCAGTGACATGGGCCGGGTTTCCAACCTGCTCTCCCCAACACAAAGTGACTTGGATGAAAAAAACTTCCTTTCATCCGCAGCCAAGTTTACCCACCTTCTCAGCACTACCCTACACATTTATTCCAACATTCACTAAATATTTAGAAAATGCAGTCTGCACCATTAGACCAGGCTTGCACAGGGTCTTCACCATGAGCACTTCAAATGCCTCCATTGTGGAGCTTATTTTTCACCGTACTACACACGAACGCTATTTGTGCAAGCGTTTTTAAAAGTACATTTAACTACTTTCATAATATACAAGGTTTGCAAAATTTTACTTCTGAAAAAAACCAAAAGGACCCCCAAAGAAAAAAGTAATCTGAATTCAAATGTTTATATGTGTAGCTATTTTTAAATCAAACAAAAATTGGGAATAACTTAGACTCCACAAAAGTAGAATGTTTAAATAAAATAGGTAGAGATTTTAATTATGAAAAAGGACAAATATGGGCATTAGGCCAATACATAAAGTGCCAACTAATTAAGTGGAAGAAAACCAAGAGGTGTGCAAAACTTAATCAATGATCGAAAAACATGTACGTATATATGTAAACACACATATGTAGGTCAGAAAGAAACTGTAGTTATCTAAGTAGTTTAAATAGTATTTGGGTTCTCTTTTTTCCCCTATAAATTTCCTGTAAACTGTCAAACATTTACATTTTAAACAGACACACATTTAGAACAAACCCACATTTAATAGCTGCATAACATTTGTTTATCCAAATAAAACACATTAGTAAAATAAAGATGCTCTGTCCATTTTCTGACTCAACAAAGAGGGTGAATTAGACTCTAGACACCTGGATGCTTTTTCATAAGAATTATGAAATCGGACAAAGAAACATACTGAAAATCAGTTTAAAAGTTTTTGTGCAGAGAATTTTAGTTGTTTTTTTTTTCTTACCTGCTTATCAGCCTAGAGAGAAGACTAAAACTCTCAATACAAGATTAGGGTTTGACAATCCCGCTTAATCTGATTTCACTCATCACTGTTAAATAAAAGATCTATTGCTCATATTGCCAACTTGTCAGTTCAATATTCTTAGTATCAATGTTTTTAAAACTGAAAAGGAAAACATGTGACATCCTGAATGAAGACTAGAACAGACCCTAGAGACACTGAAAGTATTCAGAGATGAACATCAGGCTGCCATTAAAGCCAGTCCCTCACCCCCACCAGGAATGTCAGCAGAAGCTTAAAAGGCAGGCAGTGGTCCTGTCTCAAATATGAGCACCCAAAAAGCCTTTCAAGGATTTCTTTTAACAGAGAGTTCTAATGATTAGCTTTTCCATAGATAGGACTCACTTAGGAAAAACTGAACTAGAAGTGAAATTTCTAGACAAAAATGCAGATCAGTAAATTAAAAATGAAGCAACAGGAAAACATTTTGGAGAAATCACTCTGGTTATCTTTTCAAAACTGGACCAAGAAAACCCAACTTACTGTGCTGGTTAATAAGCATGCGGAAAGAGATGCGGTTGGTATAAAACCGGTCCAGAAAATACTGGATGTTACTGCTAATGAACGGATCAAACCCAAACTTCTCCTTGTACTCGATCACTCCTTGGGCCATTGTAGGAACTACATCATTGTGTCTATTTCTGACTTTAATTAGAACTTGTAGAAAGCTGTGTGGGAAGGAAACAAAAAAATGGTCAAAATGGTCAAAATCTCATGAGCTAATGTATAAACTTCCCAGGTCTATCTCAGTACTATTTACCTATTGGTATTTTTATAAGGCAGAGACATTATTATCATCACAGGCTACAAGGAAGTACTCACGAGGAACTAAAGTATTACTCAGTTTTTGCTTGAAATTTTCTATAGAAAGACTTCCTTCAGAGATTGAAAAAGTAGAAGGTTCTAGTAAAGAAAAAAATGCTCAAATACCTTTTTAGGAATCCACTGACTTTCCGGATAAGTGATTACTATTAAAACAGATTCTATAAATGTTTGCTGAATACATAATTGCAGAATATATTAATATTTCTTCTGACAACATGAAGACAATCCGAAAAATCTCCAAGGATTTATTATGGAGTCTTAAAGAAATAGCTTCCATGAAGAAATAATGTCAAACTTTTTAAGAATAAAATTTTGAAACGAATTTCTCACAGCAGTAAAATACGGTGATGAAATGTAGACAGAACAATGGTGATTAAGACAAACCTATTCAAGAATTCCAGTATAAAACACATGGAGGCTAAACAATACACTACTTAATAACGAAGTGATCACTGAAGAAATCAAAGAGGAAATTTAAAAATACCTAGAAACAAATGACAATGGAGACACGACGACCCAAAACCTATGGGATTCAGCAAAAGCAGTTCTAACAGGGAAGTTTATAGCAATACAATCCCACCTTAAGAAACAGGAAACACCTCGGATAAACAACCTAACCTTGCACCTAAAGCAATTAGAGAAAGAAGAACAAAAAACCCCCAAAGTTAGCAGAAGGAAAGAAATCATAAAAATCAGATCAGAAATAAATGAAAAAGAAATGAAGGAAACAATAGCAAAGATCAATAAAACTAAAAGCTGGTTCTTTGAGAAGATAAACAAAATTGATAAACCATTAGCCAGACTCATCAAGAAAAAAAGGGAGAAGACTCAAATCAATAGAATTAGAAATGAAAAAGGAGAAGTAACAACCGACACTGCAGAAATACAAAATATCATGAGAGATTACTACAAGAAACTCTATGCCAATAAAATGGACAACCTGGAAGAAATGGACAAATTCTTAGAAATGCAGAACCTGCCAAGACTGACTCAGGAAGAAATAGAAAATATGAATAGACCAATCACAAGCACTGAAATTGAAACTGTGATTAAAAATCTTCCAACAAACAAAAGCCCAGGACCAGATGGCTTCACAGGCGAATTCTATCAAGCATTTAGAGAAGAGCTAACACCTATCCTTCTCAAACTCTTCCAAAATATAGCAGAGGAAGGAACACTCCCAAACTCATTCTACGAGGCCACCATCACCTTGATACCAAAACCAGACAAGGATGTCACAAAGAAAGAAAACTACAGGCCAATATCACTGATGCACATAGATGCAAAAATCCTCAACAAAATACTAGCAAACAGAATCCAACAACACATTAAAAGGATCATACACCATGATCAAGTGGGATTTATTCCAGGAATGCAAGGATTCTTCAATATATGCAAATCAATCAACGTGATACACCAGATTAACAAATTGAAGGAGAAAAACCATATGATCATCTCAATAGATGCAGAGAAAGCTTTCGACAAAATTCAACACCCATTTATGATAAAAACCCTGCAGAAAGTAGGCATAGAGGCAACTTTCCTCAAGATAATAAAGGCCATATATGACAACCCACAGCCAACATCATCCTCAATGGTGAAAAACTGAAAGCATTTCCACTAAGATCAGGAACAAGACAAGGTTGGCCACTCTCACGACTCTTATTCAACATAGTTTTGGAAGTTTTAGCCACAGCAATCAGAGAAGCAAAGGAAATAAAAGGAATCCAAATCGGAAAAGAAGAAGTAAAGCTGTCACTGTTTGCAGATGACATGATACTATACATAGAGAATCCTAAAGATGCTACCAGAAAACTACTAGAGCTAATCAATGAATTCCGTAAAGTAGCAGGATACAAAATTAATGCACAGAAATCTCTGGCATTCCTATACAGTAATGATGAAAAATCTGAAAGTGAAATCAAGAAAACACTCCCATTTACCATTGCAACAAAAAGAATAAAATATCTAGGAATAAACCTACCTAAGGAGACAAAAGACCTGTATGCAGAAAATTATAAGACACTAATGAAAGAAATTAAAGATGATACAACTAGATGGAGATATATACCATGTTCTTAGATTGGAAGAATCAACATTGTGAAAATGACTCTACTACCCAAAGCAATCTACAGATTCAATGCAATCCCTATTAAACTACCACTGGCACTTTTCACAGAACTAGAACAAAAAAATTCACAATTTGTATGGAAACACAAAAGACCCCGAATAGCCAAAGCAATCTTGAGAAAGAAAAACAGAGCTGGAGAAATCAGGCTCCCTGACTTAAGACTATACTACAAAGCTCCAGTAATCAAGACAGTATGGTACTGGCACAAAAACAGAAATATAGATCAATGGAACAGGATAGAAAGCCCAGAGATAAACCCATGCACATATGGTCACCTTATCTTTGATAAAGGAGGCAAGAATATACAGTGGAGAAAAGACAGCCTCTTCAATAAGTGGTGCTGGGAAAACTGGACAGGGACATGTAAAAGTATGAGATTAGATCACTCCCTAACACCATACACAAAAATAAGCTCAAAATGGATTAAAGACCTAAATGTAAGGCCAGAAACTATCAAACTCTTAGAGGAAAACATAGGCAGAACACTCTATGACATACATCACAGCAAGATCCTTTTTGACCCACCTCCTAGAGTAATGGAAATAAAAACAAAAATAAACAAATGGGACCTAATGAAACTTAAAACCTTTTGCACAGCAAAGGAAACCATAAACAAGACCAAAAGACAACCCTCAGAATGGGAGAAAATAGTTGCAAATGAAGCAACTGACAAAGGATTAATCTCCAAAATTTATAAGCAGCTCATGCACCTCAATAACAAAAAAGCAAACCACCCAATCCAAAAATGGGCAGAAGACCTAAATAGGCATTTCTCCAAAGAAGATATACAGACTGCCAACAAACACATGAAAGAATGCTCAACATCATTAATCATTAGAGAAATGCAAATCAGAACTACAATGAGATATCATCTCACACCAGTCAGAATGGCCATCATCAAAAAATCTAGAAACAATAAATGCTGGAGAGGGTGTGGAGAAAGGGAACACTCTTGCACTGCTGGTGGGAATGTGAATTGGTACAGCCACTATGGAGAACAGTATGGAGATTCCTTAAAAAACTAAAAATAGAACTACCATATGACCCAGCAATCCCACTACTGGGCATATACCCTGAGAAAACCATAATTCAAAAAGAGTCATGTACCAAAATGTTCATTGCAGCTCTACTTACAATAGCCCAGAGATGGGAACAACCTAAGTGTCCATCATCCGATGAATGGATAAAGAAGATGTGGCACATATATACAATGGAATATTACTCAGCCATAAAAAGAAACGAAATTGAGCTATTTGTAATGAGGTGGATAGACCTAGAGTCTGTCATACACAGTGCAGTAAGTCAGAAAGAGAAAGACAAATACCGTATGCTAACACATATATATAGAATTTAAGAAAAAAAATGTCATGAAGAACCTGGGGGTAAGACAGGAATAAAGACACAGACCTACTTGAGAATGGACTTGAGGATATGGGGAGGGGGAAGGGTAAGCTGTGACAAAGCGAGAGAGAGGCATGGACATATATACACTACCAAACGTAAGGTAGATAGCTAGTGGGAAGCAGCTGCATAGCACAGGGAGATTAGCTCAGTGCTTTGTGACCGCCTGGAGGGGTGGGATAGGGAGGGTGGGGTGGGGGGAGACGCAAGAGGGAAGAGATATGGGAACATATGTATATGTATAACTGATTCACTTTGTTATAAAGCAGAAACTGACACACCATTGTAAAGCAATTATACTCCAATAAAGATGCAAAAAAAAAAAAAAAAAAAAGAATTCCAGTATATTACTGTAAAGGTGCAGAGGCAAAAATATATTGAGAATGGTAACTAAGAACAGGAAGACAAGTCAATGGAACCAAATAAGAAGCCTGGAACCAGGATCCAGGGTGAATGAGTATGTGTGTGTAAAAATTCAGCATATCAATAAAGTGACAATGTAAGTCAGTAGGGAAACAAATTAGGTGGGACAGCTGGCTAACAATTTAAGTCATACCTCAATTTTAAACTTTAAGCCCCAAAATGGGTTAAAAGACTTAAATGTAAAAGGGTGAAACTGTAGAAAAGGAAAAAGAAAATCAGCTGAATAAGTATATAACCTTGGAGTAAAGGGAGGCTGTTCTAATACCAAAGGCAGAAACCATGATGAAACAAATAATAGGACTATGCAGGATTTCAGCAATTTTATAGGGACACACATTATAAAGTCAAAAAAAAGTGAAAGCTGGGAAAAATATATTCACAAGAGCTACTATTCTTAGTGAAGGAAAAGATGACCACCCTAACAGAAAACTAGGCAAGGGGCCTGGTATCAATAGAAAATGTACCAGAGGAAACGCAAACACCAACAACTTCACCTTCAAAATAATAAAAGAAAAGCAAATTAAAACAATGCAACACTATTCTCCGCTTACAGACTGGCAAAGAATAACCACTGTCTGCCAGAGTGTGGGAGCATAACTGATGCATTTCTAGGGGCAATTGAGCAGCCTATATCAAAAGCCCAAAGAAAGTCATTCCACTCCCAGGAATTGATTCTAGGAAAATAACTGGACAAGGCCAACAGCTGTATTTAAGAGCTGTTCTTTAGAGCACTGCTTATAGTAGCAAGAAAACCACGAACTATTCTAAAACCCAATGACAGGAGGTCAAATCACATGAGTTATCTGCAGATGGACCACTATGAAACTACTAATAATGGTGTAGATCTATAATGCTGACACTGTTATTTTTGTAAAACACACACACACACATTCTACACATATAGAAATATATATGCCTAGTTAAAAGTGTAAATGGAAGGAAAATGTTAACAGTGGTTGTCCCCCGGTAATGGAAGTTTGGAGTGACCTTATTTACCCAAATAGTCTTATTTTTCTCAATGATGAAATATTTCTGTAACAAACACATATGTGCAAAGACAGCAAAGATGAATAAATCAACTCAGAAATTAGAAGGTCATAATATTCACAAGAAATTTTCTAATGGACCATTTATCCTTTACATAATGCTCTTCCCATCGTATTCATAAATTAAATATTACTAAACTGAAACAATTCATTACAGTAGAAAAGTGCCTCAACTTACCTGAGGGGAGGAGACTTGCTTCAATGGTTCAATTCTCAGACTACTTCTCCAATCTTCTGGGGCTCTTCTAAACTTTATCATTATGACAAACATCCTTGTCCTCTAAGCTACTTTCACTTTACTTAAATGGTTTCCCTGCCCATGACTGCTATGTAACCTCTCACTGATAAGAAGAGGCTGCTACGCTGAGCAGAACTCCCCACTCCTTCCTTCACTGAAAACATCAGGCTTCTACAATCCCAAGTCTCTTAACTAGCTTCACGGCAACCTGGACAAGTTACTAAACGTCACTGAGCGAGAGCTATTATCATTACAATCTCGTACACATCGGATCCAGCACTTGGCAGTTTGCAAAGCAGGCTCGCGTCCATAAATCGCATCTGACTGATAACCTGTTCCAGAAACTGAGACGGGACTCCAGGAAACACACAGCAGAAATTTAATATCATGAACTTCCACAAATCTATATCCCCAAATTTGAAGCTATAGAGGTCAGTGCTAATTTGGAGGATATCAGCCAAACTGTCACTAGCTAATGACTTTTGAGAAACCAACTTCTGAGTTCGATTTATTTAACTTTGATAACTTAAAGGACAGCAAGGGCTTACAACAAGGAAAACATTACAGCTGGGGGCTCTAATCCAATGCCTCCCCTTCCACATTTCATAGACCCATTAGCAAAACACCTAGCAAAGTATAAAACAGGTCAGGACTCTTTTCCCTTTGTATTTTAATCTGTAACTACATTTCAGCTAGCTACTCATGACTCAGACCAGCAGTCCCGGCAGTGTGGCGCACTGCAAAGAGCAATGTACCAAGGAAGAGGAAACATGATTTACAGATCCAGCTCTGCTCCTAACTAATGGGACAATCTTGGGGAAGTCACCACACATCTTGGACCTCAGTTTTCTTATTTGTGAATTGAGAGAGCTGGGTTAAATGCCTCCAGCTAAGGCCTCTTATGTAACACGGTGCTCCTTAGTTCTTTTTATGGAACAGCTACATGTAAGGCATTTGGTGTCACAATGATGTGGGTCAGGTTTCTACTTAGAAAGAAATTCCTCAACACAACAGGCCTGCCATATGCATTCGGTGACGGGTACGTGAAAGAGGAGGAAAGTAATATGAAGGGGACACAATTTCTCTTGGTGAAAAAACCACACTCAGAGCTAGGGTCAGCGTTTCCCGGTTAAATGAAAAGGAAAAACCAGAAATATTTTCCATGAGCAGGAGAATTTAGCAGACTTTGTGCCTAACAGCAGCAACAGAATTCAGAATAGCTGTTATATTAATAGCATACTCCTTTATGCTGCTCCAAAATAAAAGCATTATTGATTCTCTGAGCTCAAATGTAATATCGCATTGAAAATTTAAAAACAAATTGTAAAGGACTAAGTACATAAACTCATGTATACACAGAGGCCAGTGCATTCTTAAAACTACCACTAGGTGGAACATTTACTGCAATATTTACAGTGAGTGCCCAGCACCAGTTCACCAGAAGACAGGTATTAAGAATCAGATCATGAAGCGTAACTGGAAGGGTCATTATTCCCTTGGTACTATGTTAAATTCTTAACTCAAATTTTAAAAAACTGCAACGTTGAGCTGTTACCCATTAAGAAACCTAATGCTTTCGT
Source organism: Hyperoodon ampullatus (assembly GCF_949752795.1). Classification (NCBI taxonomy): domain Eukaryota; kingdom Metazoa; phylum Chordata; class Mammalia; order Artiodactyla; family Ziphiidae; genus Hyperoodon; species Hyperoodon ampullatus. The sequence continues at coordinate 22,077,447 of NC_136913.1, read as the reverse complement.
CCAAGTTGTACTTCTTGGTTCTTAATGACATGAGTTCCATTTACCAAAACACTTTTTAACCTAGATATCTTGACTTTCAGGTAAGTTTGGTACCATACTTACTTATCCAAGACGTGTGGATCTTCAGGGCTCTTATTTTCATATTCTAGAAGTTCAAGAAAACTCTGCATATACCTGAAAAAAAGAGATACTGTGTTAGTTGCCTACCCTACATCCATCCTCCTTTCCCTTTTCCCTAGGAGTACATTAAATTGCCACCCAGGTATCCATCCAATCCCCTCCACTTGCCATGTAGCCCAAGTGCTTCCGGGGAAGCTGATACCATGCAAAGCTCCTGGGTGGCCCGGTTTTTCTCTGGGTAATCCTATTTCTCTTGTCACTAATTCCTAATTAGTCCGATAGTTCTGGCCTAAGCCTGTCACTGAGTCGCATTTCCCTGAACACAGGGATTGGCTCAGGAATGGACATCACTGCCTCGATTCAGGCCAGTAAAATAAGAGAGCAGACTTGCTGGCGGTCTTTGGGAGAGAAATTAACTTGCTCTGCTTTTGGGCAATGTGGTCCATGGATGTAAAGCCTGGAACTGCTGCAGCTATTCTGTCACCAGGAGAAAATCCAGCCAGAAAATGAAGCCGACCCCATGCAAAGTAGGGCCTTGATAATCTCGTGAATCTCTGAATCAAACCAACACCAAAACCTCATCCTATGGCTGGATCTTATAGTTACAATTTATTGCTTAAGCCAGGTTTAGTTGGATTTTCTGCTACTTGCTAACACACATGTCCTAACTGATCCACCAAGTCTATAGTTTGATTACCAAAAAAAGGGCACAGAAAATTTAAGAAGCACATGTGTGACCCTGAAGTGCATGCTAAGAACTTAGAACTAGGGGAGTTTCCTGGCGGTCCAGTGGTTAGGACGCGGTGCTTTCACTGCCACGGGCCTGGGTTCAATCCCTGGTTGGGGAACTAAGATCTTGCAAGCTGCATGGCACAGCAGGAAAAGGGGAAAAAAAAAAGAACCTAGAGCTAGAAATAAAGAAGGTTCCTTCTCAGAGTTAACCTAGTTTCATCAACATGTAATGAAGGAGAAAGAATTCCTCTTAGGCCCTCAGAAACAGCTTCTGGATTAAGAATACTGACATATCTCAGTCAGGGCCAGTGTAAGAAATAATATGTCCAACAAAGATCTGGAGGACAGAGGAAAAATGGGACTTAGAGAGGCACATTACAGTAGCAGCTACAGCCAGACTGGACCTGCCGGATCTGGTGGGGATTCAGAGATTCCAATTACTTAGAGGTGTATGAGCTCTGCTTTGGGTCTTAACATGTCCTGAAAAAATTATCCCTTATTCTAATTATTTCTAATAATTAATGACTACTAATCCTACTATCCCACCGTGGACAGAGGATAAGGGCACGCCAGTAACTAAAAATGACTGTTAAGCTTATAAATACATAAAGGACGTTTTATTAATCAGCCTCACCTGAACTTTGTGACAACGCATGATACTAAAGTATGTTCATTACTGGGTATATTTTTTTAAAAGCTTCTGGGCATATAAGGCTATGAATTAGACGTTGTTATAATCACTAAGTTAAACCACCCTGAGAGGCCACAGTCAGCCATCCACAGTGATGCCCTCTGCCCTGCCACATGTCAGCAGAATTTCAGGCAGGCATCCTATCCTTCCAAAAGGGGATAGTTCATTTAAAGGGCAAAGTCATAAATGGAAAGGAGTCAAAGATTATGCTGAGCTTCCTAGCCTGAAAGTCAAGAAAGCAAGGAGAACACTGACCGAGGTGGGCTTCACGGCCTGTTATACTTAAGATTTGCTTTCAAGAGGAAAAGGAAATGGCAAGTAAACACAATGCATGATCCTGAACTGGATTCATAAATCAGGGGTGGGGGTGGGGATTGCTTAAAAAGAAAAGCACTATTAGGACAACTGATGAAAGATAGTAGGGTCCACATATTAGATACTACTGTATCAATGTTAAATTTCCCAAATTGAATAATCAAACTGTGGTTTTCTAAGAGTTGTTCTAAGGAGATATACACTAAAGTATTTAGGGGTAAAGGGGCATGATGTGTACCATTAATCCAAATGGTTCAGAAAAAAAGTGTATTTTATGTGTGTATGTGTGTACCATACATATATATATATTGAGAGAAGGAGAGAGAATATGAATGAGAATGATAGAACAAATGTTGCCAAATGTTAACAATTAGTGAATCTGGGTGCAAGGATATGGGAATTCTTGCTACTAGTCTTGCAAACGCTTCTGTTAAATACGCAATTATTGGGCTTTCCTGGTGGCACAGTGGTTGAGAGTCCGCCTGCCGATGCAGGGGACACGGGTTCGTGCCCCGGTCTGGGAAGATCCCACATGCCGCGGAGCGGCTGGGCCCGTGAGCCATGGCCGCTGAGCCTGCGCGTCCGGAGCCTGTGCTCCTCAACGGGAGAGGCCACAACAGTGAGAGGCCCGCGTACCGCAAAAAAAAAAAAACAAAAAACCGCAATTATTTCAAAATTGAATGTTTAAAAAAGAAAGGGAAGAAGTAACATACACGTTTGCAATGGCTATGGAAGAGAAATAGTAAGGAGACCAAAAAAAAAAAAAAAAAAAAAGGAGCTGACTCAGTAATGTGAGTCAACAATTTGCCAGCAATTCACTCTGAATCCCCTGAAGTGATTTTTACATAAGTGATAGTAAATGTTTGACTGTCACTGCCACCATGACTGGGGACTTGAAAGTCAGCTAGCTTACCTAGAATTGCCAGCACAGTAGCTGGCCCCCAGGAGTGCTTATATACTTTCTGCTGGAAAATCTCTAATCATGGTCTTGGAGCAATAAAGAAGTCTCATGCAAACAAGTATTGCTGTTCCTGAAACAAGCTATGAGTTTATGGTAGAATCCAAGTGACCTTAAGATGGGAGCCATGGTCGCCACCTCTTTGAGCTTTCTGGGGTCCCGGGTCCCCTGCGCCTGCCTCGGTGAGGGGCTGCTGCTTGTCTGGGACAAGAACGGACCACCCAATAGAGTGTTTCTCAGACGATTCATTCTCAACCCTAAGAATTTTTTATAATCAGTATTACTGAGGAATGACTTGTTGAATGGCCATCTTCTTTCAGTAGCCCGGCCTCCGTTAATACTCTAGATGCCAACTAATTCATGGTTCCGCTCTCCCCATATCTGTCCACATCATTCCTGTCCCCTAAAGTGCTCTCCCTGTCCCTGTCAGTTCCACACCCCCACCGCACCAAGGGGCAGCACAGACCACAGTCTGCACCTCCCTCCCCCAGGCCCCCATGGCACCTCCTCAGTGCTGGCTTGAGAGCACTTTGTGCAACTGGCCTCCTGAACCCCTCCAGCTTTCTCCACGGGGACTTCTTCTTTGCTTGTAGAATACAGAGGAGACAAGCAAGCGCTTCTCAAATCTATGCAAATCCCTTTCTAAAAATACACCACCTGCTCTTCCCTCCTACCACTCACCCATCCCACTCTGCCTACTGAGTGGGCAGTTCAGTCACAAATTCAACTTCCTCAATTAGACAGCACGTGCTTTAAGCATCAGAGCTACACCTGACTGAATGCTAACATACTCTGTGAAGATAGTTCAGACTTTCATGGGGGAGATGAGGCACAGCAGGTTGCTCATATTTTTCACATGGGAGGTTCCCCTTTAAATGACTTAATTTGTCCTAAAATAAGTACTGTCTTCTAAAAACTTCTTTAAAAGGAAAACAGAAAAAAACACGGCAGAGACTGGATCAAAGCAGCAACATCCCCCCATCCAAAGAATTGCAGATCTGCTCACATGGGACACTGCATTGCTATTCTTTTATATTTTTTTTCTGTACTTTCCCATTTTCTTCAATGAAAAATCACATTTATAACCAGAAAAAAATTTGAAAAGTCGAGAAAGTGTCTAGTACCGTTGAAAAGTATTTTCCTTAGGACAATTATACACTGTCAGTTAAAATTTTAAAAAACCCAACTTTTAATTACCTGGGAAACCCAGCTATCCTGAATGACTCATTCCCACAAAAGCAGTACGTGTACTTGTAGGGAGAATGGTCCCAATGCCAAATGTTCAGAGCATTCTGGGTAGACCCATCTGAAGCCACACTATTTACTTACCAACTCTGAACCAATCCCACCGAAGGGCGGTTAAGCAAGTTATCTGGCAGAAGATTAACTTCTCTCATCGTGTTAGCCAGGCGCACAGGAAGCTCCTTTCGTAGGAACATATATGAAGTTTTCTCACACGCATTATCTCTCCCTATTAAGAGATGAAAAATGTTCCATGATTTTATAATCTAACAGATGGAATAATAAAATGTTCTCATGGTAGCCCAGTGACTGGTCGGGAAGAGAAAATTAAGTAATATTGCAGTCTCTAGTTAAATCTTTATCCTCTGAAATAGCAAGTTTAAGAAAATAATTTAATTAGAATAGAAAAAGAACATTTATTCCAAGAGGCAACCTTGAAAGCAGTGTTTTTCCCTCAGCACAAATACATCCCTAGTGTTACCAGTGGCGGTATAAAAGTAACCTCGGACAGAATCTGAATTTGTTTTCAAATGAACGCTGTGGGAAAACTGCCAAGTACAAAAGTAGGAGAACATGTAAATCCACTCCTGTTCACAGGGGTTTCCAGAAGGCAACAGACCCATTCATTCCACAACTATTCACCTACTGCGGGCCGACTGCTTCCTAAGATTTTCTTCGAATGTGTTTCTTCAGTGACCAGGAAGCAGCCACAGACCCCAGCTCTGACCGAGACACAGGACTCGGGAGGTGCCTGAGAAGCCAGCTCACAGGTGCCCTCAGAAATGGAGTGATGGACTACAGCATGTCCAAGAGGACGGAGATACAGTGTTGACTAGGAAGACAGAGCTCAGGGAGGGAGTCTTCTGTTGATTGCCTTGCGCTGGCTGTGCACACAATGTACACAACTAGGGCACAGTGAGAGAAAAGGTACCAGGCCACCTGAAAGAGGAACCCGAGCCCTTTCCCTGCTGCCACGTGACCAGAGCAGTTCCATGACTGGTCTTGCCCCCAAACTCCAACCTTGCTGTAAACCCGGTGATAGTTGGGGGATAGAGGATGTGATAGAAAAGACATGAGCTTTGGGGACAAAAATGTGCTTCAGCCTCAACTTCTCCATTTACCCTTGGTAAGCTTCTTAACTTCTGAGGCTCAGCTGCCTTCATCTGTAAAATGGGGATGAAACGTCAGTTTTGATAAAGAGTACATGTGACAACATGTATGGAGCCTGATGCAGATCAAGTGTTCAGCGAACATTAGTTCTTCTTCTGTCCTCTGTGATACTGATGGATCTGTCCCAACTCTCTCACATTCGGATAGGGCTGCCTGATGCCCCATATTCCCTGGAGGCCGCTGGGAACTAGGCAACCTCGGGGCCAAGCCCAGAGAGAGGGAAGCAGGGCTTACCGAGCGATCTTCTCCTCCAAACTCTCCTCTTTCTTCCAAATGTGATGAAGGCAGCAATAGAGATTCAGAAGTAAATCCATTCTAACACTTCCAGCCAAATTCTTTCCTGTCCTCACGGAATAAGACTGGAAATAAAAGAACCCACTGTTTTGGGGTTTTTTTGGCCAAACCGTGCTGCATGTGGGATCATAGTTTCCTGACCAGGGATTGAACACGTGCCCCCCCTGCACTGGAAGCGTGGAGTCTTAACCACTGGGCCACCAGGGAAGTCCCATAGAATCCACTTTTGAGAGTCATCTGCAGAACCTGAAGAACCTCTTCCCTCCACTGCCCCCTGCCCCCCTTCTCCATTTCCAAAAAAGTCAGAATAAAAGATTAAATTCTTAACCCATCCCTCATTTACCTCATTCGAAGTGAGTAGTATATTGAAGGCCTCCAGTAAATATTTAATCAATAACTCTGCCTTTGCCTTTTCTCCTAAGGGAAATACTCCAAAAAAGGAAGAGGAGTGTAACATCTCAGCAATCACCTTCCAACACTTACTCCATACACATTCATTTGGCCTTAGATGATTAACACTTAAGATGATTCAGGCTGCTTTGCTTTAGATTTTATATACATATATATATATATATATATATATATATATATATATATATATAATTCCTAAAATGTTCTGTATATAATTTTTATGGATGAATCATTTTAAGTGCACTAAAACTGCTGATATTTCAAAACTCAGAATGAACCTCATTATAAAATGAAGGACCTATTATCTAAGTTAAAATGTGCATGTACGGTTGCACATACCAGGAGAAATACCTTGTATCCTGGTTAAATAGAAAGGACATTTTTTTAAAAAAAAAGCACAAAAAAAATGATGGCGGAGAAGGAAGTTAGGGAATGGGGAAGAAGCGAGAACCCTGTGGTGTTGAACTGGAACTGGAAATAGCAGTATGACCTTAGGATTCTGAAAAATTATCTGAGTTTTTAGGGGTACTGAAAGTTGACATGCTTAAACCTCCACATCCAGAGCACATGAGGAGCAGCACATCAGCAGCATGGTGGGGGGCGTGGGGCTGGGGGTGGGAGTAGGGTGAAGAGGGAGGGTCGGGGAAGTGACAGTGGTCTGGCAGGTGCCAGGTGGTGAGAGGCAGTCAGGTGCACGTCTCTTCTGGAAATCCACAGGGCTAGACGGCTTTCAGAATTGAAAGGTTTTCAGTTTTAAAAAGAGTACGTGCATCCATTGCGTGAAACAGTCTACTCCACAGACACAGTGCAGCTACAGCGCAATCTGTGAACGTCGACACTGAGCAGGGGAAGACCACGGCCCCCAAATCACTGCAGGCCAGGTTTTGCCACGGACTTAGTTTGGGCAGCAAAGGTATAAAAAAAGAACTTCAATTTTTTGAGCTTTTTGGACTTCAGAATTCAGATAAAAAGACTGCAGTCTGGCAGAACAGTAATGCCGAGATCAGATGCCAGAGTTAGACTTGGCTTTGAATCCTGTCCTGAGCATCCACTGGCTTTGTGAACACCGGCAAATGTCATTACACGTGAAAGCCTCGGTGTAGCCATCTATAAAATAAGAACAGGACCGATTTCACAGAGGTTGCAGCAAGGGTTAAAAAGCATTTAACATTTAACATGAACAGGTTCTTAAAACTGAGAAGAGGGGGCTCATTAAATCGCAATCACTAATGATGCCGGCTTGTATAAAGCAGAGCAGCCCAAGGCCATGGGGTGCCAGATCAAACAGTCTGATGCTCACTAAGCCCTGAGAGCGTGACTGCATTCTGGTTCAGCGCGGTCGCCTGTGCTCATTTGATGATTCTACATAATTAAAAAAGGATTAAAGTATGTTCCATGTCCCTACCATCCAATTTTATTTATTTTAAAATAAAGGCCTTGGTGCTTCCATTGGTCAACTCTGCACTAACTGGAAGACTCAACTAACTACTAGGCGTGGCCTGAAATAACCAAAATTTCAGGCAGCATTTATTCTAGGCTTCTTGGATTATCAGCCTTTCATAAACTAGTGTTGAAAGAAACTTTGTCTCTATACCCCCACCACCCCACCCCCGCCCCCAGTGGCACTGATTAGACTGCCTCACCTGTGGGAGTGTCTCAATGATTTACTGGAAGAATAGAGAATACTTTCAGAAGTTTGTATCTTTAAAAAAAAGAGTGCCTGCAAAATCTCAGGTTTTGCCTCCTACATTGTAATTTAGCTTTAGAGACGAATTCTTTGTACTCAGATACCTTAATTATACATCAGCTTAAACAGGGGGATAAGTCTTTTTTAGTTAATTAGTAAGCCTAAAAATAAATATGAAATGCCTGATTTTTTTTAACCTTCCTGTGGTTTTCCTCATATAAGTTGAAAGTATTTTATCTTATGTATTAATGTTAAATATTCAGTTTAAATCAAAGGGTTCCAACAATCCTGTTTTTAGTTAACTTACCAAAAAGAAACTTTTGGTTTTAACTGAATGTCCTCTCAAAAGGGTTCTGTTTTTCTAAGGCTTCTGGCATATTGAGTATTTTCCAGTTATTCTTCCCAGTCATTTGACTTCATTTTTTCCCCGCTTACTTGGCTTCTCTACATTCCTTAATTTTGATTTTCTATTTTTATTCTGCATTTCTCCATATACTTCATCTTATTCAAATTTACCGATTAAAATTTTCCCTAGTATCAGTTCAGAAAAAGATGAAGAAGCAGTGTGTGAGAGGCATGGAAAATTCTGATTTCGTGAACGCAAATAAGTCATTGGCTTAAATACACTTGTGTTATTTCTTCAGTTTTTCTTCCTCTTTTGATGACCCTTTAATTCTCTTCTGTTTTCCGTTTGTTTTTCGTACTTTGCCCTTTCACTGAGAAGTCGGAGACAATTACTACATTTGCAAAAGGTATGACTGGCTTTGTCTAGAAAGGTTCTAAATGGCTTTCCAGTTCACCAAGACACAGGATAAATAGACACAGAAACACAAATGACTTTTTTTTTTAATTGGGGTATAGTTGTTTTACAATGTTTTGTTAGTTTCAGTAGATTCACAGCGAAGTCAATCAGCCATATGTATACATATATCCCCTCTTTTTTGGATTTCCTTCCCATTTAGGTCACCACAGAGCACTAAGTAGACACAAATGAGTTTTGGGTTTTCTTTTTTCCCCATAAATGACTTCTGATTTAATACGGGGAGCCCTCTCAGTGATGGTCACTGATAAGAAAGGAGCATTTGACCAGCCTTCTGAGAGCAAGAGTTCCGACTTTATTCTTTATACCTGGTTTCCACAGTGGCATGTATTTCTGGTGAATCTCTAATCCTCTTTTCGACTAATTTACAGGAAGCAGAAAAAACAACTATTTCTTCGGTTAATGAAGTGACCTGATAATGTATCTTATAATTAAAGCAGAGAGCTGAGCACACGCCTCCCAAAAATGTAGTCTCCTGTCTGGATTACTTGAAGGCTATCTTTATCCACATCTTTCAGCTTTAAGGCTTGGTGGGGGATGTTTTAGGAGTGTAAGCAAGGGAATCAGGGAGTGGAAAAGGAGGGCAAAAAATGGAAAAATTACCAGCAAGGCACTAAAACCCAACAGAATGATCAACTCATTCTAATAATGCTGCTTTTTCTAATTACTGTCAATTAAACGTTTGAGTTTACAATGTATTTTTACCACTAACCATGTTAAAATGGGTAAAATATAACTGAGAAAATAATATTTCAGGGGCAGCTCTTTGATTTTGCTTCAGTTGTATTTATAAGATTTCAATCTTTTGACAACATTGAATTTTAGCATAAGTAATTTATTCTCAAACTTACCAGGGCTATAAACAATAATTAACTGAATAGTCTTTCAGAAGACACAATCTTAAGTGTGAATGGAGAGCTACCAAATGATTGTGAATACCCTTCAAAAGAATCCCCCCTCTTTCTTTAGCTTCATTTATACTTTGAAAATGTTTGTTTTACTCCATGTCCAGAAATACTATTTCACTGCCTGGGAAGTTTAACAGTTTTCCTTTGTTTGGGAAAACTTATTTCTGAATTTAAAGAGATCAAAATAGGTAGTGGGTTTGGAGTCTACCAAACTTGAGGCTGCATCCACTCTAGGCCGGGCCATTTGGGTTAGTATTACTAACAGCAAGCCAGAAACTTCAGAGCCAAAGAGCCAAAGATCAGGTATTTCACACACACCTCATTCCCTATCAAACTCAATGCCCCAACAACATGCAGCTATTACACTATTTCTTTCAGCCCCATGTCTATTTATTATGTTCATAGATGCTGTGGGTCAGGAATTGAGATAAGACTCAGGAGGGAAGGCTGGTCTGGGACCTCAGCTGGGAAAACTTAAACGTTGGAAGAGTGACTGGACGGTGGGGGCTGGAACTATCTGAAGGCTTCCAGCTCACATATCTGACCCTTGGGCCGATTACTTACTGACTGAGATTGCCTACTGAAGCATCGTCAGGTGGCCTCTCCATGGGCTTCCTCACAGCATGGCGGCCTTGGGCTGGTTGGATTCCTGTATGGCTTCAGTAAACAAGGCAGAGGCTGCATGGCCTTTTATGACCCAGCCACAGAAGTCACACAGCTAGTCCCCTTCTGCCATACTCAACTGTTCTAAGCAACCGTAGCCTGCCCAGACTCCAGGGGGAAGGGATTAGACCCCCTGCGTTGGTGGAGGGCTGGCAAGGGCACATCATAGAAAAGCCTTGTCAGGGCCATCTTTGGAAAACGCCATCTGCCCCAAGATGTTCATAAGGAGGTGTACAAGATGATTTATTTCTCACATTATACTTTAAAGCACTCTTCTACTACCTGAATTTGTTTTCTCTGGAGTCACTTTGGGGCCATTTATTTATGTTAGTTTCTCTTGCTGTAGGCTTCCCTCAGATGGCAGGTGATCCTTGCTTGTTCAGTGAGGCAGCCTAAGGACTAAGTGAGTACCCAAACACCTGATTACACAGGGCTTTGGGGTGGGGTCCTAACACCACACCAGCTTCCCTTATTCTCCTTAAACAGTTCTTTCAGTGTCTTTGGAGAAGAACCCCCTCCTTGCCCTTCACTTGGCCTAGGGGTAACTGCCTGCCTATTAATGTTCTGATGATCAGGATGGAGGGCAACCCTTCTGTTTGCAGACTTCGGGTTCACTCTCCAATTTTCACCCAGCCAGTCCTACCTGTCACTCCTGCCCTCTATCCCTGGTGCTGCATTACTGAGGTAGAAGCCCCTCCTGGGGACACAGTGCCTCCTGAGTATGTTCTAGACCCCAACTATCCAATATAGGAGCCATGAGCCATTAGAGGAAATGTGAATATTCAATTATATTATAATATCAATGATAAATTCACTGTGATAACTGTATCATGGCTATTAGGAAAGTACTCTCATGCTTAGGATATATATGTAAGTATGTAGAGGTAGTCATTACATCTGCAACTTACTCTCAAGATGGTTCAGCCAAAAAGGTGTATATAGAGAGGGAGGGAAGGAGATACAGATAGGGGTGGATGGAAGGGGGAAGAAGCAAATAGAGCAAAGTAACTGGTGAATCTAGGTGCTAAACATGGGTGTTTACTGTTCTTATCATTTTTCCTGAGGTCTGAAAATTTTCCAAATAAAAGGTTTGGGAGAGACACTGTAAACAATCTAAGTATCCAACAATAAGGGAATAGTCAAATAAATTACAATATTGCATATTTACATAGGGAAATATGCAGTAATTTAAAAGCTTTTAAAACTCAACAACAAAAAAAACCAAACAACCCTATCCAAAAATGAGCAGAAGACCGAAAGAGATATTTCTCCAAAGGCATACAGATGGCCAATAGGCACATGAAAAGATGCTCAACATCACTAATTATTAAAGAAATGCAAATCAAAACTACAATGAGGTATCACCTCACACCAGTAAGAATGGCCATCATTAAAAAGTCTACAGGGCTTCCCTGGTGGCGCAGTGGTTGAGAGTCCGCCTGCCGATGCAGGGGACAAGGGTTCGTGCCCCGGTCCGGGAAGATCCCACATGCCGCGGAGCGGCTGGTCCCGTGAGCCATGGCTGCTGAGCCTGCGCGTCCGGAGCCTGTGCTCCGCAACGGGAGAGGCCACAACAGTGAGAGGCCCGCATACCGCAAAAAACAAAAACAAAACAAAACAAAACAAAAAAAAAAAAAAAAAAAGTCTACAAATGACAAATGCTGGAGAGGAGGTGGAGAAAAGGAAACCCTTGTACACTGTTGATGGGAATGTAAGTTGGTGCAGCCACTATGGAAAACAGTATGGAGGTTCCTCTGAAAGCTAAAAACAGAATTACCATATGATCCAGCAATCCCACTCCTTGGCATATATCTGGACGAAACTATAATTCAAAAAGATACATCTACCCCTATGTTCATAGCAGCACTATTCACAACAGCCAAGACGTGGAATCAACCTAAATATCCATCGACAGATGAATGGGTAAAGAAGATGTGGTATATATATACAATGGAATACTACTCAGCCATAAAAAGAACGAAATAATGCCATGTGCAGCAACATGGATGGACCTAGAGATTATCATACTGAATGAAGTCAGACAGACAAATACCATATGGTATCACTTATATGTGGAATCTAAAATATGACAAATGGGGACTTCCCTGGTGGCACAGTGGTTAAGAATCCGCCTACCAATGCAGGGGACACGGGTTTGAGCCCTGGTCCGGGAAGATCCCACATGCTGTGGAGCAACTAAGCCCCTGCGTCACAACTACTGAGCCTGTGCTCTAGAGCCCGTGAGCCACAGCTATTGAGCCCGCGTGCCACAACTACTGAAGCCCACGTGCCTAGAGTCCATGCTCCACAACACGAGAAGCCACCACAATGAGAAGCCCGTGCACCACTACAAAGAGTAGCCCCCGCTCGCCGCAACTAGAGAAAGCCCACGCACAGCAACAAAGACCCAACACAGCCAAAAATAAATAAATAAGTAAATAATTTTTTTTAAATATGACAAATGAACCTATCTACAAAATGGAAACAGACTCAAGGACATAGAGAACAGACTGCTGGTTACCAAGGGGAAGGGGGTTGAGGTGAGCACATGTGAGCTTTTATACATGGAATGCATAAACAACAAGGGCCTACCGTACAGCACAGAGAACTATATTCAATATCCTATGATAGGGACTTCCCTGGTGGCCCAGTGGTAAAGCATCTGCCTTCCAATGCAGGGGACACGGGTTCAATCCCTGGTCAGAGACCTAAGATCCCACATGCCGCGGGGAAACTAAGCCCGTGTGCAACTACTGAGCTTGTGCACCTCAACAGAGAGCCTGCATGCCGCAAACTACAGAGCCCACGTGCTCTGGAGCCTGCGTGCCACAACTAGAGAGAGAAAACCCGCATGCCACACCTAGAGAGAAGCCCGTGTACCGCAACAAAGACCTAAAGCAGCCAAAAAAATAATAAAAGAAAATAAATAAAAGTAAATATTTTTAAAAATCCTATGATAAACCGTAATGGAAAAGAATATTTTAAAAAAGAACGTATATATGTGTAACTGAATCACTTTGTTGTACAACAGAAATTAACACATTGTAAATCAACTATACTTCAATTTTTAAAAAATGAGTTTTTAAAGAAAAAAGCAGTCTTCTGAAAAAGGTCTTCCTATAACTAGAGCCGTTCTATTATTTTAAAGAAAAACATCCTACTAGAGCCATTCTATTCTAAAAACAAAGAAACAAACAAAAATCTCATACAGAACGTGCTACTATATGCAGATCTTCCTAATGGGGGCTGAAGCCCATGCTACTCTTCATGTAATGGTTTTTGATGCTCTTGTTAAGAAAAGAGGGTACAGGGTGATCATGACAGGGTTCTTAATTAAGGTAAGTGAGGGTTACTGGGTCCTTCCCTGAAGGAGATCTGTGTCTGTGCTGAGGGAACATGAGCGACAACCGCTAGTACCTTGATCCTCTCTCTTGAGAGATCCTATTTGTTGACTCTTTTGAAATATATGTATCCATGAACAGATTAGTGAGAAACCTGCCCCTGTGTGTGCCAGATAAGGCCAAACCAAGTTGTGAGTAGATTTCACCATGGGCCCACAATTTGTGCCCTTGGCTTGGGCAACCCCTCTGTCATCACCCCCAGTCACTGAGGTCTATGTCCCATGGATCCCAAGATTCCTCAAAAGACTGAACAGTCCATCAGCACAATACCTGGCACATTGTAGGTGTTTAATATTTCCTGATTAGAACTGAAAATTAAAATACCTAGTAAGTTTCACTATAAATTTACAATAGCAAATAAAATTCAGGGGTTCAAGATAATATTTGCTGGCCAATGGTAAATTCCTCTAATAGATCACTTCATTCTGTATATCTGGTTAGGGGTATTCCAATCTTTATAGTTAGGGGAAGAAGAGCCAAAAGGTAGACAGGAAGGTGATGATATAAAGTGACAGTAATTGTCAATATTGTGTGTCAGGCCAGAGAGTGGAGAGAAAAGGCAAGGATGTGTTGAGAACTGACATCACAAATAGAGCTTTGACCAGCTAAAGCATATGAGTAGCACTCATAGCCAAAGCCACCACACACATCCACATCACCCTAATTCCAGAAAGGAGTTTAGGATCTAGTCCTAACGGTGGATTACAGAATGTCTTGTTGTCATGGAAGCAGGAACAGTTAAGTAAACGCCACACTGTACTCATCGTTGAGGTTAATTGAAGCAAAACCTTAAGTTAACCATTACAGTGAATGAAGAAGATCCAAAGCCAGTCACGCTCAAAAGCACAAATGAGCTGAAAGTGCTATGTTTCTTGGAAAATGATCAGTTTATATAGCTGGGACCTTCAGCCAACAAACTTTAAGATAATTAACATTCAAGGTTAAGAGCTCCCTATGCAGTTTTCATTCTTAGAGGAAGCTGACTTTGTCCAGGTTAATGCTGTGTCACTAACTTCCCATAACAAAAGCAGAGCCAACAGCTACTGAGCACCTACCATGTGCCATGCGCTGTGCTGCATGTTCTCAAGTTCATGGGTGCAACAGGCCTATGATTTGATGCTATCGTTTCCATTTTGTAGATCAGGACATTGAAGTGTAGTGGGATTAAGTGATTTGCCCAAGCTCGCACTGGTGGTAGGCACCAGAAACCAAGCCTTGAGTACAAGTCCACATAGACCCGTTATCATATTTCCAGAGGGAGACAATAGGCTAACAAGACAATAAACTAACAAGTGTGGGTCCTCAGAATAAAAATTGTTTCTAGTGTAAGTAAATGAAGGAGGTAGCAATCTGATAGCTCCGAAATGATAAGACTAGACAAACATTAGACTGTGCAATTTCCAGATTGTCTAAAAGAACAAATTTAGACAAGACCCCAAGCATTACTAATAGAGACTCTATTTGCTAGAAAGAATTGCACTGTGGCAAATGGTATATTATGTGGTAAGAAAGGGTATGTTAAGTTGAAAGAAAAAAAGCATACATTTAAAAGCTCAACCGACCTGCATTTTAACTGTGGTTTTGCTCCTAACTTTGCTTAGGCAAGATACTTAAATCATCTAAGCTTCAGCGTCTTCATCCAAAAAATGGAAACATCTATTTCACCTGGATGCTGTGAGAATTACAGCTACATCTAACTACTATTGTGTCTGGTGGAGAGCGGTACACAAATTTAAGTTCCCTTCGCCTCCTAGAAAGAATAATTTCTGGCTCACTTTGGAAGAGGCAGCCAAGATGTTAGGTCAACAACTAGCTGATGCTTTGGGCACTCTCTTCATTACTCGGGGCTTCTACTTTCTCATGTGTAAAACTGGGGAGGTTGGACAGATGATCACTAAGCTCAGGCTCCCACTGAATCAATCTATGAGGATAAGATTTTGGTTTGTACACTTTACAGTTATTTATCCTACACCAACCTTGCCTAATGTACATTCTGGGACAACTCTGGAGAGAGCATTGCTAGGAGTGAGTAGCCAATGAAAGGAGCTAGAAATCAAGAAAAAGAGCACATACATTATAGTTGTTTTCTACCGAAAAACTAAGAAAGAAACAAAGAAAGCCTCCAAGGATGCTCTGGATAAAGGACAATTGGGTTGACACTTCACACATACCCAGAAACCACTTCTATTACACGAATCTCCAAGGGAGAGGTAGAGAAAGCATGCCAAAAACTCATGGGATGCATGCATTTTGGATAGACTATATATATTGACATATTTGTCTCAACTTCTCATTTACCTATAAGCCCCTCAAAGGCAGAAACTAAGCCTCGACAATTCCCCAGTGCTTCTTTTTCCACCCCATTCCGAATCCAGAAAGTTCAACAAATGCTGATGGACTCCTGGGAATTCCCTGGCGGTCCAGTGGTTAGGACTCAGTGCTTTCACTGCTGAGGGCCCGGGTTCAATCCCAGGTTGGGGAACGAAGATCCCTCAAGCTGCACAGCGCAGCCAAAAAAAAAAAAAAAAAAAAATGCTAATGGACGCCTAAACTCCCTAAGTGTTAACCTTCAGCATCTCACAGACTTTATCCCCTAAAGTAGTTCACAGCTCTTGGGCAAAATTTTTACCAGATCTAACACAGTTCTTAACTCTGGAAGCACATTATAGTCAGCTGGGTAAGTCGTCAAAAATACCAGCACCTAGACCCTACCTTCAGAAATTGATGTAATTGGCTTCTACAGGGTGAGGGTGGGGGAACAGGTGGCACTAACTTTAGAAGCTCCCCAGATGATTCTCACAAGCACCCAGGACTGAGATCCACTGACTAGCATCTAATCACAGGAAATTCAACAAGGGAATAAACCAAAGAACTCCTCAGGCTCAGACAGTGGCTATTAAGCATCCCCAACTTTTTCACTGACCCATCTATTTTTAGTCTCTATTTTCATGTTTGAGTTTTGTTTCAGCCTCCTAGGAAACTGACCACACTTGAGCACATTACATGACCAATATAGGAATGTTAATATAGCAATGACACTTTGCTTTCTATTTCATCTCAGAAGAGGAGAAATTAACCAAATTTATACAAAGTGCACAGTCAAGTATTAAGGAATATCTGCTACCAAGCTTAAGGAAACACTGTACTCTTCTAGAACAGATCCAAGGAAAGGTTCAGGTAAACCCTTAGTATGCTCTGGTCAATGAAGATGTAATAATTTGTTGGGAAAAGATATGTATGTTACACGTTTGAAAGGGCCCTACTGTCTTCCGGCCAACAACACATGGGAATACTTAACTTCATGCTTTGAGAAAATGTTAAGAGATACGTAGCAATTTATTCCCAACAGTGAAACTATTATATACTGACTTCCATGCCCTAGTAAGAAAGAAAGAAACACTCGTACAACTCAAATGGTTGAGTGGAATCAGAGGTCAAGTCTAAGACTGAAAATAAAATCACAACTGCTTGGGTGATGCTTAGGGAAATAATCTACCGAGTTAGAATCCCAAATATTCAATCACAGGGAATGTAAATATCGACCTGTGTAATATATAATACATAGTTTGCTGTAATTTTTGTGCCATTCATTACAGCAGAAAGAATAATCTCAGTCAAGATGAGACAATGACTAGGAAACGAGTTCTCGAGGGATATGAAGGGCAATCAAACCCAGCTCTGCCACAAATATGGCGAAACGGGCTACCTGAAGATGCTTCCAGGCTAGTTTCAATGAACGCCAGGTACCCCATCCACAGTTCCCTTAGCACATTTTCTATAAGTTTAGCTAATTTACCAAGAAGAATAAGTGGGCAAGAACAGCGAGAATTTCTAAAAATCTAAAGTAATAAATAAGGAGCTGCCACCACCAAATTTTAACAAAAACTACAAGGCAAAAGTTATCATATGATATTTAGTTGAAATCAGAAAAGTTGTCCTTTTGGAGAGAATCCACAACTATAAACTATTCTGTGAACTTTGTGATAAAACAGCAACAAGACAGAAAGATGTGAGGTCTTAATAGTTGTTGCTATGCAAATGGACAGCAGAACAGAGTAAAAGTGAGTTGACTGCAAACGTCCCAACAGAGATGGCAACAAATTCCAGAGGGATTTAGTGGTAATTTACATACTGCTCTAGGTGATAAATCTGACCATGATAAAAGCATTGTAAATGACTGGGTATATTAAAACTCAGACTGTGCACTAAATAAAAAGGAAACCAATAATCAGTGTCAACATATGTAAATATATGGGCAAAAGATGTAACGCTATCACCAAAAAATGGATGGAAGAATTAGAGGTGATATTCTTTCCGAACGCCTTTAGTTGTATACTTTGATAATTACTTTACCAAAGAAGGGAGCACAAGAGGAAACAATAGATATACAGCACAATAGCTTACTATGCCAAGTAGACACAGGGAGTGCATGCAAATGATTAAAACTCCCGAGTCCAGTTACTAAATGGTCAAGGGCACTTCACACACAACAAAATGCACAAAATAAACCCACAAGGGGAAAAAATAAAACTTTTAGCTTCTATGTTACCTATTATACAATTGAAGTCATAAAACCTCATTTTGGCAGGGCTGTGGAGAAACCGGTAAACTTAAACTTTGGTGACAGCCCTAGAGATTAAAACTATAAAATCCCTCCAAGCCTTTCACATGGTAATTCCACATAGGGGCACATACCCTATAGGTAAGCCACCGATCACCTGGAAAAGTCTTAGCTACCCCAAAAGTCACACTCCAGATAGCCAAGTTTTACTGTTACTAGCATGCGGGACAAACAGAGCTTTATCATTTAAATGCCAATTAACAGCAATCACTGCACACTTCTTTAACAAGGAGCCAAACTGTCTTAGACTAGAGGTCCAAACTTTCTGTAAAGGGCCAGATGGTAAACATTTTGGCGTTGTGGGCCAAATCGTCTCTGTGGCAACTACTCAACCCTGCTGTTGCAGAGGTACAGAAGCCACATATGCTATGTAATCAATGGGCATGGCTGTGGTCCAATAAAACTTTATTTACAAAAATAGGTGCTGCCAAAAGCCAGAGCATATGCAACACAAAGACTGAACGCTAACAGAAACTATCAACTTTGGGTGATAATGATGGATCAGTGTTGGTTCATCAGCTGTAACAAACGTCCCACACTGGTGTACGGGAGTTCCCTGTACTTTCTGCCCGTATTTGCTGTGAACCTAAAACTACTCTTAAAAATACAGTCTGTTAATTGTAACACAAAAACAGGTGGCTGGCCCTCGGGCTATAGTTCGATAACCTGTCTTAGACTATGGCATTCAAAAAAAAAAAAAAAGGATTTGCCCAACTCTGGAATCAGATAATCATGGAAGTAAAATAATAGAATGCACGTAAAATGAAAAGGAAAAGTGGTGATATTTTCTGATTCCATCCAGTAATAAGACCATGGTTTCCCAAATCTTTTCAACAATCTGATCAACTTCCCGAAGTTTAATGGGACGAAACCACTCAGTCATCAATAGGTCAGGACGTGTGGCCATGTCTCCCCTTCAGAAGCATACAAAACTGCCAAGAGAACGAACAAAGCTGGAACTACACCTTAAACGCTCAGAGCCTGATAAACCAGGTTAGGTTGAAATCCAGTCATATCAGATCTTTAGGGCCCAAAAGGCCAATTTTTCTTTAAATTTAAATATTGATCAAGGTGCATTAAGCCACGTTAGATATCTTTACCCTAAATGAAATTGTACTCTTCCCCTTTAATTCTGAATCATTAGCTTCTGTCTCTAAACAGATTAGTCTAATTCTTGGCAACTCCTCACAGTAGAAGAACATCACCTCTTACAGAAAAGGTGTGTCATGTACATATATGTAAAGGTACAAAATGTACACACTCAAAAACAAAATGCCATTGCTTCTCTCTTTTCCTAACACAATTTAAAAAAAACAAAACCCCAAAAATCTCCTCATTTTCTCCAGAAACAAAACCACTCTTCTCCCCAGTAGTAATCAGGCTTTAAGGAGCGTGACTTACAAACTCAAGGCTTTCCGAAGCAGTCATTTGCAACCAAAGTCAACTTCGCAGTGGATACTGGAATCTTAAAATACTTTCTAAGGAAAACAGAGGGCAGCTGGGCCTTCAAACCTCAAGAAGAGTAAAAACAGGGAAACTGGTTGCTGCCTTCTAATAGCTAAAGGCTCCAAGGTTCAGAGAACCAGTGTAATTATGATAGAAATCTTTTCTGTGAAAAGAAGACAGAGTTGTCAGACAACCTATTGTCAGACAACCTATCTTCTGGTGGTTTTATTTCAGAGATGCTATATTTAAATGTGGGGACATTACAGAAGTTTAGACCTATGTAACAACTGACTAAATTAAAGTGACATAATGTTTAACAACCTTTAGATGGAGTCAATAATCACCACTTATGAAGCGCCCACTCTGGGCAGAAAGCAAACAGCCGAGGAAGCTGTGAGAAGGGTACAAAGAACAGGTGAGTGCCTACCCTCTGGAAAGAGACAGTTTAGAATAAAATCAAAGAACAGGAGCCAGAAGCAAATATGTTTAATACAAGTGCAGCTGTGCAAAAGACGAGTGCAAAGGAACTGGGAAATAAAACAGAAAGTCAGTCTGTAGGGAGCGGATCAGAGTGATTAATGAAGGAACCTGAAGTGGAGAGGGTAAAGCTGAAAGATGAAAAGCATGTCCAGATGAAAATGTGAATCATTTCCTATGAACTCATTCAAGATTCAGAAGGTTCTATCTTTAAGTTATGTCATACAGTCCAAGTTCTCCTTTTCTTACATCGCTAAGAGAACTTTAAATTCTTAACAACCACTTAACAGAAAGACCTCAAGCTTTTGCAAACATCACAAAGAACCACGGTAAAGTTAACTGCCATTCAAAGACAGTTAATTGGTCCAAAACTCCTGAGAGCAACAGGTTTACAGGAAAAAAAGAGTAAAAGTTATACTGAGAAATAAAATCAATAAATGTTTATTCTGAACATTAAAATGTGATATTTCTATTACTCCTTATAAGGAGTTAATATATACTGTCTGAAGCCTCACTGTCCAATAGAAACCTGTGAGCCACACATGTAATTTTAAACTTCCTAGCAGCCATATGAACATAAAAAGAAACAGGTGAAATTTTTGATGTTTTATTTAATGCAACATACCCAAAAAAATTACCATTTCAACGTGGAATCAATACAGAAACATACTGAGATATTTTAGTATTTTTTATATTAAGTCTTTGAAATCCAGTGTGTGTCATACTAACATCTCAATTCAAAAGCTAAATTTCTATCAGAAATAATTGGCCCATAATTAGATTTCATCAAATTTAAAGTTAAGGTAGATTCACATATCCAAACTGTTCTAACACACTTAAAAGTTTTCAATTAACTGAATCAAGTGTCACTTTTAAGTTTAAATGTAAATTAAATCAATTCAGTTTCTCAGTCACAACAGCCACATTTCAAGGGCTCAATAGGTTCAACTGGCTAGTGGTGACATATTGGACAAAGAAAGTCTAAATAAATCAGTAGAAAGATAATCCCTGGAACCAAAAATTCAAACCTAATTACTAAAAGAAATATAACAAAACAAAGCAAGATATATAATATGGTAGAAAAATTACAGGTATTAAAAACATAAAGTGAAAGAAAATTATAGATGTTTATCGTTACAGATGACAGATCTGTCATAGCAGTAATATAAACTGGTTAAACTTAACCACATAAAAGAAAAAGTCTGACTCACAAAGCAAAACCCAGCTTTATACTACATTTCAAGAAATTCAGAAATGCTCTAGCAGAAAATGAAAACAAGAGGCAGATAGGGCTCCGGATCTCAATGTCACATAAGGATGAATCCAGGCCAAAAAGCACTGAACTAGTCAAAGGGCAGCACTCTGCACCCTAAAGCGTGCATCTCGAAATGACAATTAAGGATATCTAAGCAGCAAATGTAACATTAACAGGCACAAAGCAAAAACCATAGACAATATCTGGGGAAACAGAATCGGATTATTAGGAGACCTGAACTTCTTTTGACCCATGACAGATCCAGTAGATTAAAAAAAGCAAAGGTATAGAAAACCCAAATAATATAATTAATATGGTAGATTTGATATATGAAGCTCTGTAACCTGAGAAGAGAACATAACCTTCTTTTTGCTGCCCAAGGAACAGTGACAGGAAATGAACACAGATTGGACTACAAAGCAAACATCAATAAATTAAAGAAATGATTCCGATAACATTCTCTGATCACAATGCAGCAAAACTAAAAATCAACAAAATTAAAATACAGGGTGCACTTCTGCTGGAAATTTAAAAACTCAAGTCTTGGGACTTCCCTGGTGGCACAGTGGTTGGGAGTCCGCCTTGTCAATGCAGGGGACATGGGTTCGAGCCCTGGTCCGGGAAGATCCCACATGCCACGGAGCAACTAAGCCCATGCGCCACAACTACTGAGCCTGCGCTCCAGAGCCCGCGAGCCACAACTACTGAGCCCGCGTGCCACAACTACTGAGCCCGCGTGCCACAACTACTGAAGCCCGTGCGCCTAGAGCCCGTGCTCCGCAACAAGAGAAGCCACCGCAATGAGAAGCCCGCGCGCCACAACGAAGAGTAGCCCCCCGCTTGCCTCAACGAGAGAAAGCCCGCACGCAGCAACGAAGGCCCAACGCAGCCAATAAATAAATAAATTTATAATAAAATAAAATAGGGGCTTCCCTGGTGGCGCAGTAGTTGAGAGTCCGCCTGCCGACGCAGGGGACACGGGTTCGTGCCCCGGTCTGGGAAGATCCCACATGCCGCGGAGCGGCTGGGCCCGTGAGCCATGGCCGCTGAGCTTGCGCGTCCGGAGCCTGTGCTCTGCAACAGGAGAGGCCACAACAGTGAGAGGCCCGCGTACCACAAAAAAAAATAAAATAAAAATAAAATAAAATAAAATAAAATAAAATAAAACTCAAGTCTTAGTTCACACAAGAATAAAAACCTGAAGATGCAGAAGAGCTGGGAAGAAAAAGCATCAAACACTATACACATCAGCTGCTAAAGCAGTGTTCAGAGGAATGCCTGTAGCCTTAAATACTGAAATAAACAACAAAGAAGAAATGAATTTTGCCGTTCAAAAAGAAAAAAAAAATAACACTGAGCACTTGAGGGGGAATTAATAAAATCAAAGTAGACATTAATGAACTAGAAAACAAAAGTCATAAAGCTAATAAGTGAATCCAATCATATAAACCAACAACTAATCTAAACACAAAAGAGGGGGAGAATATAGAAGGAATAAAGGGGGAACAGCCACAGAGAAAATTAAGACTAATTACTATCTCAGCTATGCAAACTGGCTTTAAAACCTTGATGACTAGGATAATTTTCTAGAGAAATACATGAAAATGGATTCTAGAAGAGATAGAAAATCTATCCAGATCAATACCACAGACTAGAGAAACCTGTCAAAAAGCAACAGTTTAAAAGGTTTCATGGGTGGATTCTACCAGATCTTTGAAGAACACATAGTTCAAAAGATAAACTGGTCTTAGTGCAGAAAAAAATGTATTTCTTCTGAAACAAGCATGACATTGATAAGAAAATCTAACAGACTGCACATACACACAACATCCACAAACAGTACGTGGAGATCAATATAATGAACCCAGGAATTCATCAAACTATTCTCTCTAGTACTGTATATGCTTAAAATTTTCCATAATAAAAAGCTAAAGTTAAATTTTTTTTTACTCTGTAAAAATACTGAATCACTATGCTGTACACCTGAAACTAATATAATCTTATAAATCAACTATACTTCAATTTAAAAAATTTCTTTACTCAAGGAGAAAAAAATTTTATCTAGATACACTTTTTCACTTATCAAAAGTTTGACAACAATGTGGTAAAAGTGTAGGAAAATAGGTACTCTCAGAAACTTCTAGTGAGAGGATAGACAACCTCGATGGAAGGCAATTTGACAATATTTATCAAAATTTCAAATGCACATAGCCTTTGGTGTAGAAATGCCATGTTTAGGTATTTGTCCTATATATATACTCACACACACATGAAATGATGAATACAGTAATTCAGTGTAGCACAGGCTGTCATAGCAAAGATTGGAAACAACCTACTAGCCATCAACAGAGAGTTGGCTAATGAATATAGTACACTCATATAAACAAATTCTCAGAAGCCATAAAAAAGTAAAAGGAAGTTCTGCAGTTACGATATGGAAAGCTGTCTAAGGAATTAAGTTTAAAAAGCAAGGTACAGACAAAAGTATTACAAGTTGCCATTTATTTTAAAATGGGGAGGCTAGTGGACAAAAGTAGGAAGCTGACTTTTCTATGTCCTTTCGTACCTTTTGAATTTGGATCCATGTAACTATAATCTCAGACCATAAAGAATCTCTTTTTTTTTAAAATCCTACCTTTCACAGCGCACTATTGCCCTATAAACTCATGATCCATTTACAACGCTTGCTATTCTTGTTAAACTTGCTAACTGTGTGCAAGGCCATGTTTCAAGTAAAGATTGAGCTCAAGAAAACTCTTCTTATTTTAAAGGGCATAGAGAAACACGGCCCACAGATGAAAGGGGGACAACTCTAGATCCAGAAGATCATCTAATTAGTGGTTCTCAACCCTGGTTATGCTTAAGAACAACCAAAAATACCAATGCCCACCCCCCCCCAGAACATTTATAGTAAAGTCTGGAGGATGGGGCACAGGCATGAAGACCATGCAGGCATCTAAATGCTTTACAGCAGTAGTCCTCAACAGAGGGTGATGCATTTTGCTCCCCTGGGGGACATGGTGGTGTCTGGAAACATGTTTGGGTGTCACAACTTATGGGTGGAGGGAGTGCGGGGGGGCGCCGGGGTGTGCTACTGGCATCTAGTAGGGGGAGGCTGGGGGTGCTGCTTTCGTAAACCTCCCACAACGCACAGGACAGCACCCCTCCTCCACCAAACAGTGACCTGCCCCAGAAAGTCAAGAGTGCTGAGACTGAGCAGGCCTCATTCAAATAAAGTCACTGCTTCTGAAGTAACACGCAGTTTTAGCCTTCCCTCTTAAACAAGGAAGATCATCTCATTTACTAGTGTGGATACATTCGCAAAAGAAAGCTGTTTCAGTGCCCACAGAAACCACAATATGCTGATGCGGTTCTAACAAATACTGTAAACGTGAAATTCCGTGGATATCCTTTCTCTGGTCCCCGTCCAGGTATTCTAGTCCAAAACTTCGGTCCCGTTTGCAAAGTAGCCAGGGAGAACGTCACAAAGTGGCAGTCTGTGGGTCAACATAGTTCACGCAACTGTTCTGTTTGAGCCCTAGGTCTTGAAAGTATACTGAATCGGCGCCGGGCAGCTTGCCCTTCTGGAGCCGGCATATACGGGGTGGATGGGGCTGCCACGGCCCCCCACCCCAAGCTGGCTTCGTGTAGTCATCTGCTGCTCCCACTCAGGGCCTGTAAGCACCGGGGGTGGCCCTCCCCTGCAGTGTTCTCCAATCATTCAGGGGCATAAAGCCTCTTTACTCTTCTTCCTTCTCACCTTAAAAATATCCCCACACCCTTTCTAAATTCTCAAACTCCCGCACCACTTGCCAAAATCGGACTTCTATCCAGAGCTGGAAGAACCAAGAGAAAGGTAGAAGTCGAGATGGCCTTTGTGTGACAACCCTCTCCTAGTTGTTGGCATTAAAGATAGACTGCCTGCCACCTGATTCGTCTCTGGGCATTACAAATGAGCCTTGAGTTTCTAGCACATTCCACTGCAATTATATATAGCTCTTCTGTGAGCTTCCTTATAAGGAAAAGACTTCAATTATTAGGCTTCTTCCATTATCCTAGATTAGAGTATCCCCTCCACTCTTCCCAAAATAGGTCAGAAGGCTTTTATGGGAAATACCTATCCAAAGATTTGGTAGTTTTCTTTTAAAAAGCTCATCCCTTTTCCTTTGAAATTAAGATCACACAGTTTGGGAACTGTGCTTTAGAAATGACCTTATACAATCCACGTGTTTTATTGGCGGGGACAATGAACCCCAGTGAGGTTCAGTCACTTAGCCAAGGCCAGGTTCCTGAGTCAGTGGCAGAGCAAGAATTAGAACATTTCTTTCCAGATAATGGTCCCATGGGTTTTCCACGATAACACTATGCCCCACTGTGGTTTTCCTACTCAAATAACATCTCTGCCCAGACACCTATTAACATGGTAGATACTAGCTGCTATAGAAACAAATAAACCAAAATTTCGCCAAGCTATGAGAGCTATCACTTCAACTTTGAGGGTGGAAGGAACTGGGAGCCTCTGGATTCTTTCTGTTCCTTTTATTGTGAATTAACCTGTCTCAGTTTACCCCAATGAAAAGTCGATACCTTCAGAATCTCTCTAAACCATAAATTAGGGATAGAATGTTGCTATTTATAGCAACAGCGACGTTTTCTTTCTAAACTCTGAAGTCAGGGGGCTGCCTCAAACCTCTAAAATTCTCACAAGTGGCCACAGATGGTAAAGTACAACTGCTGAAAAGCTTCTGGGACTGAAGTTTAAGATGCAAAGATCAACATGCCACTGAACCCTGACTTTCCTCATCATTCGCTGGCAAACTGGTTTCTTAAAATTTAATTTGGTCTCAACTTTAACCTATTCCTCTCTTCCTATCCTAACTTAAGTATGGACAACATCACATGGTGCTTACTGGGTCTTCCATGAATGTGCTACCTACTCTGCACTTAGGTTTTTATGCCCACCTGACACCATCTCTTGACATTTACTTAAAAGTCATTAAACGACCAGCCGCCCCATTATTTCCCCTCAAGAGCGTGGAACACCTTTGCTGCTCCATTTTCTTTTCCTTCCAGGATGCTGCGTTCCCTCCTGATAGCTGGGTGCGCACTTTTGTTTTAATACTTTCAGGTGTTTCACAACCAGCTGCCTCGCATTCACCCAACTGAGAGGATTCCCTCCGCGCTTGAAACGGCACCACTCTGGGGAAACACGATCCAGTTAACAGAAGGTCGTGGAATCTACTCCCATCTCAGCTAGGCCTCAGGCAGGGTGGGGGCCGGGTCTTCTGCGCTCCCACCTCAATTAGGGGAAGCCGCCCGACAGGGGAGAAGGTGGGACACAGAAGGAGAGGCGCGGCGAAAGGTGCTGGCACGAAACCCTGCTCTGTGACGCTAGGAGCCCACACGTCCGCTCCTCCCAGAATCTAAGGCTTTTGCAGTCCAGGCCTCTAACTGCTTTAACACAACACGAACGAGACAGCAGTTCGAGCCCTGCCGCTCCGGCCACACAGGAGCACCTTAAGAGCAGAAAAGGAACAAAATACCATTGCATAATTTATTCGACCTCAAAGTGTTTCTAAACAGCCCTTACCCAATCCAAAAAGAAAAAAAAAGAATCTAAATATAAAAACGTTCAAAAGCCACCCACACTCCGCTCCGAAGTTTTAAGGGCGGTGAGGTGTGTGTCAAGTAGATTTGAAGCTAACGACGGCAACTTTGGAGAGTCCCGCCCGGGATGAGGCTCCTCGGACGCGGTTTCTGTGTCTCCGGGTGAGCCCCCGGCGGGTGTGCGGGTACCAGGCCATGCCCCTCTGCGCCCCGAAATCCGAGCCCCCGGGCATCCCGGAGCCCCGCCCGCGGTTCCAACGGCGACCCGCGGCGGCGGGCCCGGAAGGCAGCGGCCCCACACCCCGGGGCCGTGGGGACCGTGGCGACACGCGGCCCCGCACTTACCGAAGTCCAGGAACTGCTTGATGGAGAGAGGCGATGGCGAGAAGCGCGAATAGCGCTCAATCTGCTTGGGCACCGGCTGCTTCAGCAGCCACCGGAACAGCCGCATCCTCGTCGGGGCAACGCAGAGACCAGTCAAGACGCTCAAGCGGCCGCAAAGGCCGGTGCAGCCGAGCCGCGCGGATTAGGCAAGTTCGCCAAGCGCACAACCCTGGCCTCCGTCTCGGCCTCGGCGACGCGGGTGCAGCCACCGCAGCAGCACCAGCAGCACCACCAGCAGCTCCCGTGCCCCGGCCGCCCGCCCGCGGCTTCCCCAGGCCCCGCCCCCGGGGGCGGAGCCAGCCGCCGTACGTACGCGGCGCGCGGGGGGCACGAGGGGCGCGCGGCCGCACGCGCTGGCTGCTGATTGGCCGCTGCCGCCCTCGCTTTCTTTTACCGGAGTGCCGCCGGGGCCGCCCCCTCCTTCGCTCCCGGGACCCAGACAGGCCCGGCAAGTGCAGCTACCCTCGGTCCCGTCCCGGGCTAGGTCCTCCGCGGCCGAAAGGTGGCGGAGGTACAAGGGGACTGGGAGGAGATCCGGAGCCCTCGCCCGGAATCCGATCCTAAGCGCTGCTCAAGGCCCCTCTCCACCGAAGGCACCTCTTCCGGGAGGCCTTCCCTGGATCAGCTGACTGTTGCACTTCAGGGTATTTGTTGCGTCTTGACACTTTTTCATCTTCTGTTTATCACTTAACTATACTGGCTGCTTCATGCCCTCCACCACTGCCACCACCGTTGGGCAAAAATAAACTCACTGGCTCGGATTCCTGCCTGCCCCTCACCATTGGACGGGATTCATTGTAATGTCACTCTGTTTCATGCCCGCCCCTCCCCACCCCCGCCTGGGCCAACTCCTTTGGGCAAGATTAATTGTTAAGTCACTGACTGTTTCATGCCACCACCGCCATCACCACCATTGAACGGGGTCAATTATAAGGTCAATGACACTTCATCTAGTCCCTCCCCCTCTCCCCCCCCCCCGTGAACTCCCCCTAACACCACTGGGCAGGATTAATTGTAAGGTCACTGTGTCTTTGTTTCATGTCACCCACCCCAACCGCTACCATTGGAAAGGATCAAATTTAAGGTCTTAGGCACTGTCTTTCATACCCCCTCACCTCCACCACCACCATAGGACAGCCCCCTGACTCTTTTTCATGCCTCACCACCACCAGCACCACTACTTCTGGACAGGAGTCTGTGCTTACACTATGTATTACACTTACACTATGTTAGGTATTGTTTGTATAAGAGTGAACTTGAGGGCTTCCCTGGTGGCGCAGTGGTTGAGAGTCCGCCTGCCGATGCAGGGGACACGGGTTCGTGCCCCGGTCCAGGAAGATCCCACATGCCGTGGAGCGGCTGGGCCCGTGGGCCATGGCCGCTGAGCCTGCGCGTCCGGAGCCTGTGCTCCGCAACGGGAGAGGCCACAACAGTGAGAGGCCCGCGTATCGCAAAAAAAAAAAAAAAAAAAAAAAAAAAAAAAAAAAAAAAGAGTGAACTTGAACTCAGGGCTCAGTATATGCAATCATTATTTCCTAATGTGAAGTACAGCTTGCTTTAACTATTTCCACCAAACCTTGCTTTATTTTTGGCAACGTATAAACATCAACTAAATGAAAGGTAGAATGTTCTCTGAGGAAAGATAAAAATGTAACTGGAAACCACTCCTTTGGTCTGATTGGACTGGTTTTCTCAGTGAGCAAGATTATTGGTGTGTAGCTATTTAGCTTTTGTGCCTTCATTGGGTTTCTATGCCCCCAATTCTTTGCTTAATGCTTGCACCTCTACTCTGAACTTAAAGAGAAAAGTAATACGTACACTCAAAAGACATCCACTGGTCCTCCCTCACTTCTAGATTTTCAAGTACGTCTTGGTCATCTTGATGGTGGTATGGTATGTAGACTACCATGTCTTTTCAAAACAAAAAGCTGAAAAAACATACTAACAACCTCTTTAACCAGGAGCTTTGCCAGAAGAGCTAAGCAATCGTGTTGGTGTGCATGGGCAGACGAAAAGACCTGTGGCCTGTGATTCCTCCAGTGACTTTCTCGGGTGCTACCAGGAGGCATGTTGTACCTGGTGGCAGTTGTGGGAGTCGATGAGCAGGAAGAAGTTGAATGTCGATGGAGAGGGGTTCTTCCCAGCCTAAGCCACAAATCGCTGCTGATCTTCACCTGAGCTTGGAAAGACTTGTTTCACTCCTTCCTTTTTTACTGAACAAAATGCTACTTTAAATCTATGTATTCTGATTTACTGAATTGTCATGTGCCTAGTTTTATTAATGTTTCTCCAAAAGGTGGCAAAGTCTTAGAAGTTGGGAACAATATGATAGAGCCTTGTATAATAGAAATTGTGCTGGTGCAGGGCTCAAATGACCCAGTCCTAAGCTTGGTTCTTTTATTAACTAGCTGTGTGACCTTAGACAAGTCACTTAGCCTTTCTGTGTCTGTGACTTCTTATGTCAGACGGGGCTACCTGATTTCTCTCCCTGGCATTTGTGACAATCAAATGAAATAAATATTTAATATAAACACAAGATATGGTTGTACCTCTTTTATCCAACTATTTATTTATTTAAGCTAAAAGTTTCATGTTAACTGGCAAAATCCAGAAGCTAAACCAGTGGGTTGATTTCAGTGCTGGTTGTAGTTATAAAAGAAGGATCTTGAGAGAAATAAATAGATCTTGAGGAACTCTTTTCAATTATTTGTACACACCAAGGTCTTGCCCAAGCTCTGCTCCCAGTAGCTCTCAAAGTGAGATCCCTGGTCCAGCAGCAGGAGTGTCACCTGGGAACTTGTTAGAAATGCAAACTCTTGGACCCCACCCCAGACCTACTGAATCAGAAACGCTGGGGGTGGGGCCTGGCACTGTTTTAATAAGGTTATGGGGGTTTCAAAGATATGGCCACAAATTCTTTGATATTCCTCCCCTCAAGAGATGGCGCTTAATTCTTCTCCCCTTGAGTATGGACAAGAAGTAGTACTCACTTCTACCAAATACAGGATGGCCAAAAGTGATGAGATCTCACATGAAGATTAGGTTATAAAACAACTTCTGTCCTACCTGACCAATACTCCTCAAAACTATCAAGGTCATTAAAAACAAGGAAAATAGGCTTCCCTGGTGGTGCAGTGGTTAAGAATCCGCCTGCCAGTGCAGGAGACACGGGTTGAAGCCCTGGTCCTGGAAGATCCCACCTGCCGCGGAGCAACTAAGCCCGTGCGCCACAACTGCCGAGCCTGCACTCTAGAGCCCACGAGCCACAACTACTGAGCCTACGTGCCGCATCTAGTGAAGCCTGTGCACTCCAGAGCCCACGCTCCACAACGAGAGGCCACCGCAATGAGAAGCCCGCGCACCACAACGAAGAGTAGCCCCGGCTCGCTGCAACTAGAGAAAGCCTGCGTGTAGCGATGAAGACCCAACAGACAAAAATAATAAATAAATAAAAATAAAATAAATTTATAAAAAACAAACAAAAAAAAAAACAAGGAGAATAAGAAAAACTGTCACAGCCAAGAGAAGCCTAAGTAGACATGACAACTAAATATCATGTGCTATCCTGGATGGGATTCTGGAACAGATAAAAGACATTAAGGTAAAAACTAAGGAATTCGGCATGAAGGACTCTGGACCAAATTTGTTTAATAATAATGTATTAACATATGTTTATGAATTGTAATAAATGTACCATACTAATGCAAAATGTTACCAGTAGGGGAAACTGGATATGGGACATATGGGAACTTTGTGTGCTGTCCTCGCAATTTTGCTGTAAATCTAAAAGTGTTCTTAAAAAAATCAAGTCAATTATACAATACACTATTGACGACTCTAGTCATCACATTATGCATTACATCAGAACTTATTTATCTTATAACTGGGAGTTTTGAAAGTCGCTAAGAGAGCAGATATTAAAAATTCTCATCACAAGGAAAAATATTTGTAACTATGTGAGTCTATGGATGTGAACTAAATTTATTGTGGTAATCATTTCACAATATATACATATATCAATCATTTTAGTGTACACCTTAAATTTATACAATGTTATTTACGTCAATTATATCTCAATGAAACTGGAAAAAAAGCAGTACCTTTTGGTTCCAAAATGTAAAATCAAATATATTCAAATAATATAAAGAAAATATTTAAGATAGCAATGAAAATATTTTATAACCATGGAATAACTATTGAACATTTAAAGGACATGAATTACTACTACTACTACCACTACTAATACTAATGTCAACATTTAAAAAAAGACTGTGGCTTCCATGTTAGGGTTTTGTCTCCCCCCCTTCCTCTGTCTCTGTGTCTGTGTCTCTCTCTTCCTCTCTCAAAAGCCACCTGCCAGGCTTCAAGGCAGTCCTGTGGAGAAGCCCACAAGAGTGAGCTTGGAAGCAAATCCCTTTGGAAGTAGATCCTTTCCCTGCTCGGCACCTTGACTGTAACCTCGGGAGAGACCCCAAGCCACAACCACTCAGCTAAGCAGCTCCTGGACGCTTAGCTGAGGAATGCTCACAGTTTGTTGTAATAAATGCTTGTTGTTTCCAGCTGCTAGCTTTTTGGATAATTTGTTATGCACTAATAGTTAACTAATCTACAAGCCCTCCAGGTGATTCTGACGCATGCTCAAGTGTGAGAACCAATGGATAGACCTAGAGATTATCATACTAAGAGAAACACAAATATCATATGATATCACTCATATGTGGAATCTAATTTTTTTAAAGATACAAATGAACTTATTTACAAAACAGAAATAGACTTACAGATATCGAAAACAAACTTATGGTTACCAAAGGGAAAACGTGGGGGGCGGGAGGGATGAATCAGGAGCTTGGGATGAGCATACTAACCTTAACTATATGTAAGACAGATAACCAACAAGGACCAACTGTATAGCACAGGGAACTCCAACTCTACTCAATATTCTGTGATAACCTACATGAGAAAAGAATCTTAAAAAGAATGAATATATGTATAACTGAATCACTTTACTGTACACCTGAAACTAATGCAACATTGTAAATCGACTATTCTCCAATAAAAATTTTTTTTAAGTGTGAGAACCAGTTTCCTGTACTATGCACCCTATTCCTTCTTGTTAATGCCTCAGACCTCAGCACGGTCAACACTCAGACATCAAGGGAGGCCTTCCCCCATCATAAACGCTATTCATTCCCCTTGCTGTATGGTTTCCTGACTCTGTTCCTCCCACTGTAACACTCAAAACACTTCGTTATCGTTTGATTAATGCCCATCTTCGGCACTAGACGTCAGCCCTGTGACCACTGGGCCCAGGTCTGGCTTATTCACTGCTTCATCCTCAGCGTGTAGCGTATGTACCAGTCACTATTTAGGTTCACAACAAATATTTTTTAAAATAAATGAAAACTGACAATAATAACATCAAAACCAGGGCTTCCCTGGTGGCGCAGTGGTTGAGAGTCCGCCCGCCGATGCAGGGGACATGGGTTCGTGCCCCGGTCGGGAAGATCCCACATGCCACGGAGCGGCTGGGCCCGTGAGCCATGGCCGCTGAGCCTGCGCCTCCCGAGCCTGTGCTCCGCAGCAGGAGGGGCCACAACAGTGAGAGGCCCGCGTACCACAAAAATAAATAAATTAAATAAAATAAAATAAAAAAGGGCTGAGAACTATATAAAAATAATGTACACTTCATTAAATAATATTTTGATAAATCCAAAATCCAAAGTGGACTGGAACAGATGAGGAAAAAAATAACCCCTAATTATCTCATCATCAATCACTGGTCGCTGGATCTTGTTATAAAACACCTCCACTGTCACTTGACTTTATGAAATCCTGGTCTCCCTGCCTTTTCCTCCTGTCTCTCTCTCTTCACTCTCAACTAACATTTTTTGAGCACCTACTATGTGCTCTGTGAAATTACCTATGTTGTCTCTTCACAGTAAATCTGATGAATGAATATTATCCTCATTTTACAGGTGAGTGAACTAAGACACAGAAAGCTTAAACTAATTTAAGATTACCCAGCTTGTAAATGACAGTCCAGATTTGAATCCAGGTCTCCTGACTCTCAATTCTATGTTCTTTCATAATACCAGCATGAATTGTTTTTAATAGACTTTTTTTAAAAAGCATTTTTAGGTTCATAGCAAAATTGAGCCTCCCCCACCATCAACTCCCACCAGATGGTACCTTTGCTACAATCAGTGAACTTACATTGACACATCATTATCAACCAGAGTCCATAGTTTGCATTACTGTTCACTCCTGGTATTGTACATTCTATGGGTTTGGACAAAAGTATTGCCCTAAAAATCCCCTGTTCTCTGCCTACGCATCCCTCCCCGTCCGAACCCCTGGCAACCACTAATCTTTTCACTGTCTCCATAGTTTTGCCTTTTCCAGAATGTCATATAATTGGAATCATACAGTATACAGCCTTTTCAGATTGTCTTCTTTCACTTGACAATGTGCATTTAAGACTCCTCCATGTCTTTTTGTGGCTTGATAGCGCATTTCTTCTTAGGTCTGAATAATATTCCATTGTCTGGGTGTAGCCTAGTTTACTTATCCATTCACCTCTCGAAGGAAATTTCGGTTGCATCCAAGATTCACTAGCCCACCTTTTGATTTTAAAAGTGGAAAGTGAGAATGTGAAGATGAGTGAACTAGAGGACAGACAACTACTTAACTTTTACTAAATTTATATCTTGAATCAAATATGTGTGTGATTTGAAGCGGTAGTTCTATCCTCCCAAGGGCCAAGATTCTTGATTTTTTTGACAAACTGTTCTGGGTGGCGCAAATCCTCCTGAAGTCCATTTATCCTGGTCCTTTCATTTCTAATTAAGGAGGCTTTTCAGTCTTGATGGTCTTTCTCTTGCCCCAAAAGAGGTCAGAAAAGATTTTAAGTACAGGGATAGTGTGGCAGGATAACTCATTGAGAAATTAAATCTGGATTTTGCTTTTGCTGCTCTTGGAGGGACAAAAGAAAGGGGTGGCTGATCTGCCCCAATCTAAAAGACAACGGAGACTTTGGATCTTGGCTTTGGGCTGCTGTGCCTTGGGAAATTCGTTAGCTGTTTTGTATAGCAAAGTGCTTTGGTTTCTAGGGCTGAAAACACGTTGGAAGATAAAGGAGACATTCTGGTAGTCTCTGTAACCGCACCTCGGATTAAACCTCATTGGCTACGATACTGCCACTGTGCAAAGCTGGTACAGTAAGTCCCCTACATACGAACCTTCAAGTTGCGAACTTTCAAAGGTGTGAAACGTGCGTTCCAACAACATCAGGTGTGAGTGAAACTGCAACTTGCCCTTCATCTTCTATTACTGATGGTCCTTCAGCTCTACCATCTCCCACCTCCTCTCCCTCCTCCAGTCAGTAACTCTTCTTGCCTGTTCACTCGATGCCAGCCCCTGGATGCCAGCTGTTGTACTGTACTACTGTACTTTTCAAGGTACTGTGCTGTAAGATTAAAAATGTTTTCTTTATTTTTTGTGTTTGTTTCTTGTGTATTATTTGTGTGAAAAGTATTATAAACCTACTACAGCACAGTACTATATAGCTGATTGTGTTAGTTGGGTACCCAGGCTAACTTTGTTGGACTTATGAACAAATTGGACTTACGAATGTGCTCTCAGAACAGAACCTGTTCATATGTAGGGAACTTACTGTAGTCTCTGTAAATTCATTCCCTCTCCTGTTGGTAACTACCCCCAGCTTTTGTTTAGTTCCCCATGCAGTACAATTGTGTTTTGGCCAGGGGTGGGAGTGGGGTGGGGAACAGCTCATTTTGGTTGTAGTAATGAAATATACGGCTCAATCTAAAAACCAATGAGCTTAGGGACTTTCCTGGCGGTCCAGTGGTAAAGAATCCGCCTTCCAATGCAGGGGACTCGGGTTCGATCCCTGGTCAGGGAACTAAGACCCCACATGCCGCGGGGCAATTAAGTCCATGCGCCAGAACTACTGAGCTCATGCACCTCAACAAGAGAGCCCGCGTGCTGCAGACTACACAGCCCACGCCCTCTGGAGCCCGAGCACCACAGTGAAGAGCCCGCGCAGCAACCAAAGATCCCGCATGCCTCAGCGAAGACCCCGTGTGCCGCAACTAAGACCCGCTGCAGCCAAAAAACTAAAATAAATAAATTTTAAAAATTATTTTAAAAAATAAATAAAAATAAAATAAAAACTAATAAGCTTAATTCTGACCACTGGCCATGGCTCATGGTTATTGGCACATGGCCCGATTTAGGCCAATGAAAAGGAGGAGACATTTCCTGGGAGCTTCTGTAAAAGAAACTTGCTTGCCATTTAGAGGAAGCTTTTGGAAGAATCTCTTTCTCTTCTCTTTCACTCTTTCTACCTCCTCCCTATCTCTAAGCACACCCACAAAAGCATCAATTGACAACCAACTTGTGAGCAGGGTGAAGCTGACTGTGTAGAAAGCAGAGCAGAAGTGGGAAGAGGCTGGGTCCTCGGTGATGTTGTCAGGTAACTAAATCAAACCAATCCTGAAACTTCCAATTTCACAGGCTAGTACAATCTCCTTTATGGTTTAGGCCAGCTTGGGTAGATTTGTGTTGCTTAGAGTCAGAAGCATCCTAACTTTCACACGAAGCATTTTCCAGATACCCTGCATACACACTTAGGAACAAGCCCCACATTGATGGCTGCTGGTGGGTGTCTTGCCAGCTCTGCACGTAGGAATTCAAACCCAGATTTAATTTGATTTTTAAAAAATAAAGAAAGGTAACGTTTCATGTGCCCAAGTGTTATGGAACGAAATCACGTCTTATAATATCCAGAAGAAACAATAATGGAGGATGATTATGTAAATCATAGCACATGCACCCAGTGGACCATTACACTGTCATTAAAAATTCACTGTATGAAGTTTATATGAGAACATGGAAATGCAAACATTATAAGTAGGTAAAAGCAAGATACAAAACTATTTACTAAAGTTGAGCTCAGCTATAAAGAGATCACAAAAGTTTCATAGAAAAAAAGTCTGGAAGGAAACAGAGCAAAATGCCAACAACACAAGAACCCTGAAGAGTGTTTTGAGCGATACCATTTAGGAAATTCTTGGAGTCCCTGGGTGGGAAGTGATCCAGAAACATGAACCAAGGATAGGTAACATGAATGGCCTTATTCGGTTCTCCTTCAGTCCAAAAGACGAAGGTTAATTATACAGAGACTTGTCAGAATCCACTGTTTTGTTTTTATCCAAAGCATGATCTTATTAGTTCTGATTAATATTTATTTAGTACCCATAATTAACTGAGCATGAATCATTATATGCAGTGGACTCTGACATCTAAGGTGCCACCTCTTATCTGGAAAACTTGGTGTTTCTTACATGAGCAAGTCTAGTACAGCCTTCACCCATCTAAGCTGTTTGCCAAGAAGCAGCTGCCACCCCTACCCCTGACCATCACCACCCCCAACAGCGAACTTGACAGCGAACCTGAGTCAGTTCTCAAGTTGCTAAGATTTCCATCAGAGAGGGTTGTTGTGTAGCTACCAGGAGGGCCTCTTCCCCAGGAACTCTGGAGTCTTATTATCAGGCCCAATTCTTTTCACCTTCCCCCTCTCTCCACATATCCCAGGTTTCTGGAGGTTTGAAGCTTTGAGGACAAGAAAGACAGCCATTCCTTGCAAGGAGACTGGGGATTCCTGCTCTTGGACAATCTGTCCCGTGTACCATCTGATGCCTCAGATAAGTATAAATCAGTGATATTAAAGGAACAGGACTGAGGCCGACCACCTACCACAATTTGAAATGCACAATAGAATAGAATCGAAAAGGCCAGATTTCAAAATCTAAAGAGATTCAATCTCATTAGAAGTACTTAAAGCCCACATGGGTCTATTGAGCACTTGAAATGTGTTGGTCTGAATTCAGACATGTTGTGAGTGTAAAATTCACACCAGATTTTGAAGACTTGGGATGCAAAAAAAAAAAATAAGGAAGAGAAAGAGAGAGAGAGGGGAAGAGAGGAAGAGAGGAAGAAAGGAAGGAAGAAAGAAAAGAGAGAAAGAGAAAAAGAAAGAAAGAAAGAAAAGAGAGAGAAAAAAAGAAAGAGAAAGGGAGAGAGAGAGAATGGAGGGAGGGAAGGAGGGAGGAAGGAAGGAATGGAGGGAGGGAGGAAGGAAGAAAAAGGAAAGGAAAAAAGAATATACAAAACTATCTCATTACTAATTTTTACATTGATTACATGCTGAGACAAAACATTTTAGATATACTGGTTAAATCATATACATTATTAAAATTAATTTCATCTGTTTCATTTACCCTTTTAAAAATGTGGCTTCTAGAAAATGTCAAATTACACCTGTGGCTCGCATTTGGGGCTCCCATTAGATTTCCAGTGGACAGTGTTGTGCTCAATATATTGCAGGGTGTCCCTTATACTCCTGTGTGTATATGGACAAGGTAACTAACATTTGCTGCTGGGCTTCTTTGTGCCAGAGCTGTGTTAGGTACAGTTAGCTCTTTCAATCCTCATATCAATCCTGCAAGGCACTCATGAGTATACCCCACTTACAGATGAGAAAACTGAGGCTCAAAGAATTTAAGTAACTTGCCCAAGGTCATCCACTGAAGCATGACAGAGCCCCTAAATTCAACACTAGATAATTGTTCAGGGCGTTATCCAGTTGCCAAGGCTTTTCTCCCTGCCATGACTCGATGACCTATACAAGCAGAAGTGATGCCAAAAAAATGGAAGGAGACGTGTTCTCTAAAACTGAAATTGCTTCACACAGACAAGCCTCATTAAAAAAATAAACTACACCTCTCTAGTCCTTGAGGCCAAGTTCCAAACACATGACTGGTGACAAGTGATATAGCACTGCCTTTCTTTTCCTCTGACCCTAACTTGGAGAGAGGTTTTCACTGGGTACTGTTGAAGATCTAGACTTGCCCCATTCAAAAAAGAGTCCCATAACTTTTTGTCATTTTATGTTATGTGTGTTACCATAGGGGCATTTAGGTTGTTTCTAGACTGTTTCTCTCTTTCTTTCCTTCCTTCCTTCTTTTTACGTATTTATTTATTTACTACAAATAGTAAACAGTGCTGCTGTGAATGTAATTTTTGGACAGGCATATAGACCCCTTGAGAATGTTTAATACTACAAGATAATGCAAATCAATTAAGGCAGTTTATATTCCTGTGGTATTGTCATTAATACAACATTGTAAATCAACTATACTTCAGTAAAATAAATTTTTTTAAAAACTTGGTATTGTCAGACAGCTTCGTCGAATGCTCTGGTTTGGGGTTTGGGTGTTGGGTTCATGGGTGTTCATATTAATTTGTGTATTTATTTAAAAAGAGAGGCACACACGGACCTGTGTATGTTGAGCCCAGGATTATTATTAACTCAGTTCTATGCAATTACGGACCCCCCTCAAAAATAGTAGAGTCACAGCACACCTATCAGGCTCTGTAAATGCACGCTATCAGCTTTCATAAACACCTCAGCAGAGCTAGGAGCACAAAGGTCCAGCCTCAGTCTAGATACTGTTCTGTTCTTTCTCCAGAGACCCCTTCTCTTCATGTTGCCTCCACTTGACCAGCATCATCCTACTGGGCCTGAAAAGTTCCCCTTGCTTCCCAGAGTTTCCCTTCCCAACAAAACATAACTTTTCAGTGACCCATTTCCTTAAGACTCTGCCCTTTCCTAGCAGTGACTCCAAGTGGAAACTTTAGGCACCATAGCCAAGGAGTTGGGTCTATAATTTGGGTTGTGTGGGCCTTTGGGCATTCCTCATGACACCAGGCAGGCCATCATCTGTCCCCAGTGAGGTGTAGGATCACCCTTAGATACTGGTAATCCCTACCTGGTCATCCTGCAAGATGAGGCAGTGTTGCTATTTACTGACAGGGTGGTTTTAGGCAAGTTATTTAACCTCTCTGAGCTTTGGTTTCCTCACCTGGAAAATGGGAGTGATAAAGCCTCCTTTAAAGGTTTGTTGTGAGAACTGGCCTCAGGATGCTTTCTGTTATGGGGGCTGCTGCTGGTTCTATACATTGAAGCATGACAGCATAGCCTACTAGCACCTGACCTCAAAGTTCCAGGCCTAGAACCGCCACTTACTAGCTCCGTGGGTTTCGGAAAATTGCTTCATCCTTCCATGCCCACTTCCTCATATGTAAAGTGAGACAGCTGGACTTCAGCTGATCTCTAAAAAGGAGATCATGAGTCTATGAGAAGAACTCTGACTACAACAGTCAATTATTTATTGATGCCAATGTAGTCACTACAGCTATCATTCCTCAAGTGCTAACTTATTCGAGGGAAGAGTTAGGACAAGAACTTTCCCAGGAAATGAGAGAAAATAATTTTGTTTTACTTGAGGGAATAATTTCCAAATCTGAAGGGCAAGGGAAATAGTGAAAGGGGAGGGGAGGATAACAACCCTAAAATTTACACATAAAACTTATGTTTTTTATGTGTTCAAAACCAAGTTCAGAACTCTGATATTATTCTCCCATTATTCCAATTATTTTTTCACCACTCAAGGTTATTGCATGAGTCAGAGCTGTATTCTGTTTCTCCTTGTATAGCTCCTGGTATAACCCTTTTCTTCTTTTATTCCTTTCCCTCAAAATGGCTTCATTCTTTCACTGCATTTTTTTTCTTCTCTGCATTCCTGTTGTTGCTTTGGTTTCAGTGAGAAAGTCACTTCGGTCTTGGGTAAGTTTTCTTCGGCAGCAGAACCTGAGGAACACCTGTTCTCATTCTTAGGCTATGTTCCCTCATAGGCACAGTCAAACAGTTCCATTTGAATTAGATGTAAGCTGAATTTCAGTAGACAATTTTAAAACATAGAGGAACATTTTCTCTTTCCATTATTTAAACCTACAACCTCAGGCAACTCTTTTGGCTTTTCCAATACCCTTCTTGGCTTCTGACAAGGTAAGAGACTTACCTGTGTCCTCCCCTTATACTACTCTGTGAACTCACCAATCTAACAAATATCCTATTGTCCTTTGCTGGCTGTGTTCCTGATGAAGAACCACTGCATACACACTGGATGAGAAGCAGTTGCAATGAAATGTTAATTGACTCAGACTCCCTGGAGACACAAAATCTCTATTCAAGTCTTAGAATAACCAACTGGAGAAGGACATGGCAGCCATCGAGGACTAGAGAGCTAAGAGGAAGAGCAAGTGATTGGAGTGCTTCTGGCCAAAGGTGACAGCGAACAAAGAGCTGTGGTTAAGGCCACAGGGGCCTGGAATCCAGTCCACCACCTCCATTTGTCTTACTGGGAGGGCAAAGTATGTGTGCGCATGCACTTTGGTGGCAGCGATGGTGCATGTATTTCAGGCCCTCCCCAACAGCGGTTTCCCACTGGACTTCTCACCACCATTTTGCTTTTCCTGAAGGCTCTGTTCTCATGAACATCTGCCAGAAACACGCCGAGGAGATGACAATTCCTAGGTTCTGTCCCCATCCCACCCATCACGCCAAATTCATGCTAAGGTCACCATGATCTTCCTGTCCAAGTAACACTTTTTAGTTCTTATTTTTCTTGACTTCATGGTCACTCCCTCCTGTTGAAAAACTCTGTCTGAATTCAGTGGCTCCCCACCGCCACTGTTTCTCTCCCAGCTTTCTGGTCACTTCTGGGTCTCTTTTTCTGACATCTGCTCCTCGGCTTCATCTTAGGGTTCCTTAGAGCTCTTTCCTTGCTTCTCTCTTCCCAGGCAATCTCCACTATGCCCATGGCTTCATTTACCATTAAAACTTGGACTCCCAATAAATCTCCTGCCTTGGTATATGCAAATGCCTACCTGCCACTTCCATTTGACTGTCTCAGTGACCCCCTCAAGCTATCCAAAATTATATTCATGATCTTCTCACCAAAATTCTTCTCTTTCAGCATTGTTCCCTACCTTCGAAAATGGTAGTTTTGCTGACCAGGCTGCTTAAACAAAGAACCTTACACATCACCCTTGACACCCCCGTTGGTGTCCCCTCTCACACCCCATCAATCATCGAGTCTTTTTTTTTAATACATTTATTTATTTATTTTTGGCTGTGTTGGGTCTTCATTGCTGCACGCGGGCTTTCTTTAGTTGCGGCGAGCGGGGGCTACTCTTCGTTGTGGTGTGCAGGCTTCTCATTGCGGTGGCTTCTCTTGTTGCAGAGCACGGGCTCTAGGCGCACGGGCTTCAGTAGTTGTGGCTCACGGGCTCAGTAGTTGTGGCTCACAGGCTCTACAGCACAGGCTCAGTAGTTGTGGCACACGGGCTTAGTTGCCCCGTGGCATGTGGGATCCTCCTGGACCAGGGCTCAAACCCGTGTCCCCTGCATTGGCAGGAGGATCCTTCACCACTGTGCTACCAGAGAAGTCCCGCAAAACTGGATTTATATGAACGCCTTAAAATGCAATGTTTTGCCTGCCTACAGCTTTTGGACATGCTCTTCCTTCTGTCTGAAAGGCTCTTTCCACCCCCACTGACCTGAGGCAGCTAATTCCTGCTCATCCTTAGAGTGTGCCTTCAACATCACATCCTCGGGGGGGAGGGAAGTGGGAGAGGGAAGGACTGGGAGCTTGGGATTGGCAGATGCAAACTAGTATATATATAAGATGGATAAACAACAAGGTCCTACTGTATAGCACAGGGAAGTATATTCAATATCCTGTGATAAACCAAAATGGAAAAGAATATGAAAAAGAATATATATATATGTATAACTGACTCACTTTGCTGTACAGCAGAAATAAACACAACATTGTAAATCAACTATACTTCAATAAAAATTTAAGAATAAAAAAAATCAGATCCTCAGGAAAACCTTCCCCGACCATCCAGATAGACTAGGTCTCCTCTGAATCACTCTCATAGTGCCATGCACACTTGAAGTTAATTAATAGCAGTTTTTGGCTTAATGCCAATCTTCCTCTTGTGGCTATAAGTTCCATATTGGCAGTGCCCACGTCTGTTTGTCCACCACTGAGGTCTCAGTTCCTAGCTAACAGCAGGCTCTCAAGAAAAAATCTGTATAGTAACTGACTCTCTGAACATTCTCACCAAACCATGCTTGTTGAATTAAAAACACCCTGTTGAGTCCTCCTGACTTAGTTTCCTATTGCTGCTGTAACAAACTGCCACAAACTTAGTGACTTAGAACAACACAAATGTATTTTCTTACAGTTCTGGGGGTCAAAATTCCTAAAAATCGAAGAGTCAGCAGGGCTGCATTCCTTCTGGAAGCTCTAGAGGAAAATCCATTTTCTTGCCTTTTCTGGCTTCTAGAGGCCGCCTGAATTCCTTGGCTTGTGGCCTTGCATCACTCCGACCTCTACTTCCATCATCACATCTCCTTCTGTGACTCTGCTTCTCTCACTCCAACTCTCCTGCCTCCCTCCTATAAGATCCTTTGTGATTACATGGGGCCCACCTGGATAATCCAGGATCATCTCGCCATCTGGAGATGCTTGACTTAACTGTATCCGCAAAGTCGCTTTTGCCATGTGAGGTAACACATTCACGGGTTCCGGGGATTAGGAGGTGGACATCTTTGGGGAGAGGCATTATCCAGCCTACCACCCCTCCCACACCCCAGAGGATAAAACTTTTGCCAAGTTTTCTGGAACTTTGCTACAAAACATCACACGCCATACACACTCCATACACATCATGATACTGCCCATGTTATAACTCTTTCTCCTAGATCCCTTTACAAATTAGCTTTGATTAGTCTGTCCTCAAGTGGGCACATATACTCCATAGTGTCCACATACACACATTCCTCAAGCGTGCTTAGAATATCCCTCCTGATTCCAGTCCCTTTGGTGAGGAAGGCAGAGGCAGCGGGAAGCGAACGAGGCCCAGCCAAGTGGCTGAAGTCACCTCGTCTTGTTTGATGCCAGAGTCTACCCTCCCAACTCCAAGTCTCCCTTCCAAGCTGTTGCTTTGTGGGGAAACCGGCTGAGGGGATGGATGGTCACAAGGTGTCTTCAGGTGGAAGAGTCTTAGCAAGAAGCTCTGGTTGAACATTTTTAGATACATTTATAATTTGTAAAACAACATTCAGAAGGTGCACAAATATTGGGCAATGAGCGTGGAAGCAAAAGGGTTTCATGATAAGTAGTTTGCATCTTAAACACTTGACTTACTTGGTATGAATATTCTTAAGATTGAGAAAGCCTGATCTTCAAAGAACTACCTACAGACTGTTCACATCCTAATCAGGGTGGGTAGAGACACTCAGCCCCAAGCATGGTCTCGTCTGGCACTGCAGCTGCCATTACACGCTTTTTCTGACAGTTATGGAAATCAAACAGAAGACGTTGCTTCTGGCAACACTGAATGTACTAACTGGGAGCGAATCTCTTGTTACCAACAGGCTCGATCTTGACCTGGGAGCGAAGACAGGCAAGGTTTTCTCTCATGTTATCTACTCCCCTTGCAGTAACCAACTCTCAGTTCTTTAATCCTGGGTCCCACCTAGAGAGTAATGCTTTGTGGATGCTCTGGGGTTTTCCCAAGTCCTGATTATTTTACCCATGAAAGATTTCCAAAGGGACAAGAAGGCATGGAAAACACTTTTTCTACACTCTTCTTACCTTTATTAAAATAGAAACATCGCTACCAAGAAAAGCTCTAGGTAAGTTGTTCTAAGACATCTATTCCTGAGATGCACACACCTTTAGTGTAAATCTACTCATGACATTTTAGAGCTTGGAGAGTACAGGTCAGCTGATCCACCCACTCATTTTGCAGATGAGGAAGCTGAGGTATAAACACCTAAGGAAATTGTCCAAGGACATACAGGTCAGGGCTGTTGACAGTTTCATAAGGCCATAAAAACTATCAACCGAGATTCTACATATTCAGTTGATAACAGTCATAGGTACAGCTTCCATATAATAGATTCAGTCTCCATTGTTTT
This sequence comes from Hyperoodon ampullatus, assembly GCF_949752795.1. Lineage (NCBI taxonomy): Eukaryota > Metazoa > Chordata > Mammalia > Artiodactyla > Ziphiidae > Hyperoodon > Hyperoodon ampullatus. The sequence continues at coordinate 22,033,324 of NC_136913.1, read as the reverse complement.
AAGGTTTTGTGATACTTCGACCTGAGCTAGGGCAAAGTTTACTTCAAATGCTCTATGAGAGAAAAACGTACTAAGCAATTAATGGTGTAGAAAGATCATAGAACATATTGTTTACCTATTTCTAGGGGCAAATGGTTTAAAGGACATTTGCCTTTAACTGTATACAACTGTACTTTTGATTTTAAAATAAATCATTAAGATAGGCCATGCAAAAACCTCAGTTCAGAGTCATTTCGTTAATTATTTAATCCTCATTATACAGAACTTTCATTGATCTGGCCTGACCATCCCTTCTAGTGACTCCAAGTTAAAGGGGTTTACAGCAATCCCACTACTGGGCATATACCCTGAGAAAACCATAATTCAAAAAGAGTCATGTACCAAAATGTTCATTGCAGCTCTACTTACAATAGCCCAGAGATGGAAACAACCTAAGTGTCCATCATCGGATGAATGGATAAAGAAGATGTGGCACATATATACAATGGAATATTACTCAGCCATAAAAAGAAACGAAATTGAGCTATTTGTAATGAGGTGGATAGACCTAGAGTCTGTCATACAGAGTGAAGTAAGTCAGAAAGAGAAAAACAAATACTGTATGCTAACACATATATATGGAAGTTAAGGGAAAAAAAAAAAAGAAAGGTCATGAAGAACCTAGGGGTAAGATGGGAATAAAGACACAGACCTACTAGAGAATGGACTTGAGGATATGGGGAGGGGGAAGGGTAAGCTGTGACAAAGTGAGAGAGAGGCATGGACATATATACACTACCAAACGTAAAATAGATAGCTAGTGGGAAGAAGCCGCATAGCACAGGGAGATCAGCTTGGTGCTTTGTGACCACCTAGAGGGGTAGGATAGGGAGGGTGGGAGGGAGACGCAAGAGGGAAGAGATATGGGAACATATGTATATGTATAACTGAGTCACTTTGTTATAAAGCAGAAACTAACACACCATTGTAAAGCAATTATACTCCAATAAAGACGTAAAAAAAAAAATTAAACGGGTTTAACTGCAGGCCTTCAAAGGGAATCAGAAATTGTGTGGCAAGGCCGACTCTTCCAGAGCAACTGTCCTCATTCACCTTGAGTGAATCCTGGACGCTTTTGCTTTAATGAATAAGGGAGGGTGGAATGTTTAGGAATTTGGTTTTCCCCACCAGGACTAACAAAGTACTTTGAATGGCAACCCTTATTGTTACACATAAAGGACTTCTTCAGATGAAAACTGACAACACAAGTCACTACCAGACACGAGGCCTTTCGGAAGAAGTCCTTTGCCTATCCTGCCTGCAGCCCACACACCATTATCCTAGGCCGTTTATGCCACCCAGCTCTCTGCGAACCAGTGAATGTGACAGGATTTGATTTAAACTCTGGACCCCTATATCAAGACATTCAAGAAAAGTTCCCTGCTTTTTTATTAATTGCAAAATCAAACTGACTCCCAGTGGAAAGTTTGTTCCCTCTTTTAGGACAGGGACTACTAACTAATATTAGGTACTTGCCAGGGAATCTGGTTTGGGGGTGGTTCCCTGTATTGAAAAGACATTTTTCATGTTCCCTATGATTTATCTCCCTCCTGCTTCCCTGGTATCTAGGGTTGCCAGGTAAAATACAGGACGTCCAGTGAAAATTGAATTTCAGATAAACAAGAAATAAATTTTTCGTACAAGTATGTCTCATGTACTATTTGGAACATATGTATACTTGAAAAACTTATTTGTTGACTATGTGAAATTCAAGTCTCACTGAATGTCCTGTATTGATCGATATTTTTTTTTTGGTAGATCTGGCAACCCTACATGATTCTCTTCATCCAACTTTGTTATGTTCTTTCTCCTAAAATTTTATTTTCATGGGCCTTCTTCCCAATTTCATTCCCCTCTTTAAGAACAGTTATTTCTTCACCTTCTGCTCTTTTTCTGGGGGTATTAAGTTTAAGTGGTTTTGAATTGTGATGGGAAGCACCAGGCTTCTGTATAAAGGGCCTCAGAGTCACACACGCATCAGGTGAGATTGGAAGAGAGCCTATCTGAATCCATTTCTTCTGATATTCTACCCTCAACAAGTACTCCTCTGAATTAAGCTTGCCTTCTCCAAGTGGGACTTCTAAAGCGTCTCTGGGGAACAGTAACACAACTTACTAATACCTTAGGAGAAATGGTAGTAATGATTTTTAAATTTTATCTCCAGCTACCTTTTAAAAATAAACTCCTTTTTGGAAGTATAACAGAAGTGTGTCCAATTAATAAGCGCACAGCTGGATGAATTTTCCCCAAATGAACATACTCAGGTAACCAGCACCCAGATCAAGAAACAAAACATTGGGAAGGAAATCCTGTCACATGCTACAATATGGATAAGACTTGAGGACACTATGCTACATGAAATAAACTAGTCACAAAAGGATAAATACTGTATAATTCCACTCACATGAGGCATCTAGAGTGGTCAAATTCATAGAAATAAATATGGAGCAGAATGGTGGTTACCAGGAACTGGGGACAGGGGAGATGGGAAGTTATCAGTTGATGGGTATAGAGTTTCAGTTGTGCAAGATGAAAAAGTTCTGGACATCTGTTTTACAACTGTGTGAAGATACTTAACACTACTGAACTGTACACTTAGAAGCAGTTTAGGTGGTAAATTTTATGATCTGTATTTTTTACCACAATAAAAAACCAGAAACACAATATTACCAGTTCGCCAGAAGACCTCATGCCCCTTCCCAGTCACTCCTCCTTGCCTAAGGTAACAACTCTACTGATCTCTAAAAGGAGCCCATCTGCTTTAAAAAGACTAGAGTTAGTAAGAAAAAAAAGTTGATCAGAACCCCTTCCTTCTGACAGGGAGATTCCTTCGAATCAAAAAAGGATTTGATCACAGCTACCATGGTGCCTGGCTTACAGCAGAAGTAGCTCAAAAAATGCTTGCTAATTGCATGCAGACCGAGAGCCTCAGGCTTGCAGTTGTGGGAGGAGCTGAGGGAAGAAGATGAAAGTGCTGGAAACAAATGCCAGCCACTTTGCAATCTTGCCAAAGGTGAGCGCTGCATACTCATTACAGGTTTATTCACTGATGATGCATTTTTTCCTCTTTCACTGTGTTGACATGATCTGTAGGTTCATATTTGAATCCAGCCCAAAGTATATAGTTATTTTTTGTTACTGTGTGCATAGCTCTAACTGCTTACTTTCTTACCAGGGTGTTTATTGCCAATGTGTATTGCATGAGACGAGATAGATGTGCTTGTTAATGCTTACCTCCACATTCCTCAAGGGAAAATTCTAAACTCTAAGGAAATTTAGGTTCACTTCATTTTACAACCGCATTAAGATTTGATCCACTGGACTTTTTGATTATGTCCTTTTCCAAGAGGGCACCAAATGTTCCGAAGAACAAATGACAAAACTGGAAGCACTGATAAAGAAAATGGATAAAATTGCTATTTTAGACCACAAATGGTAGCGACTAGGGCAGAGCTGAACAATCTTCTACAGTCTTGAAGCCAAGGGAATATGATACACCACTCTTTGATGTCACATGGTGGGCAGATAGGCTAGAGGCCTGGGAAACAAATGGTATCGTCATATTATGCTAAGGATTAGTTATTTAGATCAGTGGTTTCAGAGCCAGTGATCCCTTTTATAACATAAATTTAGTAGTCCTCCTATACTGACTTGAAATTCAAAGGTGATACCACAGATTTCTACAATCATTGTAAAAAAAAAAAAAAACAATCAACATAATGACCTAGTCGAAAGGAGAAATAAAAGGAAAGTAATTTATAATAAAATAGCATGCACCTCAAAATGTAAACCCTCAGGCATGGCAACACTAGACAACAAAATAAAATAGCCGGGGGCTTCCCTGGTGGCGCAGAGGTTGAGAGTCTGCCTGCCGATGCAGGGGACACGTGTTCGTGCCCTGGTCCGGGAAGATCCCACATGCCACGGAGTGGCTGGGCCCGTGAGCCATGGCCGCTGAGCCTGCGCGTCCGGAGCCTGTGCTCCGCAGCGGGAGAGGCCGCAACAGTGAGAGGCCCACATACCGCCAAAAAATAATAATAATAATAACACAAAATAAAACAGCCGGATGCTTATATTAATCATAACACCACTGTGAGTGACAGCTCAAGACACAGACTGACCCAGGTGTGCTTTAGTGGCGACTCAAATTACAAAAGCAGTACTTGTCCATGTTGCTATGACTTCCCAACCTGATAAACAACTCTTGGAAAATTCTAAGCAAAACTAAATGCAAGCATCCTTCAATTCATACTGTGCTTGCATTCTTGGAAAATTTGGTGCTTACTTTCACCTACATGAAGGTTCAGCAGGACATCTGAAGGTCATTTGGAACATGGAACAATTTCTAATTCTAGCATCACTGGGCACCACCCTTTAAATATCAATAGTACCTACTTCCCAATCATTGTGACAACCAAAACATGCCACCATCAATTTCTAAAATCCACCCCCACTGACCCCCGGACAATACCAGCTCCCATTTAGTACCCTTGATTTAGAGTAAAAAAATTTATTTGCAGAAGCATTTTTAACATCTTAAAATATATCATTGATAAAAAAGGATCCATATCCTCAGAAATTCCTCCATTTGTGACTCACATTCCCTCACATTTTTTGAAAAATTTGATCTTTGCTTTTATAATCCCACCAAAAAGGAGTTTCCCAACATCTGAGTCAGTAAGACCATCAAGAGATTCAATAAATAAAATTACATAGTACTTTTCTCTTGGGAACACTTACTTAGTATTTTAGTCATTAAAATAAGAGGTTGGGGCTTCCCTGGTGGCGCAGTGGTTGAGAGTCCGCCTGCCGATGCAGGGGACATGGGTTCGTGCCCCAGTCCGGGAAGATCCCACATGCTGCAGAGTGGCTGGGCCCGTGAGCCATGGCCGCTGAGCCTGCGCGTCCGGAGCCTGTGCTCCGCAGCGGGAGAGGCCACAACAGTGAGAGGCCCGCGTACCGCAAAAAATAAATAAATAAAATAAAATAAAATAAGAGGTTGACAAAGGAAAAAAAAAGAGAGCAAAACCCTGCAGGTGGTCTCATCAAGAAAAGCAATTTAATGAGAAGGTGTCATACAGATCTAGGACAGCAATAACTATTGTAATTATTGTTTTGTTCCATTTTTGCATTTATTCTGTTTACTTGTGTTTTTCCAAAATGTTCAGTAACTGTGAAAAGTCTTCATTAGCAACATAAATATAAATCAGATATCTTATAAACACTATCAGTTCCTGTCTATAGAGCACTGCCCTCAGGTGGGGTTTCATGCATTTGGGGGCCAGCAGGCATGATGGACCCAACTGGTTCTAGCTCGGAAGAGTTCACTGCACTCAGCTCTTCCCAACTTTGCATTTGGTGATGTCATGTTGGTAGCCAGAAATCAGCAGCGATGGAAGTGGTCACACCATGGAAACTGGCAAATGCTACAAATCAGGTCTGCCCTCACGCCCACATCCTCCCTCCCAGAGAGGCTACTGTGAAACATTCACCAGATACCACTGCATGGGGCTGGCTTGCAGGAAAGAACCTGACGCAGAAGTACAAAAGAAGACTTTGTTACAAAATCTTTTCAAAAAGATCAGTCCAAATTTGGCTCTGTAGTGTTCCATCAAATTCTAGCAAGATACAAAATGATGGCCCATAAATAACCAAAGAGCCAAGATGACACAGAAACATTAATTCACTAGCATCCAAATATCTATTTAGTACCAACTATGTGCAAAAGAGTCTCCTTAAATTGTTCCTGGACCAAGGCAAGGTACAACTTAAATAAGTATATGAGGTGCAGTGGACCAATGGATATGCTGCCAATTTGAAAGAGATAATTAAACATCGATGGTAATATTTTTCACCTTTATCACAGGGGATACTGACATTTAATAAGAATTGTGCCAGGTATTAAGCAAATATTATCTTGTTTGATCCTCACAACCACTGTGAAAGGTAATCATTAGGGAAACTATACGAAATTGCTGATAGCTGACCAGTTTTGACCTCTACAAGAGGCAATTTCATAAGGTTTCACCTAATATTATTTTCTCTGTTTTACAGACAAGGAGGCCAAGACCCCAGCATACCAATTTGTCAAATGTCAAACAGCTATTAAGTGACTAAGCTGGGATTCCTTGCAGACCTGACTGGCTCCAGAACCCCTGCACTTTCCACCACACACACCTCCCAAATGAAAGAACTGTTAGGCTCATTTGATATGTTGCTAACACTGAAAGAAATCTTAGAAATAAAATGTCTTGAAGTAACTCACTACAAAAAAATTAAATTAAGGACGTGTGTTTTACCACATCACTAAACATTGGCTTCCTGGATTTCTTAATCATATATGATTAGAAAGAATCATCACTGTTCATACATTTTAGAGACTGAATAATAATTTAAATATGGATTGCAACCATTGTTTAATTTGTTCTTAAGAAATTAAATTAATGATTATTTGTACTTAAGAAATTCCATTAACATTCAATTTATACTTGAGAAGTTAATGTTTAACATACTTAATAAATGACTTTTTAAAAATGCTGTGCTATTACTAGTACCAACTATCAAAGGTCTATGGTCACAGTCTATGATTCTCAACCCACTGGAATGATCAATGCTTCAGAAAAGAATTACAGTCACAAATGTTTGAACTGTATAGTACAGAAGTGTCTCTTAAATTTTTAAATTACAACTCACAGTAATGTCTTGATATAATACACATATGCATATATATGGATATAACTGAAACAAAAGTTTCATGAAAATTTTTACTCTTGGTATGTGAAAAATACTCTGATATTTTCTACTCTATTTCATTTTTAGAAATGCAGACCACAACTTAGTATATCATTTTCACAAACTCACTAATGTGTTGTAACCCCCAGTTTGAAAAACATTGTCTTAGAGACCTTTATTTTAGAGACCTCATCTACATCCCCAATTTTATTCCTTTCCCTCTAGATTACTCTGTTCTTTTCATCTAGACCTTTGGCCCCCAACTTACCAACTTCCTTCTTTCAACAGAGATTTACAAATCAGCTGCTCTGTGCCAGACACTGTGCTAGGTACAGGAGATGCAATGGATTTGTATCCACATCCTGTGATCTCAACATCCATCCAATCATCATGCAAATAAATGCAAACTTTCATCTGTGCTTGGTGCTACAAAGGCTCCAAGGGAGGAGGATTTGACCTAATAAGGGAAGACTTTCTGAGGAAATGGTAACTGAGCTGAGATGTAAAGATATATTCTATTCTGTTCTATTTCATTAAGAAAATACTGGCCACTCCCCATTATCCCCAACCCCTAATCTACTTTCTGTGTCTATAGATTTGCCTATTCTGGACATTTTATGTAAATAGAATCACATACCATATAATATGTGGTCTTTTGTGACTGTGTCCATTCACTTAGTGTAATGTTTGCAAGGGTCATCCATGTTACAGTATTGTATGGATATACAACATTATGTGAATCCATTTGTCAGTTGATGGACATTTGGGTTGTTTCCACTTTGGGCTATTAAGTAATGCTGCTATGAACATTTGTGTACAAGTTTTTGTATGGACCTATCCTTTTATTTCTCTTGGGTATATACCTAGGAGTGAAATTGCTGGGTCATATGCTAACTCTAATTTTAACATTTTTAGGAACTGCCAAACTATTTTCTGAAGCAGCCACAATTTTCCATTCTCACCAGCAGTGTGTGAGGGTTCCAATTTCCCCATATTTTGCCAACACTTGTTCATTATCTGATTATTTGATTATAAGCATTCTAGTGGATGTGAAGTAGTATCACATTGTGGTTTTGGTTTGCATTTCTTTTTTTTTTTTTGCGGTACGCGGGCCTCTCACTGTTGTGGTCTCTCCCATTGTGGAGCACAGGCTCCGGACGCGCAGGCTCAGCGGCCATGGCTCACGGGCCCAGCCGCTCCGCGGCATGTGGGATCTTCCCGAACCGGGGCACAACCCCGTGTCCCCTGCATCGGCAGGCGGACTCTCAACCACCACGCCACCAGGGAAGCCCGGTTTGCATTTCCTTGATGGCTAATGATGTTGAACATCTTTTCATGTGCTTATTAGCCATTTGTATATTGTCTTTGGAGAAATATCTATTCAAATTCCTTGCCTATTTTTTAACTGGGTTAGTTATCTTTTTATTATTGAATTGTAAGAGTTCTTCATATTTTTTAGATACAAGTCCCTTATCACGTCATTTGCAAAAATTCCCTCCCATTCTGAGTTGTCTTTTCATCTTCTTGATGACGACCTTTGAAGCACAAAAGTGTTTGATTTGATGAAGTCCCAACACCCTATCTTGCACCACACTTCACACTTTCCTGATTATTTCTTCAACCATTAACTCCATTTTACCTCAACAGTGGACCCTGATAGCACCCAAAGCTGTTTGAACTCTGCTTTCTTAAACTCCAGTATTCTCCTCTCAGGGTAAAACTCTGTGTCTTTCTAGCTCTGTCTCTACCTTGTTTCTATCACATATGCTCTGTAAACCCTCAAAGACCTCCAATCGCCAGCCTTCTGCTTTCTCCGTTTGTCACACGTGCCTCTTCCCAGCCTTCTCATCTTCCACTCTCATCCAGCCTAGCCCTTAGATCACAACACTGTAAACTCTCCACTCCCACTAGATTTCACTCCTTTGCCCCACTATCTTTTTTGTTACACTTGTTCTGAAACCTCCAACCCTATATCAATCTGACATCTGCCCTCTTTACTTCTACTGCTACTAAAGCAGCATTGAAAAAGTCATGCAACCTTATGTATCGGTAACACTCTTGATTTGTGTTCTCCAGTATCAGCTGAGCTCTCACACCGGCCCTACAAGCTTTTTTTTTTTAACCCATTTTAGTTTCCTCTCCCGTTGCCTGATGTCAACTACTCTCCCTTTCACTCATGTCATTCCCATCATGCTCTTCCTTGAACAAGCCAAGATAACTTAAGTCTCTTTGGTGCTTGTTCCTTTGCCGTAAGCACTCTTCCACCAGGTCCTTGAATGGCTGGAAACTCCTTGTCATTCAGGTCTCAGTTCAAATGTTACCTCTTCAGAGAGGTCTCCCCTATCCACCCGGTCGAAAATTGCTGCCTTCCTCCCATTGCTATCACTCTGCCCTGATTTATTTCCTTATTTTCTTTATCTGCGCTGTCTGGAAAAGTCTTATTACTCATGCTTCCAAAACCCTTCACTAGCTGAAGTTAGAGACTTGCTCCTCTGGGCTCTCACTATACCCTGGGAGAGCTCTCAAACCCTGTGTAGAACTCTTACTAGGTTGCTGTTATTTACGGATTACAGGTCTGTGTTCCTCTTCTACGTGCCAAGCTCCTTGCAGATAGATGCTGTAATCATCTGTGGCTCCCTGGACGTGCCCAGCACGGACCAGGCACTCAATATGTGTGGAAGAGACGTAGAGAAACCCGTTATTTTTGTAGCATGGGATCCACCCATCATGCATGAGGATTAACAATCGCCGGGGGAAAACTGGGGAAACATACTGTAGTACAAATTAAATCCTGCTGCGCATTATTTATAACAGCAAAAATAGGGGGAAAGTGTCTGAACATAGGGAACTAGATGAGTAACCTATGGATTATCTACTCACTGGAATTTCATGTTGCTGTTAAGATGGTGTCTGATTCCAATGAAAGATAATGACATGGAATGTGCTTATGCTATGATGATAATGTTTTTATGAAAACAAAACCTGTACATAGAAAGACTGAAAGAAACTAAACCAATGTAATGCTGTTTTCTTTATACGTGAGAAATAGAGATGCTTTTCTTCTTTTCTGAATTCTTCTAGTTTTCTCTATATATACATTGCTTTTACACTGAAATAAGCTCTAATATTTCATTTCTAAAGGAGATATAGTCACATTCTTTCTTTAGTTCCTATAACTTCAAATATTAATATTTAATTCAGTTTTAAAAACTGAAGACTGCAGAGTCAGAGAGATTTATCCAGCATCCCTCAACAAATTAATGACAGAAAAAGAAACATTATGGTAATCCTAAAGTAATATTGGGGAACACGACTAATTGCCCATAGGCTCTGTACCATCGATATTATACTTCTTATAGTTCTGTGTTCGTTGCTTGGTAAGAGGCTAAATAGCACTAGTATGAATAGCATAAAAAGACTGGGGAGACTACAGGTGAATCCCATTTAAATCAAAGTGGGTATAGTTCACTTTAAGGAAACAAACTACATGAAAATTCATAAATTGGGGCTTTTTAAATGAAAGGATTCACAAAAGAATTAGCTTCAGCTCTATATTATCAGAGAAGACATTTACCAAATGAAAGCCCATCTGTGATTCAGATACCAGAACAAATATCTAATACAATAAATTCCAATCTACCAAAGAAAGTGCCTTAGAGTCACAAAAGGATTTTTTAAACTTGATGTATCCAACATATCATTTGGAGAGAGGGGCCACTCCAGCTTGGTACCGAGTTTGAGAATGAACAGTTTAGAGGAAAGTGAAACCTGTTAACCAAGGGAAGAGAGCAAATTTCAATAAAACAGATCAAGGTAGGAGGATGTCTTAGCGTGGGTTCCCCTAGAACTAGGCACTGATATATATACCAGGATTCCAGTGCAAGTGGTTGATTTGGGAGATTTCTGGGCACTTCGGTAGGGCATCGGGGAAGCTAGAACAGGCAGGGGAGGGAAGGAAGCCACTTAAGAGGATGTTATCAAGCTAGCTGCCACTGTGGGCCGCTGGAACCTCATCCTGCTGGGGGACACGGGGTGACCAGTGAGAACACACGCACCTGAGTCACCCTGCCTGAGAAGCGAGGGCACTTTGGGGGCCGCTCTGGCATCCAGATTATGTCTCAGGGCAGAGCAGCCGTTGCTGCCTATTGGAAGTTGGGCCGGTGTGTGTGTGTGACAATGCAGAGGGCTGGCAGCGCAGAAGCACAGCATCTGCTACAGATGGAGTAAACCAGCTCCTCACGGCGTGTTTGTTCCCTTTGGTGCTTTTTAAAAGTGGTTTGAATGGCTTACATTTACGGTTGAAACTCCTTAAAGCTGACTTTCTGATATTCTCCCGTGTGCACTTTCGTTTTTCCTGCCCCAGGGCTGCTACTGACACGTCCTTCTCTGCCCGCTCCGCCCGCCCTCCTGGAGCTGCCGCCCACCTAACAGCAGGCTGAGGGCCTTGGTGCCCAAGCGGCTCATTCTGGTCAGACCTGCTGTCTGTTTTTGGGTGGACGTGGCTCCGGGCGGTAGAATACACGGCCTGCAGTGCTATTACAGCAGAAGGCCTGGCACCTTCAAAGCATTTCTGCAAACAACCTGCTCCAGTTTTATACTTGCCAAACATGTTCCCCAGGTGAGGAACGAAAGGCCAAACGCGGTTAGTCACTCTAGAAAGGAAACTGGCAGTTTGCGTTCCAAGAGGGCTGCCTCTCCTCCTCTCTTCCTCCTCCGCACCCTCTCGCCACAGGAAACACTCTTTCTAAGCAGTTTTCAAAGTCCCAAGAAAGATCGCAGAGTTCCTAACGCGTAGTTTATGGCGTGAAAACACTTGGCAGACGAAACAATAACAAAGTCAATGCCACCTCGCCCTTTCCGTGTGGTTATGTAATCACAGGCAAACTGCTGTCTCAGGCAGAGCTGGGAGAGGGCTGGGCACACAGCTCCGCACATCCAGCTGCCCTCCATGCTTTGGAGGCTGGGGGAGGGAGCACCCTTCCAGCTGTCAGGAGACTTTGACACGGGAGCATCTCGGCCTCTCTCTCTGTCCCATCACCGGGAACTAGGACGGCCCCTATGACCCATTAATGTGGATTTTCTTTTTTTTTTTTAACATCTTTATTGGAGTATAATTGCTTTACAATGGTGTGTTAGTTTCTGCTTTATAACAAAGTGAATCAGTTATACATATACATATGTCCCCATATCTCTTCCCTCTTGCATCTCCCTCCCACCCTCCCTATCCCACCCCTCTAGGTGGTCACAAAGCACCGAGCTGATCTCCCTGTGCTATGCAGCTGCTTCCCACTAGCTATCTATTTTACATTTGGTAGTGTATATATGTCCATGACACTCTCTCACTTCGTCCCAGCTTACCCTTCCCCCTCCCCATATCCTCAAGTCCATTCTCTAGTAGGTCTGTGTCTTTATTCCCATCTTGCCACTAGGTTCTTCATGACCATCTTTTTTCTTAGATTGCGTATATATGTGTTAGCATACGGTATTTGTTTTTCTCTTTCTGACTTACTTCACTCTGTATGACAAACTCTAGGTCCATCCACCTCACTACAAATAACTCAATTTCGTGTCTTTTTATGGCTGAGTAATATTCCATTGTATGTATGTGCCACATCTTCTTTATCCATTCATCTGTTGATGGACACTTAGGTTGCTTCCATGTCCTGGATATTGTAAACAGAGCCGCAGTGAACATTTTGGTACATGACTCTTTTTGAATTATGGTTTTCTCAGGGTATATGCCCAGTAGTGGGATTGCTGGGTTGTATGGTAGTTCTATTTTTAGTTTTTTAAGCAACTGACAAAGGATTAATCTCCAAAATTTACAAGCAGCTCATGCAGCTCAATAACAAAAAAAACAAACAACCCAATCCAAAAATGGGCAGAAGACCTAAATAGGCATTTCTCCAAAGAAGATATACAGATGGCCAACAATCCCATGAAAGGATGCTCAACATCATTAATCACTAGAGAAATGCAAATCAAAACTACCATGAGATATCATCTCACACCAGTCAGAATGGCCATCATCAAAAAATCTAGAAACAATAAATGCTGGAGAGGGTGTGGAGAAAAGGGAATACTCTTGCACTGCTGGTGGGAATGTAAATTGGTACAGCCACTATGGAGAACAGTATGGAGGTTTCTTAAAAAACTACAAATAGAACTACTATAATGTGGATTTTAAAAGGGGCCCATTCCTTCCTCTGGGAGCACACAGCCCCATGCTGGGGGCCGCAGTTTGGCGAGGGGGGCTTGGCCTGGATTTCAGCCCCCTCTTGGGGCCCTCAGCCAGGCCTCTGAGGGCAGAGCAGACCCCTACAGTTCACGTGGGGACACTGTCGAGACTGGAAACTCTCCCACCCCACCCCAGGTCAGAGCTATCGTTTACTCTATGTCACTTCTCTTTAAGTTCCAGATCCTGAAAGATTATTCCTTCTGCTTCAGAGGATAGCTCCCTACTCTGGCCACAACTTGCTTTCATTATAAATTACCTGGAAGTTCCTGTCTGCCATTTCAGTTAGTTTATTTACCTGATCATTTGGCCTGCTGTATCAGCATCTCCCCACAAGACTATATCACTCCTTCCGCCCCAAGTGGCATCACTTTCTGGCAAGGTATTTGGGGAGGCAATTGTCCTTTTTTATTTTCTTTTGAAGGTTAAACAAACAACAAGCTTAAAGGCAGGGGAATGGTCAAATCTGCATAAGTGGGAGGAGAGAAATTTGCATAAGAAGTCCAGGTGCCTCCTGGGAGGAAAGTAACCGAGATGCCGGTGCCGATTCCCTTCCCAAAGCTGTGGTACAGACCAGGTGACTCTAAGGAAGGGCCATGGGCAGGGGAAAGGAGACAGGGGAAGTGGGGTTGACCCTGCACCGGAGAAAGGTGGAAAGCAAGCAGGGCCTGGGTCCAGGATACAGCAGACCCCAGACGTGTGCTAACTTGGTTCTCCTGACAGCAAACCACCACCCTCAGGAAAGTGTTGTGTAAGCAAACTGGCAAGCTGCCCTCGCAGCAGCTGGCTCCAGGGTCCTGACCTCAGATGTGATGTGGGGATTCAGGAAGCCACTGCTGGAACCACTGCCTTCAGAGGCACACCAGACCTGTTGTAAGATGCACCCGCAAAACATAAGCTTCCCACCATGCCTCTTTCCCCACTTAGAAGAGGTCTGAATTTGTCTCATGTGACCGTGTCTGGCTGCTGGAACTGAAATTACTCAGCTGCCAGGGAGTCTGGGAAATGTAGTTTTAGATTTGTAGACTCTGCTACATGTAAAGGCACACTGAAAGGAGGTTGAAATGGATGATGAGTAATCATTTCCCCCACGGTTCCTCCATCTGAAAACCTTCAATGGCTCTCCATGTGGATAGCACTGTCTAAGGAAAGCAAGACCTGAGCCCATGATACAGCAGACTCCAGCAATGATTTCCAAACTGTAGACTACAGACCCTGGGGAGGAGACTAGGAGACATTACAAGATGTTTCTGAACCTCCTTACACTGCAGTCATCCTGTGGACTGGAAGAGAAAGAAAAAAAAAAAACCCAAAAACCACATTGTGACTTCCACATATGTGTTCACCTATTTTTCAAACATGGAGGGAATTATGATTCAAAAAATACAAATCACTTAACAACCTTCCTTACAAACATGTTTCTCACCCGCAGACCCCACTCCTCTGCCTAGAATGAGAATGCTGTCTCCGTCCTGTCTTGCCAATTCATATTCATCATCTGAGACTCAGCCCAGGCTACCACCTCCCCTAATCGGGGAGGTGATTCCCTCTGACTTCCTCGGGCTGGGGTAGATAGTCCTCATCAGTTCTCTCGTAATATCCTGATACTAATAAAATTAAAGTGAAATTTGATTGGCTTACTTTGTGCCAGGCTCCATGACGTATGTACTCTTACTATCTCATTTTACAGATGAGGATGCTGGAGCACAGAGAGGTCGCATAACCTGCCCAAGGTCACTTATTAGTCAGTGACAGCTGTGACTGTCACAGGCAGCAGTCTGTCTTCAGAATCTATGCTCTTGGCCAATACTCTCCCTTCCTCTCATCTATCTGTTGTTACACGGCCCACCCTGCTCTATTTATCTATCTATCCATCCATCTGTAGCCGAATCTGTACATCTATCTCCTCCACAAATAAGCAATGTCTTTCTATGATGTTTAAAATGGGGAAAAAAGTTAAAAGTATTTCCTCTCTTCCTAACACATTGAAAATTCCAGGACCAGGGTCCAAATTCCTTGATCCATCTTTCTCTCATCCTCTACTGTCTGTTAACACAGGGACTATTTTCTCCTTCAGCAGAGAATACCAGACTAAATTACAGAGCAGGGTACAAAATTACTATCCTCAGCTCCCTTCTTTGCCTGTTTTCTCCAAAATAGATTCTTTCTGTTGGTTGTATAAATACAAGACAGAACCCACCACTGCTTCGAAATCATGTGGGAAGGTGTATCATCAACTCTGAGCTCTGTTGGAGCCGACCTTCTGGCCAGGTTCCACCAAGCACTCCTTGAGAAAGGACGGGGTTCCTAGGCACTCCAGCCCATGCATCAGCATTCTCGTGCAAACATTTAGGAGGGTGAAATTGAGGACAGCATGACATTTCCCTGGGAATCAGGAGGCGTTTCCATATCTGCACTCTTGTCTTCACTGTTTATTACCCTTTCTGTCTAACACGGATGACACTTGCTCGTGTTCCCTGTGCCTCAGTACCTGGGTAGCTCTGCTTACACCTGCCAACAACGCCACCAGGTAAGCTAGCTGATTGTTCCCTCTACTGGGGATCAGCCACATGTCTTTCACACCCTGGAAGCACCAACTTACTCCAGACTCATCTCCCTTCTCACTTTGCTCAAACTCCTTTCTCTTCCCTTTGTCTGATATTTGCTCAGCCCATTGGTTTTGGCTCATAAACCAGGTATTTCCTTTTCCCTCTTGAAGGTAACTTATAAAAGAAATTTTCTTTAATCATCTTTCGAGCATGCTCTCTGGGCCTCTGTTTGGGAAAGTGCCCCCTGCCTGCAGAGTGCCCTTTCTAAAGGCTCGTATCCTTTGCAGGAAACAGGGAACAATTTAGATGGATCAGGCATGATGGCTTTGCAAATCTCCCTTGTGTAATTTACGCATCTGAAACCATCGTTTCTTCCGGTGAGCACACTATTACACCAAGGCACATCATCAGCAGGAGAGACAGGAAAGCACATAAATGTGCTTAAGGAGTGACTCTGGTAACTCATCATTGTTTTAAGACATCTTAATTCTCATTCAGGCTAAATGAGCTGGTATACCCACGGCCATCTTAGAGAACGTCAGTTCAATCTAAGAGAGTGCGATGTTTGTCAAAATAGTATTGCACAAACCCTCTAAAGAAAGCCAAAAAAGTTGCAGTGAATTACAAAAATATTATGGAGTCAATGAGACCTGGCATTTAATCTTCAGCTAATGTTGACACCAAGCAGTACACCCACAAAAGCCAAAGAGAATCCGAGTATAGAGCATGGGTTCCCAGCCTTGGCTGCATTTTGGAATCATCTGGGTATTTTTAAAAAATCTCCATGTCCAGGCCATACCCCAAGCCAATTAAATCAGAATCTCTGGGGGTAGGTCCCAGGCATCATTATATTTTAAAGCCCTCCAGGGATTCCAATATGCAGTCAAGTTCGAGATCCACTAGTATAGAACATCTGGCCCTCGCTCACAACCACTTAGGCCCTCCTTACACGCACTGTCAGGCGTGTAGGGTGGGGAAGATGGCACCACATGCCTGGTCATGCCACTCACCCATGCCAGCTTAACTCGCCAGCTGCCAACTCAGCTCCTGAAGCTACCCAAAACGTGGAAACTCAAAGTCGAGGTGATGCTCAGGAGACGATTAAGGTTACCAGATATCACAGCATTGAAAGCGGGACAGCCAAGGCACAAACAGAATAGAGAGCCACACGTGCACGTTAAGCAGTAATCTGTGACGTCTTTACTGTCTCTGCTCCAAAGGGGGGTGTTGGATTTGCCAATTTGATGTACTGCCGCCTGATATTCAACTGAAGAAGGAAAAAAGATATGGAGGGTAGGAGGGGGCGTCTGAAGTGCTGGTCATGTTCTGTTTCTTCAGCTGGATGCTGGTTACACAGGGGTGCTGTTTCTGAAACGTGGCCACTTGGACACTTTTATATATGTACATCATGCTTTAGTAAAAAGTTTTATAAGGAGAGAAACCCTACACTGGTCAGTGAAAAAAGGTCATAGACGCTATCAAAACTAGAAAGCCCACCAGCCTGTTTATAGCACTGAGTTTGATAATAGCCCCATATTAGAAATCATTCAAATCATAGAGACCTGGTTGGACAAATTAAGGTTCAGCCATTCAACGGGATACTACATAGCTATGAAATTTTATGTGGTAGAAGACTATGTCACGACATGGAAAAGTGCTCGCAGTCTATTTTAAAGTTAAAAAAAGAAGGTGGATTATAAAACGTTGTTATCCATGTGTTAGATATTATTATGCATTTTTCTATGCACACTGGTCTTGAGATAAAGAATTATGTTAGGCATATCTGAGATACAAACAGAAAGAAAGACAGTGTGCAGATAGGACCTGGACTCAAGTCCCAGCCCAGCTTACCTACTAATAATTGTTCATCTTTGGCCAACTTGCTCAACTTTGTGAAAAGAGCTTTATTGAGATATAATTCACATACCATACAATTCATCCATCTAAAGTGTACACGTTAATGTCTTTTAGCATATTCAAAGAGTTGTACAACTACTACCACAAACTGATTTTAGAACATTTTTATCGCCCTGTAGCCATTTGCAGTCAGTCTCCACTCCTGCCAACCATCCCAGCCCTTGGCAACCAGTAATCTATTTTCTGTCTCCATACAGTTGCCTATTCTGGACATTTCATCTAAATACAATCATATGATGCATGCTTTTTGTGCATCTGGCGTCTTTCCATTAGCATAGTGTTTTCTAGGGTCATCCATGTTATAGCATTTATCAGAACTTCATTCCTTTTATTGCTAAATAATATCCCACTTTATGAATATATCATATTTTGCTTATCCATTCTTCAAATGGTGAACATTTGGGTTGTTTCTACTTTTGGGCTATTATGAATAATGCTGCTGTAAACATTCACATAGAAGTTTTTGTGTGGATGCATGTTTTAGTTTCTCTTGGGTATATATCTAGGAGTGGAATTTCTGGGTGTGATATAATACAAAAATATATTTAGTCTTTGCCCACAGTTCCTGGCAGAGCTCCTAAAACCCTTGGAATTTCCTGAGTGATAGGATTTGTGGGTTTTTTTGCTATGCACAACCAGTCCCTTTCAATCACACCTGAGTGTATGCTAATGAGGTGACTTAGGGTGGGACCCCCCCCCCCAGATAGCTATAGGGTAGGGCCAATCACCAGAAAGACCAAGTGATCAGAGGGTTACAACTCTCAGCCCCACCCACCAACCCCTCTGGGAAAGGGAGGTGGTGCTGGAAATGGAACTCTATAAAAAACTCTTGAACAATGAGATTCGGAGTGTTTCCAGACTGGTGAACACATGGACTTGCTGGAACAGGTGGTGTGCCTGGAGAAGGCATGGAAGCTCTATGCTCCCTCCCTTCTCCATACCTTGCCCTGTGTATCTCTTCCATCTGGCTATTCCTGAGTTGTATCCTTTATAATAAAGCCATAAATGTAAGTAAAGTATTTCCCTGAAGTCTGTGAGCCATTCTAGCAAACTACTGAACTTAAGGAGGGGGTCGTGGGAACCTACAATTTATAGCCAGAAGTACGGGTGGCCCAGGACATTGCACTGGCATCGGGGGCAGTCTGGTGGGACTGAACCCTTAAATCTGTGGAATCTGCCACTAACTCCAGGTAGTTAGTGTCAGAATTAAATTGAATTGTTGGACATCCAATTGGTGTCCGGAGAATTGGTTGACTGGCGTCAGAGTACGATCCAGACTAGGTCATATGGTAACTCTGTGTTTAACATTTTGGGGAACTGCCAAACTGCTTTCCAAAGCAGCTGCCCCATTTTACATTTCCTCCAGCAATTTCTCCATATCCTCACCAACACTTGCTATTGTGTGTCTTTTATACTATAGCCATCCTAGCAGATGTAAAGTGATATCTCATTGTGGTTTTGATTTGCTTTTCTCTAATAACTAATGATGTTGAGCATCTTTCATATGTTTATTACCATTTGTATATATTCTATGGAGAAATGTCTAATCAGATCCCTTGTCCATTTTTAAATTGGGTTAACTTTTTATTATTGAATGGTGGTTTTTTATATATTCTGGAATCAAGTCCCTTATCAGACACATAATTTGTAAATATTTTCACCCATTCTGTGGGTTGTCTTTTCACTTTCTTGATGGTGCCCTTTAAAGTCCAAAAGTTTTAAATTTTGATGAAATCCCATTTATCAAAGTTTTTTCTTTAGTCACTTGTTTTTTGGTGTCATGCTTAAGGAGGCTTTCAAGATCCACATCTTTTAATCTTCTTATTCTTGGTGCCAAGCACAGAGCCTGGCATATAGCAGGCACACAATATTTGCGAACTGGGATGAAGTATCTTTACCTGAACTTGCGAATTTAGTGAGTACTGTACCGTTTATCTATTACTGTGTAAAAAATGACCTCAATTTAGCAGTTTAAAACCACAAACATTTTACTTGGCTCATGAGCCCATGGGTCAGTTGGGCAGTCCTTCTGATCTGGACTGGCTCACGTGTCTCTGTTCAGCTTATAGTTCGGCAGCTGGCTGAATGACCTAGAATGGCCTCACTCACATGTCTGGTGGTTGGTACACTGTCAGATGGGATGCCTTGGTTCTCTTTGTAGCCTGTCACCCACTAGCAGGCTAGCTCACGGTAGTGTTAGAGTTCCAATTCCAAGTCCTAATACCTAAGCGCTTTTCAAGTCTCTGCTTATATCACATTTGTTCATGTCCTATTGACCAAAGCAATTCACATAGACAAGCCTAGATTTGAGAGATGGAGAAATAGACTCCAGCTTTTAGGAGAAGGGAAGGATTTGTGGCCATTTTTGTAATTTACCACAAGTACTTCAATGCTTCTACACTGTTAGGCTTTTATGGAGGATGTAAAAGAAGACCTTCTCCTTCTTTCAAGTTTACACGTCACTGTGGGCATTCATTCATTCAACAAATGTTTACTGAGCATCTACTATGTGTCAGGCATAGTTCTGGGCCCTTGAGGTATCTTAATAAGCAGAGCAGACTAAGATCCTTCCCCCTTCCCCATGAAATTTACCTTCTACTGGAAATCGCAACAGGAAAGATTTCAAATAGAGTCCAAACAAACTGTTCTGGTGGTGGTGAAAATTTCTTTGACCGTACCTATATACAATGAAGATTAAATCCAAGACTTAGTCCCTGCGGGCAGGAGGGAAGATAGAAACACCCTTAAGAACACAGAGCAAAAGGGTAGAAGATTGCAAGAGATCCCAGAAAAGACAAGCAGGCTCCTACGGAAAATGGAAATTTGTTCTTGTATTTTCAAAGTGAGTTTGTATCAATCAGGGTTCAACCAGAGACATATAAATGATAGGAGACATATATTAAGAGATTTAGGGAATTCCCTAGTGGTCCAGTGTTTAGGACTCTAATTTCATGAAGTTACTTTACGCGATTGTGGGGCTGGCTAGGCAAGTCTGAAATCCATAGGGCCTGCCATCAGGAAGAGCAGGCTGGAATTCCCGGGCATGAGCTAAAGCTGCAGTCTGTAGGCAGAATTCCTTCTTCTCCTGGGAAACCCCAGGTCTGCTCTTACGGCCTTTCACCTGACTGAATCAGGGTTACCCAAACTATCTAAAATAATCTCCCTTACTTAAAGTTCACTGATTGTGGACTTTAATCACATCTACAAAACACCTTCACACAGCACCTAGATTAGCGTTTAATTGAATAACTGGAGACCGTAGCCTAGCCCAGCTGACACGTAAAACTGAACATCACATGAACTGATTGCACAATTCTGTCCATTTACTAAAGCCCACTGTACACGTGAAATGGGTGAGTTATATAGTATGTGAAATATATCTTAATAAAGCTGTAAAAAAAATAAGTAGGTTAATTCTATGCTTTGGGAGATCTAGTTTCAAAAAATAAATGTGGGCTTAAAACAAAAAGTCTTATTATGAATGTGTGTGACTCGGTCTGGAAGGCAGAACGGAAGCTGTAATCCACGAGGAACGTAGCCTAATTCACCCTGAGCCCGGCACTGTTCTATCCTCTCAGCTAGGAGTTGGAGTAATTTCTCTATGGCTTCCTTACTACCTGCGTGCCATAGACCAATTAATGTTTACACTCCCCAGCCAGTTACCAGAGGAGACAGACACTGGGAGAGCCGCAAGAGCAGAGCCCAGAGGGTCCTCGGGCCCCTGGGCTGGTTATGGGATGTAGGATCTGGCGCCACTTAATAAGATTAAGCGTCACCTCCAATTAGCTCTCTGTTCTCTCTGCACTCAAGTGGCTCTAGCCTGTGGGCAGCTGTTAGAGCCCAGTTACAGACAAATAAGTAGGTGGTGCATTAAAAAAAAAAAAAGTGTGGTGAGGGCTAGACATGTTCCAGGGGTCTGGAGCAGAGTGAGGAAGCCCACGGGAAAGGAAAGATGAAAATACCATGGATGGAACTGGGGCGGGAGGGAGGGCCCACGTCACAACTGGGAACAAACAAAGGGCTGGAGGAGGGAAGAGGCTAGACTGACTGGAACAGGGTGTCCTGGAGAGGTGGGTGCAGGGCAGGGAGGCTCCTGAAGAACAGGCGGAGGAATACGGAACAGATGCAAGCAAACCAGTGGCGCCCAAAGTAGGGGTGCACATCTCAAGGGGCGGTCAAGATGATCCACTGCAGCAGGGGAAGGAAAGACGCTAACTTCGACTAGATTTATTTTTGATCCAAAGAATAAGAAAATAAACTCAACTAGTAGGTAATATATGGATTCAGGCCACCACCCTCCCCCTGTCTGGAAGTCAGACAGTCACAAGACAAGAATCCTCAAATGATTTTGAAGACAGAGTGGGAATTCCTGAATTGAAGGGATGATAAGCCTCGTCCTTTACTTTCAGCATTTTGCAACATTTATAAGGTAAAGTGTGTTTACAGATTCTAGTCTCTAGTTATAATGAAACTAGCCCTCATGAAATAAACAGGTGACTTTGAAGAATCCCACAAAGGAAACCCTGCTTGGAAATAATATTAATAAGGCAAGAAGAATCAAACCACCAGAAAATGAGTTCTTCTTCTCACAATGCAACAAATGATGCATTTCTCCACTTTCTAGAACCTTCTTTGTCCACCACGGTTGAAGTCAAAACAATGACCATCTAGTCAGATCTGAAAAGAGGTTGTTCAAAGAACTCAAAATTATCCAGGTACCTATTAAAAATATGGATATAAAGCTGGCCCAAGGTATAGCCCATGATTCCCATGACTTAATATACTGGTTAATGAAAGGATATCATTTATAAATAAACAAGTATGAATATAATGGGGGTGCATACTAAGGCAGGTATATGGGCAAAAAAAATGGGAGTTATTGCTGTAAGCAATGTGAAGGGCTATTTTCAGACAATATTGTATAGTATATGGGCTGTTCTAGGTTGGGTTCCTCTAGAAGCAGACCTGGAGATGAGGATTTGATGTGAGTAGTTGAAATGAGAGAGAGACTCAAGAAGCACTAGGAGGGAAGTGGGGGTGTGTTAGCGAGCATGTCATCACCGTGGGCAACTGAGGCAACTGGAAATTGGTGTAGAACCTGCCTTAGACTCGTCCCACCCTAGGGAGAAGGAAGACGGAGTAGTTATATACCAGCTTCTGCCATCAATGGTTGAAAGCCACTCGTGGGGCATTTACTCCCCATTCTGCCTGTGCTTGGGCAAGCCCAGGGAAGCCCTCAGAATGACAGTCACAGTGGCTTGGAGGAGGACGCCACTAGCATGCATGGGAATGGTGAAGGCCAAGAGATAATGGGTGGAGCATCCACAATGTCTGCTCCCTAGGCTTGTTTACGGTTTGACTTTTTACAATAAGCAGCGTTCACTCTCTCTGTCTCATCATTCTTTGTTTTTCAACTTTTCACTTGTCAAACTCTGGGTGGGGCAATGAGCCCAGGCATGGGAGTCCTGAAGGCCCCGGAAATAGCGGCTTACCAAAGGCCAGGAAGCAGCGCACGGTCCTCCCAGCCCATTTTAAAGGAGCTCCCGGGCTGGTGGGCTCTACAGAGGAAGGCGGTTTTTGGTAAAACATTGCCGAGAACTCTAACATGTACCGCTGCAACAGAAAATACCGAAAGGAAGGGTTAGGGCTGGGTGTTTTCGGGGAGATTCCAGAAGGTTCAGAAAGTTCAATTCAGCTAAGAACTAAGCAAAGACACTCAGTGTAGCCCTAGTTCCGAAGTCCAGCTGAATGAATGCAGGTCTGCCCTAGAGGATCAGGCCATTTATGAGTTGCCATGGGCCAGCCCAGAGAGGTCTAGATGGGAAAGGAGACATCCTGAGGGGCTCCAGCAGCAGAGGAGAGGGTGGACTTTGCCCATCAGCTGCCTACACTAAGGCCATCCTGTCTACCAAGCAGAGCCTTCTACGTGCTGTGCCTGAAGCAGAGATAAGCAAGATCGACTCTATTTGGCCACCACTTTGGTGCAAGTAGAACTTCCGGCCCCATCTAGAAAGGAGGGGCTGCCATTTGGGAATGAAGTGCTTAAAGGAAGATCCAGAGCAGCGTGGAGAGGCAGCCAGGGCCATCGCTCCTACCCTCAGCTGCCCAGGGGGGCCCATCCTATGGGCAGGAGGAATAGGCAGCTAAATACAGAAGAGACACGAGGCACCCTCACTGGTTCATCCTCCGTGACAACAGGTTTTACTGGGAGCAGAGAAGAGACAGCTAAAGTCTATTCCTCCCAGCACTGAAGGAGTCAGAACAGAAAGAGAGGCAGAAAGGGGACTTAGGAGGAAGCCAAAGATACATCGTCATTTCATGATTTTTTTAAGCTGTTCTATCTACAATGACTACAGGTTATGCCACAGAGGGTTCATGTTAAAACACTGCTCTTGTTAGTATATTAACACAGGGGAATTGTGGGGGGCGGGAGGGGTGCATCGAGCTAGTTGATACCTTCCTTGGGAACCGAAGGGAAGAGCTACAAGATACCGCAATAGAGACAGTCAATGGGAAGGAGCAGGAGTGGGCAATGTGAAGGCGAAAAGCTGGGAATGAATGATAGCTCTTGTGTGCAGGATGCCGGCCTCGTTTCCGAGGTTATTCACATTGATCCTCACTGCAACCCTAAAGGGAATTGACAGATGAGGAAACGGAGCCAGAGAGAGGTTAGGTGACTAGCTGTGTTAATTCACTGGGTCCTCCAAGAAGCAGACGCCAAGATGGGATTAGAAGTGCAAGAACCATATGGGGCTATATGTATTATGTATAGCTGATTCACTTTGTTATACAGCAGAAACTAACACACCATTGTAAAGCAATTATACTCCAATAAAGATGTTAAAAAAAAAAAAAAGAAGTGCAAGAACCGTATGGGGGGAAGTGCCGGGGAAAGGCTCAGAGGAGGGGGCAGGAGAAGGCAGAGCATGCCTTCAGGTGGCGATGCCAGTCTGGACCCTGTGGAGGAGACATAGAAGGACCTCTAGGAAAGTCTCAGCCAGGCCAACGAGGAGTCCCCCAGCCAAGGTGGCCCGTTGGAGGAGTCCCACATGTCCCTGGGATGGCCTGC
This sequence comes from Hyperoodon ampullatus, assembly GCF_949752795.1. Classification (NCBI taxonomy): domain Eukaryota; kingdom Metazoa; phylum Chordata; class Mammalia; order Artiodactyla; family Ziphiidae; genus Hyperoodon; species Hyperoodon ampullatus. The sequence continues at coordinate 22,008,783 of NC_136913.1, read as the reverse complement.
ACTAGTATTCTGACTGTGCTTACTCACTAGCTGGGAGCAGCCCATGGGAAACGCAGCCTAGGTGCAAATGCAGCGGTGAATCCAGAGGGGCAGGAGCTGGGCCCTCAGTTATGCTCCTGAAGCAGGAGGTCAGAGTGGCACCCTTTCATGGCTGCCATGATAACCTAAAATCACATGACCAGCAAATAGTGGGAGGATTTGAGCTGAGATCTTTCTGACTGTAAATCCCCCTTTCTTGGTCACTGCATTGTATACATATGCATATATCTTGGGCATGAACTAAGTGGCATCAGAGGACTGAATGTAACCGAACAGGACCCTATGGGGCCTTCCCAGAACAGAACTCCCCCCATGTTCTCCTCCTACCTTTTGCCTGTAGAAAAACTTTTGTCAAAGAATAAATTTAATCAGAGAAGTGAGAAAATGCAGAAAGAAAGGAAAACAGATAAGCAAGACAAAATAATAACAGTTTAGCCATTAAAAAAAGTCAAGGACCTTTAATTCCTCCTCAAGGGCTATAGATAATATTCTGAGCCATGTCCTTTGAGCTGTTTTGCAGATACTGAAACTCACACCGGGTGGAAGAAGTTAACTGTATGCTGCCCACAAGCACAGACTGGTCGGAACCAGGAGGTTGATGATGTTGACTCCCGATTACCTCACCACCAACCAATCAGAGGAGTGTCCACAAGCTGATCACATACCTGACAACCCCCCTCCCTCACCCTGTCTTTATAAACATTACCCTGAAAGCCTTCAGGGAGTTTGGGTCTTTTAAGCACTTGCTACCTGGACTCCTTGCTTGGCACCCTGCAATAAACACTGCACTTTATTCACCACAACCCAGTGTCAGTAGATCGGCTTTACTGCGCATGGGCAAGTGGACCCAATGCTGGTTCAGTAACATGAAGACAAACTTGAGACATCCCACACTGACTCCTGCAGCACAAATTTCTAAAATCACAATCTAGCTGGGCAACATGCGTTTTTATGAAGAGATCAGAAAGATGACAGATTTTCAATCCTATTAAAATTGTTTTTTAGATTCTCACCCATTCCTCCCCATTCTCCACAGGAACACACAAATCCACAAATATTTATTGAGCACTCACCATGTGTCAGAGTCTGCATTTGGTACTGGGTACGCATACATGGAATTTACAGTATGGTGGGAGAGGCAAGCATTAACAAGTAATGAAGAAAAATTATGGATAAGTTTATCAGGGAAAGTTCAAGGTGCCTTGGGCCTCCCTGGTGGCGCAGTGGTTGGGAGTCCGCCTGCCGATGCAGGGGATACGGGTTCGTGCCCCGGTCCGGGAGGATCCCATATGCTGCAGAGCTGGGCCCGTGAGCCATGGCCGCTGGGCCTGCGCGTCCGGAGCCTGTGCTCCGCAACGGGAGAGGCCACAGCAGTGAGAGGCCCGCGTACCGCAAAAAACAAAAAAAACAAAAACAAAAAAAAAAAGTTCAAGGTGCCTTGAGAGAAAAAGCAGGGGAGATCTAATGGAAATTGGGGCCTGAGGGGTGACAAAATGTCTGAAGCAATGAATGCCCCAGGGAGGAATGGCATTGGTGTTAGTAGACGTAGGGTATAGCCCAAAGCACGTGTTGTTGGCTCCTCTGAGCATGAGAAGAGCTGAAAGCCAGGTCCCCATACTTAACTTCCCTTCAATAAGCCCTGTTTGTATCTTCCAAGGAGCTTACACATCATTTTTAAGAGAGGGTGTTATTCAGGACTGGCTCAAGATGGCGGAGTAGAAGGACGTGCACACACTCCCTCTTGCGAGAGCACCAGAATCACAGCTAACTGCTGAACAGTCATCAACAGGAAGACACTGGAACTCACCAAAAAAGATACCCCACATCCAAACACAAAGGAGAAGCCGCAGTGAGATGGTAGGAGGGGTGCAATCACAATAAAATCAAATCCCGTAACTGCTGGGTGGATGACTCACAAACTGGAGAACACTTATACCACAGAAGTCCACCCACTGGAGTGAAGTTTCTGAGCCCCACGTCAGGCTTCCCAACTTAGGGGTCCGGCAACGGGAGGAAGAATTCCTAGAGAATCAGACTTTGAAGGCTAGTGGGATTTGATTGCAGGACTTCGAAAGGACTGGGGGAAACGGAGACTCCACTCTTGGAGGGCACACGCAAAGTAGTGTGCACACCGGGACCCAGAGGAAGGAGCAGTGACCCCATAGGAGACTGAACCAGACCTACCTGCTAGTGTTGGAGGGTCTCCTGCAGAGGTGGGGGGTGGCTGTGGCTCACCGTGGGGACAAGGACACTGGCAGCAGAAGTTCTGGGAAGTACTCCTTGGCGTGAGCTCTCCCAGCGTCTGCCATTAGCCCCACCAAAGAGCCAGGTAGGCTCCAGGGCTGGGTCGCCTCAGGGCAAACAACCAACAGGGAGGGAACCCAGCCCCACCCATCAGCAGACAAGAGGATTAAAGTTTCACTGAGCTCTGCCCACCAGAGCAACACCCAGCTCTACCCACCACCAGTCCCTCCCATCAGGAAGCTTGCACAAGCCTCTTAGATAGCTTCATCCACCAGAGGGCAGACAGCAGAAGCAAGAAGAACTACAATCCTGCAGCCTGTGGAACAAAAACCACATTCACAGAAAGATAGACAAGATGAAAAGGCAGAGGACTTTGTACCAGATGAAGGAACAAGATAAAACCCCAGAAAAACAACTAAATGAAGTGGAGATAGGCAACCTTCCAGAAAAAGAATTCAGAATAATGATAGTGAAGATGATCCAGGACCTCAGAAAAAGAATGGAGGCAAAGATCGAGGAGATGCAAGAACTGTTTAACAAAGACCTGGAAGAATGAGAGAACAAACACCTAGAAGAATTAAAGAACAAACAAACAGAGATGAACAATACAATAACTGAAATGAAAAATACACAGGAAGGAATCAATAGCAGAATAACTGAGGCAGAAGAACGGATAAATGACCTGGAAGACAGAATGGTGGAATTCACTGCCACAGAACAGAATAAAGAATGAAAAAAAATGAAGACAGCCTAAGAGAGCTCTGGGACAACATTAAATTCAACAACATTTGCATTATAGGTGTCCCAGAAGGAGAAGAGAGAGAGAAAGGACCTGAGACAATATTTGAAGAGATTATAGTCGAAAACTTCCCTAACATGGGAAAGGAAATAACCACCCAAGTCCAGGAAGCGCAGAGAGTCCCAGGCAGGATAACCCAAGGAGAAACATGCCGAGACACATGGTAATCAAAGTGACAAATATTAAAGACAAAGCAACAAGGGAAAAAAGACAACATACAAGGGAACTCCAATAGGGTTAACAGCTGATTTCTCAGCAGAAACTCTGCAAGCCAGAAGGGAGTGGCACAATGAGACAAAGTGAGAGAGTGGCATGGACATATATACACTATAAAACGTAAAATAGATAGCTAGTGGGAAGCAGCCGCATAGCACAGGGAGATCAGCTCGGTGCTTTGTGACCACCTAGAGGGGTGGGATAGGGAGGGTGGGAGGGAGGGAGACACAAGAGGGAACAGATATGGGAACATATGTAGATGTATAATTGATTCACTTTGTTATAAAGCAGAAACTAACACACCATTGTAAAGCAATTATACTCCAATAAAGATGTAAAAAAATGATAAAATAAAATCAAACATGGTTAATCTTTTGGTAAATAAATAAATAAATAAATAAATTAAATAAAGTGATGGAAGGGAAGAACCTACAACCAAGACTACTCTACCCGGCAAGGATCTCATTCAGATTCAACAGAGAAATCAAAAGCTTTACAGACAAGCAAAAGCTAAGAAAATTCAGCACAACCAAACCAGCTCTACAACAGATGCTAAAGGAACTTCTCTAAGTGAGAAACACAAGAGAAGAAAAGGACCTACAAAAACAAACCCATAACAATTAACAGAATGGTAATAGGAACATACATATCGATAATTACCTTAAACACGAATGGATTAAATGCTCCAACAAAAAGACACAGGCTTGCTGAATGGATACAAAAACAAGACCCATATACATGCTCTCTATAAGAGATCCACTTCAGACCTAGGGACACATACAGACTGAAAGTGAGGGGCTGGAAAAAGATATCCCATGCAAATGGAAATCAAAGGAAAGCTGGAGTAGCAATACTCATACCAGATAAAATAAACTTTAAAATAAAGAATGTTACAAGAGACAAGGAAGGACACTACATAATGATCGAGGGATCAATCCAAGAAGAAGATATAACAATTATATATACACCCAACACAGTAGGACTTCAATACATAAGGCAACTGCTAACAGCTATAAAAGAGGAAATTGACAGTAACACAATAATAGTGGGGGACTTTAACACCTCACTTACACCTATGGACAGATCATCCAGACAGAAAATTAATAAGGAAACACAAGCTTAAATGACACAATAGACCAGAACATTCTCCAGGATAGATCACGTTTTGGGTCACAAATCAAGCCTCGGTAAATTTAAGAAAATTGAAATTATATCAAGCATCTCTTCCGACCACAACGCTATAAGATTGGAAATCAATTATAGGGAAAAAATGTAAAAAACACGAACACATGGAGGCAAAACAATACATTGCTAAATAACCAAGAGATCACTGAAAAAATCAAAGAGGAAATCAAAAAATACCTAGAGACAAATGACAAAGAAAAAAGGACAATCCAAAACCCATCGGATGCAGCAAAAGCAGTTCTAAGAGGGAATTTTCTAGCAATACAAGCCTACCTCAAGAAACAAGAAAAATCTCAAATAAACAATCTAACCTTACACCTAAAGGAACTAGAGAAAGAAGAACAAACAAAACCCAAAGTTAGCAGAAGGAAAGAAATCATAAAGATCAGAGCAGAAATAAATGCAACAGAAACAAAGAAAACAATAGCAAAGATCAATAAAACTAAAAGCTGGTTCTTTGAGAAGATAAACAACACTGATAAACCTTTAGCCAGAATCAACAAGAAAAAGAGGGAGAGGACTCTAATCAATAAAATTAGAAATGAAAAAGGAGAAGTTACAACAGACACCACAGAAATACAAAGCATCCTAACAGGGGCTTCCCTGGTGGTGCAGTGGTTGAGAGTCCGCCTGCCGATGCAGGGGACACGGGTTCGTGCCCTGGTCCGGGAGGATCCCACATGCCGCGGAGTGGCTGGGCCCATGAGCCATGGCCGCAGTGCCTGCGCGTCCGGAGCCTGTGCTCCGCAAAGGGGGAGGCCACAGCGGTGAGAGGCCCGCATATCGCAAAAAAAAAAAAAAAAAAAGCATCCTAACAGACTACTATAAGCAACTCTATGCCAATAAAATGGACAACCTGGAGGAAATGGACAAATTCTTAGAAAGGTATAATCTTCCAAGACTGAACCAGGAAGAAAAAGAAAATATGAACAGACCAATCACAAGTAATGAAATTGAAACTGTGATTAAAAATCTTCCAACAAACAAAAAGTCCAGGATCAGATGGCTTCACAGGTGAATTCTATCAAACATTTAGAGAAGAGCTAACACCCATACTTCTCAAACTCTTCCAAAAAATTGCAGAGGAAGGAACACTCCCAAACTCATTCTATGAGGCCACCATCAGCCTGATACCAAAACCCAACAAAGACACCACAAAAAAAGAAAATTACAGACCAATATCACTCATGAATATAGATGCAAAAATCCTCAACAAAATACTAGCAAACAGAATCCAACAACACATTAAAAGGATCATACACCATGATCAAGTGGGATTTATCCCAGGGATGCAAGGATTCTTCAATATACACAAATCAATCAATGTGATACACCCTATTAACAAATTGAAGGATAAAAACCATATGATCATGTCAATAGATGCAGAAAGAGCTTTTGACAAAATTCAAAACCCATTTATGATAAAAACTCTCCAGAAAGTGGGCATAAGGGAACCTACCTCAACATTAATAAAGGCCATATACGACAAACCCACAGCAAACATCATTCTTAATGGTGAAAAACTGAAAGCATTTCCTCTAAGATCAAGAACAAGGATGTCCACTCCTGCCACTATTATTCAACATAGTTTTGGAAGTCCTGGCCATAGCAAGCAGAGAAGAAAAAGAAATAAAAGGAATACAAATTGGAAAAGAAGAAGTACAACTGTCACTGTTTGCAGATGACATGATACTATACATAGAGAATCCTAAAGATGCCACCAGAAAACTACTAGAGCTAATCAATGAATGTGGTAAAGTTGCAGGATACAAAATTAATGCACAGAAATCTCTGGCATTCCTATACACTAACAACAAAAGATTAGAAAGAGCAATTAAGGAAACACTCCCATTCACCATTGCAACAAAAAGAATAAAATACCTAGGAATAAACCTACCTAGGGAGACAAAAGACCTGTATGCAGAAAACTATAAGACACTGATGAAAGAAATTAAAGATGACACAGATGGAGAGATATACCATGTTCTTGGATTGGAAGAATCAATCTTGTGAAAATGACTACCCAAATCAATCTACAGATTCAAGGCAATACCTATCAAATTACCAGTGGCCTTTTTTCAGAACTAGAACAAAAAAATCTTAAAATTTTTATGGAGACACAAAAGACCCCGAATAGCCAAAGCAGTCTTGAGGGAAAAAAACGGAGGTGGAGGAATCAGACTCCCTGACTTCAGACTATAGTACAAAGCTACAGTAATCAAGACAATATGGAACTGGCACAAAAAAACAGAAATACAGGTCAATGGAACAGGATAGAAAGCCCAGAGATAAACCCACGCATATATGGTCACCTTATCTTTGATAAAGGAGGCAGGAATGTACAGTGGAGAAAGGACAGCCTCTTCAATAAGTGGTGCTGGGAAAACTGGACAGGGACATGTAAAAGTATGAGATTAGATCACTCCCTAACACCATACACAAAAATAAGCTCAAAATGGATTAAAGACCTAAATGTAAGGCCAGAAACTATCAAACTCTTAGAGGAAAACATAGGCAGAACACTCTATGACATACATCACAGCAAGATCCTTTTTGACCCGCCTCCTAGAGAAATGGAAATAAAGACAAAAATAAACACATGGGACCTAATGAAACTTAAAAGCTTTTGCACAGCAAAAGAAACCATAAACAAGATCAAAAGACAACCCTCAGAGTGGGAGAAAATATTTGCAAATGAAGCAACTGACAAAGGATTAATCTCCAAAATTTATAAGCAGCTCATGCAGCTCAATAACAAAAAAACAAACAACCCAATCCAAAAATGGGCAGAAGACCTAAATAGACATTTCTCCAAAGAAGATATACAGATGGCCAACAAACACATGAAAGGATGCTCAACATCTTTAATCATTAGAGAAATGCAAATCAAAACTACAATGAGATATCATCTCACACCAGTCAGAATGGCCCTCATCAAAAAATCTAGAAACAATAAATTTTGGAGAGGGTGTGGAGAAAAGGGAACACTCTTGCACTGCTGGTAGGAATGTGAATTGGTACAGCCACTATGGAGAACAGTATGGAGGTTCCTTAAAAAACTACAAATAGAACTACCATATGACCCAGCAATCCCACTACTGGGCATATACCCTGAGAAAACCATAACTCAAAAAGAGTCATGTACCAAAATGTTCATTGCAGCCCTATTTACAATAGCCCGGAGACGGAAACAACCTAAGTGTCCATCATCGGATGAATAGATAAAGAAGATGTGGCACGTATATACAATGGAATATTACTCAGCCATAAAAAGAAATGAAATTGAGCTATTTGTAATGAGGTGGATAGACCTAGAGTCTGTCATACAGAGGGAAGTAAGTCAGAAAGAGAAAGACAAATACCGTATGCTAACACATATATATGGAATTTAAGAAGAAAAAAAATGGCATGAAAAACCTAGGGGTAAGACAGGAATAAAGATACAGACCTACTAGAGAATGGACTTGAGGATATGGGGAGGGGGAAGGGTAAGCTGTGACAAAGTGAGAGGCATGGACATATATACAGTACCAAACGTAAGGTAGATAGATAGTGGGAAGCAGCCGCATAGCACAGGGAGATCAGCTCGGTGCTTTGTGACCGCCTGGAGGGGTGGGATAGGGAGGGTGGGAGGGAGCCGCAAGAGGGAGGGGATATGGGAACATATGTATATGTATAACTGATTCACTCTGTTATAAAGCAGAAACTAACACAGCATTGTGAAGCAATTATACTCCAATAAAGACGTAAAAAACAAACAAACAAATAATAAACAAATGGGACCTAATGAAACTTAAAAGCTTTTGCAAATCAAAGGAAACTGCAAACAAGACAAAAAGACAACCCTCAGAATGGGAGAAAATATTTGCAAACGAACCAACAGACAAAGGATTAATCTCCAAAATAAATAAACAGCTCATGCAGCTCAATATCAAAAAAACAAACAACCCAATCCAAAAATGGGCAGGAGACATAAACAGACATCTCTCCAAAGAAGACATACAGATGGCCAAGAAGCACATGAAAAGTTGCTCAACATATCTAATCATTAAGGAAATGCAAATCAATCTACAATGAGGTATCACCTCACACCAGTTAGAACGGGCATCATCGGAAAATCTACAAACAACAAATGCTGGAGAGAGTGTGGAGAAAAGGGAATCCTCTTGCACTGTTGGTGGGAATGTAAATTGATACAGCCACTATGGAGAACAGTATGGAGGTTCCTTAAAAAACTGAAAATAGAATTACCATATGACCCAGCGATCCCACTACTGGGCATATACCCAGAGAAAACCATAATTCAAAAAGACACATGCACCCCAATGTTCATTGCAGCACTATTTACAATAGCCAGGTCATGGAAGCTACCTAAATGCCCATTGACAGATGAATGGATAAAGAAGATGTGGTCCATATATACAATGGAATATTACTCAGCCATATAAAGGAACAAAATTGGGTCACTTGTAGAGACGTGGATGGATCTAGAGACTGTCATACAGAGTGAAGTAAGTCAGAAAGAGAAAAACAAATTTCGTATATTAATGCATATATGTGGAACCTAGAAATATGGTACAGATGAACCGGTTTGCAGGGCAGAAATAGAGACACAGATGGAGAGAACAAACGTATGGCCGCCAAGGGGGGAAAGTGTCAGGGGGGGATGAATTGGGATATTGGGATTGACATGTATACACTAATTGTATAAAACAGATAACTAATAAAAACCTGCTGTATACAAATAAAATAAAATTCAAAAAAAGAAAATTTTTAAAAAGAGAGTGTTAATTGACTGCTGTTTATAGCACTTGAAAAATACTTTGCAGTCGATTTGAAAACATAAATAAAATAAACACACCACATGATTCTAAACTTATTTTTTCCCCTGGGAATAAGGCAGAGTTAAGCTTCCTATCAGATGGCTGTTCAGCTATCACAGTGTAATGATTAAAACCCTCGTATTTTGTGTTGCCAGTTGGTAAGATGGCGGGGTTGCTCTCAGATTGTATTGTTTAAAGGCTGTAAAGCTCCCCTATCTCCTGGTTACAAAAATGTTTGCCTTTTGGTTGACTGACTGATTTTGAGGCTCACTTGTTATACTGCTTATTCAGGTTGGAAATCATTAAACAAAATAACAGCTCTTGGTTTAAGAGACCATCACCTAAAAACAACATGGTTCTTGCTACTGAATTCTCATCAGTTTCTCACTCCTATTAAAAATCATTCTTTTCCCACGTGGAAGCCTACGACACCAAGCTTTTCTTCAACAGGCTCAAAACACTTACCAATCATCACCTCATTCATCCTCACCTCTTCCCTATTAAACAGAAACAAGCGTCATTACATCAGGCTAGGCCAAAACCAGAAAGAGTGTGGTTCAGTGGGCGATTATAGGTCTTACAGGAGCAACAGGGCACTCGTTTCCCACTGAGGTATCAAGGTTGAATCAGGGGACAGTAGAGTATTAAAGCTAGAATTTTCCATAAAGATGGAGAGGCAGACTTTAAGAGCCAGTGCTCTACGTGAATGGCAGCTCAGATTTTTCACTCCCTTGGGCAAGGCTCTGAACCCCTTTAGGCCCGGTGTCCCCATCCATAAAATGAAACTAATGAAAGTATGTGCTTCCTTGTGTGCATGTAAGGACTAAATGAGACGGCACAAACGCAGCACTTAGCACAGCGCTCAATAAATGGTAGCTTGTTATTAGGCTCAAGATCAATTCTCCAGGGATTTTAGAGATGAGGATACTGAAGGCAGAGGGGTGGCCCAAGGTGCCATAGTCAGGTCGAAGTAGGGGAGAGATCGAAACCTCACTGTCTCAATGAAAAATTAGTGAAAGGAGTTTAGTGATGATATCCATGACGTCCAAAAATGTCTTTTTTTTTTTTTTTTTGGCGCACTGTGCAGCATGTGGGATCTTAGTTCCCCGACCAGGGATCGAACCCATGTCCCCTGCAGTGGAAGCTCAGAGTCTTAACCACTGGACCCTGCCGGCTGCTCGCGCCGGGGGATTTCGCGCCCTGGAGGGGGCGGGAGGCGGCGCAGCCCGAGGCTGCTGAGCCTCGGGTGCGTCCCTTCCAGGATGGTGGCCAAGCTGCATGACGCCCTGGACTGCTGCGCCGAGCGACAGCGGCAGCTGGAGCGGAGCCTGCGAGGCTCCCAGCGGCTGCTGCGTGCCTGGGAACCAGCCGAGACCCGGGATCCGGAGCCCAGCCCAGGGCCAGAAACTAACGAACAGGCCCCATCTGCAGCATGCACACCCAGCCCACAGGACCTCAAGGAGCCGGAGCTTCTGACCCAGGCACTGGAGAAGGCTGTACGGGTGCAAAAAGGCATCTCAAAGGCTGGAGAAGGCGACAAGGGCAAGGCCCCCAGCCTGAAGTCTGCGTCCATAGCTGCTTCCCCTGCCACCAGAGCCTCTGCCCCGCTCAGCACCTCACGCAGGGCTGGCAGCCGTGCATCAGAGACAAAAGCCCCCAGGGGCATCCACCAAACCAGGGTGCCTGCCAAGGACCTCCCTGAGTGCAGGCTTCTGTCAGTGGGGGATCAGGCCTGTATGGGGAAGGGGCCGGAGCCACCAAGCTGGAAGCAGGACGCAGGGACCAACAAATAGTCCCGGTGGCTGCTCCTCAGGCCCCAGAAGCTTTTACACTCAAGGATAAGGGGTGCGTTTCCCAGACCCTCACTGCAGGAACTACTGTCTCTACCTGATCAGATCCCAGGCAGCAGCAGGAGTCTGGGTTTGGGGTGACAGGGAAGGCAGGGCATTGAGCTGGATGCGGGCCAGGGGAGCCCCAGGATGCCACCCCATGAGGCCCAAGCACGGAAGCTGACAGAGTGGAACAGCTGGCTGTGAAGGTGCCACGTTTGATGCACTGGGGCCTGTCCTGTGCCCTATCCACTTATCCACCCAGCCCCAGGGGCTCCACATGAGCTCTCGAAGGCCTGGGCTCTGCTTTCTCTCCTCCCTGCCAGGAGGGACCTGGACTGGGCTGGCTCCTGGGGTCACCCTGGAAGCCCTGCCTGAGGAGTGGGTGAGCCTCATCCCTCGCTGGGCTCTGAGTAGGGAGTGGGGCCTGCAGCCCCCAGAGTGACACAGAGCTGTCCTGGGCACCGCCTTCTCCAACAGGATCGTGCTGCAGCGGCCCGAGGCCTTCAGGAAAGCGGCTTCCCGGAATCCCTGGTGAGGCTGGGGGAGGGGGAGGGGAGACCAGGGGAGTGTGGAGAGCAGGGAGGCTGAGGCTTCCCACTGGTGAGACTTCTCCCACGGGTCCCTCGGCTTTCTCTGCTGGGTGGCGACACTCTCCGCGTTAGGAGAGTCAGCCTCCCTAGGACGGCTGTAGTTATCTTAGACTCAGCCAGCGGCCTCGGAGGCCCCCAGCTCAGCCTCTCTCAAGCTGTGAGACCTTGAGCAAGGCACTCCGTGTCTCCAAGTCCCCATCTGTCTTCCTTGTGGAGATGACAATAACAGTGGCAGCTTCTAGAGGTGTTGTAGGGCTTAAACAAGGTGGTGCCTTTCGGGTGCTTGTGCTGCGCCTGATACAGAGCCAGCACCAGACATCTTGGTTACCAGTCACTGCTGGCTCCTCCCCCCTTTTTCCTTGAATTCTCTCCTAGCAGTTCCCAGAGTGGGTCAGCTCTGTCACCGTTTTCACGGACAGTGTCCCCTCAGTTCCCCAGGACCCCCAAAGGCCCCTCCTGACATTCAGCAGACCCAGACGGCGCAGGCTGGGGCCGCTACCCTGGCCCTTGCCTACTTCTCGTGGCCCAGCCCAGCTGGCTGGAGTCACCACGTTGCTCTCTGGTTTGCGGGCTGCGCACGTGTGCATCCCAGCCTGTGGGCCCAGCTCAGCTCTGCACAGACCAGTGATTCTGCGGATGCTGCTACCACCGCCAAAACCCAGTTCCTGCAGAAAATGCAGACAACTTCAAGCTGGCCCGGCTCTAGGCTCAGCGCCGCGGAGGTGGAGGCAGAGTTGCAGCCTGCAGGAGGCCTGCTTGCTGCTAAGACTTCGAATGGGAAGAGCTCGCGGCAGAGCCCAAGGACTGGATGCAGGAGTAGCGCTGCCTGCTCACCCCGGAGGGGCTGCAGGCCATCGCGGGGCAGCGTCTCCGCAGGCTGCGGGAGCCGTGCACAGCACCCAGGAGCTGCAGACCCCTCGGCCCTCGGGCCCACCTGGAAAAGGTCCTGATGGCCGAACTCCTCTCCCTGGTGAGTAAGCAGGAGCCACTGGGGCCACCCTGTCTCGTGCTGTGCCGGGATGAACACAGCCTGCTCTGTGAGGGAGGCCAGCACTTCCTCACCCTCCTACGAGGAGATAAGCCTGCTGACTGAGCCCTTCCCGTGGCCAGGCCCACCCCCAGTCCCCCAGGACCCTGCAGCAAAAAGCAGACTGCCTCAGCCCCCTAGCCTGACTGTTAGGGAGAGCCGCGCTTCCCTAGGAGGCATTAAATGAATGGACATTGAGGGGATTTTCACTGGAGCAGTGAGCCAGGGGCCCAGAGATGCCTGTACCCCCTTAGGAAACCAGGTTTCCAAGGGGCGGGGACTGACCCCTGGCTCTTTCTGAGGAACTTAGGGCCTTTCTCATGGCTGCTAAATCTGCTGGTCAGGGCTCAGCTTGCCATGGCCTTCCACAGGCTCAGGAGACCTGAGGCTGGTGGGGCCTTTTCTTAGCTACCTCTGTTTTCTCTTGCTGCACACTTAAAAGCCACTTCTGTGACATTAAAACTACTTTAGAAAGTATATATATTTAAATCATTTTTTTTAAAAAACCATTGGACCACCAGGGGAGTCCAAAAAAATTTTTTTTAATTTTTTAGCAATGTCTTTTTTTAAAATAAATTTTACCATTTCTTTTTTTTTAATTTTTTAAAATTAATTAATTAATTTATTTTGGCTGCGTTGGGTCTCTGTTGCTGCGCACGGGCTTTCTCTAGTTGTGGCGTGCGGGGGCTACTCTTCATTGCAGTGCGTGGGCTTCTCATCGCGGTGGCGTCTCTTGTTGCGGAGCACAGGCTCTAGGCACGCGGGCTTCAGTAATTGTAGCGTGTGGGCTCAGTAGTTGTGGCTCACGGGCTCTAGAGTGCAGGCTCAGTAGTTGTGGTGGACGGGCTTAGTTGCTCCGTGGCATGTGGGATCTTCCCGGACCAGGGCTTGAACCTGTGTGCCCTGCACTGGCAGGTGGATTCTTAACCACTGTGCCACCAGGAAAGTCCAACAATGTCTTTTTTTTTTTTCCAACAATGTCTTTTTAATTCAACACTCTTGACAGACTGGAGCAGATCCATCCCCTCCCCCTCCTCACCCTCTATAATGGCCTGAGAGTCAGAAGACCTTGCACAAGTCATATCATGTTGTTCGGCCTCCATTCCTCCTTTTGAAAATGAGGGGCTGGCCTGACTCAAACTGACTCAATCAGTAAGGGAATATCATCGTCCATTACATATTAAAGACTGTTATAAGATGTTCAAATCCAAGTTTGTTGATTTTTTAAAATAATGATAAAGTGAGCTGGTTGCACAGACTCAGAGCTGAATGGTGCCTCCAGGATTATAAGTATCAAGGCAGGGAGCTTTCTCTGGAACAGTCCTATGGGACATTTGGGCACTTTGCCTGCTTCTCCAGCTGTGTAGCCTCCAAGCCTGGCTCTCTGGCCCTCCCCCAAGACTCCAAAAGCTATTTAAAATTTTGAATAAACTCCTTAAACTAACTAGAGTAGATTCTGGTGTTGGCAAGTAAGAACTCTGATGGATTCAGAATAGGATACGTTTAAAATTAACCCAATAATGTTGCCACAAGTCACAAAATGTTCAGAATCAATGTCTCAGAATATTTTTTTCAAAGTAAAAGTAACTCTTTCAAATCGTAGCAAAATAAGAATGCTTTTGGTTCTACCACATGTGCATTTACCTCCAAGAATGCCAACAATCTCCAAACTGAAGGACAGCCATAGGCGAACAACCTGTTGAAAAAGACAGTCCTACTCTGCAGTGAGATTTCGCGAATACATTTCTTCTACAGTATGTGTAAGAGCCTCATTAGAAGATGCTAGCACTGACCTATAAGATGAACCTCAAAGTCAGACCTTTTCCTTTACTAGCACCACCATCTCTTACTGTGAACTTTGTAATCGTGAAGCTGAAACACCATGGACTGTATACTCACTGTAATCAGAAATCTCCAGAAGCCCTAACGCAGTGTTTTATGCTCTGCACTGGCATTATGAAACTATTTATGGTTATCAGAAATCTCTCTAGAAGCATAAGGGAATAGAAATGTCACTGAAAACAAAAATGTCACAGGCATGAATATTATAACAGATTAACTGACAAAGCTGCCCACTCCCCTCCATTATGTCATGCACAAAGGGAACTATTATACAATTACTCTACCCTTCTTTTATGTCAAGGGGGAAGACTGATGGTGCCATGAGTTTCAGATTTATTGGAATTTGGATAAATTTTATCTCTGGTGAAGTTCCAACTTACTTTCTCAAGAACTATTTAGGCACTCATAATTTCAGCCATACGTTAATATTTTGTTCTTACACTGAGGCTGCTTTTTAAAAAAATCTGTACTTCAAAACCCCAAGGAGTCTACAAAAAAACACCTGTTAGAACTAATAAATTCAGCAAAGTTGCAGGATACAAAATGAACACACAAAATCAGCTGCACTACTCACACAAGAGCCATGAGGTGGAAGCAACCCAAATATCCACTGACAAATGAAAGGATAAACAAAATAAAGTATACACATACAATGGAATATTATTCAACCTTAAAAATGAAGGAAGGGCTTCCCTGGTGGTGCAGTGGTTAAGAGTCTGCCTGCCAATGCAGGAGACACAGGTTCGAGCCCTGGTCTGGGAAGATCCCACATGCCCCAGAGCAACTAAGCCCGTGTGCCACAACTACTGAGTCTGTGCTCTAGGGCCCACGAGCCACAACTACTGAGCCTGCGTACTACAACTACTGAAGCCCGCACAACTAGAGCCTGTGCTCTGCAACAAGAGAAGCCACCACAATGAGAAGTCCGTGCACCGCAATGAAGAGTAGCCTCAGCTCACCGCAACTAGAGAAAGCCTGCACACAGCAACGAAGACCCAATGCAGCCAAAAGTAGATAAATAAAATAAATAAATTTATTTTTTTAAAAAAGGGAAGGAAATCTTGTCACATGTTATAACATGGATGAACCTTGTGGTCATTATGAGGTTATTATGGTAATGAGATAAGCCAGTCACAGAAAGACTGTATGATTCCACTTACATAAGTACCTAGAGTAGTCAAACTCATAGAAACAGAAAGTAGAACGGTGGTTACCAGAAGCTGGAGGGAAGGAGAGTTGTTTTTTGATGGGTATAGTGTTTCAGTTTGTGTCCATCAACAGATGAATGGATAAAGAAGATGTGGCACATATATACAATGGAATATTACTCAGCCATAAAAAGAAACGAAATTGAGTTATTTGTAGTGAGGTGGATGGACCTAGAGTCTGTCATACAGAGTGAAGTAAGTCAGAAAGAGAAAAACAAACACCATATGCTAACACATATATATGGAATCTAAAAAAAAAAAGGTTCTGAGGAACTTAGGGGCAGGACAGGAATAAAGACGCAGACGTAGAGAATGGACTTGAGGACACGAGGAGGGGGAAGGGTAAGCTGGGACAAAGTGAGAGAGTGGCATGGACATATATATACACTACCAAATGTAAAATAGATAGCTAGTGGGAAGCAGCCGGATAGCACAGGGAGATCAGCTCGGTGCTTTGCGACTACCTAGAGGGGTGGGGTAGGGAGGGTGGGAGGGAGATGCAAGAGGGAGGGGATATGGGGATATATGTTTATGTATAGCTGATTCACTTTGTTATAAAGCAGAAACTAACACACCATTGTAAAGCAATTATACTCCAATAAAGATGTTAAAAAAAAAGTTCTAGAGAACTTGACTCATAACAATGTGAATACATTTAAAACTACTGAACTGCACACTTAAAAATGGTTAAGATGGTAAATTTTATGTTACCAGACCATATGTCTTACCATAATAAAAGACCAAAAAAATCTGTGCTTCAAAAAAACATAAAGGTGTGTTTCAAATCCAGAGACTTCTACCATAAGAATGTATCCCATTAGCATTTGAGAATGCAAAGATATTTCCATATTGTATTTTCTTGCCCTACATTTACTCTGTAACTGAGGTATCAGACTTTGCTTTCCAATTCAAGTGATCCCTCCCTCCCACCCCCAGAATTGTTCAGAATGCAATGCTGAAACCCTTACCTGCCCAGACTAGTAGAAGTCTATCTATTCCTACTCTCTTGCCATCCCCTTGTATGGTAAGAATCCCTTGGGACTTTTAGTGTCCAGCCTGAAAATTCCTGCCACTCTTTGTGGGAGTCAGAACCCTCCTGACACCACCAGTTGGCCATCAGGCAACCAGGCCAAGAGAACACTGCAGCTGATGCTGGGGCTCTTTGGACTCATCCACATGGCCACTGTACCAAGTCAAGCCTGTCCCCAGGAGGACTGCACAGGGACAAGTTCATTGGTGCCCCATACTCTAGACCTTGGAATACCACTTCTGATTCAAAGCTACGGCCAGCCCACTGCTCCAGTCTCACCCACCCGCAGATAGTAACTGCACTGCATTGCTGGTCCCTACCTCCAGCGTGTGGTCTGCATTGCCTAGGTTCACTGCAACAGACTTCATCTCTGAATCTTAGGGAGAAGCCTTGGTGCCAACAGTGCCATCCCTTCCAGAAGGCCCTTGGCCTTCTCATGCTAATTTTCCCATCCCTCTGCCAGCAACCTTCAAACTCTGTATATCATGAGTTTGCTGAAGGAGAAATAAGAAGGAAAATTGACCAGGTACTCAATTACAACCCTTCCCTCTTTTTTTAGTCAAAGGGGTAGAATAGAGGTAGGGTCAGGTAGAAATATCAAGGTGGGATGATGCACAGAATATTCTTCACCACAGTTATTTTTCCCCTAGCCACTGGGGTTACCACCTCTGAAAAGCCCAAAGACCTTTCTTCACTGTACCACTTCTTCTCATCCCTGTTTCTCTTTGGATCTCCAATTCTGTCAGTGAAGATTTCCTGTAAGTGTTCATTGAGTTGAACTGCAGGTGAGGTTGGAGAGACAAGGGTTATTCAAATGTCCTTGGTTTCAGATCAAGTATCGATATAATATTTTAATAAAGCACAATTATACCTAAAGGTGGTGGAAGGTGGGCTCGTTCCAGATTTGGCAGAAAATAGCTTACAGTTTAATTAATACATCTCTACAGGTTTTGAAGTTATAATCTATGTTTGAAAATGTATCCAAGATATGGTGTTGTGGCAGTGTGATATGTGATAATGATGGTGATATGGTCTTCCAAACAAAAACATTATCAAGTGCTTTTTATGTGCTGGACATCACATTAGGTGTTAACAACCTTGATCGTTTGAACCATACGACATCCTGTGAGACAGGTAGAACTACCTCCACTTGGTGAATGAGGGAACTGAAAGTCAGAGAAGCTTCCCCAAATTCACAGGACTAGTTAGCAAAACGTGTAGATTTCAAACCCAGGTCTGCCAAGCCTGTGTGTGTCCACTATCCTGGGACACCGCAGCCCCAAGAGTTTCCTGCTTTCTCCCTTCACCTCTGTCAAATAAAAAATTATTCAGATACTTGTAAAAGACGGTAAGGAAGACGTTCAAGAAGGGGACTACTGCAATGGGGGTTTGCAGTAGGGGACAGAGATTGGGCTCAACTCCAAATACAATGAGGATTAGTGGAGATTTATAGCCAAGGAGCAGAGTGGGAGCAGCGCCCAGAAAATTACTAAGAAGAAACATTAAGGCTAGTGGGGTTCTTGCTAGACTGACTCAACAGGATTCTTGCTGAAGGTAGGCCAGGGTGATAAGAGATATTGAGGGTTGGGATTGAGAAGTTTGATCAGATATCAAGGATGGGAGTTTTCACTAAACTGACCCAGAAGGAGTCTTGCTAAAACTGAACTAAGCAGACCAAGAACCAAGCCTACAGTTGAGGCATAGTCAGAAAGAGAACTCAGAGGAAAATGACTCAAGTTTGGTCAAAGAATCGTTGTCACCCCTTGGGATGGAGGTGGTAGCAGCCATAGCAGATGGAGAAAGATAGATGATAGGTGTATATCTAAGCATGGCAAGGGAATCGCACAGGAAAACGTGGCCAGACCAGTGAACAGCCGAGCAATGATGGAGAACTGAGGAAGGGGCTACTCCCACATATTCCCAGATATGACACAGCCTAAGAAAGCTGGAAAAGGTTTACACTGAGAGCCCAGATTGGAGGAGCTGTGTCTTCTGTGGTACTGCATATTAGAATAGCAATTCTAAACAACAAGATCCTACTGTACAGCACAGGGAACTATATCCGATCTCCTGGGATAAACCATAATGGAAAAGAATATTTTAAAAAATAATGTATAAGGGCTTCCCTGGTGGCGCAGTGGTTGGGAGTCCGCCTGCCGATGCAGGGGACACAGGTTCATGCCCCAGTCCGGGAAGATCCCACATGCCACGGAGCGGCTGGGTCCGTGAGCCATCGCTGAGCCTGTGCGTCCGGAGCCTGTGCTCCACAACGGGAGAGGCCACAACAGTGAGAGGCCCGCGTACCGCAAAAAAAAAAAAAAAAAAAGTATATATGTGTAAAACTGAGTCACTTTGCTGTACAGCAGAGGTTGGCAGAACACTGTACATCAACTATACTTCAATAATTCAATAATAATAATAATAATAATAATAATAAAGAAGAGCAATTCTCCCCCTTCTCTGCCTATATTGTTCAGAGCTTGTTAGCTCAGCAGATTTGAACAATGAGTTTAGGGTCAAAAGCTCATCCCCAGGTGATTCAGTTTGGTAAACATGTGGTATGGCAGATTTCATTATTAACCTCAATTCCTGACCCTTCCCCACATCATACCCTTTTAATTAAGGCTTTGCAATCCCTCTCACTAGAAGCAGAGTAGATTTCCCCATCCCACTGATACTGGACTTGGCTATGTGGCAAGTTTTGGCCAGTGGGATGTTAGCAGATGTGATGCAAGCAGAGGCTTGAAATGCACCTTTGCAGATGGGCTTGTTCTCTTGTGTTTCTGCCATTGGTGTCAGCAGAACACGTCCCAGGTAGCCTGCCAGTTCAAAGAGGAGGAGAGGCACTTGGAGTAGACCTAGACCCAACTATACCTTACAACCAAGCCTAGTCAAGGCTAGCCTGAATAAGCCAATCCCCAGGTGCATGAGGAAGAATAAATAATTGTTGTTTTAACACAATGAATGAGTTTGGGTGGTTTATTATACATCACAATTGTGGCACTAGCTGACTGATACATGAGGATATCCAGACATGAGCAGGACCTGATAATAAGTATCTAATGGTGTGCACACGTGTGTGTGATGCCTCCTGCACTGTGATGAGGTGCAATAGTCCTTCCAGAGCATCACTTTCATAGCCAAAAGGACCATACGTTTACATACATACCAATACTAGGGGAATTCCTTTGTTTTTTAAACTAAATTGTAAGACAGCTATTTCTTTTATTTATTCTTTTCCATTATGGTTTATTACAGGATATTGAATATAGCTCCCTGTGCTACACAGTAGGTTCTTGTTATCTATTTTATAGATGGTAGTGTGTATCTGTTAATCCCAAACTCCTAATTTATCCCTCCCCCTCCCCCCTTCCCCTTCGGTAACCATAAGTTTGTTTTCTATGTCTGTGAGTCTGTTTCTGTTTTGTAAATAAGTTCCTTTGTATCATTTTTTAGATTCCACATATAAGTGATATCATATGATATTTGTCTTTCTCTGTCTGACTTACATCACCTAGTATGGTAATCTCTCGTTGCATCCATGTTGCTGCAAATGGTATCAGTTCATTCTTTTTTATGGCTGGGTAGTATTCCATTGTATATTCGTACCACAGCTTCTTTATCCATTCATCAGCCCAGCTGTTTCTATAATGCCCTTAACTCCTAAACCTGATGTCTAACCTCTAACCCTGAACCTAACTTTAACTTCTCACAGCTAACCCTAATCCAAACCTCTAACACTAACCCAAAATCCCAACTCTGATGGTTACCCAAATCCTTACCCCTAAGCCAAGTACCGGACTCTACCCACAAATCCTCTCACCCCAAACCCTATCACATGACTCTAATCCCTAACCCTAATCCCAATATGTAATGCTAACCCGACCCAAACCCCAATCCCTTTCTCCATGACACTCTGCTTACCTGCCACAACTCCACCCTTCCCCCACCCCCCCACCCCCCGCCACGTTCCATCCCAGGAGGAGCAGCTTTTCTAGAGAAGGACTTGCTATTTCCCACTACCCTTTAGGCCAGGCTAGGCCAACCAGCTGGAAACTCTTTGGTCTATACTTGGCAGGTTCCCCCAAGTAACTGAGCCTCTTAGGCCTGACCCTCCAATCCCAGCATCGCCCTTACTGACCCATCCTGCTCCAGGAACATGTCATTCCCCAGCCCAATCCTGAGACAGCATGACCAGCTTCAGTTCTCTGGGAAATTAATTCAGGAGGAAAAACTCTTCCTTCATAATGTTCACTGAACTTATTTAGTTTAACTCCAACTTTGGAGCCAGCCAGCCCCACCACTTAAATCCTAGTGCAACCCAGGCAAGCTACTTGACTTCTCTGTGCCTCAACTGCTTGCTCTATAAAATGGGTTTAATAACAGCACCTCTTTCGTAAGGTGACTAGAAAGATTAAATGAGTTAATATATAAAAGCACCTAGAATGGTACCTGGCACCAGAGTAACCACCAAATAAGTGCTCACTTTTGTTAACATTAGTATGACTGTTACCAAAAAAAAAAAGTATATGTTTTCCTCTTCAGACTCCCACTTACTTTTATAATGAGGGCAAAATACCTAAACGTGCTTATTTTAGAAATTTGAAAAAGAACAGAAAAGTATGAAGAAGAAGAAAAATAGCCCACATCCATCCAGTTACTTAACATTTTAAGGACAAAGGATAATTTGACTTTGCTAACAGTCTGCATTTTAGTAGATTTTCACTTGCTGCAGCCCTGCCCAGCCAAGCAGAACCGTACTTTGATTTTATTTTGCTCTTGGCACTCAACTATAATTCCAGGCATAACATAGGATGTCTGTATGTTTGTCTTTTCCACTAGGTTGGAAGCTCCTGGAGGAGAGGAACAGTATCTCTTTACTCTCTGCATGCCCTGGAACGCCCAGCACAGAGCCAGACCAGGAAGATGCCTCCTCAATGCCAATACGCCTGGCTTCTCCCAGCTGTACCACTCCAGAATTCTGTTTCACAACTCTTTGCTCAGAAATGCAAGATTCTAGGAGAACTATCTCTGAAATAGAATGTAAGGCGAAAAGAATTCCCCCATTGTGAATTTGGTTGGCGGGGGGTTGGGGGGGTGGGGGTGGTCTGCAGTACCTCTTCTCAAAGATCTTAGAAAGGGCGCTTTCCTCTGTTGGGTAGTTGCAAACATTTTTTTCCACAGAGTATGTGGCTCATTAAAGTGGTGATTTTCCACTTGCAGGTATAAAAATGAAGAGAAGGCTGGCCAAAGCCGTGCCCCAAAGAGACATGGCATCTGCTAGCTGCCAGCCAAAGACCACAAAACAATGGAGGGTCCTTTCTCGACACAGATAACTGTACTCTAATCCACATCACTCCCTCTCTTAAGGAAGCTTACCAAGTGGCAGCAAATGCCATCCCAAGCAGTAAAATGAGAAATAGAAATATGAGGCTTAATGTAGCACAAACATGGGTTTTGAGAAAAAATTATTTTTTAAGAAAAAGCTGGAAGGAGCAAGAGGGGATCGAACAGACATGTCAATTTCAGGGATAATCCTGCTTTCCATCCATGCTCACTTCTGCCCTCTCCTTTCCCTTTCATCTTTCCAATTGGCCTGATGTTCACAGCAGAGACAGCTGATGTAACTGAAGTTTTCCTTTCCCAGAAAGGCCTTCTGTGATGTTTCCATGCAAACCGAATAAACTTACTGGAAGTGAAGTAGGAGACAGACGCAATAAAAGAATGAATGCGCAAGTTTACAATCCAAAAGAGGAAGAGGCTCTTCCCCCAACTTATGAGCAGCTTCTAAATCACACAGAGCATCAACAGAGGCAGAATATGTATGTATGTGGACGTAAGAAATGCTTACGTTTTATATAAATCTATGCATCTGCCTCCAAAAGCGGACAATTAAGAAGTAGAAGTAATCAAAGCTTGACTCTGTATACCCAAATCCAGGAAAGTGCCAGGGCTGTCTTGTCATTGGTGTTTTTCCTCCCCCATAATAGATTCTCTTCCCTCTTCCATAAGCATTTTACCAGGCTATGTTTAGAATACACGTCAGAGCTGGGAAACCAACTAGCAAAGCAAGACTTTCCCAATGGTGCCATCTGGTGGTGCTTCTGTGTATTACAACATGGCTTTGACCTGAAGCAGACACAGGGAAAGCAAAGGGCAAACAACTTGGAATTAGTCCTTTCATGATTTTTTAAAGAAGTCGAACCTTTGAGATTTGGCATTGGATCGTGTGTGGCAAGTGTCAAACACACAGGTGTTGAGAGAAAGTGCTGCCACATGACAGAAATCATACATTAAGAAACAAAGTTTTGGGTCGGCCTGAACACTCAGCTGGTTTCATGAATTAGGTGAACGCCCTGTCCATTTTTTTTTTTTAATCGAGCAATGAAAATGTTTACAAAAGACCTCTGGGGAGAGATTCGTGAAAGTGCAACTTCTAGGGAAAGGGCTTAGAATTGCTGCATTTTAGAGAGAGAAGAATCCCTTTAGCTGTGGACTTCTGAACCTGGGGACCACAATCCTATTTTAGGGAAAGCGGACTCCTTGATTTTGAACAGAAAAAGTGGTGTGTTGGCACAGAGGGGCATTTTAACATAAAGGGCATTTTATCAGATTCTCAAAGGAGTCCATGGCCTAGAAAAAGCTAAGAACAAATGCCTGGGATCCTAACCTAACCTCATACCCTGTTAGAAAATTCTGTCCACAACAGTCTCGACAAATTCAGTTACTCTCGGTTTGAACTTTACTGTTATGGAGACATCATTGCTTTGAGGCAGTTAGTCAATGGTAATTACTTCGAAGCCTTCGGAACTTTTAATACTGAATTGGACTTCCCCAGAATGTCAACCCACTGGGCTCAGCTACGCTCTCCACCCTCTTACAGCGCATTCTAGTCCTTCTCCAAGCTTGGATGGCCTTCCTGCAAGTCTCCCCCTTTCCAGGCTAAACCCACCCAGAACCTTTCATTTGCCATGGTTTCCAGATCCTTCATTTCCCCCTCTCTTTTTGTGAGACAACACTTCTTTGACATTGACAACTTGACGTACAAAACAGAATACCCTACCCCCCATGACAACCCCTTCCACCTACAGAGGGCCTAACTTGAACTTCTTCCAAACACCCAAGGCCTCTTTTTAATTCTTCACCGACCTCTAGTTTAACCAAGAGTCTTTCACCCTTTCCAGGTTAAAGAGCACTGGCCTTGATAAACAGTAAAAAAAAAAAAAAAAAAAAAAAAAAAAAAAAAAAAAAAAAAAAAAAAAGGACAAACAAACCAGAAGCTGTGTGCTTCTTCTCTCTGCCATTTTTTGTATCACTTCACTCGCCCCAAGCAGACCCATCCTTTCCTTCTTCCTGTTTCAAATAGAACACAAAAGCTTTTTTATTGCTATCATTACTATTGTTCTCAAATCTGAGCTTACTCTGGTCTTTTGATTTCCATCCTGAGAAATTTACGACATGCTTTGTGTTTCTCCTTTAATGATGCCAGATTTCTGGTTTTGTATATCCCTTTAATATCAAAGCTATCTAGAGCCCTCTGTGCAGCCTTGATGGTTTCCTTAGATCTTCCCCATTTTCTCCCTTCTCCAGCCTCCTTTGTGGTGATGTATCATGAACAGTTTTTTTAGCAACCATTTTCTCTTGCTATCTTTTGGATTCTCTGACCATGAGCTCATGCCCATATTTTTGGTAGATTTTTAAAAATCGTTTTTCCTAAACTCTGGACACGTGCCTGGGGATCCCTTTCTTGGCTAGGTCAAATTGTCCTTGTCATTCTCTCCTATTTCCCATCACTCCCACTGTCACCTCATGGGTGATGATTAGGATGGGTGTAGCATTCTCCTCACGCTCTCATCAGCACCGTAAAGCAAGAAAGGTAAAAGAGACAGTGGGGGACTTCCCTGGCGGCGCAGTGGTTAGGAATCCGCCTGCCAATGCAGGGACACGGGTTCGAGGCCTGGTCCAGGAAGATCCCACATGCCAAGGAGCAACTAAGCCCGTGCACCACACTACTGAGCCTACGCTCTAGAAACCGTGAGCCACAACTACTAAGCCCGCGTGCTACAACTACTGAAGCTCACGCACCTAGAGCCCGTGCTCCGCAACAAGAGAAGCCACTGCAATGAGAAGCCCACACACCCCAACGAAGAGTGGCTCCCACTCGCCGCAACTAGAGAAAGCCCGCACGCAGCAACAACGACCCAACGCAGGCAAAAATAAATAAATAAATAAATTTAATAATTAAAAAAAATAACATTTACTGATCAGCTACCTTGTACCGGGCACTGTACCAAACTATTGTATTAAAAAAAAAAAGACAGTGGCACATGATCAAGGCCAGAGATTAAACCAGGAAGAAACAGACAAGGCAGTTCAAGAAGGAACTCCACAAATGCTGGCTGCCTCTCACAGCTTTGCTCTTAGGCTCAGCCTGGTGCAATGGGGGAAGGGGTGGATTTTCAGAGAACCCAGCGTGGCTCCAAGATCCACCAACGGAGTAAACAGAAAACATACTAGGCAAGGGTGGGTGGATGCTGTTGCCTCCTCCTTACCTTGCGGATGCTAATTCCAGAGCAGAAGCAGCGTAAGTCTTCTGGAACCTCATGATCTGCAGGACGTGGACCTCTTACCATCCTTAGGCCGAGGCCGTCCTGGAAATCCAGCCAGGCTGCACAGACCGACTGAAGGCCTCAAAGCCCGCAGCTGAGGGATCAGGGCCCGCAGGCGAAGCTTACCCTCTGGCTGCAGACTAGCAGGCCCGCCTAACACCAACCCTGCGGGCAGCAGGCGATTTCATAAGAGACTGTCCTTGTTGCGAGGTGAGCAGTTCCCAGCCGCCCTGGCAGCACCGTAGGTGTCCTGCCCGTGTGGGCTCAGCGCTCAGTCCCACGCAGGCTGACAGCCTTTCACCACCAGCTTCTGCAGAGTGCGCACCACACACCCAGGGCAGCCAGGAGTTCCAGGGAGCGGTCCTCAATCACTGATGAAAGGGACTCGACCGCACAACACCCCAGTTTCTCACCGCCCAGTGGGGCCACTTGGAGATGCGTGCTACCCGGGCTGCCTGCTGTCCCCAGTCGTCACCTGCTGACACCAATAACTTGTCCTGACTGCCTTCCCTCCTCTTTTCCCCACTTTCCTGCTGGTGCTTCCTGGTTTCCCCTCCCAAGTAAACTGCTAGCGCTCGAATCCTAGTCTCCGGGCTTCACGGGGACTCGTGCTAAGACACCACCTGACTGTAGTTTTGTAAATCACATCCCCCCCCACCGCTGCCCTCAGGGCTCACATAATGAGCGCTTCTCTGCCCAGGCGGTTGTGCTTCAGCAGCCTCTCCCTGACTATCCACCCCTGGAAGGCATCTCACGAGGCTGTTTCCGCGCTTTTCCACGTGGGTTCACAAGTGAGCTCCTAATAACACTGACTCAGCGCTCCTGGGAACCCGGCCCCCGCAAGCCGCCCCCCCGCCCTCCCTGCCCCCTACTCGCCCTCCCTGCCCCCTACTCGCCCTCCCTGCCCCCTACTCGCCCTCCCTGCCCCCTCGCCTGCCTCCAACAGTGAGTCCCCTAAGCAGTGGTGCTCAGGGCGTGGCCCTAGTATCCCCGCCCCCCCATCCGTGTTATCTGGGGAGCATGTTGAAAATGAGCTTTCCTGGACACTACCAACTGAATCAGAATTTCTGCAGGGGCCCGGGAATCTGCATTCTAAGCAATTCCTCCAGGCATCTTAATACAGCCTGAACTTTGAAATCAGCTGCTGGGAAGCGTGAGCCTTCAGCAATCAGCATCATCAATTTACAGTAATCAGTTCCCAGCCCAGCCTCCTTCAGCAAAACCCACAGCGCTCAGCAGCCGAGCTCAGGTGCTTCATCCCCTTTACTGTTTCCGTGTGACCCTCCCGGCAGTTTTGTGTGTTTTTTCTGCCCTCTCGGCTTCTGACACTGCTTTGCCCATAGTGCAGAGGGTAGACACGTGCCTGGGGTTGTCGGCTTCCTGGGGGAGAACTCAGCCAATGACTGCCAGGCGTGGGCATATTAAAGCCCAGCTGCCTGGCTTGGATCTGGGACAAACTCTTGGGGTGAGTTTACCCTCAAGAGCTCCCCTGGGGATCTGGCCTCGACTGGGACTTCGCTCAAGATCACCCTTTGCTTGCCTTCCTCCCCTTTCCTGTCTTGCTCCCACCCTGCCCTTCCTCCTGAAGAAACCTGAATCCTCACCTCAGGCTCTGCTCCTGGGGACATTTACCTACAAACCTGTTTTACTTATTTTTCCCTGACTTGTGCTATGTGAGTGAATTTGAAAATAGCTCATTACACCATAGATAACAACTCTGCTCAGTATCAAATTGTTCACAAGCAGTTTCAGTTACAATGAAAGGAGGTGCTTCGTGGATGGAGGTCAGAAAGCAGGTGCCCCTTTCCCTACTCCGCCATCTCCTCTAACCTTCGGTCATTGCTGAGACTTCATGAGCACTTACTGCGTTCCAGGCATTGTTCCAAGCACTTCATGTCTAGTATGTCTTTTAATCCCCACAGCAACCCTTTGATAGTGGCACTTTTATCATTTCTATTTTCTGAGGAGGAATCAGAGCACAAAGATAGTAAAGGACTTGCCCAAGGTCACACAACCAGTGGCAGAGCCAGCAATTAATCCAGGCCATCTGGTCCTAACACCTGTGGCTGACCTAGATCTCTCTCCCTTCTCGGACCCACACTGTACTTATATATTTACATATTTATTTGTGTATTTGCATATTTACATATGTATTTATTTGTTTGGCATAACTCTGGCATTATGGCCTGTATTGCTCACCGTGCATTTTATGTGGACAGATCTTGTCTCAACTCCAAAGATGGTAAGCCCCTTGAGGGTGGGACCAACTGGCCATACACCTGCAGCTTCTCCCTTGGCAAGGCCAGGCCCCTGTATGCACCTGTATATTGATTCCTCACGTTCTTCACCAATTTCCTCCCACCCAGGCCTTGGTGCTTTTTCTTCAACCTCCTCCTCTGGCTACAGACAGAGGCTTTCTTCTCTTCCTCCTGTTCCATCACCATCACATGGCATGACCAGTAGGTTGTCTAAATCTTTATTATACAATATATAATACTGTGTGTATACAGGCCTAACTTTGTGACTATTAGTCAAACCTAAGCCTACATAAACCTCCTAGTCTTCTGCCCCAAATCAAGATGTATTTTGCATACTTTGCTATGATGTCTAAGTTGGTAGACTCTAGCCACATGTGGCTATTTAAATTTAATTAAATTAAAAATTCAGTTCCTCAGTTCCACTAGCCACATTTCAAGTGCCCGACAGCCACATGTGGCTAGTGGCTACCAGAATGGAACAGCACAGATACAGAACATTTCCACTGCCAACTAAAAACTGTTGCTCTCCACCTGGTTTTACAAGAATGAAGTCTCTAGCCACTGCAGTGGCTGATCTTCAACACCCCCCTGAAAAGAGTTCAGGGTGGAGACCAGGAATGAGGCACTCTGTGCTCTGGGAAGAACTGGCAGAACAGGGCTTCAGATAGATATTTTCAGGAGAAGATATTATGAGCCCAATTTCTTACATCTTCTCATATCTAGAAAAGCACTAAAATCACGAACAGAGACATCTGCTCCTCGTAACTGGCAGCAACCTTCTGCCAAAATGTGTGCTTGATTGCATGTACCCCCCTCACTAAAATCATATATAATACTGACCTCTCCCCCACCTCTTGGTTTTTTTTGTTTTTTGTTTTTTGCAGTATGCAGGCCTCTCACTGTTGCAGCCTCTCCCGTTGTGGAGCACAGGCTCCGGATGCACAGGCTCCGCGGCCATGGCTCATGGGCCCAGCCGCTCTGCAGCATGTGGGATTCTGCAGCATGTGGGATCTTCCCAGACCGGGGCACGAACCCGCGTCCCCTGCCTCGGCAGGCGGACTCTCAACCACTGCGCCACCAGGGAAGCCCTCCCCCTACCTCTTTGCAGCAGTTCCTCTGAGCTAGCTGAGAGGCGGTCTCCCAGGCTATAGTCCTCATTTTGCCCCAAATAAAACTGAAGTCACAACTCTCGCATCGTGCATTTTTTTTTCCAGCCGACACCACAGGAAGTCCTATTGGATAGTGAGTGCTACTTCGGAGGCTAGCATAGCTGATTTTTCTCTTGAAGACTAAATAAAGTTATTTCTCTTTTGCCAGATTCTATAGACTCCCACACATCACTACTAAAATCCCATTCATGTCCGCCCTAATTTACAGGGTTACTCATATGCTGCCTGAGACGCAGGCTGGAGGATGGGGGTGAAGGTAACCTCTTCCCTGATCCCCCGGGTCCCTGAGAATGTCAGCGGCACCTGGGGTTTTGCAGGTTGCAGCCTTGCTTCTTCATTTAGGGGACATTCAAGTACATCCCCTCTCGTTTGCCAGCCCCACCTCCCCTGAGTCTCCAGTCCTCAAAAGACTTGGGAATGTAAAGCTTTTTAACACAAAACTGCAACAGGGAAGAGCGAAATCTGACTCCATGTTGGATCTGTTTCTTTTACTTTAACCTTTGCTTTTCATTGCTTTTGTTACTATAATCACTAAAAGGATGCTGTCTATAACCTTAAGCAAACATAATGGCCTCCCTCAGGGAACCCTGACCCCCTGCCTGAATGTTAAACTAAAGTGCCTTTGTTCCGCTCACAGGGAAACACCCTGACCCTGCCCACCTGTGAATGGCTGCAGGAAAAAAGAAATTAACACATCCCCTCCCCGAGGCTGGCCAAACCAGGAGATGTTTTGCAAGACTTAGGGCCTTTTTACTTTACTTCCTCACCTTCTCCCCGTCTCTGTTCTATAAAAGAAACTAGTATCCAGACCCCATAAGATGGTACTCTGGGATGCTAGTCCGCCATCTTCTCAGACACCCAGCTTTCTGAATAAAGTCGCTATTCTTTGCCTCAGCACCTCATCTTCCAGTTATTGGCCTGCTGTGCAGTGAGCAGACCGAGCTTGGATTCGGTAACAAAACTACACAACACACTTTTCTCCTCTCATTGTTGAAATCTCTGGTTAAAAACCAAATGGGGGCCATGAGCCTTGTCTGCATCCATCTCCAGGGCTACAGAGGGAGCCAGAAAATTTTTACACGTTAAATGCATTTTCTTATAACTAACACAGCTGACTTTCTTTAACTGTTTGGATTCTTTCTGCCTTTAGACAGCAATCGACAGCAGCGGTTTTGTCAACCCCTCTCTTAAAATCAATTAAAGTCCTGAACACTTGAGTAGTCAGTTCCTGCCAATACACCAGCTCCATCTGCACCTCAAAGAACTTGCTTATGCTGATCAGGCCTACTGAAGTGACCTTTTGCACATTCCCAGGGAATCAGGACAAAGTCTCTTGCCAGGTGCAAACTGGCCTATTAAAAGGGATTTGTTCAGGGCCCCAGGAACTAGAGAGCGGTTCCCAAGGGCACACACGGCTCTCTAAGGAGACTCGTGACCCCGGAGCTTTCAGACTCAGTTTTGCTTTCCTTTTCTACCTTGTTATTTCTCTCTGTTTTCCCTACACCTTCAGTAAATGTTTGTCAAATATTGTGAGTCTGTCTTTGGAAAATTAAAGGAGGGGCTTGCGTCCATTGCTGGCAGCAACGTTCTACAGAGCAAAAATCCCCTGACCCCAAACCTCTGCAGACACAGGCTGGCTGAGGTGACAGCCCTGACCAGGATGATCTGTAGGAGTATAGGAGCCTTCAGCAAAGCTCTCCCAGAAATATTTAGAAGAGGGAATCTGGGAGGACTGGAACTGTGGTGGTGTGGAAGATGGGCACAGTACCAAGCAGGTCCCTGCAGGAAAGAGATGGCATGCTCAAAAAAGTGGAATCGGGGAGAGTTTAATAAAGAGACGAAGTACAAAATGAGCGCAGGGTTAGAGGAAATCAACAAGGGATGGGGAGACACACCAGGGCAAGAGGAGGAAGCAGCCTCACACCTAGGCCTGAAGGGGCAAGAGGAGGGAGTAGTCACCCACCGAAAGTGGTGGCAGTTGTAGCTCAGGGAGAGGGCTGCGTGGTAGGAGGTGTGGCCTTCGCTAGAGGAAAACAACTGCTGTCCAGCCCAGCCAGGCAAGCAGGAGCTGGCGGAGTAAATACCCCGACCTCTCTTCCTGCCTTCAATTTCCTGCCAGTGTCCCCATTGAGTGGACCCAACCAGAAGGGGCCACCCTTCAGATGGGATCTGGAGAGACAAATAGAGAATATCCAGCTCAGGAGCTCAAACTGTTTTCCAAGCTATTATTTGGAGATCCTGAAGACCTCTAGCTTACACACACACACACACACACACGCACGCGCGCGCGCGCCAGAGCCACTGTCTGTAGCTGGTCTTTTTTTTTTGGCCTTGCCTCGAGGCATGCAGGATCTTAGTTCCCCGACCAGGGATCGAACCCATGCCCCCTGCAGTGGAAGCTCGGAGTCTTAACCACTAGGCTGCCAGGGAAGTCCCTGTACCTTGTCTTTGTCCAGCACCTCAGCCCTCTTTCTTCTGGTAACAGAAGCCCCTTTGTTATGCGGAATTGCCCTTCTCCTACTTGTGTGGTTCTCTATCCCCATCCCATGACAAGGGTGGCATGTCCTCAAGGCCTGGCCAATCATGACACTCCATCTACCCAGTCACTGGAGGTGGGAGCATGAGCCAAGTCGAGCCCAATGGGATTCTTCCCTGGAGTTTTATCTCCTTCTTCTGTCCTTTCTTGCTTCCTTCCTATCATCTGGTTGTCCATCCACCTATGGATTGTAGAAGAGAGAAGCTCTCATCTCTGGGGTCAACTAAGCTGGGATGACATGAGTTTGCCTTCTTCTCCCACTACATGGAAGAATATTTAGGCAATAAAGAGACCAATATAAAGAGAAACGCAGAGTTAAGGGGAGAGAAGGGGTGACAGATAGCCCTTATGATGTCATTTGACACCTTAGAGTCCCTGAGACAAGCTCTACCTCTGGATATGCCAGTTTCCTGAGCCAATAAGTCCCTCTGTTCTTAAACTGTCTTGAATTGGATTTCTATTACTTGCACTAGAAATGGTGTCGCACACAAACCCTGACGGAAAACGCACACTCAGACACACACCAACCTATCCTACCCTCTCCACGGTAGTCACCCCACACACTTCCTTCCACTCTCCACCCTTATAAACTGCATTCACAGAAATCTGTAATCTCAGCAACCCCCCCCCCAGCCACGGAAATGCTAAATCACTGTGTTATTTTAGTGTGGAGTATAAGAGGAAGCAATTTTAAGCTTAAAAAAATGAATTTAGATCAGTATACTATTAAAGATTGCATTATAATTTCCATTTTAATGTATTGTTTAGTAATATTCATAACGCATAAGGACAAAGTTCTATTTTTTCCCATTTAACAAGTGATGCCTGCTGCTTAATTTATTTTTAATTAAGTAGGCAAGAAAAAAAGTATGCAAGAAAGAGCATGGTTTATCTACAATTTCAAAATGTCATAATAATATTGTGTTTGGGGACCAAATGTGTATTAATATGTAGATTGAAATTTAACTATGTGTTACAACCCTCCAAACTGCTTCTATGACCTGATATTTGGAATTCTTGAATTTTGCACTGTAAAAAAATCAATTACCTTATTATTATAATTTTCATGTTTTGTTTCTAAAAGAGGAGACACGAGCACTTTCTGGCTGCTATTTGCAAGTACTTCGCCAGAAATAACACTCTGTGGGTTTGGATAATTTTATTACCCATAAAGAAAAAGCCAAACTGGATAAAAATTTCTCCTTTTAACTTCTGTTCTGAAGAGCTAGAGATATCCTGAGGTACTAAGCAATGATATGAATATACCTTACAGGTCTGAGGTCAAAATCCAGAATGACTGTGTTTATGTCCCTCATTAGCTCATTCATTCTATTTTTTTAACCATTTTTAAGTGCACAGTTCAGTAGCTCATTCTGTTTGCTGAACCAGTATTCTTGATCCTCTCTTTAACCAATAAGCCGTTGTGTTAAACAACGTAATAAAAATAATTGAAAGCTGGGGCTTCCCTCATGGTGCAGTGGTTAAGAATCCTCCTGCCAACTCAGGAGACACGGGTTCGAGCCCTGGTCCGGGAAGGTGCCACATGCTGCAGAGCAACTAAGCCCGTGTGCCCTAGAGCCCATGCTCTGCAACAAGAGAAGCCACCACAATGAGAAGCCTGCACACTGCAGGGAAGAGTAGCCCCCGCTCGCCGCAACTAGAGAAAGCCCACTCACAGGAAAGAAGACCCAACGCAGCCAAAAATAAATAAATAAATAAATTTTTAAAAAATTGAAAGCTATAAAATGGTGAAAACCACCATTGTAGCAGGAGAAATAGTCAGCTGAGTGATAAAACAACAAAATAGCTGATGTTGAAACAGGCCCAGCTGATCTCCACTCACTGCCCCAGACTAGGTAGTCCACATTTGGAGGCCCTTACAACTGAAATTAGAACAGACTTCACTATCATTTTTAAATATCATGAACCTCAGAACACTTCACAAATCCCTGGGCATTCTTTTTTTTTAATTAATTTATTTATTTGGTTGCACTGGGTCTTAGTTGTGGCAGGCAGGCTCCTTAGTTGCGACTCGAGGGCTCCTTAGTTGTGGCATGCAAACTCTTAGTTGCAGCATGCACGTGGGATCTAGTTCCCTGACCAGGGATTGAACCCGGGGCCCTTGCATTGGGAGCACAGCGTCTTAACCACTGTGCCACTAGGGAAGTCCCCCTGGGCATTCTTTTTTTTTTTGCGGTACGCGGGCCTCTCACTGTGTGGCTTCTCCCATTGCAGAGCACAGGCTCCGGAGGTGCAGGCTCAGCGGCCACGGCTCACGGGCCCAGCCACTCTGCGGCACGTGGGATCTTCCCGGACCGGGGCACGAACCCGCGTCCCCTGCGTGGGCAGGCGGACTCTCAACCACTGCGCCACCAGGGAAGCCCTCCCCTGGGCATTCTTAATACCAAAATTGAAATTGGAAATCTTGGATTCATATGCTGGTTCCACTTCTCACTAGCTCTGTGACCCTGAGTGAATGATTTCTTTTCTTTTTCTAAAGCTCAGTTTGTATATATATATAAATGAGGATTTAAAACATCTACCCAGTGAGATTGGCCACACCACGATGTGGGCACACCACAGTCAGATGCAAAGACATTGCTTTCACTTCAATTTACTATCAAACCAGCTGATGCATAAAAGCTGCACAAAGGATAATAAATGTGATAATGATCCCAATGAGTGAACAGATGTAGTTTGTCAAAGCAGCCCTAGTAGAGTACGCTGTCCACAGGGTCAGAGGGACAAAAAGCCCAAACTCCTTGCATCATTAGGCTGGGGTAGGGCCATGACACAATAGCAGTGGTTTTCAAAGTGTGGTCCCCGGACTGGCATTTTTGACCTGGGTATTTGTGAGAAATACAAATCTTTGGGCCCCAGCCCAGACCTACTGAGCCAGGAGCTTTGGGGCTGGGGGCCAGCAATTTGTGTTTTAACAAGCCCTCCAGGAGATTCTGATGCATGCTCAAGTGTGAGGACCCCACTATAGCATGAGGCAATTGCTTCTGGCACCAGTTTTCCTTGCATGTTCTCATTTCTCTCATGGGCCCGCTTACCACCTACCGTTACTGCAGGAATAAAATCCTGTGTGGACTTGGAAATGCTCGGTTTTCTGCAAAGCCCTATACAAACATAAAGGATTTATTTCTCTCAGGAGCAGCTAGGCAGAGAATTTAACAACTGGTTCTGCTGAGATCCTGAGTTATCAGCCCTGCTAATAGGCAGGGGGTTGGGCTATCCCTTTCCCTATGGTCTTTGGGGATCCCCTGCATTTGTATATGTGAAGAAGGAAGAGATGGCATGTCAAGAGCTTGCTAGCCTAGCCTATCTACCTGCGGACCTGGCTCCATCTTCCTGGTTTGCTCTAAGCAGCACTGTCCAATGGAACTTTCTCTGATGATGGAAATTTTCTCTAGTCCACACTGATCTGCACTGTCCAGTACATACAATAGCCACTAGCCACATGTAGCATTTGGCAATATGGCTAGTGCAAGTGGGGAATTGCATTTTACATTTTATTGAATTTTAATTAATTTAAATTTGAATAGCCACATGTGGGACATAGCTATACTAAAAATTTTTTCGTTGTTTACCTGAAATTCAAATTTAATTGGGTGTCCTGTGTTTTTATTTGCTAAATCTGGCAGCCCTAGTTACAGATTCCCAGTAACATTGACCTTGCCTCCTCCAATAGAGAGTTTGATTCAAAGTTTCTCTACCCATGACCAGAGGAAGCAGATCTGACCTTATCTTGGCCAGAAAGGGCGCCTGGCTGTTGTTCTTTTTTGAAGACAATTTTCAGAGGAATAATGTCTGGGAAAATCAATATAAATGATGACTAAAAAGTGAAAATTGTACTATCATTTATAGAGTCATACTAATTTCTCTGCAACTGAATCCATCTACCATAGACAGGCTGTGATGGTCCTAAGTACTAGGACTGCAGCAGGGAGAAATGGTATTTGTGGGTCATGTCACTGATTATAAAGCAAACCTTCCTTCCTTAATTGTCTAATCCCTTTCTTACATCAATGAGTGACTACCACACTAAAGTCATCGTTGGAAGTGGAAAAAACAAGACCCAGATTCTTTTCTTATGACTGTATTTGTGCTTTGCTTCAAAAACAAAACAAAAAGTATAGCAACTAGAACATTGCCAGTTCTCAGGGAGACTTGATAATATTTTCCCAACAACCCTATAATTTCAAGATGTGATCAAACAGAGGTGCCCTTATACCTCCATTCACTGTAGGCCTTACTCTCTGCCAATAACTATCTCCTCTTTGGCACTGAGAAGAAACCAGTTCTTGAGGCCTCCAAGCTCATCCTTGATATAATAAAGTATTATTTTACAGTAACTTATTAAGTGGATATTTGATAGCATTCTTAACTAGAGGAAAGGATTTTAAAATTGGAATAGCAAAGAAAGCAAACATGGTATGAAGTAAATGGCATTCCAGAAGACAGGTTGATTCTTATAAAACCAAGGCCCTCCTGTTTCCAAGAATGTCCAGGTCAAAGAGTAATGATTGTAGTTTTTCTCTTTCAAAAGGTTTTAATGTAACAAACTAGCCAGCAGGCTTAAAAATGAATTTAATAACACTGTGTCTAGACCATCACCTTTGGTATTTTCCTATTTTCTCCCTTGCTTACAATATTCACATGGATCTATATTTAGCTTTGGAGATCTGGCAGCTTGGGAACCAGTGGGTCTCTAGCAAGTGATTATTAGGTGATGCAATAGTTCTCCACTCCCACCTCCCCCTCCCACAGGTTCCTTCTCGGTCTTTTCTACCCATTTCCCTAAGAAAAGGTATTGGGTCTGGAACACAATGGCGTTCTGCCCAGAGAACCTGCATTTCTGAAGGGGCTCCCCTAAGTATAGCTCAGGTTTACATTTGGAAATAGGGCACTCGCCCTGGAGGGCGGCCGTGTGATTGGCACACAGACTGTAGTCCTCAAAGTGTGGGTGGTCCCTGGCCCAGCAGTAGCAGCAGCAGCATCTGAGAATTTTAGAAATGCTAATTCTCAGGGCTCACTCTGTAGACCTAGCTGGATGACTTCAGTTACCTAAGTATTCTAGCCTTTTTTTTTTTTAACCTTTTATGTTTCTCTTTCTTTCTTCAGAAGCAGAGAACCCTTCTCACTGGCATAGTCAGGCTTTTCCCCATAGAAGAGAGCAGTGGTTCTCAAAGTGTGGTCCCAGTGAGGCAGGAGATAGATGGGCCCCAGGCTGAGCAGCTGGAGTTTGTCCCCTGTGGACAGGTACTCCAAAATATTGATAGCAGGAGTGAGAGAGGAGCTGAGCCCTGCCCAGAGAAGAGATCACATATTTCTCATTCTCGAGGTCAAGGAGACCTTCCTGACTACACACGCGCAGAAAGGCTCCTTGGAGGTCAAAAAGGGTGTGATGTCAACCTACCCACAGGCGTCTTTGCTAGAGTCCATCTTGGCTAAGAGATGCATGTGCACACATGGGAGGACCCTCAGATAAACCAAATGGACTCAGAACCAGGCAAAGCAAGACGACTGGCCAAAGGAAACCCGGAAGAAATGTCCCATACAAATGATTCAAACTACCACGACGGGGCGGCTCTCTCTCTATGTCCGCCCTTGTGTCTAACCACACATACCCTTTTCCTCCAAATAAACACTTTATTTGTTTCACTACTTTCTGTCTCTCTGTGGAAATTCACTTCTACACAGCTGACAGTCCAGGGCCTTGTCACTGGCCACTGGTCTAGTGGCTAGGATTCAGAGCTTTCACTGCCGCGGCCTGATTTCAGTCTCTGGCCAGGAACCGAAATCTTGCTTCAAGCTGCTGCAGGCTAAGGCCACCCGAAATCAGCAGGACCAGAAGCATCAGTACCACCTGGTAACTTGTTAGAGGTGCGCATTCTCAGGCCCCCACCCCCATCCCCCGGTGATTCTGGTGTACACTAAATTTTGAGAAACAATAAGGGTATTACCTGCTAGCGAGCCTATTCTGTGACTTGGCTTTGTTCTGAGATGCCACGCAGCTACCACAGGCCTGCCCCAAAGCCCTGCGAGTAGTTTATAAGCCCATGGACCTCAATCCTTTGTCAGTCTGCCTTATTCTCAAAAAAGTATTTAAAATGATAAATGCCACTTACAGTATTACTGTGTAGATATAAATCTGTGTTTCTCGAGAGGATTTGTTTGAGGGAAAGGTCACAACAGGCTGTGTGGGATCTGTGGCTGTGTGAAGGCAAGTGGGGAGAAGCATGGAATATTCCAAATGCCTCCTTTCCCCCTTGATGGAGGTAGATGAGTGAGTGGGTTTTTTAAAAAAAATTTATTATATATGTATTTCTTTTGGCTGTGCCGGGTCTTCATTGCAGCGCATGGGCTTCTCTAGTTGCGGCATGTGGGATCTTAGTTCCCCAACCAGGGATGGAACCCAGGCCCTCCGCATTGGGAGCATGGAGTCTTAACCACTGGACAACCAGGGAAGTCCCAAGTGAGTGTTTTTTAAATCAAGTTGGTAGAACAGTTCGCCAAGATTTGGATCTACTGGGGCATAAAAGCCCATTTTTACAGTCCACCCATTGTAGCCTATCATTGGGGAGAAATTTAAACTCTCAACCTTTAACTTACAAGTTTAATGCTAATTTCACTTCTTAATCAATTTATACTATGGATATGGATCTAGGGGTATATTTCAAGTACGATGAGTATGAAGGTAAGGTTTAATCTGCAGGCTGCGTTCTCCAGTCCCTCCTTCACACTCCTGCCACATAAACTGTGCTAAACCACAGCTCCAATGAGACCATTTCCCCCCAGCGCTGCCTCCCCAATATTTACCAAATTAACTTCATATATCTCACCTGGCATTCAAGACAAACTGTAGCTGTTAGATTGAACCATATGAAAATGCCATTTTAACTGGGCAAAAATGGCCAAATATCAGCAATTTCATATGGTTCAATCTAATATTTTCTATCTCATATTTAATTTGTTAAAATTCTCTACAACCTTTTTTTGTTTCCATATTGTAACGATTTAAGCTTCTCAGAATTTTAATGCTTAATCTTAAAACTGCCAGCCCCAGCTGCTGGTGAATAACCTCAGAAAGATAAAGAGAAAATGTTCCCTCTTCCCCCACAGGTACAGAGACACCATTGTGTGGTGTGAAGCCAGTTCTGTGTCACAAGATTAGAATTGGAAACATTGACTCAAGGATCTGTCTGTCCCCATCTCCTGGCCAGTGTGGAGGTTTGAGTGAAAGGCTGTGGTCCTGTTTTGTTCTCTGTTACTATAAAACTGTCGTTGGAAGTGTTACCTGTAAAGAAATATATCTCTTAAGATAAAGTGAATATCAGAGTTTGTTGCTACGTCTTGTAAAATGGAACCTGTAACACCTAAAGGTCTGCAACTATGATTGGTCATGTCGTTTAATGTGTTGCTCTGGTAATAGTAATACTTAAACTGTCAGTTCTGCTTTCCATAAGGGAACAAATATATCTAACAGATTTCTCTGTTAAGTGGAAGAAGAACTTTGGAATCTCCTTCTCTCCCTTTAGGCACAGAAGTGTTATAAGTCCTGTTGTGACTCTCCTGCATTCCTTATGTAAACAGCGGAGTCTTTGTTTCATTGAAATTACCAAGAAGATCCATGATGTGGAGCCAACCTGTCATTTTGGCCTTATCCCTCCCTTCCGCTCTGCTCATACACCATGCTATACACATAGCTATATACGTAGCTCCTCTTCTGCACACATCAGCCTCCACCGCTCCTTAGCTAGTGCTGTTCCCCTACTTAGAACACCCTCTTCCCACACCCATCTCAACCTATCAAAATCCAAGCCAAGATCTACCCAAAGGTCACCTTCTTTGTGAGGCCTTCCCCAATTCCATCCAGTAAAATTTATCTTTTTTTAATTGAAGTATAGTTGATGTACAATATTATATGTTACAGGTGTACAGTATAGTGATTCAGTTTTAAAGGTTACACTCTATTTATACTTATAGATCAGCGATATTCCCCGTTGTTGTACAATATATTCTTGTAGCTTATTAATCCCTTACCCCTACCCCTCTTAAACCCCTACCCCTATTCTGCTCCTCCCCCCTTCCCTCACCCCACTGGTAACCACTAGTTTGTTTTCTATATCTGTGAGTCTGCTTCTTTTTTTGTTATATTCACTAGTTTGTTGTATTTTTTAGATTCCACATATAAGTGATATCATATAGTATTTGTCTTTCTCCATCTGAGATCCAGTAAGGGTTTTTTTTGTTGTTGTTGTTGTTATTTTTTTTTTTTTGCGGTACGCGGGCCTCTCACTGTTGTGGCCTCTCCCGTTGCGGAGCACAGGCTCTGGACGCGCAGGCTCAGCGGCCATGGCTCACGGGCCCAGCCGCTCCACGGCATGTGGGATCTTCCCAGACCGGGGCACGAACCCGTGTCCCCTGCATCAGCAGGCGGACTCTCAACCACTGCGCCACCAGGGAAGCCCCAGTAAGATTTATTTTTTAACTGTGTTTGCCACAGTGCCCTTGATTTATAGTCATTTGCATACTTCCCTTCTCTCTCTGAGTAGGCCTTATTTTTTTCCAATTTTATTGAGATATAATTGACATATAACACTGTATCAGTTTTAGGTGTACAACATAATGATTTGACATATATATATATATATATATGAATGATTACCACAATAAGTTTAAGTAATGTCTACCACCTCACATAGTTACCATTTGTTTTCTCTGAGTAGGCTTTAATCCCACTGAAGACAGAGAATGCACCTTACTCCTCCTCCAAGCACCAAGCAAAAGGCCTTGCACGCAAGCATGCTCTCAATAATCAGAAGACAACATTGAGGAACACAACCAACATTAAGGGACATCTTGAACTAATAGACCTGCAAAACAAAACAAAACCAGTCTTCTTCCCCACTGTGGGAATTCAACTCCCCCGCATACCTTGAAGATTCTAGGGCCTGATTCATGGTCACTTTCCAACACTTTGTAACACTTCTTGGTGATTTCAGTATCCACACAGATAGTCCTTGCGGTAGCCTAGCCCCTGGTCTCCTTGACCTCTCTTCCAATGACTGTGTTCACCACCTCCCACAGGCAGACACTCCCGTAGTTTTACCTGAGACCAAAAGCCTCCACAATAACCATAGGCCTCCATAATCTCAGCTTCAAATGCCCCACTCTCCAAACAATGCCAAAAAAATAACTTCAAAATAACTCTGCTGGGGCTTCCCTGGTGGCGCAGTGGTTGAGAGTCCGCCTGCCGATGCAGGGGACACGGGTTCGTGCCCCGGTCTGGGAAGATCCCACATGCCGCGGAGCGGCTGGGCCCGTGAGCCATGGCCGCTGAGCCTGCGCGTCCAGAGCCTGTGCTCCGCAACGGGAGAGGCCACAGCAGTGAGAGGCCCGCGTGCCACACACACACACACAAAAAACCTCTGCTTTCTCAAAGGGTATGAAGAAGACTGATTCATAGCCCCAAATAACACTTCCTAAAAGCATCCCCTTTCCTCTCCAACTCTTACTTCCAGAAGAAGTTACCACACTTCCGTACAGGAGCCAATTAGAACCCAAGAGGAATCTTGCTGGGTGGGGACAGGCATGAGGGGATTTGTTTCAAAGCTATATCTGCATAACTCTTCACACAATCCTGAGAAAACATCACTTTTCCATATCAAAGAATGTTCCCCATAGTGACTATAGGGGTGGAGGGCTAAAGCAGCCCCCCATCCCCAAGCAGCCCCCCATCCTCCCCAGTGACTTCTTATTCAACTCTTACAGTAAACTCTTTAGAAAACTCACCCAAAACAGTCCTTTGAGAAATGGTTTCACCAGCCATAGGCCTCTGCCCTATGCCACTGGAAAGCGGGAGGGCAAAGCCAGAGCTTTTAAATAGACAAGAATGGGAGAAGGCTGGGACGCTGTGTGTGTGTGTGTCTGTGTGTGTATGCAGTGGGTCTTTTCCTGTTGTCCCAGAGTTGCTAACTCAAAGCTGGAAACAAAAAGCATCAGGGGCTCCCACATCCTGAGGAAGGACTCCAAACAGCCAGCCAACACGTCCTCTCAGAGAGAGTGCTAAGGACTGGTACACGTGGCCCTATCACACCTGGGGCGGTTCCCTGCAACCACCACGCGCCATCCTGTGTAAATACGGGAGGACCTGAAAGGTGAGGGAAGAGAGCCAAGGGCTCCCGGTGACAGACTGCTTTCTCTTGGGGCCGAGTGGGAAGGGGAGCGAAGAGGAGTAGGGGTGCCCCCGGCTCCCCCAAGCCGAGACGCGTAAGGGAGAACTCCAAGAGAGCTGCTCGAGAAGAGGGGCAGGTCCGCACGAAGGGAAAGTGGGCATTCAGTTTCCTGCCGGAACTCCGGCTGAGCTGCACAGACCCGACGGCCCGCCCCGCACCCTGGGGAGCTGCTGGGCAGGGAATTCTTACCAGAGCTTAACGAATCCTCCCCGTGCTGCGTGTTGCATGTGAACCTGGAGTCTGGTGCCCCCTTGTGATCGAGAGATATCTGAACGAGAGAGGCTCCAAAGATACGGAGGCGTAGTATGCCTGGAAAGAAAATGAGAACCTCATGCCCACCTTGATCCATGACCCCACAGCCTTCAGAGTTCAAAAAAAGGACCTCAGCAGTTCCCAAAGCTCCATATGGAGGAGCACAGGGCTTACTTAGAGGGCTGTCCAAGAGATGGGAGACAGAACCTGCAGAAGGGGGTGGGAGTCAGCAGGCAAAGCTGCTCTTCTCTGAGGGAGGCCCCAGGGGAGGAGGAGCCCAGGTGCAAAACCGAACAGCCCCCTGTGCGGAGCCACCCCCCCACCCCCAGCAGATCACAGCATCAGACCTGGAAAAGGACCATACCCGCAGAAGATGTCTGGTCTCTCTGCTCCCCAGACCAGAGGATGCCATGGTGAATTTGTAATTGGGACTGGTCAGCTTTACCAACCAAGATAACCCAGAAAGTTATGAGATCTGCCCAAGGTGTCATTAAAGAATGGGAAAAGGGGCTTGGTGCTGCACTGAAAGCAGTGATTGGAAAAAATAAAACAGTTCCATGTATACAGTCTGCCACTGTATCCAGACCTGTCAACACATTAGTTACATGTACCCAGGCACAGGACTTCAGAAGAAGACAGAAAATACCATGGGCACCACTTAATAGCTTTATTGCCTCAGGCAAGTCCTATATGAGCCTCAGTTTCTTCATTTCTAAGAGGACAGTAATACCTAATAGGCAAGGTTATTAAAAGATTAGAGGCAGTGTATATACAAACGAATAGAAGCTACTATATATTAATACACGTTTATGCATGTACGGAGCCATTTGTTCCCAGTTTCCTTTGACAAAAGATTTGAAATGGTCTACAACAGAAAACAATAGAAATAAACAATAAGGAGCAAGGAACGCTGAAATACTAACCATAAATATAAACTTGGCAATTTCTATTTCAAATTTGGTTTTGAGTTTCCTGGCAGCCAAGGTGCAAAAGGAAACCTGAGAACATGTACAATTCCAGTTATCTGAAAGGAGGAGGGGTACTACCTTCTCAGGGGTGAAAAGCTTTTCTTGTTCCAAATTTCAAAAGCAGTTATCTCAGGAGGAGTTCTTCTACATTGGCTTGTAAATTACCTGAAACCTTGACTATTCTTTACCATGCGTTTCCAAAGCTTTAGAACTACTAATACAGTAATTGGGACTGGAACGAACTTCTGAAGGTGAATGACCCAGATTTCTACACTTCGGATCACAGTGGTATTCTGCAGCAATTATTATCCCACAATTCTTCAAATTCTCTCAGATGAGCTTTCCCTAACACATACATTGTAAGATCACACAAAGGGCATTTAAAGTCACCACTTCCACCCCCAAGCAAATGTTTTAATTTGTAACTCATATAGCAGCTTTAGGCAGAGGACAGATCTAAGCAAAAGTAGAGACGTATTTTTAGATGAAAGAGCTAAATTGAAAGGACTCTTCCCTTTCCAGACCCAGTTCAGGCCTATGAAGGCCACAGTGCTCGCCCCTCAAGCCCAAGGTCACATTTCAGGGGTATTAGCGCAGGAAGCAAACAGCCTTTACGAAATGGTGCTACAGGTGAGCTGTCCCACCCCAACCCCAGAGGCATCTCCACTAATCCGCACTCGCTACCACGAGCTCCTGGGGAAGATACTGAAATAAGCTCCTGTCCTCCCTCACCTTTACTTTAATCCGCACATAGGTTTTGCTTTTACCATATGGTAATTATTTCCAAATCACAAGTGCAAACACTCACTCTGATTGGAAAATTAGCAGATTTCAAACTCAGGTAATTTGTCCCTAATGAGGAACTTGTTGAACTGAATTTAACAATTAACTTGCACACTCTTTGCTGCCTGCAGCTACGGCAGCAAAGCCAGGAAGAAGGAAGGGCAAGCCCAGGGTCAGGGCCCTGCATGACTTTGGGTGCAAGATGAAGGTTAGGATGAGGCAAGGTGTGAAATGGGGCTGCAGGAACATCAGGAACTTGATTTCAAATGGATACATACAGGCAGACCTCGGAGATACTGCGGGCTCACTTCCAGACCGCCACAATAAAGCGAATATCACAATAAAGCAAGTAACACGAATTGTTTGGTTTCCCAGTGTATATAAAAGTTATGTTCACACTATGCGGTATTCTATTAAGTGTGCAATGGCATTACGTCTAAGAAATGTACATACCTTAATTAAAAATGCTTTATTAGGGCTTCCCTGATGGCGCGGTGGTTGGGAGTCCGCCTGTCGATGCAGGGGACGCGGGTTCATGCCCCGGTCCGGGAGGATCCCACATGCCGCGGAGCGGCTGGGCCCGTGAGCCATGGCCGCTGGGCCTGCGCGTCCGGGGCCTGCGCGTCCAGAGCCTGTGCTCCGCAACGGGAGAGGCCACAACAGTGAGAGACCCGCATACCGCAAAACAAACAAACAAAACTTTATTGCTAAAAGACGCTAAATACAATAACAATGAGAAAGTTTGAAATATCGCGAGAATTACCTGAATGTAATGTAAACACAGAGACACAAAGTGAGCAAATGCCGTTGGGAAAATGGCGCCGATAGACTTGCTTGACGCAGGGTTGCCACAAACCTTCAATTAGTCAAG
Organism: Hyperoodon ampullatus; assembly: GCF_949752795.1. Classification (NCBI taxonomy): domain Eukaryota; kingdom Metazoa; phylum Chordata; class Mammalia; order Artiodactyla; family Ziphiidae; genus Hyperoodon; species Hyperoodon ampullatus. Next base: position 21,964,258 of record NC_136913.1, on the reverse strand, counting down.
ACGCAATAAAACGATTTACACCTGTATGGCCAATGTCAAATATACACCAAAGTAGAGAGAAGAAGAAGAATGAGCTTCCATATACCCATCACCCAGCTCATGGTTGCTCTGCTTTCATCTGTGCCAAGGAGACCCCAAAGCTAGACAGGGAGGACGAGTGACAGGAAAAGGAAAGGGCTGATGGTGCATCTCCGCTCTCGAATTCCCTCAGATTCCAAGCTCCTCAGGGTACACGTGGGATAGCTGAGTTTTAATTCATTGCTGGGATGGCTAGTGCCTCTGCATCGCCATTTTGAATACAATTAGCAAAAGGCTGACCCTTGTTTTCCAGTGACCACTTGACCTCTACCTGCAAGTCCAGGCCCCGGTGACCGCAGGCAGTGAGGATTCCTGGGAGCTCTGCACAGCACATGGAAACAGTGTCACCTCTCCCACTCCAACCCTGTGCTCTGATGATCGGCTCCTGCCTTATCTCCAGAGGTGGTATCCAGATCATGCCTGACGCTCTGTCTCCATGATCTGCTTTGCTCTTCCGTCCAGAACTGCGCTGATCAACACCATACCATAGGCAGCTGCTGACTATTTGAAATATGGCTAGTGAGATTGAGGAAGAAACTTTTATTTAATTTTAACTAATTTAAATTTAAAAACTGGTACTTGGGGCTTCCCTGGTGGAGCAGTAGTTAAGAATCTGCCTGCCAGTGCAGGGGACACGGGTTCGAGCCCTGGTCTGGGAAGATCCCACATGCTGCGGAGCAGCTAAGCCCATGCACCACAACTACTGAGCCTGCGCTCTAGAGCCCATGAGCCACAACTACTGAGACCGTGAGCCACAACTACTGAGCCCATGAGCCACAACTACTGAGCCCGTGAGCCACAACTAATGAAGCCTGCACGCCTTGAGCCCGTGCTCTGCAACAAGCCACCACAATGAGAAGCCCGCGCACCGCAACAAAGAGTAGCACCCGCTCGCCACAACTAGAGAATGCCCGCATGCAGCAATGAAGACCCAACATAGCCAAAAAGAAATAAATTAATTAAATTTTTTTTTAACTGCTACTTAATTCAATTTTTGGAAAACTACATTTGGAAGAAGAATCTACATTTTCAACTGTAAATTTTATGTAAAAATCTAAATACAGATCCAGGATTTCTGATGAAAATTTTGCATCTGAATTTAGACAGACTGGAAATGTCTGGATTTTGAAGGTTTAGTAAAAATAAAAGAATATAAAATGTCTCACTAAGAATTTTAAAATATTGATTACATGTGGAAATGATAATCCTCTGGATATATTTGGTTAGATAAATTACTAAGGGTAAGTTCTCCTGTTTCCTTTTACTTATTAAAATGTGGCTAGTAGAAAATTTTAAACATACAGAACTCACAATCTATTTCTTTCGGACAGTGCTGACCCAGAACCAGTATCCTCTCTTCACTTGATACTGTCCTCAAGGAATATAATCCTGACCCCAAAGCCCCATCCTGTGACAAGGGCCCCAACTCTCTGAACGAGGTTAGGTGGTACCGGCTCCACCTGGATTTTTCCTGGATGATCATCACCTGGATCAGTTTCTCTGCTGTCTATCGGAACATTCTGAGGCCAGCCGCTTTTACACAACCACCTCACTATGAACGGTCAGCCTAAGTCGTGAAGACACAGCCTGCAGGAAACTAATTTCAGATGAAGTGCATGGATCTGAACTCGGGTAGGGGAGAGACTCCAGGTTCTCATGATACTAAAATCAGTGAAAAGGATATTCACATAACACAGACAGCTAATATGCTCAAAAGAGATCCTGCATCAAGTACCAACCTTGGTGAGGATTATTAGGAGGAAATAAAGACCAACAAATGGTAATCTGAAACAAAGCTGCATTTATATGCTTGCCTGGGAAGGGAGCACAACGTCAGCTGGTCTCTCCGTGTGGTAGTATTTGAAAGGATGAGAGTGAGGACAAAGAGGGAGAAGGTACACAAAACCTAGTGAGATTCAGAGTTCCCTTGTCTGGCTGGCTCCCAAGGCTGACTATAAACTCTTCTTTGCAACTGGTCATTGCACTGGTCTTCTTTGCAATTGGTCACTTCTTCAGAGTGCAGGCACCGTTCCTAAAGATGTCCAGGGTGGGCTACATAAGGCTCTAACGGGCTCAGTGTCACTCCGCTGGCATATCTGCGATGTTGGCTTCAAGCTGACCAAATCTTTCCTTAACAGGATGGGTAGCACGCTAGGACAGCCGGGTTAATGCAGTAAGAATCACCGGTTACCTGCCTCTTCACTCACCTCTTTTGGAACTGCCAAACTTCCTTTTTTTGGTTAGGGCAAAAGGCAGGGAAACATACATGCGTACTTGGAAAAAATACTTTTATATACGCAGGTTGTCCTTCAAAGTTGTAAGAACAAAATACGAGAGGCCTTCAGATACTTGTACACAACTGTTCATAGCCCCACTATACACAATGGCAAAAGGTGGGAACAACTCAAATGTACATCAACAGATGATGGATAAACAGAATGTGGCGTACACAAACCAGGGAATGTTATTCAGCCCTTAAAAGGAATGAAGTGCCGATACGTGTTACGATGTGGATGAACCTCGAAAACATTATGCCAAGTGAAAGGGGCCCGACAGAAGAGGTCACATAGTCTCTGATTCCAGTTTTAGGAAAAATCGAGATGGGGGAGTCTGTAGAGACAGAACGCAAATTGGTGGTTTCCTGGGCTGGGGGAGAGGAAGCCGGGAAGTGAGTGCTGAATGGGTACAGAGATTTCCCTTGGGCGATGAAAATGTTTTGGAAGCAGACAGAGGCTGTGGTCGCACAACATTCTAAATGCAGTAAATGCCAACGAATTGTACACTTTAAAATGGTTGATTCTTATGTAAATTATACCACAATAAGAAACGGAAACAGAAAACTTCAGGGGACTTCTGAGCCCCACTGAAACAAGAAAGAAGGTACAAAGAGATGAGGAAGCAGGCACAGCTGACCAGTTGGTGATCACTCAGCAAGGGAAGGGAAAAGAAGGAACGCGGGGGAGAGGGACTCCACTTCAGAATGTACCAAAGTTGAAAACACTTGGAAAACAAACTCATTTCCAGATGTTTAGATATTTACCTTCTGCAGATAACCCTGGGTTCTCAAAAATGTAAATGACTTTATAAAGAGAGAAGACAACATCCCAGAAGTGCCCTTTCAAGGCCAGCGACTGCAGCCTAGAGGAGAAGAGCTGGGCTGGGGTGGCGGGGGGCACTTTTAAGGGCTGGGGACATCCACGCAAGCAAGTGCCCCTAAAGCATGCTGCGCACTTGGAGGTATCCCATGGCCTCAATATCAAGATGACAAGCATCAATTTTTGGTAGCGTTAGCTTGTTTTTGTTTTTTTCTCAAACCTAATGTATAAAAATTGCATTTCAGACACTGGTGCAAAAAGCTTTTAAACTAAATAAACAAATAGGAAAGTCCACTCTCTTCCGAAGGACGTTTCTAATACTTCATAGGCCGCGTCAGTATATCTTAGGTACACTGAAAGCACTTGTAAACAGCTACAACCTTCCTGTGGCACGCTAACACGGATGGACCTCGAGGACAGGACGCTAAGTGAAATGAGCCCGTCACGAAAGACAAATCCTGTACGATCCCACTTCTACGAAGTATCTAAAGCAGTCACACTCAGAGACACAGGAAAGAGAGGGGTGGGGACCAGGGCTGGGGGCGAGGGAAACAGGGAGCTGGTGCTCACGGGGATAAAGCTTCACTTTTGCAAGAAGAAAACAACCCTAGAGATCTGTTGTACAGCAACGACGGAAGTCCACTTAACACTACTGAGCTGTACACGTAAAAGGGTGAAGCTGCTACAGTTATGTGTTAGTAACATCTTGTTAGGATAATACTAATTTTGACTTTACTGGTGTTGCAGTTTTATTGCTTGAGAGAAATTACAGGCTTCAGGAGTTTAAACTGACCCTAGTTTGGATCTGGATACACTTGAGAACATCGCAATAAAAACAACTGTCAACAGCCACCGCCCAAGCGATGGCTTCGGCGAAACCGTGCCAGTTTAGGAAAGCACTTCCCCGTCTCTATGTAAAAATCACGGGCTTGTGCCTCTGCAGAAAGTTTGTACGTCTAACAACGTAAAAGACCGACACATTAAAAAAACCCCAAATGAGGGTGAAACTCGCAATGCACTTGGTCGCTGCTCTTGTGTTTTCAAAACGAGAGAAAATCAGCCAGGCCTCAGGGCTTGGGAGCGGCTGGCGGGCCTCAATCCACGGTCCCCGCGGCCTGGCTGCTGGGCGGCGGGCCCCGAGGGGGCGGCGCGGAGGCGCAGGTTCCCGGTCAAGTGCACCTGCGGCCCCCCAGGCACAGCCCCTCTGCTGCGGGGGTCTCAGCCCGGGGCGGCTCCGGCCAGAGCCCGGCGGGGACAACACGAGTGCCCGGGTCTGCAGGAAACAGTCCACTGCACGGAGGTGAACGACCACGGCTTGCTGGGCACGCACGACCGTGTTGGGAACGGCGGCGCCCTGTGAACCTGAAGCTTGTGTCCCCGGACCCGGTGCCCCCGGACCCTGTACCCCCGGACCCTGTACCCCCGGATCCCGTACCCTGTACCCCTGGACCTCTTGCCTACTTGGAGGCTCGCTCTATTTGGTGCAAGCATCAGAATTCTTCATTGATTCTCCCAGTGATCTCCTGCCTAATGGTCTTCATAGAGATGTGCATGTAACATCACATTCTTTTACAGAAGTACTTACCTTTTATTTCTCTAGGTATTTCAGAAAGGGCTTTATAGTCTTTTGCAAAGTATGTGGTAGGTAGCTTATATCGTCTAAGAATTCCATTCAGGATTAAATTGTTTGTTTTAAAAGGTGGTTTGCATCGGATAGTGTTGAGAACTGTTGTTCCAGGTGACGGCAGTACAGTTTAAATGGTTACTCTAACTGTAGACCATAGCTACGGTCCTAGTGGTGGTTTGGAGTGGTATGATTGAGTCCTAGGTAATTTCTGGGCCATTGTTTTCCATTAATATTGTTGCCTTGCAATCTGCCAGCCTTTTTGGACAGGTTTTTTTTGTTTTTTTTTTTTAAAGAATCTCTTGATGTTTAGGTGTAGACATAATGATAATACAATATTCATAGTGAAGTCACAAATGAGAAGAATCCAAGATAAACTGGTGAAATTCCTGAATTACAGACTACTATAAGATAAATGTGTTTTTCTAACCAATAGCAATTATGATAATTACATATTACAGTAGATACAGTCTACTGAAATAGGATTAACAACTCCTTGACTAAGAGTTCCTTAAACATGTCCCTCGTTCAGGAATAGACAAGAATAATTTTCTCCTGGCATATCAGTTATCTTTGGGCAAATGTATACAGTCGTCCCTCGGTATCAGCGGGTGATTGGTTCCAGGACACCCGCCCCCCCTCCAAGGATGCTAAAATCCTCAGATGCTCAAGTCCTTACGGTAGGCCCTCCATATCCCCATCCCTGGTTCTCCCTCTGCAGATCTGATTATATTTGATCCGTGCTGGCTTGAAACCGCAAATGCGGAACCCGCGGATATGAAAGGCCAATGTGAATACTTGTGGATGCCTCAGGGGGGGCTTGAAATCGGTTTAGTTTCTTAGCTCTTTTAAGCATCCTTCCCTGTCTCTCTCTTTTCCCCTCCACATGCCCACCTTTAGGCTAAGTGTAAGACTGGATAGTTAAACCATAGTTTGCTATCCAATCATCCAGATATCCAACTTTAATCGAGCCCAACTGAATGAGGTGAACAGGAGCTCTGACCCTCACTCAAAGCACTGCCTATCCTTCCAACTTGAACAGATGAACTTAGCTGCCTGCCAGCCTCTTGCAGGCTTCTCACCAACCATGATCCCGTTCACCTTCTGTCCTCAGGAATTTGCTGTGTGTTGGGTCTGAAACAGTACCAGTCTGGGACAGTATTCCGTTTAGGTGGAGAAGCTCACTAGAAAGGGGAAGCTCTGCTTTCTTGGGGATCTGAAGTAGATCCTGTTGGAGGGGAAGTGGCACAGTGGACCTGTGTTTGAGTCAGGTTATCCTTCTAAAAAGTAAAGAAGTCCAGGATTTCTGGCGGCTGCTCCCAGCCTGCAGACCAGGCCCCGTAGCTTCTCAGCATGACAGAGGAGGAGGGCTGGGACTAGGGTGAGGCAAGCAGGCGCCTAGGGTGTAGGGTGGAAGGAGACAGCCACCCTCGGCTTGTGCAGGTCCCAACAGGGCCGGTGCCCTGGGTGCCGGGCTTGCTCCCCCTGCCCCAGCCCTGCAGACAAGGCCCCTCACCACCTGGCGCCTGTCTGCTCCCCACCTCTTTCCTCTCCTCTCTCTCCTTTGCTTTCTGTGCCCCGAGTATAGTCACCGGGCACCGACAGGCCCACCCCTTCAGGGCTCTGTGCCCTCTCTGCTTAGTCACCTGCCCATCTCCACCCATCACCTCAAATATCCCTTCCTGACTTCCAAGGAGCTCGCCTCCTTGTCTCTGCTGTTCTGCCAAAGCACACGTACCGCTCGCCGTATCAGAGCCAGGCTTCGCATCGGAAGGGAGTCGAGTGTTTGCACCGTTCTCCACACCCAGCCTCTGGATTCTCTGAGGGCAGACACGCTGCCTTTTCCGTCTTTGTCTGCTCACCAACTTGGTCATCACTTGGCACAAAGTTGGCACAAGAATGAAGCAACGATTGACCCCATGCTCTAGTTACTTTACTTCAAGACTCGTGTGAAGAAATATTTCATCCCCTTTTTAGAGGTGAGAAAAGTGTCCCGAGCCGGGTCTTCTGAGTGCTGTGCTGTAGTGCGCCAGGGTGTCTGAGCCTTGGCACTAGTGACATTTGTTAGGGGCCATTTTCCTGTGCACTGTAGGATGTTTAGCAGCATCCCTGGCCTTACCCACTGGATGCCAACAGCACTCATCCCCCGTTGTGATAACCCAGAATGGCTCTAGATATTGCCCAAGAGGCCTTGCGGGGGCAAAATCATCCCCCTGGTTAGGAACCCCTCCACTACCCTGCTCTGTAAACCATGAGCTTGATCCAAATGCAGCCGCTTCCCTGGTGGTGCAGTGGATAAGACTCTGTGCTCCTAATGCAGGGGGCCCAGGTTTGATCCCTGGTCAGGGAACTAGATCCCACATGCATGCTGCAACTTAAGAGTTCACATGCCACGACTAAGACCCCACGCAACCAAGTAAATAAATAAATATTTTATTTGAAAAAAGACTATTCTCCTATGTTTTCTTCCAGATATTTTATAGCAGTAAGCTTTATATTTAGGTTAATTATCCATTTTGAGTTTATTTTTTGTATAAGGTGTCAGGTATAAGTCAAGGTTCATTTTTTACATATAGATGTCCAAGTGTTCCAGTATCATTTGTTGAAGAGATTGTCCTTTCTCCATTGAACTGCCTTCCCACCTTTGCAAAAAATCAATTGACCATATATGTGAAGCCCTATTTCTGAACTGTCAATTCTGGTCCACTGATCTATTTGTCTATCTCTGTGCCAATACCCCTGTGTCTTAATTAAGGTAGCTTTATAATAAATTTTGACACCAGGTAGTGATAAAGCTCCAACTTTGTTCTTCTTTTGCACAGTAATTTTGGCTATCCTAGTCCTTTTGTCTTTTCATACATTTTAGAATCATCTTGTCAATATCTACAGATTGTCAGGTCTAAACTGTAGTTCCACTAATTATCTGTGTGCCCTTGAGCAAGTTACTTGATTCTCTTGTGCCCCTGTTTCTTCATTTATAAATTGGGTTGATGATGATGCCTACTTCGTTTAATTGTTTTGAAGTTTAAGTGACATAGCCCATATGCACCATATCCGTAGAAAAATGCCTGGGACATAGTGAGAACTCATTAAAGGTTAGCCATTTTTTGCCTCACCACCACCCTTCCGATTGCCTTCTCTTTTATTTCTTTAAGACAGTGGGGCGCCATGGTGAGGACAATGGACTGGAATAGGGTGAGACTGATGGCAGGAAAAACAGGTTTGGAAGTGATTGCAATATCCCAGTGGCAACTGATGAGGTCAATGTTAGTGAAGATGTGAAGGAAATACTTGAATCACTTCTCAGGTAGATTGAGCAGGGCTTGATAAGTAATTGGTTATAGGAGTTGAAAACAAGGAAAGTTGAGTTTGACTCAGAATCGCTAGCTTTAAGAGACTGAGTGGCTTGTGGCAACTTATATGGTATCACATATAATTCACAATCTTTTGGGGGGGGTCAAGACTGTAGGAAGTTGGGGAATGGTGGCATTCTTTAGACTGTAAACTGCCACAAGAGCAGGGACTGCTATTTTTGCTCACTACTGCTTACCTAGGGCATGCACAATGCCTTGCTAGGTACTCACAGTAGACAGAATAATGCGCTCCCCCAAAGATGTCCAATCCTACTCTTTGGAACCAGTGACTATGTTACCTTCCAGTGCAAAAGAGACTTTGAGGGTATGATTAAGCTATGGAGCTTGAGATGAGGATAGTATCCTTGACCCTCTGGGTGGGCCAAATATAATCACATGGGTCCTTATAAGGGAAGGAGGGAGGGAGGAAAGTGAGAGAGAGAGAGAGAGAGAGAGAGAGAGATTGAAAGACCCTTCGCTGCTGGCCTTGAAGATGGAAGAAAGAGCTATAAGCCAAGGAATGCAGATGGCCTCTAGGAGCTGGAAAAGGCCAGGAAACAAATACTCCCTAGAGTCTCCAAAAAGGAATGCAGCCTTGTCAACACCTTAATTTTTTCTTAGTGAGATCAATTTCAGACTTCTGCATTCCATAAATATAAGATTATACATTTGTGTTGTTTTAAGCCACTACATTTGTGGTAATTTATTATAGCAGCACTAGAAAATGAATATATGTTTTATGTGATAGACAGTGTTAAGAAATAGTGAAGACCTGTATACTGCTGCCTGTAGTTTACAGAATCCAGGTTTGCAGAACCTCCTGCCTCTCTAACAAAAGTACCACCTGGTTGTCTAATATCTGATTAAAATCGAGGGAGAAAAAAGATGTACGAAAAAGATGCATGCAGCCTTTCCCAGAACATCTACTGTCATCCTTCTTTAATTTTATAAAATGCTTTGTTTCCAAGATCCCAAATGTCAGAAACAAGTAAGTAAGAGGCTTAGCGTCTTTGGGGAACGCAGAACAAACCCAACCAGAACAATATAGTGGTAGGAACTCAGGCCCTGAAACCAGGAAAAACCAAAACCAAGAGGCATATTTTGCTAACGGGGTTGTTTCCAAGTGTGCTTCTCCCAGGCCACTGCTGATTGCATCGTGGAGGAAGAGGCCACCAGCTCCCCATTTTCCTCTCAGAGGACTGCAGGGGAATGTTCCATTTCTGCAGGCCTTTTGGCCTGGTCACTTTCTTAGCACATACACTGCCAACCCCTTTCTGACCTCAGTTCACAGTTTACACTCAAAAAATCCAGCTCCCTGCCCTGGGTGTAACCAGAGACAGGGATAACCCCATGACGTAAACCTAGATTATGTGAACTGAGTTTTTAATGTAAACAGAGATCACCTGTTCTTTAGCTCTGTTTAGCTTTATAGAATTACAATGGCTAACAGTTATTGAGTGCTCACAGTGTACAGAGTGTCTGCATGCCTTAATCTCTCAAAGCCTACTACAGTCTCAGTTTTACAGATGAGGAAATAGAGACCCAGAAGGTTTTAAAACTTGTCAAAGCTCACATAATTAGAGCAAATCCAGAAATATACATGGTTTTTCCTAGAAGACAAACTTTATCTTTCCCCTGAAATTAAAATGTGCTGCCTAGAAGCCTTTGGGCTTCCTAACATTTATATGGAAAATGGCATATACTCTAGCAAGGACTTTAGGAATCACAGCTTCTATTTTTTTTCCCTATTTCTAATTCTTCCCAAGGTGAAGCATTTATTCAGGTGAGGCTTACAGTCCATCAGAGCCTCAATTAGCAGAACTTCAAGACACTGGAAAGGGGTACATCACAAGAAAATGAGCAGATCCAAAATGTATTCATTCCCAGGAGACTTATAATGAAAACAACATTCAGGATCAGGATCTGGAAGCAAAGCAAGATCGGCATCATCATACAAAACCTCAGTTACAGGGCTTCCCTGGTGGCGCAGTGGGTGAGAGTCCACCTGCCGATGCAGGGGACGCGGGTTCGTGCCCCGGTCCGGGAAGATCCCACGTGCCATGGAGCGGCTGGGCCCGTGAGCCATGGCCACTGAGCCTGTGCGTCCGAAGCCTGTGCTCCGCAACGGTCAGTTACATCCACTATACCATACCTGCTGAGGTCAGAAAGTGGGCTCCTGCTACCACTTGGAAGCGTTTCCAAGGACAAGGGCTAAAACCAAAACCTTTCTCATGGGAACCTACTGTATAGCATGGGGAACTCTGTTCAATACTCTGTAATTCCCTATATGGGAATAGAATCTAAAAAAGAGTGTACACGGGTTCAAGCCCTGGTTTGGGAGGATCCCACATGCCGCGGAGCGACTGGGCCCGTGAGCCACAATTACTGAGCCTGCGCGTCTGGAGCCTGTGCTCCACAACAAGAGAGGCCGCAATAGTGAGAGGCCCGTGCACCGCGATGAAGAGTGGCCCCCACTTGCCACAACCAGAGAAAGCCCTCACACAGAAATGAAGACCCAACACAGCCATAAATAAATAAATAAATAAATAAATAAAAATAAAAAATAAACAAGAGTGTACAGATGTACATGTATGACTGACTCACTGCTGTAGAGCAGAGACTAATACAACATTGTAAATCAACTATACTCCAATAAAAAATTAATTAAAAAAAAACAAAATAAAAACCTTTTTCATTATCCACAACACTAATCCCTAAGCCAGTCCATAGATTGCATGTTTTTACAAGAATTACCAAATGTAGCTCAGAAAATGGAAAGTATGCTTGGTGCTCAGAAAAATAAAAATATATTTGTGTATATATATATATATATGTGTATATATTTTACAATTTTATAAATGCTAAAACGCCATATTTAAATATTATTTAAATAGCATATAAATATATAAGGTATATAAATAGATGTGGTAAATACAAAAATATAAGGGAAAATAGGTTTTGGTATATATAATGTTAATATTTATATACTACATGTATATATTAAAATTATGTGTATATTCAAGGTCACCACATTACCTTACCCAAAGAAGTCCCTATAGACAAAGTACCTCCGACTTAGTCATCCTACATTTTGAAAAGAGTAAAAACTTAGTATATTTTTAAAAGAAAAAAAATTGTCATCAGATCCATTTTAATATGGCTGACTAATGTTACTAAATATATAACACTGTCTAATACTAAATTACGGTTGAAATGCATTACTAAGAAAAGATGATAACCCCAACTATAATTTTAGTTTTGTCATATATAAAAGCTAGATATGACTCCCGGCCTACATTTCTCTGGAAGTATCGTTCATTATCTGTTCATCTGTCTCAGAGAGTCAATGCCTTGTGCCATCGCCATTTTGATAACAATCTAGTCTTTACAAGGCCAAGGTATGAAGGTATCATCTCTTGTAAGAACCTCTCACATCGGTGTGACACTTAAACTCTAAGTGTAACCCAAGCCTTAGCCTCTCCCTACTCTCTTCAAATGTGATGTTCTTTTCTATTATGTTTGGAGAAAAAGGGGTTTGTCATCTGACTGCTCCAGAGTCATTCAGTTGGCACCTCCTTTTCTGCTTTGTGAGCTCCTGCTCGGGGCCACCCCAGGCAGCCTTTCCCTCCCCTGTGACGATGCTGTCATGGAGCACGGAGGGTGGGCCACACGTCCTATGGTGGCCTGCCCTCCATTCCCCCACGACGGCAGGTGAGAATGTGTTTAAGACTTTACTGACCAGTTGGGGATAACTTATTGGTATTACAGGGTAGAAAGTACTTTTTAACTGGATGCTAAATATGAATTCTCTCATAGTCCAAAGGAAAAGAACAAAGGACATTAAACACTTCATTGAGGAGGGTGGGGTCCTTTTGACGGGACATCCCAGTTCTCAGCCTTGCTCCCAGGCCCACTGTCCTCTGACCCTTCGAGAGAGAGAGAAGGAGCCCCCTTCTTCAAATGTGTTCAGTGTACAGTTTTCACTCCATTATAGGAAAACTCCACTCACTCTCCTCAGGGGTTAGCACTGTGCTGGGCTGATCATCCTCTGTGGTGGGCACTCTTTGGGCCCCATCCAGGCCCTCTTGGATCCCATTTACAGTTTCTATACGCTCCTCTCCAGGCTTCTGTGTGCTTTTGCTTCTAATGGTCTAAATTTGAGACTCTTTGATCTGCTTTAAAGAGCCAGAGCCAGGGACAGGCAGGCACAGGAATGTGAAAGCCCAGCTCCCTGGCCTGAAGTTGGGACAAACTCAGAGGCGTGACATACTCCAGAGCTCCCCGGCAGGGTCAGGCTGAGGCTGGCTCCTTACCTGAGATCACACCCTCAGGGTTCCTCTCCTTCCCAGTCCCCCACTTCTCTCACCCCTTTAAAGGTCTCCCTGGAAGCACTTACTTTAAAAAAAATCACTCTCATACGAATGCTCATCTCAGGGTCTTCTTCTCAGGAACCAACCTAAAGCAGCGCCTTTCTACCCATTTTTAAGTGTAGTCAAAGGCTCCATAATTCTCAGGCAGTACATTCCCAAAGTGCAGCAGAACAGCCCAGGGTCTCTGGTGTGATAAGTCAAATCCTTTTGAGTTCTCTCCCCAACAGTGTGGGATGAAACTGCGCCACTTTACTGCTCCCGTCCCCAGTGGGTAAATGCTGGGCAAAATAAACATCTGTCCCAAGGACAAAAAAATCATTCTCAGCGACAAATTTAAATCCGATTAAAGAGGACAAACTTTCCCCAAAGCAATACAACTTGCAAAGAGGTGCTCTATCCAAAATTAGATTCTATAATTGGCCAAGCTGACTCTCTTCCCTTCTTCTACCTCCTGTCCGGGTGCCAACCATACACAGCAAGTAAGTCCATCACATACTGTTGTGAAAGAACAAGCCATCTACGCTGAGAGCCATTTTTAGTAATACAACGACTCAACAGGGGCTTTGACAAAAAACGTCTCTTTTCTCCGGTCCAGTGATTCTCAAACTACGGTGCCAGGACCACCAGCAGCAGCATCTGGGAACTGGTTAGAAGCACAAATGCTCTGACCCCCACCTGACACCTAGTGAATCAGAAGCTCTGGGGTTGGAAGCCCTCCAGGAATTCTGGGGCATGCTCGAAGCTGAGAACCACTGCTTTGGTCAAGTCAGGCATCTTCTGTCTTTAATCTCTGTAAACATTTTTTCAAATTCTCAGGAGAGAAAGTAGGATTGGCTGTTACTAAGGAGTTTCAATCCTCGATGCAATCATCTATGGCAAGAAGAAAGGATGAGTAGAGTGAGGGGAACTCTGAGAACAAAGAAGCCTCTGTGAACTACTGCATCCCCCATTATTCACTGGTCTAGGAGTCATGGAAGAAGTCATCTATGATGTACTAGAATACAATGAATCAGGTCAGCCAAATATAGTGGTCTTCATGCCAGTAATTTTGAAAAATGGAAACAAAGCAAGTTTCTCTGCGTTAGACCGTTTAGCAGTGCCTAATATTGAGATGAGTGCTCCTCCAGTGTGTTCTTATAACGTGACTGAATTACCCCATTAGTGTACATACTGTCAAAATTGCTTACTTTTTTTTGTCCCTATACTGGAAGCATCTCAAAGACAGGGACTATTTCTTGTTCACCTCTGCATCTCTAATGACTGTACCACAGTTAGGTGATCAATAACATTTCTTACATGTTGAATAAGTAAAAAGCAACGAGGCATCAAAATAATGTAGTAAATTCCTAACTAGAGGAAAGCCCTGGGATTAGGATTGAGGGTTAGGTTCTCCCATTTACATAAGTGACTCAAGGCAGCTCTAAACAAAATCCAGGTAGACCCAAAAGTACTTTGTGGTAAAGTGGTAGGGTAGGGTGACAACAGTGGAAACATTTTGCAAAGAAAAGGTCCTTTTCTGTTTTTTGTTTTTGGTGCTTACAGACTGTAAACTCTTTCCTCCCCTACCCAGTTCTATTGAGACATAATCAACATACAGCACTGTATATGTTTAAGGTATATAGCACAGTGATTTGATTCATGTATATTGTGAAATTATTGCCAGAGCTGCTCCAGGTCTTTTCTCAAAACCCACCAACCGCTGCCTTTAGCAGGAGTTAACATAATCTTTAAATTAAAGGGTCCAGAGATAAGGAAGCTACAAAAACAAACAAACAAACAAAAAACACAACGAGATGGAACCAGCTGGGAACAAGACAGCAACGAATCTGACCTCCAACAGATCCTGAGTCTCATTATTTGCTGATTTTACTACATTAGCATATTTAAATGACACACCTACTGGTGGCCATGACCAGACATTAAGGATCAAAAAAGGATAAAAAGGGGGTGGTACCCACTCCCTCGGAAGAAGCCCTGCCCCTTCCCCAGTAGACTAATGCATATGCCTCCCCACCATTAGCCTCACTCCTCTTCCCTTTGTCTTCACTCTGTAAAATTAAATCCCTCTCACCAGGTGGCCAAGAAGATGACCTGTGAACTTAGTTCCCCTTCTCCATTCTTTGGCCATTGAATAAAGCTTGTGCTGAGTCGATCTCAGCTCAGTTTTGTTATTACTCGGCTGCTCTAACCTGAACGGAAAAAGAACCCTCCCCTGCCAAAGCAGAGAGCCTTGACCCAGGATAGGACCTGAACAGAGTCCATACGACAATAATTTTAGTTAACATCTATCATCTCATATAGGTACAAAAGAAAAAAAGAAAAAGGAAAAAAAGGCTTTTTACTTTATGTTAAGAACCCCTAGGATTTACTCTTAACAACTTTCCTATATACCACACAGCAGTGTTAACTATAGTCATCATGTTGTACGTTACATCCCTAGTACTTATTTACCTTATAACTGCAAGTTTGTACCTTTTGACCGCCTTCCTCCAATTCCCCCTCCCCTCGTTCCCCACTCTGGTAACTACATATTTGATATCTTTTTCTATGAGTTTAGGTTGTTTTGTTTTGTTTGTTTGTTTTAGATACCACATATAAGTGAAATGATACAGTATTTGTCTTTCTCTGACTTATTTCACCTAGCATAATACCCTCCAGTTCCATCCATGTTGTCACAAATGGCAGGATTTCATTCTTGTTTACGGCTGAATAATATCCCATTGTGCATATATATACCACAACTTCTTTATCCATCCATCTGTTCATGGACTAGAAAGGTCTTTAATTGGAATCTTAAATTGCTTTTGCCTCACAAAGGAGAGGCCTGTGGTTGCTTTTCAGACCCCAGAAAATAACATGTTTTCCATTAAATCTATTGTTTTACTGTAAGGAATTTATGCTATTTCCTGGGCTCTCAAACCCTTTGTGAAGCTCCAACCATTTGGAGGGCAGGGCAAGTTTTGAGGGGAGGGATGTGAAATCTGAAGACTGAGTATAAAAGGGCTGGGGGGAGGAGAGCAAAGAAAGAAAAGTGGGTTTGGGGTGGGGTGCTCGAGACCTTTGTCAAGCAAATACGTTGGGGAGGGGGAGATGGGGAATGTCATCTGGTTTTTTAGAAAGGGGGTTTTAAGTTAAGGACCATTTATTTTAAGAGGCATAAATGTAAAACTACTATTTAAATCGCCTTCCAGGAGTGAAGACATACAACTAATTCATAAGCAGAAGGGGATCAGAAAATGCCACACCTGTGGGACTTCCTTGGTGGCCCAGCGGCTAAGACTCCACAACCCCAATGCAGGGGGCCCAGGTTCCATCCCTGGTCAGGGAACTAGACCCCACGTGCCGCAACTAAGAGTTCGCATTCTGCAACTAAAAATCCCGTGTGCCACAACTAAGACCTGGCACAGCCAAATAAATAAATATTTAAAAAGAAAAAGAAAATGCCACCCCTAAATATGCCACCTTGACATAAGGATTATTTTGAGCTAAAGGCAGTTAAGAAGCAACAAATGCAGAAAGAACTCTCTGCCCTCCTCCTATCTGCCTAGAAGCAGAGCACAAATTTCTCCTTGTAAAAGTGTTCCCTCTCCCCCTCCCACACCAGGAAGAGGAAAACCACCACTAGCACCTGAGACAGAACCTCAGTCCCAAGACGGGTCTGCATAACAAACCTTACTGAACAGCTTTTATCTTCCACTTGTTTCTCCCATATATTTCACCTGCCCACAATTTACTGCTCCTGGAATCCCAAACCCCTTGTTCTTTGCCTTATCACTTCTCCACAAACTTATCACCCCTTGTTAAAATGGAATATAAGCCCCTGGATCTAAGTGCCTGTTGGGGTCTTTACTTCCTTTTCTGTGAGGCCCTCATGTGCATATGTAATAAACCTTTTCTCCTGTTAATCTGTCTATTGTCAGTTTAATTAGCAGGCCCCAGCTACTGAACATAAAAGCATAAAGGAAAAGTTTCTCTCTCCCTGCAATATTTTCTTGGGTCCTAGAGAAACAGCTTTTATCTTAAGATGTGGAAAAGAACAGCTTTAGTTTTTTTGCACAAGTTTTGGATTTTGTCTTCCTCTCTTTTGTTGTATGTGTTCATCTTGGTGGTTTCCTTGATTTTTCCAGTCAGCGATATCTGCATGATTCAGATCATCCCAGGCTTCCCTGTACCCAACCTTTGAGGTAATTGATGATAAAGGAAATATAAAGACTTTGAGACATAGTTTGTTTGTTTTTTTTTTTTGGCCACACCATGCGGCATGTGGGATCTTAGTTCCCCGACCAGGGATTGAACCCGCGCCCCCTGCACTGGAAGTGTGGAGTCTTAACCGCTAGATCGCCAGGGAAGTTCTGAGACATAGTATTAAGGTGAATTTACTTCTGAACAAGAGAGGGAAAACCTGATCGAACACAGCAGGATTAAGTTCTATGGGATGGAGTCTTCAAACTAACTATCAAATAATAATTCAGAGACAATTAAAGTATTGAGGATTTACTTATATTTAGGGACTACACAAGGGAGTACAGCTCCCATGGAGACCCTTTCAGACCAAAAGCAAGGGTGGGACTTATAAAAATCAAACCTAGAAAGTTTCATAAAGGATGACTGGTTGAACAAGACCAAGCTTGTCAGTTCAAGATTGGTTCATTGTAATGAAGCCGGGCACAGGCCATTTACGGAACCCCAAGTCTGGTTGTGGTTTTTAGGAACTGTGTTCACCCATCAAGTCTGTTATGTTGACCCCAGATATGCAGTTGAGTTATATATAGGCTGCAAAAAGTCACAGTTGCATCATGAAGCCATTTTTCTGCTGATTTGGACCAGTTTTCCAGTAAGTGGCTGCTCAGTTCCTTTTAGTGGGGCCCTGACCACGCACTGCCTTGCAATTTCTCATACACTCGTGGCTCAGGATTCTGCAAACGTCCTACTTTGCTAAACCCAGGGTTTGTCACTGTGATCAGGAACATCTCCATAATTAAAAGTTGATGGTGACAGACATTCTTTGCTTGACCAAACTTCAGTCAGGCTCTTGAACCTTCTCCTAGGCCCATCTGCATGCACACTTTCTTGTAGAACCTATTTTTGGCAAGAACTCTGCTAAATCAGTTTAACCAGAACTCCTTCCCCTGGATATCTGATCGCCCTCAATATATGATCAGGTTCCTCATCCTCCACCATCCCCCAGGTAATGTCTGACCACCCTGCCTTGTTTTCAGTAAAGAATCCTATTAGGTCAGTTTAGCTAGAACCATGCCCCCGCCCTTACCCCTGATGTTTTCCCTTAGTAATTTTCTATCCACTGACCTCCCACCCTGCTCCTTGGCTATAAATTCCCACTTGCCCATGCCATATTTGGAGTGGAATCCAATCTCTCTCCTCCAGTAGGCCCTATATCTATCATGAGGGTCTGGAATATACTTTTCTTTAACAATGATTCATATCTGAAGGGAGAATATATTAAGTGGACAAGGTAGCAAAGAATGTATCTGTGTTGGGAGGTACCCAAGACCACCCCTAGGTTTGATTATTCACTAGAACTCACAGAACTTTTATTGGAAGCTTGTTTTTTAACTGGAGGCTGGTCACATAGGCAGCCTCTGCCTAGCATGTATAAAAATTCTAGATTCTTGGAAGGAAAGCAGGTGTTCAGCATAAACCATATTGTTTGTACAGTGCAGGCACAGTGAGCTAGTCTTATCAGCTAAGAGTGGGAACCCTCTCCACAATCGAAGTTTCCAGATGCCAGTCAACAGCCAACCTAAGCAGGCCTTTAGCAGGCAACCTAAGCTGCCAACATAAGCAGGCTTTTCAAAGGATTGCAGTCAGGCCTGCTATGTGAACTCTTTTCTGCACATATCCTCATTTGAAATCATTCTTTATCATGTTCAACTGTTTTACTTAGGGCACCATGGACAACATAAATATTTCTATAAAAGATTTATCAATTTTAAGGAAGATATCTACTTCTCCACTTACGTTTTACAAAGATTTTGCTCCCTGGATTAATTTTTTCTGTCACATCTCCCAGACAAGGGATCAGCAAATTATGGCCTGTGGGCTAAATATAACTTGCCCTTGCTTTTGTAAATAAAGTTTTACTGGAACACAGCCATGCCCATCCATTTATATATTGTTTACAGCTGTTTTTACACTAGAAGGGCAGGCTAGGATAGTTTTGACAGAGATTGTATGGGCCTCAAAGCCTAAAATATTTACTATCTGGTCCTTCAGAGAGGAAGTTTGTTAACCCCCATCCTAGACCATAAGAAGTGCAAATAATCAGCTTTCTTTTAATGCTCTCAGGTATGTTCTTCAAAATATGTATTTCCTGTTTTGAATATAGTGTTCATCTAATAAGGAGAAAACACTGAGAATAAGACCACTAGATGGGTATTAACTCTTGGGATGGTTTTCTCCATCTAAGTAGTTTACTTCTGCCCAGTATACAGAATTGTCACAATAATGGCTAAAATGTTCTAAGAAAAAGTGTTCTCCAATAATACAAAGAATTGTTGCTATATTTATTTTTTTATTATTATTTTATAGCACCAGGCTTCAGAGTGCTGGAAGAAATCTGATATTGGAGAAAGTGACCCCTTCTCTTGGTTTTGGAAATTCCCTAGTGATCATTTATGGGCTTCAAGACAGTTGGTTTAAAATAATTTCTCTGAAGGCAATTTTCAGAGGAGAGGGTAGGCTGTTCCTTGAAGTCTTGCCACTCATCCTGATCAAGCACAAGCTTGGAATGTACAAACCCTATGGTCAACCTCACATTGTTTTGGATGGAATACAGCTGAAAGCCGTTTCTAAATGTCCCCGCCTCAAGGATATTATACGGACAAGATTTACTGATAGACAAAGAAAGAGAAAACCAGACCAAAAAAGTTATTGTGAATTTCAGGAGACCAACTGTCCATGGACATCGAAATTCTGCACAGGAAGCTTAGGGTTAAAAGTGCAATAATCATTTCTAACTGCGCTGGGACTTGTAGAGGCAGGAATTTGTAGAGGGGTCATTCCAACTCCCAGAACAGCTCTCAAGTGGTACTACCCTTGAGTCTCCCTCATGTGGGGAGAAAGATGAGGCCCAGGAACTCCCCAAGCTCTAGACACAGAAGCAAATCTTTCTTCAACAGGGGTCTGCTGCAGAATGGATAACAGGGGGCCGAGACCACAGGTGGTGGGAATGACTCTGAGAAGATGTCCATAATCAAGGTGAACGAAAGGAAGATACAGAACCTTCTCATGCACTTCTAGCAACCTAGGCAAAAACACTGAATTGCAGAAGCAGCCCTATCTGATATTCATTCATTCATTCATCCGTATTCATTCACTCAGGAAATATTTACTGATTATGTGGTATGTGCTAAATGCTAGGTGCTGAGTAGAAAATGGAGCTTACAGTATAGTGGAGGAGATGGACATTAAATAAATAGGAGCAGTATAACATAATGGTTAGTAGAGTGGCTTCAAACTACTCGGGTTCAAATTCCAGCTCTGCCACTTGCTATTCTGAGCAAGTTCACTTAACCTCTCTGGGACTCAGTTTTCTCATCTACTAAGTAGTATTAATAATAATACCGACCCTCTTTGAGATGAACCAACTGTAACTGCACACAACATGGCTGAATGTTGAATGAAAGAAGCCAAACACAAGGGTACACACTGTATGACTCCATTTACGTAAAGTTCAAAAAGAGGGAAAATGAAATCTATGGGGTCAGAAGTCAGGATAGTGGTTACCCTTGGTGAGGAGTGAGGGTGTGATTACCTGCAGGAGACAGGAGGGGGACTCCGGGGTTCAGGTAATACTGTGTTTCTTCTTTGTCTGCTGGTTACACGAATGTGCTCACTTTGTGAAAATTCATTGGGCTGAACATTCATGTGAACTCTTCTACATGTACGTAACATTTCCATAAAAAGTTGGGAAAAAACTATAGGAACAAAGTTAAAAGACAGATTTAGGGCTTCCCTGGTGGTGCAGTGGTTAAGAATCCACCTGCCAATGCAGGGACACGGGTTCGAGCCCTAGTCCGGGAAGATCTCACATGCCGCAGAGCAACTAAGCCCGTGCACCACAACTACCGAGCCTGCGCTCTAGAGCCCACAAGCCACAACTACTGAGCCCGCGTGCCACAACTACTGAAGCCCGTGCGCCTAGAGCCCGCACTCCGCAACAAGAGAAGCCACCGCGATGAGAAGCCTGCGCACCACAACGAAGAGTAGCCCTCGCGCAGCAACAAAGACCCGACGCAGCCAAAAATACATTTATTTTTTAAAAAGAGATTTACATAAAAGACAATTTTTATGCACAAACGTGTTCTTTATACTTTTATTTCTCCCTATGAAAAATTAGAGACAGCCTAAAAGTCCAACAGCTTTTTAAAAGATAACCATGGTGACTGTAACAGAAAAATTCTCACAATCTATTACTAATTGATCAAAACAGAACATAGCATTTTGAACACATACTACAACTTTATTTCTGTAATCATTAAAATCTATTATTAAAAAGGAAAAATAATGACCTCATTGGGTTGTTGGAAGGATTAAATGGGATATCACATTTAAAGTGCACAGAAGAGTACTTAGCATGTAGTAAGTGCTCAATGATGTTAACTGTTACTGTTTCTATACAAATATATAACTGCACACGGTGAGAAGAAATATAATGAAAAACGTGGTGCTATAAGAGTAGATCCAGGATCCAGGTTAGGTTTTCAAAACAAAGGATTCCTGTCATCCAGGACGCCATGATGCCGACCCAGAGCGTTAACCGCTAAGAAGCTTTGCACTCAGAGTTCAGAGCCACCAACCTCGGCACAAGCCACAAATGAACACCCAAACAGAAAGGACTGCAGACACTCACTGATAACAGCAATAATACAGTACATGGACATAGCTTGTTATGGTTTAAGAAGTATTTTCACACAAAAAGACTCATGTAGGTATACCAACAAACCAGTGAGGTAGATAATATTCCCAGTCCTCAGATAAAGTGACTGAGCTGTAATGACTTCTTTAACGTAACCCGGAAAGGGGAAGTACTGAGATTTGAGCTTCATTTGTCTATATGTCCAACTTCAAAACATGCATTTCCCCCAGTGCCCCCAGACCTTCCACAATCTGGGCAGCTATAAACAGACACAGAAGACACTCTGCATCCCATTCCTGTCCCTTGGAATCTGGGAAGGAAAGCAGAAGAGTGCACTCTAGTCTTTCCTCCTATTGAAGGACCACTGTCTGGGAAGGAAAGAAATTGAGCCAGTCAGATCTCCTTGTACACGTGCTAATGACAGACCTCCTAGCAAACACTCTAATAGTATTAACTAGTAGGACAGTCTTTACCTATGGAATACTTTGAGGAGGATGTACTTGGTTTGTCTGGCATTGTTTGTGGTAAACAAACCTGCAACATACGTATTTATGGGGCATGGCTCCCTGGAAAATGTAAGTTATGTAACAATCAGAGTAGAAAAAATGGAGACATACCATCACCAAAGTAGCTTTCTTTTCTTGTAAGTGATGACTGCATACACTGCTTAGAGATCTTGTATGTTAAATCTGACCTGGTATGTGTCTTAATGTGGCAAGAAAGTGCCAGGAGAGCTGCACCGGTAGTCCCTGACTTCCCACTGCTTTGTCTGTGCTCATTACTTGTACCCTTGAAATTATCAGTAAAGCTTGATGCTGGGTAAGATGTGTGATTCTTTTAAGTCTGATTTGCCAATTTTATCCCTGTGTTAGCTGAGAAACGATGGGTATATAGCAGTAAGTTAGCTGAATTTTTGGGGTGTCCAAGGAGCACACTCAATGTGAAAACATCTTCAGACCACAACCCTTAGGGGTTGAGCCACATCGGGGACACCCCAGGAGCTCCAAAGACATGAATAGCCCAAATTAGGGTAGAGTCACTCCAGATGGGGTTTCATTTCCCAAAGGGGACAGGATGATTCCACTGAGAGATAGACAGGGCTTTCTAGATGGTCACAAGTTCCTGAACCAGAACCTTAGCCCTGGAAAAGACTCAACATTAGTTTTCACTACTACTCAAATCCACACCCTGGTTCACATTCCAAGTTTGCTGGTGGTACTTTAACTAAAGACCATTTGATAGAAAAAGAAAGAAATCTTTCTTCAGAAGGCTTACCTGGTCAAAAGTCACCTCTTCTACAATGTCCCTGACTGTCATGCTTGGTTTCAATCACTTTAATTAGCAACTGGTCCCTAGGGAGACCCCCAGATACTCCTTACATTCTTTCCTTTTGCCATAAGTAAGCCCAAGTACTACCCACAAGCTTAGACCCAGGACTACCTTGTCAATACTTCAAATACAGGCAAATGCAGAATTTTCCATTACTCATCCATAAGCTTCTCTTACTGAAGCAGGGAAAGGAAGTCCCTAGGAAGTCACCTTGTCATAGCCAATAGGTTGACGATGGCTCAGAATAAGGCAAATGTGCAATCCTCCCCACCCTACCCCTGCAAATCCACAAATAAAAGTTGTTCTTCGGGCTTCCCTGGTGGCGCAGTGGTTGGGAGTCTGCCTGCCGATGCAGGGGACGCGGGTTCGTGCCCCGGTCCGGGAGGATCCCGCATGCCGCAGAGCGGCTGGGCCCGTGAGCCATGGCTGCTGGGCCTGCGCGTCCGGAGCCTGTGCTCCGCAACGGGAGAGGCCACAACAGTGAGAGGCCCGCGTAATGCAAAAAAAAAAAAAAAAAAAAAAAAAAGTTGTTCTTCGATCATTAGATAGAGCATAGTCTTCTGTGAAGGCATGCTGTTATTACAAACATAAACACCTCATCTCCTTGTACGTAATCCACCTCCAGAGAGGATTCTTCTGCTCTGCTTGGAAATTAGGTCACAACTTTTAACTCAAAGCTATAGTATATGAAAGCTAGATCTTCCAGTGTGAGCATCTAAGGATGTAGCATAGTGGAGTAGGGTGGCCATAGCTGACCAGGAGGAAATGAATAAAATTATCTAAGTGGTTTCTGATGGTTGTATCTTAGTTACTGAGCCTCATTAAAATATTTATCTGGTCAATACATATTGTAAAGCATGCTGTGTTCTGTCTTACACGTGGGAGTAGATTCTGTCTACTTGGCTAATGGGTACAAAAGCCTGAAGGCACCAGAGTTAGGTGGAGTTTACTGGCTTTTTATAATTCTTCATTTAAAAAAAAATTCCACAGGCACACAGCTGGCTGGCCGTAGGCAAAACTGAGAGAGATGAAGTGTACCTTTGGATCTACCATTATTTTCTTTCTCTCCCTGAAATAGCCATTCCCCTCATACGGAAAGTATCCTTTTTCTAAATGTTACAGTCCTGAGCTCACCCCCAAAAATACCTTGCTGTGTCCCAAAGTCCTCTATCTGGTAACAGAAACTCTGAAATTGTAACCATCCACTTCATTCATTCATTAATTCACTAAACATTATTGGGCACTGTTTTGTGTCAGACATTTTAAGTTGTTGGGGACAAAAAAATGTGTAAGAAAGCTCCTTCCCTTACTTCTCCCCTGCCCACAAAATCCTATTATTTTCGCCTCATAAAAATCTCTTGGAGGGACTTCCCTGGTGGTCCAGTGAGTAAGACTTCGAGCTCCCAATGCAGGGGGCCCGGGTTTGATCCCTGGTCGGGGAACTAGATCCCGCATGCATGCCGCGACTAAGACCTGGAGCAGCCTGCCTAAATAAATAAATATTTTTAAAAATCTCTTGGATTCTCTCTTCCCTTTCTACATCCCTGCCACCATCATTTTGACGTAGCCCTGGTGAACTAATATTGGATCTACTGCAGTAGTCTTAACTACCCATCCTCTTTGCATCCTTTTCCTTCAAACCCAGTCTCCACATATGAATTAATATTCCTAAAATGTTCTTGCTCCAAGCTGCCCTCAGATCCTCTATGATCTGATCCTTACCTGCCTTCCTAGGTGTATCCATTCCCATTCTGTAATAGTTATGCCAATCTGCTTAGGTTCTTGGACTACACTATGCTCCTGCGCCTCTGTGCCTTACCATGTGGAAGATTTTTTGCTAACAGTTTTACTGAGATATAATTCACGTACCATACAATTCACCCACAAAAGTGTATAATTCAATGGTTTTTGGTATATCTACAAAGTTGTGTAACCATTGCCACAATTGATTTTAGAACATTTTCATCAGCCCCAAGAGAAACCCCTTACCCATTGGCTGTCACTCCCCATTTCTCTCCAATCCCCTCTCAGCCCTAGGCAATCATCAATATACATTTTGTCTCTATGGATTTGCCTGTTCTGTATACTTCACATAAATGGAATCATGTATTTAGCCTTTTGTGTCTGGTGTCTTTCAGCTGCATAATGATATAGCATGTATTAGTACTTTATTTCTTGTTATTGACAAATAATATTCCACTGTATGGATATACCACATTGTATTTATTTATTCATCACTTGATGGACATTTGGCTTGTTTCTATTTTTTGGCTATTATGAATAATGCAGCTATGAATCATTCATGTACAAATATTTGTGTGAAAATATGTCTTCAGTTGTCTTGGGTATACACAGGCATACCTTGGAGATATTGCAGGTTGGGTTCCAGACCACCACAATAAATTGAATACCACAATAAAGCGAGTCACATGAATTTTCTGGTTTCCCAGTGCATATAAAAGTTATGTCTATGCTATACTGTAGTCTATTAAATGCACAATAGTATTATGTCTAAAAAAATGTACATACCTTAATTTAAAAATACTTTATCGCTAAAAAAATGCTAACCGTCATCTGACAACACAGGGTTGCCACAAACTTTAATTTGTAAAAAACATAGTACCTGTGAAGTGCAATAAAGCAAAGCACAATAAAATAAGGTATGCCTGTATCTTGGAGTGGAAGTGCCAGATCATATGGTAACTCCATGTTTAACCTTTTGAGGAACTAGCAGGCTGTTTTCCAAAGTAGCTATATAATCTTACATTCCCAAGAACAGTGTATGAAGGTTCCAATTTCTCCACGATCTCACCAGCTCTTATTACTATCCTTTTTTTTGATGAGAGACATCCTAGTGGGGGTGAAGTGGTATCACACTGTGGTTTTGATTTGCATTTCCCTGATGATTAATGATGCTGAGCATCTTTCCATGTGATTATAGAGATCTTCTTTGGAGAACAGGTACCTCTCTGCTTTATGCTCTTCCCTTGTCTTGAATGCCCTCTCTCCCACCTTGGTTCCCATTCCTGGTTTGTTGAGAACTTCTACTTATCCTTCAAAATCTGGCTTAACCATCATATTCTCTCTGAGGTCTTCCTTGACTCTCCCAGGTAGAACTATCTCCTTTGAGCCACTTGTGTATGCTCTGCAACACTTATCACCCTGTGTTTTCTAACATGTAGGAATGCCCCCACACCACAGACTTGGGGCTTGGTCATGTAACTTGCTTTAGCCAATGGAACATGGACATTTATGACTTATACCACATCCTAATACAAGCTCTCATGCTATTCTCGATATGACTTTGTTCCCCTTTTTGACCTTCTGCCTTCCACCATGAGAACAGCTCCAGATAGTATCTGCTCTTCAGCTTGAGTTCCAGAATGAGAAGACATGGAGCTAAGTTGAGCCCAACAGAGCCCAAAGGTCCCCAAATGAATTCTGCCAAATTATAGTTTTTTCCTACTCAAAGTGTGACCCAAAATGAAGCATCCACATTTATAATATTTACAAATATTTATATTTACAAATATTCAGTGCAATGCTTCTCCTCTGAAAGAGGCTGAGAAATCTTACAAACTGATGCTTAGGAGGAATCCTGAAAAGTGATCTAGTAACACTTTTCATCTTAGATAGGCTTTACTTCAAACATGTGAGAACATTTTTAAAAAGAATTCCAGTAGTAACATAACATAGTAATACAGGAATAAATTTAATATTTAATGCACATGTGTAATGATGGGATTCTGCTTTACATCTAACTTATTTCTTCATGCTATAGTTTAAATTATTTAAATTATTTTCCTAAACCTTGGAGAAATGGAGGAAAACTGATCTCTGCTTCTGTGATAGAGATTTTTATCTAGGAGGTTCAACCATAAAACAGTGGTTTAAAAGATACAGGCACCCCTATGTTCACAGCAGCACTATTCACAATACCCAAGACATGGAAACAACCTAAATGTCCAGTGACAGATGAATGGATAAAGAAGATGTGGTACATATATACAATGGAATACTACTCAGACATAAAAAAGAATGAAATATTGCCATTTGCAGCAACATGGATGGGTCTAGAGATGATCATACTAAATGAAGTAAGTCACAAAGAGAAAGACACACACCGTATGATATCACTTATATGTGGAATCTAAAATATGACATAAATGAACCTATCTACAAGGCAGAAACAGACTCACAGACATAGAGAACAGACCTGTAGTTGCCAAGGGGGTGGGGGAGGGATGGACTGGGAGTTTGGGGTTAGTAGATGCAAACTATTACATATAGAATGGATGGACAAGAATGTCCTACTGAATAGCACAGGGAACTATATTCAATGTCCATAATGGAAAAGAAAATAAAAAAGAATGTGTGTGTGTGTGTCTATATATATATATATATATATATATATATATATATAAAACTGAGTCACTTTGCTATACAGCAGAAATTAACACAACATTGTAAATCAACTATACTTCAATAAAAAATAAATAAATAAAACAGTGGTTTGAAAAGAGAGAAATTTTTTCCCTCAGAGGACATGTGGCAACGTCTGGAAGCATTTTCAGTTGCCACATCTGTGGGAGAGTGGTGATGGTGGAGGGTACTACTGGCATCTTGTGGGTAGAAGCCAGGGATGCTGCTAGACATCCTACAATGCATGGGACAGCCCCCATAGCAAGAACAAAATCTAGCCCCAAATGCCAATAGTTGTAAGGTTGAGAACTCCTGCTATAAACTATCAAGACTGGTGGTAAGGATGGGTGAAATGAGTCTCATTATTTTTTTTTTATTACTGAAGTATATTCACACTTAACCTTTGAGACCATCCCATGGCCTCAGTTGGCTGCACTGCCAACATCAATTCCTCATCCCCACCCCCCAACTTTCCCCTCCAACAGCCATCAATTTCTCAGGGGTGGAGCATTTGAGCAAAACTAAGCCAGTAAGTGCACTCCATCTCTCTATACAATGATTCGTTCAGAGGTAGGCATGTGGCATGCTCTAGGCCAATCAGAGTGAATATTAGAACTGCTGCTGGGAAGGCAGCAAGTTCTCTTTCTCCTGCTAGAAGTGAAGGAAGAAAAAGGAACCTTAGGTATTGCCTGCAGCCATCTTGAGACTGCAGCAGGATGCATCTTTAGGTTGAATGACTCTGCAAAAAGCAGAGTGGAGAGACAAAATCCTTGCTGATGTATTTAGGCTACTGGATCAAGGCTCTCCAAAAGCCAACCTAGTTTGTAAACTTTTTGCTTGCAAGGGTTATAAATCCCTTCATTGTTTGAGCCATTTTGAGTTACATTTTCTGTCACTTGCTATCAAAAGCAACCCACTAATATAACCATCCTTAACACTTTTCTCCAAGATTGAATGTTGACAGTGATTCCAAAAGGAGGGAATGAATTAATCTACGATGGTCAGGAGTATGTATGGTTTGAACAAACTTTTCAGGTGATTCTGACGTTCCTTTGCTTCTGTCCTCTCATCCCCAGTGCCACAGACTGAGCGTTTATGCCCCACCCAAATCCATGTTGAAACTGAATCCCCACTGAGATGGTATTTGGAGGTGGGGCCTTTGGAATATGATTAGTGCATTTATAAAAGAGACCCCCAAAGCTCCTTGGTCCCTTCTGCCACGTGAGGATACAGTGAAAAGATGGCCATCTACGAATCAAGAAGCAGGCCCTCACCAGACACCAAATCTGCCAGCACCTTGATCTTGGACTTCCCAGCCTCCAGAACTGTGAGAAATAAATGTATGTTGTTTATAAGCCACCTGTCAACTAAAAAAATACGCACAACCTATAAGTTGAGAGTTATATGTTTTATTCGGGGGACACACTGAGGACTTCAAGCCCGTAGGCAGCATCTCAGGTAACCCTGAGAGAACTGCTCCGAGGAGGTGAGGGAGGAGCTAGGATATATAATAGTTTTGCAACAAAGGGCAGGTAGTAGGAACAAAAGATTACTGTTAATTAAAAAAAGCTAGAAATCTCAAGTTAAGGAATTTAGCACTTTTCTATGTATGAGAAGATGCAAGAGTCTGGGCTCACTGAAACCATTCCTTTGATATGCGCCTCAGCTATCTGGGGCCAGTATCCTGTGTTTTCACATCCTGAGTTCCCACAGGGCTCACCAGCTCACCTCCGCGGTGACTGTGACATGCTTTGTTTACTGATATGGCAGGCAGTATTTTATTTCTCACACCCAATCTATGGCATTCTGTTACAGCAGCCTGAATAGACTAAGACAGAAATTGGTACCAAGAAGTGGGGTGCTGCTATAAAAGAATACATAAAAATGTGGAAGCGGCACTGGAACACGGTAATAACTAGAGGAGTTTTGAGGTGCACGCTAGAAAAAGCCTACATTTCTGTGAACGGGCTAAGACACCCGATAAGAAACATTATTTTAAAGCCTTCTCTATTGGTTAATTCTTGGCTGAAATTAAGAAAAACTTTTCCTTGATTTTAACTGTTAATGCAGCGTATTAATAACATGTCCTGTTATGCACTTTATGTGCATTATTTCCATCCATTCGTTCATTTTTCATGTATGGGTCCTTAAATTTATAGATAGTGGTAAAATAGTGGTCTCTGTATCCCCTAAAAAGTAATCTATGAAGATGAAATTGCTTATAGGCACAGAATGGAATTTGGGTTTATAGTTTGGACAAATAGCCATAATTGATATATGTATGTAGAACAACTGAAAATCATCCCCTGGGTTTTCTTCTTTGTAATACCTGCCGCAAGGTGAAGGTGAAAATCAGATATCACTCGAGCTCAGTGGTTCTCAGTACTCTCTGCTGCACGTGGGAATCAACTGGGGAGCTTTATTTTTTTTAATTGAGGTATAGTTGATGTACAATATTATGTAAGTTTCAGATGTACAACACAGTGACTCACAATTTTTAAAGGTTACATTCCATTTATAGTTATTATAAAATATTGGCTATATTCCTTGGGCTGTATAATATATCCTTGTAGCTTATTTATTTTATACATAGTAGCTTGTGTCTCTCAATCCCCTCCCCCTATCTTGTCCTTCCTGCCTTCCCTCTCCCCACTGGTAACCAACAGTTTGTTCTCTACATCTGTGAGTCTGTTTCTGTTTCGTTATATTCATTAATTTGTTTTGTTTTATTTTTTAAGTTCCACATATAACTGGGGAGCTTTAAAAGCTCCTAATACCCAAGCCACCTCCAGAGATTCTGATTTAATCAATCCAGTGTTTGGCTTCCTGGTCATAGAATTTTTTAAAGCTCCCCAAATGATTCTAATGTGCAGCCAGAGTTGAGATCCCCCTGGGCTTCATGCAGCATAGAATCTTATAAATGCCGTTCAACATCCTCTTTATCTGCCAGGCTGACCATTTTGTTCTTAGTCAGTGATTTTTGTGTATGGTTTTCGGAACTTTTAGAGATTGTCTGAATCATAAATTTTCATTAGTTACAGATGAGACTAAATTTCATGGTTTCCCAAAATAAAATTACTTAATACTTTATGCTTGCTTAATGTTTCTGATTAGGAAAGACCCAACATGGGAATAGAAGTTTCATATTAAAGCAAATCAATAGACCATGAGACAGAAAAATGTTCAATGAACACCTCTCTGGGCATCTTAGAGGGGTAAGTTCCTGGGCTATTAAAGACAGGGACTGTGGGCTTCCCTGGTGGCGCAGTGGTTGAGAGTCCGCCTGCCGATGCAGGGGACGCGGGTTCGTGCCCCGGTCTGGGAAGATCCCACATGCCGCGGAGCGGCTGGGCCCGTGAGCCGTGGCCGCTGGGGCTGCGCGTCCAGAGCCTGTGCTCCGCAACGGGAGAGGCCACAACAGTGAGAGGCCCGCGTATCACAAAAAAAAAAAAAAAAAAGACAGGGACTGTCACACATACATACATACATACACACACATACCACTAATAACCTATTTCCTTCGGTCTAATTTATTCCCAAATATCAGAAATAGGGACTATTCCATTGGCTTCAAAACCTGTGACACTTCCTCCTCTCTCTCAGGCCCAAATGCTAGGATATTACAGATGCCACAAAACCCAAACTGATCAGGGAATTTACATTCATCACCTTGATGCAGCATAAACTTAGGGATTTTCTTCTTGCAGCTGAGGATCACACGATGTAGAAAAATAATTGCAACTGGTCACAGGATAAGAACAGTGAAGACCTCAACAGAACATTAGACCCACATTGCAGGACCTCAAGGGTTATCCAGGAAGAGAAGGAACCAGAATTCTCTGGTTAAGTCTATTTCCTATTGTTCTGACAATTCCAGTTCCCATCAGAATGTTCACATGCCCCCACCTTTGACTGAACATTGGAAACACTGTAGCATCAAGTGCTGCAGAAAACTGTTGGCTCCAGTGGAGCTGCTGTGTTCTACTGAGACCAGGAACTGGTCTCCCTGTCACTGGTTGCCTCATACTAGAAGCTGTTCCTTCCTTGCACAGTAAGTCAGACTGCCTCAGCACCTACATCAGAAAGGCTCTAGATTCCATTCATCCAGAATGCAATAGACAGCAATGTCAGGACAGGTTGGAGAAAAGCAAATTGGAAAATCCCTCACTTCAGCAAAATATAGGAATTGGCTGATGAGGGGAAAAAGCCAACACTTAAAGAATTTCCAAATGCCCATTATGGTAACAAATAGCTATTTGTTATATTTCTCTTCTTTTTTCCCCCAATTTGCTGCCTTTGCAGGATCCCCTCTAAATGCTATTTTGGGCTTCCCTGGTGGCGCAGTGGTTGAGAGTCCGCCTGCCGATGCAGGGGACACGGGTTCGTGCCCCGGTCTGGGAAGATCCCACATGCCGCGGAGCAGCTGGGCCCGTGCACCATGACCGCTGAGCCTGCGCATCCGGAGCCTGTGCTCCGCAACGGGAGAGGCCACAACAGTGAGAGGCCCGTGTACCGCAAAAAAAAAAAAAAAAAAAAAGTAAATGCTATTTTGAATTCTCTGTAGCAGTTGATAATTGAAAGTTATACACATTCTTGTGGATAGATGGAGCACCATCATAGCACTATCCAAATAGGATTCTGCTGGTTTCTGAGGTACAAGAAACATCGTTTTTATATTTCTTTTTTGACTTAACTTACTTGGAAATAATTTCAAATTCACAAGCTGTAAAAATAAACATTGTACAAAGAACCCTGTATATCCTTTACCCAGATTCACCTATTCTCCACCCCTCTCTTTGCAAATTTCATACATCATGGCCCTTGATCCCTAAATATTTCTGTGTGTACTTCCTAAGAGTAGAGATAGTCTCTTCCATAACCACAGTATAGTTACAGACTAATTGGATGCCAGACATTGGGTTCATTGTTAGCTGCTGGGTTTTTTAAAAGTAATTTTTGTAATATTCTGTAATTCTTGGTAAATAATTTTGAGCTTTCCTCTGGGATGCAGTTAAGTTACTTGGAAATAATTTGATTCTTTCAAAGCTTGCTTTTCAGCTTTGTTAGGCTGAATCAGACCAGAGCAGCCTTTAGTCTAGGCCTAGGTTGATCCCACTATTGAGATAACACCTTTCTAAGTACTCTACCTAATGCCCACATAGTACGAGCGTTCTCCAGTCTAGCAAAAGGGAAGATGAACTACTCCCAAACCTGTGTGATCGCCAAGAAGTTTTCCACTTGATACTTTTGGAAGATTATTTCCCTGGCCTCAGCTAGTTTCCTTAAAAACTCATGTACAAAAAAAAAAAAAAAAAACCCTCATGTACAGATCAGCACTAAGCTGACGATTCAAGGGAGCCCCTCTGCAGACCTCCAGAGTTCAATCTCCAGGCAACGCTCTCCTCTCTGGTCCGCTGCCCTGCGAATCCTAGCCACCGTGGCCTCTCCAAATTCTCAACTATGTCTCCGCAACTCAGGAAACCTGGGGATTCTGTTTGCGTTTCCCGTCCCTGCACTGAGGCTTGCAAACTGGCTCCAGGCAGTAAACAGGGGCAATCATAGGGTTCACCTTGTTTGTGTCTCTTCTCTTAGGGATCTCTGTCCTGTGCTGCCTATTGTCCAATGTCTGCGAATCATCGTTTCATACATTTTATCTGGTTCTTTAGTTGTTTAAGGTAGGAGGGTAAATCTGGTCCCTGTTACTTCATCATGGTCAGAACAATGTTTTTGTCTAATCTACTGTCCATATTTCAATTTTGTCAGTTGACCTAATAATGTCCTTTATGGTATTTTCACTTCCCCTGCAGTATACTGTTCAGTTTAGGCTCAGGTGTTGCCATTTAGCTGTCATGTCTTTTCAGACCCCTTTAATCTCAAACATTTCCACAGCCTTTGTCTTTTATGACACTGACATTGAAAGAATACTGTCCCATCTCCTTTTCCTTGTTTTGTGTCCAGCTGATATTTCCTCAGGATTAGATTCAGATTATACATTCTCAGTCAAAATACTACATAGGTGACATGTATCCTTTTCAGGATACATGATATCCTGAAATGATATGATATCCATCTGGAGCTACATGATATCCATCTCTCCTTCACTGGTGATGTTAATTTTGGTCACCTGGACTAGGTGTTGTCCAATTTTTCCACTGTATAATTACTATTTTTTTTACTTCCCTTGCTACTAATGAGCAATCTCTGGGGAGACACTTAACAACGATGGAAATATCCTGCCCATAAAAATTTCCCCTACATTTAGTATCCATTGATGATTCTTGCCTGACTGAGGCTTTATTGTGATGGTTGCAAAATGATCATCTTCCAACTCTAGGACTCCCTCCACATTGACCCTTGGCATTGTACTTGTAAGCAAAAGCCCACCACCCTTCTCCCCCATTTATTCATTTATATACCTGTTTTTCCATTGGTTTATAATTCAGTACTGTAATTAATTATTTTGGTGCTCAAATTGTCTACGATTTAGCCAGCAGAAGCCCCTTCAAGCTGGCTCCTCTGTACTTGTGGCATGTCCCTAACATTTTTCTGATCACTTCCTGACTTCCTGACATATCATGATATTCCATGCTCCTCTGGAATCGATCTTGCTCCTTCCCTGGAATCAGCCAGAGAAACATAGTTTTAAACTGTGAAATGAAACTCTGACATACACAACTGGCTTTCTTCAAGATCTTAATCCAGGAGAAAAGAAAAAATTCTCTCAGACAACCAAGTCATTTAAACTTGTGTCCCATACTACCAATCAAGCAGCACAATAATTGACAAAGGCACTACATATAATGCTACCTATAAACCCATTAAAATGGAAAATATTTGGAATATCAACTGAGTTATACTCTCTTCTATCCATAAAAGTTACTCACAAGTTAGTTCACATATGGTTAATTTACATATTCTGGATCACAGAAGTTTCATTACATGAATATATTTTGCATAGCACTTGATAAGCATCAGCTGTGTTAGACTGCATTAATAACCCAATTTCTTCATCTTTCCCAGTATCCATACTATTTACTGTGTGACTTTACACATCTTTCCATCAAAAGGCCAGGTATACAAGCCCACTCCTTAAGTTTCAGTTCAGCCATGTGGCTTGCTTTGACCAATGGTAGACATGACACAGGAGAGGCTTATAAAAGTGCTTCCACAATAGGGCTTGTTCTCTTGCAATCTTGCACTCCTGCCATTTCCATGAGAAGTATATACCTGGGTTAATCACCCTTGTCCAGCACTGGGGGGTTCGGTCAACGTTCCAGGCATGTGAATCCAGCCAACATCGGCAGAGTTGCCCAGGAAGCCCAGCCTAGATTAGCTAAAATCTGTAGATCTATGAAAAACAAATTTTTTTGTCATATACCACAGAGGTTTGTGATTGTTACAAGGCAAATGCTAACTGATATGTTAGCTAATGTAATACTCAAATATCCCTCCCTAGATAGGTAGAATGGATATCATTATCCTCTCTTTACAGATGTGGAAATGAGCTTCATAGAAGTCAAATGATTTGATCATAGTTCTAGAGCAAGTAGGTGGGAGAACAATATTTCAGAACCGAGGTTTTCAGAGTTGGATTCCAAGGCTCTTTCCACGGCACCTCTTAGTAAAGCTGCCTCGAAGAGTGGAGTTTAAGGGCATTCCTGTGGAGTCACATGCTCATCAGGGGTCCTACGACAAATGCTTGCTGAGCTGCACTCTTCGCTTGGCCACCTAAGACTACGGCTGCTTCACCCTTCCTGACTGGAAACCACCAAACTTGGAGCAGAGAACAGACTGGCATGTGTCATTATAATTGGTCACAGTAGTAGCCAGTTTATTCTCTGTTCCGGAAGCTATAACCATTTGAGTTCAGCTCACAACTTATTACAAATTGAAACGAATATCCATGTTCTTCTGAGTAAAGAACTACCCACTTCAACAACAACAACCACCAAAACTTCAACAACTTCAACAACCAAACAAAATAAGAATTACGGAATTGTAACTAAAGCCTAGAGTTTGATAAAGCAGGGCTGTTACCTTTTCTTAATGTCCTCACACAGGGGAAATCATTAAAATGATATTTAAGTTCTTTTTTGTACCACCGTGAAAGATCTAAAATTTTCTTTAGCTTAGAAAATATCAACAGGCAGGGCGCTGGGCAGTCCCGCGGCTCCGTCTCCTGCTACAACGGTGTGTGGACAGAACAGACCCAGGGGCGCCCCTCGCTCCCGCCTCCGACCACCTCTAACCTGTGTTCCACTCGCAACCTTCGGAACCAGCCGCTCAGCTGGCCTCGGCCACCGGGACCGCCAGCACCATATTTTGAGCTTAACTCCGTATGACCGATCCCCCACGAGCTCCCAGATTCGTCAGAATGATTCCGCCGAGGTGGAGGCCGCCGTCAACCGCCTGGTCAACAGGCATCTGCCGGCCTCCCGCACCTACCTCTCTCTGGGCTCCTATTTCCACCGTCGCGACGCGGCTCTGGAGGGCCTGGGCCACTTTTTCCGCGAAGCGCCTGAGGGGAAGCGTGAGGGCGCCCAGCGCCTCTTGAAAATGCAAAAGCAGCGCGGCAGCCGCGCCCTCCAGGACGTGCAGAAGCGTCTCAGGATGAGTGGGGTGAAACCCAGGACGCTGTGGAAGCCGTCGTGCTCGCGGAGGAGAACCTGAACCGGGCCCTTGTGGACCTGCACGCCCTGAGCTCTGCCCGCGCAGACCCCCGCCCCCGTGACTTCCGGGAGAGCCGCCTCCTAGATGAGCAGGTGAAGCTCATCCAGAAGATGCGCGCCCACCTGTGACCAACCTCCGCAGGCCGGCTGGTCTCCAGGCGGGGCTGGGCGAGTCCCTCGTGGACAGGCTCGCCCTCCAGCACGAGTAGGAGCGTCCGGAGCCCAGCGGCCTTTGAGGAGCCCCTGTGGAGTCAGGGCTTCTGCCTGAAGCCCCGCTCTGCAGCCACTAGGCAGCTTTTAACCACCCTGGAGCTCTCTCCCAAGCCTTGGACCAAATGGAAACAATAAAGCTTTTTGCAGCAAAAAAAAAAGAAAGGAAGAAAGGAAGCAAGAAAGAAAATACCAACAATCACATTAGTTCATAATCTACATAGATGTCCATGGACAGATGAATGGATAAAGAACATGTGGTGTATATACACAATGGAATATTACTCAGCCATAAAAAAAGAATGAAATAGGGACTTCCCTGTTGCCACAGTGAATAAGAATCTGCCTGCCAATGCAGGGGACACGGATTCGATCCCTGGCCAAGGAAGATCCCACATGCCGCGGAGCAACTAAGGCCGTGCACCACCACTACTGAGCCTGCGCTCTAGAGCCCACGAGCCACAACTACTGAGCCTGCGCTCTAGAGCCCGCGAGCCACAACTACTGAAGCCGTGTGCCTAGAGCCCGTGCTCCGCCACAAGAGAAGCCACTGCAATGAGAAGCCCGCGCACCTCAACGAAGAGTAGCCCTGCTCACTGCAACTAGAGAAAGCCCGCACACAGCAACGAAGACCCAACACAGCCAAAAATAAATAACATTTTTAAAAAAAATAATGAAATAATGCCACTTGCAGCAACATGGATGGACCTAGAGATCATGAAACTAAGTGAAGTAAGCCAGACAGACAAAGACAAATATCACATAATATCACTTATATGTGGAATCTTAAACAAAAATGATACAGAACCGACAAATTGGCCAGATTATATTAACCACTGGGATACTTATTAAATTACAGACAGCTGGACCCTACCACAGACCTACTTAATAATAATATCCAGGGGAGGAACCTGGGAGTTTTTATTTTTGACAAGCAATCAGGTGATTCTTATGCTCAACCAAGTTTGCGTTTAGATGATGCAGAGGCAAAGAAGGGTTATAGGGCTTCCCTGGTGGCACAGTGGTTGAGAGTCCGCCTGCCAATGTTAGAGGACACGGGTTCGTGCCCCGGTCCAGGAAGATCCCACATGCCGCAGAGCGGCTGGGCTCGTGAGCCATAGCCGCTGAGCCTGCGCGTCTGGAGCCTGTGCTCTTCAACGGGAGAGGCCACAACAGTAAGAGGCCCGCGTACCACAAAAAAAAAAAGGGTTATAAATGGTGATTTTTTTTAGTTGTTAGTTCCAGTTCTGATGCCTTAAGAAAATCATTCATCTTCCCTTGACCTCAGTGTTCTCATCTGTAAAACTGTGCCATTGGACCAAATGCTGTCTGGAAGAGGCAAACAGAGCTTGTAGACTAGAGTGAAGTTTTAAAGTATTGGTTCTCAATCCTGGTTACACATTAGAATCCTCTGGGAAGCTTTTGAAAGTGAAGGATGCCCAGGCACCACCCAGACCAATGAAACAGAACCTCTGGGGGTGGTTCCATGTGTTGCTAGTTTTAAAATCTCCCTAGGTGACTTTAATGAATAGCCACGGGTACAAACCTCTGCTCTAAAGGCTGACCGTCATCAGCCAGGATGATTCTGGTTAGTCTCTAGGCACCTATTTCCTTGCCTGTAAACTGGGAGGCATGTCACCTATTTTATGTGGCACATAGCCCCTATTTATGGAGTGTCTACTATGATGATTCTAAGGTCTTTGTCTGCGTTAAATAATCTGCTATAATTCAGGAAGAAAACTCTCAGCTTAATAAAAGAAGTTCAAAACAAACTCACTGCCAACGCTGACATCACTGTTCAGAATAAGAAGGGCCAGTGAACATTTTTGTGATGAGGGGACACATGTGCAGGGATTGGGGAAACTCACTGAAGAGATCACTCCGAGAAAGTGGTTCTTTCTAAAATGAATTCCAGGATGTTTTTCATCGGCCCTTATTGTTAGGTCTGTGGCTTTCCAAAGAAAACTCACCTGGTGATTGGTAGGTTGGACAGACAGAAGCAGCAGCAATGGGGACCTGTGCTCTTCTTGAATTACCCTTTTCGAATGGGCTGGGCTATCATTTGATCTCCACATTCTTTACTCATCAACAGGCCCTTGAGGGATCCACAAAAGCAGAGAAACTATGAAAGGAAACAGCTGGGAAGTGGCATCTGGCCTACAGGGTCTAGGAAGGAAAAGGCCGTTCTTGAACAGCTGGTATGAGTGTTTTAACTCCCTTGGTGGTTTTATTGTGCAGTTTCCCAGGGGTAACGTTTTAGGCCACAGCCCATGAGTCCCACAGGCTGGCTTAGCTTGTCCCACCCACCCACGTGGCACACGCACAGTGGTCTCTTCCTGGGTGGTGACTTTTCCTCCACTTCATGAGAAAGTTGTATGGTAGGTGAAATATGTCTTCCTGGCCCCACCAGCCTCTGGTCTTTTTCTCACCTCCCTCAGCCACCCTATGCTTTCTCTCCTCCCTCAAAAAAAAAACACAAAAACACCATACAGGTTCTCAGGAATGATCTGAAGTTCATCTACTATTTTAGAAAGTTCAAAGACCTTCTGAAACCCATCCATGTGTCTCCTAGTTAAAAACTAGATTTTTTTTTTTGGCTGAGTTAGGTCTTCGTTGCTGTGTGCAGGCTTTCTCTAGTTGCGGTGAGCAGGGGCTACTCTTCGTTGCGGTGCGTGGGCTTCTCATTGCGGTGGCTTCTCTTGTTGCGGAGAACAGGCTCTAAGCACGCGGGTTTCAGTAGTTGTGGCACGCGGACTTAGTTGCTCCGAGGCATGTGGGATCTTCCTGGACCAGGGATCGAACCCATGTCCCCTGCACTGGCAGGCAGATTCTTAATCACTGTGCCACCAGGGAAGTCCCGATTTTTTTTTTTTTTTTTACAGATAGTTGATAGCTCTCTGTTATCCACATTTATCATAGCATTTTATTTTATTTACTTATTCATTTATTACCTTTTTTTTGGCTGCACCAGGTCTTAGTGTGGCAGGCAGCCTCCTTAGATGTGGCATGCAAACTCTTAGTTGCAGCATGCATGTGGGATCTAGTTCCCTGACCAGGGATCAAACCCGGGCCCCCTGCATTGGGAGCATGGAGTCTTAACCAGTGCACCACCAGGGAAGTCCCCAGGTAGAGATTTTGAATAGGAAGTTTGATGTTACGAGTAGTTCATGGGAGAGGTCCAGGCTGGAGATATAAATTGAGGAACCATCTATGTATTGATGGTACCTAAAGCCATGAGACTAGATGAAGTCATTGAAGGATTGACTGTAAATAGAGAAAAGTGGGAGAAGGAGTGAGTCCAGGGACAGTCTGACATTAAGAAAGCAAAAGTGCAGAGAACATACATTGAAAGAGCAAATATTGAATGAAGATTAAAGAAAAATTATTGAAATGAGCAAAAATTCTCAATTGTTGAATAAACTTGGAAAATCTGGAAATCGTTAGTGACTATTATCAGGCAGATGAATTAAAAAAGAAAATCTCTGCTAGTATATTTTTGAAGATCTACCTTCTAAAGATTTAATGATATTTTTGTTTGCATCTCTCCTACTGGCCAGAGACTCTATTTATTAATCAGGTCCAATGGAAATTTTAGAGCATTAGCAAGATAACTCAGGGCCAACCTTAGCAGTAATTGCAGCAAAAAACAAACAAAAAATGTAAAAGTCACACCTAATCATTGGAACTGTCCTAGAAATTAAGGTGCAAAGTGTTTTGTGGTTTGTAGGTTGCTGCTTCCTTTCTCTAAACCCAGCTATTTTGTGACACCATGGTGTCGTGATTCTTAGCTAGGGATAACTCTGCCCCCCCCAGGGAACACTTAGCCATGTCCATAGACATGTTTGGTTGTCTTAACTGGGATGGGGCTGCTATTGGCGTCTAGTGGGTAGAGGCCAGGGATGCTACTGAACACCCTACATTGCACAGGACAGCGCCCACAACAATGTCAACAAGCAGAGGCTGAGAAACCCTGACTCAGGCTATGGCTATTTATCTCAGGGAGTTTATATAACAGAGCAATAACACCAGAAAAACATCCGACTTCATTTATTTTTCAGTAAAATGATAAACAAAAAGGTGCACAAGTGGAAGAAGGTGGAGGGGAGACACAGTTCAAGAAAAGGGGAAAAGAGGAAAATAAATATGCAGTGCAACACTTACGGGCTCTGAGAAGTTCTTAGATTCAATAAAAAACTAGTAGATGCGGCAGCACAGAATGACGTAACAGGCTGTGGGAGTGATCTTCGCTCACATAATCTCACAGAGCTACAACGTTCCCTGGGATTTGCTTTACTGAATCTGGGGCCTGATCACAGGAGTAACGCATTAAGTCTCAATGCCAGTGATGGAGGGTTAACCCGAGATGAGACCAACAAGCAATGACTCTTTAGCTTCCCCAATCTTTGATCTCTGCAGTTCCAAGGCTGTAGCTGGTCCCTCTAATTACCCACAGCGAGAGAGGTGGCAAAAACCTAGAACTAGACCTCAGCGGGTAGAGAATGAACCAATTGACTACTGTAAATTAGGTTAATTATCTGGTAATTAATTCAGTTCTCTGCCTCCTCTGGCATGTCTTTTCTGGCCATGGGTTTTCTCAGCATGTGCATCTCTGTCGAGCTGCTGTAGGAGACGGCAGCGGTTGGACTCCTTAGAATCAGCCAGCGTGCTCGTTGATGTGCTCAGAAGGCTCCAAAGATGGTGTGCACTGAGAACATTTTCAAAAAACCTCATCCTGTGGAAAGACCAGGCAATTAGGGAGCTCAAGTGCAGGGGGTGCTGAGCCATGGTAAGCACTGTCGGGCCAACTAAAGCTCGCTGGAATACACGCAGAGCCAGGAACAGAGCCTCACCCAGTGCACGTGTGGCCAGACTGCCTTGGGGGTCCTCCTGGGGAAGAGTAAGGTGTGGGCCACACTCTCCACTGTTGGCACTGTGGGCTGTAGTAGCTGACAAAAACTTCACATGAAATCGCCCAGTTCAGGACTTCCCTGGTGGCACAGTGTGTAAGAATCTGCCTGCCAATGCAGGAGACACGGGTTCAAGCCCTAGTCCGGGAAGATCCCACATGCCACGGAGCAGCTAAGCCCGTGTGCCACAACTACTGAGCCTGCGCTCTAGAGCCCACGAGCCACAACTACTGAGCCCGCGCGCCTAGAGCCCATGCTCTGTAACAAGAGAAGCCACCACAATGAGAAGCCCATGCACCACAACGAAGAGTAGCCCCCGCTTGCTGCAACTAAAGAAAGCCCGCGTGCAGCAATGAAGACCCAACACAAGCAAAAGTAAAATAAATAAATAAATAAATTTATTTTTAAAAAAAAACAGAAAGAAATCGCCCCGTTCACTTGGATGGAGTACGATTTCACTTCTCCACACACCCAGATATATTACGGAGCACACTGTCTCCATCACCAAGAGTGAATGGCCACATTCTTCCATGGCTCTTCAGCCACAGGTGTAGCCGATGCTGCCGGGGCCCTGCCCATCTCCCCGAGGTACTTACCACCCTGTACACGAGGACTGAGTATTACTGCAAGCGCTCCTGACGCTCTCTCTGAGGGCATCCAGGCCACAGGAGCATGGGTGGCTCTCACATGTGGCAACCCAGAATGATGGGAGATAATGCCCTCAGGACTGTCGTCAGTCAAATGAGAGAGAGGAGTGGATGGAGAAACAGCCCAGCTCCCTTGCCGCTAGGGTAGAACAACCAGAGCTTGTTCTGCACTGTCTCCCGCAGGGCCCCGGCGGGGCCCTGTTGTCCACAGCGGCCTTCTGCCCATGACTGTGCCTTGGATCACCGTCTTCCCCATCCCTGACTGAGCTGCCCTTTCCCTGACCAGTGTTTCTCGGGATGAGCTCCCAAATAAACTCTTTGCACTCGAATCCTCTTGTCAGGGTTTGCTTCTGGGGAACCCAACCAAAGACACAGTCAAGACAACAACTGAGCATCTCGCCCATGCCATGACACAGTGGGCAGATACACCTCTCGACTGAGAGAGGGGTGCCCGGGGATGTCAGCTTAGGGGCTGCATTTGGATCAAGCTCATGGTTTACAGAGCAGGGTAGTGGAGGGGTTCCTAACCAGGGGGATGATTTTGCCCCCGCAAGGCCTCTTGGGCAATATCTAGAGCCATTCTGGGTTATCACAACGGGGGATGAGTGCTGTTGGCATCCAGTGGGTAAGGCCAGGGATGCTGCTAAACATCCTACAGTGCACAGGAAAATGGCCCCTAACAAATGTCACTAGTGCCAAGGCTCAGACACCCTGGCGCACTACAGCACAGCACTCAGAAGACCCGGCTCGGGACACTTTTCTCACCTCTAAAAAGGGGATGAAATATTTCTTCACACGAGTCTTGAAGTAAAGTAACTAGAGCATGGGGTCAATCGTTGCTTCATTCTTGTGCCAACTTTGTGCCAAGTGATGACCAAGTTGGTGAGCAGACAAAGACGGAAAAGGCAGCGTGTCTGCCCTCAGAGAATCCAGAGGCTGGGTGTGGAGAACGGTGCAAACACTCGACTCCCTTCCGATGCGAAGCCTGGCTCTGATACGGCGAGCGGTACGTGTGCTTTGGCAGAACAGCAGAGACAAGGAGGCGAGCTCCTTGGAAGTCAGGAAGGGATATTTGAGGTGATGGGTGGAGATGGGCAGGTGACTAAGCAGAGAGGGCACAGAGCCCTGAAGGGGTGGGCCTGTCGGTGCCCGGTGACTATACTCGGGGCACAGAAAGCAAAGGAGAGAGAGGAGAGGAAAGAGGTGGGGAGCAGACAGGCGCCAGGTGGTGAGGGGCCTTGTCTGCAGGGCTGGGGCAGGGGGAGCAAGCCCGGCACCCAGGGCACCGGCCCTGTTGGGACCTGCACAAGCCGAGGGTGGCTGTCTCCTTCCACCCTACACCCTAGGCGCCTGCTTGCCTCACCCTAGTCCCAGCCCTCCTCCTCTGTCATGCTGAGAAGCTACGGGGCCTGGTCTGCAGGCTGGGAGCAGCCGCCAGAAATCCTGGACTTCTTTACTTTTTAGAAGGATAACCTGACTCAAACACAGGTCCACTGTGCCACTTCCCCTCCAACAGGATCTACTTCAGATCCCCAAGAAAGCAGAGCTTCCCCTTTCTAGTGAGCTTCTCCACCTAAACGGAATACTGTCCCAGACTGGTACTGTTTCAGACCCAACACACAGCAAATTCCTGAGGACAGAAGGTGAACGGGATCATGGTTGGTGAGAAGCCTGCAAGAGGCTGGCAGGCAGCTAAGTTCATCTGTTCAAGTTGGAAGGATAGGCAGTGCTTTGAGTGAGGGTCAGAGCTCCTGTTCACCTCATTCAGTTGGGCTCGATTAAAGTTGGATATCTGGATGATTGGATAGCAAACTATGGTTTAACTATCCAGTCTTACACTTAGCCTAAAGGTGGGCATGTGGAGGGGAAAAGAGAGAGACAGGGAAGGATGCTTAAAAGAGCTAAGAAACTAAACCGATTTCAAGCCCCCCCTGAGGCATCCACAAGTATTCACATTGGCCTTTCATATCCGCGGGTTCCGCATTTGCGGTTTCAAGCCAGCACGGATCAAATATAATCAGATCTGCAGAGGGAGAACCAGGGATGGGGATATGGAGGGCCTACCGTAAGGACTTGAGCATCTGAGGATTTTAGCATCCTTGGAGGGGGGGCGGGTGTCCTGGAACCAATCACCCGCTGATACCGAGGGACGACTGTATACATTTGCCCAAAGATAACTGATATGCCAGGAGAAAATTATTCTTGTCTATTCCTGAACGAGGGACATGTTTAAGGAACTCTTAGTCAAGGAGTTGTTAATCCTATTTCAGTAGACTGTATCTACTGTAATATGTAATTATCATAATTGCTATTGGTTAGAAAAACACATTTATCTTATAGTAGTCTGTAATTCAGGAATTTCACCAGTTTATCTTGGATTCTTCTCATTTGTGACTTCACTATGAATATTGTATTATCATTATGTCTACACCTAAACATCAAGAGATTCTTTAAAAAAAAAAAACAAAAAAAACCTGTCCAAAAAGGCTGGCAGATTGCAAGGCAACAATATTAATGGAAAACAATGGCCCAGAAATTACCTAGGACTCAATCATACCACTCCAAACCACCACTAGGACCGTAGCTATGGTCTACAGTTAGAGTAACCATTTAAACTGTACTGCCGTCACCTGGAACAACAGTTCTCAACACTATCCGATGCAAACCACCTTTTAAAACAAACAATTTAATCCTGAATGGAATTCTTAGACGATATAAGCTACCTACCACATACTTTGCAAAAGACTATAAAGCCCTTTCTGAAATACCTAGAGAAATAAAAGGTAAGTACTTCTGTAAAAGAATGTGATGTTACATGCACATCTCTATGAAGACCATTAGGCAGGAGATCACTGGAAGAATCAATGAAGAATTCTGATGCTTGCACCAAATAGAGCGAGCCTCCAAGTAGGCAAGAGCTATGTATGGGAACTCTTTTTTTTTTTTTGCGGTACGCGGGCCCCTCACTGTTGTGGCCTCTCCCCCATTGCGAAGCACAGGCTCCGGACGCGCAGGCTCAGCGGCCACGGCTCATGGGCCCAGCCGCTCCGCAGCATGTGCGATCTTCCCGGACCGGGGCACGAACCCGTGTCTCCTGCATCGGCAGGCGGACTCTCAACCACTGTGCCACCAGGGAAGCCCTATATGGGGACTCTTTGGGTGTGTTAAATTGGCGATGGACACCAGGAGCAGTCCTGCCACTGGGAACAAACAAGACATTCCC
This sequence comes from Hyperoodon ampullatus, assembly GCF_949752795.1. Taxonomy (NCBI): domain Eukaryota; kingdom Metazoa; phylum Chordata; class Mammalia; order Artiodactyla; family Ziphiidae; genus Hyperoodon; species Hyperoodon ampullatus. Next base: position 21,919,453 of record NC_136913.1, on the reverse strand, counting down.
AAAACAGTGAATAATGCTTGGTGAAGTGATCGCCAAGAAATGACCATCTTTCACGACCTTTCCGGCAACTGCAGTACCACGAAAATTGGTGTGTATTAAAGCCGCACCAAAAAATGATAGATTTTTTTGTGTTGGCTGCTTGTGCTTTTCACGGTTATAAGAAAAGAAGGCGTGGCGAAGCCCAGCCCTTGGTGGAAGTGCGGGCTCCAGAACCAGAAGTGAGGGGGGCGGGCCTGCGCCCAAGAGGCAATAGAAGGATGAGGCCTGAGCCTACAATCTGCGCAGGCGCACACACGGATGCTTACATTCACATCCGGGCCATCTGCTGCAGCGCGAGGCGCGTGAGATCCGGCGCGTGAGATCCAGCGCGGCGGCCGCTCGCACGCCTTTAGGTCTTTCCCTAAATCGCAAGTATTTTGCGCGCTGCTTCTTCGGGGGCGGGTGTCCTGGTGTCCTTTTTGAGGTGAGTCTGGTCGCCCCACTGTGGAGTGGCCGAGTTTGCAAGAATGCTCGTCAATACCGCAGACAGGGTTTTCACCCAGTTCATCCGCTCACATTTTCTCTTCCCTTAGGGCCCCCATTTTGTACCACAATGCAACAGGCTCTAGAAAGAGCTTTGGATCGTGCGGAGTATATCATTGCAAGTGCCCAACAGAGACCTCCGGAAAGGAAATACCCATCTAATGGGGAGAAGTCTCTCTATGAAAAACTTTATGACATTTATGTTGAAGAATGTGAAAAAGAGCCTGAGGTTACGGAGGAATTAACAAGCAACGTGAACCTGTTAGAGAAGCTTCTTAGGAGAGAGTCGTTGCCGTGTTTGGTGGTCAACCTGTACCCAGGAAAGGAGGGCTATTCGCTGATGCTCCAAGGGGAAAACGGATCATCTTCGGAGAGCATCCGACTGCCCTATGAAGAGGGGGAATTGCTCGAATACTTGGATGCAGAAGAATTACCTCCTGTTTTGGTGGATTTCCTGGAAAAGTCTCAGGTTAACGTTTTTCATCGTGGGTGTGTCATAGCAGAAATACGGGACTACAGGCAGTCCAGTGACAGGGAACCTCCCCATTACCAAAGCAGGCATATTCTCTTACGTCCCACGATGCAGACTTTAGCCTGCGATGTAGAGGCCATAGCCAGCGATAATCCGAATTGGACCCAGGAGGACAAACTTCTGCTTGAGAGCCAACTGATCTTAGCTACAGCTGAACCACTGTGTCTAGACCCTTCTGTATCAGTAGTCTGCACTGAAAACAGACTGCTCTGTAACAAACAAAAGCTGAACACTCGTCCCATGAAAAGGAACTTCAAGAGGTACTCTATGGCCTCTCTGAATCGGCAGCAGGAGCTGTCTCGTCGTCTACCGTCTCCTGAGCTAAGAGCCCTGACTTTCGGCAAAAGAATAAGAGAAAGTAAAACAGGTAGGAATTATGGCCTCAAAACTTTTAAAGCAGGAAGTTGTGTAGATATGTGGAAACAGAGACCCTGTGACTTGGCCGTACCTTCTCAAGTGGATGTGGAGAAATATGCTAAAGGGAAGAAGTCTGTCAGATATGATGATTCACAACCAACAGTCTGGCCAGTGCATGAGGTACAAGGTGGTCTTGCATTTGGATGTGAGGCTGGCTACCAGTCCCAGACAACAAGGCTGACCGTCAGGCAGCCGACTGATAATTCACTTGCCTCTGGAAAAGGGTCCGGTAGAGAAGCCATGTGGGAGAGACAGCTGTCTCCCCCCGACTCCTCCGCAGATGGCCATCCCTACAGTTTCCTGCCCGGGCCAAAGACTGATGCTGGGAGAGTGGTCAGTCGGCCCGAGGAGTCGGTCCAGAAGAGCACCCAGTGTCCAGTGCAGATGTCACACAGCTCCAGTGGCTCAGCCGGTCTCAGGCAACCTTCTCCAGGGAAAGAACCAGAACAGCCTAAGACTGGGGGGGTTCAGTCTTCAGTGCCTGTTAGAGGAGCCACACATCCACCTCCACCCATGAGACTTCCCTGGTGCTCAGGAAGGAGCTCCTGCGGTGACAGTCTCACTTCACAGCAGGCAGGCAGCTCTCAGGCATGTGCACCTCCTGGCCCTGCTCCTAAGCCACCAGCTCTTTCCCAGAAATCCTCTGTGGAGCTGAGCCCAGTTAGCACGCTTCCTGCCACCGCCCTGTCCACTGCGGGCTCATCACAGACGACCCCGGTCGCCCGGGGCAAGGTCATCTCCATTGGCCTGAAGTTCACCAGAGTAGTGGGCCCCAGTCTCGGAGGCCAGGCCTCGGGGAGAGGCTGTGCCACCAGGGCCCCAGCTCCCGGGGGGATCCAGCTGGGCCACCTGCCCGCAGGAGTGCTGCTGCTGCCGCCACCGCCGCCTCCTCCTCCTCCTCCTCCTCCTCCTCCTCCTCCTCCTCCTCCTCCTCCTCCTCCTCGGGAGGGGTTCAGCTGCTTTTGAAAAACGCTTCGGATCTCAGAGCCTTTGCTGTGGTGCCCCTCGGTTCGGTCCTGGGGAGCAGCCAGCAGCGGGCCCCGCAGCCGCGCCTCTCCCAGCTGCTTCCCCTGCAGTGGCCCTGCGCCCCGCCTCCTCGGCTGCCGGCATCCCAAGGTCCGGGGACACGGGGTGCGGGGGTACAGGGTCCGTGGGCACAGGGTCCGGGGGCACAGGGCGCCGCCGTTCCCAACACGGTCGTGCGTGCCCAGCAAGCCGTGGTCGTTCACCTCCGTGCAGTGGACCGTTTCCTACAGCCCCGGGCGCTCGTGTTTTCCCCGCCGGGCTCTGGCCGGAGCCGCCCCGGGCTGAGACCCCCGCAGCAGAGGGGCTGGGCCTTGGTGGCCCCGCGGCCCCAGGTGCAGTTGGCCGTGCGCCTGCGCCCCCGCGCCGCCCCCTCGGGGCCCGCAGCCCAGCAGCCAGGCCGCGGGACCGCGGATAGAGGCCCGCCAGCCGCTCCCAAGCCCTGAGGCCTGGCTGATTTTCTCTCGTTTTGAAAACACAAGAGCAGCGACCAAGTGCATTGCGAGTTTCACCCTCATTTGGGGTTTTTTTAATGTGTCGGTCTTTTACGTTGTTAGACGTACAAACTTTCTGCAGAGGCACAAGCCCGTGATTTTTACATAGAGACGGGGAAGTGCTTTCCTAAACTGGCACGGTTTCGCCGAAGCCATCGCTTGGGCGGTGGCTGTTGACAGTTGTTTTTATTGCGATGTTCTCAAGTGTATCCAGATCCAAACTAGGGTCAGTTTAAACTCCTGAAGCCTGTAATTTCTCTCAAGCAATAAAACTGCAACACCAGTAAAGTCAAAATTAGTATTATCCTAACAAGATGTTACTAACACATAACTGTAGCAGCTTCACCCTTTTACGTGTACAGCTCAGTAGTGTTAAGTGGACTTCCGTCGTTGCTGTACAACAGATCTCTAGGGTTGTTTTCTTCTTGCAAAAGTGAAGCTTTATCCCCGTGAGCACCAGCTCCCTGTTTCCCTCGCCCCCAGCCCTGGTCCCCACCCCTCTCTTTCCTGTGTCTCTGAGTGTGACTGCTTTAGATACTTCGTAGAAGTGGGATCGTACAGGATTTGTCTTTCGTGACGGGCTCATTTCACTTAGCGTCCTGTCCTCGAGGTCCATCCGTGTTAGCGTGCCACAGGAAGGTTGTAGCTGTTTACAAGTGCTTTCAGTGTACCTAAGATATACTGACGCGGCCTATGAAGTATTAGAAACGTCCTTCGGAAGAGAGTGGACTTTCCTATTTGTTTATTTAGTTTAAAAGCTTTTTGCACCAGTGTCTGAAATGCAATTTTTATACATTAGGTTTGAGAAAAAAACAAAAACAAGCTAACGCTACCAAAAATTGATGCTTGTCATCTTGATATTGAGGCCATGGGATACCTCCAAGTGCGCAGCATGCTTTAGGGGCACTTGCTTGCGTGGATGTCCCCAGCCCTTAAAAGTGCCCCCCGCCACCCCAGCCCAGCTCTTCTCCTCTAGGCTGCAGTCGCTGGCCTTGAAAGGGCACTTCTGGGATGTTGTCTTCTCTCTTTATAAAGTCATTTACATTTTTGAGAACCCAGGGTTATCTGCAGAAGGTAAATATCTAAACATCTGGAAATGAGTTTGTTTTCCAAGTGTTTTCAACTTTGGTACATTCTGAAGTGGAGTCCCTCTCCCCCGCGTTCCTTCTTTTCCCTTCCCTTGCTGAGTGATCACCAACTGGTCAGCTGTGCCTGCTTCCTCATCTCTTTGTACCTTCTTTCTTGTTGTTTCAGTGGGGCTCAGAAGTCCCCTGAAGTTTTCTGTTTCCGTTTCTTATTGTGGTATAATTTACATAAGAATCAACCATTTTAAAGTGTACAATTCGTTGGCATTTACTGCATTTAGAATGTTGTGCGACCACAGCCTCTGTCTGCTTCCAAAACATTTTCATCGCCCAAGGGAAATCTCTGTACCCATTCAGCACTCACTTCCCGGCTTCCTCTCCCCCAGCCCAGGAAACCACCAATTTGCGTTCTGTCTCTACAGACTCCCCCATCTCGATTTTTCCTAAAACTGGAATCAGAGACTATGTGACCTCTTCTGTCGGGCCCCTTTCACTTGGCATAATGTTTTCGAGGTTCATCCACATCGTAACACGTATCGGCACTTCATTCCTTTTAAGGGCTGAATAACATTCCCTGGTTTGTGTACGCCACATTCTGTTTATCCATCATCTGTTGATGTACATTTGAGTTGTTCCCACCTTTTGCCATTGTGTATAGTGGGGCTATGAACAGTTGTGTACAAGTATCTGAAGGCCTCTCGTATTTTGTTCTTACAACTTTGAAGGACAACCTGCGTATATAAAAGTATTTTTTCCAAGTACGCATGTATGTTTCCCTGCCTTTTGCCCTAACCAAAAAAAGGAAGTTTGGCAGTTCCAAAAGAGGTGAGTGAAGAGGCAGGTAACCGGTGATTCTTACTGCATTAACCCGGCTGTCCTAGCGTGCTACCCATCCTGTTAAGGAAAGATTTGGTCAGCTTGAAGCCAACATCGCAGATATGCCAGCGGAGTGACACTGAGCCCGTTAGAGCCTTATGTAGCCCACCCTGGACATCTTTAGGAACGGTGCCTGCACTCTGAAGAAGTGACCAATTGCAAAGAAGACCAGTGCAATGACCAGTTGCAAAGAAGAGTTTATAGTCAGCCTTGGGAGCCAGCCAGACAAGGGAACTCTGAATCTCACTAGGTTTTGTGTACCTTCTCCCTCTTTGTCCTCACTCTCATCCTTTCAAATACTACCACACGGAGAGACCAGCTGACGTTGTGCTCCCTTCCCAGGCAAGCAAATAAATGCAGCTTTGTTTCAGATTACCATTTGTCGGCCTTTATTTCCTCCTAATAATCCTCACCAAGGTTGGTAATTGAAGCAACTGCCTCACTGATTGAGAAGAAAGAGTGTACCCCTGGAAATACAATCCCAGAGTCTGTATTCATTCAAACACCTGTAAAGGGAGGACTTCCCACGTGCCTTGTACTGTGTGAGGCCTTACGTGGGATGCGGAGAATACAGATACCAAAGAAAAGTAAAGTACCTCTTCAGAATGTAGATCTCATTCAAAATTCACGTAATTTTATCCTTCAGCAATTTAAGGTAAATTCCCTGTAGGATAAAGTCTCAGTAGAATAATGAATGTTACATATCTGAAGATGAGTATACAACAGAATGGGAAATAGCAGAAGACTCAAGATTTTAGTGGCTTACCACCCTGCCACAAGTCAGAGGTCAGGACACAGACCAAGGAGATGGTGGTGGAAATAGGACTCCGGAGAGAAAATATTGCCCAGCTCATGAAGTCCAGGTATGTGTATCTGCACAGAGAATTTGTCCTTGTTTATAAATGATAAGTTAAAAAATCTATCATTCCATTCTAGATTGCTATTTTGAGAAAATCTTGGGGAAAATACTCCTATGAAACTTTTATTTCTTTAAAGTGACAGAACATGTTAGGTTCCTTGCAGACAGACCATCTCCAACATCCTGTTCTTTCTTCTGCCACCTCTCAACAGATACCGATATTGCCTTTGGTTTTTGTTGTGTGTTGCTTCTTGAAATAGCACCAGGACCACCTGTTCCTTAGAGAAAGCTGAGTTCATTCTTTCTGGCAAGGGAGAGGACAACCTTGACAGAGTCTTAGTAGTGTTTTAGATAGCTAAATGTCGTTTTCCATAAAGTCTAATAAAATAACCCTTCATCTCAAGTACTTTAGTATTTGATCTGCAAGGAAAATGTAAAACTTAGCTGCTTTAATTGCATTTTGAAAAACACTTAGGCTCTAAAATACAGGATTTTTCCCTCTGTTCTCACTTCCTGCTGGGCACTATTCTGTTTTTGCATGTTTTAATTCACTCAGTCCTTGCAAGGACCATGGAAGGAAGGTACAGTTATAGATTAGGAAACAAGGCATTGGGCACTTAAATAATTTGCTCAAGGTCACCCAGCTATGAAGTATCAGAGCCCAGCTTCGGATCCAAGCCTCCTGGGGTCACAGACTATGTCCTTTACCACACTACCCTCTCCACTGCCTCACTGAGGGCAAGCCATAGTCCTGTCCCCAGTGGACTCATCATATGATTGGAAAGACCTCAAGATGTGTGGATGAAATGACAGATTACAATCTGTCACTTAGCCACATCTTGATGTTTGAGAGGAGCTAATAACTGACATCTTTGCCACAGTTTGGAACCATTTGACAGAGATTCAGGACTCGGACAGCTGAACGTCAGTATATTCTCTTCATACGTTCTGCTCATATATTCAAGGACACAATTTAGATCTGGACCAAGCAGGTTTTCTAATACTGCACCCTGTATCAGGGAGAGTCTTCCACTCGCTCACAGGTGGGGCTAGAGAACTACAGAGCGCTCCCTGTGGGTCTGGCTCTCTTACAGGGGAAGTTGAGTGGGCAGAGCAATTTTACTTTACTGAAGAGCTGCTTAATCCCTGGACGATGGGCCTATGGCATTTGGTGAAGGCTATGGATCCTTTCTCAGAATGACATTTTTATGTGCATAAAGTAAAATATATGGCATTACAAAGGAAGCCCATTACACTAAAATACAACTCTGAAAGTATAAACTTAGGATAAATAATAAATATGCTTCTTTGTTAATGCATTAAATAATAAGATGTAGCAGAGGAACTAATAATTACTATAATTTCAAAGCAGTGCTGAGCATGAATGATATTTTGAGGTACCTGCAAGAAGTGGAATATGTGAAAACATCTGTGATTTCTATTCAATACAAATTCATAGACATTGTTAATACTACTGTGGTTTGTTATCTATATTCATTTGTAGGAATATATTTCACTTAGAGATCAGAGAATGTAAATATATAAAGCATTTTCTTTTCTCATCAAGTTCATGGATCCCCTAAAAGTGTCCATGAGCCCCAGCTTAAGAATATTTGCTCTAATGGAAGGTCCTCCCCCAGCAAAAGAAGCAGGTAATAAGCATCATCTCCAGCAGTGTATGCTATATGAACAAGCCTGCCAGTGATCAAGTTTGGTCCCACTGTACATAGTGACCAGATTATTGAATGGTTATCACAGCAGCTTGGAAAGGAGTTGCTTACAAGGTGTACATTATTCATTTAATCCTCAGAATGACCCTATTGGTAGTTAAAGTTGTTAACTCCATTTTCAAGTGAGGAAATTGAGGTTAATGTAATTTGTCCAAGTTCACACACCTGAGGAGGGGTAAGCATTTGGATCTAGGTAGTCTGGCTCCAGAACCCACGGTCTTAAGCACTAAACTGAACCTGCTCAGTAAGTTTAGAGGGCTAGTCTAAGAATACCTGGGGCTAAGTATAACTGCCATTTAAAAAGTTATTTTCCTAGAAAAAAATTTAAATAAATCATTGGAAGACAACCCTTCTGTAGACTAGGGCTTCTTGCATATAGAGATCAGGAATTACTGAACACTCTGTAGTTGCCAGTTATCCACTGGATCGAATAAGCATTATCCCAAAGTGACCTTATTTTGGCTGCCTGGACCACAAATCGGCTGGGGCTGGAGCAGAGTGCAGAGCGGGGCTTCTAGTGAATTCAGCTTCCTGACGGGAGGGCACGTCACTTCTAATGAGCTCTGTCAAGAACTCTGAAGGGTCTGAGACTCTGTGCTGCTTGAAAACTAACAAGTTAGCCTTAATTTCATGGATGCTGGCAGAAGACAAGAATACTGGGTCAGAGACAAAGGACTTTATTACTCATAGCACAACAGGCAGCATGCACTTCATGTGTGCATTGATTCCCTTGCCCACCCAAGTCCCATGCGGACAGCAGAGAGGTAGGCCCGAGGGAATACTGCACGTGCAGCAGATGTCTGTCAGAAGGCAAGAACCCAAGCTTAGGAAATAACAATATGTTTAAAGGGGCTGCAAACAAACCCGCCTAGTTTTTGCTCTGGAGAAAGACATTATCTTTATTATGACAGTCAAGAAACAAATTTGTCTTTGGCTCCATTAGGGAGATACTATCTCTATTTCCTCAGGCTGTTTACCATACAAACTTCCTGGAAAGTTAGTCCAGAATAAAGGCTATCAGCGTCTCTGCTCACAAGACATGCAGAAACAAGGGAAACATGGAGAACTGTCCCCCGCCAGACTTCAGGTGCTGGCAACTGGAGTTCCCAGACAACTCCTTTAAATAGCTAGTGTCCAACTCCAGATGACAACACTCAAGCAGTTTGTGTGTCCCTTCATTGATAAAGTTGTTTTCTCATGCTCATTCTATAAAAGGAGAACAATAAGGGTGCAGGTCCCTCTACCAGAATGCGAACCCACACTATGTATCCAGGGGTGTGTGGTGGCACTGGCACTCTTCTCTAATGAATGACGGAAGGAAGCGGACCTGTGCCTTCTCTTCTCTTGCTACCCTGCCCTTTTAAGTTTTCCTTTTCCCCAATAAAGCTGATGACTCAATTCATTCCAGGCCCTGGTGCATAACACGTGATAGCCAAATGGTCTCAGTACAGTAGATAAAGAAAAGTAACAGACAAGAGTTCCCAGCAGCCAGAAGGAGGAACATGGAACAGGCACCCAGCAAAACAGAATTGCTAGAGAAGGACAGATGACAACGTTTTAAAAAAAATCACAGGGCTTCCCTGGTGGCGCAGTGGTTAAGAATCTGCCTGCCATTGCAGGGAACACGGGTTCAGGCCCTGGTCGGGGAAGATCCTACATGCTGTGGAGCGACTAAGCCCATGCGCCGCAACTACTGAGCCTGCACTCTAGAGCCCGCGAGCCACCACTACTGAGCCCATGTGCCACAACTACTGAAGCCCACGCGCCTAGAGCCTGTGCTCTGCAACAAGAGAAGCCACTGCAATGAGAAGCCCTCACTAGAACAAAGACTAGCCCCCACTCGCCGCAACTAGAGAAAGCTCGTGCGCAGCAACGAAGACCCAACACAGCCAAAAATAAATACATAAAATAAATAAATTTATTTTTTAAAAAAAAGACGGGTATCCCCCAGGGATCCTTTAAAAAAAAATCACAAACTTTCTGTAAATGGATGCTATGGCTTTAAACTTAAAAATACATTAGTTGGGGACTTCCCTGGTGGTCCAGTGGTAAAGAATCTGCCGTCCAATGCAGGGGATGTGGGTTTGATCCCTGGTCGGGGAACTAAGATCCCACATGCTGTGGGGCAACTAAGCCTGCATGCCACAACTACTGAGCTCGCATGTCTCAACTAGAGAGCCCGTGTGCCACAACTAGAGAGAAGCCCACGCGCCACAATGAAGAGCCTACACCGCAACAAAAGATCCCGCATGCCTCAACTAAGATCTGACACAGCCAAAATAAATAAATAAATAATACATTAGTTGAAAATATCGTATATTAACACATATATGTGGAATCTAGAAAAATGGTACAGATGAACCTGTCTGCAAGGCAGAAATAGAGACACAGACATAGAGAACAAATGTATGGACACCAAGGGGGGAAAGGAGGGGTGGGATGAATTGCAAGATTGGGACTGATATATATACACTAATATGTATCAAATAGGCAATTAATGAGAACCTGCTGTATAGCACAGGGGGCTCAGTGCTCTGTGATGACCTAAATGGAAAGGAAACCCAAAAAAGAGGGGATATATGCATACATAGAGCTGAATCACTTTGCTGTACAGCAGAAACTAACACAACATTGTAAAACAACTATACCCCATGGGCTTCCCTGGTGGCGCAGTGGTTGAGAGTCCACCTGCCGATGCAGGGGACATGGGTTCGTGCCCCAGTCCGGGAAGATCCCACGTGCTGTGGAGTGGCTGGGCCCGTGAGCCATGGCTGCTGAGCCTGCGCGTCCGGAGCCTGTGCTCCGCAACGGGAGAGGCCACAACAGTGAGAGGCCCGCGTACCGCAAAAAAAAAAAAACAAAAAATAACAACAACAACAAAAAAAACAAAACAAAAAACTATACCCCAGTTAAAAAAAATTAGTTGAATTAAGGGAGAGGATACCTACTGTTGTGGCCAGAGTTAGTAACCTGGGTGAAGGGGAAGAAAAATCTCAAGGCATGATGTCCCAAAAATATAAAAAGATGGAACTTATAGAAAAAAAAGATAAGAGACTTGGAGGATAGATCTAGGAGACATAACAAGCAAAAATAGGAGAACAAGGAACTGATGGAGGTAAAGTATGATTAAGCAAGTAATAAATGCAATTTTCCCTGAACAAAACAAAGGCCCAAGTTTATAGACTCAAAAAGTACACTGACTTCCCAGTAGGTGCCATGAGAGTCATAGTAGATAATCTACCCATTATAGTAATTAAATTATTGTTCAACAAGTATTGATTCCCTCCCCTTTAACATGGAGCAAATTGCACTTCCCTAACTTTTTTTTTATAAATTAATTAAATTATTTATTTTTGGCTGCATTGGGTCTTCGTCGCTGCGCGCAGGCTTTCTCTAGTTGTAGTGAGCGGGGGCCCTTCTTCGTTGCGGTGCATGGGCTTCTCATTGCAGTGGCTTCTCGTTGCGGAGCACGGGCTCTAGGCGTGCGGGCTTCAGTAGTTGTGGCTCGTGGGCTCAGTAGTTGTGGCTCATGGACTCTAGAGCTCAGGCTCAGTAGCTGTGGCGCACAGGCTTAGTCGCTCTGCAGCATGTGGGATCCTTCTGGACCAGGGCTCAAACCCATGTCTCCCCTGCATTGGCAGGCAGATTGTTAACCACTGCACCACCAGGGAAGCCCCGTACTTCCCTAACTCTTGACTTTGAGTTTTATCATGTGACTCACTTTGGCCAATGGACTATTAATGGATATGATACAAGAAGAAACTTGAAATATACCTGCATAGTGGGTTCACCATCCTGTGCTTCTGCTTTCTGCCCTGAGAAGAGCATGCTTTGGGAGGCTCTTGATCCAAGGAGGATGAGAAATACATCAAGCAGACCTGGACCCAACTTGGACCTTAGAGTCAAGCCCAGCATAGATTTGTAGATGTGTGAGTGACCAATAAATGCTTATTGTTTAATGCCAATGAACTTTTTGTGGTAGTTTGTTACATAGCCTTACTGTGGCAATAGCTGATAGGCCTAATTTTACTTAGGCATATCCTGGTAAAATTATAAATCTCAATAATTAAAAATAAATCTTAAGTTTCTAGTCAGAAAGAATAAGTTGTCTACAAATAAAAAGTAAGATAAGTATTAGGCTTTTCTTATACAACACTGGAAGTCCTGGAAGCTAGAAGATGTTGAAAAAACAACTAGGAGACTACTGAAAGTAAAGGACTACAACCCGAGAATCCCATACCCAGCCAGTATTTCATTCATCCATCCTGGTAAAAAAAAAATTTTTTTAATTTTTTAGGCATTAAAAAAATTGAACAACCACATGCTCTATTTGAGAAAAATCATTCTAACTACTCAGCCATAAAAAAAGAATGAAATAATGCCATTTGCAGCAAGATGAATGGACCTGGAGATAATCATACTGAGTGAAGTAAGACAGAGACAAATATCATATGATATCACTTATATGTGGAATCTAAAAAAAGAAGGACTTCCCTTGTGGTCCAGTGGCTAAGACTCCGTGCTTCCACTGCAGGGGGTACTACGATCTGGCATGCCACGTGGTGCAGCCAAAAATAAATAAATAAATAAAAATAAAATAAAATAAAAAATAAAAAATGGTATAAATGAACTTATTTACAAAACAGAAACAGGCTCACAGACATAGAAAACAAACTTATGGTTACCAAAGGGGAAAGGGAGTGGGGGAGGAATAAATTAGGAATTTGGGATTAGCAGATACAAGCTACTATATATAAAATAGATAAACAACAAGGACCTATTGTATAGCACAGGGAACTGTATTCAATATCTTGTAATAACCTATGAGGGAAAAGAATCTGAAAAAGAAGGTGTGTGTGTGTGTGTGTGTGTGTGTGTGTGTGTGTATACATATCTGAACCACTTTGCTGTACACCTGAAACATTGTAACTCAACTATACTTAAACTAAAAAAAAAATCATTCTAACCAAACAACAAACAAACAAAAACAGAGGCTTCACATACTAAAGTTTAAATTAAATGGATAATAATTGGATTTCTAAAAATAAGTAATATGTAGTTCAATCTAAACCAATCATAAACAAATGTCTTGGAATATGTAATGTATTAGATAAGGATTCTTAAAATGAAAGAGGTTGCTGCAAAGGCAATTTTAATAATAATTTAGAACTAAACTATTTCAGAAAAACCTAGACGTTGGATGTGGTTAGCATGGAGGTAGAGTGAAAAAAGAGCATTTGAGGGCTTCCCTGGTGGCGCAGTGGTTGGGAGTCCACCTGCCGATGCAGGGGACACGGGTTCGTGCCCCAGTCCGGGAAGATCCCACATGCTGCAGAGCGGCTGGGCCCGTGAGCCATGGCCGCTGAGCCTGCGCATCCGGAGCCTGTGCTCTGCAACGGGAGAAGCCACAACAGTGAGAGGCCCGCGTACCGGAAAAAAAAAAAAAAAGAGCATTTGAAATTTCTCAGAGCAGGAAGGGGAAGAGAAATTAAAATAGCCTAACTATCATCTTATTGGGGTAGGGGAGTCAGGGAAAAATAGACTGCCTTGGTGAGAAAAATAGTTGAGGGGTCTTGTTTTCAAGTAATCATAACAAAATATGTAATTGATTAAGAACTCTAGAGAATAACAAGTTGCCATTAAAAGAAGGGAAAGGTACAATGGAATGTCCAAATTAACGAGGGCAAAAAATAGAATGGCGAGCAACTTAATAAAACCAGAAAGGAAAGAAAAGAAATAGTAAAGATAACTATCAAAGTCAAATGATACAGCATAAATGCAACACAGAAGGAATAAAACTAAGCATACCAGTCGTTTCAGTAAATGCAAACGGACTTAATTCTATGCGAAGACTGAAAATATCAAAATGAGTTTTAAAAAACGAAACCAAACCCAGCTATAGGATAAGTTATAAGAAAGAGAGAGAGAGAGATAGCAAGGCCAATGCCATAAAAAACAGAAATGGCAACATTATGATCAGGAAGGGAGGAGCTGAAGATGAAAGAACCTGGGAGAGACTGAAGAGGGACACTGTGGAAAACAGAAGGCACAGTTTAAGAAGCAAGTGTCAAAAACTTGTATGTTTCAGGCAACATAGCCGCTAAATACATAAAGAAGAAAGCCTAGGATTGAGTATTGAAAGATACCCACATTTACAGGTTGGGAAAAGAGTAAGCTGGGGACTTCCCTGGTGGTCCAGTGGGTAAGACACCATGCTTCCACTGCAAGGGGCATGGGTTCAATCCCTGGTCAGGGAACTAAGATCTCACATGCTGCATGGTGCAGCCAAAAAAATTTTTAAATAAATAAAAAGAATAAGCTGGAATGGGAGGCTGAGAAAGAGTGACCAAGAAAGGAGAGGAAGAGCAGGAAAGTGGGTGATGTAATTTCTTGAGGTCTCAACCTACATACAGGTAAAGGCAACCCCAGCCACAGCGGTCAGACAGCCTCTCCACCCAGCACCAGCTCCAAGGTCAGAGAAGACAGAAGCTGGAGGACAACATTCCCTTCCCTGCAGGCAGCCTGAAGGAGACGCAGGCCTTTTCACACAACCCTCCATTCTCCCGCATCTGCAATTTGTAGCAGATTGTAACAGAGATGCACAGTGCAGAATTAGGTTCTTTTATCTAAATGGGAGTTCTGTAGGCTTGGGGTGTTGTTAAGAAAGGAGCAGCTGCCCAATGTATGGGTGACATTGTGGAACACAGCAGTGGTGGAAATAAAAAGAGGGTGCCCATTATTTCCCATTAAAAGATCCATTTAACTTCCTGAGACTTAAAAAGTCAGTCCATGTTAAGACAATGTACTGTTTCTGACCCACTAAAAATCCCCTTTTCTCTTCTGTTGACTAATCAGGAGTCTATATTTATTGTCAAGTTTTAGCAATAGTTTTAGGGAATTTTTTTCTAATATCTATAGGAAATACAACTGTTTAATATTGGCAAATACAGGTCCCATTTCTGTGCCATAAGCTGTGCAGAGCTTTCATTTTTCAGTGATGAGAATTTGTGGCAACCAATAAATTTTCAAAACACTCTCATTATGCATATTGACCGCCCTTCTCAACACACATACACAGGCTCTCTTTTTTTCTGGAACAGGCAGTAAATTATGAAAGAAAAATAACACACTGCACAAAACACAGATACGATCAGGATGCCACTTACCTGGGATTTCTACCTCTTCCTAGCCTTCAGGGTGATGCTGGCATTTTCAATGTGTAGGGAATTGGGGCAGGACGATAAAATGTAGCTGGCCTGATTTGAACAGGGAAAGGGAAGTGAAAGAACAGCTGATGTCCCAAACACTTCTTCCCCTGGTGGGGGGATTGGGGAGCTATTATTAAAGGGTATAAACTTGTAACTAGTAGATAAATAAGTCCTGGAGATCTAATGCATAGCATAGTGATTACAGACAACAGTACTGTATTATATACTTCAAAGTTGCTAAGAGACTAGATCTGAAATGTTCTCACCACAAAAAAGAAATCTAATTATATGACGTGATAGAGGTGTGAGCTAACTCTACGGTAATTATATTGCAATATATAAGTGCATCAAATCAACGTGTGGTACACCTTAAACTTACACATGTTATATGTCAATTATAACTCAAATTTTAAAATAAATTTTTAAAAAACTTCCATTGAGTAGAACATTTGAAAATGGCTAACAGCATCCGCTCAGGAATTTACCTTAAAAAGAAACAGATACAACCAAAATCTAGAGCCACGCTACCCGAAGTGTGGTCCCCTGGACAGCAGCATTGGCATTCCAGGGAAGCCTGTTAGAAATGCAGTCTCTGGACCCTATCCCAGACCTACTGAATCAGAATCTGCATTTTGTCAAGATCCCCCAAAAGTTTGCAAAGTGCTGCTATGGAAAAATCTCCCATCGAGCTAATATAGAATAGAGACCCAGGCTTGTTGAAGTGGGATGCAACCTGGGCCTTTGTATTTTTACCAAGTTGCTCAGGGGACTCTGATACCAGCCGAAGTCTGAGCATCACTGCACGAGAGCCGTGCTATTCGACACAGTAGCCATTAGCCACCTGTGGCTGTTTACATCTACGTTAAATTTAATTGAACAAAATTAAAAATTCAGTCACACTAACCACATTTCAGTGCTCAAGAGCCACATGTGGCTAGTGGCTACTCTACTGGACAGTGCCTGTATAACACTTCCATCATTGTAGAAAGTTCTGTAGGGCAGCACTGGGTTCATTAGTTCTCAATCTTGGCTATATGTTAGAATCACTGGCCATGGTTTTGTTGTTGTCGTTAGTTTGTTTTAACACAGAATGCTTATTTTAGGCCTCATCCTATAGGCACTTTATCTTCATAGAAGCTTGACTTACTGTTTTCTAGTAAGGACACCATTAGGAAAACCAAGCTCTTGATCTCAATAAAACCTCACATTTATACTCAGATAATCATGTGCAATATTGTCATTTCGAAACAAAGCAGGAGCTCATGGGGCCCTCCCAGGGACAAAAGCCTTTCCACATCCCCCATTTCCTGTTTGTAGGGAAAAGGCTTCACCCCCTAGACCTTCCTGGAGTTCCAAAGGGCAGATTCAAACAGTTACTAATTAGGGAAAGGAAGGAATACAGAAACAAAGAAGGAGCAGTCAAGAAACAACAGTGCACTAATTAAAGCAGGGTCCTGGTTCCTCCTCAAGGGATATACATAGCAATATATCTCTGAGTTCTTCTGCAGGAACTAAGGCCCCCACCCAGGTGGAGGATGGTAACTTCAGGCTGAGCACAAGCACGTGGACCCCAGACTGGATGGAACCAGAAGGCTGATGACTGAGATTCCTGGAACACCACCCTGTTATCTCACCACCAACAATCAGAGGAAGGTCATATACCTGCATATCTCCCCCCAAATTTTGTGTATAAAAACTCTTCCCTGAACCGACAACCTACTGTATAGCACAGGGAACTCTGCTCAATACTCTGTAATAACCTAAATGGGAAAATAATTTGAAAAAGAATAGATGCATGCATATGTATAACTGAATCACTTTGCTGTATGCCCGAAACTAACACATTGTTAATCAATTATACTCCAATATAAGATAAAATTTTTTTAAAAGACTGAAACATAGGTTAAAATACAAAAAACAAAAAAAACTCTTCCCTGAAACCAATGGGGAAATCGGGCCTTTTGAGCATGAGCCACCCATTCTCCTTGCTTGGCCCTGCAATAAACCTTTCTCTGCTCCAAACTCCAGCATTTTGGTTTGTTTGGCCTCACTGTGCATCAGGCACACGAACTTGGGTAGGACAACAATTTAAGTTTGCTGGACTCCAAGCTATGGTGCCAGGCTCTACATAGGTCATTTCATAGATATGATACTTTCTTCACTTCCCTTGTTATTAGTTGAAAAGATCACATGAAAACACTAAGAAAAACTTGAAAAGATTTCACACAACCATCACACTATTTCTATTTCTCTGACACAGTCATCTTTGTTCAGAGCCACTACTCTCTAGTCCTTGCACATTTGCATATAGAATCTGATTTTACACAGGCCACCCCAGCCTGGCTGTCCAATAGGTTTACAACAATTACAAAACTGAATCTCAATTAGATCAGCCCCCACCCCCAACCTTCAGAATATACAGAAATATTGTCAAGTGCCTGCCTTCCTGCTCCTTGGGGGGGGGGGTTCTGCTTTGTCCCGCATATATTTTTTGCACAAACGTAATGTGGCTCTTCAGCCTCTGCTCCTACAAGGACAGTGGTGCCCCAGGGACCCAGGTTGTTATAGGGATGTCCTTTGCTGCTTGTGACTCCTAGACATGCCTCCATTTCACACTCTAAGAATCTCCACGAGTCACCCAACTGGGTTACATTCATAGAGTAGCTCTTTATGGAGATTTGTATGATGGGGGCACTTTTATTTGCTGTTTCTCCTTGTCCCAGCCCAAGCCCCTGGAAGACCTACTTGACATTTGACTACATGGGAACATCTTCCCTCCGATCAACCATTCCCTAACCAAGTGTGTGCATTTGGACTCTCCCTCCTTTGAGGTTAATAAGGAGTGGCCCTTATTCTCAGTGGGGTTCAGTCCTAGAGGTAGGAGAGAGCTGGTGGTCCCACACAGCTAGTCATTGTCCTTACCGGGGCTGGACTAGGGTGAGGCAAGTGACGTGTTCCCTCTCACAGTTGGGCAAGGG
This sequence comes from Hyperoodon ampullatus, assembly GCF_949752795.1. Taxonomy (NCBI): domain Eukaryota; kingdom Metazoa; phylum Chordata; class Mammalia; order Artiodactyla; family Ziphiidae; genus Hyperoodon; species Hyperoodon ampullatus. The sequence goes on along the minus strand of NC_136913.1, from coordinate 21,901,729 downwards.
CAGGATTCAACATTAACTTAAAATTTTGATACTGAAAAAAATTGTTTTGATACTGTGTCCCATCATGGATTCTTTTCTGATTTTTAAAAATATTGCATTAAAATATTTTTATCTTGATTATCGAAGTTTTTTTGTTGTTTGGCACTCTGTTAAATTTCATGCAAGTGCCTTGCTGACTCCACCCTATTCCCAAGCCCTGATCCTTTCTATCAGGTTCCTCTATCCCTCATTCAGATAGAGCCTTGATGGGCCGACTGCTCATGCCATCAAGTCATACCTGTAAATCCCTCCCGGTACCCAGCTTAGGCCCTGAGCTACACAGTGATGATTGCTACCTAGTTGTAATCACATTATTCACTATATTATATTTAATTTTCATAAACAATTGTTTCATAAACAATTTTCCTTGTTTCTAGGTTGCCTCAGTTGCCTCTTTTAACAGCCGCAAGATAGTCCACTAGGCTGATGCACTATACTTAACTATTCTCCAAATACTGGATAATCAGCTTCCTTCCTCCCTCCCTCCCTCCCTCCCTCCCTCCCTTCCTCTCTTTCCTTCCTTCCCTTACGCTGCGCCACACAGCTTGTGGGATCTTAGTCCCCTGATCAGGAACTGAACCCAGGCCCTCAGCAGTGAAAGCACTGAGTCCTAACCACTGGACCAGGGAATTCCCTTAGTTCCCATTTCTCATTCATTAATGAGCCCATAGATCTACAAAGGAACTGAGTGTGTCTCTGAGTCAGTTCGCACTGTGGGAGACGTTTTCCCTTTAAGATATCAACTAGATGGAGGCACAGTGGAGACCCTGCTATTACTGCCACATCTTCAGAAAACGTCTCCCACAGTACGAACTGACTCAGAGACACACTATATAGGGAGCTGTTAACACGGTATTTCACACGTATACAAAAGAAGTCACTAACAGATCGGTTCCAGCTAACAAAGGCAAAGACAGGAGAAAGAGGAGAAGAAATGGAAGACATTTGAAAATGGTTGCATTTGTTTTCTTTCCCTTAGCATCTCTTCCAATGCTAATCAGATGGCGGCCAGCAAAGATGCCAGGGCAGATGTCTACCAACAGAAGGTCGGCACTAACACACCTGTAGTCAAAACCCAATTAGTGGGGACTTCCCTGGTGGCACAGTGGTTGGGAGTCTGCCTGCCAGTGCACAGGACACGGGTTTGAGCCCTGGCCCGGAAAGATCCCACAGGCCGCGGAGCAACTAAGCCTGTGCGCCGCAACTACTGAGCCTGCGCTCCAGAGTCCACGAGCCACAACTACTGAGCCCATGTGCCACAACTCCTGAAGCCTGTGCGCCTAGAGCCCGTGCTCCACAACAAGAGAAGCCACTGCAATGAGAAGCCCGGGCACTGCAATGGAGAGGAGCCCCCGCTCGCTGCAACCAGAGAGAAAGCCTGCGCGCAGCAACAACCGTAGCAGTACAATAAGTGGGCATCTTCATTTTTCTTTGAGAGGTGGGAAGATTAACAAGGGGCTAGAACTGTCATTGGTAAAGGAGCTATAGTGAGTCCTGTTAGTGAAGGGAGGCGATGGACTGTTAATCGATTATTTTCCCAGTTGAGGAGTGGCCTTGGCTCTCTAGTTCCAAACATGGTCAGAGTGGCCTTCTCTGGACATTATTTATTTTCCACATGCACTATTTATCTTCAGTTGGGAACATCACAACCTAGCTGCCAGCAGGGCTATTTTTTATTTTCACAGTCCCTCCTTTGGCCAAGGGCAGACTAGTGCAGCTCGCAGGATGCTAATCTGTGGAGTCCAGATCCACACAAGTCAGGACATTCTGCCCTTGAACAGCTGGATGAGTCATCAAGGGAATAAATCTGGTCGTTCATGGATGCCCCGGGAGACCCCGGGAGTCTAGTCCCATGTGTTTTTGCTGTTTCTGCTTTCTGTCTGCCAGCGTCCTTTGATAGTGCCTGCATTTCAGTTATGCCTTTTCCCTCATCTGTTTTTCTGAACAGAACAGATGCAAATGCTGGGTCTTAGCTTCAGCTACTACCAAGCGCAGATCCCGAGGTGACAGCACGTGTACAGGTAGTTCACTGTGGAAAGTTATCCCTTTTAGCAAGGGTGGCTCATCCACGCTGGGCCCAGCTGAGGGCCTATAGAAGATCCGCCTGAGATCTTCACATTCATCAGATCTTCATCAGACCCAGAAGAGGCAATTCTTGACCCACCGGTCCATCCTCATAGCCAAGGGTCACCCCTGAGTCCCTCACCCTTCCAGGTATGTGAATTTGCCAGATTAACTGAGCGGCCCCCATAGGTGTCCCCTGGCTGGCAGACGTGAAACATTTCTTGGATATGTGAGAGATGAATAGACAAGTGAAAAAAATGTTCTGGCATTTTGCCGCTGAGAGTTTTCAGTGATTTCTTTTTTGGGGGGGGCTACACCGTGCGGCATGTGGGATCTTAGTTCCCCAACCAGGGATCACACCCGCGCCCCCTGCATCCCTGCATTGGAAGCGCGGAGTCTTAACCACTGGACCGCCAGGGAAGTCCCCTTCAGCGATTTCTATGACCACCATGTTAGCAGGATCAAGTCCCAAACTTCTACGAGTCATTAGCCAGAGTTCTGCCTGCCTCTCCCGGGCCACAGAACCTGAACGGTTGTTTCTGTCCTTGTGGGTGAAAGCCCTCAGCACATGCATCTCCCCACAGACCAGACCTCTCTGGGCCCAGTAACGAGAAGACGGACAAAAGAGAGAAGGCAGACAGACTAGCTTTATCCTGTTCCTGTGCCATTAAACTGGCCACACACCTCCTGAGGACAACGTACCTCTAATTTTAGCAGTGTAACTCTGGACAGTAAAGTTTAAGCCTTCAGCAGGTTAAGAAAGACTTGCCAGAACTGAAAAGGAACCCAAAATGTAATGACTGAGATGGGTAATGTACATAAATAGCTGGACCCGTTTGTCTCTTGTTCAAAATCCTATCCTATTTGCGAGCAATTTTCTTCTACTTCAAACCCTCTCATTATATACCCTTTCATTCAAAATGTTAATTCTCCCTCCTCGTGTAATTTAACCATCCACTAATCATTTCTGGGATGGAAACACATATTCCTAAGTGAAACTCTTTTGAAGAGCTGAATTAAGCAGACAGTGGGTTTGTTTCTCTCATTTCTTGTCTGATGGTTAACAGAATTGCCAATGAAGAACTTTTTCAAAGTCTTAAACATGATCCATGACAATGCTTTTGTGCAAACTAAACTTGGGGAGGCCAGAGAGACGTTTGTATCTCAGTAATTAAAGTGAAAAAAAGACAAAAATATTAAAAATATGTTGCCCCAAAATGATATTTACAAAAATGACTTGAGAGTCTATAAAAACACAGAGCAACTCTCTTCTCAAATAAAAGGAAAAGTACAGAGATATGGATTCTAACCTTGGGTGTTCTGGTTACTAGCTGAGTGACCTTGGGCACATGTCTGCATTTTCCACCAAATTTGTGAGTCCATTTATAACAAAAATGATAGAAATTGGATAAGAAGTTTCACGTAAAGGAAGAATATCAATGTGATGGGACAGGGAAGAAGTCAGATACTCTCTCTGGTTCATTTCTCTACCATCCCTTCTATCTAGCCTTCCCTGCTGCTCAAGGGACTATCTAATCAGAGTAATTCACAATCTCCTTAGCAGAACAGCCCTCTCTAGGGTGTCAGCAGTGAGCAAGGCCAGCTAAGGCTTTCCTGTGTTTGAAGTTGAGAGATAAACTAGCAACTGGCTCCAAATTCTATCTCACTTATAAATTTAAAATGGAATCTGCTTAGGGTCAATGGCTCCTACTAAATCCAACGTCATCCTTTATCGCTCTTGAGAAAAAACGTTAAAGATCTGAGCATTGTGAGACCCTCCACTCCCTCCTGTCCTCATGAAATAAAAAATTTCTCAGGTCATCGAATGCATGGTGTGGTAAACCACATGAGGGCCCAGTTTCTCACCCCTCCCCATGTCCACACCCTTTGCCATGTAATTTGGTAGCGCCTTCCTGCTGAAGTACTCAGCCAGGTGCAGAGCCTGGATTTGTAGGGCCCAGTGCAAAATGAAAATGTGGGACAGCCTTATTCAAAAAGCAGCAAATGAGTGCTGTTAGAGCTACTAAAATATACAGCTTTTCCTTTCTTCCACAGCCTCTCTCTCTCTCAACATGTAATGGTGTGTTATTTTCTTTTTATTTGTTGTTAGGGTGTTTTTTATTTGCTATTTACTGTCATTCTAAGTTTAAAAAAATTTTTTTAATTAGCATAAACTTTGCAATTCATCTTTATATTTTTGAAGAAGTGACACCTAGGGCTGGGACATCCATGCAAAGTGTACAAGGCAGGGACCCCGTGCAAAGATAAATATGCAGTGTCTGCCGTGGGCTGAGGATTCCTCGAGTGTGGAGACATATTTTTCTTTGAATCCCCAGTGCTGGGCGTGGTCCCGGGTACACAATAAGCAATAAATACATATTTAAGGGAGAAAGGGAGGGAGGAAGAAAATGAACTTGAAAATCAGTTTTGCTTGTGAGAACGTGGAGAAATTCGCACTCTGACACATCGCCAGTGAGAGAGGAAGATGGTGCATCCACTCTGGAAAACAGTCTGGCAGGGCCTCAAAAACTTCAACAGAGAGCTCCCACATGAGCCAGCAATGCCCCTCCTAGGTATAGTCCCAAGACAAATAAAAACATACGTTCACACAAAAACTTGTACATGAATGTTCAGAGCAGCATTATTCATAATAACCCCAAAGTGAAAACAACTCAAATGTCCATCAACTGGTGAATGGATAAACAAAATGTGGTCTCTCTATACAATGGAATATTATCCTTCCATAAAAAAAAGAATGAGGTACTGATTCACGCTACAACAGGGATGACCCTTGAAAATACTGTGCTAAGTAAAAGAAGACGGTCACAAAGGACCACATATTGTATGATTTCATTTGTATGAAGTGTTCAGAATAGGCAAGTCTGCAGAGACAGAAAGCAGACTGGCAGAGCGGGGAATGCGGAGTCACTGGTAATCGGTAGAGAGTTCCTCTTTAGGGTAATGACAACGTTTTGGAATTAGATTGCGATGACAGTTGCGCAACTTTGTGAATATAGTAAAAACCACTGAATTTTATGAATTTCATGGTATGTGAATTAAACCTCAATTTAAACCAAAAAAAACCAGTTCTGCTTGGGTCCATTTCTTACTAGTGTGTGACCTCTGAAAAGTTATGTAACCTCTGTGAACTTCAGTCTCCCCAACTATAAAGTGGGAGACAATAATACTTCTGTAGAATTGTTTGTGAGGACCGGGTTGGATATTAAATGTAAAGCAGTGGCACCATGCAGTCTTCAAGCCTCTGCTCTTACCTGCTGCCCTCAGTGTCAGGGAGGGTCTCTGGCAGGATTCAGGGCAAAACTGACCCAATGGGGTCCCTCACTCACCCTCTACCCGCAGGCAGTAGAATGTAGAACATCTGGTGAGGGAGGGGAGGGATCAGAGTTCTCTCTCTCCTTTCTCTGTAAGTGGATTCTCTCCCCATCTCCCCTTGGGATGGTCAGATGGAGTGGATGAAGTTTCTTCTTGGGAGGGGCTCTGTGCCTTGGAGGGACCAGATGAGACCAAGGAACAAGGGAGCTAGGTCACTGCCTCCCTGAGCTTGGCTGGCCTCTAGGCTGTAAGGGGCAGAGTAACAGGGCTTCTCGGGGTTTCTGCTTGGTCCAGCCGCCCTCAGCATGTTAGTGTGGAAGAAAGTGTGAACAGTGTACATGATTTCTTACTGGACCCAGATGCTCAGCAGGAATACAGTTTCAGGGAGGAGAAGGGAGTCCCAGTGTCTGGCACAGCCAGGGCTAAACAAACCCATGTGGCACTCCAGGCAGCAAAAGAATGCCCTTGGGGCTTCCCTGGTGGCGCAGTGGTTAAGAATCTGCCTGCCAATGCAGGGGACACGGGTTCGAGCCCTGGTCCAGGAAGATCCCACATGCTGCGGAGCAACTAAGCCCGTGCACCACAACTACTGAGCCTGCACTCTAGAGCCCGCGAGCCACAACTACTGAGCCCACGAGCCACAACTACTGAAACCTGTGTGCCTAGAGCCCGTGCTCCGCCACAAGAGAAGCCACCACAATGAGAAGCCTGCGCACCGCAATGAAGAGTAGCCCCTGCTCGCCGCAACTAGAGAAAGCCCGCACGCAGCAACGAAGACCCAACGCAGCCAAAAATAAAAATTAATTAATTAATTAAAAAAAAAAAAGAATGCTTTTGAACAGTATTTGCTCAAAATTATTTTGTGGGTGGTAGTGATAAGGAGTGTTTTTGTATTTCCACCAGAGGGCGCTGTCTGCCTCCTTGATGGCCACTCCAATGTTCTATAATTAAGTGGAGTTAAGTGGTACCATATGAACAATTTATTAAAGTTTTAACACCATGAAAGTGACTCCTAAGTCTACACTTTGAATCCTAAACTTTCCTCCAAACACTGGCCCTACATTTTTAGTTTTATGTTTCCTATTTCCGCCTGGACGTTCTGTTGACCCACGGAACTCACTATGCCCCAAACTGAGTTCATCATCTTTCTCCCCAGCTGAGTTCTTACCTCTTTGTGGACCTAGGACAGCCAATTCCATTCTGCAGAACTTGAACTGCAAAAGGGACCCCAGCTGAAACCCAGTCACACTCTGCTTGCCAAGCCAGGCCCTCAGGAGAAAGCAGCATCTTTTTCTACTGTGCACAAAGGCGCCAAAATGGCCCGCAGCAGTCCAGGGCACCACGCTCATCTCACATACTCAACTTCGTCATTTGCACTAGGTGCTTTTCCCTACTCCATGTCCGCCACCATCCCTGAATGTCAAAATCATATCTTTTTTCCTGAAGACCCATCACAAATGTTGCCACTGCCATAAAACCTCTGAACTGCTTCCTCTCCTGCACTCCCACCAACTTTTAAGTCAGCTCTTCTCCAGCTAAATTTTCAAAGCATCTTATTATACTTACTGTGGCATTTACCCCTTTCTGCCTGGTACTCAGCTATTTTTTTGTGGTAAAAAACATAACATTAAATTTACCATCCTAATCGTTTTAAGTGTACAGTTCAGCAGTGTTAAGTATATTCACATTGTTGTGCAACAGATCTCTAGAATTTTTTCATCTTGCAAAACTGAAACTTTATGGGAAAGCAAACTGGTGCAGCCACTATGGAAAACAGTACGGGGGTTCCTTAAACAACTAAAAATAGAGTTGCCATATGATCCAGCAATCCCACTCCTGGGCATATATCCAGAGAAAATTCTAATTCAAAAAGGTACATGCACCTCAATGTTCACAGCAGCACTATTTACAATAGCCAGGACATGGAAGCAACTTAAGTGTCCACTGACAGAGGAATGGATAAAGAAGATGTGGCACATATACACAATGGAATACTACTCAGACATAAAAAAGAATGAAATAATGCCATTTGCACCAACATGGATGGACCTCGAAATTATCATACTAAGTGAAGTCAGTCAGACAGAGAAAGACAACTATCATATGATATCACTTATATGTGGGACCTAAAATAGGATACAAATGAACTTATTTACAAAATAGAAACAGACTCACAGGCATAGAAAACAAACTTATGGTTACTAAAGGGGAAAGTAGGGGAGGAATAAATTAGGAGCTTGGGATTCGCAGGTACAAACTACTCTGTATAAAACAGATAAACAACAAAATCCTACTGTATCGCATAGGGAACTATATTCAATATCCTATAATAAACCATAATGGAAAAGAATATGAAAAAGAATATATGTATGTGTGTATAAATGAATCACTTTGCTGCACACCAGAAACTAACACAACATTGTAAATAAACTATACTTCAACTTAAAAAAAACTAAAAAAATTAAAACTGAAACTTTATATGCATTAAACACCAACTCCTCCAGTCCTTGGTAATCACATTTCTACCTTCTGTTTCTATGATTTTGACTACTTTAGATACTTCATATACATGGAATCATACAATATGTGTCCACTTGTGACTGGCTTCTTTTGCTTAGTACAATGTCCTCGAGGTGTATCCATGTTATAGCAAGTGACAGGACTTCCTTCTTCTTTAAGGCTGCATCATACATGTGTGTGTATATATATATATATACACACACACACACATATATATGTATATATACACCACATTTTCTTTATCCATTTATGTTAGTGAACATTGGGGTGGATTGTTTCCACCTCTTTGCTACTGTGAATAATGCTATGATGAACATGGGTGTGCAACTATCTCTGCAAGATCCTGCTTTGAATCTTTTTGGATATGTACCAAAAAGTGGGGTTGCTGGGTCACATGGTAGTTTTTATTTTTATTTTTTTCAGGATCCTTATTATTTTCCATAACAGCTGCACCATTTTACATTCCCATCAACAGTGCACAAAGGTGCCAACTCTCTGCATCCTCATCGACACATGTTCTTTTCTGTTCTTTTGATAATGGTGCTTTGCTTTTTTCTTTTTTTGGGGGGGTACGCGGGCCTCTCACTGTTGTGGCCTCTCCCGCCGCGGAGCACAGGCTCCGGACGCACAGGCTCAGCGGCCATGGCTCACGGGCCCAGCCGCTCCGTGGCGTGTGGGATCTTCCCGGACCGGGGCACGAACCCGTGTCCCCTGAATCGGCAGGCGGACTCTCAACCACTGCGCCACCAGGGAAGCCCCTATGCTTTGCTATTTTAGTACATGTTGCTGTATTAGTTTCCTACACCTGCTGTGACAAATAACCACAAACTGAGTGGCTTAAAACGACAGAAACTTATTCTCTCATAGTTCTGGAGGTCAGAAATCCAAAATCAAGGTATCGGCAGGGCTGGTTCCGTCTAAAGGCTCTGAGGGAGGAGCCATCCCCTGCCTCTCTTCTAGCCTCTGGTGGCTGCCGGCGACCCTTGGCATTCCTTGCGTTGTGGGAGCATGAGTGTAATCTCTCTCTCCCTCCATCTTCACACGGCCATCTTTTCTGTGTCTTTTCCTTCTCTGTCTCTTTTAAGGACACTGTCATTGAATAAAGGGCCTACCCGATGGGGTCGGGGAACACAAATCAACCCACTACAGCTGTCACTACTAGACTAAGCTCCTTGCGATCAGGATCTATGTCTTGTTCATATTTGTTTACGCCCAAGTGCCTAGTACAGTGCCTTAAACATAGAAAGGGCTCAGGAATTCCCTGGCGTTCCAGTGGTTAAGACTCAGCGCTTTCTCTGCTGGGACCCAGGTTCAATCCCTGGTTGGGGAACTAAGATCCCACAAGCCGCACGGTGCAGCAAAAAAACAAACAAACATAGAAAGGGTTCTATATGCCTACTGAGTTAATAGGTGGATGGACTGATGGTTGGTCAGATGATGGATATTGTCTAACCTGTTGGATGGACACCTGATGCAGTCAGAATTGGGAAGTGTGCATTATGGATTCACATCCCCCATAGAAAGTTCATAATTGCTCCAGGAAGGACTTTAAAATACAGTGCACAGAACTCAATGAAAAACAACTCATGGCTTCACAGCCACGTAGCTTACATAAACTTCTCCCAGTCCTTGCAAATAGATCCCAGATGAAGGCTGTCTGGCCTTGGGAGATTAAGGTAAACTTGGCTGAGACACCAAGTTGCACAATGAGAGTCCCTCCCCACAGTTTCTGCAGATTCTCAGCTCTCTACTTCATGGTCCTGATTTGTTGTTCCTGTGTGTGTTCTTGATTCCTTTCCTTGCCAAAGGTCAGACCCTTTACCAGATGTTACACAGGATTCCCAACTCGCCTCCCACCACAAGCATTTCCTAAGTTTAGAACTTCACAAAGATTCGGGGGGGTACACAGTACATTCCCCCAGCCTTCAGCCATTGCCTCACTCCACTTTCTCCGCATTTCACTTTTCCCTTTCCGCTCCCTCTCTGGTTCAAAACACAAATTCCTTTCCTTGTCTTATCCCAGGCCATTCTATAGTTCTGTTCACACTTCTGGCCCTTTTGCCATCTCAGCCTCTACTGTAAACAGGCTTATGTTTAAAATTTAAGGGAGGTAGGCAGGCAAGAGAAGAGAAAAGAGAAGGAGAAAGAGAGGGGCAGGAGAGTGAGAAGAAAAAAAGAAAGAAAGAGAGAGAGAGAGAAAGGAAGGAAGGAAGGGAGGGAGGGAGGGAGGGAGGGAGGAAGGGAGAGAGAAAGCAAGAAAGAAAGAGTGCTTCCCTGGTGGTGCAGTGGTTGAGAGTCCGCCTGCCGATGCAGGGGACACGGGTTCGTGCCCCGGTCCGGGAAGATCCCACATGCCGTGGAGCAGCTGGGCCCGTGAGCCATGGCTGCTGAGCCTGCGTGTCCAGAGCCTGTGCTCCGCAACGGGAGAGGCCACAACAGTGAGAGGCCTGCGTAACGCAAAAAAAAAAAAAAGGAAGAAAGGAGGGAGGGAAGGGAAGGAGGGAGGAAAGAAGGAAGGGAAGAAAGAGAAGAAAGAAAGAAAGGGGAAAAAGAAAAGAAGAAAAGAAAAAGGAAGAAAGCACTGCGACCTTCTAAGAGTTCTCATACCAGCTATTAAAATAATATTATTTTCTCTTCTTGTATTTTATAAATATTAATAATAACTTAATGTGGGAAGTTCTCTGAGTAGGGAGAGAAACTGAACAACATCCTCTGGTCCATTTGCTGTAGACTTCCCCCAAATCTTGGCCTTCTTACCAGAGTGAAGCAATCCTCTTCTCAAGTTTACATTTAATTATAATTGCAACCGTCATGATGATTAAACCTCTCCCTTTGTCATTGTCTTTTCTTGGCATCATTTCTTTGGCTCAGCTTGCATGCTATAGACCTCAGATGAATCACAGAGAATCTGTGTTCTTAACTGTGGCGAAACCATAGGCAGCATTTTGTTTATTCCCAGAATCAGTTCCAAAACAGCTGTTTAATGTTCATCCTTGGTTTTTGTCATCTTACTTCAGGGAATTGTAACAGCAGCATCTTCTGTTTTTAATTCCTCTGAAGAAAAAAAAAAAAAAAAAAAGAACTCCCTGAGTTGGTGTGCTGTGTGTAGGTGCTAGTTAATGACTTATTTCCTCTCATTTCCTTAATCAGGAAATTTCATAGTTTGGCAGCGGCAGTGTTCCCATGAACGTGGCTTTGACCTGAACCAAGCTGTGTGAAATACTCGACCATGAAAACAGCTTGCTCTGCAAGGCTCTGACTGTTCCAAACTGAGGCCGACCAGAAGCTTCCATTTGACACAGTGGTGAGGAAAGCTCGTCAATTTTTCATGGGTAGTGATGGTTCCATCTCTAATAGAATCAATCAGCTGAAAAGTAATACATTAAGTCGTCCATCAGCTGGTACTTTGCACACAAACTGACTGGTGGGTTTTACTTTAGGGACATTTCCTTCTGAAAACAGGCCGCTGAATGATGGATACACAATATCTTGTGGTATGAAAAAGCACTCAGGAAAATCAAGACGAATTATGCCTTATCTGGGTGCAAGATATTGCTTAGTTTAGAATCATTGCTTACCAAAATGGTCATTTTTAAATGTCATCAGCCATGTTTAAATTGCTTTTTACTAATGGTTCTTCACCCTGTTGCTGAGGACAGCTTTCCAAAAAAATACTGGTAACTGACCCTACCCCCAAAGACTGTAATTCATTGATCTCGAGTGAAACCTAGGCACTGGTCTTTTTAAAGCACTCTCCAGGGTGTGGAGAAAAGGGAACCCTCCTACACTGTTGGTGGGAATGTAAATTGGTACAGGCACTATGGAGAACAGTATGGAGGTTCCTTAGAACAGTAAAAATAGAGTTACCATATGATCCAGTAATCCCACTCCTGGGCATATATCTGAAGAAAACCATAATCTGAAAAGATACATGCACCACAATGTTTACTGCAGCACTATTTACGATAGCCAGGACATGGAAGCAACCTAAATGTCCATCGACAGAGGAATGGATAAAGAAGATGTGGTACATATACACAATGGAATATTACTCGGCCATAAAAAAGAATGAAATAATGCCATTTGCAGCAACATGTGTGGACCTAGAGATTATCATACTAAGTGAAGTAAGTCAGACAGAGAAAGACAAATATTATATGATCAATCACTCGTATGTGGAATCTAATTTTTAAAAATGGTACAAATGAATTTATTCACGAAACAGAAACAGACTTACAGACTTGGAAAACAAACTTATGGTTACCAAGGGGGAAAGGTGGTGGGGAGGGATAAATCAGGAGCTTGGGATGAACACACACACACAGATAACCAACAAGGACCTACTGTATAGCACAGGGAACTCTACTCAATATTCTGTGATAACCTAAGTAAGAAAAGAATCTAAAAGAGAATGAATATATGTATACGTGTAACTGAATCACTTTGCTGTACACCTGAAACTAACACAACACTGCAAATCAACTATACTCCAATAAAAGCAAAATCAAAATAAATAAATAGGGGCTTCCCTGGTGGCGCAGTGGTTGAGAGTCCGCCTGCCGATGCAGGGGACACGGGTTCGTGCCCCGGTCCGGGAGGATCCCACATGCCGTGGAGCAGCTGGGCCCGTGAGCCATGGCCACTGAGCCGGCACGTCCGGAGACTGTGCTCCGCAACGGGAGAGGCCACAGCAGTGAGAGGCCCGCGTACCGTGAAAAAAATAAAAATAAAAATAAATAAATAAATAAATAAATAAATAAATAAATAAATAAATAAAGTGCTCTCCAGGAGATTCTAACATGCAGCTGATTGGAGCCACTGCTTTCTGCAAATCACAACTGCAAACAACCTGTATGTTGTGTAATTGTGATCGTGCACTTTGCAATAAGTCAGCTTGGGGGCCTCCCTGGTGGCGCAGTGGTTGAGAGTCCGCCTGCTGATGCAGGGGACACGGGTTCGTGCCCTGGTCCGGGAAGATCCCACATGCCGCGGAGCGGCTGGGCCCGTGAGCCATGGCCGCTGAGCCTGCGCATCTGGAGCCTGTGCTCCGCAACGGGAGAGGCCACAACAGTGAGAGGCCCGGGTACCACAAAAAGAAAAAAAAAAAAAAGTCAGCTTGGTATGTAATGACCTGTCTTTGAAGTAGAATTTGTTCTCCTTCAATCAGAGATAAATTAGCCTGTGACAAGTAATCTTTGGCAAACCTCACACTCACTTCTGTTCTTTCTCTCTCTCCTCTGTCCTCTCTCCTCTTCTCTCTCTCTCTCTCTCTCTCCTTTTCAGCCTAATTTTCATTCCACACCATCTTCCAGAGACCAAACACCTCTGAGGCCAGTTCAGATCACCAAAATGTGAGCCCTACAAGGAAACTCAATATCCCAATAGGCCAAACTGGTCTTTGTCCAGTATCTTCCATTTCAGGAAGTGGCCCCCAAACCCACCCTTTTATTAAGCCAATAATTTGGACTCAACCTTGATCCTTTCCTTTCCCTCATCCTTCACATCTAATCCCATGCACCCCCTCACATTCAATCACCTCAACCTCCAAACATAACTCACATTCACCCACTTCTCACCACCTCCGGGGCCACCTGCCTGCTCCGACTATTAACATGTCCTACCCTGACTGCACATGCCTCCTGCCTCCTTCTGCTTTCACCCCATTCAAGCCACTCTGAGCCCAGCAGCCAGAAAAATCTTTCATGTGGCGATGTATACGCTACTTTCCTGCTGAGAGCCTTTCAATAGTCGCTCATTTCAGGTGGAGGAAAATCCAAACTCCTCACCTTGGCCTCCAGGATCTGGCTGCTGCTGCTGTGTCTCACCCAGACTTGTGCCCCTCCCCCTCCCCCTTTCCCTCCCCCTCCCCCCAACTCCCTCAGCAGGATCCACTCACACTGGTTTCTGCCTATTCCTGGAGCAAAACAGGTGCTGCCTTTGGTGACTTGCCTGGCTGGCTCCCTTACCCTGCTTGTCTCCTTTTAAGCGTCCCTCTTCAAAAAGGCCCTCCTTGACGACTTCAACTCTGTCACAGCGCTCTATTTCTTTCCTTTCTAGTAAGTATTTAATTTACCTGTTTTCTGTCTCCCCCTATTGGAATTGAAGCTTCATGGGGAAAAGGCCTTTCTCTTATTCACAGCTGTGTCCCCAGCACCTAACAGTACACCTGGCACGTAGTAGGATCGCATCAACTCTTTGTGGAATCAATGAATGAATAACTGGGAAGAGGAGCAGGAGGAATAACTGGATAACCTGAGGCCACGCACCTCTGCGTAATTAAGGGTTGACTGCAGCTTCTGAGAAAAGGAAAGTCAGCTTTTACTTAACGTGCCCACTATGGCCGTTAGCTGTTGTTGACACATTTATCACCCAAGTCATTCTCATAACGTGCATCAAGGAGGGCTCTGGTTACAAGCACAGAAACCAACCAAAGCCGACTGAACCAAAACAAGAATCCACTATAAGGCCGCTGGCCTGCCTCATGGAACCCAAGTGGAGATTAGAAAGGGACTAAAATCAAGGAACTCAAATTCTTGGAAAGCTGGGGCTCGATCTCTCTCTCCCCACCCCCCAGCCCTGTTTTTCTCTGCACAACTATTTCTTTCTTCTTTCTCTGCAGATCAACTTTCTGCACACTTGCTGCTCACAGTTCCTGAGCTTTTACATCTCTGCTGTCCTAGAACCCAGATGGAACTCAAGTCTCACAGAACTGAACCTCCAAATTTCCTGAGAAAGACATTCTGATTGCCCTAGGTAAGGTGCTTAACCTCGGACAATAACATGCAGCCAATGACGCGGGAAGACATGAACAAACACTCCCTCCAAGGGGATCACGTTGAAGAATGGGAGCAAGGGTAAGGGAATTTGGACGGACAATTCCTGACGACCTGAGGAATCACTGGGTTTTGGCTAGGTAGACACCTCAAAATATATCCACTAGAAGATTCAAGTTAGCTGCTGGGACATGCTCGTCCTCACCCCCTCCTGGCTGTCTCTTCTGTTTGCTCTCTATGACTAGTTTACCTCTTGAGGATCCAGGCTTTGGGCTGACTTTTGTAGTTCCTGGAGGCTTCCAGGTGTTGAATTGGGCCTGTATGGGAGAGAAAGAAGAGAAAAAGAGAATTAACTTTACGCCATAGAAAGAGGAGAATTAGATCAAGGAAAGAATAAGTATATTTTACACATCTAAGAGGAGAATTGCATTAAGAAAAGAATAAGTACATATTAAGCGTGAAAGCTTGATGGATTATTTTAAGTTGTTGCCTTTGAGTCATTTTTTTCAAACCAAGTGACTCAGCCACCAAGAGATTCTTTTGTTATATGATCAATCTTACTTTACTGCTAATAGTGCAAGTTCAAATGATGACGTATTCCTGATTAAATGCTGCACTGATGAAGCAGCCTGTTTCTCTGTCCCTTATGAAGCATCATCTTCCAACACTGATGACTGAGTCTATAAAAACAGATCCATCAATACATTTGAATAAAAAATAAGTGGTTGAATTTGGGTGTAGGATTTTAAGTTTTTAAGGAACAATGTCACACAAGATAGAACAACAGACATATTTAGGGAAAAGGCTTCCTCAAAGGCCATATGGTATACTGGTCAATATTCTAGCTTTGTGGCCTAGTGATTCAAACCCTGGTTTCTGCCTCTTTACTAGCTGTGTGATCGTCAACAAAATATTTAATTTCTTATCATAAAATAGGAGTAGTGATAGCATTTGGGTGAGGTTTACTTGAAATAATGGATTGTATCCGTTAGGGATTTTGCTAGACTGCAAACAACAGAATCCCTGACTAAACAGTAGCTTCAACAAACCAGGGGATTAGTTTTTCTCACTCACCAAGAAACCCAGAGGTAGGTAGTCACTCACCGGCCTTGGTTAAAGGGGCTCAAAGATTTCAGACCCGAGGTCTTTGCAGTTCCCATGACCTTTCTCTCATGGTCCCAAGATGGCTGCTGCAGTCTCAGCCCTCAGGTCCATATTCCTAATAGCAGAAAGGAGGGAGGGGTGATGATTGAATCAAGAGAGCAAAAACTTTCCCAGATGTTGAAGTCAGGGCAGGCTAAGAGCTGTAACAAACAAGCCCCACTCATCAGCAGGTTAGCACAATAGTTAACTTCTCCCTCTTGCCAGGGTCAACTGATAGCAGAGGGTAAGGGTTGTGGGGACAGGGTGGGGTGCAAGGGCTTCCAGGCTTAAACTGGGCATGAATATCCCACCAGCAGGCAAGGGAAAAGAGAATATGGGGAATTATGTAGGAAGGTTTATGGAGCAGGTTGAGAATTGAGGGACTATATTTTTATTCACATTTTATTGGCCAGAATTCAGTCAAGTGGGTCCACATAGATGTAAGGCGAGCAAGAAAATATAGTCCCTGAATGGACAGTTCCTCCCAGCAACACCTCTATGTCATGGAAAGGGAGCATGAATCTTTGGGGATACAGCTGTCTCTGTCACATTGGAGATCCATAGCAACTTCTACAGAAATTTTATCGTGTACAACCATGGCAACTGATCATCCCTGCCTGCAGTAAAGGCTGGGAAATGTCATTTTCAGCCGATATCATTGCAACCCTGGGTAGATTAGGTTTCTTTTAGTGAGGAAGAAGATACTGTGTAGGCAGCTAGCAGTGTCTGCCACATGAGAGCACAGTGCCTGGTCCTTAGTAAATACTCAGTAAATGTGAGCCGTTGTCACTGCTGTGATAGCTTTCTTAGGGAAAGATATCCTATTTGACATAGCTGTGTCTCCTGCTGGAAGTTACTTACTCAGCATCCTGGTTAATTGATTGCTGAGCCTGGAATGAGAAGACTTGGGTTTAAATCCTGGTTTGGTCCCTTCCCATCTTCTCTGAGCCTCAGTTTCTTTATCCAAAAAATGGGAAGGGTTCAACCTGCCTCACAAGTTTGTTGTGTGGATTAACTGAGACAATGAGCCCACGTGGGCTGAAAGCGTTATTTTATACATATTACATACACGATACTAAAACTGAAAGTCAAGTGGAAGAAACCCACAGGCCCATTGCATTGCTTTCCTAGGGCTGCTGTGACGAATACCACAAACTGTGCGGCCTAAAACACAAGGATACAGTTTCTCCCGGTTCTAGAAGTCTGAAGTCGAGGTGTTGGCGGGGCCAGGCTCCCTCTGAAGTCTCCAGGGAAGAATTGTTCCTTGCCTCCTCCAACTTCTGGGGGTGGCTGGCAAGCCTCGGCATTCCTTGGCTTTCAGCTGCATCACTCCAATCTCTGCCTCTGTCATTACATGGCCTTCCCCCAGCGTTCTCTGCGTCTCTTCTCTTATAAGGACACCGTTTAAGGACCCACCTACTCCAACACAGCCCCATCTTAACCAATTATACCTGCCACGATCCTATTTCCAAGTAAGGTCACATTCTGAGGTACTGGGGGCTAGGACTTCAACATATCTTTTTGGTGGGGAACACAATTCAACTCACAATATTCACCAAATGATGAATGGATAAATAAAATGTGATATAACCATATTATGGAATATTATTCAGCAATAAAAAGGGATGAACTACTGACACATGCTACAACATGGATGAACCTCAAAACATTCCGCTAAGTGAAAGAAGCCAGATGTAAGAAGTCACATATTGTATCATTCCATTTAGACGAAATGTCCAGAATAGGTAAATCTATAGAGACAGAAAGTAGATTAGTGATTGCTTAGAACTGTGGGAGGGGGGACTGGGGAATTACTGCCAATGGGTACGGGGTTCCTTTTCGGGGGGAGGGGGACAAAAATGTTCTCAAATTGACTGTGGTGAGAGTTGTGCAAAGAAAATGAGCAAATGCAGCCATCAAAAAGAGTGAAATAATGCCATTTGCAGCAACATGGATGGACCTAGAGATTATCATACTAAGTGAAGTAAGTCAGACAAGTACCATATGATATCTCTTATATGTGGAATCTAAAATATGACACAGATCAACATATCTACAAAACAAAAACAGACTCACAGATGCAGGGAACAGACTTGTGGTTGCCAAGGAGGAGCAGGGGTAGGGAGGGAAGGAATGGGAGTTTGGGATTAGCAGAGGCAAACTATTATATATAGGATGGATAAACAACAAGGTCCTACTGTACAGCACAGGGAACTATATTCAGTATCCTATGACAAACCATAATGGAAAAGAATATGAAAAAGAATATGTGTGTGTATATATATATGTATGTATGTATAACTGAGTCACTTTGCTGTACAGAAGAAATTAACACAACCTTGTAAAGCAACTATACTTCAATAAAATTTACAAAAAAAAAAAAAGGAAAATGAGCAAATGAAACTCTGCCATTCTAAATAAGTTTAGGCCTCTAACCTTCAACAAATTACATTTCCAGGGTCCTGAAAGAACCTGTGCATGTCATCCTATAAATGCTGCTAGAAAGCTTAAAGGAATCCTTTGCTGGGAAAGAAGAAAATAAGACTTTCAGGGCCTCCCTCCAGCACCGTCCCTCAAATTCTCCACGGGAGGAGGAGATGTAGCTGACCAAGGGGACCGGGGAGCACTGGCAGTCACTGGTGTCGAAGTGCCTGCTCTTTGCCCAGCATCTGGAAGCCCCCTCATTCGGAATGCAGTGACTTCCTCAGTATACAGCCAGGACATCACCCTGTATCTCGGCTTAGCTCAATTTTGAGCCCCCTGTCATCATTGGCTGGAGTAACCCCACCGTTTTCTCTTCCCTTTCCTTAAGCCTAAATTTGCATGTAAGCGTTCTCTTTGCAGGTCAACTTTGGCAAGCCATTCGAGGCCCTGTTGTAAAACTTTCCATGAAATCATCCCTACGATGTCACAACAGGATACAAAAACTTGGGACGTATATTATCTCCAGACTGTTATTTAAACTTACATTTTTATCTCTATGTCCCACAGAATCTAAATAATCCAACTCCACTTCATGCTGCAAAGAACAGGGGGCAGAAGCTTGTTTTTACAGAGAGAGAAAAGGCAACTGAGAGCTGCTATTCTGATCTTGCATTCTGCCACACGCCTGGTCCAGGGCTGGGGCCTGTGTGTGACCCAAAGAGGAATAAGACCCAGAATCTGCTCTCAGGAATCTTTGAATCTTGTTGATGACAGTGTGAGTGGTGAGTGAAGCAGGAAGAACTCGTGCACCTAAGATCTGTGACTTCAACTGCCTCCCAAACTCCCCCCTGTTCCCTATGTCCCTCTCTGGGTCTTTAATGATTTCGCCACTTTCTCTCTGTACATTGTTCCAAAGAAAGTGTCTCTGGCTATCTTTTCTTCTTTCTCCATCTTTCAATAATACTTCTTTTTGAGGTGACTCTTTCTGACCCCCACCTCAGCCCCCAAATCACCAGGCCATTTCTTCTGTTTCCAGCTGCCCCGGGGTTAAATACAAATGTCTGTTACATTAACAGGAAGAAAATAGAACTGAAAGAAAGTTTGCCTAATTTGTAAAAGAAAAATGAGTTTCGATCCCCGTAGCTTATGTATTATTCTTGTAAGGACAGGGTTTACATCGATCATCTTTTCCATGGCAGTCAAGTGTGGAACGTGGTGAAGTTAGAAATGTAATTGTGTAGACGTAAAAAATTGCATCTCTATAACCATCATTGGGACACTTTTCTCAAGATGCTATTTCGGTGTCCTTCAGAGCAATAACGCTATCAATTGAGAATGTAAGAGAAGCAACTTAAATGTTATGGCTCGTTTACTTCTGGGAAGGCTAATGTGCTCCAGAGCAAGACTATTGCTCATGACAGAAGGTACTCGCAGAGAGGCTGGAAACGCTTCAAGACCATTAAAATAAAATGCCAGTCATTCCTGCTGTTCAAATATTCTTCAACTTCTACTTTAAGGCACCAACACGTACGAGTGTAATTGTGTTATTCTCTCTGATAGCTGGAATCTATCTAAGCCAAATGCTTAGGACTTATGGACTACTGGGGCTACCAGAAGACAAATGAGGTGCATACAATGTGTCTTTTTTGTGCTGGCATGTTCAACATTTGAGCCCCGTTACCGTTTGTGTTGAAATGTATTCAAAAATGAAAGTGCCTGAAGTGTCTTTCCTCAGCTGAATTGAGGAAGAGGTTGGGGAAATGCATAAACCACCTCGAGATCTCAACTCAGAAATCTGAGAGAGAGAAAGCGTCACACACCTGTGCTCAGAATTACTTCCCACACTAAAATTTCTCTAGAGTTAATGGTCCATTTGTGAATCAGGAAGTTGTCATCTTGATAAAGCTGTCCTCCCCACCCGACCCTCCCACAGCCCGGTAACTCAAAATTCTCTCCCTGATGAGCAAGTGGACCACAGTTTGAAAAAGGCACGTTGGATCAGAAAAGGGCAATTTTAAAAGCCAGTGCTGTGAAAGGTGATGCTTCCCCACCGCACGGGGAAATTATTTCTGTTCAATGCCTGCCTTAGGAGGGGAACACTTAAGGTTCAGGGACCCCATTGGCACATCATGACTTTGCCTGGGACACCGTGCCAATTCAAACTGTCACAGAGTACGGGGAGGGAAAAAAAAGCCTAAATCAGTTTCTATTCTTTAACAGAAAGCAATACTGTAGTTTAAATTAGCAAGGCGCTGCTGAACCACTATTTAAAATGCTTTTGCACTGACATCCCAAGAAAGGTTTTTTTCTTGTTTAATTGCACTGTCGGTGTGGAACGCTTTCACTTAAAACCATTCTGAGGTAGACCTTTTAATAGAAAGTGACAATTTAAATTGCCATGATAGCAACGTAAATGGTGCTTAAATTCGTTACTAAACTGATGTCGCAGTTGGCTCCAGGCCACTTTGTTAAAGCCGAAGAAAAGGTGTTGGGGGAAGGGAGGAAAGTAACTCAATGGTGAATCATTAATTCCTTTTATATTCACTGTAATAACATTAGCTGTGATGAAGTCATCTGGCTCCCAATAGATGTAATGTACATTTCTATTGAATTCCACCTTATTCCTTTCTAACGTCACCCTGATTAATGCCTATACCAAGGAATTGCTCCAGTCTCAGGCACTTCCTTCTCTGCAGTCACTCTGTTTTCTTGTCTTCATTGCAATGGTCCAAAGACAGGAGCTGTGGCTTCCATTTGCTGGGTGCAGCCTGGAACTGTACGTGCTAGATTTATCTACCGCCATTCTTTATTCTGCCTTAAATAAGTCGGATTCTCCTGGTAGTCCGTGGAAATGACTCTCGCTAGCTTTCAAGAAGGACTGTCCCCAGAGCTGAAGGTGCCATGTGAGTTGAGGTCAAGGCTGCTTGAGTGGTGCCATTGGTCAAACTTGATTGGTTTAGGGGCCCAGTGGGTGTGGACATCAGAAAATCTCAGGCAGTACTAGATCTGTGAACCTGGAGAGGCTCTCGTAAGTGGGTTACAGTTGAGTTTGGAGCACTGGGGACAGTGAGAGGGATGGTGACAGGGGTTGGGAGGGATGGACGAGGAACCGAGAAGCCTGTGAGATTGAGGGCCACGCAGAGTCACCTTCACAGTCTCCTGTTCAGTTGTCTCGGTTCTGAAACATACCCCCTTAGAAGTAAATTAATCATTCGGGTTTTAAGCACAACAAGTAAACTAGATTATTCTAGAATCACCATTTTAAAATACGCTGTACATGCCTCTTTATCGTGTAAAAATTACCTCAAACAATCAACAGTTGTAACTGGGCTCACAGTAGGGAAACATACTTCCCATTTTAAACTTAAAACATATTTAGGACAGGGTTTCTGAATAGTTTCTTGAGGTCATACAATTTAAGGGTTCTGGGAATGATTTTACAGTCTTCAAATTTCCCCTAAATCAGGCATTACAATTTCTGAAATTTCCATCACTCAAAATTGGAAGTGGCTATGGTGATCATCTGAGGCATGATATTAGGGTCTTGGTTTTGGTATCTGGGGATGGGTTACAGAGAGACCATGAAACCATACACAGATTTTTGTGTAGCTGTGTATTACCAAGGAGAGAGAGTTCATTTCTTTCATTAGAATTTCAAAGGAGTTTGCAAACCAAAAAATAGTTAAGAACCATTCATTCCATCTTACTTTACTGAAAACCAGAAAACGGAGGTCCAGAGAGGTGGTTGACTTCCCCAGGTCACACTGATAAATCTTGGCCGGTCTACAGAATCCCTGTCTCTGATTTCCAGTCCAAAACAGTCTTTTTAATTTTTTTTACAAATCTTCTTCCTTTTGCAAAACAATGGATACTGCAGTGCTGTGCTTTTCTGAAAGCCAGTCTCCTGGCAAACTCAACTTTCTGGAACACAACTGTCCCTGGCAGTGGCAAAAGAGGCCCCAGAGCCACTGAAATTGTTGTCACGACGTTTCATGCACTACGAAACGACCTGAGAGATCACCGAAGAGACCGTTCATTTATTCTTTCACTTATTTAACAAAGATATATTGAGCTAAATGCTTATTAATGCTTTTGTAAACAAAATTCTGACACATCTTGTTATCCGGTTTCACAGAAAATAGCAGAATATGAGCTGGAAGAGGACTGCAGAAGGCAGAGATATGGATCGAGAAGTGTGAGATATTTCCTCGCAACCTGACAACAAAAGGAAACAACATCCACTGTTGAAGAGCAAAGACTCCAAGCCGTGAAGCAGACAGCAAGCGAGTTCTCACACTGTTTGTGAACATGGAGTTGGGCAGAGTATGTTTTAGAAAGCTCTTCATTTAAAGGGTTAAAATGTATGCCACATGATGAAAACGTACGTCCACACAAAAACTTGTACGTGAATCCTCATAGCAGCACCATTCAGAATAGCCTGGACGTGGAAACAGGCCAATGTCCATCAACAGATGAATGTGATCTATTCATACAATGGAGTATTATTTGGCCATAAAAAGGAAGGAAGCAATGAGGCATGCCACAATGTGGATGAACCTTCAAAATATTATGCTAAGTAAAAAAAAAAAAACAGCCACAGAGGACTATATGTTGTATGATGCCATTTACATGAAATATCCAGAATAGGCCAATCTATTGAGACAGAAATATTAGTTGCTTAGGGCTGGGAAGGATGGTGTGGGGGGGTGATAACTAAAGGACACAGGGTTTCTTTTTTTTTTTTAGTTATTTTATTTATTTTTGGCTGTGTTGGGCCTTCATTGCTGCACGCGGGCTTTCTCTAGTTGTGGTGAGCGGGGGCTACTCTTTGTTGCGGTGCGCGGGCTTCTCATTGCGGTGGCTTCTCTTGTTGCGGAGCACGGGCTCTAGGCACACGGCTTCAGTAGTTGTGGCTTGCAGGCTCAGTCGTTGTGGCTCGTGGGCTCTAGAGCGCAGGCTCAATAGTTGTGGTGCACGGGGTTAGTTGCTCCACGGCATGTGGGATCTTCCAAAACCAGGGCTCGAACCCGTGTCCCCTGCATTGGCAGGCGGATTCTCAGCCACTGTGCCACCAGGGAAGTCCCTGGGGTTTCTTTTTGAGGTGATTCAAATGTTCTAAAATTGACTGTAGTGATGGTTGCACATATCTGTGAATATACTAAAAAACACTGAATTGTGTACACTTTGAATGGGTGAATTGTAGGCTGTGTGAATTATATCTCAATAAAGCTGTCATTTTTTTAAGTGTACGATATACAAATGCTTAAAGCCTATGCTTTAACCCTGTGGAAAATAGATTTTTCCTCTGCAGACAAATTTTGAAACTTCACTGGTCTTGAAGAAGAGGTAACAAATGAGGGTAATTCACACCAGGTTCTTAGTGGGTCTGCTTTTGTTACAGTAAGAAAGGCTGCCGCAAAATCTGTGGGAGAGCACAGAATGTCAGAGGAAACAGCAAGGGAGGGAGGAGAGAGAAGGGTTGTGAAAAAAATTTATATATATGCTTCTATATTATATATAATATGTGTGTGTGTGTGTATGTCTCACGATGTCCTATAAGAGGATAAGCCTGGGTTTTGGACTCAGTCATCTAGTTCCCTTAGCCACCTTCAGGAAGATAATTCTCAAAACAGGGAGGGGGAGGCTGAGTCTTGTTGGAGGAAGCTAACTGCCGGTGTCCAGAAAAGGGGGTAATCGGTTCCTTGCGTTTAAGGGTCAAAGGAGTGAAACTGCCTGGTGGCGTGGGGCTGGGGGCGTGCAGAAGACAATGTGAAGGTGTTGAGAGAGGGTATGGCCCCTCCGTTGTCTCTGGGGACACAGGAGGAGCACTCTGGCACCATGGCGATCCTCAGGACTGGAAAGAGAGCAAGAGTTTTGAGTTGCACTAAACACGAACACCTGGGCCAGCCCGGGGCCAGCACGTCTAGGGCATCCGAGCACTGGAGAGGACCCACTTGTGTGGCTGGTGGGATGGGACACTGAGAACTATGACCAATGGAAGCCTAGGCCCGGAGCTGAGCACACGTGGTTGAGCCAATCACCAAGGGGGCGCAGCACGCTGGCCTCGGGGGCAGGAGCAGCACTGGCCAGCAGCCAAGGAAGACTGGCGTTCCCTGCGATGAGAGGTGGCAGCGAATCCCACCACGGTAAGGCCAGCCCCAGGCAACAGGCAGCTGGGATCTTCCATTTGGACTGGGTGAGGCCCAGTGTTCTCAGACCGCCCAGAGGGCCGTGGAGGAGCCTGAGAGGTTGATGTTGGACTTCCTGCCCACCTGGCACATGTGGTCCTGAACCTCTCTTAACTGAATTTGGAAAAATAAAAGAGATGGGGCATGATTATACCCTGAAGTTTGTGGAGAAGTTCATGCTGGTTACAGTGAGAATAGTAAGCCCTAGAAGCTGCACAGAACTTTGAATTTATGATGTTTTTCACAAGCATCATCCCGTATGGCCCTCACAAAAGTCCTGCGAGAAGGTAGGTGGTTGACATTATTCTCCCCATTTATCAGATGAAGAAACTGAGACTTAGTGAATCCAAATGAACTGCCCAGTATCAATTAATAAATGCTGAAGCTCTGACGTCAGTTATTTTGACCTTAATTCAGTGGGCCTCCTATAACACCGTGATGCTTCTCGAAAAACAAGAATACATAGGCCGCCCAAAACTTCTGAATTTTCCTGGCTCTGGCCTGAAAGGAATGATCATAGTCCAGAGCTGTATTCTGAAATAACCTCAGTTTGGCCCCAGCTGCTTTTCTTGCTTTAGTCTAGGACACTGGCTCAAAGAAAACCTCTCTCCACACAGCCAGCCTCTTCAGCTGCTCCAGACTAAGACTGGCCCAGGCCCACCCAGATCATATGCACCCTGACCCAATCCTGCCACCTCTACCTGCCACACCAATCGCTTCTGAACT
The DNA here is from genome assembly GCF_949752795.1 of Hyperoodon ampullatus. Lineage (NCBI taxonomy): Eukaryota > Metazoa > Chordata > Mammalia > Artiodactyla > Ziphiidae > Hyperoodon > Hyperoodon ampullatus. The sequence continues at coordinate 21,876,519 of NC_136913.1, read as the reverse complement.
CACCATGTCACAGAGAAGTGGAAGCTACACTTTGTTGGGCTGTCTCCAATATTACTGCTGTCTCGCACTGTTAATTATCTGGGTCGTTGTGTAGATTCTGTCTTTCAAACTAGAGTGGAAGCTCCTTGAGGTCAGGGGCCTCGTTTCACTCGCTTTTGATTCTCAGTGGTGTGTAGTGCATAGAAGGGGCTAGTAAACTGCTTTAAATGAATGCTTATTCCTTTTTCTCAAACACATAGTGGGCACTCAGAAAATATTTGTTAATTGCCTAGATGGCAAACTTACTATTGTCTAGTCAGCTCCCATGCAAAAAAATAAAATAAAATAAAGATCCTCACCATCTCTGCCCACCCTGACCCTCACAGACCTATTTCCTCAGGCAGTGACACACTGACGACACTTGGCCCTGTAAAGTCACGGTTAAGAGCAGGGGCCCAGGGCTGCCTTGGTTCAGTCCTCTATGTCAGTATTGGCTGTGTGACCTCAGGCAAGCTCCTAGCCTCTTGCTTCCTGCCTGTGAATTGGGGCTGATGAGGATGAAACCAGTTCTTATCACTCAGGGTTGTTACGGGGATTAAGTGAGTTAATACGTGCTTAGGACCGTTCCTGGAACATGGGTGCATGACGGTTAGGTGCAGCCTGTTAAGATTACAAGTTCAGGGCTACCCCTGCCCTGCCCATACCAGGTAACCAGTCCACTGGCACCATGGGCATTCCTCACTCCCCTCAGTTGAACTTGAATAGATAAAAAGCAGATTCTAAAATCGCCCCCCAAGAGGAGGAAATACGTATTTAGCAACTGTTTTTTCTGCCAACATTCCCCTCCATCTTCAGGATGGGCCTTTGGAGTCACAACAGGTCATGTCATGCTTCACCCAACGGCAGCAAATCCTCTCAGCCCAGCAACGGAATTGGGAATTTTCTCATGCCCTCAGATTCTCAAAAATTTTGTAGGCTTGGGTGCGGGTCATTTCAGGGGACCACTTCACCATCAGCCATTCACTCGTCCAATCAATCCATCATTTATACACTGATTTATTCACTTATTCATTCGTTTGTCTAACAGATACTTATTTAGCACCAGCTATGTGGTAGACATATCCCCAAATGGATACATTTCCTAATAGTTTACATCCTAGTCATTTACAGACAACAGACAAATGAAATATGTAGTAGTTTTAGATAGTGATATATGCTAAGAAGAAAAAATAAAGCAGGGAAGGGGGGATGCAATGTTAGGGGATGGATATTAAAATTCTAGATAAGCTGGCCAAGGAACCAAAATCTGTATTAGTCGAGGTTTTTCAGAGAAAGAACTGACAGGATGGAGAGAGAAGGAACGAGAGAGAAAGAGAGTGTAAGGAATTTGACTCACACGATTATGGGGGCTGGCAAGTCTGAAATGTGCAGGGCACGCCAGCAGGCTGGAGACGCAGGGAAGAGTTGATGCTGCAGTCTTGAGTCAGATTGCTTCCCGGGAAACTCAGTCTTTTTCACTTAAGGCCTTAATTGATTAAATGAGGCCCACCTTGTTGGAGGAGGTCATGGAGAGAACGTGACCACCGGTTGAGCCACAGAGCTGGACCTGGGCAGTCAGAGGCTCCTCACCTCGTTCCTTGTCCTTGGAGTGTGCCTTCTGCCCACCGTTCTCATACTAGGAGCTGGTTTCAAGGCTGCAGCCTCTATGTCGACTTTTACGATTCTGGTAGGCAGGTGCAGACATCTGCTCATCTGGTGGCACCCAAGGCAAGCCTTGTGGATAAGTTCCCTTGCTCATTAAACCTGCCACCTACTAATCTGGAGGGGCTGCCTCTTTCTTCAGTGTACAGGGGCCAGTTTGTGAACCAACACACCCACATTATGGGGGGTAATCTGCTTTGTTCAAAGTCTACTGAGAAGGGGGTTTGGGGGAAATGTTTCAGAATGTGTGTGTGTGTGTGTGTGTGTGTGTGAGAGAGAGAGAGAGAGAGGGAGGCGGGGAGAGAGAGAGAGAGAGAGAGAGCCATGCCATGCCAATAAATATCCAGGAAAGAGAAATCCAGGCAGAGTGAGAAGCAAGTTCAGAGGCCTTGAAGTGAAGTATGGCAGGCACGCTGCTGGAGTGAACAAGGCGGAGGAGTAATGGAGAAGAGATCAGAATTCCAGGGCGCAGACCATGTGGGGCCCTAGTAGGTCTTCCTAAGGACTTGGGTGTTATTCTGAGTAACATGCAGGGGAGGGTTCCAACAAGGGAATGACCTGATCTGACTTGGGTTTTCACGATTACTGGCTGCTGTGTTGAGAATGCAGGTGGGCAAGGACGGAAGCTAGGAGGCCAGGTGGGAGGCCATTTCAAGAATCCACGTGAGAGATGCTGGAGGCTGGGATCAGCGTGGTAGCAGTTAGAGGCAGGGACAAAGGTCAAGGAGAAGCAGCTGAATTCTGGACATAGTTTGAAGACGGAGCCAAGAAGATTTGCTGACAGACTGGATGTGGGTTGTGAGAAAAAGAAAGGAATCAAGGGTGACACTGAGGTTTGGGGCTATTAACTAGTAGAGCTGCCTCCGGGGCGGTGAAGTTTGCAGGAGTAGCTTGGAGTAGGGTCAGTGTATATCAAAGACTCTATTTGGGACAGATAATGGGGGTGCCTAACACATACTGAAGTGGAGATATCATGTGGGCAGTTGGATATACAGGTCTGGAGACTGGGAGTGAGGTCCAGGCTGGAGCTAGAAATTGGAGAGTTATCAGCATATAGATGGTACTTAAGGCCCTGTGACACTAAATGAGGTCACTCAGAAAGTGAGAGTGGATACAAAAGAGGTCCAAGGATCGAACTGCTAGGCACTTCAGCACTTGGAAGTTGGGAAGATAAAGAGAAACCAGCAAACAGAATGAGAAAGAGCGATCGAAAAGACAAGACAGTAAGTGTCCATCAACAGATGAATGGATAAAGATGTGGTACACATATACAATGGAGTACTACTCAGCCATACAAAAGAATGAAATAATGCCATTTGCAGCAACATGGACGGACCTAGAGATTATCATACTAAGTGAAGTTAAGTCACACAGAGAAAGACAAATACCATATGATATCATTTATATGTGGAATCTAAAATATGGCACAAATGAACTTATTTACAAAACAGAAATAGACTCACAAACATAGAAAACAAAATTATGGTTACCAAAGCGGGGGAGGGATAAATTAGGAGTTTGGGATTAGCAGGTACACTCTACTATGTATAAAATAGATAAACAACAAGGACCTATGATATAGCACAGGAGACTATATTCAGTATCTTGTAATAAGCTATAATAAAAAAGAATCTGAAAAAGAATAATATATATATACACACACACTGCGCTGTACACCAGAAACTAACGTAACATTGTAAATCAACTATACTTCAATAAAAAGTTGTTTGAAAAAAAAAAAAAAGACAAAGGGGTGAGTGGGGTATTGTGGGAGCCAAGGAAGAAAGTGTTTCGAGAAAGTGACCATCTTGTCAAGTGCTGCTGCTGAGGACTGAGAAGTGACCACTGGATTCAGCCGAGTGGGGGTCATTTGTGACTAGGGCAGTTTTGGTAGAGAGATGGGGACAAATCCTGACTGGGTGGGCTCATGCGAGAAAAGTAGCAGAGAAATTGGAGACAGTGAACAGAAGCAACTCTGTTATTTAATACAGAAGAAATAACAGTACATGTGTATGCTGGTGAGAATGGTCCAGTAAATGGGGATAAATTGGTGATGCAGTGGAGAGAGGAGGACGGCAGCAGCCATGACCTTGAAAGGGGATGGAATCTAGCGCACAGGTGGAGGGACTGCTGTTGGCCGGGAGCATCAACAAGTCATCTCTCTTACCGAAGAGGAAGCAAAGTAAATGGGGCCAGATGCAAGGGGGTGGGTAGCTATGGTGCTGGGAACTCGTGGAAGTTCTAATTCTCTCCATGTTCTTAGTGAAGTAGGAAGCAAGGTCAAGTTCAGCTGAGAGAGTGAAACTAGGGGGAGGAGAGGTTGAAAGTTTGAGAAGTTCTTCAAAAATACAGTGCTAGGGCTTCTGTGGTGGCGCAGTGGTTGAGAGTCCGCCTGCCGATGCAGAAGACATGGGTTCGTGCCCCGGTCCGGGAGGATCCCACATGCCGCAGAGCGGCTGGGCCCGTGAGCCATGGCCACTGAGCCTGCGCGTCTGGAGCCTGTGCTCCGCAACGGGAGAGGCCACAACAGTGAGAGGCCCTAGTACCGAAAAAAAAAAAATACAGTGCTGAATTTTGCTTATGAGTTGGGGGACAAGTTCTTTATTCGGTAGTTAGAGCACAAGACACACAAAGCCTGCAATGAGCTAACCCAAAGCTTAGGTTCTTGGTAAGATTAGTGTTCACGGAAGTCGGGGAGGAGGAGGGTGCAGAAGATCTCGAGATGCCTGCTGCAGGACAGGAGGTGCCCCATCCTGTTCACTGGGTAGCAACTGAGGCTACCAGTAATTTGCTGCGTTGGCCGGTGTTGGACCCCAGTGTGAGGTCTGTCGGGGCCTCCAGAAAGCAAGAGACGAAGAGCCCTCCCTCCACCTTGCCCATTTGCTCCCTTCAAATGGAAGATGAGATGTAGAGGGTCAAGCAGGGCCCCCCCACCTCTGAGTGGCCGCCCTACTCCCCTGTTGACTTGGGGTGACCATGGCAGTGAGGTGAGCCAGGGGACTGCTATGAGGAAAGAGGGAAGAAGCCCGTTCTAACTGTTCTACACTCCAAAGAGCTCCACGTGAAGGCAGCGCTTCTCAACCATGGTCCCCAGACCAGCAGCATCAGTTTCACCTGGGAAATTGTTAGAAATCAAATTCTTAGGCCATGTCTGAGACCTCTACATCAGAGCCTCTGAGGGAAGGGCCCAGCAAGCTGTGTTTTAACCAGGTCGTTCTCATGCCAACGGAAGTTTGAGAAACGCTGCTTAAAGGCAGCCTGGAAAAGTTTCTATCTGCTCTTATCCAGTAGTGCCACCTATTGGGCAAGCTCTTCAGATGCTGAGAGATTAATACAAACACTGGGGAATTTCCTTTTCTTTTTCTGTACTTAACTTTACAAATCCAAAACAAAAGGCAATCTTCTTATGACCCTTCACATTATGCAAACACTAATTTTACATGGCTGTAATGAATATATCGAGACGCTTATATTTTGGTTTTTCCATAAAACATTTTGTACCCACTTTCTACGTATTAGTCCAATAGAACATAAAGTCATTATTTTTATTGTAAAATTCCATTATAACAAAATTACATAGTCACGGTGACTACATTTTTCAAAGTAAACTGGATACAGGGTCTGACCGAGTATAAACAAACAGATGGAGACAACGGGGCCTAATATTTGGAATTAATACCATCCCAGGAAATCATAGAAGTTCGTTATCATATCACAAATTAATCCATTGTTCCATGGTTTTAGATGCTTGAGCCATTTCCAGTTTTCAGTAGCTATAAATAATAAAGCCGTAGGTACCTTTGTACAATAAACTGGGGTTTTTAAAGTTATTTCTTTGGAATTAAAAGAAATCTCTAAAGTAAAATTTCCAGCCCACATGTCTGATAATATCACAGCATTATTTAAAGTTAACAAAAAAAACTAGAAATAGTCCAAATGTGTTAACAAAAGAATCGGTAAGTTATGGTAGAGTCATCACATGCTATTCTACAGCCATCATCAATCATGTTTACAACAGGCTTAAAACAACAAATTATCAGGGAATTTTGTCAAGGTTGTGGCTTCCCAGCATCTTTGGAACACCTTTCCTGTGTTGGTCCTGCCTCCATTGTAGAAGCCAGAAAACTTGCTTTGTCAGCTTCTCTTGCAGACAGATTTACACGTGACCTAGGGTTCTTCCATCAGACATACCAAAGTAAGACTTTGATTCAAAAGTGAGCAACGTGAAGAAGCAGGAAACATATGGAATCCACTTTCTGGTGAGGGTGGCACTGGTTTCCAGCATTCAGAGGTCCTGGTATCTGGTCCTCAGCATCACGGATGCAAACTCTGGGTCCATGTCCAGGGGTCTTCACCTGGTGGTGTGGTTTGACCATTACTGCTGGCTGAATAGCCTTTAAGCCCATTTCTCTGGCCCTCTCAGAGATCTGTGAACTATCTAACTTTCTTTAATAAATTCCCTTTCTGCTTGTGTGCTTGTTCCAGTATTTTTGCAGTAGAACAAAACATTTTAAAACTTAGTGAAGGGCTTCCCTGGTGGCGCAGTGGTTAAGAATCCGCCTGCCAATGCAGGGGACATGGGTTTGAGCCCTGGTCCAGGAAGATCCCACATGCCGCAGAGCAACTAAGTCCATGTGCCACAACTACTGAGCCTGCGCTCTAGAGCCCACGAGCCACAACTACTGAGCCCGCGTGCCACAACTACTGAAGCCCGTGCGCCTAGAGCCCGTGCTCCACAACAAGAGAAGCCACCGCAATGAGAAGCCGGCGCACTGCAACGAAGAGTAGCCCCGGCTCGCCGCGACTAGAGAAAGCCTACGCGCAGCAACGAAGACCCAACGCAGCCAATAAATTAAGTAATTAATTTAAAAAAATACTTTATTGATAAAAAATGCTAACCATCATCTGACCATGCGGAGTTGCCACAAACCTTCAATTTGTTAAAAAAAAAAATTTCCAAAGTGCAATAAAAAGAGGTACACCTGTAATGCCTTTTATGAACTACCCTCAGAAGTTACATGGTACCACTTCCACCATAGTCACAGGATTCAAGAGGAGAGTACACGGACTCTGCCTCTGATGGGAAGAGTGTCACGGTGCCATTGTAAGATCACGTGGGATGGGAGTTGTTGTGGAAACTTTGGAAAATCTAATCTGTCACAGTGCTCAACATCATTACTCACCAGAGAAATGCAAATTAGAAGCACAATGAGACACCACAGCATACCCACCAGGATGGCTAAAAAGAAAAAGACTCACAATGCCAGGTACTGGGAAGGTTGTGGGGGAACTGGAACTCTCATACGTTGCCGATGAGCATGTAAACTGGCACAACCAACTCTGAAAAAAGTTGCTTGCATTGACTAAAGCTAAACGTATGCCCAGTTTATGACCCAACAATCTCTTTCCTGGGTTTGTAACCCAAAGGAAATAAATGCATATATTCACCAAAGACACAAAGGAGAATGTTCATAGAAGCGGGAAAAAAACCAAATGTCTAGCAATAGGAGGATGGATATATAAATTGTGATCTTTTCATTCAATAGAATGTTACAGTGCAATATAAAAGGACTAACAACTTATATATACAACAACATATGAATATGAATTTCATAGGCATTATGCTCAGCAAAGGAGGTCACACGTGTACACATGGTGTAATTCCATTTCTGTAATATTCAAAAACAGGAAAAACTAATCAGTGGTAATGGAAACAGGAAATGGCTACCTCTGGTGGGAGGATAGTATGAATACTCACTGGGAAGAGACACAAAGAACTTCTGGAAGGCTGGGGATAATCTATATTTTGATCTGGGTGGTGATTACACAAGTGTATACCTATGTAAAAATTAATCAAGGTATAGAGTATATTAGTGCCCTTTAATAATTTATTTCCGTTCCCAACAAAAAGTAGAAATAAAAGCCCTTTTCTGTTTAAAGTAGCTATTGGATTCTGTCAGTTACAACTAAGACCCTCCTCACCTAAGAAGGGTGGTGGCCCTCACCACTGGAAGGCCAGGGTCGCACTACAGCCACCATGCTCCTGTGTGGCCAGCCACTCTGCAAATTAGGCCCACTGGAAAACCATCTCCACTCAGGATGCACCCAGGAGAATTTTCCTACAGGACAGAATTCCACAACCAAGCATGGTAACCCTAAAATATTAAAAGCTGACGCACAAAAAATGTAGCTGTTGATTATACCAGTGAAGAACTGCTTGCACACAGCTGAAAGGTTACATTGAGAAATTTTCCCAGAACACAGCACAAAGAGATAAAGGGATGAAAAGAATGAAGAGGATTGTAAAGACAGATAGAAGAAAGATTCAGTGGTTAACAAGAGTTCTCTAAAAGTTACTTCCAAAAGGAGATAATCGAAGCAACATCCAAAAGATAATAGTCAAGAAATTCCCAGGATTGAACCCAAACACAAGTCAGATTGAGACAGACCTCTGAGTGCTAATCAGTAATAATGATAAAAAGCACATCTAGGGCTTCCCTGGTGGCGCAGTGGTTGGGAGTCCGCCTGCCGATGCAGGGCACACGGGTTCGTGCCCCGGTCCGGGAAGATCCCACGTGCCACGGAGCGGCTGGGCCCGTGAGCCATGGCCGCTGAGCCTGCGTGTCCGGAGCCTGCGCTCCACAGCGGGAGAGGCCACAACAGAGAGAGGCCCGCGTACCGCAAAAAAAAAAAAAAAAAAAAAAAAAAAAAAAAATCACATCTAGACACTATAGCAAATTTTCAGAACTAGAAGGATGAAGAGTTCCCAAAAAGCTACCAGAACAAAAAGGTCTGAAAAAAATGAGAATGCGGTTGACGTGAGATTTCCTGTCAGCAAAACAGATGCAAAAATATTGTTAATCGCTGAAGTCAAGTGATAAATACATGGGAGTTCACTACATTATTCCCTCTACTTTTCTGTAAAATTATTTTTTATGATAAAAACGTTTCTTCTCTGTTTTTCTTTTCTTTATGGATGCAAGAAGACAATAAAGTAATACCGGCAAAGTGCCGAGGGAAAATATCTTTGAACCTTGAATTCTATATCTATTCATTTTGTCAAAGAATGAAGGCAAAATAAAGACCATTTTCAGATTACAAGGACTCAAAAATGCTATCATACCAGAAGCTCCAAGAGAACTTCACCAAGGAGAAAAATGAAACTAAAAGAAGTGATGGCGGAATTCCCTGGTGGTCCAGTGGTTAGGACTCTGCTTTCACTGCCGAGGGCCTGGGTTCAATCCCTGGTCAGGGAACTAAGATCCCGCAAGCTGCATGGTGCCGCCAAAAAATAAAAAATAAAAGAGTGATGGGATACAAGAAGCAATGGAGAGCAAAGAAATCAGTATAATGTGTGCTCAATTTAAGCTATTATTGCTTATAAAAATTACATCCCTTAACAGCAAACTGTAATGAAAATTCAATATATATCAACATGGAATTGGCAGGACAGGAAGAAAGAGGTGAAATTTAGGGAAATAAAAGCTTCTAAGGGTCTCATTTTGTCCAGGTTGGTTATACAGAAACTAACTGACCTTTAGAGGAGCGCTCCTCGAACTTGAATGTGTATACGACTCATCCGGGCATTTTGTTAAAGAGCCATTTCTGATTCAGCAGGTCTCAGGTGGGCCTGAGATTCTGCACTTAAAATACACTCCACAGAAAAGAGAAGCCCCTACACTCTTGGTGGGAATGTAAGTTGGTACAGCCACTGTGGAAAACAGTGTGGAGTTTCCTCAGAAAACTAAAAATAGAACTACAATATCATCCAGCAATCCCACTCCTGCACATATATCCAGACAAAACTATAATTCAAAAAGATACATGCACCCCTATGTTCACAGCATCACTATTCGCAACAGCCAAGACATGGAAACAACCTAAATGTCCACTGACAGATGAATGGATAAAGAAGATGTGGTACACATATACAATGGAATACTACTCAGCCATAAAAAAGAAAGAAATAATGCCATTTGCAGCAACATGGATGGACCTAGAGATTATCATACTAAGTGAAGTCAAACAGAGAAAGACAAATATCATATGGTATCACTTATATGTGGAATCTAAAATATGATACAAATGAACCTACCTATGAAACAGAATCACTGACATAGAGAATAGACTGGTGGTGGCCAAGGGGGAGGTGGGTGGGAGAGGGGTGGACTGGGGATTTGGGATTAGCAGATGCAAACTGGTATATATAGAATGGATAAACAACAAGGTCCTCCTGTACAGCACAGAGAACTATATTCAATATCCTGTGATAAACTATAATGGAAAAGAATATGAAAAAGAATGTATAGGTATGTATAACTGAATCTTTGCTGTACAGCAGTAATTAATACAAAATTGTAATTGAACACACTTCAATTTAAAAAAAACAGAAAAATAAAATACACTCCACAGACTCTAAAAAATACAACAAACTAGTGAATATAACATAAAAGAAGCAGACTCACAGATATAGAGAACAAACTAGTGGTTACCAGTGGGGGGGGGCAATATGGAGTGGGGGAGTGAGAGGTACAAACTACTGGGTATAAAATGGGCTAAAGGATGTATTGTACAACATGGGGAATATAGCCAATATTCTGGAATAACTGTAAATGGAAAGTAACCTTTAAAATTTTATAAAAATAAAATAAATAAAATAGTGAAAATAAATTAAATTAAATTAAAAAACACACTCCACAGAAGGCACTTGGAGCAGCAAGGCTTTAAACTACATTGTGGTTAAAAACTGTGTTGACTCAGGGCAAATGTATGCTAAACTTCCCTCACTTGGTTTCAAAAATGTAAAAATGATAGATATAGTGTTTCAAAAAATACTCAGGGACATGATTTTTTAAATCGTGGACCGGAAGGGAAGTGGAAACCCACAGCAGTAAGACAAGTTTAACATGTGGGCCCATAGAGTCCAGGAAGAACCTGACCCAGATAGTAAAGTCTGGAATTTCTTTTTTTGCTTTATTTTGTTCTATTTTTTAATTTTCATTTTTCAGTTTTATTGAGATATAATTAACATACAGCACTGTATAAGTTTAAGGTGTACAGCATAATGGCTTGACCTACATAATTGTGAAATGATTACAATAAGTTAACATCCATCAGCTCATATAGATACAAAAAGAGAAGAAAAATGTGTTTTTCCTTGTCATGAGAACTTTTAGGACCTACTCTCTTATCAACATTCAAGTATACCACACAGCAGTGTTAACTACGGTCATGATGTTGTACATTACCTCCCTGGTACTTATTTATCTTATAACTGTAAGTTGGTACCTTTTGACCACAAGTCTGGAATTTCAAATCCAACCAAGGAGTAAGGAACACCCACACACCCCCGTTCCCAGTGGGGACACTGCTCATGGTCCCCTGGCTATATCTGAAGGTGAACAAGGCCCACCTACCCACTGGAAACAAACTGCCCCTGATAGAGCAAGAAAGCAGAGAGACTGCACAGTCAGCCACCAGGTATGCATTTTGTGTGAGCTCCTGCTTTGGAAGCATGATGTGCCCAGAGAGCAAAAGCTCTGAGCCACTGACTTTGGTCCTCAAGACGTTGGGCTGAAGCCCATCGTAAAACCACTTTCCAGGGACAGAGAATGGGAGAGAAAAAAAGCCTCCATGATGATGAGCGTTCAAAAAAAACCTACAAAGGCCACAATGAAACCCAACACCCGCAAGAGGAAGCCAACATCTAAGAAGAGTCATATAAAAGAAAGTCAAAATAATAGAACGATTTGGAAAGGATTTAAAAATAAGTGTATTTAAAATCAACAAACAAAAGCATGTACTACGAATCAAGAACAGATGGAATTCTTTTTTTTTTTTTTTTTTTTGCGGTACACGGGCCTCTCACTGTTATGGCCTCTCCCGTTGCGGAGCACAGTCTCCGGACGCGCAGGCTCTGCGGCCATCGCTCACGGGCCCAGCCGCTCCGCGGCATGTGGGATCTTCCCGGACCGGGGCACGAACCCGTGTCCCCTGCATCGGCAGGCGGACTCTCAACTACTGCACCACCAGGGAAGCCCCAGATGGAATTCTTGATAAAAAACAACACACAGGCAGTGAGCTGGGCAGTCCCGCGGCTCCGTCTCCTGCTACAACGGTGTGTGTGGACAGAACAGACCCAGGGGCGCCCCTCGCTCCCGCCTCCGACCACCTCCAACCTGTGTTCCACTCGCAACCTTCGGAACCAGCCGCTCAGCTGGCCTCGGCCACCGGGACCGCCAGCACCATATTTTGAGCTTAACTCCGTATGACCGATCCCCCACGAGCTCCCAGATTTGTCAGAATGATTCCGCCGAGGTGGAGGCCGCCGTCAACCGCCTGGTCAACAGGCATCTGCCGGCCTCCCGCACCTACCTCTCTCTGGGCTCCTATTTCCACCGTCGCGACGCGGCTCTGGAGGGCCTGGGCCACTTTTTCCGCGAAGCGCCTGAGGGGAAGCGTGAGGGCGCCCAGCGCCTCTTGAAAATGCAAAAGCAGCGCGGAAGCCGCGCCCTCCAGGATGTTCAGAAGCGTCTCAGGATGAGTGGGGTGAAACCCAGGACGCTGTGGAAGCCGTCGTGCTCGCGGAGGAGAACCTGAACCAGGCCCTTGTGGACCTGCACGCCCTGAGCTCTGCCCGCGCAGACCCCCGCCCCCGTGACTTCCGGGAGAGCCGCCTCCTAGATGAGCAGGTGAAACTCATCCAGAAGATGCGCGCCCACCTGTGACCAACCTCCGCAGGCCGGCTGGTCTCCAGGCGGGGCTGGGCGAGTCCCTCGTGGAAAGGCTCGCCCTCCAGCACGAGTAGGAGCGTCCGGAGCCCAGCGGCCTTTGAGGAGCCCCTGTGGAGTCAGGGCTTCTGCCTGAAGCCCCGCTCTGCAGCCACAAGGCAGCTTTTTAACCACCCTGGAGCTCTCTCCCAAGCCTTGGACCAAATGGAAACAACAAAGCTTTTTGCAGCAAAAATAAATAAATAAATACATATTAAAAAATAAAAACACACAAATAATTTTTAGATGACATATTAGTCAAGGTCCAGTCAGGAAAAGAAAAATCCCTCAACAGAGGGAACTTTATACAAGGAATTTATGACACAGGTGATGGTGGAACGGAGAAGCCAAGGAGGGATGGTGAGGCATCCCAGAGATTAAAAACAGCAGGAAGCTGCTACCGCCCGTATGATTGAAGGGACAACAGAAGGAGGTCGTGTTGGCAGAACCCAGCATTTAGAGCCCGCTGATGGGAACTAGAAGCACAGCAGGTGCTGCGGCCCTGAAAGGTGCGGCTATCTGGTGGGAGAGTCACTTCAGAGACGTTACCCAAAGCCGAGACAGAGGGAGAGAAATACGCAAACCTACATGGAAGGCATCATGGGATATGAAGGTCCTTGCAATACGGAGGGAACAGAGCATCAGGGAACAGGATGGGGAATGAATCTGAGAACAAACTGACAAATGCCCATCATGCTGAGATAAAGAAAATAATGGGTGGAAAAAGTGAATTTGTGACTTAGAGGACAGCTGAGGGAATCACTCATCAGAGGCTGCACGGTGATAAAAAGATTTAAAATATGAGGACGTAATTAAGAGCTAAGAGAGTAGGTTGAGAGGCACCAGGACTTATTTAATGAAAGTTCCAGAGAGTAAAACTAGAAAAAATCAGGAAGAGGCAATATTTAAGGAGATAATGTCTGAGAATTTTAGAGAACTAAAGAAAGACAGAGTCCCTAGATTGAAAAAGTTATTTCTAGGAAAGATGGGCTGTATTATTTGTACCAATCAACTAAAAATATGAATAACTAACAACTGAACACATGAATAGATTTTTAAAAATATGGATAACTAACAAACAACTAAACACATGAATAGATTTTTTTAAACCTTAAGAGCATTTAAAAGCTAATGAAAAAGCAAGGAAATACCAGGCCAAAAACCAAGAGAAAGCAGGAGTCTATAGAAAGAAACAGTTTCAAAGCCCAGGATCGCTTTTACCCCCAAGGGATTTGCTAATAAGGAACACTTGTGCTTCAGTTTTAGCAGCTTAATGGGGAAATTTGGACGCAAAATAGCTCAAGGTAGAGAAAGTAATAGGAGGCCTTTCCTATGTTAAGCTGGGACCCCACCGGCTTGGTGATATTTAGAGCAGGAAAAAAATTCCTTCCCTGCGAAGTTGTGACCATGAACTTACAGCTTAGCTTCACACTGCCTGAGTAGTTCTGGGAAATTAGAGCTGTGTACCTGATTTAAAGTGGTTCCAGATTGGGACTACCCCATGAAGAAAAAGCAAATGGAGAACGTTTTTTTGGAGAAAAGCAGCTTCATTCTAGGCTTCAGTGAATCTTCAAAATAAAATTTCAAGTACAGTAATCAGTATAAAGTAAAACTAACCAAACATATAAGAGAACAAGTCACCATGAGTGGGAACCAGCTGAAACAACAGACTGCAGAATCAGACTTACCAAAACTTCAGAGATTAATTGAAAAAAAAATGCTTACATTATTTAAAGAAATAAAATACATTATTGAAAATATCTGCAAAAAAACAAAACAAAAAACGGGCGCATGAAAAATACAAGATGAGCCTGGAGCATCTTGAAGTGCCAGAAAGTAAGGAAGTGCTCAAAAAAAAAAAAGTGTTGGGAGTATGTCAGTGGAATACAGGAGAAAACCTGAATGAACTACTAATTGTCAAAGCTGGAACAATTTGGGCAAGAGAAACAAAACAAATCATGTAATACTGAACTACAACCTAAAGTTATATTTATAAAATAAATATCCATGAGTCCATACTGATATAAACAACTGAAAAAAAAGTTGATGGGGGAGAATAGACAAATCTCCTATACTGAAGAATTACAAATAATTTATGTAGATACTCCCCCTCAAGGAGGTGATGCTTAACTCCTCACCCCTTAAGTGTGGGCTGTGCTTAGTCTTGCTTCTAAAGAGTACTGTATCAAAAGGGGGGAAAGTAACTTTATAGTGGAGAAACCTAGCAAGCACTACGTCAACCAGGTGATCAAGGTCAACATTGCCAGTGAAATTGCAGAAAGATACATTTCCTACAAAGGAGAAACAGACTGACAGTGGACTTTTCAACAAAAATAGCAGAGGCCTAAAGAAAATAGGAAGTTAATTTCTGTGAGCTGAAAGAGAATAACAGCCAACCTAACAAGCTATACTCAGTGAAAGTATCCTTCAAGAATAAATATGAAATGTATTTACAATAGCCAAGACATGGAAGCAGCCTAAATGTCCATCAACAGATGAATGAATAAAGAAGATGTGGTACATATACACAGTGGACTATTACCCAGCCATAAAAAAGAATGAAATAATGCCATTTGCAGCAACATGGATGGACCTAGAGATTATCATACTAAGACAAAGACAGACAAATATCATATGATATCACTTATATGTGGAGTCTAAAATATGATACGAATGAGCTTATTTACAAAACAGAAACAGACTCACAGACATAGAAAACAAATTTATAGTTACTAAAGGGGAAAGTGGGGGAGGATAAATTAGGAGTTTGGGATTAGCAAATACAAACTACTTTGTATAAAATAGATAAACAATAAGGTCCTACTGTATAACACAGGGAACTATATTCAATATCTTACAATAAAATATAATGGAAAAGAATATGAAAAAGAATATGTATATGTATAACTGAAACACTTTGCTATACACCAGAAACTAACACAACATTGTAAATACTCTATACTTCAATAAATAGATAAAAATAAATTAAATAAAAGAAGGCAAAAAATATTGACTGTACAATACAATAATAATAATGTTTTGAAAGGCTTAAGAGACACAACTACAATGGCATATAGGCCAGGAGGGGGTATAATGGGGCATTCGATGGTCCCTTCATGGTCCTAGGAGCAGGCAAAATTACCATTTAACATTAGACTTTTACTTATTAAAGATGCATGTTTTATCTCTATTACAAGTACCACCCAGCAATTTTACTCCTGGATGTATACCCAAGAGAAATGTGTGAACATGTACACCAAAAACGAAGCACAAGAATCTTCACAGCGTTTTCTTATAATACCCATATTAGAATATAATCTGCAAAAAAAAACTGAATCACTATGCTGTACACTTGAAACTAACACCATATTGTAAATCAACTGTACTTCAATTTTAAAAAAGAGAAGCACTCGGATGGCCTTTAAATTGAAGTCAAAGTTCAATTTCTTAAATATCAGATCCATGGAACAGGAGAGAAGCTTGGATAACACTGGAGAATAGTGGTAGAAGACGTGCTTTTTCAAGTTGAAAATCTATTCTGACTTTTAGAATTCTAAAGTTAAACCTCTCCTCACTGGGATTTCAGTCCAATGACATCTAGAGAAACATGACTTTTTTGGTCTCTAAATACAAGATCCTGAAAGTATTTTTAAATGGTTCAAAAAGCTCATTTGTTATGAACTAACATTTTAGAAACAACTTTTCAGTGACCTATGTGACAATAAGTCAGAAACATACTGATTAAGTTTACCCTGAATTAACAGGCAAAGAGATAGAAAAGACACAGTTTAGACATTTCCAAAGGCAATGCATTTGGCCCAATTTTTTGAGTCGCTAAACAAAACAAAGGACATTGATGCTTTTTTTGTTTATGATGCTATCACAAGCTATAAAACTAACTCCAACATTGCTTTGTGTATTTTCTTCCTTTTTAAAAAAAATGTTATTTATTTATTATTTTTGGCTGCGTTGGGTCTTTGTTGCTGTGTGCGGGCTTTCTCTAGTTGCGGCAAGTGGGGGCTACTCTTCATTGTGGTTCACAGGCTTCTCATTGCGGTGGCCTCTCCTGTTGTGGAGCACGGGCTCTAGGAGCGTGGGCTTCAGTAGTTGTGGCTCGTGGGCTCAGTAGTTGTGGCTCGTGGGCTCTAGAGCGCAGGCTCAGTAGTTGTGGCACACGGGCTTCGTTGCTCCATGGCATGTGGGATCTTCCTGGACCAGGGCTCGAACCTGTGTCCCCTGCATTGGCAGGCGGGTTCTTAACCACTGTGCCACCAGGGAAGTCCTGCTTTGTGTATTTTCATTACAATTTTTGTCTTTATACAAATTTTGTCTTTTTCGTAATATTAAGATTATTAATTACAGAAACAAAATAAAACTAATCAAGTAATCATGCTATTACTAAATTTTAAATGTTTTAGTTAGGTGCAGTGTTTGGCAATGAAAGACAATTTGGGAGTTGGATATGATTGTTAGAAAAATTTCCCAAGTTTGCATTTTTTACAGCTTGGTATTTTTTCTATTTTACTTACACTATAGATATATTTCCTCTTTTGGGGGGTATAAGCTTACTTTGTCTCTTCCTAGAAATATATGTATCTAGTAAGGGCAATAAAAAGAAATTAAAATGTATGTATTTAGATGTATTATAAATAAAACACTATTGTGACAAAAATCTATCCATTCATTAGCTAAGGATATAAAATTGAAGCTACTGAAGTAAAATTAATGGGGGAAAAAAAAGGATCCTCACAGCGGCAATATTTGAGATAGCTCCAGATGTTGATAGAGGAAGGGTATATAAATTGAAGTACATTCATGCAATGGAGCAAAACAGAACCAGGGAATTCCAGAGAGTCTCTGTAACTGGAGTAGGTTGACAACCTTTCCCAGCACAGTCACTGGAATGAATGAATTGATTTGCTTCACTCTGTTGAGGATTAAAGGATTAAAAGTTCCAGAAGACTGAGTCACCCTCACATACTTTGGGCAACATGCTGACACTTTGGCTCTATTGCAGAAATTAGAGGAAGAATCTGGCAGATGGAGCCTTCAGGGGCCTCTGTAGCAGGAGTTCTGCCAGATCCTCAATTTATCGTTCCACCAAGATTGTACACACCTAGGGAATTGCCCAGAAATAATCATGATTGCTGTTGGGAGGGTTGAATGAATGTTGGGTGGTACCCCCCTACTCACAAAACAGCCCATCCCTTTGGTCACTAATTATTCACTTAACCCATCTTCCCATATATACCCTTCCAAAAATTCTGTTGTTTAAAATAACGTGATTGTTTCCCCTTACAACATAAAATGAACTCACACTTCCCAAAGAGAAACCAAGGTCTCCTCAGTTTCTGCATCCAGCTGCAAGATAAAGATCTTTGGATCAGATCTGTTCCTCTTCTAATTCCAACACAATTCTGGAAACTATGGTCTAAATAGCACAAGTTTATCCATCTTCATTTATATTGAGAGAGAAGTCAGTCAAAGATTTGAGAAATTCTTTAAAATATATAAATACACATATTTGGCAAGAAAGAAAACTTGAGGATCAGCAATAGGCTTTGTTTTTGCCACTAGTTGTGAGGTATCCCTCCTCCATCATACAATCCTAACTGCTCTTGCCTTGCAGGTGTGAGGTGTCCCAAACTTTAATTCCTGAGCATCTTTGCCCTTGTCAGTTTTGCCTGTTTAGGCATCCGGTAGTCTTTAAGTTTTACCGAGGGGAGCTTCCTGAGTTCCATTCATCCTCTGCCTTGCCCCCATAGTGTGGCAGCAAACTATTTTGCATTGATCAGAAGCTATTAATTAAGCCAACATCATAACCCCCTTGTGTTTGCCTTCACACAGCAGTGTTGGGAAGAGGCGAGCAGTTTTAGTACCACGTAACCCCCAGGGCTGTCTAGATTAACGTCCTAGCTGAAACCAGTGGCTCTATCTCACCCCAAAGGGAGAGGCTGCACATGATCTCAATTTCTCACAAGCTCTCCCAGTGCTATCAGCAGTGGGCAGCTGATGTTCTCAGAACGGGAATGAAACTCCCCTGGGTAGTTGGCATCCAAGCTCAAATTCACACCCTTCCCCCAACCCCTGCTACACACACACACACACACACACACACAACTGCTCTCATAGGAACCGCATAAAAATGGAGAAAACCTGCCAATAAATATATGAAAAGATTTTCAACCTCACTAATAACTAGGGGAATGTGAACTAAAACAACGTGAAATTGTTTTTCTCTCACCAGACTGGGAAATATGGCATTTTGGCAAGATTTAGAGCAAACAGGCACATTCATTACTACAGGAAGTGTAAATTAACACAGCCATTTTGTTGGGCAATTTGGCAATGTCGCTAAGACTAAAGATGTGCATATTATATGACCCAGCTCTTCCCCTCATAGGTGTCTGGCCCAGAAAAACACACTCTGGCATAGACAGGTAGGAAATGTTCACTGCAGCATTGTGTATAACAGTGAAAATCTGAAAACAACTTAAGGTCATCAGTACAAGATAGATAAGTAAAATGTGGTATTTTCCATTTCATAGCTAAGAATGAACTAGATCCACATATATCAACAGGGATTTCAAAACTGGTTGAGATGGTTGAGTGGGGAAAAAAAAAGCAAGGAGGAGTGAAAAAAGTGAATGATATTGCAAGAGAGTGTTATTTTTTGTAAAAACAAGCACATGCATGTTTATATAATTTTTTTAAGTTCTAGAAAGATTTACTCCAAACTCACAATAAAGAGTGGAGAGGGGCCTCCCTGGTGGCGCAGTGGTTGAGAGTCCGCCTGCCAATGCAGGGGATACGGGTTCGTGCCCCGGTCCGGGAGGATCCCATATGCCGCGGAGCGGCTGGGCCCGTGAGCCATGGCCGCTGAGCCTGCGCGTCCGGAGCCTGTGCTCCGCAACGGGAGAGGCCACAACAGTGAGAGGCCCGCATACCACAAAAAAAAAAAAAAAAAAAAAAAAAAAAGAGTGGAGAGGTGGGGAGGAGAGATCAGGTTACTGTCAAAGAGGAGTTTATCTGTAACATACTTATTTTCACCAGGAGAATGTGTTCATGTTTTATTCTCACAACTGAAAATTAATGATAAAAACAACACGTTACACTGGAAAGTATACTTAACTTAAAATGCTCACTCACCTGGTGTATGATAAAGACCTGTCTTTTGTGACATCCTCTTTGTAGGACTACAGACCAAGTGACCCCAGAAGCTCCAGAAGTACTCCTCTGGAGACGCAAGGTCTAACAGGCTAACCAGCCAGGCACAGGAGCATGTCTTTATGATGCTTATTAAGCCAATTCTAACAAGAACTTTCTGAAGCTTTTGAAAATCCATCAAAATTATTGAGTCAGTATCGGCCCTTGATTTAGTTATCTACTGCTGCATAACAAATAATCCCCAAACTTAATGGTTCAAAACATTTGTTTTGCCACAATTTCTGTGGGTCAGGAACCAGGGTCTCTCACAGTGTTGCAATCAAGATGGTGACTGGGGCTGCAGCCTCATCTGAAGGTTCCATGGAGGCAGGATCTGCTTCTGAGCTCACTCACATGATTGTTGGCAGGATTGTGTTTCTCACAAGCTGTTGGACTAAGGGTCTCAGTTCCACTGAGGGCCTCAGTTTCTCACTGGTTGTTGGCCAGAGGCTGCCCTCGGTTCCTTGCCATGTGGACCTCTCCATAAGGTAGCTCACACATGGCAGCTGTCTTCATCAGAATGACAAGCAAGAGGCACCAGAAAGAGACAGTTTGTGACCAAGACAGAGGTCACACTCTTTTGTAACTTAATTTGAGATGGGCTTTCCCAACCCCTTTGTCATATTCTATTCATTAGAAGCAAGTGACTAGAGCAGCGCACACTCAAAGAGAGACAAGCATCATTGGGATTCAGTTCAGAAGCTGCTACACGGCCGCATGGGAACTCCATGCTCTGTTTATGCTGTGTAAAAATGGGACTGCTGGTGGGGAAGGAGGGAGTGCCCACAAATGGAGGAAATATTAGTATTCCAAAGAGTCCTGAAAAAGAATTCCTGGTGGTGTTAGAGGGCATATTAGCAACTCCAGTAGATGGCACACTTCCCTGTGAGCTGATACCCATTCCCCTGAGAAAAGCACCTTCTGATACAACCTGTCCTGAGAATAAAGAGATTTAAGCCAATTGAATATTGTTAATAGGGAATTATCACATATACAATATTGATTATTAATTTTCAACAAAACAGTACAATTCTACAACTCTAAGTGATTTCTGTGATTTTCTTTTTAAAATTTTGTTGCAGATTTTGACACATATGGTGGCCAATTATATCATAACGACATGTAAAGTTTTTGCATGTAAGCCAGGATCTGAGTATTACTAAGAGAGCAGTCATTTTAAACTAAAAGCACCTCAAGTGAGCATCACAACTGATAAATTCAACAACATGTGGCCATTTGTGCCTAACAAGATATTATACTCCCAGGAAAATGGCCATACCAATCATGATGCATCACTTGACTTTTAAATCTTTCTTCATGAAGATTAAAATCTCTGGTTGTTGTAAAAATTAAGGGTCATCTATCAGTGTTTTTCAGCCTATAGTATGTGAATTATTAGTGGATCAGATGGGACATTGCCATGGGGCTGAACAATCTTCTGGGTGGCTAATCTGAAAACTACATGTGCACATATGGAGAGTTTTTCTCCTCTCTCTGTCTCTCTCTCTCTCATCCTGTGTTCTCCAAGGGCTTGTGCTGAGCAGCAGACAGCAGCAACATGTAGTCTCTCCTTAAAACTGCCCCAGGAAGCCAGCAATCCCCAACAGAGAGAGACACAGCCAAACACCCCCTACTCCACTGAGGCCCTATAACACTCGAAACAAGCTCCATAATCACAGTCAGCATCACAGCCATACAAACAGGATCTCTCAAACAAAATCATGAGCACGCAAAAATCACAGAACATCTGAGGAAATTCATTGCCATAAAAAACAGGCACCAAGTTCAACCAACACAAGAAATACCAGAGTTATCTCTGGTATTAATGGAGGAATAGTTGTGTGTGTGTGTGTGTGTGTGTTTTCATTTCCATTCCACCTTGAGAAGCCTGAAACATCTCAAGGCTGAGGTAATAGGAGAAGGCTTTTTAAAAATGTAATTAAAGGACTTCCCTGGTGGTCCAGTGGTTAAGACTCTGCGCTTCCAATACAGGGGGCATGGTTCGATCCCTGGTCAGGGAACTACGATCCCACATGCCGCATGGCACAGCAAAAAAAAAAGTAATTAAAAGCTGAGAAGGAGCCATGAACTCTTTCAGCATAATTCAGTTCAAAACATACACCAACAGGAAGTTATCCTCCACAGAAACATCTGATTGCTTTGGAACTATTTCTCCTACAGATCACAGCAGCACAATGAACTCTTCCACTGTCCACTTCCACCTTCAGGACCTAAAGTTTTCTTTCCCGCCCCCATCCAAAAGAGGAACTGCATGACAACCCATGACAGAGGTACTAAAAAGATTAAGGAATATGGGGAAGGGGCGAAGATGTTGGAAATGGTTCAAGGAGGTTGCTCCCTATCAGCAGCAGGTCACAGGTGCACGATGAGTTGAATGGATGAGGACAACCAGCCAAGTTCTCCTTTACACTCCAGATGGCTTGGATTATGAAGTAAAGAACCAATTTCACGTGTTTGCTTGGCTGAGGGTGTGGGTATACTACATCCTCCACCTCTCCCATCACTTACAAAACTTCACTTTCTCCCATGGAGAAGACAAAGAGAGGGAAGGGTTATGTATGAGGTAGTTATTGACCGTCCTGTCCGTTCCCCAGCATAGCAGGGGATACAGGGACTGAACTACATTTGGGGTGCTATCAGTCATCTTTGAGTTTTAAAGTGTGATATCCAGCTGGACTTCAGATAGAAACTTTTGTGTTAAACTTGAACAAGAAAATATTTTCACCATGAACATTGGACTATCAGATCAAGGATGGTAAAGAACAGGAGTCACCCAGACCAAGGCCATGATAGACCTGACATTGACTCCAGATGGCCCAAAAGAGGGCCAGGGTGAGGTCTGAAGTCAGAGTGGCAAATCTGGGGGAGAATATGCTGTTAGAAGTGTATATACTGGAACAAAAACCCAAACATATGCAGCATTATGTAAGTCTACCAAATGGAGAAAGTCTGAAGTTGTAAATGACATGTCATTTAAAACATAACCTCCACAGATGTCCAGTTTCTTAAAAAATGGAAGTTGTTCCTGGATGGGGGCAGGGGTCTTGTGACTGACACGTTTGCAGTGTATTCGCTCAGGGCCCTCCTAGGTTCCACCCACGCCATCAGCCCCTGGGACTTAGTAGCCTCTGAGGCTGGTCATGATGTAGGCTTTGACATCACTGATATGGCTGGAGTACTTGCTACCAGAAACATGATCAGCTGCTGAGAAGTACCTCTTAAGGTACCAGATCAAAAGACTGATCTGTGATTAGAGATGCTGATGAAATGGAACACGGGCAGAAGCTGCAAGAACGGAGCATCAGTGAAATGACTCTCACGTTAGGGTTGTTCATGGACCCTAGGTCACCAAATCGTTTGTTTGTCTGCTTGTCTGTGTTTGAGAGCTGCCTCACAGCCCTAGAGAGAACAGCAGAATGGAAAACGGCCTCAATTCATAGGCCCAATCTATTAGCACACGTTAGTGACAAGGGGGAAAGGCACTACTTACTTCTTCAGACTGGAACACCTCTTACAGCAGGCGTCTCCTGGGAAAGACAGCAAGTCTAGAAGGGCCAGAAACACCAGGAGCAGAGGTTCTCAACTGTAGCAGCACGTGGAGTCACCTGGGAGCTTTTTAAAAATCCTGATGCCTTGGCCCCTCCCCCAGAGGTACTCTGTTCAATTGGCCTGGCCCGAGTCCTGTGCAGGGGAACTCGTTAAACGATCCCAGGTGAGTCTAATATGCAACTAGGGTTGAGAACCTCTGACCCGAATTAAGGGCTTGTAATCCTAAATTATAGTCAGGATTTATTAAGCCATCTTAGATTTCATTAAACTTCAGAATTCTCATTGTTGGTGAAGCTAATCTGAGGAAGAGAAAAAGGTTACCATACATGTTCACCAAAAGCAAGATTAAACAATAAAGCTCAGGCTAAAGATTCTAGTGTAGATCTAGGGGAGAGAAGTGATTCAAAAATATGAAACTGTGGGAATTCCCTGGGGGTCCAGTGGTCAGGCCTCCATGCTTTCACTGCCGAGGGCCTGGGTTCAATCCCTGGTCGGGGAACTAAGATCCCACAAGACGCGTGGTGTGGCCAAAAAAAAAAAAAGAAACTGATATATAAAATAGATCACTAATAAGGACCTACTCTATAGCACAGGGAACTCTACTCAATACTCTGTAATGGCCTATGTGGGAAAAGAATCTTAAAAAGAGTGTATATATGTATATGTGTAACTGATTCACTTTGCTGTACGCCTAAAACTAACACAATATTGTAAATCAATTATACCCCAATAAAGATTAAAAGCAAAAGAAATTGTACCCCAGATAAGCAAGATCCCAGTGGTTTGGATAAAGCAGAGTCTAAAACACGAGTAGGGCTCCCTCCCAAGAGTTCAGTTGGGAGACTACACCCACTAATTTGCTTTAGGTTGAAAAGATGAGTCAGAAGAGGGATGGCAGTGAGTTTTGGACCATCCATACCATGGCATTTTGGAAATGGAGACAAATGGAAGTGAAATTGAAAGTGCTACCTCTAAACATGGGGAGATGCTATCACTATATGGCTTGGGTTTGTTTCAAGTTGTTAAGGAGGATGGCCATCCAACAACAGCCTGCAAACATGAACATAATCTACTTGGTGAGTGTCTCCTCGTTTTCACATTACACTGTGAAGTGTGCCACTCCCTGGCTCTAAGGTTTGTAAGAAGGAATCATGATGTACTCAATCAGGCTCAGCCTGGCATGGTCTCCAGGAAGCCAAAAAACTAATTAAACTAACACCACCCAGAGAAGGATGGAGACTGAACTGGAAGAGAAGTAGTCTCTGGGTGCCACTATTAAATACCAGGATTCTCTTCACAGAGACTTTGAAATACTTCCTCGGGAAAACTGTCGCAGGAACAACAATTTTATTTTCTTTTTTTTTGGCCGCACTGCACAGCTTGTGGGATCTTAGTTCCCCACCCAGGCATTGAACCCGTGCCCTCGGCAGTGAAAGCACAGAGTCCTAACCACTGGACCGCTGGGGAATTCCCTTAGAGTATGCATATTCACAATCTTACCTCACTATGTTAAGTTTCTAATGGAGAAAGATTCTTCTGCATGTTGCAGCTCTTGGATTTTCATTTGTTGTGGAGAATCCACAGGTAATGCATAAGGAGGCTTTTTTTTGTTTTTGTTTTTGTTTTTGTGGTACGCGAGCCTCTCACTGTTGTGGCCTCTCCCGTTGCGGAGCACAGGCTCTGGACGCGCAGGCTCAGCGGCCATGGCTCACGGGCCTAGCCGCTCCGCGGCATGTGGGATCTTCCCGGACCGGGGCACGAACCCGTGTGCCCTGCATCGGCAGGCGGACTCCCAACCACTGCGTCAGCAGGGAAGCCCGATTTTATTTTATTTTATTTTATTTTTTAAAGTAGAGCACATAGAGATTCCAAGTTGGAAGAAGAAGAGCAAAGAGGGGGGACAAAAAAGAAGTTGCATGGACCAGATATTGGAGGAGATTTGAGACAGTTGGAAGGTGATGTTCAGAGCTCTCTTACCAGCAGTCTATAAAGTGTATTGGGGAAGCAGCAGTGGGGAAAAGGCATATTTAAGATGTTAGGTAGGGACTTCCCTGGTGGCGCAGTGGCTAAGAATCTGCCAACACAGGGGACATGGGTTCAAGCACTGGTCCAGGATGATCCCACATGCTGTGGAGCAACTAAGCCTGTGAGCCACAACTACTGAGCCTGCGCTCTAGAGGCCGCGAGCCACAACTACTGAGCTCACGTGCCACAACTACTGAGGCCTGTGCGCCCAGAGCCCAGGCTCCGCAAAAAGAGAAGCCACCGCAATGAGAAGCCCACGCACCGCAACGAAGAGTAGCCCCCACTCGCTGCAACTAGAGAAAGCCCGCAAGCAGCAACGAAGTCCCAACACAGCCAAAAACAAAAAAATAAATAAATTTAAAAAAAAAAGATGTTAGGTAGGCATTAAAAATGCATTTCCTCTTTGGTTTTTCTCAAAAGACCAAGTAAAGCTGTAAATTACTCATCATGAATGTTGGCTGCTGACCTAGATTTCTTTGGATGGATGCCTTGCAATAAATGGATCACAAAAGGCCCTGACTTAATTTAAAATTATTAACAGTAGATGCGGCATACACAAAATAACTTTAAATTAATGATTACTATCTGGAGAAAGATGAGAGGCTATCACATTCATAAAACAAGAACTGGCTGTTAAAAAACAAACCAATTAAAGACTGGAAAAAACTCTCTAGCTGAAGAACAAGTTTTTCTGAGTGATTTTCTTAGAACACAGTGCAAGTAGGGAACAAAAGAGATTAAAATGTTAAAGAAAAGTTAAAAGAACAAGGACAGATCCAGAAGTATCAGCTTTGATCAAATGAAAGTTCCAGCATAACTGAAGACAATAGAGGGGAGACCATAATAAAATAAACGAGATGAAAATTCCCCAGAGGTGAAAAAAAGACACAGTTTTCATATTTAAAGAGCCAGTCAAATGCTAAGTACAATAAATTTTAAAATATTTATCTGGACTTATTGCAGTGAAATCTCAGAACACCAAGAATAAAGAAAAAAATTCTTTAAATTCCCAAAGAGGAAAAATATATTGCCTTCAAAGCAACTAGAATAATAGTATTCTCAGAAATCTCATCACTGCCTCTAAGTGCTATATGAAAGGAAATAATACAGCTTCAACTATCAAAATTGAGAACAGAATGAAGACATATTCAGACATGCAAGGACTCAAAGTTTACCTTCCCAAACCCTTTTCAGGAATTTTAGAACATGTGACTGTGTAGTTTTTAAGCCTAGAAAGAGAAAGACATAATATTAAAGAAAGAGTACATATAACCAGGAAAATAGTAAGTAGAGATAATTCGAGGATAGCAGCTGTACAAACAGACCTGGAAAGAAACCAAGCCAGTTGAAACAGGGAAAGGAGGCTTCCAGAGAAAAACTTTTGGGAATAGAATCCAAACAACCAAATGCTGAATCGAAATAAAGAGCTCAAAAATGGCACTGCAATGGTGAAACGACTGGTGATGAACATCATATGTATGTAAATTTAGAACTAACACGAAACAAGTGGAAATTGTAATTATACAATACAATGCAAATTTCAAACACCTTGATGAAGTAAAGTAACCAACAAAAAAGTGATAGGTAGGTTTTCTATTTCTGGCAATAGTGGACTAACTTGTTGCATACCAACTCTCTAACCAAGTACAACCGGAAAAACTAGGTAAGATATTTTTAAAAATCTGTTTGAAGGTATCAGAGTGAATGCAATGAGGTCTTGAGAGCAAGATAAAAGATGAGAAACACACAAAGATGAGACCAGCATTCATTGCTGGCTGCTTTTCCCTTCAAGGCATTTACTGATTTTAAAAACAGCAGCTGAAAAGCTGAGAAGCTTAGCAGAAGCAATGACTCATGGTCTGAGGAGCTGAGCAGTGCTTCCAATAGTCCCAAAGGGATGGAGGGAAATTAAGAGTTTAGGGTCCACCAAGGAAAAGGGACCCTGATAAATACTCTGTGTTTTTAGCTGGAGTCTCTGAAGGGCCATATCTTAGGAATAAGGATGAATCAGAAATGAATAAACACTCGAAAAGACTTACTCTCCGCTTCAAATCAGTTTAATCCCTGATTATATTAAGGAGAACTGCCTCTTTATCAGCTGCTAGCCTAAAGCTAAAGTAAAACAATTCTATAAGAAAATAACACTTTACAGAGACTCAAATTATCTCTATAATTTTTCATATATATGTCAAACATTCCATCAAAAATTATTAGGAGGATTCTGGCCAAGATGGAGTAAGAAGATTGAATTTACCCTCCCATCTGAAACAACCAAAAGATGAAAAAATATATGAAACACTGGGTTACAAGACACTGGACATTAGGCAACAAATGACAGTGATGGGGAGAGCTGGAAAACAAACAAGGTGAGCCCTAGGAACACCCCACATTACTGCCTTTGGTGCCCACGTCATGGAGCAGGGAAGGGGAACTCAGAGATAGCCCAGTGACTTCCCCGAGTTGAAGAGACAGAACTGAAAATCTGGGGAGATCAAAATGGCTAGAATCTTCAGGAATGAATTCCAGAGAGGAGAGAACTGCAAAAAGAGAGAGAACTCCAGCTCTCTGCACAGGGCCTCACTTGAGTATTCAGCAGAGTGCTAATCAGCACAGGCATGTCAGGAAACTGCCCAAGGCCAGGGAAAGAATCAAATGAAGAGATTAGAGGGAACAGTACTCAGAGTTAACACAGGGCCAAGAATACTGCCTGTTCCCACTAACTGGACTGGACAACCTCAGAATTCACAGGGAATTTGGCAGCGTACTCTGAGGAATCTGAGGTCAGTTGAGAGGATAATTAACCCTAGACTAAACACTGTTCTGATCCTGTCTAACAAATCTTAAAAACAAGACCTGAAAGGATCAAACTGTTTCCAAGGAACTGTGTCACAGAATAAAGCTCAGCAAGGTAAAATGCACAATGCCTGGTGTCCAATTAAAAAAATTACGAGGCATGCAAAGAAGCAGGAAAATACAACCCAAAGGGGGGGGGAATCAATCAATGAAACCAACCCCAAAATGACACAGGTGTTAGAATTCATAGACAAGAACACTAAAAAGGGTTATAACAGTATTTCATGCCCTCAGAAGTTAAGACATGGAAGACATGTTTTAAAAAAAAAAGACTCAAATCGAGATTCAAGAGATGAAAATTACAATGTCTGAGATGAAATTACACTGGATAGGATTAATAGCAGATCAGTAATAGCCAAAACTTTTCCAAATATAATTAAAACTATATACTCACAGATCCAAGAAGCTCAGTGAATCCCAAGCACAAGAAACATGAAGAAAACTATACCAGGGCACATCATAATCATATTGCTCAAAATCAGTGATAAAGAGAAAATCTTAAAAGCAGCCAATTTAAAATAAACAAAAACATGTTATGTAACAGATGAACATCATATTTCTCTTTGGAACAATGCAAGCAGTGAAGAAACATCTTTAGAGTATTAAAAGAAAAAAAGTCAACCTAGAATTCTATACCAAGTGAAAATGTCTTTCAAAAATGAAGGGAATGGAATATTACTCAGCCATAAAAAGGAATGAAATTGGGTCATTTGCAGAGACATGGATGGACCTAGAGTCTGTCATACAGAGTGAAGTAAGTCAGAAAGAGAAAAACAAATATCGTATATTAACGCATATATGTGGAATCTAGAAAAACGGTACAGATGAACCTATTTCCAGGGCAGGAATAGAGACGCAGACATAGAGAACAGACGTGTGGACACGGGGGCAGGGGTGGTGGGGCAGGAAGAGGAGGGTGGGATGAATTGGGAGATTAGGTTTGACATAAATACACTACCGTGTGTAATATAGATAGCTAGGGGGAACCTGCTGTATAGCACAGGGAAATCAGCTCAGTGCTCTGTGATGACCTAGATGGGTGGGAAGGGTGTGGGATGGGAGGGAGGTCCAAGAGGGAGGGGACATAATGTATACTTATGGCTGATTCACTTCGTTGTAGAGCAGAAACTAACACAACAGTGTAAAGAAATTATACTCCAATAAAAAAAATTTTTAAATAAAATATTTTTGTTTTAATGAAGGGAAATAAAGACTTCTTCAGACTTACAAAAGCTGAAAGAAGTCATCACACAATGTGGAAAGGATAGTCTTTTCAACAAATGGTACTGGGAAAACTGAATATCCCCATGCAAATGAATGAAATTGGACCTGTATCTTACACCATACACAAAAAGTAACTTGAAATGTATTAAAGATTTAAATGTAAGGCCTGAAACCATAAAACTCTGAGAAGAAAACATAGGGGAAAATCCGTTTGTCATTGGTCTTGGCAATGATTTTTGGATACAACACCACATGCACAGGCAGAAAGAACAAAAATAAACAAGTGAGACTACATCAAACTAAAAAGCTTCTGTACAGTAAAGAATACCATCAACAAAATGTTGCTACCTATGGAAGAGGAGAAAATATTTCCAAACCATATACCTGATAAGGGTTAATATCCAGTATATATAAGGAACCCATACAACTCAATAGCAAAATAACCAATAACCCAATTTAAAAATGGACAAAAATCTGAACAGACATTTTTCCAAAGAAGACATACAAATGAACAATGGGTTCATGAAAAGGTGCTCAACATCACAAATCATCAGGAAAATGCAAACCAAAACCACAATGAAATATCACCCCACGTTAGGATGGCTATCACCAAAAAGACAAAATATAACAAGTGTTGGCAAGGATGCAGAGAAAAGGGAACCTTTGTACATTCGTGGTGGGAATGTAAATTGGTGCAGCCATTATGGAAAACAGTATAGAGGTTTCTGAAAAAATTAAAGATAGAACTATCATACGACCCAGCAATCCCACTTCTGTGTATATATCTAGAGGAAACAAAATAAGCATCTCAAAGAGATATCTGCACTCCCATGATCATTGCAGCATTATTCACAATAGCCAAGATATGGAAACAATTTAAGTGTCCGTAATGGATGAATGGATAAAGAAAATGTGATATGTGTACATATAATGGAATATTATTCAGACTTTAAAAAGAAGGAAATCCTGCCATTTGCAACAACATGGATGAACCTGGAGGACATTATGCTAAGTGAAATAAGCCAGACACACAAAAATAAATACTGCATGTTCTCACTTATATATAGAATCTAAAAAAGTCAAACTCATGAAAGCAGAAAGTAGAATGGTGGTTACCAAGAGATAAGGGTAGAGGAAATAGAGAGATGTTAGTCAAAGCGTACAAAGTTTCAGTTATGCAGGATGAATAAGCTCTGGAGATCTAATGTACAGCATGGTGACTAAAAATAGAGCTACTATATAATCCAGCAATCCCACTCCTGGGCATATATCTGGAAAAGATGAAAACTATAATTCAAAAAGATACATGCATCCCTATGTTCATAGCAGCACTATTTACAATAGCCAGGATGTGGAGGTAACTTAAATGTCCATTGACAGTGGAATGGATAAAGAAGATGTGGTACATATATACAATGGAATATTACTCAGCCATAAAACAGGAATGCCATTTGCAGCAACATGGATAAACCTAGAGATTATCATACTAAGTGAAGTCAGTCAGACAGAGAAAGACAAATATCATATATCACATATGTGGAATCTAAAATATGATACAAATGAACTTATTTACAAAACAGAAACAGGCTCACAGACATAGAAATCAAACTTATGGTTATCAAAGGGGAAAGGGGGAGAGGGATAAATAAGGAGTTTGGGATTAGCAGATACAAACTACTATATATAAAATAGATAAACAACAAGGTCCTACTGCATAGCACAGGGAAACATATTCAATATCTTGTAATAAACTATAATGGAAAAGAATCTGAAAAAGAAGATATATATATATATGTATAAATGAATCACTTTACTGTACACCAGAAACTAACACAATATTGTAAATCAACTATACTTCAATTTTTAAAAATTAGAAAAGAAGTTAAAAAAGTTATAATGTGCAAAATGCATTAACAGACACTGAAACAAAGAGGATATACGGATGGTAAATGAGCATATTAAAAGATGGCCAAAGTTATTAGTCATTAGGGAAATACACATTAAAACCTCAGTGAGATAGCATTACACACCTAATAGAATGGCTAAAAAAATTAAAAATAGAAGTTACAATACCAAGTGCTGACAAGCATGCAGAACAATTGGAAGTCTCATACATTGCTGATGGTAATACAAAATGGTACAGCTACTCCAGGAAATGTTTTGACAGTTTCTTATAAACATACACTTACCACATTACCCAGGAATCTCACTCTTAGGTAATTACCTTACATAAATGAAAACTTATGTTCACAGAAACATCAATGTCTACAGCAACTCAAATCATAATTGCAACCCAAATGGCCTTTAATGGGTGAATGAATAAACAGTTGTGGTACAGCCTTACAATGGAATACTACTAAGCAATAAGAAGGAACAAACTATTACATGGATGAGTTCCAAAGGCACTACACTAAGTGAAAGAAGCCACTTTCAAAGGTTATATATTGCATGCTTCCATTTCTACGAAATTCTGGAAAAGGGAAAACTACAGTGATAGAGAAGATTATTGGCTGCCAGGGATTAGGGGTGGGATGAAGGTAGGATTACAAAGGGGCAGGCTGAGAGAGATTTTTAGGATGATGGAATCTTTCTGCATCCAGTTTGTGGCAGGGGTTACACAAATATATACATTTGTTAAAACTCTTGGAACTGTACACCAAAACAAAAAAGAATCATCCTTATTATATGTTAATTTCTAAAAAGTTCTTAGACTTTTACACCAAAAAGTCAATTGTACTGTTATTTTAAAATAAAATAGGGGCTTCCCTGGTGGCGCAATGGTTGAGAGTCCGCCTGCCGATGCAGAGGACAGGGGTTCGTGCCCCAGTCTGGGAAGATCCCACATGCCACGGAGCGGCTGGGCCCATGAGCCATGGCCACTGAGCCTGCACGTCCAGAGCCTGTGCTCCGCAACGGGAGAGGCTGCGACGGTGAGATGCCCGCGTACCGCAAAAATAAATAAATAAATAAATGAATGAATGAATAAAAATAAAAATAGGGCTTCCCTGGTGGCGCAGTGGCTGAGAGTCCACCTGCCGATGCAGGGGACGCGGGTTCGTGCTCCGGTCCGGGAGGATCCCACATGCCACGGAGTGGCTGGGCCCGTGAGCCATGGCCGCTGGGCCTGCGCATCCGGAGCCTGTGTTCCACAATGGGAGAGGCCACAACAGTGAGAGGCCTGTGTACTGCAAAAAATAAATAAATAAATAAATAAAATAAAATAAAATAAAAATAAAATAAAGTAAAATAAAAATTTTAAAAAGAGAAAGAATTTAATATCAATACATAACCACTAAAATGGCTACTGGTTTCTAAGAGAATGACCACAACAAGCATTGGTGAGGATGTGGAACAACCAGAACTCTCCACATTGCTAGTGGAATTGTAAAATGGTCCAACTACACTGGGAAAAAAGTTTGGCTGTGTCTAAAATGTTAAACATAGACCATACAAACCAATCACTCCATTTACCCAAAAGAAATGAAAACATATGTCTGCACAAATACATAAATGTTCATGGCAGTTTTATTTGTAATAGCCTAAAACTGTAAACAATCCAAATGTCCACCAACAGGTGAGTGTATAAAAAGATAGTGGTATATCCATACAAGGGAATAACACTCAGCAATTAGAAGGAATGAACTATTGGTATATGCTGCAATATGGATGAAACTCAAAACAATCATGCTGAGTGAAAGAAACAAGACCAAAAAAAAAAAAAAAAAAGAAAAAGAAAAAGAAAGACAGAAAAGAAATGAAAAGAAAAAGAATAGTAGGGTTAAGAGCAGATTACATGCAGCCAATGATAGAATTACTGGTAGGTCAAAAGAAACTATCCAGAATGAAGCATGGAGAGACTTAAAGGATGGAAAATATATTTTAAAAAGAATGAGACACAGGGGATACAATATAGAGACCTAAAATATATCTCATTGGACTCCCAGAAAGAGAGGAGAGAGAGAATGGAGAAGAAGCAACATTTGAAGAGATCACAAAAGTCATTAATCTCTGGTTTCAAGAAGCCCAACAAATCCTAAGCAGTATAAATGAAAAGAAATTCACACCCAGACATATCACAGCAGAATTACAGGGGTGGGGAAAGCACGCAGAAGGGAAAAAAACTGATTACCTCCCAAGAAGCAATAGTTAGGTCAATAGCTGACTTCTCAATGGGAACAATGGAATCCAGAAAACAATATAATGAAAATAACTGCCAACCTAGTATTCTATATCTAGGGTTTAAAACAGGCAGAGAATTAAAATATATGACAACAGTAGCATTTAAGTTGGGGAGACTAATCTATAGTCCTTACATTTTCTCAGAGAATATAAAAGTACCAATTAACATTTGACTTTGATAAGTTAAGAAACCATATTGTAATGTCCAGGGTAACCATTATTAAAACAGTAAAATAAATTTCTTTTATTGGCAGACCAACAGAAGGGGAAAAGTGGAGTAGTAAAAAACAACAAATACAAATTAAAGCAATTAAATAGATGAAAGGTAAATATGCATCTAAATTTACTCAATAATCACTAAAAGTGGGAAAACCAGATCTTATGTACCTAAGAATGTGATGCAATGTGAAGCACACAGCACCACCAATTAAGTATTCTTGCCAAAAAAAACTGAATATGAATCTAATCAAGGCTTCAGATCTAACTACCCATTTACAAGAAATAAGAGCAACAGAAGAACAAGTTAAATGACATCAAGAGGAAGCAACCAGCCAAATGTAGTCTGTGAGACATTCCATATAACAAACGACCTGATTTCTCTGAAAAATTAATTCCATAAAATCGGGTGGGTGAGTGGGTGAAGAACTCTTTTTTTTTAATGGTTGTACACAACATTTATTGTTTTTGCATTTGCTGCCAGGAATGTTTACCACGAGTTCAGGGCCAAGTTGTAGATAGTAATCTGTGACTCTCGAAGTATGAAGGTATCCACTCTTCCCGAGTCCATACCTGGACTCGGTCTCCACTTGGCTTGCTTGCGTTGGTTTAAGCTGTAAGCTAATTTAAACCTTTCTACACAAGCTGTGTATACATTCCAAACACAGATCATCTATGACCCTGGTGGTGAAATCTGACAAGAACAACATAAAGTGGTTTATAGCTCTTATTGATTTTAACTTGGCTAATGTCCCCCAAACTAGTTAGGAGATAAGGCAGTACTCAGCAAACTTCTGTTATTTGAATAAGAGTCAATTAGGGAAATTTGGATATGGATTGGATAATATATGATAAGCAATTATTGTAAATGTTTCTACATCTGATGACGGTGTAGTAGTTATATTTTTTTAATGCCATCTGTTTGAGAAGCATACTTGGGTATTTATCAGTGAAACTACATGATATCTAGGATTTGCTTTAAAACAATACAGCATAAAATGGGACGGGAGGGATAGATGAAAGGAGACTGGCAAAATATTGATAATTATTGAATCTGGATAATGGGTAAATGGGGGGCTATTATCCTATTCTGACTGCTTTTGTTTATGCTTGAAATTTTTTATAATAAAAATGGAGAAAATATACAGCAGGTTAGACAAATATCAAATATATATCACTGATTACATTAAAACAATTACAGTTAACAAGACTACAGTTAACAAATTTTTTAAAATTTGCTTATATACTGCTTACAAGAGATTAATTTTAAAGCATGAGGACACCATAAGTTTATAAGTAAAAATATTTTTTAAAAAGGAAAATGTTAAGAATGATACATTTGTAAGCACATAATAAGCCCCCAAACTTTATAGTATATGGGCATTGCAAAGAACCAAGAAAGCCAAGACACACTTGAAGAAGAACAAAATGGGTAGACTTGCCCTAAGAAATATAAGAATTATTCTTAAACTATATAAGTCATGGGACTGGTATCCAGAATACATAAAGAACTCTTTCAACTCAATAACAAAAAGACAGATAACCCAATTTAAAATGGGCAAAGGATTTAATAGACATTTCTCCAAAGAAGATATACAAATGGCCAGCAAGCATATGAAAAAATGTTCAACATCCTTAGTCATTAGGGAAACGCAAATCAAAACCACAATGATAAAATTTCACATCCATTAGGATGACTATAATCAAAAAGACAGTCAATAACAAGTGTTGGCAAGAATATAGAGAAATTGGCACCCTCATATGCTACTGATGGGAATGTGAACTCCTGCAGCTGCTTTGGAAAATAGTCTGGCAGTTGCTCACAATGTTAAACATAGACTTATCATATGACCCAGCAATTCCACTCCTAAGTATATATACCCAAGAGAAATGAAAATACACATACATGCAAAAACTTGTACACAAATGCTTATAACAGCATTATTCATAATAGCCAAAATGTAGTAAGTCAGAAAGAGAAAGACAAATACCATACTATATCACTTATATGTGGAATCTAAACTATAACATAAATGAACAAAACAGACTCACAGACATAGAGAAGAGACTTGTGGTTGCCAAGGGGGAGGGAGGGTGGAGGGGATGGATTGCAAGTTTGGGATTAACAGATGCAAACTGTTATATATAGAATGGATAAACAACAAGGTCCTACTGTATAGCACAGGGAACTATATTCAATATCCTGTGATAAACTATAATGGAAAAGAATATGAAAAAGAATGCATGTATATGCATAACTGAATCACTTTGCTGTACAGCAGAAATTAACACATTGTAAATCAACTATACTTCAATAAAATTAAAAAAATAATAGCCCAAAAGTGGAACAACTCAAATGTCCATTAACTGATTAATGGATAAACAGAATGTTGTATATCCATACAATGGAATATTATTCTGTCATAAAAAAGAATGAATTACTGATACATGCCACAATACAGATGACCCTTGAAAATATTATGCTAAATGAAAGAAGCCAGCCAAAAAGAGCACATGTCATATGATTCCATTTATTTGAAATGACCAGAATAGCAAATCTATAGACACTGAAAATAGACCAGCGGTTGCCAGAGGCTGGGAGGAGAGGGGGACCAGAGAATAACTGCTAGTGGGTACAAGACTTCTTTTGGGGTGATGACATATTCTAAAGTTAGATCACGGTGATGGTTGCACAACTCTTTGATTATACTAAAAGCATGGAATTGTATATTTTAAATGGGTGGATTTTATAGTATGTGAATTATATCTTAATAAAGATGTTTTTTAAAACTATAGTAATTCAAACAGTGTGGTATAGTTTCAGAAAAAGACAAATGACAAATGGAACAAAACAGAGAACCTAGAAACAGACCCACACATGTAGGAATATTTTCCATATTACAGAGCTGGCTCTGAAAATCAGTGGAGACAGTATTGGTTTTCAATAAAGAGTTGAACTTGTATCAATTCGAAATTGAAAAAACTTAAATTGGATGCCTAACTCATACATATCCTAAAACTGATTCTGTGGATTAAAGACTTAGTTGTGATGAGTCAAACTTTAAAGCTTTTCAAAGTAACCTCAGAGAGTATCTTCATTACTGTAGGAAAGGGAAGGCTTTTCTAAGACACATGAAGCACTAAACAAAATGAAAATATTTCAATTTTAGTTAAGATGAAGACCTATGTTCATTAAACAAAACAATAGAAAGAGTAAAATGGTAAGCCACAGAGCAAGAGAAGATATTTTCAGGGATTGCTAAATGACACATAACTGACAAAGGACTAATATCAAGAATATATAAGGAATGTGTATGGATCAACAAAGAAAAGGCAAACAATCCAACAGAAAAATGGGCAAAAAAAATCCATACAGGCTTTCACAGAAGAGGTAACATGAATGATCAATAAGCATATGAAAAGATGCTCAATATTATTCATATTTAGGGATATGTTAAAGCCTCAATGTAATTTTTTTTACACACACAAAGTTGGCAACACTTAAAAGTCTGAAAATATGCTTTGGTGAGAAAGCATAGCAATGGGACTTCTCATACACATTGTCACCAAAACTTGATATTTTTCATATTTTACTGGTGAGAGTGTAAATGGGTTCATTTTGAAACAAAGCTTGGCATTGCATGTTAAATTTGAATAATGTGAGAAAAAATATTCAGAAATAATGGCAATGTCTGTGACAATAAATGCTCTCATTCTTGCTAGCTTAACAAGATTTATAACATACTGAGAAAGGATATGGGGAACTCTTATCCAGCACTATGTGCTAAGCATTTAATTAAGATCTTTTCACATGCTTCTTTATTTAAATTTGAGGCAAAAGGGGTACCCAAACTGCTGTTATTTTATGGCAGGAAACTTCTGACTGAAGTTCCTTCTACTAGATAAAAATAACTCAGAAGCACTGTTAGTCCATGAGGACAAGCTACACATTTACAAACATTACCACTCTCTAGCTTCTTTCTTCAAGAGACATAGGTTTCAAACATTTAAAGTTTTCAGTACAATAATAATCACATGGTGGGATGTGGAATTAAAGAGATTCTTTCTTCTAGGTGCCATTTTATGACCATAAGACAAATCCAGAAGATCTTATATGTGAATGATACGAATATTCAAAGAAGCAAAGGCCAGTCAGAGAAGTAATAATTACACACATAATATATGGAAATTTCCTTCAGCTAAAGAAAGACTTGACCCATCATCAAGAAAAGGCTCAACAAATAAGTTCCAGACATGATTAAAACACCACACACACACACACACACACACACACACACACACACACTCTCTCTCTCTCTCTATATATATATAGTAATGAAATTTCTGAATTCCACAGATTTTTTAAAAACCACATAAACTTTAGGAAACAAAGCAAGAGGCAACATACACAAAAGATAACCAGTGAAACAACATCTACCAACTGTGAAAAGTTTATACCTCCCAACTAAGGGACTGTGACCAAAAGTTTATACCTCCCAACTAAGATAGCATTTGTCTTAGTTGGGAAGGCAAAAGTAGATATTTGGGGTAGTCAAGGCCTCAGAAAGAATATAATACACCCACATACCAGACATGAGGGAACAAACATTTGGTATGTGTCAATCAAACGACAATTTATTCAGCACAGAGATGTCAAATGGGGAAAGATGAATAAGAAACAACAGTAGCAATGAATCCTGCAATGTACGCTTACATATAAATAGATTATGATAGCATGACTGAGGATTTGTAATATAAGCGATAAGAAAGGATTTTTGAAATAGGAAACACATATCAGACAAAACAAAATTCAAGATCAAATGTTAAAGAGGACAAAAATCGATGCTCTGTACAGTCATGAAGAAATGTCATATATCTATGTAACAAAAATCTACAGATGCCAAATACGTAATGCAAAACTTGAAATACAAGGAAACTGAAGAAAACACCAATATGATGGGAGATCTTAATATTTTTTCAAAAATTTAAGAAGGATATAAATAAGCAGGTCACTGAAAGAAAAGTCCAAAGAAGACATACAGATGGCCAAGAGGCACACGAAAAGCTGCTCAATATCACTAATTATTAGAGAAATGCAAATCAAAACTACAATGAGGTATCACCTCACACCAGTTAGAATGGGCATCATCAGAAAATCTACAAACAACTAATGCTGGAGAGGGTGTGGAAAAAAGGGAACCCTCTTGCACTGTTGGTAGGAATGTAAATTGATACAGCCACTACGGAGAACAGTATGGAGGTTCCTTAAAAAACTAAAAAGAGAATTACCACATGACCCAGCAATCCCACTACTGGGCATATACCCAGAGAAAACCATAACTCACAAAGACACATGCACCCCAATGTTCACTGCAGCACTATTTACAATAGCCAGGTCAGGGAAGCAACCTAAATGCCCACTGACAGATGAATGGATAAAGAAGATGTGGTGCATATATACAATGGAATATTACTCAGCCATAAAAAGGAATGAAACTGGGTCATTTGTAGCGACGTGGATGGACCTAGCGACTGTCATACAGAGTGAAGTAAGTCAGAAAGAGAAAAACAAATATCGTATATTAATGCATATACGTGGAATCTAGAAAAATGGTACAGTTGAACTGGTTTGCAAGGCAGAAACAGAGATACAGATGTAGAGAACAAGTGCATGGACACCAAGGGGGGAAAGCAGCAGGGGTGGTGGTGGGATGAATTGGGAGATTGGGATTGACATGTATACACTAATATGTATAAAATAGATAACTAATAAGAACCTGCTGTATAAAAAACAAATGAATAAAATAAAATTCAAGAAAAAATAAAAAATAAAAATCAGGTAGTCAAAAAGTAGCAAGAGGGGCCTCCCTGGTGGCGCAGTGGTTGAGAGTCCGCCTGCCGATGCAGGGGATACGGGTTCGTGCCCCGGTCTGGGAGGATCCCATATGCCGCGGAGCGGCTGGGCCCGTGAGCCATGGCCGCTGAGCCTGCGCATCCGGAGCCTGTGCTCCGCAACGGGAGAGGCCACAACAGTGAGAGGCCCGCGTACCGCAAAAAAAAAAAAAAAAAAAAAAAAAGTAGCAAGAATATAGATTTGAAAATATAATCTATAAGCTCAAT
The DNA here is from genome assembly GCF_949752795.1 of Hyperoodon ampullatus. NCBI lineage: Eukaryota > Metazoa > Chordata > Mammalia > Artiodactyla > Ziphiidae > Hyperoodon > Hyperoodon ampullatus. Next base: position 21,836,677 of record NC_136913.1, on the reverse strand, counting down.
TTTATCTATAAATTTATATCAGTAATGGAAAAATATACATTATACTAATATGACTGCATTCTATTCCCCCCCAAAAAAATCTTATTATGCCTTGTCCAAAAAGAAAACTATAAAATTCCAAAAAATGTAGAGGATATACAGGCCATACTATGAACCCAAACCAATAAAACTAGAGATCAACACTAAAGAGATTAATAAAAAAACTTTTACTACTCGGAAGTTAAACACTATTGTAAAAAAGAAATAAAAAGTGATATGTAGAACTATCTAGAAAGCTATGAAAAAGAAAAATTCATATGTAATGGACATAGGTAAGATTGTACACCAGAGGAAATGCACAGCTTTCAAGGAGTTCGTTTGAAAAGAAATGACAATAAATGAAGTATGAAACATAAGACATTTTAACTAGGTAACAAAATAAACAAGAAAATAGGAAAAAATTAATAACAATGCAAGAGGAAATTGATTAAATACAAAACCAAAAAATATAAATAAATAAAATTAAGAGTTCTTTGATATTATCTATGAAACAGCCAAACCTATGGAAGCCTGTTTAAAGAAAAATGAGAGAAAAAATATACAACATTCAGGATAAGAAAGGAGATATCACCAGAAATGCAAGAGAATAAAATAATTATGAGAACATTTTGTGCTTCTTTATGGCAATAAATAGAAAATCTAGAACAGTGGTTCTCAACCTTGGCCACACATTGTCATCACTTGAGCAACTTGGAAAATTACTGATGCCTAGTCCCTTCCAGAGATTCTAATTTAGTTGGTCTGGGGTGTGGCCTGGGCACTGGGCAGGTCAAAGGCTGCCTCACGTGATTCTGATGTTCGATCAAAATTGAAAACCACTGAATTCTTAGAGGGCTTGGACCATATGGTCCATGAACCAGCATCACCATCTCCAGGGAGCTTGCAAGAAATGCAGAATCTTGGACCCCACATCAAGCCCATGGAATCAGAATTAGCATTTTCACAACCTCCCCTAGGTGATATGAATGCACCTTAACGTTTGACTAGAAGAAATGGATGATTTCCAAGGGAAATATAGATAAGAAAATTTATTTAAGAAGGAAAGCTCGTGGACCAATTAGTGTAGAAGAGGTCGTTAAAGTAAAAACTTACCATTTACAAAGAGGCATCAGACCCAAATGCTTTCACAACTGAGTTCTATCTAATCCTCAAAAGTCAGATAATGACTCTTGTTTTTAAACCATTCCAGATTATGGAAAAGTTTCCAAGTTTATCTTATGGACTTAGCTTTACATTGATAGTCAAACCTGATGACAATAGTACAAAACAAGAAAACACCAGAATTATGAACATAGATACAAAAATTCTAAATAAAATACTAGCCTATTTAAGCAACAATATATTTAAAGAACTGGGATTTCCCTGGTGGTCCAGTGGATAAGACTCCGTGCTCCCAATGCAGGGGGCCCAGGTTCGATCCCTGGTCAGAGAACTAGATCCCACATGCCGCAACCAAGACCTGGCGCAGTCAAATAAATTAATATATATATATATATATTTAAAGAACAATAAAAATTACCTAAGTAGCATGATTTTATCCTGGAAATGCAAATATGGTTTAACTTTAGAAAAGCCATGCATGTAATTCAGTATACTTCATTACATCAACAAAATCAAGTAATTATATCAATAGGTCACTAAAAGACATTTGATAACATTAATTAGTCATTCCTAATAAAATCTCTAAGTAAAATAACAGTGGAAGGAAACTAACCTTGGTAAACACTACTTTTCCAAAACCAACATTATACTGAGTGGTTAAGTGCTGAAATATTGCCATTAAAAGCAGGAGTTAAAACTAATACAATGTAATATGTCAACTATCTTAATTAAAAAATTTTAAAAAGGAAAAAAAAAGGAGTAACAGAAATGCCTGCTATAATATATACTATTCAGCATTGTTTTAGAAGTTCTAGCTAACCTAAAATAGAAAATGGAAATAATTGACATCTTTTTGCAATATGACTGCACACACACAAATTCAAAAGACTACTAAAGCGAATTAGTATTGGGAAGATTACGTGGTAAAGTAGCTGGGTCCATGAAAAGTATATAAAGATCAATAGATTTCTCTCTTCTCTAACAGTATCTAGGTTGACTATATTATGATGGGTACAATCTCTGGCAAGTTTTTCAGCTATGAAAGAGAATGAGATGGAGCTTGGTCTACTTTCCCAAAGGGATGGATAGGATATATTAAGTGACTTGCAAAGATGCATAATCTCATTTTGGTCAAAAAAATTTACATTCCTCCAAACGTCCTCTTGCTCTCTTTACGTATCTATCTTTGTACAGTTTTGTATGAGCATGAAGGGAAGGCATACAGTCTGTTAACTATGATTACCTCATAGTTACAATAACATGTATTTTACAATTGAAAAATCTAATAAAACTCAGTAAAGATAATTTTTAAAGGATAATAATGTTCTGGGTAATGGGATAAGAGGTGAAGGCATTTTACTTTCTTCTCTGTATCATTCTGAACTTTCCATATTCTCTCCAAAAAGGATGTGAATTAAAAAAATTTTTAAGTCAAACAATAGTTTCAGAAATACTTGATGTTTGAAAATTGCTGAACATAGAATCAATGCTGTGGTTACAAGACACATAGAAGATTTATGTGTATGGACTAAGATTGGAAGAGAACAAAGATGAACAAGCCCTTTAATAAAGCAAAGTGGCATCGCGGATCATCATCTTTCCAAATTTTGTTATGAAAATATGCAATTAAAATAACTTGCAAGATGTCCATCTTTGTATAGTTAAATAAATTTGCCCTTTAGAAGTTACTTTTTCTGAAGAAAAACTGAAGCATACTACCCTGGGAGAAACAGGAACTACACCTTTGAAAGTCTGTCACAACCACCACCTCGAGAGGGGGAAAACGGACACGAATATGCAAGGCCAAAGGTAAAGATCTCTGCTAGTGGGCCAATGCCAGAGGGTAACCCAGAATTGGACTAACCCTTATTTTTTTTTTTTATGAGAATGGCATAAGGGACCTCTCCTCTGCCTCCCCCGGGAGGGCTGGGGAGGATGCTGCAGCCCTTCGATCCCATTTGCTCCACTTCTCTGGTAGGAGACCAAGCAGTCTCTCTATAGCTCACAGAGGGTAAGGTGGGCCCCACACCTTCGTGACTGGCTGCATCAGTCAGGGCCTAGACTGGAAATCCATTTCCCTCCTAGGGTCTCTCAATCCAGGTTTACTATATGAAGTCACACACTCAGTGGGTGGCTTCTTCTATTTTCAATGTGGTTAGAAACCAGAGAGGAGGACAGATGTGATTAGAACCTTCCAAACCCCATCAGATGGCTTTGGAATACCTCCCCTTATTTCAAAGTTCAGGCAAAAGGAAATGGGCTCTACATCTAAAGCCAAACACAAGCATGAAGGAAAAGCAGAAATTGGCCTCTCTTGAAAAGTAAAATAATATAGGTCTAGTTAACTATTCCGTTTTCATCAATGTGTTTAGTTATTTCTGTGGTAATTCACATCATGAATGAATAAACGCCATCTAAAAGTCCTATGCAGGTTTTCTGTAGCCAACTATCTTAGTGGCTTTACAACACCAGCACGTCACTACAACGCCAAATCCCTTGTGTTCACCAATATCAGCAACACAAGTAACACAAGAGACCAAGAGAATAGGAAAAACCAAGTAAAGGAAAATAATTCTTGATTTTTTACTTTGATTTCAAACTTGGTTGACTAAGAATTTCCATCTCAGGGGCCATTAAAATGATTTTAAAGTCCGAGCAGGTGCAGATGCTATATCTACATGCAACAATGATACTTTCATTGGTGCTAGAAGTGCTGAACTACTGAAAGGGTCACATCACTTCCAGCTTATACCGTGTTGGGGATTTATTAACTGTGTGATTTAAGCCTCATGTCCATGTTTATGTTTGTGTGTGTGTGTGTGTGTATGCCTTGTCTATAGCCAACACTCCACTAGGGTAACTTAAAACAAAATAGGAATTTATTTACAATAGCAAAGATGTCAAAAATAACAGGAACAATATATAACAAATCCAAGAATTGTTTTATGAAAAAGGCAAACAATACATACACAAAAGATAAAACAAAATCCAAAAGGGCAAACTTAATCTTGACCTTATCTAAACAGCTGCAGAATGTGGCAAAATAGTTTTTCAGATATGAATTACTTCAGTAATGTTGGGCCAATTCAACACACACTTTTCAGCCCTTCTTTTTCACTTGGTGAATCTTCCTCTGACTTCTATTTACCTTTGGGGAATGTAACTTCGGGGAGGTCATACAAGATTTATGAAGTACATACAGGCTATTTGCATGTGTACTAAAAGATATATTTATTGGCTGACAGGCTAACACTTCAAAAGGACTAAAGTGATATGAAAGTGAAGGTATAAACTGAGTCCCATTTCACCATCACTGCTTCCTTCTGGGGTTTGGGTGCGTGTGTGTGTGTGTGTGTGTATGTGTGTCTTGTCTACTACACAAGACGAATGCACCAGTAATCTTTTAAGTTCCTCAAGTGCTCTAAAACAGTGCTTCCCAAACTTGAGCATGCATCACAGTCACTTGGAGGAGGTGTAAAGACACAGATCACTGGGTCCCACACCCAGTTTCTGATTCAGTGAGTCTGAGGTGGGGCTGAGAATCTGCATCTTTAACAAAGTCCAGGTGATTATAATGCTGCCGCTGCTGCCAGGCTTTGAAAACCACTGCCCTGAACTATCACCCTTTCAAGATTTCAACTGGTCAAGCTTTTCCTTCCATGAATCCTAGAATTTGTGAGAAATAAAGGAAATTGTTAATACTGAGATTCCCAGAGTACTGAGCAGTACACTATCTGACTGGTTGGCATCACAGACCAGCAAGATGTTATCTGTCAGGTGTTCTACTACAATTAAGTTTTTCAGCATGGTGTGGTTTTGCCTTTTTTATGGCTCTGGACAGTGACATTCACCATGTTTTCTTCATCGTTTACCTCAAATTTTGATTATTTAGTGTTTCAACTATTAGGGAAACACTTGTTCCAACAGTTAAATAACTGCAGGATCTCATCTTTAAAAATCAAAGATGACTCAAATCTATTTCCTTATTTTCTTCTGAGTCCTGATAACTTTTACCTAACTTCCGATTTTTATTATAACAATTATCATTCTCTAGTATGTTAGCGTCTACTAAAGCCCTCCAAACTGGGCACAAAGGAGTAACTCTAGGGCAGGGCTTCTGCTGTGGGACTGGGCTGTGGATTGATGCTGAAATAAGTGCTCTCAAAAACCACTTTATGCATGGGAAAATTTATCTCAGGGGAATTACAGATGCTAATAAAACAAATCCTTTATGAAGATAAAGGAAAAAATGAATTTCAAGGACATGCTCATCAAAGGACTCACCAATCACCTCTTAACTTCTCTGAAATGTTACTTGCAAATTCGCAGAACTGAAATATTATTAGTATTTAAATCCAAGTCACAAAATTCAAAGTGATCAAGCATTTTGCATTCCACTGCTGCATATAAGGAATTAAGAAATGGGGAAATGAAAATAATCCACTGCTTTTGAAGTTTATTAGGTTTACAAAAACTGTACATTTTTTTTCTTAAGAAAAAGCATTAACTTAGTACTGGTATCAAATAGACTAAACATTAACAGGAAAATATTCTGATTTTTATTTTTGCACGTTATTCTCAAGTACACAATTACAATAATGTCACACATCCCTATATGATTTTCTTTTTATGTATTTTACCTTTTTTACAAAGTGTACAGAGGGAGGGACATACAATATTTAAGGATATTTCTACAGAACAATAACTTATATTATGTCCTTGTAAAAATCTGTACCTCTTTAAAACATTTAACTGAAACAACCATTTTTTTAGCTTTGCTAATCAAAATTGTTTTAAGAATTAAAACTAGGTTGTAACTAATGTCAGTATATAACAGTGACTACAATTTTTTTCCTCTTTATACAGACAAATACATTTTACCATATTCACTTGACCAAACCCATAAATATCTTTTAAAGGTTTCAATATTGTGCTTTAAAAAGAAAAGAACTGTGTATGATTCCAGACCAGGTAAGAGAAATATAAAGTGTGTAAATTGTTGTGTTCTTTATCTTTCAGTTCATTTAAAAAAATATAATCGTTATATTTTCTGTATTAATTTTTACGGATGTTTTAAAATGAATAAATTTCCACTTTCGTTTAAGTGTTTTCTTTTACATTATTTCTGGGAAAAATAAAAATTAAGGGAGATTTTAAAGGTTCTCACAAAAAAACAGACAGAGCTTTCAATAGTAATGCAGGGCAATGAATCACACAACGGTTAAGTTACTTTAGAAAAAAAAAGCACATTATGGGGGCCAAGAGGGCACAGGCATTCCTATGCCTTGGCTTTGACTGGCATTCAGGATGGAGTTATACCAGCCTAAAGCACTTGATTTAGAACTGGACTAAATCAACCTAGTACTTCAGAGGCTTGCCAAACACCAAATATTAGATTTCTAACCCTATAAATGTAACTCTCGCATACAAATATCAACGGCAAAGAGAAAGATGAAAGCTAAAAACCTAATAACACAAAAGGGATGGAACACCATAATAAAGTGGCAAGGCAGCTAACAAGTGGGGAGAAAACTCCAAAATCTCCCATGATGTACCAGATACTCATGTGCCGACAACCAATTTAAGGGATCTCAAAACCTGTTTTCAGTTCTCCAAAATTCCTCTTAACATAACCAAATTCTAACCAACCAAGTTTACTTCATGAACTTATGACTCTGATTCAGAACTCTCTGTTAAAACGTGTTAACTTTCAAAGAAAAACGAAACTGTGAAAGACTTGGTGATGTTCCAAATAAGGCCTCAGATTTTCCTCATGCACTTAAAACACACACCTCTATCTTCTAATCAAAGCCAGCTTGAGTGTTAAGTTTTTGAAAGGTTGCCAGCTGTAACAAAGAAGTAACAGAGCAGGCTGAACTTGCCCAGTGTAAGTCGTAATTAGCACCCATTCTGTGGTACATGGAGCAACTGCTTCCTTAGTCCCCTCACTTGGGGACACAGAATCCCTTCATGGGCTTCTCAGAGAGAACTGAAGGTGTTATGTCTGGATTCTCATTAGCTTTTCTGAAAAATATAAAGGCATGGAGCTGAAGTTATATGAAAACATTCTATCTAGAAACATCTTAACTTCTATTTTTCAGTTACCAAAGATATTTAAAAGAAAATACCTTTACTCTTTAAAAATACTAGTGTCCTTATTTTCCTTCTAATTCTTCACCTGAGTAGTCTCTCCAAAGAGCATGATTTACAAAATGCTCTCTCATGCATCCCTGCATCTTTCATGTTATTGTAAATTTAATACTTTTCATTATAGATTTTCAACAACTACTACTTGGGGTTGTGTGTATAAATATGTAAAATAAGCAATACACACAGATACATGTTATATATATGTGCATATACATAGTTCAGGGTACATTTACATATATAAAGTTGCAAAAGATCCTACGAGCCACGAATTACCTCTAGGAGATTCCAAATGCAGTCCTCAGTAAGTCTCATCTGTAGCACACAACCATTCCAACACAAAGCAGCAAAGACAAAATACAACAGGATCAAGCAAAATTTTTCAATAAAGTTTTCTAAAAGTTTGCTATGCTGACAAAAGATGTAAATACTCCAAAGAAAGCACCCCCAAAAGTATATTTTGTCTGCTGAACAAAACGAAAGGTAAACACAAACCCAGCCACTGCTCTTTACTCAGCGATGCCAGGGACACAAAAGCTCAAATGGCAACTTTCATTGTCATGTGGTCTGAAAATATTAAAACAAGATGAGTAAATGACTCCCATGTTAGGATAATTAGACCTGACCATAAAATCTCCCATTTATATTAGTAGATGTCTCTGACAATTTTATTGTGAGAAATTTATGGGAAAAAAAAATAAGTCAATATGAGTATTTTCAGAGTTACCAATCTAAAATTACCTTAAGTTAAATGGTCTTAGAAGAGTACCATCAAGGTAAGCAAGGTAAATATTTAAATAAATATAAAACTTCTAAAATAGAAAAACTCAGTATAGAATCAGGGATTACTTTACTAAAAGCTTGTTGCTGCAACTTGCTTGTTGCTGCAACTTGCTTGTTGCTGCTTTTCCCCATTTATTAAACAAACTGAATAGAATTCAGAACACACTATTGAACAAATGGTAAAAAAAAAAAGTCAACTAGAAGCAATAATTCTATTTGTACACAGCATAAATCAATATACAGTATTGTATGTGAACGAGACTGTGGCTTTAAAATGAATTTTCTGCTTCAAGGCCAACATCTCTACAAAAGTCTGTAGAAGTGTTGTTAGGGCAGGCCAACTTCTTTATGATGTCGCATTATGTGCTGGTTCTTTTCTGAAGGTCTTCGGAACCCTTTCTTGCAGTACTCACAACGGTGGGGATAGTCTTTCGTATGAATGGAGATAACGTGCCGTTTAAAGCCTGAGGCATCTGTAGTGCTATACTCACAGTACTCACACTGATATACTTTCCTACCACTGTGTGTCTTCATATGCTTTTTAAGCTCATTCTGTTGCCTAAATCCCTTTCTACATCTCTTACACCTAAATGGAAGATCTTTTGTGTGAACTGAGAGAATATGGCGACTTAGAACGAACGGATCTGCAATCTTAAAGTCACAATGTCTACACTGGTGCATTTTTTTACCCTTGTGGGCAGCCACATGTTTCTTGAGTTCTGAAGGCCTGTGAAAGCCTTTATCACACATATCACACTTATGGGGGTAGTCCTTTGTGTGAACTGAAATTATGTGTCGTTTCAAATCGCTTGAGTTCGAACTCTTGTGGTCGCAATGCAAACACTGGTGTGTTTTGCTTTCTTGGTGGATAAGAGCATGTTGCTGCACCTCTTTGGTATCTGAGAAAGTCAGAAGACAAATGTCACACTTGAATGGCATCTCTTTACTATGCTTAGTTTTTACATGCGTTTTCAAGTTAGAAGAGTCTGCAGACCTATATTCGCAGTACTGGCATTGGTACGGCTTCTCCCCAGTATGGATTCGCATGTGCTTTTTGAGCTCTGATGGGTGACGAAAACCTTTACCGCACTCCACACATATATGAGGAAAGTTCTTGCTGTGGACCGCCAAAAGGTGGCGATTCAACAACCCTTGTTCAGCTGTCTCATATTCACAGAATTTACACTTGTGCATTTTGTTGGCTCCTTTTTCCTTATGCACCATTTTGTGAGTAAACAAAGCCCCAGCATGAGAGAAATGCTTCCCACATTCGTCGCATTCGATGGCCTTCTCTGCCTTGCTGGTCAGCTTGTGGCTCTCCAGGTGGTTGTGTAAACTTATCTTCTTGTTGGTAGTGTAATCACAGTCAGTACAGCGGTACTTCTTCTTGGTAAGGTGTTCAGGATGGTTTTTCATGTGCCTTTTCAAAAAACCTCTCGACTTAAACTTTTTCCCACAAATCATGCAAGGATAGACAGTCAAGGGATGTCCATCAGGGCCAATAATTATTGCTAAGAAAGGAAAAGAAAGGAGCATGAGTGATCAAACCAAGTTCTGTTTTGGTTTCTTCAAGAATTTAAAGCATGTGTTCTGAACATTATTGGGCAAGTACTCCTATGTTAGGCTATTTGCTACTTAGCATCACTCCTTTTACAATTTTTCAACATAAGAGATACAGCAGCCTCATCAAAAAGAGAACCTGGTCTGGAAACTCCATTCAGTATGACTGTACTAACCTCACTCCCTCCAGTTTAAAAAAATAAAAATAAATGAATAAATATGTAACTTCTACCAACTAGTGACTGTAGCTTATCAATTGAGAAATTGGTGGGAAATTATTGATAAAAACAAAGTTTCATAATCACAGTTTCTGCTTTGGTTATTCTAACAATATAAATTATGTCAATTTACAGTAAAGCTTAAATATGTCTACAGAATTTTAATATGCAAATCAGCATACAAGAATAGACAAGAATATGTCACAAGAACTGAAGTACTTGCCTTGCTGCTCTGTAAAGTATTCCTGCTTTATGCTGACATAATCAGATTCTTTAAATATATTTGGTTTTTTAAAAAAGTTAATGCTTCCAACATATTTGAGGGATTTCTTTTCATATCCACATAAAAATCACCCGAGTTTTGAATTTTTTCATCCATGTTTTATCCGCCCCCCCTTTTTTTAATCCAAGGAAATCATTCATGAATATCACTGAATTCTTAAAATTATATTTTCAAATTCAATACACAAAAGCTCTATGTGGTCTAGCAGCTAAAATGTCATCACAACACCTTTGGAGATACATACTAGAGTTTCATCTGAGAGCTCGCAAAGCACGCTGCGCTGTGGAACTCATGTGCCCTCACCTGTTTGGTACTGCCTGGAATCAGGTCTTCTCCTTTTCTTTGGTTTTTGTTTAGCCAGTCTGCCAAGCCCAGCAGACTCATCTATGTGCAAGAGGGCACTTGCAGTGCCATTCCGGTTTTCAATTCCATCAGAATTATTACCTAACAATGCGCATTAAAAAACAAAATTATACAGTATTATAAATTATAAAGAATTAGGGACTCTTTATTAACTATAACAACGAAAGTTAGCCATGATACTCATGAATGACAGAAATTCCCCATTCTAGGTAATGGGTTTTATGACCACATTTATTATAGCAAGACCATAGGAAATGCCTAGCTTCCAAATCTAAAAAATACATGTCAGCATTTTGCCCCATGGCCATGGACTCCCTTGTTGTCTCCCAAAATTGTAAAGTCATGGGCCACATATAATCAAGATGAAAAGTTTCAGCTTGAAAGCCTGTGTACTTCTTGCAGTACTTCCTTCTACGTAATATACACATGAAGGAAATTCCTGTTAAAAATAAAGACAAAAAGTAGACTTTATAATCTTCCTCTACTCTTATGCAAATCAAATAACCCTTACAGGGTACTGGTATTTCAGATTTCTGAAACCTAAGACCATAGAAACCGTTTTCAATCATGAATTCATGTTCAGGAACCAATTCAATCCCAAGAGCTGCAACGCGACTTACCGTAAGCTGCTGCCCATGCTATTGGCATGAAAGTTTTGATTTCATTGTCATCGATTTGCTGTTCATGCACGGCAGCGGCTGCCGCTGCGGCAGCAGCATCCTCCTCTCCTACAATCACTTCCATATAAACTTCATCTGCAATTTCTGCAACATCTGAGTAGAAAATTATAGAAACTTGTGTGACCAGGTTTACAGATATCACAGGAAAAGATATTTTCACTTGAATTCAGTTAATAGACAAGTAGAAAGAAGGTTCACATGTTATATACCTAGAACAGAGCTTTCACGTAGTAAGCACTCAATAAATATTTATTGAATGAATCATACATTTCTTGGCTTTTACCATAATGTGCTTCTTTAATAATCTTATTTTTCCATACTCTTTTCCATTATGGTTTATTATAGGATACTGAATATAGTTCCTTAATTTGTTTTTAAAGCAATATTCTGAGCACACATAATAAGTCACTGATGTTTCCCTTGAAATACAGCAGAATAATAATCTCTACAATAATCCTACTTGTTTCCTTCAGATACTGGCCATATTTTTTAAAAAAAGAAAAGGAAAAAAAAAGAGCTACAGGAACATAAAATTCTCTCCCACAAAAAGGCCACCTACTTACTTAAATCTTCATCTTCTTGCTGAGAGTCGTTGACAGTCATATAAACCATCTTTTCCCTTGGCACACGAATACTGCTATTTTGATCAAGTAGTTCAACTCCATGATCATTCTCAGGCTCACTCTCCACAATGTCTACAGTGCCACCTATCAGACAAGATGAAGGCTCCAAGAATTTATGTGAAGACTTCATTTCCACCTGTTTCACTTACTACATTTTACATACTTTTCTACTGCTATATTGGAACCCTTGCTTAAAATGTTATCTTCAGAAAAGATTACAAATATTCTCAGTTTAAACCACCAAAAAATAATTAGGTTGAAGTGTTTGATCAGGAGGTATACTATGCTGAAGGTTTCCTCTTACCTAAGTCATCCTCTCCAGGGTCAGCTTTAAAAATGTACACCTTGATGACTTCAGGGCAAGTGCCATCCACTTTACAAGGATCGATTTCCGACTCTGCATCCATGGTCATTCCAGAGGAACCATCGTGTTCTATTTTGCCAGCATCATCCACTAAAAAGGCAGGAAATACATGACAAATAATAATAGCAGATATTTAAATAAAAGTTACCATTTTCAAAAGCCCTTTTTACAAATATAATCTCTAACTTGATTCACATAAAATTGGATGATTTTACCTAAACAAGTAGACATGCAGCACATGGTGAGAAATGTGGCTGACTGCTAAGCTAGAGCCGGGTCACAGAGGGCTTTCGTACAACCAGGCAGAGGGGCTCATGCTTGACCCTGGTAGGCAGGAGGTTTTTCGGTCTGGTAAGGTGTCACAATCTCTCAGCAAACTTAAAAACACAGACCCTCGCCAAGCAGTTCTACAGAATCAGAATTAGCAGGGGTGGGGCCTGATAGACAGATTTAGAGGAACCCTGCCCCAGGGATTCTGATCAGCAGTTTGAGAACTTCTGCTGTAGATGGTGGGAGACTCTTAGGCAGAGCAGTGACAAGGTCAGATCACCATTTCTGCTACACCATGCTGGCCTTGAGAAAGGTGGATTCAAAGGGATCAAAACATAAAGCAGAGATATCACTTTTGATTCTACTGCAATAATGCAGGTAACAGGTGACAAGGCCTCAAAAATTAGGACAGAGGTAGTATGGATGGGGAAGAGGGCTACACTTGAGTCGTATCTTAGGACTGAAATCACAGAACCTGGTGCCCAACTGAAAAGTGAACATGACAAAAGGAGCCAAGGATAACCATGGGGTTTCTGATATGGGTGACTGAATGACTGGGGGAAGAAATGGAAGGAAATTAGAGAAAGTATCTCTCTTCTGCATGTTTAATTAATTAACTTAAGGTCCAAGGGTAACATCCCTAAAAGCTCTAAGAGCAAGTGCCTGTCCCTATTCCTCTGTGATCACAGAACCTTTTGCTTCTTTCTCGCAGAGTATACGATTCACTGTGTTGTCACTAGGGGTGTGTTGCCTCCGCCTTTCCCATTGATAGAGCAGAATCTGTATTTTCATTATTCAGTCTTTTAAGACAGAGTCTGGTGATAGCAGACACTCAGAATACTGATGAATCAATGATTCAAGGAATGACTGAGATGTGAAGTCAGCTGCTAGATACTCAAATCTGAAAGCTGAAGGCTGACCCACAGATTTGGGAGCCATCGGTTCCATGTTAACTAAGCCTTGAGATCACACAGTGAGAACCTGCAGTATGAGGAAAGAGTGGACTGAGGACATCCTAGGGAATGTCATAGTTTAAGGGAGGGACAAGAAGAAGAGTTCACAACGGAACCTGAGAAGGGAAAGCTGGACAGGTTGGTGGAAGGTCATAAAGGAAGCTAGGGAGTTAGAAGTTCCAAGAATCCTAGTAAGGCCCATGGCAATAATGCAGCATGCACACAAGTCAAAGGGGAATGTCTGCACTGACAACAGTAACCTGGAAGTCACTGGTGTTCCTGCTGAAGAGCAGTGTAGTGAAGGCTATATATGGTCAGATTAGAGTGGGTTGAGGATTCAATGGAAGGTGTGAATTTCTTCAAAAAGTCCAATTTAAAAATGGAGAACAAAGGGTAGAAACTAGAATGCATTGCAGGATCAAGGACTTTTCTGTTTAATTGATTAAAAATACTCGAGTATGCTCAGTCTGTGAGAGAAAATACAATAAAAAGTGAGAGGCTGAAGCCAGAGAATCTGGTGAAATTTGGGGATCAAGATCTCAGAAGAACAGGGAGAAGATGAAACGAGGCATAAAGATGAAGGAATTTTCCTTAAATAGGAGGAGAAATACGCTATCCTTCTGAGACCTGAGAAGGTAAACATGGATGAGAATGAAGCTTATGTTGTGTTTAGAGAAGGGAAAGGAAGACTGTAATGCAGAAAGTTGGAAGAATTCATGGCTGGTGGCTTCAACTGTGGATATGAAACAGGAGGTAAGGGCCTTGGTCACCAGTAAGAGAATGGCAGATGGGTTAAGAGCTTGAGAAGCTAGAGAAAATGAGCTGATCCAGGACAAGCTTACCGATATGAAGGTTCAAAGAGACCAGCTGGTTAAATTCTCTGCGGTTTTTAAGAACAAAGAGAGGTTCCCTGAACTGAATATAGCTACCTAAATTCAAGTATCTTGACTATGCTTTATAAAAATGATTTGTACAGGGAAAGAATCGACATTATGTCCTTATTTCTGGCCTGATGTGTACTTACCCTTTTTCAAAGCTAAATACTTCTATGACATACCCAGCTGACAGGGCCACTGTTATTTTCTTAAAGGTGGCTTTGGAACTTCAAACTGAGATGGCATTAGAAGGCTGAAGATCTCACCAAACTAGCAGGAGAGTCCTGAATAAATCTGTATGTCTTCAGAGAACTCATCTCTGAATAGTCTGATATTGTTGATGAAGCTTGGCCTCTTTTGGCAAGGTTTGTCAAAACTGATTCTAACATGTACTGGAAAATCAAATGTCCTTGTGTTTACAAAGAACAAAGTCAGGCTAGCTGTTTTTGCATATGTTGAGTTTGTTGGTACTCATAAGATAAAACCTCTGATGACCAAAATCCAATCATTTTGGAGCTTGCAAAATGTCATGCATTTACCTGTAACTTAGAGTAAGACATTTCTGTTTGCTTTCATACATGTGTGGGAAACACATCTGAAATATACAGACTTACCAAAGCCTAGCAAAGCTATTCTTAGACAAAAGTAGAATTCACCTTCAGATTTTCACCTTGAGAATGTGTCCCACTAACTCAACCTATGAAATTATTCTGAATATGAAATATTACAGAAGTGATTTGTTTTTTAAAAAAAAACTCAACATTTTGGTGGTCCTGTTAAGTACTAAAAATTTCACCGTGATTTTAAAGTTACCATTAAAAATGAATTTCTAAAAACAGACAAAGAAGGCTTTGATAAAACTGAGTCATCGTACGTATGATTTCTGCATTAAGTTCCTTTTTCTAATGCTGTAATGAAGAACTAAAGCTTCAGAATAAGCCCTCTCCAAAATAGAAGAGCATGATTTCTGGAAATTAAGGCCACCTCTAATAATAACTACCATTTGCATAGCATTTTGCAATTTCCTTAGCATTTCTATGTACTTTTCAATTTCCTTAGCATTTCTATGTACTTGTATTTCATTTGATTCTTACCTTTTCCAGATAAAGAAAGGAAAGCTCTGAGATGATATGTGATTTGCCCCGTCAGTAAATAAGTGAGGGGTGGGAGAGAGAGTGAAGAGGTACTTGTCTTTAGAACTCAGACCTCTATTTTCATCTTTTGATTTTTGAAGAAATATATGTTCACTGTATAAAATTTAGTATTAAAAAAAATCACCAATAGTCTCACTAACCAGATATTGCATCATTAGTTACTAAATTTTCTTCCCAGTTTTTTCTATTAAAAAAAAATTGGCATCACAGTTTCCTCAAGCCTTATGTAATAATCATCTTTACGTCTCATCTGGGTTTTTTTGTTTTGTTTTCTTTTGCGGTACGTGGGCCTCCCACCATTGTGACCTCTCCCGTTTTGGAGCACAGGCTCCGGACGCGCAGGCAAAGCAGCCACGGCCCGCGGGCGCAGCCACGGCCCGCGGGCCCAGCCACCCCGCGGCACGCGGGATCCTCCCGGACTGGGTCACGAACCCGCGTCCCCTGCATCGGCAGGCGGACTCCCAACCACTGCACCACCAGGGAAGCCCCCTCATCTGGTATTTTAAACTTGAAAGCTGAAGAAAAATTTGGCTTATCAACGATCTCATTAGCAATAGCAAAACTATAGCAAAATACAGGCGTACTGTATTCCTGAGTTACATTTTCTCAGAACTTTGTAGAGATTGTTCCACTGTCTTCTAGCACTGAGTATTTCTGTGTGGATGTCCCTATAATACTTTATCCCCAAAGTTCACTAAACATCACTGTGATTATGACTTAGTGGTTTTATCATTCTGTCAACTTCTTGAAAGAAATATTCAATCTTTATTTCAGGAAAGTTCCTTGAAGAGTCCAATCTTTATTTCAGAAAAATTCCTTCCATTATAAATATTTTTCTAATTCATCAGTTATTCCCTTCTTCTGGAATTTCACTTATGTGCATTTGTGTCCTTTATCTGTATTCCATATCTATCCATCTTCTCCAGAATCATTTATATCTCTCTTTTTTTAACCATTTCATTTTTGTGATTTTCTAAAGCCAGGTGTCCCTCTGCCCCTGGTTATATACTGAGGCATATTTATGCTTATAGTTGTTTCTGTGGTAGCTTTTATCTTGATCATATTTTTCCTTTCTTTTACTTTCTCTTACATATTTTCAATTTCTTTCTGAATTCTGTCAGTTTGTTTTCTGCCTCTATTGTCTTGTAATACATTTTGTGAAACTTTGTATCTCTTCTCTGAGTTTTAAGAGATCATGTTTGCAATTTCACTGAGCCTTCAGGTCAGTGCTAACCAAGAGAACTTTCTGCGATGATGGAAATGTTCCATATATCTGCACTAGCCACATGTGACTACTGAGCACTTGAAATGTGGTTGGCGCAATTTAGAAACTATATATTTTATTCATCTTGCAATATATTGATATTAAATAAAATAATATTTCAGAGAGCTGAAGAACATGAATCTTCAAAGGGCTCACTATGCATGATAACACAACACATGAAAAAAGACCCACAGGACTTCCCTGGTGGTCCAGTGAGTAAGACTCTGCGCTCCCAATGCAGGGGGCCTGGGTTCGATCCCTGGTCTGGGAACTAGATCCCACATGCCGCAACGAAGATCCCGTGTGCTGCAACTAACACCCGGCGCAGCCAAATAAACAAATAAATATTAAAAAAAGAAATGAAAAGAAAAAAGACCCACACCTAACTAAACAAAACCCTATGATATTTCAGACCAACAGGGATAAAGAGATGATCTTTAAAACTTCCAGAAGAAAAAGAAACATCTACAAAGCAATGAGAATCAAAATGGCATCAGGCTTCTAAACCAAATGCTGGATGACAATGAAACATGCCACCACAAATTCTCAGGGAAAATTCACTTCAACCTAGACTTCTGTACCTAACCAAGTCATCAATCAACTTAAAGGGTAGAAAAGAAAAAATATTTTTAGTATACAAATCTAGACTCCTTAGGAACTTATTTCAATATGTGGCCCAGTAAAATAAGGGAGTAAATCAAGGAAGAACATGGCATAGGGATCCAGAAAACAGTGGACTAGTCTCAGGAAATGAGAAAAGGAAAACTTTAGAAAAATGTCTGCATTATAGTAAGCCTAAAACACAACTAATCCAGAATGGATCAGAAAGACAGAAAGCTTCAAGAGGGGAGTCACTGGAAAAAGAAGAACTCAAAGAAAAAAACCTGGACAGAGAAGTAAGTCAAACTTGATAGTGTATTTCTTAGATGGCACAAACAATTAAGAAAGAAAACCTCCGGCTTCCCTGGTGGCGCAGTGGTTGAGAGTCCGCCTGCCGATGCAGGGGACACGGGTTCGTGCCCCGGTCCGGGAAGATCCCACATGCCGCAGAGCGGCTGGGCCCGTGAGCCATGGCCGCTGAGCCTGTGCTCCGCAACGGGAGAGGCCACAACAGTGAGAGGCCCGCGTACCACAAAAAAAAAAAAAAAAGAAAGAAAGAAAGAAAGAAAGAAAGAAAACCCGTGCAATAAGGGCATAATCAGTCTCAACAACAAAGTCTAATTAAGCTTGAAGTCTTTATATGACCAGTACCCACAAGGAGGACATGGATCAGTCAGTAAACCCCAGCCTTTCAGAACCGGAAGCTACCTGATAGATCTTGAAACAGATTATTTTCTTAATTTGAAAGAAAAATAAAGATGATTTTACTTCCTAAATAAGTTACTTCAAGGGACAGCCTGAATACACATATCTTTTCTAAAGGTTTAACAAGAGTGCCAGGTTATAAATGTTAGGATTGATGTCTAGGTGGGAAACCAAGCCTTTTCATAAAACCATACCTCAGTATTGCTGCTGAAGAGAGAATTTGGTTCTCTGAAACAAGAGCCTATTCTAACTTACTCTGATGAGTCCAACAGTCATCTTACTACCTAATCACTTCAATTTTTTTTTTAACCTCTAAACCAAAATCCAATCAAAAGAAAAACTATAGAATAAAAACTTGGTATTTGACATCCTTAGGGTTCCAGTGTGGGTGGGTGGTATTGGATAGTGAAGACACCACGGATGGGTAGTTCCACCTAAAAGGATACCTAAGCTCAACGATCATCTGTTATGTCCCAGACACTGTGGTGGGTAGTTTCGCTATATTTTATCATGAAATCAATGACAACAACCCCAGGACTGAAGTGTTTTATCTCTATTTTACAGATGTGAAACCAGAGCACCTAAAAGACTAACATGCAAGAAGCATTCTGCCAAGGCAGCAAGTGCTCTAGTAGATAAACACACTTAAAAGTTCACTTTTAGACCTCCCTCTCTTACCTTCCTCCTCAAGAACCCTCCTTCTGAGGTTAAAATTTCATCTTAATTTTATTATATAGCCTATAAAAGATTTGAAAAAATTGGTTATAATCTGATCTCCTTTAATTCTTGAAACTTTCCTAGAGGGGTTCGAAGGCTTAATGAAATTAGTCTCATTCTGTAGACAGGGAATTAGTGCATCAGAGACATTCAAGTGCCTATCCTAACTTACAGAGATCTCCAGCATGGTGTCAGAGATATAATTAATGAAAAATATTTGCCAAATTGCACTGAATTGGTCTAAGACCCCTAGTTAATTAAGAACTAGTTAAGCAAGAACTGACTTCTTAACCAATTCAGGGGGAAAAGGAATGACTATTACAATCCCACCCTCTGCCTGCCTTTACCCCAAAATCCCCTGATGGGACAACAGGAAGGTCTTGAATGAAGCCAGTCCAGAGTTAGTCTTGCTAGCCCAATGGATGCCACCAACAGAGATACTCTGTGTGGATAACACCAAAGGCCAGTAGTTACTGATAGGCATGCTTTGTGCTGGATGCCTGGTGCGCATGACCTCTAATTCTCACAACCACTCTGTAGGTCAGGTAGTATTACTGCCTTTGCACAAATAAGGAAACTAAGGCCAAAGTGAAGTCAGTAACTCGCTGAGAAGCAGGAATGGCATCCAAATTGAAGGCTGGCTGACTCTAAGCTACAGGTGCTATTTCCATACACCATGTGGTTTCTCTAGGATCCCTATGAAAGGACAGCCATGTTCTCTCTCTCCCTCTCTCCTCTCTCCTCCTCTCTCTCCACTGACCAACTCCATTATCCCACCAAGTAATCAGAGATCTGTTCCAAGGGCAAGCTATCAGACAATTTTTATCTAGGTCTCAAGCAGATAAACAGTAAATATGAATCACAAGGCCAATCTGAAGCTCCAACTGCTTCTAAGACTTACAAGATGTAGACTTTTTAACACAATCTTTTTTGTCATGGGGAGAGGGAAGGACTACAACATCTTTACCTTATTTGAGCACTTTATTCTTAGTATAAATCTGACATCCTTATTGGACGTTAAACTGAGAGCTTAATTCACTAATTCTAGTGTTGATTTCTAAATAAATTTCAGAATGCCTACAGTAAAGACAATAATTTTAGATGCATTAACACAAACCTTTTTGAATTTTACCAGAACACGCTAGACATCTTCTCTAAAATAGTCTTGGTTCAATAAATAAGACTTCTCTCACATTTCAGAAATATTCCCATGTGGATATGTATTTTTTAAATTCTAAAATTTTATTGTGGTTTATCAAATGGTTTAAGGACGAAAACTGATAGAGCACATATATTTTAAAAAGGTAAGATACATACACATGCAACCATCAGCCCACAGAACAAAGGAATAAACAAATATTTTACCATGTCTCCTGTACTAATAGCCCCTAGAATCAATAAACAAGTTATTAGATTGTACTAATCCTCAGAGTTTATGCATTAAACATACAGAGATTTGGATTTATTTATCATTCATTCCCCGAACAACTTTTTATTGGATGTCTACACTATGACAAAAGTTGTGCTTAATTAGGAGCTAACATCAGATCAACTGGTCAAAACACCTAAACTAGAAGGCCAGGGCCACCACACACTGCATCCGCGGGGTGCCGCTGACACTGTGGCTGTACAGTGGACAGCGTCAGGCAGCAACCATGTATACAGACCCTCAGCTTGTCTAACGTGCTCTGCCTCTAGTGATGGTTTTACCATCTGCCCAGCTGCACAAGCCAGAAGCCTGAGAGGGAACTTCAAACCCTCCCTCTTCCTCAACCCTAAATTTAATCAAAATCCTACTTTCTAAGTATGTCATGAAGCAGTTTCCGTCAAACTCTACTGATAGAACCTTATTTCAAACCATCATCATCTGTTCCTCAGCTGGACTACTACAACCTCCTCCCATAGTGTACCTTTTTGGTTTCTGATTTTACTCTTACCTTGTCTGCTCTCGACAGCGCCGTTAAGGTTACTTTTCTGAACCGTAAATCTAAGCATGTTACTATTAATCTGCTTACAACCCTCTAACAACTCCCCACATCAAAAAGGCAGAGCAGGCTTCTTAGTATATTCAAGAGCCTTTATGACCGTGCCTTTCTCTATTTTGCCACTCACTTCTCATCATTTTCTCCATTCACCTCATCAGAGACATTATCTGCACCCCAAAGAAGAAGTCTCTGAACACTGACAGATCTTTCCCAGCTCCCTCCAAATAAACATGCTCTCCTCTCTGCCATTCCTCCCTCCTCGGCTGCCCACTGAACATTTCATTCCCCCTTCAAATTAAGTTCACCCCACATTATTTTTTAAAGATGTGATAATGGTATTACTGTTTATTTTTTTTTAATCGTTATCTTTCAGAACTATATACTGAAATACTTATGAATGAAATGACGTGCAGAATTTGCTTCAAAACAATATAAGAGGGAAGGAAATGCACAGGAGTAGAGATGAAATAAATTCAGTTATGTCTTCAACCAAGCTTCCACAGAACTTTGGCTTATAACACTTTCATAGCATTTAGCTCACCCAAGTGTACCCAAAATTTACCAACATCTTTTCCCTTAGTGCTTCCAAAATGCTTTGTACATCCAGTTATATATCTTTTCACACTAAACTGTAATTATCTGTTTCGGTATGTCTTCTCTCCAGGACTGTGAACTTTTAAAGTCAGAGACTTTCACTGTTTATCTCTAACTGCTAGCACAGTTCCTAGCTTATCGTGGCTTATCAATAAATGTTTGTGAATAAAGATACAAGAAAAAGTAAACATGGGCAAGAGTATAAAAATAATAGTTTATATACAATTCCTTTTTCTCATGTAAACATAAATTTGAAAAAAACAACATTTCTGAGGTAGAAAAACAATGGAAAAGGGTTTGGAGGCTGCCTGGGTAGATTCTGCTATGACGGGTTAAATAAGAAACTGTTTACGCCCCCTCTAAATTATTTCCTAACGTCCTTGAAATTGGGTATTCAGTAATACTGCAAATTTTAGTAAATCACTTGAACTCTATTTGCCTCTTCTGTCCACCAATAAGCACTATTTATTCCAAACTCTACTGCTCTGTAGTATTAACTTTATACACACACACACACACACGAAGAAGGGCAATATGAGAGTGGGGACTAGACACTTTGGAATAAAACACACTTGATTTCGAATGTTCACCCTAATGCTAGCTGGGTGTGTAACTTTGGACAAGTTACTTAAACAGAGCCTCAGTTCCCCAATCTGTAAAACAGTGGTAACACCAACGTTATAAGGTTGCTATAATTAACAAATTATATAGTAAGTTCTGGCACAAAGATATTATTTATTGAAGGTTTACTATTACCTATTTTTATTGTTACCAACTTGTTACAAATCTCCAACTAAATAATTCTTGGGATAAAAAAGCTTAAGTTTAAAAATATTTTTTAAAACTGTCCATATTGACTTGATAACAATCAAACCATAAACACAATCCTAAACATTTTTCCCCAAAAAGAGAACTTTATTAAAAACAAACCTCACCAAACAAACTTAATTATATCTTCTGATGGAAATGCCCATTGACTCAAGGGCCATTAGAAGATGGGCCTGATGAGTCTGAGAGCATTTTGCACACATTAGTACCTGAACTCTTTCTTGAAATATTAATTCAAATGGACTTAAATTATATATATATATATATATATATATACATATATATATATATATATATATATATATGCTACTACACCAAAATAGTTCAATAAGCATTAGTTAAGAACTAACCAATCTAATGATATATTAACATTCAGCTTTTATAAAAGCAGTTGCATACTGCAGAACATGGTGTTTTGAATACAATCTTATCTTAGTGAAAAGGTCTTTGACCTTAGAATATAAAAACAACTAACTGGAGAGAACACAGTTATGTTATTACTCCACACTCACTGTCATCAAAAAGTTTTATTAAAGTTATGGTCTGCACCAAGTAAAATTTCCAAGTTTCCAATAAACATGTTAAAAATGTTGATAAACTTTTACTTAACCCAACTAGTTTAAAGGTTCCAAGATTAAATTATTTGCTATAATTTTTGTTAATGTTTGTCTTCTTTAAAACTGCTTAAAATAACTGAAACCACATATTTTATTAAAATGTGTATTAGAAATGAAGCACCATAAAGGTTTACATTAGAACAGAGATTCTCTGCCAAGTGATCAGGCTTTGGCAGGAGAAGCCCCATACTCCAGATGCATATTAGTTGTTTTCTTTGATGTTACTATCAACAGTAAGCACACATACCCAAGTATCCTGGTTTTCCATAAGAACACACTATGTTGCCATAACTTGTTAATTTTGCTAAACCTTTAAAAACTCACTTATGGATTTTTGCCTGGCCTTTAAAATTCAGACTTTAATATTTAGGGTAGTAAATTTTACAAATTCACTACCCATTTCTGATAACATGAAAACAATATAAGGACAGACATATAGATCAATGGAATGGAATTAAGAGTACAGCAATTGGGGCTTCCCTGGTGGCGCAGTGGTTGAGAGTCCGCCTGCCGATGCAGGGGACATGGGTTTGTGCCCCGGTCCGGGAAGATCCCACATGCTGCGGAGCGGCTAGGCCTGTGAGCCATGGCCGCTGATTAGCGTTTTTTTAGCAATAAAATATTTTTAATTAAGATATGTACATTTTTTAAAGACCTAAAGCACATGTAACAAACTACAGTATAGTGTTAACATAACTGGGAACCCAAAAAAATTCATGTGACTCACTTTAGTGTGATATTTGCTTTACTGTAGTGGTCTGGAATCAAAACCGCAATATCTCCAAGGTATGCCTGTTTAGATAAACTGGATTTCATCAAAACTTAAAACTTTTGTACATCAAAGGATACTATCAAAAAAGTGAAGACAACCAACAGAACGGGAGAAAAAATTTGCAAATCATATATAGGGGATTTGCATCTAGAATATATCAAAAATTCTTTCAACTCAGTAAAAAAAAGACAAATAACTCAATTTAAAAATGGGCAAAATGGGCGTCCCTGGTGGAGCAGTGGTTAAGAATCCGCCTGCCAATGCAGGGGACACGGGTTCAAGCCCTGGTCGGGGAAGATCCCACATGCCACGGAGCAACTAGGCCCGTGCGCCACAACTACTGAGCCTGCGTGCCTGGAGCCTGTGCTCTGCAACAAGAGAAGCCACCACAAGGAGAATCCCGCACACCACAACGAAGAGTAGCCCTCGCTCACCGCAACTAGAGAAAGCCCGCGCACAGCAACGAAGACCCAACAAAGCCAAATAAATAAATAAATTTTTTAAAAAAAGGGCAAAAGATCTGAACAGACATTTCTCCAAAGAACATATACAAACGGCCAACAAGCACATGAAAAGACGTTCAACATCATTAACCATCAGGGAAATGTATATCAAAACCACAAGAGGATACCACACTTCATATCCACTAGGATGGCTATCACCAAAAAGACAGTATTAACAAGTACTGGAGAGGATGTGGAGAAAATGGAATCCTCATTCACTGCCAGTGGGAATGTAAAATGGTGCAGCTGCTTTAGAAAACAGTCTGGCAGCTCCTCAAAAGGTTAAACATAGAATTACCATATGACCCAGCAATTCCACTCCCACATATATACTCAGAAGAGATGAAAACATATATCCAACAAAAACTTGTACACAAATGTTGATATTGAAGTCCTAATAGCCAAGAAGTGGAAACAACCCAAAAGTTTATTAACTGATGAACAGACTAAAATGTATACCCATACAATGGAATATTATTCAGTAAAAAAAAGGAATGAAGTACTGATACATGCTACAACATAGACGAATGTTGAAAACATTATGCTAGGTGAAAGAAGCCAGACACAAAGGACCACATATTATAGGATACCATTGATATGAAATGTCCAGAGTGGGCAAATACAGAAAGTAGATTAGGGCTTGCTTAGAGTTGGAGACGATGGAGAGGGATAATATGAGTGATAGTTAAAGGATATGGGGTTTCTCCTTGGGGAGATGAAAAAATTTCTAAAATTGATCATGAGGATGGTTGCACAAGTTTATGAATATACCCAAAACCATGGAATTGCACACTTTAAACGGGTGAACAGCATGGTATGTGTATGAAAAGCTATTACCAAAAAAAAAGTTTATTTCAAAACTTAAATTGAATCTAGGATTAGAAAGGAACACCTAACTTCCATTCATCTCCTACCTAACTGTCCTAATTAAAAGACATGAGAGATGTCAATAAGACCTAGAGTGACATTTCGTTGATCATATTAATATCAGAGGCACCCAAAGAATATTTTGTTTCCTGCAGCTGTTATGAGGCAGTGCCTGACTCATCATCACCAGATCTTCTCCAACTTTCCCTATTGTACAAACTGATGCTTCACAAAATAGCATCTTGACTATGCAGCTGCAGAGTGAAACTGTAGGAGGGTGAAGACCACTGCAAAGAAATTAGGGATGCCTGGCAGCTGTCTCAGATTCATGGAGAACTAAGAAACAATTTGAGTAACAACTGGATGATTCAAACACTCCACCTTTCAGAGAGCCAGAAAACTCCTAAGTACCATAAAGTAGTGCTACCATATCTAGCCTGACCAGAACCAAGTAACAGCCACAGCTACTGGTAGGGAAGAAATGTGTCATTAATACGTTGGATGAGGCATGATGTCCACAGACTTTCAGCTATAGCATTCATTTATTCAACAAATATTTCACATCTAATATGCCAAAGGATTTGATGGGGAATATACATAAGTAGCTAAGATGCAATAGACAGCTCCTGTCCTCAAGAAACATACAATCAATTTAGAAGCCATCACAACATCTAGAGAGCAATGACTAGATGAAGAGGTCATCCTGACCTCAAAGGCAGCTATACTGTGACAAAGAATGTTTGTGCCAATGTACACTACCCATGACACTACTACTTGCTACTTTATCATCTTTTTTTTTTTTTTTTTTTTTTTTTGTGGTACGCAGGCCTCTCACTGTTGTGGCCTCTCCTGTTGCGGAGAACAGGCTCCGGACGCGCAGGCCCAGCAGCCATGGCTCACGGGCCCAGCCTCTCCACGGCATGTGGGATCCTCCCGGACCGGGGCAAGAACCCGCGTCCCTGCATCGGCAGGCGAACTCTCAACCACTGCGCCACCAGGGAAGCCCTATCATCTTTTTAAATGAGACTTTCAGAGGGAAGAAATCTGTCAAGACGGACTCTAAAAACTTTATAAAAGCTGTTTAGTAGACTCTTAGATTCAATGACTTATTGAAATTTTTAAAAAGAATATTTGCACATCTGTTCATGTTCATCTTTGACCTATAAAGTGATGAATAAATATCACAAGAATTCAGAGATACTACCATCTCTCATCATATTATGAAGAGCATTAAAGTTGACTGCTAATAATGGCATCTCAGCATTCTCAATCACAGATAAAATCAGGCCATAGTTCCTCTATATGCTTACTACAAAGCCCTTCTCAATCCTGAACTTCTGAAATCAATATAGGTTTTAAGTTAAAATGTAGCATAAAAGAAGTATCTTTACTGGGAGGCAGATAAGAGAAAAGCTAGTTAATTCCAAGGCATTCATCTGGTTTGATTCCAAAGCCAACAGTTTAAACATGATCATTACTTTGAAGGGAAAGGGGATGATGGTATGGAGTGGGGGGAAAGAGTGAAGAAGTGTCTGTATAATAGAGAAGAGAAAAGATACTACCAAAAGTCACCATCCCTAAACCCAATTTAAAACCAATCCAACCATTTCACTATAGTGAAACAGGGGGATAAGAACTTGTATATGCGCTCTTTGTATTCTTTGAGCTTGGATGTGATATTCTATTTTTAAAAGAAAGAAGAAAGGGAGGGAGGGAGGGAGGAAATAAAAAGTAAAGGAAGTAATTATCATTGTATTATTAAAATACATATTTTATGTACATATATAAAATATACTAAAATACAGTACAATAGCAGTTTGTGTCTATCTGTATTTACTTTTTCAGGAACATTAAAATCTATATCAATTAGCACAAACCCAGGACCTAAAAAAAAAAGATGACTATAAATAAAATTTTTAATAAAAATTTTGTAAGCCTGAGCTCTAATACAAGAATCTACTACACTATGTCAACCATTACTAACGAAACGTCTGGTTTTTTGGATGACTTTCTTGGACGGCTAACTTCCTAAAAGAGTAATAAAGGTAAGAGACAGTGTGCAGCTGAAGGTCGAACTAATGCCATGAACTTTACTCCTTAGCTAACAAGTTGAAGACAGAAAGGACAGAAAAGGGAAAGAGAAGTCAAGAACAGAGTGCTTTCTCAAGTATTTCACCAGATCCTCCTCCCCTCATAAAGCACAATGAACCCAGTTCCCTCCTTTCTCCAGCCTTGCCCCTGGGCTGCCTAGTCGTGGGATAGAAAATCTGGCAGTTACATTTAAAAATAGCATTTTCATTTAAATAGTGCATCTTACATACAAACTTAAGTCTCCCAATCTCAGCTGGCCCCTGCAGTTCGTTCAGCAATCTATAAGTTCTTAGCTTCTTGCCCTGGCCCATCCCCATACGACATAGGCTTTTCAACCCTTTGCCACTACCCTTCAACTCCCACCCAACGTCTGCAAGTCCTTCTATATTAGCAGGTGAATTTGCTACACAGAGAAAATAGCTCCCAACATTCAAACACTCCTTTTAAACTTACTGTCCCAGGCCCGGGCTCTCCAATTTTTCTGATCCTTAACTGCCTTCCTGTCTCGGAGAAGGGGACTCCTTTCTCTCTAGGACTCACGTACCAGCTTTCCACCACTGCCCTGGACCCTACTCTGTTCCTCTGCTCTGGAACCTGCTCCAACTGTTAGTCCTTCCTATATCTTCGGTCTCTGTTCAACTATTTGTGTCCTGCACCTGTAAACCTATATATATGCTCAACACACTTCCACCATCCATCCAACCATCAAAACCTGCACTCTTGCTTCTTCTGTCCCTTCACTGACCAAAACGGCAATTGATACAAACTGCTTCACCTACTCCACCACTTCCACCAACTTCTCAATCCATTACAGCTTGTCTCCTGTCTCTTCTCCACTGGCCCATGCTTTATTGAAACTATTCTAATTAAGATACCAATAACTTTTTATACAATTTTTTAAGGTTACTTTCCATTTATAGTTATTACAAAATATTGGCTATATTCCCCATGTTGTACAATACATCCTTGAGCCTATATTACACCTAATAGTTATAATAATAAAAAATTTAAAAATTAAAAAAAATAAAGTTGCCTTTCCACAAAAATAAAACAAAAAGGATAATTCAAAAAAAAACACAAAAAGATATCAATGACCTCCTAACTGCCTAACGAAAAAGCCCACTCCCTCCTCAGTAACTAACACTCTTAGAAATTCTGCTTATCTTTGACAGTGTTAAAAACATTCTAAAGATTTTTCTCCTCTTCCTCTTCCTAAAACCTCCTGATTTTCATGGGCTCTTCTCTGCCTACTTCTTAAATGCCCAAAGGATCCATACTTGACACTCTTATTTGACAAGCACTCTCTGTGGACCACCACCCGTTTCCACATAGGGTACTACCTATATTCCGTTGTCCCAAATTTCTTCCTCCAGTCACAAACTCTCTCAAAAGCACCAAATTCATATTTTCAACTGCCTACAGAAAACATCCACCAGATTGTCCCCAGCAAGCAACCTAAACTTTTAACAGGTCCTGAAACATTTTCTTTCCACCAAATCTATTCCTCCTCCCAGGTAATGGCCTAACCAGGCACCCAATCTCCCACGGCAGAAACCTTAGTGTCCTCCTTGAATTCTTTCTCCCTCCAATCCTTAGCCCTATTCTATCTATCACCAAATCGCATTCACTTTACTCTAATCTCTCTTAAATCCAGCTCCCCTGCTCTACTCCCATTACTATGAAGGTACTTAGGACCTTCTTTATCTCATGTAGGAACCATTCCAACTTCTACTACCAGGATTACCTTCCTAAAATAAATTCAAACTTGAAACAGGATATTACATTTTTCCTTGTCAGAGTGGCAAAAA
The DNA here is from genome assembly GCF_949752795.1 of Hyperoodon ampullatus. Classification (NCBI taxonomy): domain Eukaryota; kingdom Metazoa; phylum Chordata; class Mammalia; order Artiodactyla; family Ziphiidae; genus Hyperoodon; species Hyperoodon ampullatus. The sequence goes on along the minus strand of NC_136913.1, from coordinate 21,807,913 downwards.
TTAAAAGGGAAAACAATACCCTATGTTGGTCAGAGTGTAGGGAAAGGGACATTCTCATAAACTTGGTGGGTGGAATTATATTAGGCAAAATACTGAGGCAAATATAAACCAGACTTGTAAATATGTATACCCTATGATCCAGCAATATTATTTCTAGAAATTTATTTTAAGTAAATAAACAGAAAGTGCACAAAGATATGAGTACATCCTAAAGTTCTCATTATTCCCAGCAGAAGCCAAGACCTTTTTGACATACTATATACCATTTGCCTAGAATGGCTCCCTCCTATCCATGTCCTTCTTCATCCTGCAAAACTAGGAACTCATCCTTGAGTCCAAAGGTCAGCAACTCCATTCTGTCTCCACAGCAATTTAGTCACACCTCTGCATCACAGTGTAACCTATCTTTCTCTCCCACTGTAGACTGTAAGCTCTCCAAGGACAATGGTTTTGTGTAATTTTTATTTAGCACATATCCATATTTGCACTATCTACAAAAATGTTTGACACATAGTAGGGGCACAGTAAACACGTGTTGAATGAAGGCATTTTCCTCCTCTTTACACGAAGAACTCTCTGATTTCCAAAATCTTAAGAACTTTTAAAAGGTATTTCCTGGGCTTCCCTGGTGGCGCAGTGGTTGAGGGTCCACCTGCCAATGCAGGGGACACGGGTTCGTGCCCCGGTCTGGGAGGATCCCACATGCCACAGAGCGGCTGGGCCCGTGAGCCATGGCCGCTGAGCCTACGCGTCCGGAGCCTGTGCTCCGCAACGCGAGAGGCCACAACAGTGAGAGGTCCGTGTACCACAAAAAAAAAAAGGTATTGCCTAAAATGCTGGTGGACTCCAATATATTATATTAAATTCCTGTTTTATAACAGGTATTTAAGCAAAGCAAATGGTCTCGTGCATTTATATAAGCAAATAGTCTGTGAGTCTTTATTTGTTTGAAGTTTAGTTCCTAGAGGCATAATTAGAATTTCCATACTGGGTCAGAACTGTGGTCTATCCAACTGAGGATTAGGATCCTCAGGATATCTGAAAGTGGTACCAAGAAATAAATTGTAAGAAGACATAGCTGTTCTCTCCCAGATGTTAGAGGTGTGTTCCAAAACACCTTACTTTTCTTCAATAACCTAGTATGAGTCCATCATACTTGAAATCATGTTTTGGAATATTTGTTTAAATACTATGCCAGAGCTCTTTTCCATGTTATCTGTTATATAAAGAGCATTTTACATAGTACATAGTATTACGTAAGTAGTACTGTACATCCATATACAAGAATATAAGTAGTTTGGATATACATTTTTCTCTAAGTTGAACTCCTTTTAAGTTTCAAGAGGGTTCCTAATTCTAATGAAGGCTGGTAACAGCCTAATCAGATCCTTCATGATTTCACAAAGTTCAGTTCTAGTCCTTTCAATCTCTGATCTCTAGACTGAAGAAATCTCATCTTTCTACTGTGTCCTTACAGAGAAATGATTCTACTCTGTACCATCCCACTTTTCTTAATTTTGAGTTATCTTACAGGCTCCAAACTGAAACAACAATGAAGGAAGGTCTATGAGATTTAATTTTATAGAAGTCAAGAAAATTTCACCCCTGATATAAGTTAGACAACCTTCAAAAACACCTTTGACAATCACTGTACCCCAAGACTTACAGGAAATCATAAGGTAGTCCTCACAGTTGCTTTTGTCATCATCTTGCTGGTCCACAGGAATCCCATTGGCATCTATGACTGCTTCAGAGGCACAATCTGCTACCAATACTTCTTCTGACACTACATCAGCTGTCAGAGGATCAGTGACGATCTCTGCCTCTACTACACTATCATGAACAACGTGTTCAACATGTCCAACATCAGACACATGTATGGATTCACTCGTCAAGACGTGTTCTGGCATAGACATTGAGGCTGAAGTAATATCAGAAGCTAAAACATCATCTGGGACTGTGCAATGTGCTAAAGAAACTTCTTCGGTTACATCTGAGCCCAGCACTTGCTCAGGAATGATGACCGTTTCAGATACATCTGCTTCTTCCATGATATCGGGACATTGAACATCTTCTATAACAACGTCCTCGATAACATCTTGGATTACAACTGAGTCTGGGTCATCAGGAACAAAGTTATGCACAGTTATGTCTGAATCCACAACATCTGAAACAAAAACAGTTTCTTGTACTTCCACAACAATTTGATCACCATCCATGTGTGTAGCATCAGCTCCTTAAAAAAAAAAAAATTTAAATCACAAATTTCAGGTATATATGCATGATTATCTCAATTAATGTAAATGTTACTTAATTTCTACCAGGAAAACAAACTAGCTCCTCAGTTGTCTCAAACATTAAGATAGATTAAAGAAATAAAGAGAGTATCTATTTTTGAATCATATCAGAAATAGAAATTCTTAATACAAGAACTTTTATACTCATCCCAAATCAATTAACAGGTAAGGAAATAAAAGAAAAACAAAGTAACTGAGGCAGTCACACACAAAAATATATTCATGAAAGTAATATTCTAGGCTGACTAAAACTAAACCCATATGCATAGGTACTTAAGGGATGATTATAAAAATTAATAAGTAAAGAAACTTCAGGTGGCAAATATACCATTTTCCTTCATTATGTGTTTTTCACTTCTTTCCCTTCTTGCTCCATCTCTCTTTCAACTCATATTTTTTTCTCCTGTCCATCTCTCCCATGTTTTCTTTTACTTCCCTTCATTTCCCCTTTCTCCTCCTTTGTTCTAGAACAATATCCCACCGATATCCTCCATTTATGATTACGGAAATTCAGAAACAACTATCCTCCGAATCCAGAATATAAAAAGAATCGGGCCATAAATAAAAAGAGGGCTAGAAGGCCACAGTTAAAGAGGAAAGACAACTGGTTAAGGAGCCTCTGTGGACAGATAAGATGAATAAAAGTGCAGTTGCTCTGGAGCAATGGAAGGTGAGGTTAGTTGGAGTGGGGCCTGCCCCAACCTCACCAGGGTAGTCCGCCTCCGTTCAGCTTCCTCCCATCCCCCCATATGCCAATCCCCCTGGCAGTTCCTCAGAACATAAGAAACCCTACTCTAGTCCACTCTGCAGTTAACAAGTGAAGGTAGAGCGTTGAATCAATTGAAGCCCAGTGAGATTAAATGACTTCACCAAGATCACACAGTTTGCACAGGTTATGGTGCTCAGTAAATACTACTCTGAATAAATGCCACAAATCAGAATCGAAATCAGATATCCTTGCCAAAAACATAATGTAAGATAAAATAAAACAAGTCTGGTACCTTGGCTCCTGATCCAGAGAAAAGCAAACAATATTTTATAAAAGTCTTACCTAAAAAGCTATTCAGTCGATTAGTGTTTGTGGATGTGACTCAGACCAGGCTGAGTCCAAGCAGCTGCCTAACTCAATGACTCTGTGTCAATGGCCAGGCCCTCAGAGAGACACATGGCTTTTTTTTTTTTTTAAACAAACACAAATAATCAACAAGGGCCAAAGAACCTTTAAAAATGTAAGAAATCTTAAAGCCAGTTAATATCCATTTTATTTACACCTAGAAATAATAAAGAGTGCTTGCTTTAATTCCCATAGAAATTCTACAAAATGCTTTATACTGTTTTCAATATTCTCAATATTAACATCAAGCAATAGATCATTGTAATCTCCATTTTGCAGACATGAAGATGAAAGCATTTAGTGGCAAGAGTACTGGTTAAAAAAATCTAAATCAGAGAGCAGGATTTGGACACTTATTAGTTTTGTGACCTTGGGCAAGTCATTTAACCTCTGAGTTTCGGTTTCCTCATCAGTGAAATGAGGACAGTAGTATCTGCCATGCATACCTCACAGGACTGCTGTGATGATCAAATGGGAATATATGGGAAGTGTTCTGAAAAACTGTAATGAAAGGTTTCATTATTATTAGGACATATGAAAATGGAGGCCCTGGCAGATTAAGTGACTTGCTCAAAGATAAACAAACACCATAAGTGTTAACAATCAGGGCTAAAATGCAACAGCCCTTCAATCTACCCCTTAGCCCATGATCCAGGCTTGCTTGTGGCAACATTTAAGCTAGTAAATGGTGGGCGTTTTTCTCCAAAGAGCTTAGTCTCTCTTTCAAGCACATTAATTATACTTCATGTTCTAAAGAAGAAAGAATCATAACTTTGCATTTATCATTATCAAGCTGAAATTACCAAATGTGAGTCAAAAGACTATCCCAAATTGTTAAGAAAAATATATAAACCCCCATTAGATTTAGAGATTAAAGAAAAGTTAAAATTAAAAATTGCTAATATTTAATTTCCTGATGAATTTAATTGTTTCTTTAGTACACAATACAGTCATTTCAAGTCCAGTGGAAAACTCATTAACATTTTATTTATAAGGGTAGCTAGTTAGTGTGATATAAAACCATTTTATATTACAAAACCTAGCATAATCACTTCAGTATGTTATGTAACTGGAACCATGAGTAATCCAAAATTGTGAATACTTTTTTCCCATTTTTAGAACTTCATAAATTTAATTCTCCTTGTACAGTTTGGGGAGTGAGGTAAGACTCCTTTTGCTAACTTGTGAGAGAGAGGATTTTAAAAGTAGGATGGGGTCAGAACATGGAGGGCCTTAGGTTTATACTTTACCTGCCGGGTAATGGTCTATGTGGAAAAAAGTAGAATGAAGAGATGTAAGCAAGGAATATTTTCAAAGGGAGAACTTTAACAGGACTGGAGTAAACACTAAGGTTTTGGTAATGTTGCTGTTACTGACAAGAATGAGTGTTGGTTATGAGGGAGCTAAATTTTTAAGGAGGGGAATAATAATATACTCACTTTAACATCTGTAAGCTTGATAGGATAAAAAGATACCTAAGTGTAAATATCAATGACAGCATCTAGCAATTTTTCCACTTGACAACCAACTCCAAATCTGGTAGGTGGGAAGTGGAACAACCCCAGTAGTTATACCTGTTGCATCAAAATATGAGTTTGGCTCTTGTGGTTGTAATTCAAGTCCATCTTCATCCATGGCCTTTAATTCTCATCAGTCACAGCTCCTAAATTAGGCAAAAAAGTAAACCAAGTATTACTTTTTTAAATATATGTATTAAAAAATGTCATCATACTATTTACATTTCTGAAACACCAAAAATTATGTGACAGATGAACATCTATCAAAAATGTGTCTATCTGAAATAAAAGGGAAAAGTTAAAATTAAATTGCCAAAAACATAATGATACATGGGCATCTATATGACAAGGAAGGTGGATAAAATCAAGTAAGTCAGCTTTGCCTCGACTTTTTGAGATACTGCTTACATACATCATACATACATACGTACATACATACACACTGCAAACGTCTTGATGCATTCTGACACATGCATAAATCTGTGTAATCACTACTCTACCCAGATCAAGCTAGAGAACATTTCCAGCACCCCAGCACTCTGGCCTCCTCTCACTCTGTATACTCCTCACTCCCACAAGGGTAACCGGCTTTATTAAGGTTCAATTTATACTCTGTAGCTTATCGGGAGGAAATTCCTGCACAATTTTCATATTACTTCCCTGAATTTAACATAGTCTGCTATCTTTCAACCAATATATTAAACAACGGTTAAAGATCCAAAGTGCATAATTATAGTAAACACCCTTTGGGATTTCTGCCTAACTTACAATGACCTCTTAACTAATCCCCCAATCGGGCTTCCCTGGTGGCGCAGTGGTTAAGAATCTGCCTGCCAATGCAGGGGACACAGGTTCAAGTCCTGGTCCGGGAAGATCCCACATGCCGAGGAGCAACTAAGCCCGTGTGCCACAACTACTGAGCCTGCGCTCTAGAGCCTGTGGGCCACAACTACTGGGGCCGCATGCCACAACTACTGAATCCCGTGCACCTAGAGCCTGTCCTCCGCAACAAGAGAAGCCACCGCAATGAGAAGTCCACGCACAGCAACGAAGAGTAGCCCCCACTCGCCACAACTAGAGAAAGCCTGTACGCAGCAACGAAGCTGCGGTGCAGTCAAAAATAAAAAAAAAAAAATTTTAAATAAATAAATAAGCCACCAAAAAAAAAAACCCCCAAAAAATCACAAAAAACTAATCCCCCAATCTAGAGAAGTAAATTCCTGCAGTGTATTTATACTCTCCTGGCCATAGTTGATTGGCACTAACTATAAAACGGTAAAAATAAGTTCATCTTTGAGCACAATAAAATCAAAGTCCTATCCCCGAGAATCGAAACCATGAGCAAAGGTCACTCAGTCAATCTTTGTCTCTCTGTCTCTGTCTCTCTCTCCCCTCTCCTCTCCTGGCAGCTGGAACATAGGAGGTGAGGAAGGCCATTTTCCCACTTCAGCTTAGATCAGTGAGATAAAGTTTACAAATAAATAATAAAAAGAGGGCTTCCCTGGTGGCGCAGTGGTTGAGAGTCCGCCTGCCGATGCAGGGGACACGCGTTCGTGCCCCGGTCCGGGAAGATCCCACAGGTCGCGGAGCAGCTGGGCCCGTGAGCCATGGCCGCTGAGCCTGCGCATCTGGAGCCTGTGCTCCGCAACGGGAGAGGCCACAACAGTGAGAGGCCCGCGTACCGCAAAAAAAAAAAAATAATAATAATAATAAAAAGAGTCCAGTGAATGCCCTGAGAAATAGAGGAGAGGGAGCAGGGAAGGGAGGCTTACCAATAATAGCTTTTTAGCTCCTGGTTCTAGACCTTTCTGAGGTCCAGCTACAGTCTGTCTTGAGTTTTTCCAAGCCACCCCAATGACCTTAATGCTTCCTTTTCTACTTAAGCCAAAAACTTACAACAAAAAAAACCAATCAAATAATATACTACTTAGTACTAATCACTGCTTCAAAAGAGCACACATCAGGGATTAGGGCTTACTCATGTTGCAAGTATTACATAAACCTCCTCCCTCACTGGTTTCCTTATCTCTACTTTCTCACTTTCTAATCCAACCTAAATGGTTCTATTAGATGCATCTTTCTTTTACTTTTATCATTTTTTGCCGATGATATAAGTGCCACATGCTGCTTACTAAAATTTCAAATAACAACAAGAATCATTTTTCCAAAGCATCAGGCAGGTGATATCAGGCCTCTGTTCAAAAAATGTTTAATGGCTCCCTGCTGCCTACAAATAAAGTTGAAACTCCTGCCATCTTCTAAGTTCTAGCTGCAAACGATCTTTCTCTCATTATCTTCCCTAACTCTCCTTCAAGCACCTCGCCCGACCACCATGTGAACACACTTCAACCAAACAAAAATGCCCCATGTCCACATAAGACCCAAACTCTATATCTGGCTCAGGGTTTCTTCTACCCGGAACACCTTTCCCCTATCATCTCTGCTTGGATCTTCCCCCAAGTCCCCTTCCCCACACACACAAAAAGAAAAAGCTGAAAATAATCTCTCCCCCCTCTGAATTTCTATAGCACTTTATCTTTTTTCCTTTTTCCCTGACTCTACTTGTTTGCTGTAAATTATGATTATTTATGTCTTATTTTCAGATGCCAAACTTGCATTTATATACATATATATACTCCTTAATGAAATATCCATGAGAAACTCATTTAATTAATGTTAATAAACAGATTTTCAGCTTGTCAACTCTGAGACATATTCTATTCATTTTCAGGAAAGAGCATGTTTCACGTTATTTACTCAAAGTGCTTCAAACAAAAGGACCAAAAAACAAAAAAAATTTCAACTATAAAAAATGGAAAACGTACATGCTCTGAATAAGCTGTCACTGCTCTCTCCCCATCAAAATCACCTCTAGCCATAATTCTTTCTCCCCTTTTAAAAATGTAATTACAAAATGATAAACATAAGCTAATTTTCTAAGCATAATGGCATAGTATACATGAAATCAAGCCAATTTAGAAGGCAATAAACGGGGTTCCTTAAGGTATTTAAGGCTCCTCTCCCCAATTTCCCTACATAAACCCAAACCCATCAACTCTAAGAATTCTCCACCTGCACAATAACTCCTTTTCTCAGCTTTTCTACTAGAGTTTGATGGATAATCCCCTCGATTTTGAAATTCTCTCCTACCTCAGTTTAAGTGACATCCTAGTCCTCTTCCCATCTTCCCAACTGCTGTTTACTCTGCTGCTCCTCTCCCACTACTGCAACCCTGCCCAGGGTGGGACACTCAGCCCTCTTCTCTTTTCTTTATTCCAGGGTTTCAACTAGCATTTACACAAAGATGATTCCCCAAATCCACATACTCAGGGTAGTACCTAACACTTCCACCATCTTTTTTTTTGGGGGGGGCACGTTGGGTCTTTATTGCTGTGCGCAGGCTTTCTCTAGTTGCAGCGAGTGGGGGCTACTCTTCGTTGTGGTGCGCGGGCTTCTCATTGCGGTGGCTTCTCTTGTTGTGGAGCACGGGCTCTAGGCGCCCAGGCTTCAACAGTTGCAGCACGTGGGCTCAGTAGCTGCTGCACGCGGGCCCTAGAGCACAGGGGCTTCAGTAGTTGCAGCGCCTGGGCTCAGGAGCTGTGGCACGTGGGCTCAGGAGCTGTGGCTCGAGGGCTGTAGAGCGCAGGCTCAACAGTTGTAGCACACGTGCTTAGTTGCTCTGTGGCATGTGGGATCTTCCCAGACCAGGGATCGAACCCATGTCCCCTGCAATGGCAGGCGGATTCTTAACCACTATATACCAACAGAGAAGCCCCATGCTGAACATTTTCATCAGGAGAAAACCTTGCTTTCTCCTGACATGACCACTAAGGCCTTTTCCTTCTTCCCTGCTTATATTCCGTCAGGTTGTCAGACTGTCCCTTCCTTCTCCACAACTTCCCAGGAATCTGTCCCTTTTTACTCCCACTGTCACCATTCACTCTCAGCTTCCTATTTCCTGATCCCCAGGGAACAAAAATAGCGTCTCAACTGGCCTTTCGCTTTCTGCCACTCCCACAACAAATAACCAGGAACCTACAAGTAAGGGCTGGTGCCAAAGGCCAGGGCATTCCTGCAATCTGTGGGCAGACTAATCCTCGGAAGTACTGCTTTGATCATGGCACTCCCCTGCTCAGAAAGCTTTAGCAGTTCCCCCAAATTCAGGGTGCTCTGAAATACTAACCCAAGCTACCATAACACACTTATTTCCCAACATTTCACATCATACCCATTTCCTAACAGATACTCTGGCCCAAATGGAGGGTGTCCACTCACCTTATTTTGGCTCAGGTAAGCAATAGTTGTTCAACAAACAGTTTTGACTCATTATTTTTCCTTCTATTTTGTCATTATAAAAACTCAAATCAGGAAAAAAACATGTTTTGAACTTCTAAGCGGAGATGACTATACTTCAACTTTGTAATCCCTGTGGGGTTAGAAGTAAATCTCTCTCACAACCAGAATGAAACCAATGTTCTTAGGATAGAACCTACTCAGGAAAGTTCTCAGGATTGTGATAAAGTAAGGGTGGGGAGCGCAAGCTGATGATGTAATGCAAAGTGCCCCTACCTTTGCTGCAAAAACCAAGCCCAGAGAACAGCTGAATCTGAAGACAAATAAGCAGAACAGTTCAGAGAACCAAGAACCTAACGCTTTGGGCGAACACATACTAATGTTCAGTCTGATTATCAAATGCCCTCAAAATACTTCCAAGACGTCACTCTCACCTTAAGCTCCGTAAAATATTCCCTTCCCAGGTGCAGGAGTCATGATCCTAAAAATGCTATGGAAGAAGTCACAACAGAAAAACGTACCATTTTAAGGGAAATACTGGTTTGAGAGAAACTCAGGAAATTCACAACAATTTTCTTCAATGCTTCAAAATAAAGCAATAAAAATACCATGCCAAGTTAACAGGTATAGCAGTGGCATTGTATCTGTCTTAAATCTGGGATAATGAATATAATTTCTTTTTTTTAAACATCTTTATTGGAGTATAATTGCTTTACGATGGTGTGTTAGTTTCTGCTTTATAACAAGGTGAATCAGTTATACATATAAATATGTTCCCATATCTCTTCCCTCTTGCGTCTCCCTCCCTCCCACCCTCCCTATCCCACCCCTCTAGGTGGTCACAAACCACCGAGCTGATAATATATCTTTCGATGCCTAGACACTTTCATGATCTCCCTCTTGGGGAAGGTGCTTATATTTTCACTTTGCTTTTTGTCATAAGCATACAAGAATCATTTGTCCGCTTTTGGTCTTCCCAAAACTCCATGCCTTTTAATTTTATGACTTGACTCTAGTTCCTCTCCTTAAGCCATGCTCAGAAAACCAAACTGTATCGTACAGATTAGATGAAATTGCTCAAGCTACAGGAAACAGAAACAAAAGCAGATCCACCTGTAACAGAATTTCTCTTAGAAGGAAATTGGAACTGGTGAAAATTTACACTTAAAGCCTAATTAATATCTTCCCTCTTAAGCTACGAATTTCTTTCCCAATTTTTTCCCACATTGTTCAATGTGGGAAATGCAGCTATCATTTCTTCAGATATCTAATTTTCAAATCTGGAATGCTATTTCACTTCTCTTACCAATTCAGCCCTTAAATGTCTCACAGTCACCCACTCTTAAATTCATCATGTCCCCTTTATTTTCACTGCTACCACTCTAACAAGCTCTGGTGGTCTTACATCCAGAACCCAGTGGGAATCTTCCAATCAAAGGATTTGAGCCCTTCTTGAACTCAAGAAATTTTCTTCTGTTTCAATACTTACTTCCATTTTCTCTGTTCATTCTTACTAGAATTTCCATTATAGGATGTAAGAACTCCTAAACCTAGCCTCCATATTGCTTTAACTTCTTCTCCTGTATTTTCTATCTTTGTCTTTCTATTACATTCTCAGAATCCCTAAACTCTTCCTTCTAAGCTAATTTGATCTTCACTCCATCTACTGAATTTTTACTTAAAAGATCATGCTTTAATTCCAAAATAAACTTAGTTTCTTTTTCACAGCAATCTTTTTTCAGTGGATACTGTATCTTCTCAAATATCTCTGAAGATTTTAAAGTTTATTCTGTACCCTATATTAACCTGTCTCCTCTGCTGTTTCATTATTCAGTTTGTTGAATTTGGTGCCTCTCTTTCAGACTGATGGTTTTCCTCAAAAGCACAGTTCTTACAGGTTGTCCATTCATATTTGTAGATGAGGGTCTAGAGTTACATTCTGATAGCTGGGCTGTATTTCCTCAGCCCAAGTGAGAATCCCTGTTTGCCTAGCAATGAACCTAAGCTCTGACCAAAGGAGTCCTGTCTAGAATGAGGTCAAGGGAGAGAAAGGAACCATGTAACTAGCCAGGCTTTCCTTTATGGTGGATGAGTAGCCCATCTTGCAGGTACTGGAGGTCCGATATCCCTCAGGATACTACAAGCTACCTAAAGCACTGCCCTTAACTTTCTCCCCCACAGTACCCACTTTGGAATTTCCTATGGATGAATTTGCAATTCAGAGAGCCAAATTTTTGGCATTAGCTCAGGAGGAAAACCACTAGAGACATCTATACTGATAAGTAAAAGGCTTGGCTTTCCATAACTTTAATAATCTGGCTGTGCCCATGGCTTGCTCTTTCTCCTAGGATGTCCCCACTTTTGACACTGGGGAAAACACAGAATGACTATTTGGGGATGGTCCTTCCAACTTTCCAAATAGGGCCACAGGTTCACTAAGCTCGCTAGGGCTTTGCCATTAATTGATTCCCAATTGCTTTATTCAACCAGAAATTCATCATATTCTGGTCTACAAGTGGCATACCTCTCAGGTTTTCTTTTTTCTCTGAATTTTTATACTTCTTCCTCAATGTGATTTCAAAAAGAAGTAAAAATAAATGTGTCTTCTCTAGTCTATCTTGAATTTGAAGTCATTATGAATTTGTATGTGTTAAAACAGCATGGAAATACGTAAAAGCAAAAAAACTATGATAGAAACTGAAAAAACATCAATAGTAGTGGAAAGTTACAACTCTTATCAACACGTGACAGATCAAACATTCAAAAAATAAGGAAAGATATATATAATTAATAATATTAAGCTAATAGCTTTAATTCAAATTCTACTCCCTAATACAATATTTTATTTTCAAAAATCCGTGCCCACCCTCTGTGCCAAGAAGAGGAAGAGAAAATGCTTCCTGTTGTAAATGTCAGAGCCCCGTCCTTCCTTGCCCTGTCCTAGTTGGAACTTTTGTACACTTTGCTCAAAAATTCAATGCCAAGTTTTTGTTACAGATTAGTTTTTTCCATAAAACCATTTGAGCCAATCAGTAATTTCAAGGTTTTGTTTATTTAAAGTCTAAGAGTTCGAACTTTCAAAATCTATTACAATTTGGTCCTAAAACTAACACAACATTGCAAATTAACTATACTTCAAATTAAAAAAAAATTTTTTTAAAGAGCTTTTAAACAGGAAATAAAAAATTTGGACCTAAATTGACAAGCCTTCTTAAAGTCTTATTTTTCCAAAGCCCCTATTCATGTTCAGATTAGGAGTTGCCAAAATACCTATATGTCCATTGACAGATGAATGGATAAAGAAAATGTGATATATACATACAGTGGGATATTATTCAGCCTTAAAATTCCATCGTTTGTGACAAGATGGATGGAAGAGGACATTATGCTAAGTGAAATTAGCCAGATACAGGAGAAAAAAAAACATTCTGCATGATCTCACTTATATGTGGACTCTAAAACAGTCAAACTCAGAGAAGCAGAGAGTAGAATGGTGGCTCGCACGGGTTAAAAAGGAAGAGAAGTTGGAGAGATAATGTTCAAAGGATACAGAGTTCTAGAGATCCTCTATATGGCATAGTGTCTACAGCTAACAATACTGTACTGTACACTTAAAATTTGCTGAAAGGGTACATCTTATGTTAAGTGTTCTTACTAAGATGGAGAAGGAGAGGGAGAAGGAGGGGAAGAGGAAGAATAGGAACGATGACAGGGTGGGAGTAAACTTTGTGAGGTGATGAATGTTTACGACTTTGCTGGTGGTGATGACTTCTCAGGTGTATACTTATCCCCAAACTCATCAAATGTATACATTAAATGTGTAAAGCTTTTATATGTCAATCATACCTCAACAAAGTGCTTTAAAAATAAAAAATGTAAAGAAAATTTTTAAAGAGTTGCCAAAACACCCTCTGAAGTTAGTTGCATTGATGTGCTACAAACACTAAGCACTACACTTTTTAAATGCCTTTGTCTTTAAGACTGTAGCTTGATGTTAGGAAGTATATACCCTTGTTTTCTTTATATATACTTTTTTTTTTTTAATTTTTGGTTGCATTGGGTCTTCGATGCTGCGCGTGGGCTTTCTCTAGTTGTGGTGACTGGGGGCTACCCTTCGTTGCGGTGCACAGTCTTCTCATTGCAGTGGCTTCTCTTGTTGCAGAGCATGGGCTCTAGGCACGCGGGCTTCAGTAGTTGTGGCATGCAGGCTCAGTAGTTGTGGCGCACAGGCTTAGTTTCTCCACGGCATGTGGGATCTTCCCGGACCAGGGCTTGACCCCGTATCCCCTGCATTGGCAGGTGGATTCTTAACCACTGCGCCACCAGGGAAGTCCCAGGAAGTGCATACACTTTCTACCTAGTTTTTGTTATGTAAAGTAGTACGGCCTCCTTCATGAAATATTGCTATTTAATATACTCAATAATTTATCCATGTTCATTACATAAAACTCTACTGTATATCATAATCTCTAACAAATCTCTTTGGATCACTCTTTTTGATTTTGAAGTTTTAAAAAAAGTTTAGTTTATCAGCTTTTGCTGACACTCTGAACAGAAATCCTACTCATATGATTTCCTCTAATAACCACCTTTAGGTGAGGTATACTGGAGTGGACTTTGTGAAACACTTGATGTGATCCAAGGATGGAGACTGTTTTGACATAATATGGAGATTAATTTAAACTACACAACACACAGAAGAGTTAAACTAAATAAAACAGTCAGGGGAAATCTTTAAAAGGTTAATTTCTGGGCTTCCCTGGTGGCGCAGTGGTTAGGAAACCACTTAGCAGTGCAGGGGACACGGGTTCGAGCCCTGGTACGGGAAGATCCCACATGCTGTGGAGCAACTAAGCCTGTACACCACAACTACTGAGCCTGCGCTCTAGAGCCCATGAGCCAAAAGTACTGAAGCCCGCACGCCTAGAGCCTATGCTCCGCAACAAGAAGACACCGCAATGAGAAGCCCCGCTCGCCACAACTAGAGAAAGCTCGCCACAACTAGAGAAAACCTGCACACAGCAACGAAGACCCAACGCAGCCCAAAATAAATAAATTTATTTTTTAAAAAATTAAAAAGGTTAACTTCTGTCAAATGCAGTACATGATGAAGAATTGTTGGTATTATCAGAAACTTTTTTTTTTTTTTGCGGTACGCGGGCCTCTCACTACTGTGGCCTCTCCCGTTGCAGAGCACAGGCTCCGGACGCGCAGGCCCAGCGGCCATGGCTCACGGGCCCAGCCGCTCCGCGGCATGTGGGATCTTCCCGGACCGGGGCACGAACCCGTGTCCCCTGCATCGGCAGGCGGACTCTCAACCACTGCGCCACCAGGGAAGCCCCTGTCAGAAACTTTTTAAAATCTTTTTCTTGCACCTGCCATCCTTCCCAAAATCAGGCATTTACTTCATCTCTGAACTGGTCATTCCCACCGTTGTTAATTTAGTTAAGTGCTTTTCAGGGGACTTCCCTGGCGGTCCAGTGTTTAAGACTCTGCGCTTCCACTGCAGGGGGGCACAGGTTCGATCCCTGGTCAGGGAACCAAGATCCCGCATGCTGTGCAGTGCAGCCAAAAAAAGTGCTTTTCTTATCGAACTCCTCCTTAATGAGCAACATGTCTCCTTGTACTGAAAAATCTTTCTGATAATGCATTGGAATTTCGGGGGGTTTTTCCCCCTAAACTAAAGCAGTCTCACTTTCATGTTACTTTATTCAAGTTAATGACGGCTTCCCTTAGTTTTCTAATAACCAGTTGTAAAAAACATGTACTGCAGCTTTACAGTTTTTTAAACTATTTTAAATCTTTTTAAACTCTGAAACTTCTCAAAATTACTGTTTGGCCAGTTGACCAACACAGTAACTTCTTTTTTTTAACATCTTTATGGGAGTATAATTGCTTTACAATGGTGTGTTAGTTTCTGCTGTATAAAAGTGAATCAGCTATATGTATACATATATCCCCATATCCCCTCCCCCTCTTGCACCTCCCTCCCACCCTCCTTATCCAACCCCTCTAAGTGCTCACACAACACTGAGCTGATCTCCCTGTGCGATGCAGCTGCTTCCAGCTACCTAGCTATTTTACATTTGGTGATGTATATATGTCAGTGCTACCCTCTCACTTTGTCCCAGCTTACCCTTCCCCCTCCCCGTGTCCTCAAGTCCATTCTCTGTGTCTGCGTCTTTATTCCTGTCCTGCTCCTAGGTTCGTCAGAATCTTTTTTTTTTTTAGATTCCATATATATGCACCAAAATAGTAACCTAATACCCTACTCTTTCCCTCACCTACATGAACACACATGCTTCCTATTATTGCTCTTCCTAAATACATCACTTTGGGTCTGTTAGGCTCTGTAAACTCAACGCTGACACTAACAATGTTCTCTGTACTAGCAAGAATATAGTATCAGGCCTTTCAACAACTGTAACAAAATTTTTAAATTGACATTTGCAAAGTTATGGAGCATTTTTATATTGATCCTCTGCTAATACAATTAGCAGTATGTTTTGTACCTATAACTTAATAAATCCTTTAATCATAAAACAAACAAAAAAAGAACAGGCTGGACAATGAAAGGGCTGGTTTGCAATACACCTGCAGACCTGCTTCTTTTTTTCTTTCTCTGTTTGCTCATCATTTTTTTTTCCAGTTTTACTAAGATATAACTGACATTCCATATTCTATAAGTGTAAGATGTATAACATAATGATTTAACTTACATACACCATGAAATGATTACCATAATAGGTTTAGTGAATACCCATCATCTCATATAGATACAACATTAAAGAAGCAGAAAAAAAAATTCTTCTCCTTGTAATGAGAACTCTCAAGATTTACTCTTAACAGCTTTCATATATAACATAGAGCAGTGCTAATTACCTTCATCATACTGCACATTACATCTCTAGTATTTATTTATAACAGGAAGTTTGTACCTTTTGACTACCTTCATCTAATCCCCCCTCCCCTCCCCACCTGTTTCTTACATGACCAACAATGGGCATGCTCCACTGAGTATCAGCTCCAGGTAGAGTATCAGCAGCATTAATTCCATGATCACTCTCTGGGGCAAAACTAGGGAATCAGCTAATTTACATTGCACTCCCCACCCCCCCCAACAAAATCCATGCCTGCTTTTTTCAGGGATTTGGGGAGATAGGAAACTACTACTAGATAATAATCTAAAAGAGAGGAGGAAACTGGGGGAAGCACAAACATACATAATTTGAAATAAAGAAAAAACCACATAGATACAGGAAAAGTAAAAAACTTGTAAGAAAACAGTCTATAATTCTATGCTAGCACACTGAAGAGAAATGTTAATTTACAAGCATTAACTCAATAAGAGATAGAGAACCCAATCACCATAAAATGGGGGGGGGGAGAAAGATGTCTGTTACCCTTTCAAAAAGCTCTAGGCTTTTCCCAAAGCTAGCTGAACACAGGAGGAAAGCCATCTCAATTCTTTTTACAAAACTAATTTACCATTTTTCGAAAACACAATGATCCAAAACCTATGGGAGGCAGCAAAAGCAGTTCTAAGAGGGAAGTTTAGAGCAATAAAAGCCTACCTCAAGAAACTAGAAAAATCTCAAATAAACAATCTAACCTTACACCTAAAGGAACTAGAGAAAGAAGAACAAACAAAACCCAAAGTTAGTAGAAGGAAAGAAACCATAAAGATCAGAACAGAAATAAGTGAAATAGAAACAAAGAAAACAATAGCAAAGATCAATAAAACTAAAAGTTTATTCTTTGAGAAGATAAACAATATTGATAAACCTTTAGCCAGACTCATCAAGAAAAAGAGGGAGAGGACTCAAATCAATAAAATTAGAAACGAAAAAGGAGAAGTTACAACAGACACTGCAGAAATACAAAGCATCCAAAGAGACTACTACAAGCAACTCTACGCCAATAAAATGGACAACCTGGAAGAAATGGACAAATTCTTAGAAAGGAATAACCTTCCAAGACTGAACCAGGAAGAAACAGAAAATATGAACAAAACAATCACAAGTAATGAAATTGAAACTGTGATTAAAAATCTTCCAACAAACAAAAGTCCAGGACCAGATGGCTTCACAGGTGAATTCTATCAAACATTTAGAGAAGAGCTAACACCCATCCTTCTCAAACTCTTCCAAAAATTGCAGAGGAAGGAACACTCCGTAACTCATTCTACGAGGCCACCATCACCCTGATACCAAAACCAGACAAAGATACTACAAAAAAAGAAAATTACAGACCAATACCACTGATGAATATAGATGCAAAAATCCTCAACAAAATAATAGCAAACAGAATCCAACAACACATTAGAAGGATCATACACCATGATCAAGTGGGGTTTATCCCAGGGATGCAAGGATTCTTCAATATACGCAAATCAATCAATGTGATATACCATATTAACAAATTGAAAAGGAAAAACCATATGATCATCTCAACAGATGCAGAAAAAGCTTCTGACAAAATTCAACACCCATTTATGACAAAAACTCTCCAGCAAATGGGCATAGAGGGAACTTACCTTAACATAATAAAGGCCATATATGACAAACCCACAACAAACATCATTCTCAATGGTGAAAAACTGAAAGCATTTCCTCTAAGATCAGGAACAAGACAAGGATGTCCACTCTCGCCACTATTATTCAACATATTTTTGCAAGTCCTAGCCACGGCAATCAGAGAAGAAAAAGAAATAAAAGGAATACAAATTGGGAAAGAAAAAGTAAAACTGTCAGTGTTTGCAGATGACATGATACTATACATAGAGAATCCTAAAGATGCTACCAGAAAACTACTAGAGCTAATCAATGAATTTGGTAAAGTTGCAGGATACAAAATTAATGCACAGAAATCTTGCAATCCTACACACTAACAAAAAAAGACCAGAAAGAGAAATTAAGGAAACAATCCCATTCACCATTGCAACAAAAAGACTAAAATACCTAGGAATAAACTTACCTAGGTAGACAAAAGACCTGTATGCAGAAAACTATAAGACACTCATGAATGAATTTAAAGATGATACAAACAGATGGAGAGATATACCATGTTCTTGGATTGGAAGAATCAATCTTGTGAAAATGACTATACTACCCAAATCAATCTACAGATTCAATGTAATCCCTATCAAATTACCAATGGCATTTTTTTTTTTTACAGAACTAGAACCAAAAATCTTTAAATCTGTACGGAGACACAAAAGACCCCAAATAGCCAAAGCAGTCTTGAGGGAAAAAAAACGGAGCTGGAGGAGTCAGACGCGTTCATGACTTCAGACTATACTACAAAGCTACAGTAATCAAGACAATATGGTACTGGCACAAAAACAGAAATATAGATCAATGGAACAGGATAGAAAGCCCAGAGATAAACCCACACACCTATGGTCAACTAATCTATGACAAAGGAGGCAAGGATATACAATGGAGAAAAGACAGTCTGTTCAATAAGTGGCGCTGGGAAAACTGGACAGCTACGTGTAAAAGAATGAAATTAGAACACTCCCTAACACCATACACAAAAACTCCAAATGGATTAGAGACCTCAATGTAAGACCGGACACTGTAAAACTCTTAGAGGAAAACACAGGAAGAACACTCTTTGACATAAATCACAGCAAGATCTTTTTTGATCCACCTCCTAGAGTAATGGAAATAAAAATAAAAATAAAAATAAACAAATGGGACCTAATGAAACTTAAAAGCTTCTGCAAAGCAAAGGAAACTACGAACAAGACAAAAAGACACCCTTCAGAATGGGAGAAAATATATGAAAATGAATCAACGGACAAAGGATTAATCTCCAAAATCTATAAACAGCTCATGCAGCTCAATATTAAAAAAACAAACAACCCAATCCAAAAATGGGCAGAAGACCTAAGTAGACATTTCTCCAAAGAAGACATACAGATGGCCAAGAAGCACATGAAAAGCTGCTCAACATCACTAATTATTAGAGAAATGCAAATCAAAATTACAATGAGGTATCACCTCACATCAAGTAGAATGGGCATCATCAGAAAATCTACAAACAACAAATGCTGGAGAGGGTGTGGAGAAAAGGGAACCCTCTTGCACTGTTGATGGGAATGTAAACTGATACAGCCACTACGGAGAACAGTATGGAGGTTCCTTAAAAAACTAGAAATAGAATTACCATATGACTCAGCAATCCCACTACTGGGCATATACCCAGAGAAAACCATAATTCAAAAAGACACATGCACCCCAATGTTCACCGCAGCACTATTTACAATAGCCAGGTCATGCAAGCAACCTAAATGCCCATCGACAGACAAATGGATAAAGATGTGGTACATATATACAATGGAAAATTACCCAGCCATAAAAAGAAACGAAATTGGGTCATTTGTAGAAATGTGGATGGATCTAGAGACTGTCACACAGAGTGAAGTCAGAAAGAGAAAAACAAATGTCGTATATTAATGCATATATGTGGAACCTAGAAAAATGGTACAGATGAACTGGTTTGCAGGGCAGAAATAGAGACACAGATGTAGAGAACAAACGTATGGACACTAAGGGGGGAAAGTGGCAGGGTGGTGGTGGTAGTGGTGGGATGAATTGGGAGATTGAGATTGACATATATACACTAATATGTATAAAACAGATAAGTAATAAAAACGTGCTGTAGAAAAACAAAATAAAATAAAATTCAAAACTTAAAATAAAAAAAATAATTTACCGTTTTTAAAAAAACCTAACAAAAATAATGTAACCAAACTACAAACATGGTTATTTATGAATCCCAAGTCAAGTTTTTGCAAATATGATCCATCATATAATATATATAGACACACACGCACACGTGCACGCGCATACACACACAGATACCTTGACAAAGTATGGTTATTCTAGAATTCAAGGATGGAACCAAATAATGGCCCGAATTAACAGGTCAAAAAAGGAAAATACTGATGTGCCTCAATAGATGCTGAAAAGTTGAGATTCAACATCTATTTTTTTACTTAAACTAGTCAAATTGGAAGAGAAAGACATTTTTTTTAACAGTTAGAAAAAATACAATAAAAAGGAATGAAATCTTAGTACATGCTATCACATAGATGACCCTTGAAAACCTTATGCTAAGAAGCCAGATGCAAAAAGCCACATATTACAGGATTCCATTAATATGGAACATGAAGAATAGGCAAATCCATACAGACAGAAAGTAGACTGTCAGGGGCTGGGGGTGGGAGGTGATTGCTAATTGGGTACAGGGTTTCCTTCTGGGGGGATAAAAATGTTCTAAAATTACTGGTGATGGTAGCACAACTCTGAATCTACCAAAAAAAACCCCACTGAATTGTACACTTTTGAAGGGTGAATTTTGTAACAACTTCCTCTCAGTAAAGCCGGTTTAAAAAATACACATGCAAATCTTAAACTAGTTCATGTTACAACATGTATTTTTAGATAGGAAAATGATATCAGTATCACTTTATAACAAAAATACATGTATTAAAACTAAGGTGAAACATTGAAAGTATTTCTTTTAAAGTCAAACTTAAGACAAGGATGCCCACTAACACTATTATTATTTAAGATTGTATGGGAACTGATAGGCAATGCAATCAGATAAGATAATGAAATGCAAGATATAATCATTATTTGAAAGAAATTATATTTATTTATATACGACTTATCTAGGAAATTCAAGAGAATCAACTGAAATCTTAATATCAGAATGAATTCATAAAATGTGCTGGTATAAAATTAATATACTTGATGGCAAAAGCTTTTTATTTTAAAGACAAAAGCTTTCTTATGTAACACTTAAAAATGTAAAATACCATTAGTAAGTAACTGAAAACTCTAAGTGGGATTTTTTTTAATACAAATATACAGAGAAATCAATCTTGCTCTTGAATATATTGGATCAGTAGTATTAATTCTCTCTTAATTAACCTCTACAATCAATCAAAATCCCAACACACTTTTGTTGTAAATCAATTGACCTTATATATGTAGGTCTACTCTCGGACACTATTCTGTTGCGTTGATCAATCTGGCCTTGCACCCACTATTTTAATCACTGCATCTTTATAATAAGCTTTAATATATGGTAGTGTGAGTTTTCCAACTTTTATTATCAAGACTGCCTTTGCTATTCCAGGCCCTTTGCATTTCCATATAAATATGAGAACTGGCCTATTAAAAAGCCTGTGGGGGGTTTTGATTGGGACTTCATTGAAAACTGACATGTTTACAACACTGATACTTCTCTTCCATGAACATCGTATCTCTCTCCATTTATGAGTTCTTTCATTTCTCTCAGTGATGCTTTCACTAAAGGTCTTTGTAAGCTTTGTTGGGTTTATTTCAAGGTACCGGATGTTCTCTGATCTTACTATAAATTGTACTACTAGCTTTTAAAACAAAATATAAAACAATCAATCAACTGTACTGGCTTTTAAATTTTATTTTCACGTTGTTTGTTGTTAGTATAGAGAAATACAAATTATTAATCAATGTCCCCCAACTATAATGTAGTAAAATTAGAAATAAATGTCACTGAGATCATAACACCGCCCAAAAAAATTTCCTTAAATTTGAAAAGTCTCAATAATTCAATGGGCAATAGGAAAATTTTAAAAACCACAATATATTTAACTAAATAATAAAAATCAATTCACATAAAATTCACAGTACCAGTTACAGTTCAGAGGAAATTTTATAGTTTTAAAAGCATGTAAGAGTAGAGATTAAAAACTAATGAGCTAAAAAACAAAACAAACAAAAAAAACTAATGAGCTATAACAGAAAAACAAAACAAAAAAAACACAAACAACCCAATCCAAAAATGGGCAGAAGACCTAAATAGACATTTCTCCAAAGAAGATATACAGACTGCCAACAAACACATGAAAGAATGTTCAACATCATTAATCATTAGAGAAATGCAAATCAAAACTACAATGAGATATCATCTCACACCAGTCAGAATGGCCATCATCAAAAAATCTAGAAACAATAAATGCTGGAGAGGGTGTGGAGAAAAGAGAACACTCTTGCACTGCTGGTGGGAATGTGAATTGGTACAGCCACTATGGAGAACAGTATGGAGGTTCCTTAAAAAACTACAAATAGAACCACCATACGACCCAGCAATCCCACTACTGGGCATATACCCTGAGAAAACCATAATTCAAAAAGAGTCATGTACCAAAATGTTCATTGCAGCTCTATTTACAAGAGCCAGGAGATGGAAACAACCCAAGTGTCCATCATCCGATGAATGGATAAAGAAGATGTGGCACATATATACAATGGAATATTACTCAGCCATAGAAAGAAACGAAATTGGGCTTCCCTGGTGACGCAGTGGTTGAGGATCTGCCTGCCAATGAAGGGGACACGGGTTTGAGCCCTGGTCTGGGAAGATCCCACGTGCCGCAGAGCAACTAGGCCTGTGAACCACAACTACTGAGCCTGCGCGTCTGGAGCTTGTGCCCCGCAACAAGAGAGGCCGTGACACTGAGAGGCCCGCGCACCGCGATGAAGAGTGGCCCCCGCTTGCCACAACCAGAGAAAGCCCTCGCACAGAAACGAAGACCCAACACAGCCAAAAATAAAAATTTTTTAAAAATTAAAAAAAATAAACGAAATTGAGCTATTTGTAATGAGGTGGATGGACCTAGAGTCTGTCATACAGAGTGAAGTAACTCAGAAAGGGAAAGACAAATACTGTGTGCTAACACATATATATGTAATTTAAGAAAAAAAAAATGTCATGAAGAACCTAGGAGTAAGAAAGGAATAAAGGCACAGACCTACTAGAGAATGGACTTGAGGATATGGGGAGGGGGAAGGGTAAGCTGTGACAAAGTGAGAGAGTGGCATGGACATATATACACTACCAAACGTAAAATAGCTAGCTAGTAGGAAGCAGCCGCATAGCACAGGGAGATCAGCTCGGTGCTTTGTGGCCACCTAGAGGGGTGGGATAGGGAGGGTGGGAGGGAGGGAGACGCCAAGAGGGAAGAGATATGGGAACATATGTATATGTATAACTGATTCACTTTGTTATACAGCAGAAACTAACACACCACTGTAAAGCAATTATACTCCAATAAAGATGTTAAAACTGATGAGCTAAACTTCCAACTTAAATTTTTCAAATGTCAGAATAAATTCAAATAAAATAGAAAGAAAGAAATATTAACCATATGGAGCAGAAACAGAAATGGTCAATAAAAAGAACTATTTGGGGCTTCCCTGGTGGCGCAGTGGGTGAGAGTCCGCCTGCCAATGCAGGGGACACGGGTTCGTGCCCTGGCCCGGGAAGATCCCACATGCCGCGGAGCGGCTGGGCCCGTAAGCCATGGCCGCTGAGCCTGCGCGTCCGGAGCCTGTGCTCCGCAACGGGAGAGGCCACAACAGTGAGAGGCCCCTGTACCGCAAAAAAAAAAAAAAAAAAAGAACTATTTGAAAAGCCTTAATATAGGCAAGTAATTGGCAGTACTCATCAGAAAAAAAACGAACAAATGAAATTAGACATTTTAAAGTCATTAGAGAAGCCTATATTTTACACCAATATATTTGAAATTTTGTATTTTTCTAGAATACTGTTCATTTTGTATAAATAACAACAACTTAAGAAAAGCCAAAACACTTAGCACCATGAAACAAACTATTAATCAAAAAACAACTCACAAAAGAAGACACCAGGCAAAGACAGTTTCACAGATGACTTGTACGTTTCCAGAAACAGATCATCTCTATGAAATACAACTTGTTTCAAAGGAGAAGAATTATTCTGCAACACATCTTAAGAAGTTAGCATAAAAAGGAAAAGTACATGGCAATAACAAAAGGATGCAAATATCCAGGGACTCCAAAGACAGTTTAAAATACAAAATCTATGAATACAATTCATCACACGAATAGATGCTGCAAAAACATTTAAAAAAATCAACGAAAACTCTAAAATGCTAAGTAAAAGAGAACATAAACTAATAAATATCTCCTCCCTCCAAAAAAAACACGAAAATATCATACTTAATGATAAAATATTAGAAGCACTCCATTAAAGCACGTGGACAATGATGCCTGTTATCAATGCTTTCATGCAACTCTGTGCTAGAGGCATTAGTCAATGAAGTAGAAGAAAAAGAAAACAAACAAAAAAGAAAGAGGAGGCAAAAAGGAATGGAAAAGAAGAAATAAAACATCTTTGCTCACACACACCTATTTAGAAAATACAAGAATTATATACTGTAATAATCTGTTATTACTCCCACATTTCATTGAATCTAAAAATATTGCCAATTTTAAGATGCATCCTTGTTTTACCTACATCTAAGAAAAATATCCTGCCAGTTAAACTGATGCTATACTTTATCTAGAAATTTCATTTTAGATTTATCAAGACAATTCTTTTAGACTTATTTAGACATATTTTCATCATACCCTGTGGATATATAGAAGAAAAAATAGAAGCAAAAGAAATTGGGAGTCCGGTGACCCCACCGCCGCCCACGAAGCCGCCGCCCTGGCCCTGCCACCACCGCCACCTCAGGACTGGCTGTATGATTAGGCCACAGTCTTCAGTGAGTAGACATATTCCTCAGTTCTGTGGTGTTCTTGGTCATACATTTATGGAGTTTCTGAAGGGCAGTGGAGATTACTGCCAGGCACAGCACAACTTCTGTGCAGACAAATGAACTGTAGAAATTCATTACTACTCTACCAAGAAGCCCCCATAAGAGTGGTTAACCTGGACACAGAAGTGTTGAACTGAAATCCACAGAGCATTTTTTACAAGAGTTCTGACCTGGATGGGGTAAAGCTCAGTGCACTTCCTTTCTATTGCCTCAGTATCACTGAATTGAAGAATTGCTGCTTCTTGTTAGGAGGTTCATTTCATTTCCCATTACTCTCAACTTCATACTCAAAAGCACTGAGAATTTCAAGTGGAGTATATTGAAGTAGACTCAGTTTCTTTGCATCGTTTCTGTATTCAAGTTTTTAAATTCTTTCATAAACCTATTGAGTGTTTTTTTAACTAAATTAACATGGCTCAAATGAACCGCCCAGCTCCTGTGTAAGTCACTTATAAGAACATGAGATTTCTTTATCCAACCAATGCGACCTTAAACAAATTTATAGAGGAACTTAAGAAGTATGGAGTTACCACAGGAGCAAGAATATGTGAAGCAATTTATGACACTACTCTTGTGGAGAAAGAAGGCATCCATGTTCTCGACTGGCCTTTTGATGATGGCGCACCACCATCTAACCAGACTGTTGATGACCGGTTAAGTTTCGTGAAAATTAACTTCCATGAAGACCCTGGTTGTTGTACTGCCGTTCATTGTGTTGCAGGCCTTGGGAGAGGTCCAGTGCTTGTCGCCCTACCATTAATTGAAGGTGAAATGAAATATGAAGATGCAGTACAGTTGATAAGACAAAAGCAGCGTAGAGCTTTCAACAGCAAGCAACTTTTGTATTTGGAGAAGTATTGTCCTAAAATGCGGCTGCGCTTCAAAGACTCCAATGGTCACAGGAACAACTGTTGCTTTCAATAAAACTGGGGTGCCGGATGCCATTGCTTGGAAGTGGAACCTAGACAGGACGGAATTTGTTGTACATATTAGTCAGCACGTTGGCTTCGTGAAGTCTGATGAAGCTTCCATAGGAGTGTCAAAAAGCAGTTTTACCAGGCCACAAGCCTGGCAGAATTGCAACTTCTATGTCTGGGTTATGATCAACCTCCTTGAACACTTAGCAAAGGATTCTTGCTGTTCAGCATTTAAAATGTGCTTATGGGCTTCCCTGGTGGCGCAGTGGTTGAGAGTCCGCCTGCTGATGCAGGGGACACGGGTTCGTGCCCCGGTCCGGGAGGATCCCACATGCCGTGGAGCGGCTGGGCCCGTGAGCCATGGCCGCTGAGCCTGTGAGTCCGGAGCCTGTGCTCCGCAAAGGGAGAGGCCACAACAGTGAGAGGCCCACGTACCGCAAAAAAAATAAAAATAAAAAATAAAATAAAATGTGCTTATTATCGTTTGTACCAATTGACCTTTTCTGAAATCATGCAGTATCGAGTCATGTCTTTAAATCTGTTTCCATGCCAGAATCTTATCAATATATAAGAAATTTAGAAAGACTAGGTGCCAAAATACCCAGCACAATACTTGTATATTTTTAGAATCACATAGAACTAAAATCCCAGGAACTAAGAAAACTCTGGACCTTATGTGGTTTATTCCTTCCATCATTTCAAACATACAAAGTAGGGCCTATAATGTTATTTGCTCACAATATGTTTACGTCTTCCACATTCATACCAGTATACATCAGATTTGCTCATTTTGGTTTTTTTTAATTAACCAAGTCTTACAGTGATTATTTAATGTCTTTCTATAAATCTCATTTTGTGCTGTTATAGAAGACCTCCATTTTGAAAATCTACATTGTAAAAGAAGCACATGTCTTTAATGTCTCCAGACAAAAAGCCTTACAGTTAATTTCAATGTTTGCACTTTGGGGTACAACCTACAGGGAGGGCCTGAAAAAAGAATGGGAGGGGGCTATTAAATATTTTTAGTAAAATGTTGCCTTTGTCTTGTGCAGAACATGTAGAATATGTGCTTTAATTTAGTAAATATTTTTTAAAAGGTGGAAATACTTTGTTATTGTAGCTAAAACAATTCTTAATCATAAAATTTCTGAAATTCTTGTAATTTTTTTTCAAACTTATCTGAAGTTGTTTACCATTTTATTTTTGTTTGAAGTGTGATTCCCAACCTCTCTTGAAAAAAAAAAAAGGGTTTCTGCTAATGAATTGAGCAAACATTTAATATTTTATATGCCTTTTGAGCTGTGTAACTTAATATTTGGGATATTTGACAATTTGTTTTATTATGTAATTGATAAAATGGTGATGTGTATTAACATTAGCTCAACCATATATTTATACTGTCTGCAAACATGTGGTTATAGTTCTGTGGGAGAAATAATTTGTCAGTGTTCACCAGCTTGTAAAAATCTAGTGTGAGAGCTTAAACGTTAAATAAATGATGAAATGCAAAAAAAAAAAAAAAAAAAAGAAAGAAACTGGTAGAGTACTCCTAAAACTTCACATTCAGGGTCCTACTATGGAATGCTTTTCTACTCAAAGCTATTCAATCTTTCCTAACAATATTGTCCTCTACCAACAAGAGTGCTGCTGATGCAGCATTTCTTAAAATGCTCCATAATTATCTATGTGATCTTCTTTCCAGTAAGACACCCACCTCACAATTCCTTCTGCCTTCAGTTGTATTGTTGGGTGTGAAATTAAAACACAACAATGCACATACTCATTTAAGTGATGACAAAATGAAGAGTCTTGACCAAGTATGTGCATGTAAAAACAATAACTACATCATGACTGCTACCTGGACAACAATGGTTATAGGACACCATCAAATGAAGATCTATATGAATCTCTGACATATTAAAATGGGGGCGGGATGTACTTCAGAATCTATGAAATATGGTAATAACGAAAGTTCAGCAAGGTTACATGATCAATACAGAAACAGTATCTAAAAGAAAATCCTATTCACAATAACAAAAATGATACAAATTTTTTTCTAGCATAAAATCTAACAAAAGTTGTGCAAGAGCTTTATGAAAAGCAGTAGAATATGCCCAGATTCAGACCCCAGCTCCACTACTTAGCATACATCTATATGTATCTACATATTATTCTATAAATTTGATGCAAATACAATAAAAATCCAACAGTTTTTCATAGAAACCAACAAACTGACTCAAAAATAAACAAAGGAAGGAAAATAGCTTTAAAACTCCTAAGAAAAAGAACACTTATTAAGATTTAACTATAAAGCTATCATTGTTAAATCAGAGTGGTATGGTATATAGTCAAACAGACCCATGAAATCAGAAGAAAGTAGAAACAGATGTATATATGTGAGAATACGATAAACACAAGTTGCATTACAAATTAGTGAGGAGAAAGGCTGAACTACTTGGCAAATTCATACTAAAAAGATAAAATCAGGGGGCTTTCCTGGTGGCGCAGTGGTTGAGAATCTCTCTGCTAATGTAGGGGACACGGGTTCGAGCCCTGGTCTCAGAGGATCCCACATGTCGCGGAGCAACTAGGCCCGTGAGCCACAACTACTGAGCCTGCACGTCTGGAGCCTGTGCTCCGCAACAAGAGAGGCCACGATAGTGAGAGGCCCGCGCACCGTGATGAAGAGTGGCCCCCGCTTGCCACAACTAGAGAAAGCCCTCGCACAGAAACGAAGACCCAACACAGCAAAAAAAATAATTAATTAATAAACTCCTACACCCAACATCTTCTTTAAAAAAAAAAAAAAAGATAAAATCAGATTCCTATATCACACAACAGAGAAAAAAATTCCAGATGGATTAATGACCTAAATACGAAAAAGCACAGTATCATTATGACCTTGGGGCAGGGGAAGAATTTCTTGCAGATAGAAGAAAACATAAACCATAAATGAAAAAGAACTGAGGACACTGACTACTTTCACATTAAAAAGTCCTACACAAAAAAATATTCCACAAACAAAGCTAAAGAATAAGCCACAGACTAGGAAATGGTATTTTCAGTGTATAAAACTACAAGCCATTAGTATTCAGAATATAAAGAGAATAACCATAAACCAATGAGAAAAAGGCAACAATCCAATAAAAAATGGACCAAGGATAGGCACAAGCAAGTCATAGAAAACTCAAATGGCTAATAATACATGGGAAAAAAGGCTCAACAACACGAGTAATCTAAGAAATGCAAAATGAAAACAGCAATGAGATACCGTTTATACCTAAAAGATTGGAAAAAACTGCAAAGTCTAATCTTTTGGCAGTGGTCTGGAGAAACAGGCTCATACAGATGATAGGCGTGTCGAATGGAACACAATTTGACATTTGGCAATTCCCAGTAGAGTTGACAAATGCACAGACTCTTGAATGTAGCGACTCTACTTCTATAATCCCAAGAGAGAAGAACCCCATATAAGGATGCTCACAACAACATTGTTTGAAATTGCAGAAAACTGCTAACAACCTAATGGCCCCTCCCTAAGAATAGATAAATAAACCACAGTATATTTATACATTAAAATACAAGTAAAATGAATGAACCAGATCAGTAGGTTTCAAACTTCTTGGACTCAGGACCTCTTTACACTCAAAAATTGAGGACCTCAAAGAGTTTTTGTTTATGTGGGTTCTATCTAGAGATGTTTATATTAGAAATTAAATCTGAGACACCTTAGAAGTATTCATAAAAAATAAACCCACTGTATATAAACATGAACATTTTGAAATAACTATTTTTCAAAACAGAAAATTGTGAAAGGAGTAGCACTGTTTTACATTTCTGCAAATCTCTTCAAGGACAGGCTTAATAGAGGACAGCTGGATTCCCATAACTGCTCTGTGTTCAATCTATCATGACATCACGTTTCGTGGAGGCTCTGTACAGTACTTGTGCAGTGTACAAAAGAATGAGGCTGGAAGAATCTCTGGGATCCCTGGGAATTCCTGGAGCACACTCTTGAGAACCGCTAAACTAGATCTACATACAACATAAATAAATCTCAAAAACACATTGCTAAGTGAAAAAATATATATATAAAATGATAAACACAGTATGATACCATTTATGTAAAGTTAAAACACATAAAGCAGTACTTGACACTGTTTGTGGTACATACATATTAGGACAGCGGTTATGTCTGGCAAAGAAAACACAGGAATGGGATAGGGAGGCACTCTTCAATCTGTGAGACTTTCTTTCTTTAAACACAGAAAGTTATGAAGCAAATATGTAATAAAATATTAAGATCTGTTAAATCTGGGCGATACCTGCTTTTCAGTAATTCTGAAATATTTCATAATTTTAAATATTTTTTCAATCCTAATGGCTGTATTCTTCAAGGCCACGTAGCTTCCTTAAAATGTTACCTCCCTTTGAGTAAAATATAGTTACAAGATTCCTGGATTTTATAAAAAGTTCTTTGGAAAACTAATTTGACAGGACTAAGTATACACTGGCCATATTAACCCCAAGCTTAAGCGCTGGGGGCGGGGCCTACTCAGCTTATGTGGCATATGCCTTCCTACGCACACCCCTTGCTCAAAGGATACAGTGACTAGACAGATGCTTGAATAGTTGAAAACGATTCAACTACACAAAATTCTCTGCACCCCAAGATTGAGAGAATTGCTTTTAGATAACTGTCATTACCATGTACCAGGTAATGCTCTGGGACAAGGATAAATGAGAACCTGTCTCTACATCCAGAGTTTAGAAAAGATAACAAAAATACAAATACACAGCTAAAATATAAAAGGTTAAACGCTAAATTAAAACATACCTACATTGCTATATGAGACAGAAGAATGAGCCTGGAAAAATGATGGTGCCATAAACAGAAAGAAAGCTAGAAGCAGGAGTTGTTTTAGGGGCTCTGCGTTTAAAAAAAAAGTTTTTTTTCCCAATAAATAGTACTGGGCATCTACTACGTTCCAGATAAATTTGGTTTCAGCCATGTTGAGACAGTAAGACACCTGAAAGGAGGTGGTCAGTAGGCAATGCTAGAGAAACTAGAGAGGATGGGCATGGTAAAGGGCACAAAAACCACGCAAGAAGATTAAGAGAACAGGATAGACAACTGACCTTGAGGAAAATCCCATAACAGAAGGCAGAGAAAGTACAGAGTTTCTGAAACAAAGAACACTTTTAAATAACACACCTGCTGACATGCTGTAGAAGTTTCCCAGTTTGGGAAACAGCGGATCTAGGAAAAGTGGAATGAAAAGAAATGAAAACGCTGGTGAAAGGAGAGATAAGACAGCTGAGGTTTTTGTAAGATGAGCAAACCTAGGAATGTTTATAAGGAGAGGAAAAGGCATCAGCAGAGTTAGAGGGCAATGATGCAAGTGGCAGAATCACAGAGCTCCATCCTTTGGGACCAGTGGATCCCACAGGCAGAGCAGCTGGGCCTGAAGGAAGCCAATTCTTCCCACAAGTGAAGAACAGGAGGACAGCCTAGGGAGAGACAAAGGAAGAATATGAAGTGGAAGGAAGGAAATTCAATTGCTTAGATCAGATGGCTGTCTATCTTTCTGGCTTAAGTAAAAGATTAGGTAACCTTTGCTGAGGCTGAGGGGTTTCAAGGACAGGTTGAGGAGTTTAAGAGTAAAAAAGAAAAAGTCTGGAATTGCCAGTGTGCATAAACACAAATAGTACAAACAAGGTCATAAGTGGCGATACAAGTCCAGGTAGGTTGAGAGAGGAAGCATTTACAAAAAGCAATGTGGAAAAAAATTTTTCTTCAATGCATTGTGAGTATGTTTTTAAAAAAGGAAACTTGCATCTATCTGAAAGATACACAAGTTAAAAACCAACACCTCATTTATCCAAGACAGTTGTTGTTCCACCAGTTTTCCAGACCACCCTTTCAGGCAAAAAGCACTTTAACTGTTTCCAACAGAAATCCTTCCAAACCATACACTCCTGTCTTCTTAACTATACGACTGAAGTCCAACTCTTAATCTTAGTCATCCACCCTTGCTGTACTGGAACACGTACTGCTGCTGCACTGCGTGTGCAGCAATACAATTCTCTTTTAGAATTCTATGTCTTTCCCAGCTGTCAAGATATAAAGCAACTGGTTCTTTCAAGTTTACGTTTACCTTTACCATCTCAACGACCACAGACTGCTTTAGCAACTTGCTTCTAGTCAGCCTCCTAGAACGCAGTGTCTCAAACTTTTCTAAACCATAGCCCTTTAAGATAAACATGAGAATATTCAGTTCCTTCCCTTCCCCTCATGGAGCAATCACTGCTCTGACCTGCTGCAGTTTAGGAAAAATAGAACAACTGAAACAACTTTCTGGTGAATACTTATGCTACCTATAAATTTACGTATCATAAAATTCTAGGAAACACATTCCCAAATGTGCAGCGAGAATAGCTCAAATATTAATCAAAACATGAGAAGGCTTAGCTTAGTAAACAGCCTTAGTTATTACCCTCTTAATCAAAAAGGTGGTTCCTCTTACCAGACGGAAGAACAGGGATTCCAAAAAGACCACCTGAAGGCTGCTGTCTTTTTAATCATCGCTCTTCTACTTTTCAAAACTGACTTGTTCAAAAATTACCATGGGGATACTTACAGGTTCAGTCCTCATTTTCGTGAAGTAACCCACAGCACTGGTCCTGTAATTTTCAACCACGGTAAATGAAAAGCTAGAAACCCCTCCCCATTTGTTTATTACAGAGATTACAATAACTCGAGCAAAAAGTTACTTGGAGCGAGAAATCAGGACAGAAAAAAGAAGTAGCTGCCTACGAGATATGGACTGTTGAAAAAGTAGCAAAATTGTCTGAACTTCTGAACATTCTTGATAATCATTCCTGCAGTGAAACACTGGTTGTCACACTATCTCTCAACTTTGAAACTTCCTAGGCCAATGGAAGGGCTAAGTGACTATAAAGCCGGGCTCAGGTGCGTCATCACTCTATTACTTGAGGGCTCCCTGGCCTCCTCCATTGAGTATAAGCCCCTCCACCTGGAAAGCAAGCTCCATCTACCTTATTTAGCTACCACTCCCCTACCTACACCGTCTACTCCAGCCAAATTACACATACTTGCTGTTTTCTGAAGAAGCTTCACCCTTGAAATGCCCTTTCCCCACCCCCATCTCAGTCTAACAAAGTCGTACCCATCCTTCAGTAACCTTCTCGAAATGTCACCTAACCTCGTTTTCCTCTGAAACCCCAATAATTGGCTGTACCTTCCCGGCAGCACTTCAGTGCATTTCACCTCATCTCATCTACCTCTGAACAACGAACTTCTTGGAGCCACCGTCTGCATTACAAGAACCTTTTGAATCTTTCGTAGCACCTAGCACCGAGCTCACAGTAGTGTAGTATGCAATCAAAACTACTTTAAGGAGTGGAATTCCACCTTAGAATTTTTCAAATCAAATAGAATACCATACCAGGTACAGGAACAATAAGTACTGCATCACATTACGTTGTCCTTCAATAAGAAAATAAAACCTTCTGCCCTTTTCTTACTCCTGAAAAATAGTAAATACTACCAACAGATCGCTAATAGCTTAAATGCACCTTTTCTAGAAAGTTGTTTCCAAATTAATGAAATTCAAACGACTCCGTAAAATGTTTATTTCTCCGTTTCCGCGCTGTGCAATTTGCACTTTTCCCCTTACTACATGAAAGAGTGAGAACTTCTTTCCTATCAATTTTTTTAAAAAAATTTATTCCTTTATTTCTTTCTTTACTCGAAAAGGCAGTGACTGTTGGAAAACAACCGCATCTAAAGCACTCTAATTCACGTGTGACTTCGCTGAGGTAAAAATAAAATGTCTTGGGGTCCCACTTGCCGTGGTGAGTCCACATGCCTGGGCGGACCCTCAAGTGACCTGTAACAAGCGCGGGGGAAAGGCGCGGGGCCGGGGACGCTGAGGAACGAGATTACCCCAGCGCCTGGGCGCCGACGAAGGCCGCCTGCGGCAGCTCGGCTAAAACGCAGCGGAAGCAGCAGCTAGTCACGGGGGCTGCGGTAGGCAGGGCAGGAAGGTGGCGCTGCCGCCGAGCGCCTAGAGCCCGAGCGCACTTCATGGCGGCGAGGGCAATGGCCGCTGTGGGGAGCGAGCACGCCCCCTCCGCGCGCACACGCTGCCGTGCCGGGCCTCCGGGACCCGTCACCGGAGCCGCCGCCACCGCCGCCACCCGCTCTCCGACCCCCCCTTACGGGCTGTAGCGGAATTTTCTCTTCAGACACCGCCTTCAAGATGGCGGCTCCCCCTCCCAGCAACCCCCTCAATCGTCCCCTGCTGCAGGCGCCGAGCCGCCGCCATCTTGTCCCCCGTCCCTCCCCCCCTCACCAATATTTACATAGCGAAAATCGGCCCGGCCGGCCTGCGGCCTTCACCTCACGCCTGCAGCCTTCGCCTCCTTGCCAGGCCTCGCCCCCGCGCAGTGCCCCGGGCCGGCCGCGGCACCGACCCGGGGCCCTTCAGCCGCGTCCCGGGCCACCGGCCGACCCTCCCCCAACCTCCGCCCGTTTGCGGAGCGCGGCTTCGCCGCCGCTCGGGGCAGCCGGGCTCCTCCCCGGGCCTAACTGCGGCCTCCTTGGGGCCTGCTCGGCGCCGCGCGCCACACCGCCCGGCCTAGCGCGGAAGGGCGCCACGCGGGCCGCCGACCAGGCCGGGACCAGGCCCCTGCGCGCGCGCTAGGCCCCGCGGCCGCGGCGGCGCCCGGAACTCACCGGACGGGCGTGCGGGCGGTCGGCGACGGTGGCGGGTGCTGCAGGCCGGCCTTTCTCTGGAGCACTGGGCCGGGCTCCGGCTGGTGGGGCGGGCGGAGGGAGGGAGGAGGGGCCGAGCTCGGAGCTGACAAAAAGCGGCCCAGCTCCCCGGCACGGGCCCGCCGTCAGCACGTCACGTCACCGCCCGGGAGAGAGACCCAGGAAAATGCGGAAGGGTACATAGGCCCCCTCCTTCGCCCGGTGTGTCTCCCTGGTGCCCCGGTCGGCGCGCTCACGCCCTGCGACCGGGGAGCCCAGTGGCCTCGCTGCGGCGGGGTCTCCGGCGGCCGGAGTCTCCGTGACAGCGCCCCCCTTGTTTCCACCTCCTCCGCGCTCCCGCCCGCCGCCGCCGCTACACACGCGCCGCTGCCGCCGCCTCGGCCGTAAAGCCCGCGCGGGGCCGTGGTCCGCCGACCCCGTGGAGAGGCAGGCGGCCCGCACCCGGCCCGGCCGCCCCCCACCATCTCCCGTGGGCCGCGGCCGCCCCCCGGGCCCTCCCCGGAGACCTACCGCCTCTCCGCGCCGGTCCTGGCCGAGGCGCCTGCTCGAGTTGTTTGCAGGCCCTCAGACCCCCGCCCGCAGTAAATGTGTTTTCTTCATCCCCGTGGCTGGAGAAGAAGATAAATTTAGCAACCCCCGCCGTCCCCTGCCTTCGCTTAAAAAAAAAAAAAAAAAAAATCTTTGAAATAAAATGAAAATAGGCTTGCCAGTCTAAATGGGTGCGTGGGCAAACGGAGGGGGAGAAGGGTTATCCTAGAGCACCTACCAAACCGTTTAATTTTTTTTCTAAATAAGCGTTCAATCAGAGAACCTAATTGATTTTATTAGTTTACGGCGGAAAAAATAAGGGTTACGTTTTGAAACTGGTTTCGCACATTGCAATGAACACGAATTTTTACTATATATTTTCTCTATATCCGTGTTTCAAAGTAGGGGAGTCTATGAAATATGTCTTGTGTGATTGTTTCATAAATAATGAATTTTTCACATTCTTTGATAAATACAGAGGGAGGAGCAGAATTGGGATTTGGGTGTTTTTTACAAACTACTTAAGTCTTTCAAAGTTTAAAAAGACTTAGGAGAGAAAGAAAAATATGTATTTGAGTAAATAAAACATTTATCAACCCCAAAAATGTGTATTTTGCATTTTCGTTACTGAAATTTTTATGCTCTTTCCATACTGAACTTGGAACCTAAATTATGTTTAAAACTTACTAGTTAAACGCTAAATGATGTAGCCTTTACATTAATCCGAATCTAATATGCTTTATTTCTTCGTTCAATTCACTAAATGTTAGATAAAGATATTTCTTTTTTTTTTTTTTTTTTAATTCTTTGAGCCGCACTGCGCGGCATGTGGGATCTTAGTTCCCCCATCAGGGGACCCACACCCCCTGCATTGGAAGCTCGGAGTCTTAACCACTGGACCACCAGGGAAGTCCGATAAGTATACTTCTAAACAGTAAATAAAACAAAAGTTATAAGGCAAATAGCATATTGGTGTGAAATCTCTTCTAATACAGAGGCCTTGTATTTTAGTTTCCTGTCATAACTTTTTAAAACTCCCAGAATGCAAGTTGTCCTTTCCCTCAGACCTCTTACAATTATAAAATTGCTTTCAAAAAGGAAAAGCAAAGGTACAGTAAGAAATAATCTCTGAGGGACTTCCCTGGTGGTCCAGTGGTTAAGAATCCTCCTGCCAATGCAGGGGACACGGTTTTGAGCCCTGGTCCAGGAAGATCCCACATGCCTCGGAGCCAGTAAGCCCGTGCGCCACCACTACTGAGCCCGCGCTCTAGAGCCCGCGAGCCACAACTATTGAAGCCCGCGCGCCTAGAGCCTGTGCTCCGCAACAAGAGAAGCCACTGCAAATGAGAAGCCCGCGCACTGCAATGAAGAGTAGCCCCCGCTCGCCGCAACTAGAGGAAGCCCGCGCACAGCAACGAAGACCCAATGCAGCCATAAATAAATAAATTTTTAAATGTAGTAAAAAAGAAGTAATCTCTGAGAATGTACTTGATGGTAAATTTCCTCTCAAGGCTTTAACCTTGATTTTTTTCAAGCAATTAAATGATAAATGACATGTCTTCATCATTTATAGAAAATTCCACTGGGCTGTGATATAGACTATTCACAGAAAGGTAAATAAAACTAATATTTTTTTCAAGTAAAAAATAAGTGAGCAATAGCTTGTATACCTACACTAATGTGATTTCAAAATATTGATAACCAGCGTTTAAGTACTTTCCAAGGGCCTCCTTTTAATGCTATGGCATGTAAAGAACGGGGTCTCATCAACCATGTAACTGTAAGCAACATGAACACAACCTAATGTCAGCATTCTTGTTAGTTCTTCCATAATTACCATCAAATACTTCTAAGTCCACTAGCACTTAAGAAAAAAGTGTCAAGGAACATAAACAAAAAAGATGTTTGCAGAATTTACAAAACCAGAAGTAGTTTAGGTATCGATACTTTTAAAGAGCCTTTTGCCATTACTTTTCATCCATAAAGAGACTTAACTTTGATAGGAAAAAAGGAAGGGATGGCCTAGTTCTATTAATTATATTAAATAAACCATTACTGGAGTCCAACAAATATTATTCTATAGATGACTGTACAGATGAGGTCAGCTATACTTTTTTTTTGCGTTTTTAAAAAAGGGAAAATAATTTGTACTTCAAATCCATTTACGGAAGGCTATAAAAAACAGTGTATGATAAAAATCATTTTACTGGAATTACATTTAATATAAAATTCTCGTGTGGAAAAAGTGAAGGCTCAAAGGAAGTGTGAACAGCAGAGATCAGGAATTGTTCGATGTAATAAAACACAATATAGGTTGTGAAAATATTCACAGTAGGACCTTGAAGACACCTAAAATCACTGAAAGCATTTGGTAATCAAGCACTAAGTGATTAAGCCCCTGACACCTTGCACTTAAAGGACCTACTGCAGCCTCTCTTGCATTGATACTTTTCTTCCTTCTTTTAGTATTAGGGACCTAGAGAATTCTGAGCACAGGGAGTAAAAAGATGTGGTGTTTGCCCTTGGGGAACTCAGAATAAGGAGGCTGTGTATGGCTGAATACAAACATTCTTAAGTGCTTTCATTTTCTCACCTAAATAAACACACAATAAAGTGAAATTTTATTTAGGGAGATTGAGAGCAGAACATGTCAAAGGCATATGCTGTGAATACAAAATAGATGGTTTCAAAGCAGCCAAAGGGATTTTGGTTACGTGCTAAAATTTATTTGTTCCTTCAGAGCTGTTAATGTATATTAGATAGTTAAAAGCAACTACTCAAGGTTTTGACAGTGTTTTAATAACTTAACTAAAAATCCCTGACATGTTTATAGGTCCTTGAGCCAGGAATAATACAAGGCCTTTCAATCATTTTTCCAGAAAAAGATTATTCAGAAAAGAAGCTGTTAAAAAAAGAATAAAAGAAGTTGTTGCTTTTCATTCCTCATCACTGACTGATGGAAATACAAATAAGAAACAATAGGGCTTCCCTGGTGGCACAGTGGTTGAGAGTCCGCCTGCCGATGCAGGGGACACGGGTTCGTGCCCCGGTCCGGGAAGATCCCACATGCCGCGGAGCAGCTGGGCCCGTGAGCCATGGCCGCTGGGCCTGCGCGTCCGGAGCCTGTGCTCTGCGGTGGAAGAGGCCACAACAGTAAGAGGCCCGCGTACCGCAAAAAAAAAAAAAAAAAAAAAAAGAAACAATAAATTATTAGCTTATGAGAAATATAGACCTTCTTGAATAAAGTTCTGGTAATTCATTACATTATATCCCAAAGGTTAAAAAAAGATTTACTTTCCCCTAGAGAGACCATAGTTTTATTGAACTAAGCATGCCCTATAAAAATTTACCATTTATCTGGTACTTGATACTTATCTTAACATGAGCAAGTTGCATCATGTTGGAATTCAGCTGACTATAATTAATGCCAAGTAAGAATTTTTACTCTGAGTCTTTAAACCACACACACTCCCCAAGGGAAATAATTTTAAAATAAACAATGACTGACAATTAGGTGGTTTTTGACCAGTACTTTTCACACGAATCATCAGTTGAGTAAGACGTTGTTTAATTCCTGAAAATCACCAATAGCTAAATTCTACTTCATGGATTATAAATCACAGGACACAGCAAACAAATTAGCTCCACTAAAGAGGTGAAAATATGAGGTCTAGAATAACAAGTAATAATGAGCACCCCAGGCACCCAGATTGGGACCTCTATATACAATTTTCCACTAAAGGAATCAGGGTTCCTGTGATTCCTGGGCTGGAGCAGAAAAGTACAAGATGAACTAGGAATATCTCCTTATAACAGAA
This sequence comes from Hyperoodon ampullatus, assembly GCF_949752795.1. Lineage (NCBI taxonomy): Eukaryota > Metazoa > Chordata > Mammalia > Artiodactyla > Ziphiidae > Hyperoodon > Hyperoodon ampullatus. The sequence continues at coordinate 21,768,986 of NC_136913.1, read as the reverse complement.
AGAAAGAAAGAAAGAAAAGAAAAAGTGTCAAAAGGTCTCAGGAGCCAGATTAAAGAGGCTCCGGTTGGCTAAAGAGGAAAAAAATTTGAATGTTAAAAGAATAATTGCTATGGATCAAAACACATTAAGTGGGCTTCCCTGGTGGCGCAGTTGTTGAGAGTCCGCCTGCCGATGCCAGGGACACGAGTTCGTGCCCCGGTCCGGGAGGATCCCACATGCCGCGGAGCGGCTGGGCCAGTGAGCCATGGCCGCTGAGCCTGCGCGTCCGGAGCCTGTGCTCCGCAACGGGAGAGGCCCCAACAGTGAGAGGCCCGCGTACCGGAAAAAAAAAACAAAAACACATTAAGTGTGCTCCTGAGTTTATAATGAGGCTTTTAAAAATGATCAACTAGGGACTTCCCTGGTGGCGCAGTGGATAAGACTCTGTGCTCCCAGTGCAGGGGACCCAGGTTTGATCCCTGGTTGGGGAACTAGATCTCGCATTCAGGCTGCAACTAAAGATCCTTCATGTGGCAACAAAGATCCCGCGTGCCACAACTAAGACCTGAAGCAGCCTAAATAAATAAATATTTTAAAACTATAATAAAAATTTAAAAATAAGTAAATAAAAATGATCAACTAGTGGTGATGGTTGCACGGCTTTGTGAGTATACAAGAAACTAGTGAATCATATACTTTAAAAGGGTGAATTTTATAGCATGTGCATTATATCTTTTTTTTGCCCCCCCACCTCCCTACCTCCCCACATTATATCTTGATATCTAAAAAATGATCACCTTTGGAGAATACTAGAGAACCAACCATTATTTTGAAAACTAGTAAAGGGAAAGATCAAGTAGTACTTATCCTGTATGAACTATACCTCAGGTTAAACAAATAGTTGATGAAAGGAATATTCTTTTAATAGAAGTATTCCTACTAATACATGAAGAAGGCTTGATAGAATTAGGATATCACCATTTTGCAACCATTAATAAATCAACGGATCTAAGCAACAATCATCTATAGCTGCTAACTAGAGTGACAACCAGACATATGCCTCATAATTGAAGTACACAATGTACTGGCCAAAAAAATCAAATCTGAACCTGATCAACCCCCTAGCTCTTTGCCAATTTACAGGAAATGTAAGGACAGAGAAACTTATCAATGAAACAACAGGGAATGTAGTCGACAAAATCTAGATGGTGGGAAACACTATGGGATCTTCTTTCTTCAACAAATAGATTATAAGGAAAAAAACATTGGAGGGAAAACCAACAGATGAGAAAAGACATAAAAAATATATCAATCAATTGAAGTATATGAACTTTATTTTAAACTTGAGTCAAACAAATAAGTATAAAAAAATGAGACAATCGGAGAAATGTGAACACTGACTGGATTGCTATCAACACTAACTGGATAAATGCTGATATAAACAAATTATTGTTAATCTGGTTTAAGTGTAAAGATGGTGTGATTATATCTCTGAGCCCTTATCTTTTAGAGATACATTATCAAAATATTTACAGATAAAATGATACTATGAGAGATGGCCTTCAAGCTAATCTGGGAGGCTGGGGGCGGGAAAGAGGTTGAGGGTTAAGGGGGTGGGGGATATAAATGGAAGAAGATTGCCCTTGAGCAGACAGTTGTTGACGCTGTGGGATGGGCACATGGGGGCTTGATGTATTATTCTCTTTGTATATATATTTGAAATTTTCCATAGCAAGTTTAAAAAACAAACACAAATAAACATACAAAGAAAAAATTATCTTCAAATTTCAAAGAATCTTTGGAGTAAGGTGAGCATTACAGATATTAGTTGCTTCCTTTCTCACTTTTCTGTGGACCATATAACACCACTTATTTTCAAGACAGTTAGCATAATTAAACAATAAAATGAGAACAACATTAGGAAAACAGCAATGTTTTTCAAGTTTGGAAGGGAACAACACCTTGCTAAAGATGCAAATTCCTGGGCCTCAATTCCTAGAAATTCTGATTTTTAGTAGATACAGTATAGGGCTGAGGAATCTGCAATTTAACCAAGCCCACACACCAACAGAACTTTAAGAAATACTAGTGCATCCTGGTAAGTGCCTCTTTGCCCACATTTATAAGACTTTCTCTTGGAGTATAAAGAAGTAAAATTGCTGGATATGGTACATTTTCAATATTACTTTCCAAAATGACTGTACTAATATACATTCCCTCCAGTAGAAGAGAATTCCCAGTTCCCCATTCCTTCGCCAACTCTTTTTTTTTCCTTCGCCAACTCTTGACGTGCTTATGCTTTTAAATTTTTGCCAAGAACATAACTATCTTACAGAATGACCTTTCAGCTAGCAACATTTGTTAAAGCAGCTCTTGAAAAACCTTCCACATTTTGAACAAAGACTCCTTTTTAATGACATAATGACTTTTCACCCCAAAATACACTAAATAAATATGCTAAAAGAAATGATCATTCAAGCTTAAGTTTAAAGCAAAAATATTCTCACCAACTACGGACATAAGAATTCTTCTTCAGAGAATCTCATATGGAAAAAATTTGCATTGTGCTCTGTGTTTACATGAACCACAAATGTTTTTTGATTGTTTTTGCATACAGACACCAAGTAAATAGAAACAAACAGCCCAAATTGAGAACAAAACAGGAAGAAGCATCTGGCAGAAATGTGGAAAGTTTCGTAATTCTCCAAAAGGTGAGGCGAGCCAAGGACACAGCAGGAATCTGACCTAGTAAAGTTAAAGTTTCAGTGAAGTGTGGACTGTGCATATAAGACTCCTAGTCCCTGGCAATGGAGCCCCCACTTTATGATAATAACATTCCATTAAGGGAAAATTCACATGAAGATGAAGTAAGCAATAAAGAGAACATGACGTGATCTGGTCTGGTGATAAAGTCTGGGAAGGTTTTTGCTGTAAAGAATGACTTTGTGAGTAGACCAAAAAAAAAAAAAAAAAAAAAAGGATCATGAACAAAAGGGTTAAAGTGGCCTGTGCTCTGGAGCACAGCTTCTCAGAGGTTAATGCACACAGATCGCCTGGGGATGTTGTGAGAAACGCTCCTTGGGATGCAGTGGGTCCTGAATGGTGCCTGAGATTCTGCATTTCCTCTGAGCGCCCAGGCTAGGCCTGTGCAGCAGTGGTCTGTGGGATCCTGCAGAGCCGCCGCTCCTCCCCCGACTCTGCCTGAAGTCTGCACTCAGAAGTCGCGTATGGCAGGTACCTGCCAGCACTGCTGCTAGAAGGACAGAGGCCCTGGCCCGGGAAATGGCCGAAGCCCATCGTCCCGGGGACCCCTCCGGATAAAGGGGCTGCCTCAAGGCAGCCAGGGGCTTCGTCCTCCCAGGCCTTCTGTGGCCCAGGAGGGTTGGGGGTAGAACAAGGAAGGAGTCAAGCGCTCTCGGGATTAACACTGTCCCCCACGTGCACGCCCCCAGGAGCTCATCAGGCAGAGGTGGAGGAGAGAACGACGAGAGAGAGACGATCGATCGATACGGAGAACAGAGAGGGAGCACCAGCACCCAGGTACTCGCTGTTCCCAGCCAAGACGTGCAATGAAAGGTCTCTGAGAAAATGGTCTTCCTAAGCTTGAGGAAGATCTGTATCTGCAGACTGCAAGAACTTGCCACACTTCAGGGAAAATGAACTACCTACACGCAGACACAGTTGGCAACAACTTTTAACAAGGGGGAAAAACCCTGTGATCATTACGGCAGGAGAAAACAAGTCATCATTAACCGAGGGCTCACCTGGAGTTCCACACGCCACTCGGTGCTTTCCGTGGACGCGCTCATTTAACCCTCATAGCATTCCAGTAAAGTGGCGGTGCGGGCCTTTAAGTGGACTGGATTCAGAAACTCGGACGATCTTGTCAGGATCCCTGTGCTCTCCAGCTGCCTCAGCTCTCTCATTCCGCGTGGGAGCAGGCAGGCTTCCCCCAGAGCGGCACACGCAGCTCCGGGCTCACGTTGTCCCAGCTCAGTTGCCCCAGAAGAAAGGCAGGGTCCCTCTTCTGGTTTCACCACAGAAGGACACCGGTTGTCTTTATGTTCTGTGCTTGCCCTTGGATCCACCACGGTGGCCAAGAGGAGGGAGGAGGATCCTTGGCCAGGGGCTGAGGGCACTATGATTAGACGTCCCAGAACTAACAGGTTAGAGTGAGAAAAAATAGACAAATAAAAGAGAGGAAGGATGGTTCGGCTAACAAATCCAAAGGGTCCACGACAGGGAGGTCTAGGAGCTGCCCCACTTTACAGATGACGACAGTAAGGATTAGAGAGGTCGAGTAACTTGCCCAAGGTCGCACATCCAGGGTAAGGTGAAGAGCCAGGACACAAACCGAGGCAGTCTGACCAGGGCTGTTAACCACTGTGCTATAAGGCAACAACACCAGTTTGGTTTCAGGCTTCTCTGCAACATCAGCTTTCAGAAGAAAATGGAGCAACAGCTAGACTTTGTGGAGAAAAAGATTGTAACCAAAGATTTGCGTGCCCTGCCAAATTGTCTTTCACAATAATACGGAACAGATATTAAACACACCCTGTGTGGCAGGCACAGGTCTAAGTTCTAAGGGGGCCTGTGCACTAGTATACCTGAGCTGGGGGGAGGGGAGGATGGTGGCCCACTTCTCCCAGAGTGACATATCTGCTCTAGAAGAGTGTAAGTGGGCAGGGATAGTAGCCCGTGCTCTTCTCACCTTGCTTCTCCTGCTATGGAACCGTTGCCCTGTGAGCCAGCTGGAGTGATCACGGCCTAGAACTACATAGCCTCCCGCACGTGTAGTAGAACTTCTGTTCTACAGTGGAGGCTGGGCAGGGGGAGAGAGCTCCAACCCTCTGCCCTGCACCTGCCTGGATATACCTTCTGCAACACAGAGCTGGCTGTGATGAGAGATGGTAATGGCCTGCCCTTCCTGGAGTGAAACCATAGCTCTAGACGGGGAGCTGTGAGGAAACGGGGCCACACCTTTCTGACTGTATTTTCCAAGAATAGAGCTTCCATCACCCTGAGCTGGGGATGGAAAGCAGTTCTTGGCTCAAATGCCACAGACTCCCATTGTTCTTACTAAGGTTTGCAGTAGATTTTCTTGAATACATGTTTCTCTATTCACTGTATGTCCTTAGAACAAATTCCAGAGACTTTAAATGATTGGGCTTTTAGAATAATTTTCACTAGCTAAATGGTTATTTCACTGGGGAGAGTAGCTCCCAACCTCCTTACCCCACCATTTTGAAAGTCTGCTACCTTAATCAGGTTTTTTTTTTTTAGGCAAAAAATGTTTGTTTGGTAGTATTATAAACTCATGATTCAAACATATTCAATGTGTTTTGACCCACTGCAATTTTTTGGGGGGGTGGGGGCTGTGCTGTGCGGCTTAGTTCCCTGACCAGGGATTGAACCTGGGCCCAGCAGTGAAAGTGTGCAGTCCTAATCACTGGACCGCCAGGGAATTCCCCAATGCAGTTATTTTTATTGATGTTCAAATTATCCCAACTGTGGCTAGTGGGAACTTCTTTAAGTTGCCTCCAGAGTCCTTCTGAAGTGACCCTAACAGTAACGGACAACTTTCTTGCTACTAAAATACTATGGGGTTTCCCTGGTGGCGCAGTGGTTAAGAATCCACCTGCCAATGCAGGGGACACGGGTTCGAGCCCTGGTCTGGGAAGATCCCACAAGCCGCGGAGCATCTAAGCCTGTGCGTCACAACTACGGAGCTTACGCTCTAGACCCCGCGAGCCATAACTACTGAAGCCTGCACACCTAGAGCCCGTGCTCCACAACAAGAGAAGCCACCGCAATGAGTAGCCCGCGCACCGCAACAAAGAGTAGCCCCCACTCACCGCAGCTAGAGAAAGCCCCATGCACAGCAATGAAGACCCAACACAGACAAAAATAAATAAAAATAAAATAAATTATAAAAGTAAAATACTATGTACATGACCTTCCACAGACCCACAGAATGCTTTTGAAAAACTTATAAGTCATACTTACCAGGGAACTCCCTGGTGGTCCAGCGGTTAGAACTCCATGCTCTCACTGCCAAGGGCTGGGGTTCACTCCCTGGTCAGGGAACTAAGATCCCACAGCTGTGCAGTGCGGCTAAAAAAAAAAAAAAGAAGAAGTCATAGTTACCAGCATCAAAAGGAATATGTAGGCCTTCCAAAGAAACAAAGATAAAATCAAACACTCAAAAGAGAAAAATAAATTTAAAAATCATAAAGCAAATAAAAAATAAGGAAACATTAAAATAGCATAGAAAAATATGACATGAATAATAAAACCAATGTATTAGTGATCATGATAAATAAAAATGGAATCTACTCCCTTATTAAAAATTAAGATTCACAAATTGGATTAAAATTCAATTTTATATTATTTAAATGAAGCACAAAATGAAACAAAAAGATTAATGTAAAGGAAGGGGAAACATATAAAACAAATACAAATTAAGAGAAATCAAATATGAAAATACTTACATTAGTAGAGTTTGACATTAAAAAAAGACATTGAAATTTATAAAGAAATTCATACGTAGAAGGATAGAAAAATGCTTAATAATATGATTAATACCCTGCAAATAAAAGTCCAGGACCAGACAGCTTCACTGAAGAATTCTACCAAACATACAAAGAATGACTTATGCCTAACCTTCTTAAACTAGTCCAAAAAATTGAAGAGGAGGGAACACTCCCAAATTCATTCTATGAAGATACTATTACCCTGATACCAAAACCAGACAAAGACACTACAAAAAAAGAAAATTACAGGCCAATATCTTTGATGAATACAGATGCAAAAATCCTCACAAATATTAGCAAGACGAATCCAACAATACATAAAAAGGATCACACACCATGATCAAGTTGGATTCATTCCAGGATCGCAAGGATGGTTCAACATATGCAACTCAGTCAATGTGATACAGCACATTAACAAAAAGAAAGATGAAAACCACATAATCAGCTCAATAGATGCAGAAAAAGCTTTTGACAAAATTCAGCATCCATTCGTGATAAAAACTCTCACCAAAATGGGTATAGGGGGAACATAGCTCAACATAAAAAAAGCCATGTACGACAAACCCACAGCCAACATAATAATCAATGGCGAAAAGCTGAAAGCCTTCCTGCTAAGTTCAGGAACAAGACAAGGATGCCCACTCTTACCGCTTCTATTCAACATAGTATTGGAAGTCCAAGCCACAACAATAGGACAAGAAAAAGAAACTAAAGCTATCCAAATTGTAAGGGAAGAGGTAAAACTATCATTATTTGCAGATTTCATGATACTCTATATACAGAGAGAGCCCTAAAGTCTCCACACAAAATCTATTAGAACTAATAAATGAATTCAGCAAGACAGCAGGATACAAAATTAATACACAGAAATCTGCTGCATTTCTTTACACTAATAATGAAATGTCAAAGAGAACGTAAAAAACAATCCCAGTTAAAATCACATCAAAAAAATAAAATACCTAGGAATAAACTTAACCAAGGAGGTGAAAGACCTATACACTGAAAACTATAAAACACTGTTAAAGGAAATTGAAGGTGATTCAAAGAAATGGAAAGATATCCCATGCTCTTGGATTTGAAGAATTAATACTGTTAAAATGGCCATACTACCCCAAGCAATCTACAGATTTAATGCAATCCCTATCAAAATACCCATGACATTTTTCACAGAACTAGGACAAACAATCCTAAAATTTATACGGAACCACAAAAGGCCCAGAATTGCCAAAGCAAAGGAAAAAGAACAAAGCTGGAGGCATAACCCTCCCAGCCTTCAGACTATATTACAAAGCTACAGTAATCAAACCGTGTGGTTTTGGAACAAAAACAGACGTGTAAACCAATGGAATAGAATAGAGAGCCCAGAAATAAACCTTCACACCTACAGTCAATTAATCTCTGACAAAGAAGGCAAGACTATACAATGGAGAAAAGACAGTCTCTTCAACAAATGGTGTTGGGAAAGCTGGCCAGCTACATGTAAATAATGAAATTAGAGCACTCCCTCATACCATATACAAATATAAACTCAAAATGGTTTAAAGACCTACATATAAGGGCTTCCCTAGTGGCACAGTGGTTAAGAATCTGCCTGCCAATGCAGGGGACACAGGTTCAAGCCCTGGCCCAGGAAGATCCCACATGCTGTGGAGCAACTAAGCCCATGCACCACAACTACTGAGCCTGCATTCTAGAGCCTGCAAACTACAACTACTGAGCCTGCAAGCCACAACTACTGAGTCCATGCGCCACAACTACTGAAGCGCACACGCCTAGAGCCTGTGCTTCACAACAAGAGAAGCCACTGCAATGAGAAGCCCGCACACCACAACGAAGAGTAGCCCCCACTCACTGCAAGTAGAGAAAGCCTGCATGCAGCAACAAAGACCCAACACAGCCAAAAATAAATAAATAAAATAAATTTATTAAAAAAAAAGACCTACCTATAAGACATGACTCCATAAAACTCCTAGAAGAGAACATAGGCGAAACATTCTCTGACACAAATCACAGCAGTATTTTTTTAGATCTGTCTCCCAAGGCAAAAGAAATAAAAGCAAAAATAAACAAATGGGACCTAATCAAACTTAAAAGCCTTAGCACAGCAAAGGGAACGATCAACAAAATGAAAAGGCAACCTGTGGAATGGGAGAAAATATTTGCAAACGATGCATCTGACAAGTGGTAACTATCTAAAGTATACAAACAGCTCATACATCTCAATATCCAAAAAAAAACAACCCAATCAAAAAATGGGCAGAAGATCTAAATAGACATTTCTCCAAAAAAGACATAGAGATGGCCAATCGGCACATGAAAAGATGCTCAACATCGCTAATCATTAGAGAAATGAAAATCAAAACTACAATGAGGTACCACCTCACACTGGTCAGAATGGCCATCATCAAAAAGTCTACAAATAGGGGGCCTCCCTGGTGGCGCAGTGGTTGAGAGTCCGCCTGCCGATGCAGGGGATACGGGTTCGTGTCCCGGTCTGGGAGGATCCCATATGCCGCGGAGCGGCTGGGCCCGTGAGCCATGGCCGCTGAGCCTGCGCATCCGGAGCCTGTGCTCCGCAACGGGAGAGGCCACAACAGTGAGAGGCCCGCGTACCGCAAAAAAAAAAAAAAAAAAAAAAAAAAAAAAAAAAAAAAAAAAAAAAAAGTCTACAAATAGGGCTTCCCTGGTGGCGCAGTGGTTGAGAGTCCGCCTGCCGATGCAGGGGACGCGGGTTCGTGCCCTGGTCCGGGAAGATCCCACATGCCGCGGAGCGGCTGGGCCCGTGTGAGCCGTGGCCTCTGAGCCTGCGCTCTGCAACGGGAGAGGCCACAACAGTGAGAGGCCCGCGTACCGCAAAGAAAACAACAAAAAACAAACAAAAAAACAAAACAAAAACCCAAAAAGTCTACAAATAATAAATGCTGGAGAGGGTGTAGAGAAAAAGGAACCCTCTACACTGTTGGTGGGAATGTAAACTGGTGCAGTCACTACAGAAAACAGTATGGAGGTTCCTTAAAAAACTAAAAATAGAGCTACCATATGATCCAGCAATCCCACTCCTGAGTATATATCTGGAAAAAATGAAAATTCTAAGTCAAAAAGATACATGCACCCCAATGTTCACAGCAGCACAATTTATAATATATAAGACATGGAAACAACACAAGTGCCTACCAACAGACAACTGGCTTAAGAAGATGTGGTATTTATAGACAATGGAATATAACTCAGCCATGAAAAGGAATGAAATATTGCCACTTGCAGCAACATGGATGTACCTAGAGAATATTGTATTCAGTGAAGTAAGTCAGACAGAAAAAGACAAATACTATATGATATCACTTATATGTGGAATCTAAAAATAATAAAAATGAATCTATATACAAAACAGAAACAGACTCACAGACATAGAAAACAAACTTATGGTTACCAAAGGGGAGAGGGAGGGAGGGAGGGACAAAATAGGAGTATGAGATTAACAGATACAAACTACTATACATAAAATAGCTAAGCAACAAGGATTTACTGTATAGCACAGGGAATCATATTCCATACCCTGTAATAACTTAAAACGGAATACAATCAGAAAAAAAATAACAGAATCACTTTGTTGTATACCTGAAACTAACACAATATTATAAATCAACTATACTTCAGTAAAAATAATAATATCATTAATAAGTCTTGCTATTTAATAGCTCCCTGGAAAGAAACATGTATACTAGACAATATACCATTTTTCCCCCCTCAGTGCCCATGCAACTTTTACAAAAATTGAATACATGGATACAACTGCACTAACAGTGGCACTTAAACAGGGATCAATTACTAAAGAAGACTCACAGGACCCAAATGACAAAACTTACAAATGTACAGTTTATTACAGGGAAAGGACACACTATAGCAAGAGTATGAAAGTCAGAATATACATCACAGCATATGACTCATAGCAGGGGCCTAGAAAGGCCAAGTGTAGGCTCCTATTGTTTTTTTTTCCTCTGGTCCCACAAGATATTCTGTACTCATCTTGTATCTTCCTGCCCCAGTGCTAGAATTAGCCATTTCTTCAAGGAGCCCTGATTCCATTTATGGGAGAAAGGTATTTAGAAACAAAGATTTGGATGCTAGGTGTGCTTACTGCTGCTGGGGTGCCACTGTTTCTAGGCCAGTTCAGCGGTCAGAGCCAGGAAATATATCTAAGTATACCACCCTACATATACAGACATACCTATATTTCTGTATCTATTTACCAACTAGAGTACAGTATTTATGTACAGTTCTTTTTGTTGGTAGCCTTACATTACCTAGTCAAAACACAGGCTTTCTTTTCTTTCTTTCTTTTTTTTTAATATACTGGGGCATAATAGACAAAGAGCATTATACTAGTTTCAGGTATACAACATAATGACTCGATATATGTATATATTACAAAATGATTCCCACAATAAGTCTAGTTAACATCCATCACCATACAAAGTTACAGATTTTTTTCTTGTTATGAGAACTTTTAAAATCTACTCTCTTAGCAACTTTCAAATATGCAATATAGTAGTATTAACTATTATTAAATGAAGCACAAAATGAAACAAAACGATTCATGTAAATGAAGTGGACATATATAAAACAAATGCAAATTAAGAGAAGTCAAAGATGAAACTACATTACTAGAATTTGAAATTTAACACAACGTCACCATGCTGTACATTATATCTCCATGACTTGTTTATTTGTAACTGGAAGTTTATACCTTTTGACCCCCTTCACCCATTTCACCCGCTCCTCACCCCTCGCCTCTGGGAACCACCAGTCTGTTCTCTGTATCTATGAGCTTGAAAACACTGTTTTTCAGTTTCTTAGCAACTTTTCCCCCTACCCTCTTTAGTGAAGTTGTCATACATTTTTAATACAATTAAATTATTTTGTCACACTCTGAGATCATTAACAACCAAAGTGATTTTTTAAAATTTGCATACAGGGCTTCCCTGGTGGCGCAGTGGTTGAGAATCTGCCTGCCAATGCAGGGGATGCAGGTTCGAGCCTTGGTCTGGGAGGATCCCACATGCCGCGGAGCAACTGGGCCCGTAAGCCACAACTACTGAGCCTGTGCGTCTGGAGCCTGCGCTCCGCAACAAGAGAGGCCGCGATGGTGAGAGGCCCGCGCACCGCGATGAAGAGTGACCCCCGCTTGCCACAACTAGAGAAAGCCCTCGCACACAAACGAAGACCCAACACAGCAAAAATAAATAAATTAATTTAAAAAAAAAATAAATAAATAAAATAAAATAAAATTTGCATACAGTAAAGTTCATTCTTGGTGGTGTACCATTCTACAGGTTTTGACAATTGTAGAGTCGTGTATCCACTACCTCTTGGGCAGCCCATTACATACTCAATCCTTCCCTCTCCCCCAATCCCTGGCAACCACTGATCTGCTTTCCTAGTCCTGTTGTAAACTAAATAGTGATATGGAAAGATAGCCATGTCCTAATCCCCACAATGGTTGAATATTATATCATATGGCAAAGGGGATTTTGCAGATGTGATTATCCAGGTGGGTCCTAAATGTAATCACAAGGGTCCTTAAAGAGGGCAGCAAGAAAGTCAAAGGAGGTAGCATGAGACATGAGGATGGAAGCAAGAGGTTGGAGTGATGTGAGGAAGGAGTCACAAGCTAAGGAATACAGGTGGCCTCCAGAAGCTAGAAAAGTCATGGAAAATAAATTCTCCCCTAGAGGTTCAAGAAGAAACCAGCCCTACCTTGACTTTATTTAGCCTAGTTAAACTGATTTCAGATTTCTGGCCTCCAGAATTGTAAGAGAATAAACTTGTGGTAATTTTTTATAGCAGCAATAGAAAACTAATACACATATCTTTAGTCTTGCCTTTTTCAAAATGCCATATGAATAGAATCGTACAATACTTTTGGGTCTTTGGGGTCTGGCTTCTTTCGCCTGGCAAAATGCATTTAAGATTCGTCCATGCTTATGTTATGCATATTTTACTACTTAAAAAAATGATTCATTCATGTTATTGAGTGAATCAATAGATCTTTCCTTCTTATGACTGACTAGTATTCCATTGTATGCGTGTACCAGTTTGTTTATCCACTCACCTGTTGAAGGACATCTGGTTGGTTCCAGTTTTTGATAAAGATGCTATAAACATTTGCATACAAGTTTTTGTGTGTACATAAATTTTCATTTCACTTGGCTATGAAAGACAACTCATAAGGGACTTCCCTGGTAGTTCAGTGGTAAAGAATCCGCCTTCCAATGCAAGGGATGTGGGTTCGATCCCTGGCCGGAGAACTAAGATCCCACATGCCGTGGGGCAACTAAGCCCGTGCACCAGAACTATTGAGGTCACACCCCTCAGTGGGAGAGCCCGCGTGTCGCAAACTATAGAGCCCATGTGCCCTGGAGCCCGTTCGCCACTAGAGAGAGAAAACCTGCACGCCACAACTAGAGAGAAGACCGCGCACTGCAACGAAGAGACTGCGCGGTAACAAAAAGATCCGGTGTGCCACAACTAAGGCCCGACGCAGCCAAAAACATAAGGAAAATAAATAAATAAAATAAATATTAAAAAGACAAATCATAGGTATTCATAGCTTTTAGGCCATGGAGATGTCGATTTAAATATCATTACCAGGGAAACATATTACTAAATAATACAAACAAAAAGAATTAACAGGCTTTTTAAGGCCAAGGTTACATTCACAGAACAAGCCATAAGTTCTCAGTTCCAGATGTCTTACAAGTTCCCTTTGTTAGAAATCACATTTTCAAGGACATTTTAAGAAACCAGAATATCATCTTCTTATTCTGTTGCTGGGATTTCTTACACCAGCAGTTAGGAAGGGCCTGTGGTTTTTCAGACTAAATGATGAAATTCCATTATTTAGAACTGTCAGAAATAAGGACAGTTCTAAGAAGATTAAAACTTACTATGGAAAGGAAAGGGGCAAAATAGAATTACAAACAATTGGAATAGGAGCATGTAATGTTACCCACCCCTACTCCTTAGTATTGTTTGCTATGAAATTTTGTCAAATAGTTTCATGAAGTCATTAAAATTTACCTGTTTTTTTCCAACAGATATGCAGTGACACTTCTGCCAGGGGAGTTTTGCCTTAATAGAGGAAAAAAATAAGCCATTCAAACATAAAAGTGGCAATATTTTTCCTTAAGTCACCAAAACTAAAGAGGAAGAACTCTGAGTTGCACCCCTCAATGTGAAATCAGGTTCAAGTCAGGTAATATGCAAAAGGCTTGTAAAACCAACCTCAAAGTGTGTAACAAATATTTGTCAGGGTATGGGATTTTCTCCTACTTACAAGCTAACAAGTTAGCCTGTTACTATTTCCTGGGTGCCAGCAGCACAGTAAGCAGTATGAGCATCATCAGCATATTTCTGTGGGTTCCCCACATCCCCAGGTCCAACAGGGGGCCATGCAGAGGGGCCAGGTGTACACAATGCATGTCTGCGTCACAGCCGAAGGATATTGGCCTTGGGAAATTCACATCTTTTACAGCAAGCCTGCTCTTTATCCCAGAAGGAAATATCACCTCATCCCTCAAGACAGCTCCCCGCAAACACAGCCCTGAGAAATGAGCCAGGTAAAGTGGTCAGGGCCTTGCATTCTTGGCATATAAAATGAGAACAAGCAGGGACACTCTGGGCTGTGTCAGATTGTATCTCCCAATAACATTATGCCCAGAGAGAAGAGAGGCCATCTCTCCTTCCACATGAAGTGAACAATAAGATGTACTGCCCAAAGTTTTGTCCCTAGAATATTTTCTTTTACCACTATTTTTCAGTGGTAAAATAGAGGCTAGAATGCAGCTACATTCTGCCTTTAGCTGGTTCCAGCAAACTGTGCAAAAACCAGGCCTGTGCTTTTTCTCTGTTAACCAGCCATAGAGAACTCTCTAGGAAGCCATAAATGTGGATTAAGTGAGAAGTAAATCGGTAGGAGCAAGTACCGTAGGAGTTTAAAACACCTCTTCAGGGCTTCCCTGGAGGCGCAGTGGTTGGGAGTCCGCCTGCCGATGCAGGGGACACGGGTTCGTGCCCCGGTCCGGGAAGATCCCACATGCCGCGGAGCGGCTGGGCCCGTGAGCCATGGCCGCTGAGCCTGCGCGTCCGGAGCCTGTGCTCCGCAGCGGAGGGGCCGCGGCGGTGAGAGGCCTGCGTACCGCAAAAAAAAAAAAACCCAAAACAAAAAACACCTCTTCGGGCAGTTTACTTGTGCCTTCTGACTAGCTTGGACTCAATCGTATATATAACGTTATCATTTTCAAACAGAATACCGCTGTCACATCCAACTTTATGTTTCCATGGATCAGATAACACCTAGTTCCTGATGGTCATTTCAAGTAGCATACCTCACTCTCCTTTTACCTTCCAGATCTCCTGCCCATGCTTTCCAACGAGTGAACCCACCCAGAAGCTAGAGGGCTAGGAAACCTGCTGATACAATCCCTTCCCAGGGCCAGGGGAGGTAGAGAGGGGTGGAGGGAATCTTGAAGGGCAAATGGAAGATATCCAGTACAGCCCATAAATGGCATTGATGTCATTGGTGTGATTTTCTAAAACATTAAACCATTCTTGGTAACATTCCAAACAAAACAACACACACTCCTTTCAATTTACACAGTAGTTCCGTTCCTGGAAAATTCCAGGATGTTAAAACTGTTCAGAAAATACTTTGAGTTATGCTCGCTTCAGCAGCAATATACTAAAATTGGAATTATACAGAGAAGATTAGCCTGGCCCCTGAACCAGAATGACATGCACATTTGTGGAAGCATCCCATATTTTTAAAAGTAAATTTTAGAAAAAGAAAAAGGTACTTTGACTTTACATGTAAAATGAGGTTAGGCTTAGGCTGAGACAATCACAAATAGGTTTCTCATACACACGACTGGCTAGAGGGACATTTGAAAATTATGTAAGGTGTAGAAAAATTCATCCCTGTGAATGTCACATGCATTGAAGGACATATGACATTCTTGGCCCCTGCCCTCTAACTGCCAGGAGATTCCTGCCAGGGGATTCCTGTCAATCACTGTAACAACCAAAATAGCCCCATGTGTTTTCAAAGCATACCCTTGGTGGTACTGTCCCCAGTGAGACCCACTCTCCTAAGGTGAAACATTCATCCTTACAGAATTTGAGTCTGATACTTCATCCCCTCAGCGGCTGGGGGAGACAATAAATGGAAGAAATGACTTTTCAATTCATGGGTCCTTGTTCAATCCAATATACAAAAGTCTCTGACCCAGCTACCAAACACTTGCTGCCATTTCTAGCAACACACTGTGAATTTGAATTTTATGATTTAATATAAATAAAAAGTAAGAAAATAACTGGATGCGAACTGGATCTATTTTATTGATCTTTGCTATTGTTTTCTTTGTTTCTATTTCATTTATTTCTGCTCTGATCGTTATGATTTCTTTCCTTCTGCTAACTTTGGGTTTTGTTTGTTCTTCTTTCTCTAGTTCCTTTAGGTGTAAGGTTAGATTGTTTATTTGAGATTTTTCTTGTTTCTTGAGGTAGGCTTGTAAAGCTAGAAAATTCCCTCTTAGAACTGCTTTTGCTGCATCCCATAGGTTTTGGATCATCGTGTTTTCATTGTCATTGGTCTCTAGGTATTTTTTGATTTCCTCTTTGATTTCTTCAGTGATCTCTTGGTGATTTAGTAACATATTGTTTAGCCTCCATGTGTTTGTGTTTTTTACGTTGTTTTCCCTGTAATTCATTTCTAATCTCATAGCGTTGCGGTCAGAAAAGATGCTTGATATGATTTCAATTTTCTTAAATTTACTGAGGCCTGATCTGTGACCCAAGGTGTGATCTGTCCTGGAGAATGTTCCGTGCACACTTGAGAAGAAAGTGTAGTCTGCTGTTTTTGGATGGATTGTCCTATAAATATCAGTTAAATCTATCTGGTCTACTGTGTCATTTAAAGCTTCTGTTTCCTTATTTATTTTCATTTTGGATGATCTGTCCATTGGTGTGAGGTGTTAAAGTCCCCCACTATTATTGTGTTACTGTTGATTTCCTCTTTTATAGCTGTTAGCAGTTGTCTTATGTATTGAGGTGCTCCTATGTTGGGTGCATATGTATTTATAATTGTTATATCTTCTTCTTGGATTGATCCCTCAATCACTATGCAGTGTCCTTCCTTGTCTCTTGTAACATTCTTTATTTTAAGGTTTATTTTATCTGATATGAGTATTGCTACTCCAGCTTTCTTTGGATTTCCATTTGCATGGAATATCTTTTTCCATCCCCTCACTTTCAGTCTGTATGTGTCCCTAGGTCTGAAGTGGGTCTCCTGTAGACAGCATATATATGGTTCTTGCTTTTGTATCCATTCAGCAAGCCTGTGTCTTTTGGTTGGAGCATTTAATCCATTCACGTTTAAGGTAATTATCAAAATGTATGTTCCTATGACCATTTTCTTAATTGTTTTGGGTTCGTTTTTGTAGGTCCTTTTCCTCTCTTGTGTTTCCCACTTAGAGAAGTTCCTTTAGCATTCGTTGTAGAGCTGGTTTGGTGGTGCTGAATTCTCTTAGCTTTTGCTTGTCTGTAAAGCTTTTGATTTCTTCATCAAATCTGAATGAGATCCTTGCCCGGTAGAGTAATCTCGGTTGTAGGTTCTTCCCTTTCATCACTTTAAGTATATCATGCCACTCCCTTCTGGCTTGTAGAGTTTCTGCTGAGAAATCAGCTGTTAACCTTATGGGAGTTCCCTTGTATGTTATTTGTCATTTTTCCCTTGCTGCTTTCAATAATTTTTCTTTGTCTTTAATTTTTGCCAATTTGATTACCATGTGCCTCAGTGTGTTTCTCCTTGGGTTTATCCTGTATGGGACTCGCTACGCTTCCTGGACTTGGGTGGCTATTTCCTTTCCCATGTTAGGGAAGTTTTCGACTATAGTCTCTTCAAATATTTTCTTTGATCCTTTCTCTCTCTCTTCTCCTTCTGGGACCCCTATAATGTGAATGTTGTTGCGTTTAATGTTGTCCCAGAGGTCTCTTAGGCTGTTTTCATTTCTTTTCATTCTTTTTTCTTTATTCTGTTCCGCAGCAGTGAATTCCACCATTCTGTCTTCCAGGTCACTTATCCGTTCTTCTGCCTCAGTTATTCTGCTATTGATTCCTTCTAGTGTAGTTTTCATTTCAGTTATTGTATTGTTCATGTCTGTTTGTTTGTTCTTTAATTCTTCTAGGTCTTTGTTAAACATTTCTTGCATCTTCTCGATCTTTGCCTCCATTCTTTTTCCGAGGTCCTGGATCATCTTCACTATCATTATTCTGAATTCTTTTTCTGGAAGATCGCCTATCTCCACCTCATTTAGTTTTTCTGGGGTTTTATCTTGTTCCTTCATCTGGTACATAGCCCTCTGACTTTTCATCTTGTCTATCTTTCTGTGAATGTGGTTTTTGTTCCACAGGCTGCAGGATTGTAGTTCTTCTTGCTTCTGCTGTCTGCCATCTGGTGGATGAGGCTATCTAAGAGGCTTCTGTAAGTTTCCTGATGGGAGGGACTGGTGGTGGGTAGAGCTGACTGTTGCTCTGGTGGGCAGAGCTCAGTAAAACTTTAATCCGTTTGTCTGCTGATGGGTGGGGCTGGGTTCCCTCCCTGTTGGTTGTTTGCCCTGAGGCGACCCAACACCGGAGCCTACCCGGGCTCTTTGGTGGGACTAATGGCAGACTCTGGGAGGGCTCACGCCAGAGTATTTCCCAGAACTTCTGCTGCCAGTGTCCTTGTCCCCACCGTGAGCCACAGCCACCCCCCACCTCTGCAGGAGACCCTCCAACACTAGCAGGTAGGTCTAGTTCAGTCTCCCCTGGGGTCACTGCTCCTTCCCCTGGGTCCCAATGCGCACACTACTTTGTGTGTGCCCTCCAAGAGTGGAGTCTCTGTTTCCCCCAGTCCTGTCCAAGTCCTGCAATCAAATCCTACGAGCCTTCAAAGTCTGATTCTCTAGGAATTCCTCCTCCCATTGCTGGACCCCCAGGTTGGGAAGCCTGATGTGGGGCTCAGAACCTTCACTCCAGTGGGTGGACTTCTGTGGTATAAGTGTTCTCCAGTCTGTGAGTCACCCACCCAGCAGTTATGGGATTTGATTTTACTGTGATTGTGCCCCTCCTACTGTCTCATTGTGGCTTCTCCTTTGTCTTTGGATGTGGGGTACCTTTTTTGGTGAGTTCCAGTGTCTTCCTGTCGATGATTGTCCAGCAGCTAGTTGTGATTCTGGTGTTCTCACAAGAGGGAGTGAGAGCACGTCCTTCTACTCCGCCATCTTGGTTCCTACCTCCAATAAATCTTTAAAGATGTGATTAAGTGCAGGATCTTTTTATAAAAATTTTTAAAATAAATTTATTTATATTTTATTTATTTCTTCTTGGCTGTGTTGGGTGCAGCCTGGTGTGTGGGCTTCTCATTGTGGTGGCTTCTCTTGTTGCAGAACACGGGCTCTAGACATGCAGGCTGCAGTAGTTGCAACATGCCAGCTCAGTAGTTGCAGTGCGTGGGCTCTAGGGCGCACAGATTTCAGTAGTTGTGGCACGCAGGCTCAGTAGTTGTGGCACACGGGCTTAGTTGCTCCGTGGCATGTGGGATCTTCCCAGTCCAGGGATCGAACCTGTGTCCCCTGCATTGGCAGATGGATTCTTAACCACTGCACAACCAGGGAAGTCCCGATCTTTTTTTATTATTATTATTTATGTATTTATTTATTATTTTGTTGCACCAGATTTTAGTTGCAGCAGATGGGCTCCTTAGTTGTGGCTCGTGGGCTCCTTAGTTGCATCATGCATGTGGGATCTAGTTCCCTGACCAGGGATCAAACCTGGGTCCCCTGCACTGAGTGCCACCAGGGAAGTCCCTAAGTGAAGGATCTTGATGGAGAGATGATCCTGGATGATCCATGTGGGCCCAATGTAATCACAAGGGTTCTTATAAAAGGGAAGCAGTGGCTTCCCTGGTGGCGTAGTGGTTGAGTCCGCCTGCCAATGCAGGGGACATGGGTTCGTGCCCTGGCCCCGGGAAGATCCCACATGCCGTGGAGCGGCTGGGCCCGTGAGCCATGGCCGCTGAGCCTGCGCGTCCGGAGCCTGTGCTCTGCAGCGGAGAGGCCACAACAGTGAGAGGCCCTCATACCGCCAAAAAAAAAAAAAGGAAGCAGGAGGATCAGAAGGCAGAGAAGGTGATGTGATGATAGAAACAGATACTGAGTGATGTGCATTCAGAGCCAAGGAATGCTAGGAGCCTCTAGAAGGTGGAAGAGGCAAGGAATGGATTCTCCCCTTGAGACTCCAAAAGGAAACAGCCTCGCAGACACCTTGATTTTAGTCCCATAAGACTCATTTTATACTTCTGGCCTCCAAACCTGTGAGAGAATAAATTTGTATTGTTTTAAGCTACTAATCTGTGGTAATTTGTTTCAGCAACAATAGGAAATTCATAAACAACCCCCTCCCCCGCCAACCAAAACAGAGATCCACCTTTGTTAACACCTTAGTACCTGTACTTCGAGATCTTTTCCTATACTATTATGTGTGTGTGTATGTATTTTTTACAAGAGTGGATCACAGTGTACATGCTATTTTATAACCTGCTTTTTTAAGTCAACAAACTCCATCTTTCCATTTCATCAAATACCTAGACTATATTAAAAATTTCCCAAATAACACAAAAATGTCCTTATCAGTTGTTTGGTCCAATCATGATCTGTTCAAGGACTACCCATAGCATATAATTATTAGGTACCTTTCGTTATAGTGTTGACTATTTGAGAGATGGTCCTACAGTTGTTCTGAGGATATACCATCTTCTGGGTTTGTTTAGTTGCTACCTCTTGGTGCTATTTAGTTTGTTCTTCTATTTGTTATTTTCTGTAACAGTCTTATTAAACATTTTTGGCTAGAATATTTTATAGGCGATCGGTATTCATATTGAATTGCATCAGGGGAAACACATAATATATGGTTAATCCATTAATAATCTTAAGATTGATTACTCGATTAAAGTGATGACTGCTTAATCCCTCCATTTCACAATTATATTTTTGCCCTGAAACTAGGAAGTGACCATCTTACTTTTGCATTTTAAAAATATCCAATGCCACCCATTCATTTTAACACCAGTTGATAACCATTATGATGATGATAGTGGTCCTGATAATTTCTTTAAAGTTTGTGATGTTTTTCAAAATCTATCATCTTGTCTACATTTACTAATTGGCATTCATCTGTGAAGTAGAGCTTCCCTCATCAACTGGGGATATTTGGTTACCTGAAACACAGATTCTACTGAAAAGGCAGGATAAAATGCTTACTTCTTTACTATTAATTACCAATTTTCATAGTAAGCAGTTGATTTAATAGCTGCCTCAAATGGTGACAAATAAAATTTTTCAGACTTTATTTTGAACATCATTATCAAATCATGGGTTTTCATAGAATCCGTTTGTTTCAATTAATTGCCACCATTAGTCTTTATAATGTTCTAAATGTCATGGCTGTGGCCAGTGGAACATAACCCCATTGATCTTCAAGAACTTTATGGATTTCTAGCACAACAAAATGTCCCTAGCTCTCCTTGTACTTTCCGTGTCCCAGCCCTGGAATAAACTATTTCTCCAAAAGCACCCAGCTTCCCTTTAAGGCAGAATGGCTTTTCAGAGGCCACAACCTGAGCACGAGGGGGTGTTCGTTATTACTGAGGTGACGTTGCTTTTAGGTCATTTCAATGGACAGAGCTAAAAAAAAATACACATATTGTGGCAGACAGACTTTAGGGTGGCCCCCATGAGCCCTGTCTTCTGGTGTTCATACTTTTCTGTGCTCCCCTCCTCCTGAAAGTGGGAAGAACTATGACTTTCTTCTAGTCAGTAGTATATGCCAAAGGTGACAGGATGCACATGATTCCACACACACACACACACACAAATATATATGATTATAGTACGTATGATTAATGCCAGCCTTACAAGGAGACTATCTCCCTTGCTGGCTTTAAAGAAGACAACTGCCATGTTGTAAGCTGCCTATGGAGAAGGTCACTTGGCAAGGAACTAAGAGCAGCCTCTGGCTGACAGCCAGCAAGAAACTGAGGCCTTCAGTTCAGCAGCCTGCAAGGAATGAATAAACCTGCCAACAACCATGTGAGCTTGGAAGCAGATGTGACCACAGCCTCGGCTGACACCTCGACTGAAGCTTTGTTAGTCCCTGAAGCAGAGTGTCTAGTTAAGCTATGCCCAGACATCTGACCCACAGAAAGTGTGATATAATAAATGTCTTGTGTTAAGCCTCTAAGTGTGTGGATATATTGCTACGTAGCAATAGACAACTAGTGCACTATTTAATGATGGATTTACATGAATATTTTCAATTCCATTTTAATATTACAATGTTTTCAATTTCTTGGATTTTATCCTAATATTTTTACCAATAATGGAACTACTGGTCCTATCCCCTGGAGGACTGCACACCAAATTGTGAATGAAAAACTGAAAATGAAGGATCTCCTCTCCTTTCTATTTTTCTATTCTTCCTCTCTTTGAATGGGAACATTTATTCATTCATATTTTCTCCTCTTATGGCCTTGCTCATTTAAGTAAACTAAGTCTATGAAATCATTTCATAATACTTTTAGCCCTAGGATTCCTTTAAATTGTTATTACAAACTGTAATATTTCCTGTTAATATAGTACTTCATGGTTTAAAACTAATTTGTTCATGTATAAGTTTCTCTAATAAATTTTTGGAATAGCATTCAATTAACAGAAATTTGATTTAGGCAAAATTATCATACAAATTATTTGCTTCTCACTAACAATATCTATTTCCCCAAACAAGGCACATCTATGCTTCAAAAAAAATTTTTAACAGTTAAATACACTTTGATTCTTCATATTTTTAATTAGCATATTAAACAGAAATTCAAAGTCCAAGCTGTGAACAACCACTTATGATGAATAAAGATGTCCCTAACCTAAACCATCAACTTCTTTGTTTTTGTTTTGTTTTTTGATTTTTTTTTTTTTTGGCTGCACCGCATGGCATGCAGGGATCTTAGTTCCCCAACCAGGGATTGAACCCGTGCCCCCTGCAGTGGAAGCACGGAGTCTTAACCACTGGACGGCCAGAGAAGTCCCCACAACCTTTTTTTTTGAATATTTGGTAACAAATATTTAATTTTCAAAATTATACAAGTACATTTATATTTCTATTATTTCTGCTCAAAAAGTAAATGTTGTCAAACGTCCACTTGAAATGGTATTATTAATACTGATGAAAGAAAAAACTGAGATTCACTTTGAATGCTTGTCTATTAATACTTTCAGGTTCAACACAAGATGTTATAGAACAAATAATTCAGCCTGACAAAACATTTCCCAAAAGTACTATTTCCAGTAACAATTTCTCTGCTGAATGAGACTTGATAGTAAACATTGTAAAATATCTCACAACCATCCTGCACATGGATCAATAAATATTACTGTAATGTATTTTTATTTATTTATTTATGGCTGTGTTGGGTCTTCGTTTCTGTGCGAGGGCTTTCTCTAGTCGCGGCGAGCGGGGGCCTCTCTTCATCGCGGTGCGCGGTCCTCTCACTGTCCCGGCCTCTCTTGTTGCGGAGCCCAAGCTCCAGACGCGCAGGCTCAGTAGTTGTGGCTCACGGGCCTAGTTGCTCCGCGGCATGTGGGATCTTCCCAGACCAGGGCTCAAACCCAGACCAGGGCTCGAACCCGTATACCCTGTATTGGCAGGCAGATTCTCAACCACTGTGCCACCATGGAAGTCCTACTGTAATGTATTTTATAGAAAGTAGCAGGACTGGCATTAAAGAAGCTTGAGGAACAAGTTTCTCCTGACCAAAATTATCACACCCACTAAGAAAGAGATTAAGTTGGGCTTCCCTGGTGGTGCAGTGGTTGAGAGTCCGCCTGCCGATGCAGGGGACACGGGTTTGTGCCCCGGTCCGGGAAGATCCCACATGCCGCGGAGCCGCTGGGCCCGTGAGCCATGGCCGCTGGGCCTGCGCGTCCGGAGCCTGTGCTCCGCAACGGGAGAGGCTGCAACACTGAGAGGCCCGCGTACCGCGAAAAAGATATTAAGTTATTTAATACACTTTTATTTTTTTAAATTAATTAATTTATTTATGGTTGTGTTGGGTCTTTGTTGCTGCATGCGGGTTTTCTCTAGTTGCGGCGAGCAGAGGCTACTCTTTGTTGCGGCGCGCAGGCTTCTCACTACAGTGGCTTCTCTTGTTGGGGAGCACGGGCCCTAGGCGCGTGGGCTTCAGCAATTGTGGCACGTGGGCTCAGTAGTTGTGGCTCGCAAGCTCTAGAGCGCCAGCTCAGTAGTTGTGGCACACGGGCTCAGTTGCTCCACGGCATGTGGGATCTTCCCAGACCAGGGCTTGAACCCGTGTCCCCTGCCTTGGCAGGAGGATTCTTAACCACAGCACCACCAGGGAAGTCCCTAAGTTATTTAAATCAAAGACTTTTCTGGCACAGCTTCACATGTTCCTTAAAGCACTGTTCTACGTCATGAAATTTCTCTCTGGATTAATAATGCATTGAAGAGGCTGCGGGAACGCTGAGAAAAGGGTCTGGGTTTTATTTAGCTCTGTCCCCTGGTCTAGTATAGAAACTGGCATATTAACTCAATTAATGTTAAATAAATGAATGGATAATTGGGGGAAGGGAGGCAAATGATACAATGAGATAGCCTTATGTGGCTTTAAGTTACTCTGAAATATATTTAAATACCTTAAATGGAACAAAGAAATACAAAGCAATTAAGGACTGAAGGAAGCTAGCCAAAATCTTAAAGCTGCAGATTTCCATGAAGCAGTGAAAGAAATAGGGATTAATAGGCTATGAACCCAGAAATGAGGATTATGTGGTCTGCAGATACAACCCCTACTTTGAAATTTTGGAATCCATGTTATTTTGTCTATAAAAAGGGAATTAGTCTAGCCTGTGAGACCATGAGAAACTGGAGATCTACAGCCCAGATCTCACAGCCCAGCCAGTCTATGGTCAAAAAGCAACCTCAGTCAAAAGAGACAGTTTTCTCAAAAGTGCTATGGGCTCAACAGGGACAATACTGCCCTCTAGGGAGAATTTTAGAAGTTTGTGGGTACTTTTTCTTTGATAAAGGGAATCTTGAAAGCCACAAGAGAAAAAAGGCATTACCACTAAGAAATGTAAATCAGAATATCAGCAGACTTTGCATCAACCATCAACTGATACCAGAAGACAGTGGAATGATATTTTCAAAGTGAAAAGGGAAATTATTAGCAACATAGGATTTTTTTTCTTTTTTTTTTTTGCGGTACGCGGGCCTCTCACTGTTGTGGCCTCTCCCGTTGGTGGAGCACAGGCTCCGGACGCGCAGGCTCAGCGGCCATGGCTCACGGGCCCAGCCGCTCCACGGCATGTGGGATCTTCCTGGACCGGGACACAAACCTGTGTCCCCTGCGTCGGCAGGCAGACTCTCAACCACCGCGCCACCAGGGAAGCCCACAACATAGGATTTTATACCTAGGTAAATTACCATTGTAAAGGCAAAACAGAGATACATACAGACATACAAAGAAGTAATTTACCACTCACGGACTCTCACTAAAAGAAATATTGTGGATGTACCAATTTCTGCTGCCAGTCAAGATAGAGTAAGCCCACTACAGTCTATCTCTCCCACTTCAAACAACTAAAATCTCTGGGAAAAAAACAGAACACAAAAAGCAACTAGTTGAGAATCCTGAAAAGTAAGCAAAGGAGGTGAATTGAGAAGGGAAGTCAAAACTTGGAAGAAGTGACTCATACAAGGGTGATTTACCGAATTTTTATCTACATTCTATTCCAACACTGATCAGAGGAGAAGTCTCTAGCAGAGATGCTGTAGGCAGTACAAGGAGAAAAACTCCAAGGAACCCCATACTTCTGGCCAGAGGTCTGAGAAAACGTGCCCCCGAAAGCTGGAAAGTGTAGAAAGAATCACAAAGAGTGAGCTGGAGAAGGGGATCCATTAATTCTGTGTATGAACCAGCAGAAATTCCAGGCTCACCTCTGAGCTGAGCATGCATGGGGCAGACCCAAAGCAACATAGCAGACTTTGAGAACTGAACTACTATATGAAACATCACTCAAACTAACCCTTGAGGAGCGCATATGTAGGATAAGCCCAAAGTATTAGCACAATGGCTTTGAAAACTGAACTGACGCTGGGACCACCTCGCACAGAAGGTGAGCAAGAACTTGTAGACTGAACCTAACTAGGTTGATTGCCTGCTTTAAAAAAAAATCTCATCCATCAGAGGACTTTAACAGGACCCAGATTCTTATTTTAGGTTCAAAGTATCCAGTATAGAATCCAAAATTACTCGACATACAAAGAATTAAGAAAAATGTGACTAATTCCCAAGGGAAAACACATTCAACAGATGCCAAATCCAAAATGATGCAGATGTTGAAATTAACAAAGACTTTAAAGCTGTTATAATTATGCTCTGTGAGGTAAACACACCGTTCAAATAAATGAAAAGGTAGTTCTCAGCAGAGTAAAAAGAAACTATAAAAACTAACCAAATGGAAATTTTAGACGATAAAAATACAATATACAAAATTAAAAATTCACTGGATGAGCTCAATAGAAGTAAATGTGTAATACATATATATAAAATATATATGTATAAAATCCTCATTATATGTATGTGTATGTATATATATCACACATCTACTTCTACTGAGCTCATCTAGTGAATTATGTTTATATAAAATGAGCATTATGTGGATTGCAGGTACATCCCCTACTTTAAAATTTTGGAATCCATGTCATTTTGTCTATAAAAAGGGGATTAGGGCTTCCCTGGTGGCGCAGTGGTTGAGAGTCCGCCTGCCAATGCAGGGGACACGGGTTCGTGCCCCGGTCTGGGAGGATCCCACATGCCGCGGAGCGGCTGGGCCCGTGAGCCATGGCCGCTGGGCCTGCGCGTCCGGAGCCTGTGCTCCGCAATGGGAGAGGCCACAACAGTGAGAGGCCCGCGTACCGCAAAAAAAAAAAAAAAAAAAAAAAAAGGGGATTAGTCTAGCCTTTGAGACCATGAGAAACTGGAGATCTACAGCCCAGATCTTACAACCCAGCCAGTCTCTGGTCAAAAAGCAACCTCAGTCAAAAGAGACAATTGTCTCAAAAGTGCTATGGGCTCAACGGGGACAACACTGCCCTCTAGGGATCATTTTGGAAGCTTGTGGGTACATTTTTTTGATACATTGGAGTCAAACTGCAAAACATCAGTGATAAAGAGAATATATATATATGGAGAGTGAGACAGAGAGAGAGACAGAGACAGAAAAAGGGTTTGATTGACTGATTTTAAGGAACTGGCTTAAGGCAATAGTGGGAGCTGCCAAATCCAAAATCTTCAGGGCAGGAGAGCAGGCTGGAGACCCAGGAAAAAATTGATGTTGCAGTCTTGAGTCCAAAAGCAGTCTGGAAGCAGAATTCTTTCTTCCTCAAGGAAGGTCAGTCTTTTCTCTTGAGGCCTTCAACTGATTAGATAAGACCCACCCACGATTATAGAGAAAATCTGCTTTATTCAAAGCCTGCTTATTAAATGTTAATCACATATTTTAAAATATCTTCACAGGAATATCTAAACCAGTTTTTGACCAAACACTGGGTACCATAACCTAGCCAAGTTGACACACAAAATTAACCATTACAGATGACAGAGGAGTTAGTGAGCTTGAAGACAGATCAACAGAAATTATCCAATCCAAAAAATGGAAAGAAAGAAAATTGAAGAAATTTAGCAGAACTTCAGGTATGTGAAAAAAATATCAAAAGGTCTACCATTTGTACCACTGGAGTCCCAGGAGAGCAGAAAGAGATTAGCACAGGAAAAATATTTGAAGAAATAATGGCTGAAAATTCCCCAAATTTGAAGACAAATATATAAAGATCAGCAAACCCACAAGATAAACTGACCAACAAAAAAGTTTTGTTCATTCTTCTCTATTACATATAGAGCATTTATTTAAAAATGACCAGATATAAGTGACAATGAAGTCTCAACAAATTTCAAAGAATCAATATTAAACAGACCTCGGACCTCCCTAGTGGAGCAGTGGTTAAGAATCTGCCTGCCAATGCAGGGGACACGGGTTTGAGCTCTGATCCGGGAAGATCCCACATGCTGCGGAGCAACTAAGCCCGTGCGCCACAACTACTGAGCCTGCGCTCTAGAGCCTGCGAGCCACAACTACTGAGCCCGCGTGCCACAACTACTGAAGCCCATGCACCTAGAGCCCATGCTCTGCAACAAGAGAGGCCACCATGATGAGAAGCCCACGCACTGCAACAAAGAGTAGCCCCCACTCGCCACCAACTAGAGAAAGCCCGTGCACAGCAACGAAGACCCAACGCAGCCAAAAATATAAATAATTTATTTAAAAAAATTAAACAGACCTTACTCTCTGATGGAAAAGAACTATAAAAGGAAATTTTAAAAATGTTTAGCCAATTATACCCCAATAAAGCTGAAAAAATTGTTTAGAACACTAAAATGCTACTACAGAACTCATGGGGGACTTCCCTGGTGGTCCAGTGGGTAAGACTCTGAGCTCCCAATGCAGGGGGCCTGGGTTCGATCCCTGGTCAGGGAACTAGATCCCCCATGCATGCCACAAGTAAGAGTCCACATGCCACAATGAAGATCCTGCGTGCAACTAAGAGCCGGCACAACCTAAATAAATAAATAAATATTTTAAAAAAGGAAAAGAACTCATGGGTTTAACAATAAATCATGGTTTGGCAAAGGATTCTTAGATATGACACCAAAGCCATGAGCCACAAAAGAAAACATAGATAAATTGGACTTCATCAAAATGAAAAACTTTTGTGTTTCAAAGGACACCACCAAGAAAATGCAAAGAAAGGGGACTTCCCTGACAGTCCAGTGGTTAAGACTCCATGCTTCCACTGCAGGGGGCACGGGTTCAATCCCTGGTCGGGGAACTAAGATCCTGCATGCTGCGCAGCGTGGCCCCCCACAAAAATAAATAAATAGAAAAGAAAAAATAAATAAAAAAGAAAAAGAAAATGCAAAGAATTGGAGAACGTATCTGCAAATCATAAATCCGTTAAGAGATTTGTATCCAGACTACATAAAGAACTATTACAACACAATAAAGACAATCCAATTTGTTTTTTATCTTATTTATTTATTTATTTATTTATTTATTTATTATTATTTTTTTTTTTTGTGGTACGTGGGCCTCTCACTGTTGTGGCCTCTCCCCTTGCGGAGCACAGGCTCTGGACGCACAGGTTCAGCGGCCATGGCTCACAGGTCCAGCCGCTCTGCGGCATGTGGGATCTTCCCTGACCGGGGCATGACCCGTGTCCCCTGCATCGGCAGGCGGACTCTCAACCACTGCACCACCAGGGAAGCCCTATTTATTTTTTATACAGCAGGTTCTTACTAGTTATCTATTTTATACATATTAGTGTATACATGTCAATCCCAATCTCCCAATTCATCACACCACCACCCCGACCCCCGCCAGTTTCCCTGCTTGGTGTCCATACATTTGTTCTAAAGACAATCCAATTTTTAAATGAGCAAAGGATTTGAATAGACATTTCTCCAAGGAAGATATACAAATCACCAATAAACAAATGAAAGGGTGTTCAAAATAAACAAATGGGACTATATCAAACTCAAAAGCTTCTGAGTAACAAAGGAAACCATCAGCAAAATGAAAAGACAACCTACCAATGAGAGAGGATATTTTCAATTCATATATCCAATAAGGAGTTAATATTCAAACTATATAAAGACCTCATACAACTCAACAAAAAAAGACCCCATTAATAAATGGGCAGGGCTTCCCTTGTGGCACAGGGGTTGGGAGTCTGCCTGCTGATGCAGGGGACACGGGTTTGTGCCCTGGTCCGGGAGGATCCCACATGCCGCGGAGCGGCTGGGCGCATGAGCCATGGCCGCTGAGCCTGCGCGTCCGGAGCCTGTGCTCCGCAACGGGAGAAGCGACAACAGTGAGAGGCCCGCGTACCGCAAAAAAAAAAAAAAACATGAGTAGAGGAGCTGAATAGACATTTTTCCAAGGAACACATACAGATGGCCAACAGGCACATGAAAAGATGTTCAACATCGCTAATTATTAGAGAAATGCAAATCAAAACTACAGTGAGATATCACCTCACACTTGTCAGAATGGCAACTATCAAAAAGGCCAGAAACAACAAGTGTTGGCAAAGATGTGGAGAAAAGGGAGCCCTCATATACTGTTGGTAAGAATGTAAATTGGTGCCGCCACTATGGAAAACAGTATGGAGATTGCTCAAAAAATTAAGAATAGAACTATCACATGATCTATCTATCCCACTTCTGGGTATTTATCCAAAGAATACAAAAACACTAATTTGAAAAGATATATGAACCCCTATGTTCATCACAGCATTATTTACAATAGCCAAGATATGGAAACAACCTAAGTGCTCATCAATGGACAAATGGATAAATAAGATGTGATATATACATGTATACACACATATAAATACAATGGAATACTACTGAGCCATAAAAAAAGATGAAATCTTGCTATGTGCAACAACATGGATGGACCCTGAGGGTATTATGTAAAATGAAATAAGTCAGATGGAGAAAGACAAATACTGTATGATTTCACTCATATGTGGAATATTAAAAAAAACCTAAAAAAATGAATAAACCATACAAAAGCAAACACATAGATACAGAGAAGAGTGGTTACCAGAGGGGAAGGGGGTAAGGGCAAAATGGGTAAAGGGGGTCAACTGTATGGTGATGAAAGGAAACTAAATTTTTGGTGGTGAGCACATCATAGTGTATACAGAAGTCAAAATATAATGTACACATGAAATTCATACAATGTTATAAACCAATGTTACCTCAATAAAGAATAAAATGGGGCTTCCCAGGTGGCGCAGTGGCTGAGAGCCCGCCTGCCGATGCAGGGGACAAGGGTTCGTGCCCCGGTCCGGGAAGATTCCACTTGCCGCGGAGCGGCTGGGCCCGTGAGCCATGGCCGCTGAGCCTGTGCGTCCGGAGCCTGTTCTCCGCAACGGGAGAGGCCACGGCAGTGAGAGGCCCATGTACCACAAAAAAAAGAATAAAATGAAAAGAAAAAGTTCAACAGCATTAGCCATCAGGGAATGCAAATCAAAATGATAAAGGGATACCACTTCATACCCACTAGGATGGCTAGAATCAAAAAGCCACAATAAGCAACAGGAACTCTCATCATTGCAGGTGAGAAAGCAAAACATACAGTCACTTTGGAAGATAGTTTGGCAGTTTCATACAAAACTAAACATACTCTTACGTGATCCAGCAATCACTCTCCTTGGTATTTACCCAAATGAACTGAAAACTTGTGTCCACACAAAAAATTTGCACATGAATGTTTATAGCAGCTTTATTCACAATTGCCAAAATGTGGAAGCAATCAGGATGTCCTTCAATAGATGAATGGATAAACAAACAGTGGTTCATTCACACAATGGAATATTATTCAGTGGTAAAAAGAAATAAGCTATCAAGCCAAGATGACGTGGAGGAACTTTAAATGCAGATTGCTGAAGTGAAAGATGCTAACCTGAAGAGACTACATACTGTAGAATTCCAACTATGACATTCTGGAAAAGGCAAACTATGGAGAGTAAAAAGATCAGTGGTTGCCAAGGGATGGAGGGGAAGGAGGAAAGGATATGAGTAGCAGAGCAAGGGGATTTTTAGGGCAGTAAAGCTATTCTGTATGATAGCGTAATGGCAGATGTATGTAATTATACAATTGTCAAAACCCATAGAATGTATAACACAAAGAATGAATCGTAACGTAAACCACGGACTTTAGTTTAAAAAAAAAATGTTGTAGAGTAAATAATGTAAAATAAAAAGAATATAGCCAAAAGAGAAAAAAGGTCATAATAACAAGTTTGGTAAGATGTGGTGAAATAAGAACCCTCACAGATTGCTGGTAGGAATACAAAATGGTGCAGCCACTTTAGAACACAGCCTGGCAGTTCTTCAAATGATTCAATATAGTTATCATTTGACTCAGTAATTCCAAAGCTAGCTATATACTAAAGAGAAACAAAAACATATGTCTACACAAAAACTTGCATACAAATGTTTATAGCATCATTATTCATGATAGTCAAAAGATGGAAACCCAAATGACCATCAATGGATGAATGAATAAACAAAATGTGGTATATCCATATGACAGATTATTCAGCAATAAGAGTAATGAAGTACTTACTGATGGAATGTACAACGTGGATGAACCTTGAAAGCATGCTAAATGAAGGAAGTCAGTCACAAAAGTCCACATATTATGACTCTAGTCATATCAAAGTTTAGATTGTGGAAATTTATAGAACAGAAAGTAGATTAGTGGTTGTTTAGTGCCGTGGGGGGGCGGGTGGCTTTCAGAGGGAGGGGATGATAGCTAGAGGGTACAGGGTTTCTTTCTGAAGTGATGAAATGGTTCTAAAATTTACTGTGGTGATGACTGCATATATCTATGAATATATTAAAAACCACTGAATTGTACACTCTAAATGGGTGAATTGTATGGTATGTGAATTACATCTTGATAAAGCAGTTTTTAAAAAAGTAATGAAGTACTGATACATGCTACAACATGGATGAATTTCAAAAACATTATGCTAAGTGAAAGAAGCCAGACACAAAAGACCACATGTAATTCCATTCACATGAAAGTCCAGAATAGAAAAATCTATAGCGACAGAAAGTAGATTAGCAGTTATTAGGGCTAGAGAGTTGAAGAACAAGGGAATGAGAGTGGGTGGGTGATATCTAAAGAGTATGGGGTTTCTTTTTGAGATGATTTAAACGTTCTAAAATTTACCCTGATGATGGTTGCACATTTCTATGAATATACTAAAAAACCACTGCATTACATTTTAAATGGGTGAATTGTAGAGTATGTGAACTATATCTCACATATAGCTGTTTTTTTTTTTGAAAAGAGTAAATAGGGACTTCCCTGATGGCGCAGTAGTTAAGAATCCACCTGCCAATGCAGGGGACACAGGTTCGAGCCCTGGTCCGGGAAGATCCCACATGCCATGGAACAACTAAGCCTGTGCACCACAACTACTGAGCCTGTGCTCTAGAGCCCGTGAGCCACAACTACTGAGCCCGCGTGTCACAACTACTGAAGCCTGCACGCCTAGAGCCCTTGTTCTGCAACAAGAGAAGCCACCGCAATGAGAAGCCCGTGCACCGCAATGAAGAGTAGCCCCTGCTCACCGCAACTAGAGAAAGCCCACGCACGGCAATGAAGACCCAAGGAAGCCAAAAGCAAATAAATAAAATAAATTTATAAAATAAAATAAATACAAATAAGAGTAAATTTAAAAATTACAAAATATTTATAGCTGATTTAGAATTTAAGTACTACATACTAAAATGTATGGGGTGTGGCAAAATCAGTATTTTGAGATAACTTTTTGATCCTAAAATGGATTAATTTTAAATAAAAAAGGAAAGCTCCAAAATGGCTGATTCCAAATCTGGGAAGGAAATGTACAAGGCAAACCTGGGACAACTTGCAAGGATGCTACCAGGATGGCACAGGAGTCACGTTGAAGGGGCCCCACTGGCCAAAAAGAATGAGAGAATTAGAAAATCAACAGTTTGCCACCCCTAATGAAGTTATGGATTTACGTTACAATTATCAGTGGAGGCTAAAACCTCTAGATGAGAGGTGAAAGGGAAATTTTATAATGGAGAGATAACACTGAGAACACCTAGGTAACACACACTTGACTCACAAAGATTAAATGTTTTCCCCCTACAAGCCAAGAAACATCAAAGATTGCCAGCCAACTACCAGAAGCTAGGCAAGAGGCCTGGAACAGATTCTCCCTCACAGCCTTCTGGAGGAACCATTCCCGCTAACACCCTAATCTCAGACCTTTAGCTTCCAGAACAGTGAGACAATAAATTTCTGTTGTTTAAGTCATCCGTTTTGTGGTAATTTGTTATATCAACCCTAGGAAACTAACACAAGTACTGATACAGGCTATAACATGGGTGAATCTTGAAAACATTACGCTAAATAAATCAAGTGTAAAAGGCCATATATTATGTGATTCCATATATATTAAATGTCTAGAACAGGCAAATGCATAGAAACAGAAAGGAGATTAGTGGTTACCAGGGGCTGGAGCTGGGAATGACGGCCTACTGGGTATGCGGTATGGGGCTTCAGGTTTGGGAATGACATAGTGATACTGGTTGTACAACTTCGTGAATATACTAAGACCCACTGAATCACACACTTTAAGTGGATGAGTTTAACAATATGTGAATTATATTTCAATGAAAAATAAACACCCTGAGCCTCAAGGAACAGGACAGTTCCAGTGGCTGCTCCTGGGGAAGGGGCTTGATTTAAGGAAAAAAAAGTTGCAAAATCGAAGATAGGAAATCCTGGGAATAAATGAGCTCCATATTCAGTTCAGGACCCTGGGGTGAAGAAAGTAAACCCAAAAGAACTAGAAAAATGAGTATAAAAATAAAAGAGCAGGGGAGTTCCCTGGCAGTCCAGTGGTTAGACTCTGTGCTTTCACTGCCAAGGGCATGGGTTCGATCCCTGGTCAGGGAACTAGAAAAAAAAAAAAGAAAGAAAAGAAAAAAATAGGAAAAAAATGTATGTAAGAGCACAAATTAATAATAGAAAACAAAATAGTAATCAATAAAACCAAAATCTTGTTCTCTGACAAAACTACTAAACTAGAAAAAACTCCGGGAAGTCTGCTTATCAGAGAGGAGAGAGTGAGAAAATAAACAATATTAGGAACAGAAAAGGAAGTATAACAAACAGTAACAGCAGATATTTTTAATAACATATGAGAATACTATGAATAACTTTATTCCAGTACATTTGAAAACTAGGAAGACATGGAGCGATTTCAAGAAAAATATAAATTACCAAAACTGGAACTGACAATCAAATGTCTTCCATGATAAGAAATACCAAGCCCACAGTTTCACTAAAAAGTTTTACCAAATCTTCAAAGGAAATATAATCTTTCTATATTAAACAACATATTTCATAAAACAGAAGAAGTGGAAAAGTTACTCAGCCCATTTTATGAGCTAACATAAACTTGATATCAAACCAACAAAATAGTAAAAGAAAATAACATTTTAGATCAATCTTGCTTATTAATATGCATGCAAATCTTCTGAATAAAATAGTAACAAACCAAATTTCAGCAGCTCATTAAAAAAAGTAATGTGCTCTGACCAAGTAGAACTTTTTGAGGAATGCATCAAGAAGAGTTCAACATTGGAAAATCAAGTAATATGATATTTTATAGATTAAAGGCAAAAATATAGTCATTTCATGAGATAGAGAAGAGACGATGAACAATTATTCACTACTTAAAATAAAACAAAATAGGAAATTCCCTGGCAGTCCAGTAGTTAGGATTCGGCGCTTTCACTGCCGTGGCCCGGGTTCAATCCCTAGTCGGGGAACTAAGATCCTGCAAGCTGCGTAGTGCAGCCAGAAAAATAATAATAATAAATAATAATATAAAATAAAACAAAATAAAAACCCTTAAGAGAATTAGAATTAAAAGGAAACTTCTTTAACCTAGGAAAAGAAAGTTATGTTTTAAAAAAAGACTACAGTAGAGAAGGGAAGGTGGAAGACAAATTCTTTCCATAAAGTTGGATAAAATTGACAAAAACCATTTCAGTGTTCTAGAAATCGACCGAAGAGGGGAAAGGGAGGGAGGACACAAACTACCAGTATCAGGAATGAAACGGGATATGACTACAGACCTTGGAGACATAGAAAGGATGATAAGGGATACTACAAACAATTCTACACACAAAAACTTGACAACTAAGAGGAAATGCACCAATTCCTCAAAAAAAAAAACCTACCATAATGCACCTAATATGAAATATATAATTTTAATAGTCCTGTAACTCTGAAAGAAATTGAAGTTTTAATCTTAAAAATCCCCAAAAAAGAAATCTTGAGGCCCAGATCGCTTGATTAGAGAATTATACCAAACTTTTTTTTTTTTTTTTTTTTTGCGGTACGCGGGCCTCTCACTGTTGTGGCCTCTCTCGTCACGGAGCACAGGCTCTGGACGCGCAGGCTCAGTGGCCATGGCTCACACAGGCCCAGCCACTCCGCGGCATGTGGGATCTTCCTGGACTGGGGCACGAACCCGTGTCCCCTGCATCGGTAGGCGGACTCTCAACCACTGCGCCACCAGGGAAGCCCTTATACCAAACTTTTAAAGAAGACTTAACATCAACTACATACAGTCTCTTACATAGGTTCTAGTATCAGAGTATATTTAAAAACCTTCTACAACTCAACAACAAAAAGACCCACTTAAAAAATGAACAAAGGACTTGAATAGACATTTCTCCAAAGAAGATATACACATGGGGACTTCCCTGGTGGCGCAGTGGTTAGGAATCCGCCTGCCAATGCAGGAGACATGGGTTCGAGCCCTGATCCAGGAAGATCCCACATGCTGCGGAACAACAAAGTCCGTGCGTCACAACTACTGAGCCTGCGCTCTTGAGCCCGTGAGCCACAGCTACTGACCCCGCGTGCCACAACTACTGAAGCCCCCAGGCCTAGAGCCTGTGCTCCGCAACAAGAGAAGCCACCGCAATGAGAAGCCTGTGCACCGCAACGAAGAGTAGCCACCGCTCGCCACAACTAGAGAAAGCCTGCGCGCAGCAACGAAGACCCAACGCTGCCAAAATTAAAATAAATGAAGTAATTTAAAAAAAGATATACACATGGCTAACAAGCATATGACAAAGTGCTCAACGTCATTAATGATTAGGAAATGCAAATCAAAACCACAATGAGACACCACTTCACACCTACTAGGGTGGCCATAACAACAACAATAGCAAAACATAAGATAACAGGTATTGATGAGGGTGTTAAGAAACTTGAACCCTCCCTCACAGATTCCTGGTGGGAATGTAAAATGGTGTAGCCACTTTGGAAAACAGTTTGGCAGTTCCTCAAAAAGTTAAAACGTTGAATTACCATATGACCCAGTAATTCCACATCTAGGTATATACCTAG
Organism: Hyperoodon ampullatus; assembly: GCF_949752795.1. NCBI lineage: Eukaryota > Metazoa > Chordata > Mammalia > Artiodactyla > Ziphiidae > Hyperoodon > Hyperoodon ampullatus. The sequence continues at coordinate 21,732,262 of NC_136913.1, read as the reverse complement.
AAGAACTGAAAACAGGTGTCCAAACAAAAACTTGTACATGAAAGTTCACAGTACCACTATTCACAATAGCCAAAAGATGGAAACAACCCAAATGTCCATCAACAGATGAATGGATAAACAAAATATGGCATATTATTCAGTCATAGAAAGGAATGAAGTACTGACATGCTATGACATGGATGAACCTTGAAAACATTATGCTAAGTGAAAGAAACCAGACACGAAAGGCCACATATTGTATAATTCCATTTATATGAAATATGCAGAGCTGGCAAATCCACAGAAACAAAAAGCAGATTAGTGGTTGCCAGGGGCTGGGGGAAATGGGAATGGGAAGAGATTGCTTAATGAGTATGAGGTTTCCTTTTGAGGTGATGAAAACGTTCTGGAATTAGACAGTGGTGATGGCTGCACAACACTGGGAATGTACTTAGCAACACCTAATCGGGCTTCCCTGGTGGCGCAGTGGCTAAGAATCCGCCTGCCAGTGCAGGGGACACAGGTTCGAGCCCTGGTCCGGGAAGATCCCACATGCCGCGGAGCTCTAGAGCCCGTGAGCCACAACTACTGAAGCCCGCGCACCTAGAGCCCATGCTCTGGCAACAAGAGAAGCCACCACAATGAGAAGGCTGTGGGCACCGCAACAAAGAGTAGCCCCCACTCGCCGAAACTAGAGAATGCCCACGTGCAGCAACGAAGACCCAATGCAGCCAAAAATAAATAAATAAAATAAATAAATTTTTTTAAAAATGCATAAGAAAAAACATGAAAAAACCCCAACTAATTGTATACTTTTAAATGGCTAAAATGGTAAATTGTATGCTATGTGTATTGAATATTTTACCATAATAATTTTTAAAAAAAGATCATACACCATGACCAAGAGGTTTATTCTCTGGATGTAAATCTAGTTTAGTATTCAAAAATCACATCAACAAGCTAAAGATGAAAAATCACATAACCATATCAATTGATGCAGAAAAAGCATTTGAAAAAAGTCAACACCCATTCCTCATTAAAAAAATCTCAGAAAACTAGGGATAGGAGGTAACTTCTTCAACTCGATAAAGAAAATCTACAAAAAGCTTATAGCTAACATTATACTTATTGGTGAAAGACTGACTGCTTTCCCCCTAAGAACAGGAACAAGGCAAGGACGTCTGCTCTCATCACCTTACTCAACATAGTACTAGAAGTCCTAGTCAGTGCAACAAGACAAAAAAAAAAAAAAAGGCAACTTGTTTGTACACAGAAAAATAAAACTGTCCCTATTTGCAGATGACATGCATGTCTATGTAAAAACAATCTATAAAAGAACTCCTAGAACTTATAAGTGAGTCCAGCAAGGATGCAAGAGAAAAGGTAAACGTATAAAATCAACTGTATTTCTACATATTAACAATGAACACTTGGGTACCAAAACTTAAAAGACAATACCATTTACAATCAGTCCAAAAAAATGAAATGCTTAGGTGTAAACCTAACAAAACATATATAGGACTTGTATGCTGAAAACTACAAAGCACTGATGAAAGAAATAAAAGACAAATAAATGGAGAGACATTCTGTGTTCATGGACTGGAAGACTTAACAAAGAAAAGATGCCCATTCTCCCCAAATTCAGATACAGGATTAATGTAATTCCCATCAAAATCCTAGCAATATTTTTTATAGATGTAGACAAGTTTATTCTAAAATTCATATGGAAAGAAAAAGGAACTACAATAGCTAAATTAATTTTGGAAAAGAGGAATACAGTGGAATGAATCAGTCTTATTAAATAGCTACAGCAATCCAGATTGTGTGATATTTGCAGACAGACATAGATCAATGGACAAAATAGAGAAACCAGAAACAGACCCACACAAATATGCCCAAATGATTTCTGACAAAGGTGCAAAAAGTAATTCAGTGGAGGTAGGAGAACCTTTTCATCAAATGGTGCTCGATCAACTGAACACTGATAGGCAAAAATATGAACCTCAACTTAAACCTTATACCTTACAGAAAAATTAACTCAAAATGGATCATGGACTTAAACGTAAAACATAAAACTATAAAACTTTCAGGAAAAAAAATAGGAGAAAATCTTCGGGACCTGAGACAAAGTTTTCATAGACTTAACATCAAAAGCACCATACAAGGAAAAATGGATAAGCTGAATTTCATTAAAATGTAAAATTTTCCTTTGTGAACAACTTTAACTAGAAGATGAAAAGTCAAGCTACAGACTGGGAGAAAATATTTGCAAAGCACACATCTGACAAAGGACAGTATTTCAAACTCAACTGTAGAAAAGTAAATAATCCAATTACAAAATGAGGAAAAAACATGAACAGACATTTCACCAAAGAGGATATACAGATGGCAGATAAGCCCATAAAAAGATGTTCAATATCATTACCATAAGAGATGCAAATTAAGACAACAATGAGATATCACTACACACTTAACAGAATGGCTAAAATAAAAAACAGTGACAACATCAAATGCTGGTGAGGATACAGAAAGACTGGCTACCTTCCTGGTGGGAAAGTAAAATAGTACAACCATTCCAGAAAAGAGTTTGGCAGTTTCTTGAAAAACTAAACATGCAACTACCACATGACTCAGCAATTGCACTCCTAGGCATTTATTCTGGAGAACTAAAAATTTAAGTCCACACAAAGACCTGTACATGAATGTTTATACCAGCTTTAACTGGAGGCAATAACTGGAAAAAACCAATGTCCTTCAATGGGAGAATGGTTAAACTATGGTATATCCATACCACGAAATACTATTCAGTAATAAAAAGAAACGAACTACTGAACTATTGATACACATAACAACTTAGATGAATCTCCAGAGAACTATGCAGAGTTAAAAAAAAAAAGAAGCCCATCCCCAAAGGTATGATTCTATTTATATAAACATACTTGAAATGACAAAATTATGAAAACGGAGAACATATTAGTGGTCACCAGGGCTTAAGGACTGAGGGGGAGGGAGAGCAGGAGGAAAGCAGGTATGGCTGCATGAGGGCAACATAAGAGACCCTTGGTGATGGCAAAGCCCAGTATCTTGTCTATGTCAATGTCAATATCTTGGTTGCAAAATGGTATTATAGTTTTGTAAGATGTTACCACCAGGGGACACTGCATAAAGAGTACATGGTTATCCCTCTGTATGATTTCTTAGAACAGCATGTGAATTCACAGTTATCTCATAGTAAAAAGTTTAACCTTAAAAATAGGATGCTATGGGGTTTCCCTGGTGGCCCAGTGGTTAAGAATCCGCCTACCAATGCAAGAGACACGGGTTCGAGCCCTGGTCCAGGAAGATCCCACATGCCGCGGAGCAACTAAGCCCGTGTGCCACAATTACTGAGCCTGTGCTCTAGAGCCTGCGAGCCATAACTACTGAGCCTGCGTGCCACAACTACTGAAGCCCACGCGCCTAGAGCCCATGCTCTGCAACGAGAAGCCGCCACCACAATGAGAAGCTTGCGCACCGCAACTAGAGAAAAGCCTGCACGCAGCAACGAAGACCCAACACAGCCAAAAATAAAATAAATAAATCTGTAATAAAAAAAAGGATGGTATACAGAGAAAACAGTGCTTACAGGGAAATTTATAGTTTCAAATGCCTATATGAGAAAAAAGAAGATATCAAATCAATAATCTATCTAATATTTAAAGAAGAAATATTACCAATCCTTCACAAACTCTTTCAGGAGACAGAGGAGGTTAGAACATTGACCAATTAATTCTATGAGCCTAACATTATCATTGTCTCGTATGGACCAAACAAAGCCATTACAAGAAAAGAAAACTAAAAATCAGTATCCCAGGAATTCCCTGGTGGTCCAGTGGTTAGGACTCCACACTTTCACTGCTGAGGGGCAGGTTCAATCCCTGGTCGGGGAACTAAGACCCCGCAAGCCCCTTGATGCAGCCAAAAAAAAAAAATCAATATCCCTCACAACATAAATGCAAGAATCCTTAACAAAACATAAACCAACTGAATTAAGCAACATAAAAAGGATCATACACTATGACCAAATGGGATTTATCCTGGGAATACAAGGTTGATGTAACATCCAAAATTTAATTAATGTAATACACTGTGTTTAAAAAAGAATAAATGACAACACATATTCATCTCAATAGATGCAGAAAAAAATATTTCACAAAACCCATCACCCATCCATGATAAAAACTATCAACAAACAAGGAATCAAAAGGAGCTTCCTCAACCTAAAAAACCCACAGCTAACATCATACTTAATGGTGATAGACTGAATGCTTTCTCTCTTAAGATCAGGAACAAAACAAAGATGTCTACTATTGCCACTTCTATTCAACATTGATCTGGACATTCTATCCAGTATAGTAAAGAAGAAGAAAAAAAGTTAAAGGTAACCAGACTGGAAAGGAAGATGTAAAACTGTCTTTATTTGCAAATCATATGATCCTATTTGTAGAAAATCCCAAGGAATTCCCCAAAAAAGATTAGAACCGATAAACGAGTTTATCAAGGTCACAGGATATAAGATCAAAATGTGAAAATCAAAAATCAAATAACCCTGGGCTTCCCTGGTGGCACAGTGGTTGAGAGTCCGCCTGCTGATGCAGGGGACACGGGTTCGTGCCCCGGTCCGGGAGTATCCCACGTGCCGCGGAGCGGCTGGGCCCGTAAGCCATGGACGCCGAGCCTGCGCGTCCAGAGCCTGTGCTCCGCAACGGGAGAGGCCACAACAGTGAGAGGCCTGCGTACCGCAAAAAAAAAAAAAAAAAAAGCACAAGAGACTCAACAAAGCCAAAAACTGGTCCTTTGAAAAGGCCAATACAATTTTTGAAAAAATAGTCCATGAGGAATAATAGTAGTTGATGAGAAACTTTGGAGACAAAAGATTGTTGGAATAGTGCTTTCGAGAATAAAAACCACTGGACTAATGGGTTTTGTTGTTTCTTTGTTTTTTGTTTTGCGTTATGCGGGCCTCTCACTGTTGTGGCCTCTCCCCTTGCGGAGCACAGGCTCCAGATGTGCAGGCTCAGCGGCCATGGTTCATGGGCCCAGCCGCTCCGCGGCCTGTGGGATCTTCCCGGACCGGGGCACAAACTCGTGTCCCCTGCATCGGCAGGCGGATTCTCAACCACTGCGCCACCAGGGAAGCCCGGGTTTTGTTGTGTTTTTTACAACCCCTTGGAGAAATTTGAAGATGATTTACAAACCATAAAGTCCCTAAGACTTAAGAGAGTTTGAAAGGGATAAAGATTTTCTTTAAGTTTGAGCTATAATCTGCATCTTGCCATCATTAAACGCATTCCTGGTTAATTGAAGCTCCTACTGTGATATTCTTGACATACCTATCATTTATAAAGGGTTGATTTTTAATTCTTCTGGAGTATACTACTTAAAACTATTATTTCTGCTTAGTCTTTTTATATGTTTGTTGTAGGAAATATATTAGTCACTGTATGCTTGTAATAGGAAATTATATTTTATAGAATGTATTTATTGTAGGAATATAAATTGCAACGGATATACCAGTCTGATAGTGATAAACTTTAATGTATAATTTCACTATTATGTAAGTGGTATGAATTCACTTGCTGGTCTTGACTTTCCCCAAAAAAACTTGTTTGAGAAAATAAACTTGTGAATCTAACAGATTCAGTGCTAACACCGACAAGGAGCATGTTCCTTTGACACTCCTCTCGATTCTTTTTGCTAAGGTGAGCAACAACCAATACTGTATTATGAATTCTCAAAGCACTTTAAGTCAAAGAGATTATTCCCTCTCGGGATTTTCATAAAATACCTTTGGGACCAATATTTTCAGCTTTCATTTTAACCAGGGCTGAATCAAAGGTGGTTTATAGTTTTATTTCATAACACAATAAATGTACCACAAAAGCTACTTAATGATCCCCTTTTGACTAACATTTCGGTGTCCTACAATTGTTGCCATACTAAACAATGCTGGAATAAACATCCTTCTACATAGGTCTTTGTGAACATGAGCAAATATTTCGTTATGATACATTCCCAGATACGGAATTCTGGGTCAAAGGGTGAGATATTTTAAATCTCGATAGATGTAATCAAACTGTCCTCTTTAGAGAATGTACCAGTTTATACTTCTCACCAACACTGGCTGCTATAAATCCTTTTAATTTTCGCCAATTTTAGTGAGTGAAAGTGAATCACATTGTTCACGTTTCTTATTAGTAGACAGGCTGAACACTTCACAAATGTGTATTGGGTACTTGCATTTCTTTTATAAACAGTCTATACATATTTGCGAGCTGGATTTTCCCTGTTGCCAAAGAGCTGAAGTCAGACATATTGTTCAATAATGGTGCTTTATCCTCCAGAACAGTGTGATTACCCTGCTGCCCAATGTTTGTAAACATTCCCTTAAATGCAAGCATTAAGAGGAGTATTTGTGTAAGTTCTTCCTGAACAGTGATATGATCCCTGAGTATGAAAGTCAATGGCGGGCTTCCCTGGTGGCGCAGTGGTTGAGAGTCCGCCTGCTGATGCAGGGGACGCGGGTTCATGCCCCAGTCCGGGAAGATCCCACATGCCGCGGAGCGGCTGGGCCCGTGAGCCTGCACATCCGGAGCCTGTGCTCCGCAACGGGAAAGGCCACAACAGTGAGAGGCCCGCATACCGCAAAAAAAAAAAAAAAAGTCAATGGCTCAGCACAGAACTAATTTTCTCTGCTCTGGCAAGGCCCTACCTTATAAGAGTCACTGGCAGCAGCACAGCCCTTCCCTGTTGTGGAGCCTGAGGCACAAAGAAAACTCTATGGAGATGAGATGCCGTGTCTGCTCCTGCCTGTGGGACTTCACTGCCATTAACTTCCATCTTTGCCCAAATCAAAGCAGCGGCACTCAGTGTGCTCATGAGTCTACATGAGTCCTCTTCCTGCTAGTCTTTAGCCCATCTAAAGTGATGCAATATGTATTTTGTCCCATTTCTATTCTATCTTACTGATTTGTACTAGGAATATTAATCTTTCACATTTCATGTAAGTTTTAATTATTTTCTCTCAACCTATCATCTTTTAAATGTGTAATCTCCTTGGCTGTAAGTTTTGAACTTTTTATGTATCAGATCTACCAACTTTTCCTTTAGGCTTTTGGGTTTGTTTTGCCTTCGTCATCCAAACTATTAAAATAATCTCCTAAGATTTCTTTGTTCCTAATTTTGTCTCAATAAAATATCTTAAATAAGGTTTTAAATAAAAGATCTTTTATCCCCAAATGGCTCACGATTTTGACTAAAAAAGTCTATTCTCTTTCTCACTGACATAAAATGCTGCCTATAGCATGTATTATTAAAATTTTATATCTGGTTGTAAAGTTTGTTCCAATGACTGATCTACTTCTGCATCAATACCACACTTCTTATATTGTGGCTTTATCATATGTTCTAAAACAAGTCAACTCTCCCATCATAATTCTTTTAAACAAGTTTATTTACTATTCCCCCCAACCCTGTCAAGAATACTTACATTTTTATTCATTCACTTATTTATTTATTTAGCTGTGCTGCATGACTTGTGGGATCTTAGTTCCCCGACAAAGGATTGAACCTGGGGCCTCGGCAGTGAGAGCGCAGAGTCCTAACTAATGGACTGCCAGAGAATTCCGGTTTATTTACGATTCTTGTGAATCTTACTTTTCCAAATCTTTAATATCAACTGGACAAGTTCTTTAAAAAAACCTTATTGAAATTTTTATTCAGAATGCACTGAATTGGGCTTCCCTGGAGGTGCAGTGGTTAAGAATCCACCTGCCAATGCAGGGGACACGGGTTCGAGCCCTGGTCTGGGAAGATCCCACATGCCACGCAGCAACTAAGCCCGTGCACCACAACTACTGAGCCTGTGCTCTAGAGCCTGCGTGGCACAACTACTGAGCCCACGTGGCACAACTACTGAGCCCACACGCCTAGAGCCCGTGCTCCACAACAAGAGAAGCCACCGCAATGAGAAGCCTGCGCACCACAAGAGTAGCCCCCCGCTCGCCCCAACTAGAGAAAGCCTGTGCACAGCAACGAAGACTCAACACAGCCAAAAATAAAAATTAAATAAAAAAATAAACTATAAAAAAATACACTGAATTTATAGGTGGGAAGAAAAGGAGTCATCTGTACAATATTGAGTACTCTCATCTAAGAGTATTGCCTATTTTCTCATTACTCATATGCTCCTCTCTTGTCCTTCAACAAATTAGTTTTATTCATGTATATCTTACATAATCTTGTTAAATTTATACCTGGTAAGTTCATACCCATGGCATTTTCTGATTTGTGTGTGTGTCTGTGTGTACGTATGTGTGGTGTAATTAGTAAATTATTTAGTAAACTATTTAGTAAACTAATAATTTTTGCATGTTTATTTTGAACTGTCACCTCACTGAACTCTCATAGCAGTTCAAGTTTTTTAGTTTCTGGGTTGTATTTTCTAGGCAGACAATCTTATTATACCTTGTAAGTAACGTTCTGTCGCTTCCATTCTCAATATTTCTGTCTCATTTGCTAAGCCCCAGAGAACAATATTGTAGAATTCAAGTCGTAGCTGATATTCTTGACTTGTTCCAGACCCTAATGAGAATATAGAGAAGCCAAACAATATGAATTCCGGTTCAATGCAATTGATGACTACTTCCCAACCCTCTGAATTTACCCTTGTTATTTCATTAACCTCATAACCCCACATTTTACCCAATTGAAATTTTATCCCACCTACAGCATTATGGAAGGATGTTACTGTGCTCCAATGTTTCATCATTAAAAACAATGATTCTGGGCTTCCCTGGTGGCGCAATGGTTGAGAGTCCGCCTGCTGATGCAGGGGACACGGGTTCGTGCCCCGGTCCGGGAAGATCCCACAGGCCGTGGAGCAGCTGGGCCTGTGAGCCATGGCCGCTGAGCCTGCACGTCCGGAGCCTGTGCTCTGCAACTGGAGAGGCCACAACAGTGAGAGGCCCGCGTACCGCAAAAAAAAAATAATAATAAAAAAAAATAAAATAAAAACAATGATTCTGATAGTTCTCTGAGTACCTTATATCAAGTTAATAGTGTCCTTCTCTACATTACCTACATTTTAAAATTTTTGAATTGTATCAAATACATCTTCAAGGTATGCTTTTTCCTCTCCACCTCTAAAAGCTCCAGGTACCTACAAGAATGCATTACTCTTTCAAGAGAATGCTGGACTTCAATTTACTAATGTTTTAGTATGGATTTTATCTTTGTGAGAATGGTCTCTAGTGGTTTGCTTTTGCTTTGTTTTTGGTAGTGTTCTCTCCACATTTGGGCAGCAAGGATATAATACTTTTGAACAATGAATTAGAATGTCTCCTTTCTTGCCTCCTTTTTGTGTCCTACATTCTGGTACAAATTAAACAACAGGAATTACCCATTCCTTGTATTGTGAGTTTGTGGAAACTTCTGCAGAGGTAATTTTTTAATAACCTCAGTTTCTTGATTATCAATATTTTAAGGGTATTTGCTTCATCTCTGGTAATTTAAAAAAAATTTTTGTGTTTCCAGAGAAGCATCCATTTCCTTTCACCATATTAAATTTTTCTAGAAATAGAATTTCAGTTTTATGGGAGTGCAGCTATTTGCACACTCTTATTAAAAGAAAAATTCTTTTTTGCTCTGCAAAAACCAAAAACACATCATCATCATCATCTTTGGAGGTTACATACAAAGAGTGAAATAGTAGAGTGAGCTTTCTAGGTCAGCCTGGAAATCATTTGGAAGATGTCAAAGCTACTGTCCTGATGCCCCCCATTCCTGTGAGATAAACTTTATAATTTATCAGAGTGGTACATAGCATCCTCTCTTACAAAAAGGTTAACTCTGGCTGTTTTGAGAACAGACTGCAGTGGGGCAAGTGTGGAAGTGAGGAGTTGTTACAGGGCTATTCAAGGTGAGAGCCACTGGTGGCTTGGACTAGGACAGTAGCAGTGCAGATGGTGAGAACTGGTCAGATTCTGAAAATACCTTAACAGGAGAGCCAACAGGATTTACATATACAGTGTACTTTCATCAATAACCTCGCATTACAGGCAGATTCTCAACCAGGTACAACTTTTGCTGAGAATCACTGTTCTATGAAAACAAGGCCCACTGTTTTCGTATTTGCGTATTCCCATTTACACTAAGCACAGTGCTTTGCAAATTTGTTGAAATTCATGTGGGTGTTTGAAATAGAAAAGACTTCTGGTTTCAGTGCTGACATGAGATCAATTACAATACCTCAGTGAACTTGGGTCTTAGGTTACTCTAGAATTTCTGGTAGAAGGTGCTTACAAAACACATGGGGACATGTTAGACATAAAATTAATGTCTGGATTAAAACCTTGTTTCATTTAAGTGTGTTCTCCATGCTATAACACAACCCTTCAAAGTCAAGGAAGTATGTAACATTAATATGTTTCCCCAAAACTTATAAACTTACGTAACAACCAGAGCCACAGCTTTTAAACTTCTACAAGGCAGCATGTCCAATGCCCAAAAGAGCACAAGGTTACAACTGTGGCATCAAGTCCCATATTAAATGCAAATTTAAGAAAAGCAAACAAGAATATTATCAGACTACCAAACCTTAGTAAGATTCTGTTATTTGATACTCTTACTTCTCAACTCTCTAAATTTGTTACTCAACACAGGGGAGCTTTAAAAATTAATGCCTGGGCTCTACCCAAAGCCAATTAAAATCAGAATCTCTGTGGAGCATCTATCTTTTTTTAAGCTTCCCCAACAATTCTAATGTCAGCCAGAGTTAAGAACCACTGCTTTAACAGAATTTTATGAAACAAAAATAAACAAAATTAAAATGCGTAACACAGGAAAAGTGCAGGAACACGGAGATTAAGTTAAAAGCGAAAGGGCTCACCCTTTGCTGTATAACATTTTTTGCCTCCTGAAAGTTCCAAAGATTACTAATATTTGAATCTACATCATAACCTTATCAATTAGGTTGGGCAGTTAAGAAAAAACATAAAATAAGGCCTGGAAAGATCCTTGTTACTTAACTAAAATCATCTGGTGTTAACAGTACTTTCCAATGGGGGAAGGCTGTAGGGTTTCGGGCATAAAGCAGTGCAGAAACAATCGCAGGGCATCACAGGGAGAGGATGAGAACTTCGGGCTCTAGCTTCCTGTGTTCTAGTCCAGAAAAAAAGGGGAGAGAAAGGAGTGCCCATGGGAACAAGCCCTCATGCGTGAAAGGACAATTTTATTTGAACCTATTAATTTGTCACTCAAAGTTAAAAAGATAAAAGCAACATAAAATATGGGGTAAAGGGAAGTTGGTCTTCAAGAATTTGTCTTCAAGTTTTTACTGATAACAATAATCCTTCAAGCCTGGAGCTACTCAAAGACGAATCAAGAAAAACAAGAAGAAAACTTTTATTTCAAACAGATTCAGTTGCATGTGTGCTACAGCAAAGGCTGGTTGTAGCAGTTTCCTTTCAAACCTGCACTGATGTATAAATTAGACATTACTTGGGAATGATTAATTTCTGGTAAAATGTAGGTTCAATCCAACATTATGCCAATTTTTACATTTACTGTAGACCCTATTTTAGTACTAGAAGTTAAATTTTCATAACCAAAAAATGAAAATAACCTTACAGCTACTCCTAAGGTAATGAACTGTGAAATTAACTCCTCACTATTGCTTTGTAAATATACCCCTAGGTTGTTAAGAGAAATTCCGACTTCCTCCAAATCTGTTATTTAATTCTTCAGTCATCATCTACTGTTGGCTTGATTGTCACTCCTCTTCTTATTTGACCCCAACCAATTAAACTGCAAAATGAAAATAAAAGAAATAATGAATTTTATATCCATTTCATTATCATTACCACATAATCACATGACACAACTAGTTTTACTTGCCTATCTGCTAAATCTAAATGTTTCCAAAACCTGCTCCTTCAGAAAGAAAGCTCACATTATCTTCTTAGACCCAGAGAGATGGGCTCTAGCCAGAAGGAATGATAGGAAAAGCAAACAAAAAGGTGCTAGTATAAATATGCTCATCTTCACTCTTATCAAAATATACCTGCCCCTCAGAACCACTAATGAAGAAACTTCCAGTCTGCCCAAGGAACCATACACAAACCACCTCAGTCTGATTTTTTTTTTTTAATTTCATTCTCTTTTCCTCTTTGGAAAATGTTTTTGTTTTGTTCTGTTTTGTTTTTTAACCATTCATAGCACTTCAACAGATCACCATGGCTTGCTTTACCATGACTTTAGCTGGTAAAGGAAATTAAGAGAAGTCCCAGAGGACTAGATAATCTATAAACAGATTACTCTCAAGAGCAGAGGGATTTCTGCTCCTTCTCTTTCAATGTCTGCTCTAGTCACTGGTCAGGCCAGACTGCTACCTCAACTGTAGCTTCTAGAACAGAACTTACCTAAGCATGGGTTAAAAACAACAAATCTAAAGAATATAAGGATCATTCAGATGCTTTCATTTCTTTTAACATACTTGCTAATTTTTAAGCAAGGTATAAAATTTCATTTGGGTAGAATCCTCTTACAATATTAGTAGACAGGGACCTCACTGGTGGTCCAGTGGCTAAGACTCTGTGCTCCCAGTGCAGGGGGACCGGGTTCGACCCCTGGTCAGGGAACTAGATCCCACATGCTGCAACTAAGAGTTCACGTGCCACAACAAAAGCTCCCGCACGCAGCAATGAAGACCCTGTGTGCCACAACTAAGACCTGGCGCAGCCAAATAAATAAATAAATATATAAAAAAAATAGTACACAGACACAAAAAGGTCATTCCTTTCTTTTAAAATACACTGTAAATCAGTATGTCTATAACAGCAAATAGTATAATCACACAAGAGAGTAAAATCAAGCAGGCATAAATCACCACAAAGCAGAAATGATTTACTTAAAAGAGAACAAAAAGTTTAACTCTGTCTAAATTAGAGAGTAATAATTCATATCTTCTGAACAGTAAATGGTGAGAGACCATCCTGAGGCACTGTACCAGGGAAGCCTTAATAAGGGAGGTAGGTAATGAGAAAAAAAAGCCAAGGGTGACTTGAGTAATTATGGGGACAATCAGGACACAGAACAGTCTAATTTAGAGGGTTTATATGAGACAAAGCAGGAGAAACTTAAAATTCTTTCAAGCAGGCTTCCAGAAAGGTCCTGAATATCAGAAAGTAGTGGGAAGCTACTAAAAATTACTGAGTACAGCATGAAAAAATGTTTAACGAAGATTAATTTTGACTGAGTGCTTAAGTAACAGTGGAAGAGGCAAATTAGGAATCTTTTGCAATAACTTTTATGTGTGAAATGATGGTGGTATGGGCTATAATGAGGTCACACAGAATAGAAAGGAAACAGTAGATTCAGTAACTAACCAGGAAAAGAGAAAAGAGACAGGAGTCAACAATATGTGCATGTTTCCTAGCTCTATCCACTCGAAGTGCCCCGAAGCAACAGCACCTTAGGAACAACAAGCACACCTAGCACCCATATCTGCATTTCTAATACCATTTTCCACTAAGAGGAACCAGGGCCTCCTCAGGAGAAATGACCAATTCTAAACTGGAGCAGGGGAGAGGTACAAGATGATTCCAGAGCACCTTGTGCCACAAAGTAAGGAACTGTCAAAAAACCAAAACCAAAAACAAACCCAATGGGGAAATACTGAGGCTTGCGCAAGTCCCAACCTATCCATGGGGTTGCTATCTGCTTCGTAAAACAAAGCAGAGGGTTTGTCTTCTAAGAAAAGTCATCTTCTCTGAAAAAGCCTCTTATGTAGTTGGCATCTTCTCAAGGTAGGAAGGTAGGGACTGATTCTGGGTTTTCAGCTGAGGTAGAGAAGACAGTGGCTATTACCAGAAAGTCCAGAGTGGGATGTAGTTACCTCCAGAATGCATCACTGCTAACCTAGCCTGGGTTTCATGACAGTCACAGAAATGGATTCCTTAATAAGATAATAGCTTTAAAAAAAAGAGGGGAAATGTCAAAAGGACATAGGAGTCACCTAAAGGGTCTCTACTGGACAAATCCTCGACAGTTTGGGCATCAAAATAAATAAGAACAGGTTATCACCTCACACCAGTCAGAATGGGCATCATCAGAAAATCTACAAACAACAAATGCTGGAGAGGGTGTGGAGAAAAGGGAACCCTCTTGCACTGTTGGTGGGAATGTAAATTGATACAGCCACTACAGAGAACAGTATGGCAGTTCCTTAAAAAACGAAAAATAGAACTACCGTACGACCCAGCAATCCCACTACTGGGCATATACCTGAGAAAACCATAATTCAAAGAGTCATGTACCACAATGTTCACTGCAGCACTATTTACAACAGCCAGAACATGGAAGCAACCTAAGTGCCCACTGACAGACGAATGGATAAAGATGTGGTACATATATACAGTGGAATATTACTCAGCCATAAAAAGGAACGAAATTGGGTCATTTGTAGAGACACGGATGGATCTAGAGACTGTCATACAGAGTGAAGTAAGTCAGAAAGAGAAAAACAAATACGTGTATTAACGCATATTTGTGGAACCTAGAAAAACGGTACAGATGAACCGGTTTGCAAGGCAGAAATAGAGACACAGATGGAGAGAACAAACTTGGCGGGGTGGGGAGGTGGTGGTGGGATGAACTGGGAGATTGGGATTGACATATATACACTAATATGTATAAAATGAATAACTAATAAGAACCTGCTGTATAAAAAATAAATAAAATTCAAAAATTCTAAATAAATAAATAAATAAGAACAGTAATGAATCATAACCTACTGAATAAAATAGGATGCCATGAGTGTGTATTATAACTAGATAAGTAAATAACGGGGCAGAAAGAATGACAAATGATAAATGAGGAGTGGTGGAGCTGGGGGATGGGGATCACCATTTTGTAAACACCGTAATCAAGCTCAGTTCAGACAAAAATCATCAGTGGATGCTAAATCCAGCGGGGTGGGATTTGATGAGGAGCAGGCTATTTGCATAGAGTCGCCCCACAGAACGCTTACTAGCAAGGGTAAAAAAGAGTAACCATATAGTGGAGAAACTGGCTAACACCTTGACTGCATGATCAAAATTAACCTCAACAAGGAGGAATCAGATATCATGTGTCTCTGGCTGTGACTCCCTAAGGAGAGACATCATCACCTACACCAAAGTATTCCAACCAAGAATTCATAACCTGAACCTAATCTTAGGAAATACCAAGTAAACCCAAACTGAGGAGCAGTCTAGAAAGGAACTAGCTTGTATTCTTCAAAATTGCCAATGACAAGACAAAGAAAGGCTGAGGAAGTTCCAGATTAGAGATCAAGAGACATGAGAACTAAATGCAATGCACGATCCTAGACGGGGGACACAGAGGACATTACTGGAAGAAGTGATAAAACTGGAAAATGTAGATTTCAGTATTTTAACAATGTTAAACTTGTTAAGTGGTTATATAAGAGAATATCCTTGTTTTTAGGAAATATACATCAAAGTATTAAGACATCAAGGGGCAACCTATTCCTCAAACGGTTCAGAAAAAGATAAGAGAGATAGTAAACCTAAGTTCACTGGTTTTCGCATAGGTTGTGTCTATCACTCATCAGGCCTAGAAATACAGATTTCTAAGTCATTCGAATAAACAGTTGAGACTTGAAACCACAGTACAGTAACTGTTGCATTCAAGGTAAAGTGTGTTTGTGCATGTGTTAAGAAAACTGATTCTGTCTTTTTTATTAGACACTGACAAAGGCTAATAAACTTACCGCCAGTGTTTCTCAACTCTTCGGCTAAGTGCAATTTTTTCTCCTACTTCTGTGCACACAGGATTAGTCAAAACGATTTTGCCCAAATCAGCCTTGACTGCACTAACTCTTCCTCCTGTCGACAGGGATCCTATGTTCACCATAAGCACTTCATTCTTAGACAGCTTTTGCACCTAGGGAAATCAAGGGGGGAAAAATAAACCCCAAAATCAAGAAAATGCTTTCCAAACAACTGCTTATTTTCCTACAACCTTGCCAACAAAAGATGTCAGCAATTTTCCATCTCTGCCACCCTGATCTCAGTAAGACTTTTTTAAAAAAACACATGGATAATAGGAATTATCATGTCACTGTTATACATGACATACTGTTTCCTGTTTTGTTTAACTTTGAACTGACTGCCATACAGAAGTTCTCAATTTTCAGGAAGTCAAGTTTATCTACCTTTTCTTTTTTCTTAATCCCATGTTAACTGAAAAGAAATGAACCTCAAAACTGGTCTTAACTTCACTGTCACTCTTTTTGGAACAGGAATTACAGAAAGCACTTACTTTTGCTGCTTTCTTGTCTCCTTCAGTGCGTACACCTAGAAGCCGTCTAAGCAAGAAATAGGAAATTTCCAGTTCTGTGAAGATCTCAGGTAAAGCTCCAACTGCACCAAGTACCTGCCCCACCATTCTGTCAGCCCGGCACAAAGTGGGGTCAATTTTTGTTCCAACTCCTAATACAAAATAAGATATATATTTTATTGTTCAACATTTTATTTCCTATAAAGCTGTTTACCCAAAAGACTTAGTCAAACAAGTACAGCATATACCTATACATTTTAATACACACTTATATTTTCATACTCATGTATTAGCTACATAGATGTGACAAAATACCTGTTTTATATGAAGAAACAGAACTGTAAACTCATGGGTTAGTTGAACATTTGAGAACAGAAAGATTCTCTTGATTTAAATTCTAAGCAAAGGACAAACAGAGCTAAGAGCCTAACTCAAAAATGAGCCTGAATATCCTTAATGAAGGTTGAAAAGATACGAAATTCATAATGAGTAGCTTTCAGGATATTTGCCTGCCATTTCTCCCCTGGAAGGCTCATCAAAAAGATAGCTTAAAGACTTTATATGATTCCTGGGATCCACTTCAAAATATTTTAGCTATATGTCTTTCAAGCAGAAGAGGGAAGAAGATACAAAGATGAGGCAAGAACAGTAAAGTACTGGGAATTCCTGGCAGTCCAGCGGTTAGGAGTTGGTGCTCTCACTGCCGTGGGCCCAGGTTTTGGGGAACTAATATCCCGCAAACCGCGTAGCGTGGCCAAAGTGAAAAAAAAAGAGTGGTAAAGTATTAACTGTTGAACCTGGGTGGTGGCTACATGACCACACATTACACTACATTACACTACATTACACTATTCTCTCTACTTTTATGTTTGAAAAGTTCCATAAGTTAAATTTTAGAAGTCTCCAGAGTTTCCTTGTTTACAAAACAAACAAAAAGGATAAAATTATACACGGTAAACTCCTAATTACAATATACAATAGAAAAATGAATTATATAGCCAAACACCAGAGAACAAAAAGACAAACTCCTTCACCAAATGTTTTCTTCTTTAATCCGTAAGTTATAATACCTCTAATTCTCACTGTATCTTGCCTTTTTCTGGGTATCTGGTAATACACTATTGTATGAGATGAGAAGATCCATAAATTATCTCAGTAATTCCAACATAACGGAAGTTATCTTCTTTAATTCCCACCTCAGTATAACTATGATCTGACATGATTCAGCTGACACTTGTGGGTAACTCTCCATTTGCAAAACATACATTAAAAAAAACAAAAACAGAAACGAAAAAACACCACCACTCTACCCCCAAAACCATGTAGGCTAAAAAAAAAAGTATAGTTAGGTATTTTAAATGATAGGACATAAAACTTGCTTTGTTACTGCTAAAAAGGAGCTACTTTAAAAACTAAACCAAGGGCTTCCCTGGTGGCGCAGTGGTTGAGAGTCCGCCTGCCAATGCGGGGGACACGGGTTCATGCCCCGGTCCGGGAAGATCCCACATGCCGCTGAGCGGCTGGGCCCGTGAGCCATGGCCGCTGAGCCTGCGCGTCCGGAGCCTGTGCTCCGCAACGGGAGAGGCCACAACAGTGAGAGGCCCACGTACCGCACAAAAAAAGAAACAAAACTAAACCAAAATTCTACTTTATGTTTATGTTTATTTTATTTTTTTTGCTATACGCGGGCCTCTCACTGTTGTGGCCTCTCCCGTTAAGGAGCACAGGCTCCGGACGCGCAGGCTCAGCGGCCATGGCTCACGGGCCCAGCCGCTCAGCGGCATGTGGGATCTTCCCGGACCGGGGCATGAACCCATGTCCCCCGCATCGGCAGGCGGACTCTCAACCACTGCGCCACCAGGGAAGCCCTACTTTATGTTTAAAAATAATTTTTACAAACACATGAAACCATCTTATGACCTAAAATCAACAGCTTAACCACATATGTTCCTCTACCCCATTCAATTATTAAACATCAAATTAAAAATCTATATCTTTATATGTTTCTCATGAAAAGTACCATGAATATCCACAAATTAAAAACGTAGGGATGAGAGAAAAATCTTTACCAATAAGACCTCCTGGAGCAGCATACTGAAGATCATTATGCTCTGCGAAAAGTGATACAATTTTGGAAAAGATGGGTTTACACATGAGCTTTCCTTCACTATCTTTGGAAACAATACCAGGTCTGACTTCTATCTCCTGGCCCACCTGTAAAAATATAAATTAGTGATTAGAATTTGTGGGACAACACGATTTCCATTACATACAAAAAGTCCTAACAGGAAGACCACAAAACTGAAAAGCAATCCTTTCTCTATTTCAAAGATCACTATTTTAAAAAAAAAAGATGTGGGAGAGATCTTCAAAACCAGAACCATCCAAATGTTTCAAACTACCTACCACACAGGCCTATCACCATATAAAATGTGCTCCATATTCATAGAAGCCTATAAAGTTAAGGTCAAACACACTCAAAAGATATAATAGTAAACAAAGAAGTCTATATCAAGTACTAGACACCATGAAGAAAAAAATTATTTTTCAATTTGGAGTGTTCATACTATTTTCCTAATTAAGACAAGAGAAAAACAAACAAAATAAAAACACAACAACCAAAACCTAGTTTACCTTTAATACTCCTTTTAGAATACTGCCACCAGCTACACCCCCCTTAAGGTCATCAACTTCACAGCCAGGTTTGTTGACATCAAAGGATCTAATAACTAAAAAAAACAAAACAAATTAAAGCCAATTCTATTCACTTTAACTTCAGAAAAATTTGATTAAGTTAACTTCTCTAAAATAGTAGACACATAAGATTTATACAAGGGGAACTGTGACAAAATCTAATATTATTCCAACTAAGTATACTGCAACCTTAATTACAATGGACAAAGTGGAAATAACTTAAAAGTTCATTGATAGGAGGCATATTATGGTACACCCATAGTATGGAGTTATTAATAGCTATTATTAATAGCAGCAGTTATTAATAGCAGTTATTAAAAAAGAATGTTAGAGCACATGTAATGATGTGGAAGGATAACCATCATATATTGTTAAGGAAAAAAGAAAAAACTAGTTATGCATAGTATGATCCCACTTCCATAAACAAAAACTAAAACAAGAAATGTATATATGTTTATACATGATGATATGAACAAAGAGAAAGGTGCGGGAATAGTACACACCAACTGTTAACTTTGGTTACTTCAGGGCTAAGGGGCGAGGCAGGGAGATTGTAGACCTTTTTCTTCATATACCTCTATATTATATGATTTCTGCATTAAAAATGTAGTTTTAAAACTTCAAAACAACCCTAGGATTGGACTTCCCTGGTGGCGCAGTGGTTAAGAATCCACCTGCGAATGCAGGGGACAAGGGTTCGATCCCTGGTCCGGGAAGATCCCACATGCCACAGAGCAACTAAGCCCGTGCATCACAACTACTGAGCCTGCGCTCTAGAGCCCACGAGCCAGAACTACTGAGCTGGCGCGCCTAGAGCCTGTGCTCCGCAATGAGAAGCCTGTGCACTGCAACGAAGAGTAGCCCTGGCTCGCCGCAACTAGAGAAAGCCCACACACAGCAACAAAGACCCAACATAGTCAAAAGATAAATAAATAAATAAATTAATTAATTAAAAACAAAAAACAAAAAACCCCACAACCCTAGAACTACATGACCTGCACTTCGGTCCTGAGAGCAGTGATCATTAACAAGGGGTACACATCACAGTCACCCCAGAGAACCCTTCCCACAACACACAGAGGCGGGGCCTGGCTGAAGGGAGGGGTTCAAATGTCTGTTTTGAAAAGGCTCCTATATCTATGTAGAAATCACGAGTTTAGATGATCAAATTATACCAATATTGGTACTACGAACTTAAATAAGTTGAAAGAGATGAAAATCTTCATTAATGGTACAATGAAATAATTTGTATGGAAATTCTAATATCCTGCTCCTGACTAAAACATAATTCCATACAGAATAATGCATTACTCCATCTCAATCACGTAACATATCACATACCAAGCACAAAAAGACTAAAAGTTCCTTCTGTATTCAAAACTTTCTCTCATCAGTAATGCAATCTAGTACTGCTAATACAATCTCAGAATTAATTGAGTTCAAAAAAAATTTTATGGAGATTGTAATTTATTATCACCTCTGCAGAAATCATTGCTGATTCCCTTAAAGAGGAATCACCAATGTGGAAAAGATCAGACAAAATCCTATCACTTACCAATAAGTCGGGGTTCTGAAGTAAAGTCTCTTGGAGGTACTGGAATTTTCTTTACTATGTACTCACAGACAACTTCAATATTGTATTTTAGCTGAGCAGAAATTGGAATAATAGGAGCTCCTTCTGCTACTGTACCTATAAGACAAAATTCAGAAAGATCAAAATTCTTCAGTTTTACAGAACTTGTTCTTTACATATTATAGGAAACAGTTAAGATTACTAAAATAGATGCCTAAACATCCCCAAATGCCAGCAACAGGTAGAAAATGATAATTCTTTTTAGAAAAGTGTCAGTATTCTATGTTTGTTTTTGCTCCTGAAAATGAATACTATTTCACTTAAGGGGAAAAAAAGTCAAAATATATTAATAGATATATTTAATACATCAAAATGATAAAACTGCTCAAAAGAATAAAATACCAACACTCCTGGGAAAGAGCACGTTACTAGTTGAAAGATTTCTGATAACATGTAATTAACTTCCCAATAAATGTCAAGATAAAATTACAGACTCTGCTAATCAAAGAGTGATGGCATATATAGTATTTGCTCCTTATTAATTGAATGTCAAACAGGCTGGTGAAAGAAACGGACCAAACACAATGAGATTTTAATCAAAATGATTTATTCTTTTTTGTTATGAGAGAACTGGGTGCATAGGAAATCAACCTTTCTAACAAGAAAAACAAGGCTAAGAAAGGATCAAATGTCAATAAGAAGATGTCTTCCCTGAAATGAAAAACACTGCTGTTAGAGGAAAGGAACACTAAAAGATAAATCATTGTCAGTTTCAATTCTAAAAGTAGCTACTCAGTAAGAACAGCTTAAGACTGAAGTTTTTTTTAATGGATTTTTTAAATAATTAATTAATTAATTTTTTTGGCCGCGCCGCGTGGCTTGTGGGATCTTAGTTCCCCGACCAGGGATTGAACCCACTCCCTCGGCAGTGAAAGTGCAGAATCCTAACCACTGGACTGCCAGGGAATTCCGAAGACTTAAGGTTTTTTTTTTTTTTTTAAATGCTTTTGTTTATTTTACTATCACTGAGGAGGATTCTTATTAGATACTATGGCTTCTTACCTTGTACAAATGCAAGGATCTGTTCATACTGTTCTTTAGCCTGGCTTTCTTTTACCAAATCAATTTTATTTTGTAGAATCAAAATATGCTTCAGTTTCATGATTTCTATAGCAGCCAGGTGTTCAGAAGTCTGGGGCTGAGGACAAGACTCATTACCAGCTAAATAATAAAGAATAAAAAAGATGCATGAGAATTAGCTAGAAATCTTTGTCAGAATAGGCAAATCCATGAGACAGAAGGCAGGTTAGTGGTTGCCAGGGACTGAGGGAAAGGGGGATCAGAGTGATTGCTTAATGGGCACCGGGTTTCCTTTTGGGGTGATGAAAATGTTCCAGAACTAGACAGTGCTGACACTTGTAGAACACTGTGAATGTACTTAATATCATTGAATTGTATACTTTAAATGGCTAAGATGCTAAATTTTGTGTTATGTGCATTGTACTACCAAAACAACACTAGCTGACATCTAAAAAAGGAAACGCTTGAATGCCCTAGCCCTACTCAAGGCAAAAGTCCTGGATCGTTGCCGAGCATCCACCTTTGCCCCTGCTTCATCCACTGTGTCTGGATTCACTGGAGCCTCCTGATCATCTGGCTCTCTTCCCTGGTCCTAAGCCAAAAGCTTGGACTCCACAAGTTTGACATCTCAGGGTCTGCCCTTAGCTTTTGCTCAGGCATAAGGAAGAGCCCTCTGGCTCCGTCTAGTCTTAGAGACGTTCTGGCCTAGTCAAGCTCCTGAGAGGCAGAGAGTAATTAAGGGAAGACACTTAACACAGTCCATGAATTTCAGCTACTATCAGAGGCTACTCCCTAACAAACCGAGGGAAGAACACTAAGAACAACCATTGGTATTATAAAGAAATAGGTATGTTTTTTGGGCACCTTAATGACCATCCTAAGTGATGATGTTCAGGTGTCCTATACTATATCCACTCGGCATACTTTTAAATATTATATCCCATAGCAACAAAATCTCTTGACAGCTCACATAAAGAAGGTGGCACAACACCAGCCTTGAAAACCCCAATTCATCTAGACTTCAGCACTTATTATGAATGAGATTTGCATCTAAATAAAACCATTATACACCAGTGTTGCAGTAGACAACTCAAAGATGCACACACACAAAAAAATACATGCACTTTTACATGTAAATATAAAACTAATAAATCATTTCATGTGATCTAAGGGGAGAAAATGCACTATTGATTTTTTCAAATACATATATATATATATATATGTATATATATATATATACTACCAAAAGAATTCTCATAAGACATCTGCCCTAGGTCTATCTTTAGTATTTTGTGATAGCTGGTAGACAAGGATATCATCCTGGTTGACATGTTAGTTCCCATTTCCGTCACCTTTAGGTACTGGATGTGGCCCTTAAAGGCCTTAGTTTCCCTTTAAATAGTCCATCTTGGATTTGCCCCACAATGATTTGTCCAAACCAGTTCTGACGTATTTACCTATCAACAGAAGAGCTGCATCCATCACTGCGGCACCGTTCAGCATAGTAGCCATCAAAATATCGTGGCCAGGACAGTCAACAAAGGAAACATGTCTAACAATTAAAAAACAGCAATCAGTCCTAAGATCAATCAATACTTCAACATTCGAGTTACAGATTTCCTAAAATTAAATCCCTTTAAATATAGAATATGAATATTACATATAAGTATGAAATGAGAATATGGAAATAATTCTTATTTCTGTAAAGTCAAGTGGTTACAGGACTTGGTGTTTCTAGACCTTAGAAATAAGATTACCTACTGGCTCAGTTATACTTCAAAAACAAACAAACAAAAAAACTCATAGAAAAAGAGATCAGATTTGTGATTACCAGATCTGCGGGTACCAGAGGTGGGGCATGGAGGGAGGGGGAATCGAATGAAAGCAGTCAAAAGGTACACACTTTCAGTTATAAGATAAGTACTAGAAATATGACGTACAATATGATAAATATAGTTAACACCACTGTTTGTTATACATGAAAGTTGTTAACAGAATAAATCTTAAGAGTTCTCATCATAAGGAAAAAATTTTTCTACTCATTTAAGTTTATACGAGATGATGGATGTTCACTAAACTTATTGTGATCATTTCACGACGTATGTAAGTCAAATCATTATGCTGTATACCTTAAGCTTATACAGTGCTGTATGTCAATTACATCTCAATAAAACTGGAGGGAAAAAATAAAATATGAAAGGAACAACAACAAAAAGTACCTACTGGCTGAGAGTAAAATCACTGCAGATCATTACAAAGCAAATGAAATTAGCTATGTGTAGAAATAACTGGATACAAAAACTCCCAAATCCAATCAAAGTGAATATGGTATAAAGTATATACTGGGAATGTCATTGATTTGAAAGCTAAACCAGTGTTAACAGAATGGGCAGTGCCATCTGAAAAAATTTGCCAAAAACTTCTCTAGCATCTTGAAAAGCTGGAATTGCCCACCTGAAGTGCAGATGGCAGCACCATTTAAACAAAATTATGCTACTCGTTCGGAATCATTATTTTTAATAATTGTATGCTCACACTCACGATCTAAAATAGGGGCAGCAGACTGGCCCACTGCCATAACCACTCATGCACATCATGTCTGCTTTCACAACACAATAGCAGAAATGAGTAGGTGCAAAGAGAATCTATGGCCTGCAAAGCTGAAAATATTTACTATTGGGCCCTTTGCAGGAAAAGTTTGCTGCTATCTGATAAGCGCCACAACAAGGGTGAGGCAAGTGAGCCACTCGCCCTAGGTGCAAAATTTAAGGGGGTGCCCAAAAAAACCCAGTAATCAAGACAAACAATGTTTAAATTTAATATTTAAAAAAATCAAAATTCATGCAAAAAATCTATGATGAAAAAAATATCAAAAATTTAAATGAAAACAGGATCAGCAACAATGCCATGCCAACAGCAAATCAAACAAAAAACCCCAAGTGAGGGCTTCCCTGGTGGCGCAGTGGTTGAGAGTCCGCCTGCCGATGCAGGGGACGCGGGTGCGTGCCCCGGTCCGGGAAGATCCCACATGCCACGGAGCGGCTGGGCCCGTGAGCCATGGCCGCTGAGCCTGCGCGTCCGGAGCCTGTGCTCCGCAATGGGAGAGGCCACAACAGTGAGAGAGGCCCGCGTACCGCAAAAAAAAAAAAAAAAAAAACCCCCAAAAACCCCAAGTGATGATGAAAAGCAAAACACTAGTAGTTTGAGCTGTCGGGGAACTAAGATCCCACACGCTGCACGGTGGGGCCAAATAAATTTTTTTTAAATTTATAAATAAATAAATAAATAATACTATTTATCTTGATTACCGAGGCCCCTTTTCTTTTCTTTTTTCTTTTTAAAGCTTCTCCCTCCCCTTAAACTTTGGGCTTCATTCGCCTCTCCCTAGTCCCAGCTCTGCTCCAATGTACAATTTCTGTGTGGAATATCCCCAACCCCCATAAACACTGCTGGGTGGATGACAGTATCCTCTAATAAAGAAAAGTATACGCAATCATATTCAGAAAACAGATGGGTAACAAGCCCGTGTATTTAAAAAACGTGATTAAGAATGGCTTTGTTCTCCTCTAAGAAACAGAAACAAAACTGTTTAAGAGAAATTTAGGAGGACTGGCAAAAAGAGTCCCTTAAATCCAATGAGCTGTGTTTCCCTCCATTTCATTCTGCTTATGTGATACTTTTCCTTTGGAGAACTTACATGTACATCTCTTAATGTAGGTTTAAATACTTGACTTTTCAAATTATTGTCATTATGGACAATAAAAACAAAAGAATGCAAAAATAAAGCCATTCAACAATTAGGTTCACTGTTTAAAATCTCAGTTAAATATTTCAAAAAGCACAAATCACACAACAACAAAATATGAACTGTAAAGTGTTTTTAGCAGAAAAGAGGTCACCTGACTAATTTGAAGTTCCCTTTGGTCCCTGGAATATCTGTAGGAAACTCATCGGGTGTACTACTTCCACAGGATCTATAACATTCTGGCCGAGGACAACTTGGGTCGTCAAGTTTATAAATCTAAAAGTTCCAATGAAAAAAAGACTTGGACTTGTTATCTGCCCATTCAACAATTAAAGTTAGTTTCTAATTTCACTGTACACAGCTCACCTTAGCATTAGCATAGCCAAGTTTGATTGTAATGTTTCTTTCTAGTTCATTTTTGAACCTGACAGTGTGAACTCCAGAAATAGCTTTTACAACCGTAGACTTCCCATGAGCTACATGACCAATTGTACCTATAGACAAAGTACAAAAAATTAATTCACGTGCACTCGGTTACACAACATATTTTTTCAGTTTTAGAGTAGAAAACCCAAAGCCAAAACTCACTGTAAACATCAATGTAAAACTAATAGTGACTTCAATTTCTCCTCCTACACATCCTTGATTACAAAAAACTTACTCTGATACAGGACTGAGGAGAACTTTCCATGTAACCGACAACCTTGTTTTAAACCATACTCAGCATAATAAAAGCTATCCATCTTATGTTTTTACTCACAGAAAAGAATGCCTTCATTTAAAATAAACACTTGGTAAAAAGTACATGAAATCTTGTATATCAAGAAACTTTCCAGCATTTTCAGAGTGAAGTAAATAGGTATGAGGAGCCCTCACACAACAAAAAGGAATCCATGAAAACAAGAAAACAACTCAGGTATCATTACGGTAATGCTGTCAAGGGTAGCACATATCTTCTAAGTTTTTAACAGCCTCATGGTAGAGCCTTACTTTTAACTGGGCTTTACTGTGTTGTTTGTGCAGACTCTCAAATACCCCAAATTTACAATCAGTCAACATAACTTCTTCTCTAAAGTTCTACGTGCCAATTAAGAAAAAAAATTATCTAGTTAATAATAGCTTATATATCAAACAAAACTTCCGCAAACTCTGCCCTTGCAATAACCCTGTGTGGCAAGTACAGTCGCATTTCCCCCTCTTCTTTAAAATGCTACATGACTACAATCACCTTATGCTATTAAACTTTTCTTATGTATTTATCGCTTCTTCTCACCTAGTCTGTAAGCTAGGCACGGGCAACATGGGCTTCCCAAAAATATCTAGCAGGTGCTTGCCTCGCAAGGGCTGAACATCTATTTATTGAATATCTGCATCTTCATGTAATTCAGGTAATCACACAAAGAGAGAGGTTAAAATTAGTGGCCGGAGATCAATTAAGTCACGTCTCCAAGTTATTCTTATCTTACCTATATTAATTGTGGCCTGTCTGCTGATAACTTCATGTGAAAGTGGCGTCAACTTGGTAACATCCTGCAATCGAACATTTTTATTTTAAATCGCTGTACATAAGACAAATCACAACTCTGACTTTACATTTGCTACCTACAGCTCTCTACCATTTGAATAACCCTCTTCTACTTCTAAAGCGCTTTTTCTGTATAAGCAACCTTGCACTCTGATGACTGGGAAGCCCTAAAAGTCCTTCATCGTTACACACTGCCTATGGGAGATGTGGAAGCTTGAGGTCCCCCAACCTTGAGAGCATTAGCACTAGGACAGTGTAGATACTCCCTTCCCAGTCCTTCCGAACTGAAAAGCCTTAATGACACTTAACACTGTGACTTTCCAGCCGAATCATTCGGGAGGCTCGGGGTCCCACGACCGCATAGCCTCATTCCCAGCTCGCATACTAGCAGAGGCGCATAGGGCGGCCCGAGCACGACTTAGGGCGCCGGGCCCCGGCTCTACCTCCTAACCCATGCTCCCGACAGCCTGGCACTGCCTCGTCTCAAAACCTCCCGGCAGGCCCGGTCATCCCCACTCCTGAGCTCCTTCAGCATCCTGCCAGAGCGATGACTTACCAAAGTGTTGAGATCTTGCCGAGAAAGGTGCGGCTGCCCTAAAGTCACACCAGCCTCACCCCCCGCCATCTTGCCCGGAGAGGAAGGAAATCGTCCGGGTGGCTGCCTGACCGTTCGCAAGCCCCCTTGTGCAGGGCGGGGCAGCGGAGGCGGGAGGGCCGACTAGAGCCCAGGCCTGGGAGAGGAGGATGGCCGGTGCAGCGAAGGCCTCACTGCTTGGACTTTTCTCCCCAAGGGTTTGTACAGTGCCTGCCGGCAGGCTGACTAAAAAACACAAGGCCAGTTTCAGGATCTATTCGCAGCAGACCTGTGGCATTTTTGTGCAGGCAACGGTGAGGGCAGCCCTAAAAAAGGCCCCTTGCTAGGCAGGCGATGCAACCGACGCGCGCGCTGGGGAGGGTGGAGCCATTTCCGTTTCCCGTGGGGAGGGCCGAAAGAGTTTCCCGAAACCTGGGATTCTTATCTGGGGTGTGAGGATAGACACTGGGAATGTCCTTCTTTACCGATTTCTATAATTTAGTAAGGCGAGATCAGCTCCGGGTCCGGCCGGGGCCCTTGGCCGGAAAGTGGCCGCGCACCGAGCTGGCGGTGGGGAGGGCGCCCTCACGCGGAGGTTCCCCGGCCCAGGGAGGGCAAAAGCAAAGTCTCTAACTTGTTCTCGGAGGGAGGTTTCTAGAGCCAGGGAGGTGGTCCATGGTGGCCCTAATGGAGCTAGCACTGGATAGAAGTTAGGTGTCGTGAGAGCGCCCCAATATTTTTTTAAAGCCGATCCGAATTTCCATCTCTATTTTCTTTACTCTTTCTTGTTTCTAAATATTCAATGTACTTTTTCTGCAGCTAATGAAAAGTGAAGGTCTTCAAATGTCATGTTTGAGAGTACAGATAGTATTCAGTGGAAATTGGGAATCATCAAATATGTTTTTTTATCCCAAGAACATAAAACAATCTGTACATACATATTTTTTGTAAATCTTAAATGTAAGAAAATATAGTTAAAAATCACCTGCTCTAAAATCAAATGTAAAATTATTCTTTGGGGATTTGTTTTTTAAAACAGTGAAAAAAGCAAAGAGTAGTGAATATACTAAAGATATTTATAATCTCTGACTTATTTTAATATACTTGGAATTTTGTTTCTGGTAAGAGCTATTGCTTTCCTGTTCGACTTCCTGATTTTCAGTAAAATGTGCATATAATAACAACAAACTGTATATTCTGTATGAAAAAAACAAATCCGAGAAAACCCACTTCTTCACTGGAACGATTACCAATAAAGCGGTATTTTAAAATTTAAAGATTTTTGAGACTTTATTAACCCATTTTTCATCGTGTTAAAAAGCATTACAGTAAGTTTCATTTCTCTGCATGCATTTCTACACTTTACAAATTTTCTATCATGTACAGGTCTTCATTTCTAGCCAGAAAAAATGTAAGGGGAAATGAGTATTTCAGTTACCTGTGGTCATTGAATACTTAAGCAAGATTAAAATTAATATATGTTTTCTATCTGAGAAAAATACCATATGATATCACATATGCGGAATATAAAATATGACAAATGAACTTATCTACGAAACAGAATCACAGACAGAACAGACTTCTGGTTGCCAAGGGGGAGGGGGATTCAGGGAGGGATGGATTGGGAGTTTGGGATTAGCAGATGCAAACAATTACATATAGGATGGATAAACAACAAGGTCCTACTGTATAGCACAGGGAACTATATTCAACATCCTGTGGTAAACCATAATGGAAAGGAATATGAAAAAGAATGTATATATATGTATAACTGAATCACTTTGCTGTACAGCAGAAATTAACACATTGTAAATCAACCATACTTCAATAAAATAAACATTTTGTAAACATATATATATGTTTACATATATAAAACATATATATATTTATATATATATATGTTTTCTATCACACAAGTTTTGGGTACAACAGTTAACCTAAAATAGGAAGTTACATTTCAATAAATGCATTCATTGGTTAAGTGATGGTAAAAACTGTACAATATATTGTATTTGGGTGGAGGCATTTAATTCCTAAACTTGAACAAATTTAACTTCTAAATTTATAAGTTCCTAAATTTCGAATTTATCTTACATTCTAAATAGTTATACTGTACCAGCCAATTCAGAAAACCCATTGAGGTAATAAAGATGTGGAATTAGTGGTGATGGTTACACAACTGCAAATATACTAAAAAACAGTGAATTGTACTGTTTAAAAGGGTGAATCTTATGGTATGTGAATTATATCTCAATAAAAAACATAAAATTTGTTGGTAATAGTATATAATATGCTTCACTGTCAGAAACTTTTATTGGAAGTAGAAATGTCACTGAAAATAATGCTATTAATAATAGTATTAACATTGGCTCCAACTTGGGGAATTCCCTGGCGGTCCAGTGGTTAGGATTCGGTGCTTTCACGGCCGGGGCCTGGGTTCAATCCCTGGTTGGGGAATTAAGATCCCACAAGCTGCAAGGCACGAGAAGAAAAAAAAAAAGTATACAATTCAATGCTTTTAAGTAAATTTACAGAGTTGTGCAACCATCACCACAATCCAGATTTTGAACATTTCCATCACCCCAAAGAGATCCCTCATGTCAATCCCATTCGCAGTCAATCCCTGTATCCATCTCTGGCCCCAGGCAACCACTAGTGGTCTTTCTCTATATATAGATTTGCCTTTTCTGGACATTTTATATAAATGGAATTATACAATATGTGGTCTTTTGCTTCTGGCTTCTCTCACTTAGCATAATGATTTTGAGGTTCATCCATGTTGTAGCATCTATCAGTAGTAGTTCATGCCTTTCTATTGCTGAATATGATTCCATTTTATGGACATACCGCTTTTGTTGATCCATTCACCAGTTGATGGATATTGGGATTGTTTCCACTTTTTGGGTGTTGTGAATAATATTGCTATGAACATTTGTGTACAAGTTTTTATGAGAACATATTTTCCTTTATGTTGGTAAATATCTACTTGTGCATTTGCTGAGTCCTATGGTAAATCTATGTTTAACATCTTGAGGAACAGCCAAATTTTTCCAAAGTGGCTGCACCATTTTACATTCCCAGCAGCAACATATGAGAGCTCCAGTTTCTCCACACCCTTACCAATGCTTGATATTGTCTCTTCTTTTTATTGTAGACATTCTAGTAGATGTGGTTTTAATTTGCATTTCTCTAATGACTATGTTGAACATCTTTTCATGTACTTAATAGCCATTCATATCTCTTCTTTGGTAAAATATCTATTTAAACCCATTTTAAAATTAGGTTGTTTATCTTATTATTGAGTTGCAAGAGTTCTTTATAATATTCTGGATACAAGTCTTCATCAGATGCATGATTTGCAAATGTTTTCTCCCAGTCTGTAGCTTGTCTTTTCATTTTCTTAATGGTATCTGTGAAGAACAAAAGTTTCTACCTTTGATGAAGTCCAATTTATTTCTTCTTTTATGAATCTTGCTTTCGGTGTCAAATTTAAGAACACTTTGCCTAACCCAAGGACACAAAGATTTACTCTTATGTTTTCTTTTGTTTTAATTAATTAATTTATTTATTTTTATTTGTGGCTGCATTGGGTCTTCGTTGCTGTGCGCGCGCTTTCTCTAGCTGTGGCGAGCAGGGGCTACTCTTCTGTGCGGTGCGTGGCTTCTCATTGCGGTGGCTTGTCTTGTTGCAGAGCACGTGCTCTAGGCGCGCGGGCTTCAGTAGTTGTGGCTCATGGGCTCTAGAAAGCAGGCTCAGTAGTTGTGGCACACACAGTCTTAGTTGCTCCACAGCATATGTGATCTTCCTGGACCAGGGCTCGAACCTGTGTCCCCTGCATTGGCAGGTGGATCCTTAACCATTGTGCCACCAGGGAAGTCACCTACTCCTATGTTTTCTTCTTAAAGGTTTATGGTTTCAGCTCTTACCTTTTGGGTCTGTGATCTATTTTGTGTATAGTGTGAGCTAAGGGTTTAACTCCATATTTTTGCATGTAGTTATCCAATTGTACCAGCACTATATATTGAAAAGACAATCCTTTTCCTATGGAATTGCCTTGGCACCTTTGTCAAAAATAAATTGACCAAGGACTTCCCGGGTGGTCCAGTGGCTAAGCCTCTGTGCTCCCAATGCAGGGGGCCCGGATTTGATCCCTGGTTGGGGAACTAGATCCCACATGCCGCAACTAAGAATTCGCACACCGCAACTGAAAAAAAAAAAAAAAAAAAGATCCCGCATGCCATAACAAAGATCCTGCATGCCGCAACTAAGACCCAGCACAGCCAAATAAATATTTTTGAAAAGAAATTGACCATATAAATGTTTATTTCTGGACTCTCTATTCTGTTCCATTGATCTACATGTCTATCCTTATGCCAGTACCACAATGTCTTGATTTCTGTAGTTTTATAGTACATTTTGAATTTGGAATGTGTAAGTCCTTTAACTATGTTCTTTTTCAAAACTGGTTTGGCTCTTCTAGAGCCTTTGTATTTCCATATAAATTTCAGGATCAGCTTGTCAATTTCTGCAATTAAGCCTGCTGGGTTTTTGATAGGGATTTTATTTTGGGGGGGATATCTTTTTATTCCTTTGGATGCTCTCCTCTTCCTAAATACCCCCAAATTCTTAGCATATATTTCTTAGGAATAACAATATAAATAAATATTTACTGTTTACCAGGCATGGTGCTGAGTGGTTTACAGTCCTTATTGCATTTGTTCCTTACAATTACCCTTGGAGGACCCACCACCGATCCACCGACGGATTGCCGATCTGCCCAGCTCTCACGTGCGCCATGTCTGGTTCCTCCAGCGTCGCCGCTATGAAGAAAGTGGTTCAACAGCTCCGGCTGGAGGCCAGGCTCAACCGCGTGAAGGGTTCCCAGGCAGCTGCAGATTTGAAACAATTCTGTCTGCAGAATGCTCAACATGACCCCCTGCTGACTAGAGTATCTTCAAGTACAAATCCCTTCAGAACTCAGAAAGTCTGTTCCTTTTTGTAGTAAAATGAATCTTTGCAAGGTTTTTAAACCACTTTTCACAAACCGGTGAATATTCAAAGGAAAGCTAAATTTGAAGGCTGTACAAAAGCCTGTCTCTATAACACGTGCCATACTATACAAACTTCTACTTCTGTCAGTCTACCTCTCTGAATATTCATGAATTTCTGTTTCACAAGGGTAATTATTTTATATACACTGGTGGCAGCATACAATAAAATACTTAGTATATGAAAAAAAGAAAAACAATTACCCTTGGAGATTGTCCATATCCTTGGAAAGGTGAAATTAATTGACATGTACACACTGCTATATTTAAAATAGATAACCAACAAGGACCTACTATATAGCACAGGGAACTCTGCTCAATATTCTGTAATAACTTAAATGGGGAAAGAATTTGAAATAGATACACGTCTATGTATAACTGAATCACTTTACTGTACACCTGAAACTAACACAACATTGTTTATCAACTATACTCCAATATAAAATAAAAAAATTTTTAAAATAAATTGCCCCAAGGCATAAAGCAAAAAAATGGAGGATCTAGGATTTGAACCCACGCAGTCAGACCCAGAACCCACATGTTGAAGCACTGTGCTGCACAGTCTCCTGCACTGCTCTCTGGTGAAGCTGACCAAAGTGCTACAGGCACATGGTGTTTGCTTGTATAAGGAGAACACTTCTGATAGGGATTGTTTTAAAGCTGTAGATAAATTTGAGGAAAATCACCATCTTCACAACCTTGAGACTTCCATTCCCAGAGGGCCATCCTGCCCCACTTATGTTTAGCATTCCAGTGTCCCTCCCAAGTCATGCTCCCAGGACAGCGGAAAGTTCAGCCGTCCTTTCAGCCAGGCCTGGGCCCGGTTGTTCACATGTACCTCCCCTGCTTCCACTTCAGCTACCCCCGCCCCAAGCTGAAGAGGCCAGAACTGACTTACCTGAAGTCCCTCCGTGCCCTGTACTGACAAAGACATTTTGTCCCAAGACAGCTATGCATAGCTGTTTTTTTGAAGAACTTAGTTTTAGAACCAATAAATAACCTCAGAGCCTAGATTCAATCCCGTCTCTATCCTTAACCACAGTCCCCAAACCCTAAAGCTGTGCTCTGGCAACAGTAGTTACTGGAGGCTTTTCTTCACTTCTTTCATCAAGCAAACACCATATAGCAGCTCTTCATTGCTCCCACTCACCTCAACTCTGGCGTTCACACTTAGGATGTGTGTGTGTTTGCATGCAGATCTACTGAAGTGCAGTATTGATGAATATGCGGCTTGTGTCTTGAGGCTTCTAAAGTATAGTATTGCTTTTCATTGGTTCCTAAAGAACATAAAAATGATTAACTTTAGGGGAGGATTTGTTCTTCTTAACATTTTTATTTACAAGGGGGTATTGTCTACATTGTGTTTCAAAGTAAATACATTTCATTAAAATGATGGCATTAATTTCATCTTTGATTGATAGTGGGTGTTTAACAACTTACAGTACTTTTCTAGCCAGCTTAGCATACCACACTCTGTTTTACTCTTATGTCACTGGCTACTCCTTCTCTGTCTCCTTGACAGCTCTCTATCTTCTCCCAGATGACTCCCTAACGTTGGAGTGGCCCAGAGCCCAGCCCTTGCTCTACTTACCCTCAGCCCCTTGGTAATCTCCCAAACACCTCATGAATATGTGGCTTGCATGTTGAGGCTTCTGAAACACAGTGTTATTTTTCATTAGCTTGTAAGGAGCACAAAAGTGGTGAATTTCTTTAAAAATTTTATTTTTTAATGTTTTCATTTTCAAGGGGGCATTGTCTAGACTGCATTTCGAGGTAAATATTTTCAGTTAAAATGGACCTAGAGACTGTCATATGGAGTGAAGTAAGTCAGACAGAGAAAGACAAATATCACATGATATCGCTTATATTGTGGAATCTAAAAAAATGGTACAAATGAACTTATTTACAAAACAGAAATAGAGTCACAGATGTAGAAAACAAACTTATGGTTACCAAGGAGAAAGGGGGAAAGGGATAAATTGGGAGACTGGGATTGACACATACACACGACTATATATAAAATAGATAACCAACAAAAACCTACTGTATAGCACAGGGAATTCTACTCAATACTCTGTAATGACCTATATGGGAAAAGAATCTAAAAAAGAGTGGATATATGTATAATTGATTCAATTTGCTGTACAGCAGAAACTAACACAACATTGTATTTTTTGTTTGTTTGTTTTTTGGCCGTGCCTCGTGGCTTGCGGGGTCTTAGTTCCCCGACCAGGGATCAAACCCCGGCCCTTGGCAGTGAAAGCACAGAGTGCTAACCACCGGACCGCCAGGGCATTCCCTAACACAACATTGTAAATCGACTACACTCCAATAAAAATTAATTTTAAAAAATGGTGACATTCACTGTATCTTTTATTGACGGTGGATGTTCAGCAACT
Organism: Hyperoodon ampullatus; assembly: GCF_949752795.1. NCBI lineage: Eukaryota > Metazoa > Chordata > Mammalia > Artiodactyla > Ziphiidae > Hyperoodon > Hyperoodon ampullatus. The sequence continues at coordinate 21,697,265 of NC_136913.1, read as the reverse complement.
TACAGCACGTGTCTCCCCAGCTTGTAGTGTACCACCCTCTAGTCTCCTAGACCAGTTCCTGATGTTCTCTGGGATGGCTCCCTACCCTTGGCAAGCCCCAGGTTCTACTCCTTGCACCTTCTCCTTTTTCCCCCATTCCCTTCGAACCTGCTCCTTCTTGAAGTCTTCCAGATCTCAGGAAATGAAAATTCCATCCTTCTTTGCTACCTTTCTTTCCTTTATCCCTACATCCAGGAAATTCTGTTGGTTCTACCTTCAACAATATTTACAGACTCTGGCCAGTTCTCACCGTCTCCACTGTGGCCCCCATTCCACTACATCGTTGGAAAAGTCCGTCTCCTTACCCATCTCCCTGCTTCCACACTTGTCTGCCTAATTCTTTTTTTAAACTGCTCATTTTATTTTTTTGTGTGTATTATCTTCCAGTGTTTTTTTCCCCTTTCAGTTCTATTGAGATGTAACTGACATACAGCACTGTATAAGTTTAAGGTGTACAGCATAATGACCTGACTTACATATATGGTGAAACGATCACCACAATAAGTCTAGTTAACATCCATCATCTCATACAGATACAAAGGGGAAAAAAAAAAAAGAAAAAATGCTTTTTTCCTTGTGGTGAGAACTCTTAGGATCCACTCTTTAAGTAACTTTCAAATATACCATACACCAGTGTTAACTATAGTCATCATGTTGTATATTACATTACACCTAAATTCTGTTCTACACAACAGCCTGAGTGTTAATCATATTACTCCTCTCCTCAGAACCTTCCAAAGGTTCCTAATTTCTCAAAGGCCAAAGACCTTATAATGGCCAATAAGGCTTTACACAGTCTGGTCCCTCATCTCCTTCAAGTCAAGGCTAAAATAATAGAAGAAAAAAAAAAGGGACTTCCCTGGTGGTCCAGTGGTTAAGACTCCGCCCTTCCACTGCAGGGGCGTGGATTCAATCCCTGGTAAGGGAACTAAGACCCTGCATGCTGCGCAATGTGGCCAAAAAAAAAAAAAAAAAAAAAGGCTAAAATGACTACCCTATCATCCCAGTTAAAATTGAAACACCTCTCCCCCTTGACACTCGTAATCTCTTTATCCTGCTCTATTATTTCCCATATGGTCACATTCTAAGAGAGACCATATAATTTGCTTATTTATTTTGTTTATTACCTGACTTATGCAGTCTATATGAAGGCAAGGATTTTTATATATTTTGGTCACTGATAGATCCGCAGTGCTTAGAACAGGACTTGGCACATAGTAGGTACTCATAAATATTTATGGCATAAATAAATAAATTAGTATAGTAGATTATAAGTGAACAATTTATTGAATTAAGTAGGAGTAAAAAAAATGCAAGTGTGAAGATCACTGAATATGTTAATCTGTATCATAACATAATACAGTGGAAAGAGCATGGGGTGAGAGGCAACACAGGAGGGGAGAAGCCCTGTCTGCCAAGGTCTATACATGCCAGCCTTCCTGATTTTTGCTTCTTTTCCCTCTGCCCTTCGGGTCCTACTGTAACCCTATCTAAATTTTCAGCGGTTCTCTAAATAAAGGTTCCTCACTGCCTCTTCCAGGATTGGAAGGCACTGCCCTGTGAGTATCCTTTACTCTTTTTCCCTTTCCTCCTTCCCTTTGGACTGAACTTAGCAATCACTGCCTCCAAGTAACCTTGCTTGACATGCCGAAGCCCAGATTACATCCCCCCGTTTGTGCTAGCTCACACAGCACCCCATGTTGTCTAAATCTGTCACAATGTGTGAGGGACTCTGAAACCAAAGCTGAGTGTTTTTGAATCCTTGTTGGCTGGCCACAGGTGCAAAGCAGTTACCCTAACAACTGCAGGCAGAGAATTGTTTGCTAGGGCTTTAAGGATGGAAGTGAAATATGAAGAAGCATTTGGTTCCTGGAAGAATTAGTGTTGAGTCCCCTTGACCATAAAGATATGTTATCACTTCATTTTCCTTGAGGTAGCTCCCCACATTGGTGAAATAACACAAATGAAAATATTTCAGACACGCCTGTTTCATGGGGGGAGTGCCCTGTGAAGGGCCTTTGCTTGTTTGTTTTTGTGTCCACATCGCTTTTGGATGTTTAGGAATTTCGTATTCTCCTAGCTGGGCCCAGGGGATGGGTCTGGGGGCTCATGAGATTGGGGAAGAGAGAAGATGGGAGAAACAACTGATATTTTTAAGAATGGGTTCCCACCAAATAGTACAGATCTGACTTAGAGATGACCAGAAAGAACATCCCTGTGTAAGGATCTCTAGAAGCCATGACCTGTTTAAAGAGATTGCAGTTTCCTTGTGATGGCTTTAGGTTTTTGCTTTGCTAGGGAAGTGGAGGGAGAATTAAGTTTGAGTCACGAAGTGCAAAGAGAGAGTTGGAGAAATATGGAGAGGTGGTGAAAGACCAGAAGGCCAGAGGTAATAACAGGAGAGAAGCTAAGAAGAGTCATTCCAAGTGACAGGTGAGCAACGATGCCCAAGATGTGTAAACGTTAACCAGGATTCCTCCAACACTCATGAAGACGCCGATTTCCTATTAGTCATGCAACATAATATTCTGTTTGGCTGTTAAAACAACAAACTTTCAAGGCTGGAAAAGTTTGGCATCAAACAGGGGATCCTGACTGCATTTTGAAGGTTCCACCTGGGATAGGGACCCAGAAATAAGGCCTAGGACAACAGCCACCAACAGCCACCATCCTGTTGGAATGTGTCAGTGTACAAGTCTTGGTGTGGACCCGCAGAAGTTTGTACTGATTTGGGGGATACTGGTGTACCCTGAGGGGCTTAAAAAAAACGCTGAAGAGCTACAGAATGCTTGGCAAAAGTTTTCGAGGAAAGAAAATGCATATGCAGCTTTGTTAGAGTTTGCTGAGGGTGTAACTCTTTGATTCCCTAAGACTGGGGTGGAGGCTAGTTACCTGAAAAGTGATTACCAAGATAATTACCATAGACTCTGGATTTCTGAAGAGCCTCAACTTCTTTTTTAAAAAAAGAGGGAGGGGAGAGGGTATACAGTATCCTAAATCCTCAGAACCCCTGGCTATGAACTTCCTTCTAACTCCACTACCACTCCCAGCCCCAAGCCTCTAGCACGCCTCCGGACATTTCTGGACTGCTAGATATCGGGTTTGAGGACTGTACTCTCAAATACTTAAGCTAGATGGCTAGGAAAAGACAGCTTCCAGTTGCCCCATGGGGTTTTTCAGTGTGAAAGGATGCCCTCAAGGCATTTAGGAACTCCCATTACTTTCCAGTAATTGGTGGGAAAAGTAATTGAAGACAGGAATTACCTGGAGGAGTTAGTTTATTTAAATGATGTGGTTTTATTTTGCTTGGTCTTGGAGAAGCAGAATGCTTCTTATTATACTAGACCCTTCTATAAAACACTCATTTTTTTAAATTTATTTTTTATGTTTCTTTTTTTTTTTAATTTTGTTTAAAACGCTCATTAAAAAAAGATAGTAAAGGAGGCATCAGTGATTAAAGATAACTTTTTTTCGGGGGGGGGGGCTCTACATAGTAAATATATAGATTGGTGGAAAGACACAGCCCAGTTTCAGAAACTGTATATATATACACACACACATAAGCTGGACTTAATGGAATGTCACCAGACCGTGTCATGTCATAATAAGGAGCACTGTGATGACAATAGCTCATGACATCACTGTAACTATATATACACGTGCTACTTAGAACACAGACACAGACACATTTCAGTCTCTGCTTGAACAAGTCTCTCTCCGGACAGTGCCACACTATGTAATACATAGTTCAAAATGTATGTCTAGGGCTTCCCTGGTGGCGCAGTGGTTGAGAGTCCGCCTGCCCATGCAGCGGACGCGGATTCGTGCCCCGGTCTGGGAAGATCCCACATGCCGCGGAGCGGCTGGGCCCGTGAGCCATGGCCGCTGAGCCTGCACGTCCGGAGCCTGTGCTCCGCAGCGGGAGAGGCCACAACAGTGAGAGGCCCGCGTACCGCAAAAAAAAAAAAAAAGTATGTCTATTAGCTAATGTACAAAAATCAAAATCCAGCGCTTTTAGATGTTCAAGAATAACGCATGGGGCTTCCCTGGTGGCGCAGTGGTTAAGAATCCACCTGCCAATGCAGGGGACACGGGTTCGAGCCCTGGTCCAGGAGGATCCCACATGCCGCGGAGCAACTAAGTCCGTACGTCACTACTGAGCCTGCGCTCTAGAGCCCGCGAGCCACAACTACTGGAGCCTGTGCTCCGCAACAAGAGAAGCCACAGCAATGAGAAGCCCGCACACTGCAACAAAGAGTAGCCCCCACTCGCCGCAACTAGAGAAAGCCTGCGCACAGCAATGAAGACCCAACGCAGCCAAAAATAAATTTATTTTTTAAAAAGTTATTTATGGCTTACAGTTTTTTAAAGCTTGTTTTATGGTTTAAATCAGAAAAGGGACACGTATTTCCCTATTTTCAAAAGATTAAAGTGATTCACTATTTTTTCACGGAGTAGTCTCCTTCAGCAAAACGGTACACAGTGTGCTATTTTGGCCTCTTGGGAAACATGACATATTCAAGTTTGCTAGAAAGAGATTAATGATCGTTTTTAGCCATACATCTCCCAATATCTTCGGGATATTGGTGTAGAGAGAAAATGGTGGCAGGGGGTGGGGGTAGGAGAAATCTCTCAGTTTAGGATCAGAAATGGGCAATGGATGACTTAATTTAAGGTTAGTTGTAGAACCAGTGGCTTCCAACTGTGTTTTTCTGTCATCTACACTTTTCCCACAAAGAGATTTCACAACAATAAATTTACAAAACAGTCCTGTAATGTAGTTTTAAATTCTTAAATCAAGAAAAGGCGGTATGTGAAAAGCATTAGCTACAACTCTAGAACCGATTTGTCAAAAGCGAACAACAACCCCCAAAATCACTGCCCTCTGAATGTTCGTTCTTGCCATCTTATTTTGACGCAAATAGAAACAGAACAGCGTTTTTAGATCCGGCATTTCTGTGCGGTGCAGACATGCCGTTTTCTATGAATTTTCTCACCTCTGGGAAATGTATTTCTGAAACGTGTAACTGTTGTGCAACTAGCCAAGTGGAACTATGATGCAACAATCCCCTGCAAGTTGCCTTTAAAACAACGATATCATTTGGCGCAGATGTAGTCACGTTTACAACACAGGTACGTACCGCAAAGCTCCCTCCACGTCATCCCTGATTCCCCCACCCCCACCGTGTACAAGATGTAAAAAGACATTTCCCGGGTTTCCTAACCCTCAACTTGTCGAGGGTGGGCGCACCCCACCGGCTCGAGCCCACCGCTCGAGTGGGACCGCGGCGAGGGGACCAGCATTGCCGAGAGTTCCCAGCCCCGACGGCGAAGCTGCGGGGGAAGCCGCGTCGGGCCGGGCCCGCGGCGGCAGCGTCGGGCCGCCTTCTTCCCTCGGTGAGGCCCGCTGGCGTGGCCTGTAGAACGTGGGGCCCCGCGGGCGTGGGACAGCCCTGCCCCCACCCCGCTCCCACACGCGCTCCCGCTCCCGCGGCGCCGGAAGTGACGCGCGCTGGCTGAAAGATGGCGGCATTGGCGCTCGACCAGGGGGGAGGTAAACACCCTCCGGGCCGCTCCCCGCGCGCGGGCCCCCTCGAGGCGCCGGTGGGGGCCGAGGGTGCCTCCCAGGCCTACGTTCCAACTCTCGGCTTCCCACCCCACGACCTCCCTACCCGCGTGGCAGGCTTCCGCTTTGCGACGACGGCGGACGGAGCCCCATACCGGCGGGCCCCGCCTCCCTGGGCGGGCCCCGGGCGGCTCCCGTGGCCCGCAGGGGACGCGCGGCCCGGAGCGGCCCGTGGCTCGTGGCCCCGCATGCTCCGCCCCTTGCCCGCCCCTTTCCCGCCTTCCTCCACCCCCGGCGTGGGTGATCCTGAGGCTCGGCGCGCTTCGGGGTAGAAGCCCAGAGACGCCGTCGTCGACGTCGCCGGTGCTTGCACCTCTGCTGCTGCCCGCGACCCCCCAGCCCCTCTCTCCGCCCGAGGCACCGAGTCGGCCCTACCGCCGACCCCCGCCGGGCGCTGCGAGGCCCCTGGCGTTGGCAAGGCCGGGCCCGGCCCCGACGCCGCTCCGCCTCGCGCAGATCCCGACTGTCTCGAATCGCGTCTCAGCGCTGTCTTCTTTCCCAGGACTGGTTTCGTAGGGGCCGCAAGCGCGCAGCCTCGCCCCCCGCCGGAGCGCCCCGGCCCGGCGCCGGAGCGGCCCCTTGTAGACGTTCGAGGAGCCTGCTGAGTGCCGTCCCGGCGCCCGACCGCCCACCGTCCGGCCCGCTGGCCCGCTTCTTCCTGATGCAGACTGCCGTCCACTAGAGGCTGGACGGACCCCCGAGGTGCGTAGCCGCCCCTGGCCCTCCGGCCTGCGGGAGCCCGGGCTTCGTCCGCGGCCCCGCGCTAGGCACGGATTCGGTAGCCCTTTCCGTACCGACCGGAGTCACACATTTGGTTGACGCCGGGATCTAATTTGTCTTTGAGTTTACTTAAATTGTTTGAAATTTAATTTTTTTCAAGGAGAAAAAAAAAAAGAAGCATAATTCAGCCATTTTTTGCAGCACACAGCTGCAGGTACCATGATTATCTTCTCCCTAACCCGTTTCTTCCCTTTAAAAATTCTGTGTGTGCCTGAAATAGAACTGTGCGAAATGCGAGGCATAAAACGCGGAATCAGAAGGTCTGGGTTCGACTGGGTGACTCCGAGAAAATCGCTTACCGAACCTCGGTTTCTTATCTATGAAATCTAGTCAGTTATAGCCACATCACAGGGTAGTGAGGACTGTATGAGGCCATATATGTGAAAATAATCTGTAGCTGTAAAGTGTTGTAAAAATGCAAGGCAATTTTAAAAGTAACCTTTGCCAGAGTGGTGAATGTTGTAGTGGCTAACTGTTGCTGCCTCTTTATTTCTATATTATAAGTATAAGGAATAAGTGCGGGATAGCGAAGCAGTGCTATGAATCGACTAGATATATAATAGTCACGTTGCTTGGCCTTCTTCCTACGAAATGCTAACTGCTTATTTAAATAACGGTATTCTTTAATTCAAATTTAACGTTACTGTAGTGCTTTGCTTTTCATTTTTCTAGGCCGCTTATGCCCTTTTTCTTACTCGGAATATTAAGCACCTTGCATTTGTTTAGTCTTTTCTATATTTTGAATTTACATTTTCTTCTGGTAATCTGATTAAATTGTAATTTAGAAAATGCTTTTAAGATATATACCCTAATTTTAATGCCTGATTTTCATATCTAGGAAACAAGATGCCTGAATATCTCTAGTAATTTGAAAATTGTTTTTGGAGAGCTTGTAAATGCATTCAGATTTCTGTACTTAATAGATCTAGAAATGTATAGAGAATTTCAATTTTGGGACACTTAATTTCATATTTATGTAATTTAATTCTCTTTTTTAATCATCACAACACTTAGTAGGTGCTTAGAACCAGTTTTTCAGTGGTAAAGGATGTTAATTTGCACTTTTTATTGCCGATTAACTTGGGGGGGGATACTAGGATATATAAGCCATAAATATTTGTGGTTTGAAAATCGGGCTTATTTGTCAGAATTTATGATACATATGTGTAACAGATCAGTATGAAATCATTTTTATTTGGCACATCAAAAATGTATGGCTTCTTAAAATGGTCCACAAAAAGTGAAAGAGAAGCTTTTTTTTTTTTTAGTATATTGTTATTTTTAGCTAACAAATGGTTTTCTGAGTTTTTTTCTGAAATGTTTTATTAAATTTATAATCCAATACCAGTTGTCTTTCCGAATATGCTTTTTTTTTAAAGCAGAATAATATAAGGCGGGCAGGATTAAATTAGCAAAAGGAAGAGCCTATTTTAATGTGCTAGCTTTTATACATTGGACTTATCGCTTGTCCTGAAGATAAAATTTTGGCAAATCGGTGCTTCATTGGGAATTTCAAGGTTTGGCCTTCTCTCTGCCTTGATTTGGGTTACCTGGGGCTAAAACCTTGGAACCAGGGCTGGCGTGGCTTCATGGGTGTCCAGAAGGACCCCAAACTTGGTTTAATAATCTGCGCGTAAAACTGGCATTGTACAATATAAAGGTGAATGGTGAAATTCGTGGTAATAATGTAAATTTTTATTTTTCTTTACTTAGAATGCATTAAACAGCAAATAAAAAAACACCATGACATGTCGAGAGAGACCTCAGAAGAAAGGAGAAAGCTTTGTACTTTACTACCTTTAACAACACTTTTTTCCTGCTTTTGAGCGAGGGGCCCCACACTCTCATTTTGCCCTGTGCCCCAAAAATGATGTAGCTGGCCTGTTCTGAAACTTGCCCTTTCCTATTTTAAACGTTTTCAGAGTGAATAAGATTAACTGTGAAGAGAATGAATCTATAGCTTATGAAGGGTCGGATTAATTTATTAGCAGATATTTCCTCTGAATTGGAATGCTGTAGCTGTTGTGGGCTTTTTTATTGAAGAGAAATGAAAGGCAGTTATTGGTGAAGCACTGCAGGATAGTGGTTAAACTCGAAGGCTCTGAAGTCAAACTGACCCCAGCTTATGAAGAATCATAGCCTTGGGCAAGTTACTTAACGTCTGTGAGCTTTGATTTTTTTTCATCTCTAAATCAGGGATGGTAACAGAACATGGAGGGTTGCGAGGGTTAAATTTGTTTATTCATCCCACAAATATTTATTAAGCACTTATTATGTGCCAAGCACCGTTCCTAGAAAGGTTTTGGGGATACAACAGTCAACAAAACAAAACAAAAAGAAAACAGAAAAGTAAACTAAATAAGGAAAATAGCCTGTATCTCCATTTAATATACTATGGAGAAAAATCAAGCAGGAGAAGAACAGGAGGACTTTCTGTTGGGTGGGGCGGGTGGGTGGTTTTCGATTTTAAAGAGGGGGTTTGGGGAAGGCCTCACTGAGATAAGACACGGGAGTAAAGACCTGAAGGGAGCCATGTATATTGGGATTAGTGATCCAGGCAGAGGGAATGGCAAGTTCAGAGGTCTTAAGGCGGGTGTATGGCTGTTTTTCAAGAAACAGCAAGGAGGCAAGTGGCAAGATATTTCCTCAGACTTTTTGTTTTTAATAGAAGACCTTTAAAACTCATTTGGCTGAATCATTGAAGCAGATAAAAACAGATAGAAGATGTATTCTTTGTCTCTGATAAGATCATTGAATTTAGTTAATGATTCTGCATCATTTTAAGATTTGCAGGAAATCTGTATCATAACATCAGGACCTTCCGAAAGGTTCAGTTTAGTTGTTTATTTCTTATGTAAAACTAAGGTGTTAACATTATAGTATTGATGATTTCATGTTAGGAAGTAACTTAGTAGAAGATTTGGGGTTTTATTCCCCAATAGAGGCTTTTCCTAGAATTCTCACTGGATCCAATCTCTAAAGGCTAGGGAAGCTGTTTTCCATGACATCACTCTTGGACTACTTTTACTTGTAGTGAGGAATAAGCAGAGGAGCATTAAATTAAAATCTTCTGATGAAAAAGTAGCATTGAAACAGGAGTGGCTTTTTCTTATAAGGTTTCTTTTATTATAGGATGACTAAATACTAAACATACCTGAAAAGTGAAGTAATTTCGATATTAGGTGCCAACCAGGAGGCTGGAGGACCCAGAGCCTTTCTAAAAGCTTAGTTAATGGTCATTTGCAGTTTGGTACTGAGTTATAAAAACATTTTGATGGACAAGAAAGAATTTCCAGTACTAAACAAATTAGTTAACTTATGCAGCCTTTCCTCTAGTATTAGCCTTAGTTGTTTCTCAATTTGAGTAGCATATCTCAGGGTAAAATGACTGCTAATAGAGCTAATAAAGTTAGTCTGTTTTTGGAATTTCTTTCCTTTTAGATTGAGAAGTTGGTTGCTTTGAGATTGTTGAATAAAAATTTTACTTTACAGGTTACAGAAATTGTGAGAAATTTTACGATTCAGGCATTAATTCTATTTTTATCCGTAGTAAGCTTTGCATTTTCTTTTTAGTATGCAAGTATGGCATTTTCTGCATAGGCATCAACATTGGTAGGCTAACAGTTTGAGGATGAAGGTAGTCTGAAATAATTCAAAGTTTTCATTGGGGATACGTGTATCAACCTCTGAGAATCTAGCTTTGTACTGAATAAATTAGGGTTTAGTATGAATTTTCAAGCAGCTGTAGGAGGAATGTGAAAGCATTAAATTATTGCTTATGGCATAAACATGGAGGTTAGTTAATTTTGAAATATCTTCTACTTAATTGCCCAGAATTTTGCCTTCCAATCAGAATGACAGCCTTCTAACTGAAAAGGAAGCATTTAATTTCTTTGCCTTTAATTTCCTGTCCAATTTTACTCCCACCAGACTTCTTTCTTTACTGGTCACTAGAGAGTTTGAACTGTTGGAAATTTCTGTGATACAAATAGCAGTAATGGTCTTCCAGGGCAGAGGTAGGAAGAGGTTGCTTTGTGTGTGTGTGTGTGTGTGTTGTTATTTATCTCTTGTACAGTCAGTGGTACTTAAACTTTTTGGTCTCAGAACATCATTATACTCTTAAAAATTACTGGGATCTCAAAGAGCTTTTGTTTATGTGGGTTGTGTCTATTTATATTGACCATATTAGAAATTAAAATTGGGAAGTTTAAAAAAATACTTGTAATTCATTCTAAAAACCCATTACATGTTAATAATTAAAATTGGGAAGTTAAAAAAATACTTACTTGTTATTCATTCTAAAAAAAACCCATTACCTGTTAATCTAAATAACATTTTTAATGGAAAATAAATATTTTCCAAAACAACGAAAAACTTGGTGAGAAGAACGGCATCGTTTTACATTTTTGCAAATCTCTTTAATGTCTGGCTTAATAAAAGACAATAGGCTTCTTATTGGCTTCTGCATTCATATCACATGTAGTATCTGAAAAACACAGAGAATGAAAGTAAAAAAGAAAAATCGCTTTTAAAATTATTATTATGGGCTTCCCTGGTGGCGCAGTGGTTGAGAGTCCGCCTGCCGATGCAGGGGACACGGGTTCGTGCCCTGGTCCGGGAAGATCCCACATGCCGCGGAGCGGCTGGGCCTGTGAGCCATGGCCGCTGAGCCTGTGTGTCCGGAGCCTGTGCTCCGCAACGGGAGAGGCCACAACAGTGAGAGGCCCGCGTACCGCAAAAAAATAAATAAATAAAATAAAATAATTATTATGAAAATTGTTTTGATCTCACTAAGTTCTCTTAGGGGACTAAGGTCCCAGTTATACCTGGACCACACTTTGAGAAATGCTATACCAGTCATTCTCATGCATAGAAAATGTGAGGCTTTCTTTTTTCTTTAGTCAGTGCCAAGTTTATGGAACAGGACAAACTCCAGTATTTTCTTTCCTCGTAGTATCAGTATGCCTTATCATTTAGTTTAAGTTGGTTCCTCTTTTGAAAAACCCTACCGTTTGAAATTCTGAAGGCCAGGTGTAGAATACAGAAGTGTAGAAAGCCAAGGGTATACAGGTTTATAAACCATGATTTCTCTTAACTTGATGATGTGTTTTGAAAAGTTAGGATACATAATTTTTGTACATTGAGCATTTTGTATGTCAGTAAATATCTTTTCTCAAAGCCCCTTAGCAGATTATTTTTCTCTAGCCCTCATTGATTTATAGTTATTTTTGTTTACTTTTACAGTGATTAGTTCTTATAATTATTAATTTATTCCTTAAATTCCTATAATTATCTTGCACTTAAGATTTTGTATATTTTTCTTTTTGTATTCTTCTTACACTTACCTTTTTCTTGTTATTTATTTTATTTGCTTACATGTGTGTTTTTGTGTTATTTTTGTTTTATTTTAATCTAAGCCTCACTTTTTTTTTCTTTTCTTTATAGCTTCCAGGGTATGGATTGTGGACAAGTTGGTTTTGTTTCACATGTTCATTTGTAAGTTTGGTTGTTTGACACCTTAAACATTTATGTTATAGATCTGTGCTGTCCGACAGAATATAATGCAAGCCACAATATGTAATTTAAATTTTTCTCATAGCAGCAGCTTTAAAAAGTAAAAAAAGGTGAGATTAATTTTAATGTTTTATTTAACTCAGTATATCCAGAATATTACTTCAACATGTAATCAGTATTAAAATTTTGTATAATGAGATATTTTACTTTTTTTTTTTCTAAGTCTTCAAAATCTGGTGTTCATTTTACACTTAAAGCACATCATCTCAGTTTGGTCTTACCATATTTCAAGTGTTCAAAAGCCCTATGGGTAGTGGCTTTCATATTGAACAGCACAGATACAAAGAGTAGTTACTCTTGTTAGGGCAGAAAAGCCTAAGGAGCCCAGAAAAGCTAGAAAATTATACTTGTGTGAAGAGAAAAAAATGGAAAACAATGCCATTGCAAATGAGGTCCAGTGTTTTGACTACCAGTACATCTCCTGATCTCTTATAAACTTGCATTGTGATAAACCTTGGGAGGTATGGCGTCTGTAGAGGGAAGTTTGAAGGGTGTTAAGTTCCTGTGGTTCTGTGGGTGATAAGGAGCATTAGGTAAGAGCTGGACAGGGAAGGCAGCGTTGATTGACCTCTGGTGGGGTGCCTCCCTCTGGGCTAGACATTTAACTTACGTCAGTTTATTTGATCATCACCCCAACTCAGTAATAATGATGATTATTCCTAATATATGGATGGAAACTGAGGTCAGGAAGTTAAATTTCTCCAGGTCACACCGATGGTAAGTACTAAAAGCGCTCTGATTTCAAAGATTTTGCTCTTCCTAACCATACTATTTTGTACTTCTTGCAAATCTAGTCTTAACTCTATTTCTAACTAGTTGTATGACTTTGAAGAAAAATTTCACCTGTGGACATTAGTATCTTCATCTCTCAAGTTAGAGTTGGCCTGCATCCTAAGAGACCTTACTGAGAAAATGAGCTGGGGTTTGAAGTGCTGTTGCTAAGGAGAAGGGTTTCTCCAGAATTAAGAGACTCCAGGTCTGGAGTCCTGTACTCGTAACTCACTACCATTTACAGACTATATCATGTTGGTCAGTTAATCACTGAGTATCATTTTCTACTTACATACATGCTTCCTATAAAAGTGTAAGATACTGCTGCTTCTCTAAAGCTGTCTTATTGATAGACGCACCAAGCTTTTTCATGTAGAAAAAAATTACTGCAAATTTCCCAGCTATTACAAATTAGTTTTAGAAGAACTTTAGATCAGATAAACTTCAGAAATGCATTGCTAAGACTTAAAAAATAGCTATAGTTTATTTACTTTGCATGCCTTTATACGTGCTTTACACATCTGTAAAATCATACAAAAAGTAGAATAAATAAGAGTTTTATGACTAAAAATTTTTAGAGATTATCGTGTTGAATGCTTTTATTTTATAGGTGCAGAGATAAGGCCAAGAAAGTTTGAGTAACTTACTCAAAGTATAGCTATTTCTGCTCTAAAACTGTATTAGTTAGGGACCTTGGTTGTATGTAGGAAAAACCCACCTGAGGTAGTAAGGGGGGAGATCTATTCTGAGCATGTAAGGATTTCTCTCAGCACCCATGGGTAGGAATAGAGCTGGGCCTACGAAGTGGAAAAATGAAGGAGTTAGGGAGAACTCCCTGTCCTCTCGTCTTGGCTCTCCTCTTCTTTCTCAGTTGACTGGCTTTCTCTGATACTCAGCCCACGTGGCAGGCAGAAGTTGGTGCCCACAACTGCTATTTGACATGTTCTAGTTCCAGTCATACATAGTCAGTGCACGTCTCTTTTTCTTTTTCTCTCCTCTTCTTTCTAAATTCTTGACACAAGAGCGTTCATCTTGATTCATATTTCCCACCCCAATCTGACCATATGTAACAGGACAAGATCACAGGGTGGATGCCTGTCTGCTAGGAATCCCACTTGGTGGGCTGGGTGCCCAGAGGAGAGTGGGTGCTCTCCTTACATCTTTAGGGTCTTTTGCCTCACAGCTTATCAGTCCTCCTCATTCCCGCCCCCCCACCCCAGCTTCTTTGCCCTATGATGTTACCACCATATTAAGTATCTGGAACCTAGGTTACTTTTTTTGAGAAAGCATGGTATCTCCTTTAAAATCTTTCCTTTAGATGGAATCTTTGTCCAAAAGGTGAATATTAGCTGTTTGAGACCATATCACATAGTGATAACTGTTAAATAGAGAGGGTTACTTTGACAAGAAGTGAAATGTATGGTATTTTAGGCACCGTCAAAATAACAGATTAATGAAACAAAGCAGTTTCCTCTCAAGTGTATAAATGCTCATGTCCAACCTTCTACTATTAAATCTACATTAACTGTGACCAATAAATCTTGATGAGTCAGAGTGATAGTTGGTGTCCTTAATGATCCTGAGAAAGATAATGAAATATCAAAATTTCATCCAGTTTAATTTGTTTTTTATTCTAATTATTTTGAAAATTGAGAATTAGTGTGATGTTGATAGCCTTCTACTAACCAGAATATTTGATTATTCCGATATGTTCCTTTTGTTCGCAGTATGCATTTTTGTACACTTGGAAAATTCTAAGTTCATTCATTTTACCTTTAAAAATAATTCAGGAAATAAAATCTGATAGCTTACTTTAGTCTTGAATGTGTTAGTAAAGTAGTTCTGCCAAGCATTGATTACAGTGTCTAAAATATATCTATTTTCCAAATTATAGACAGCCCTCTTGTGTTCTGTCTTTGCAAAGTGAAAGTATATAGCTTTTGGATTAATGGAGTGCTGATAAAAATTTTGATATTAATTTCATCTTGTGCATACTTTGCTGTGTTAGGTAAGTGAACATATTATGTTGGGTAATCAGTAAGACTTACAGGTAAGTTAAGGACAAAGGGGAAGAAAGAGGCACCTAGAATGCCTCTTGATAAGACGGGGAATACAAAAGAAAGAACTGATTGGGGAGAGAGTAGAGTTATGATTCTGTTTAGACACAATTTTGAAATCCCTGTGGGGCACCCAGAGGTATCTAACAGGACATTTGCTATGTACAGTACTAGTGTAAGGATAGAGATTGGGACAGTGATGGTGAAGGCACTGATAAAGGTAGGTATTAGTAGAAACCATGGGTTTAGATGAGATCGTTGAGGGAAATACAGTGTTTAGATGAGAGGAGGAAAGGTGCAACAATAGAATCCTAGGGAACACCAGTGTTTAAGGGATAGCTCTCTTAGATAAAAATCCACCTTCTATTGCTCCTTGTTACTTACCATATACACATATCCTGACCTCTCTCTCTCCCCTCCATATTCACTGATGACTGTGGTACCTGGCTAAGACTCATTTTCTCCACCTCTTCAATGTTCACATAAGACCACTCATCCAAAAACTGAGAGGCAAAGTTCCCTGACCACCTAAACTCTTATAACCTCCCCGCCTTGCTCCATTTTAAAACCTTATTCTCAAACCTGCTGGGCCTTGCCACAATCAGGAACTGATCCACACCTGAAATCTTTAACTGTCGGCTTCCCAGTCTCTGGCTTAATCTCCTCTCTTTTCATTTGGTCTGTCATCTCCAAACTTTACCTCTGTCCTTCTCCAGCTTAGACCTTCTTTCCTTTCCCTGGTTGAGTGTTTGGGTGGACCACGAGCCCTACAGCGAAGCAGCTGGCACCACAGTCACTGCTGGCACCTGCTCTACCTCCTTCAGGGAGGCCATCCTGGCAGCCTCACCGCTCTATTACCAGTGCCTTCCCCTTTGTTAACCAAAAGAAGAGCACCTCTGTGTGCCAGGCGTTACGTTAGATACAGTGGTATATGCCTTTCAGGAATCCCCTCTGCCATATTTTAGAAAAAGGACAGTAGAAAGCTAAAAGAAGGCTTATTAGAAGGTAGGTCGTAAGCTATAGAAGAGCATTTTGTTCTAAGAAGAACGTAGAAGAGGGTTGTTTTGTTTTTTGTTTTTAAATCAGAAAGCAGAGAAAACTTTCTGTGACCGGCATGAGCCTGTAGGGGAGTTTGTTTACACTGAAGCAAGGTTCCACAGGGCACGGTGGAAAGGGTTGGGAGGGAATTCGTGGATGGGATGATGTGTCATCGTGGAGGAAGCTTGGAGCTGTGTGAGGATGAGAGTTGAGGAGAGGATAGATAGTTGGCCTGGGGGGGGGTTGTGTGGAAAGAAAATTACTTTGCTTCATAAACAGTCTAGTAGACTGAATTAGTTTATTCTGCTTAAGAGATCTAATTATAATCCCACTATTTGGCTTCATTTCTCTGATATGCAAAAATGCGGTTTAATTTCCTTTAAAAATTATGTATTTATGTTTTAAATATATAAAGAATACATGGCCATTGTTTTTAAAAATAAGGTTAATGAGGTAAGTAAGAAGGAAAAGATAAACCTCAAAATTTCCTGAAGTCCCACTACCCCAGGGACATCATTTTGGTATATATTCCTCCAGACTTTTTCTCATCTAAACATATATATATATATATGTATATTTAATTTTTGAAAATATACTGAGTATACTGCAATTGCCTGCTTTTTTTCCCACATAATAACAATACCTAGTAAATATTATTTCTCAGAATAGGTAGATTGCTGCCATCATTTTTAGTTGTTATAGTAATCCATTGTAGGACTGTACTGTATTTATTTCTATTGTTGGGCTTTTGAATACTTTCCAGTTTTTTATTATAAATAAGGTTAGAAAGAAAAACCTTGTGTGTGCAAGTTGGCATATGTATCTGATTATTTCCTTTGGGTAAGTTTCTAGGAGGTTTCAAGGTCAACAGTGTACTTTTTGGTTTAATTTCTTACCTCTTTTTCTCATGATTTAGTATTTGGCTGAGAAATCCTTTTTGGTTGATAATTTGGGGACATGTTTAAATATATTTGGTAAACAGTGTAAAATCACTGGGATAGGCATATATTTGTAAGTTAACAATTTACCATTGTTGAATAGATATTTAATAGATTTTTTCCCCCAGGTAGGGAAGCCAAAAATATTAGCCCACAAACCTTTAAGTTGTTTTCTCCCAAAGGGTTTGTACATGTAGGACTTAGGCAGTGGAATTGAGATGATTATAAAAACTTTTTAAGCTCTAAGTTAATAATGTCTTCAGAATGCATGGAAATGATTAACACAGTTTTCTTTGATTACTTTTTTTCCAGGTGATTCATGGCAGGGGACGTGGAAGGATTCTGTTCCTCCATCCATGACACCAGTGTCTCTGCTGGGTTCAGAGCACTGTATGAGGAGGGATTGCTTCTTGATGTCACTCTGGTTATTGAAGATCATCAGTTCCAGGCCCATAAAGCACTCTTGGCCACCCAGAGTGATTACTTCAGAATTATGTTTACCGCAGACATGAGGGAGCGAGATCAGGACAAAATTCATTTAAAAGGTCTAACTGCTACCGGTTTCAGCCACGTCCTTCAGTTTATGTACTATGGAACTATAGAACTGAGTATGAGTACTGTTCATGAGATTCTTCAGGCTGCCATGTATGTTCAACTTATAGAAGTGGTGAAGTTCTGCTGCTCTTTTCTATTAGCAAAAATCTGCTTAGAAAACTGTGCAGAAATTATGAGACTCTTAGATGATTTCGGTGTAAACATCGAGGGAGTCAGGGAGAAGTTGGACGCCTTTCTGCTAGACAACTTCGTACCACTCATGTCCAGGCCTGACTTCCTGTCTTATCTGAGCTTTGAGAAGCTCATGTCTTACTTGGATAATGATCATCTGAGCAGGTTCCCAGAGATAGAGCTGTACGAGGCTGTGCAGTCTTGGCTGCGGCATGATAGAAGACGCTGGAGACATACCGATACCATCATTCAGAACATCAGGTTTTGTTTGATGACCCCATCCAGTGTTTTTGAGAAGGTTGGTACATTTGAAAGCAATAGACAGGACTCATCATTTAGCTAATAAGGCAGTATGTCTTTATAGATAAGATTCTCAGGCTTGGTCAGGAGCCAGAAAGAATGAATAGTTTTTAAGAATAGTTATGTAAGAAGTCTAATTTGTTGTAGCTTGTGTATTTAGGTTTTTTAAAACACGTTTTGTGGGTGAAAGATGAACCAGGTAGGTGGTAGAATAGTTTCATTTTGAAAGTACTTTTAAAGTTGAAGCATAATTATTTAACCCCAAATATTATAAGTTTGCTTTAGCTTCTCTTTCTTTTCACAGAGTAATTAAAATTGAACTGGGTCCGTCTAGCTCTCTTTTTAAAAATGAATTTAAGTGATACATGATGAAATTAGAGTTGAGAGGAGTTTTGTAGTTCTGAATGATAAGTATTAACACAATTTCGTATTCCTCTAAAATGTAGTGAGGAAACATAAAATAGCTCTTGAAAACCAGTAGACCCTGGCGCTGATTTTCTTCCCTACTCTTGCCTAGTTCTGCGCCTCCCCGTCCGTCTCCCCCACCCCCCTTCACTGTGAATACTAACTAAATTTAATCTTGAAAACATGTTTGTCTAAAACCGTTGTTTTGGCATTTCTAAACAAATAGACTATAGATCCTCTACCTACATTGATCAAACATCCCTGTGCACATTTTACCATGTAATAGTTCTGCTGTCTTAAAATTGTCTTTCTCCAAAACAGCCTTGGCCTTTTTGCATGTAAGCATTTTTCATTTTTATATCAGAGTCTCGGTTGTAAGGCTCTCTTGCCCAAAGGAGAGAAAGCAGTTTCAGTAATTACTTAACTTAATTGGTTTCTAATCACATGGTTACCTCTGGCGCTCTGTTTACCTCTTGCATCTTTTCTTCTTTGTAGAAAGCACACTGAAAGCTTTGGTCGACACCTTTCATGTTAGGTGGTTCCTTAGCTTTAGTTACCAGACCTGGTGATAAAAATATAATATTTGCAAAGGAGGGTTGTTTACACCATTTGAAAAATAAACAAATTTGCGCCTTCGAATAACACTCAGCAGCCTGGCATGTCTTTTTTTTTCCCCTCTGAAATGCTGTGAAATATCATTAACTTAAACTTTTACTAGATAACTCAGTTTTGTGGGATTTTATCTTTATTCTCAGAATGTACTGATATGACAGAAATAATTGAAACTAAAGAATACATTTCTTAATTATTTTTTGTTCAGTGATAATCAGCCCCACATCAACAATGTAAATCATTTTTCTCTGATGTTTTGATTTTTTTCCTTACTATTGTTTTTATTGCTCTCTTTTCCTGGGGAATCCTGTTTTGTCTTTACATGTTAGATGGAAATGCTTTCCCACTATTAAAGCAAACAAACACCCCTCAACTTCAGTCTAGATGGAAGTGCTCATGAAATAGAGAATAAAATTCTCCCTCTTGTAGGACATTATGATGGATAATTGATAGCAGTAAATGATTAAGTGCTGAGCTGCAGAGCCTTTTTATATTCCAACTATCAGTTCAGTGTGGTCAATAGTGACAGTGGATGGAAGTTAATATCATCAGGTAATTTTGTAGTTTTTTTTTTCCCATCATCTTCTTTCTTCCTTCCTTTCTTTTTTTTTTTTTTTTTTGGCCGCACTGCGCGGCTTGTGGGATCTTAATTCCCTGACCAGGGATCGAAGCATGGAGTCCTAACCACTGGACCGCCAGGGAACTCCCAATTTTGTAAATCATATAAAACAACACTTGTACCTTCTGATGGTTCTGTTTGCATATATAGCGTAGGATGTGGTTATTACTTATTGGCCAGGTATTGGGAATCTCATCAGAATAAAAATGTTGTTAAGGCTTCCTTCTTGAATTAATTTCTTACGAAAACTTAATAAGGCCCTGGCTACAGAGAAATCTTTCTGTTTTTTATATAAATCTTCCAGTTTTATTTGTGATACTGGTAAGGTAAATGGAAGGGAAGGTAGTTGGTGATTCTTGTCTTAGCAGTGTGTGAGAGATAATGTTTATCAAAGGAATGTGTTGTAAAACACTAAGCAGATTTGAGACCTTATCTCTAGAAATTAAACTTCAGAAACTAAAATGGAAAATTTGGTTGGGAAATAAGAATTTGGACTATTTTACACTATACTGTTACGAGCTCCTTGAAAATAGGGCCCATCTATTTTTCCTGTACTCAGCACTCTGCAGGTCTCAAACAAGGCCGTTTTAAAACCATTATATATGCATGGAACCAGAAAGGGCACAGAAATAAAGACATAGTACATCTGTGCTGGTCCTTTTTTAGTATGAGGATCTACATGGGGAAAAGTGTAGGCAGTTTTGATTTGTGGTTTTATCCTATTTGCTGAAATTTAGAAAAATGAAATGTTAATATGCACTTTTTAGCTTTCAATTTTTAAAAACTGTCTATTAGACTTTGTAAACATACAAAAAAGCTGAAGGAACAGTAGACTGATCACCCATAAACATATCTTGTAGGTTAATAGTTGTTGTCATTTTGCCACCCTGTTTTTAGATAGAGAGGAGAGTGTGTGCCTTTATGTAAAATTTTTGTTTTTTGCTAAACCATTTCAAAGAAAGTTGTAGATGTGACATTTCCTCCTTAACTACTTCAGCAAGCATCTTATCTCCCAAGAGTGAGGAAATTCTACATAACCATAATACCGTTATTGAAATTAAAATGAATACCTATATAGCTATCACCTAGATTCAAGAACTGTTAACATTTTACCATATTTTCTTTATGTAGATTTTTTTCCTTTGCTGAACGTTTGAAAATAAGTTGAAAACATCATGACATCTCATCCCTTAATACTTATTAGCATGCCTCTCCTAAGAATAAGGACTTTTTCCTACCCAAGTTCAATACCATTCCACCCAGGAAAATTAACAGTAAGACCCTGATATCATCTAACAGCTAGTTCATATTCAGAGTTGTCCCCCAAATGCCCTAGAATCCAGTCATGGTTTACACATTGCTTTTGGTTATCATGTCTGTTTAATCTTTCTTAAAGAATCTAAAACAGTCCCCCACTTTTTTTTTTTTTAGAAAGATCAGATTACCAGTTGTCCTAGTGTGTCCCCACATTCTGGATTTATCAGATTATTTCCTTGTGTTGGTGTTAACTTAGTTCTTCTCTTCCTTATATTTCCTGTTAACACACCTACTTTTTAGCATCGTGTATTTTCAGGAACAATTACAGGAAAATATTGTTGTAATGCCAGAGAAAGTCTTGGAAAACCACTTAGCAACTCTGATCAAACTTAGAATTTGCCATTCTTTTCTGTATTAAGAGGCTAAGTAGCCCAATCCTATGACTAAAATCATCAAGGACTTTATTCACACTACTCTGCATTAGGTTCCTTTTAGATTCATAAAATTTCCCTCCCTTTAAAAAAAAATTTGCAGCCTTTCCATTCAATTTATTGGAATTAAAACTAGCTAAAATGTCAAAATTAAAAGATTATTCTTTCTTATTAAAAAAGTAGTGTATCTCTAGAACCATGCTGTTCAATACAATCACTGCTTGTGGCTTTTGAATACTTGAAATGTGACAAGTCTGATTTGAGATTTCAAAGGTTAAGATGACACAAAGGATATAAATTACTAACTTTTATATTGATTATATGTTGAAATGATATTTTGGATATATTGGGCTAAAATACATTATTAAAGTCAATTTCACCTTTTTGCTTTTTAAACTATGGCCACTAAAAAGTGTAAAAATTACATCGTTGGCTCACATTTGTGGCTCAGATTATATTTCCGTTGCACAGCGCTGCTCTACAAGTTCAGGGAGTACGTTGTGCTCTAGAAACTCTAAATATGCATACATTAAACAGCCTTTCTAACTTATTTAACCCTTTCCTGGAGCCTTAGCCTTTAGAAATGTTCTGTACAGTTTAGTGTTAAGTGAACCTTCCTACTTAACTATTCTGTGGAATGGCTGATGAAGATAACTTAAGTATAGCATCTCTTTGTCAGAATCCTTTCCCTGGCCTCAGGAAAATAAAAAGTGATTGAACAAAGCTTCGTGAAGAAACCTTTAGAGATTTTAATTCTTCCTTTGGTAGTAACGATCAGATCGGAGCAATGGCTTTGTAGGGCCTTTCCGCCTCTCCGTAAGGAATAGCCCCCACTGATTCCAGGGACCTGAATCATGCCCTCTAGCTGTGCGGAAATCTTTGGGTTTTTCTTCTACGGTATCTTTTCCCCTAGTCGTCTACTGGATTTTCTCCCCAGCTGAAAACAGACTGTCTTAACTTTTGTACTGACTCTGTGGGACAGGATCATCAACCAAGAGACCAAGACTTTGCAGATTTCTGCACCAAGTTCCTTAGAGGCAGTGATTCTACTTATCAGAACACCTTACACTTATATGCCAGGCCTTGCACTGAGTGCTGTACACATAGGTAGAGTCTGCAGGTTATCTCTGTTTTGTAGGTAAGAAAACAGGCTCAGAAGAGTTAGGAGTCTTATCCCAGAGTAAGTGGCACTGTCTAGACTGGAACCCGGGTCTGGTTGCTTCTCAGTCCAAGCTACTAGAGTAGGGAGAGGACCCTCATGTGCAGGAAGCATGTAGTTAACCCTGTGGGCCTGCTTGGGTGGTTTAGAAGTTGTTACAGAGCTGTGAAAATTCTAATATGTTTGCATGAACAAAACATAGCCTAAGAATTTTAATGGCACTGAAAAAAGTATAAGATGTGGGAACACTGTAAGGTGTGAAAGCAGAATTCTGGGGTTTTCACTGTATAATCGAGGAAAGCTGAAAATTAAGGATCTTGTCCTTTTGACATAGTTGGTTAGGAGTATGATTGATTTTAACTATAGTCCATTCTCAGTTTTAATACTAGACTTCAATCTCAGTTTTTACGTAATGCAAATGTCTGTGTCATGTACTTTTACTAACTCTAATGGTCTTTGCATCTGTTAACAGAGATGAGGCCCGACATTTGTCATTCTGAATTTCAGTGATGTGAAGATTTAAATAGTTTAAACTTTGCTCTCTTTGGTCTTTTGGTTTTTAAAAAACAATTATTGCTTTATTGAAAACATTTTATTAAGTAAATGTATATTTGGCAAAATGCCTCTTTTACTTTTTTGTACAGGAAAGATCTTTTTAGCAAAATTGTTAAATTATTCATTAAAATACCCATATGTTGATTTTTTAGTAAAGTGACATTTTAATATTTTTGAATGCAGGGCATCTTCAGTATCATAAATATGTGTAAGGTAAGATTTAGCATACCAATGATCCCCTTAGAAATTATATTAATCATAATCATAAGATCTTACAATTTTTCAAAAGGAAAGAAAATTATTTTTTAAGGAATCAGATTATATAGATGAATTCTGCTTTATTCCAAATATTTTGTTTTATAAACTAGCTCATGATATTCAGATACCATAATGTGCTTTTTTTTCCCCAACCTGTTAAATGTAATTCACCATATCCCCCCAAATTACGTTTATTCAACTTTTGAAGAGCAAAGCTAATGTTTTAATGAGAAAAGATGTTCTTCACTGAGAATATATTTGGATTTAGCAAATCATATCTGCATTTTATAAAAGTTTGTTGTTATAAGGATATTTACAGCCTTGAGATAATTTTGATAGTCCATTGAAAAAAGATAAGTTCATTACTAGTGAATATTAATCCTAGGATCAGAGTGAAAATGCTTCAGAAAGGCTAACACCTTTTTTTTTTTTAATGTCTTTTACTTAAGGACCAGAATTTGTGGCTTTAAAAGCTACAGTTTAAAATGGGGTAAGGTGTCCTGGACTCACCTTGAAACTGATAGAATTTAAGGATTACAAATTAAGTATCCAAGTATACCTTACTAAGACCCTTAGTACTTTCTGAAGAACGTGGTAGCTCTCAGAACTGGTCTTCACAAAGCACTGATAATCTTCCAAATATTTCCCTATCAGCATAGTTGGTTTATATAGCATTAACAGTGGACTATGACACATAAGGAAATTTATTCTTCATGTGTCGTGCTTGGGTGTGCGATATTTTGGTTGAGGCACAACCCACTTGGTAATGAAGTTGCCTGGGCAAGGACACATCTATGTAAAAATGTAGGTGCTGTGTACCCCTCAGAATTCCTTCACTTAGGCACTGCAACATGTTTTGACTAATCTAGCACTTGACCAATCCAAAATTTCTGTCCAGAAACCAAACCATTAACTTCAGTGTTACCACAGTTCAGCCCAAAAACTCAAAAAAAGTAATTATTTCTAATGACTTATACTACAGCCAGACAAATCTAGAGGAAAAAAAACCAAACTTCCCTCTAACCCTCACAGTTTTAGAAGAAACAAGCAGTGCTGTATTTGACAATAAAAATATTTTTTAGAAGACAGTAACCTGGATTTCCAATGTGAAATTTGATTAGAATTTCTAATAAGCTTGAGTTGTTTTTGAAAAAGTTTAAAATCCCCTTCATATATTAAATAGTACTTATACAGCTATAAACATGAAATTACTTAACAATCAGCTCACTTGCCCCTTGGAGTGAAAGCACAGAGATTAGCAGGTTTTTGTTTGAAACTAGGTCAGTGGGTTAAGCGTACTTTCTCAGTCAATGTCTTTTTTTGCATCAGTCTCTTTTTTATCAACCCCTCCCTCCCAGCCCCATGGACTTGGATGATTGTAATTAATACATGTGCGCTTCTTTAAAAATCACCCAAGGTGTTTTTCTCCTCTCCAGTCTTCTGCCCTTTGTGTATAGATTTGGAGTGCTCTTATTTTCCACCTTTGACTTGCATTCATTCCAGGTTCCTAGAGTTGACTAGGTGTTGACTGCTGTGAAATCCCCTGGGAAAGAGACTATTAGAATGTTGTATTAAGCTGGTAGGAACCTATTGAAAATGGGAGTTAAAAAATTCAACCTTACTTGCTGATTTTCCTTTTAAATAAAAGGGAGATGAAAACAAAAGCATAGAATTGGAAACTGACTGTGGAGTAACAGGAGAGGAAGACATGGAATGGGGACAGCCATATTTACTTGTAAAAGGAGAAAATCTTTTTAATGAATTGGGAAATAAAGAGAGGGAGAGAAACCAAATGATAAGCAGAAATCAAAAAGGATCAGAGAATTCAGAAAATGACTGGAGAAAAGGTTAGGAGCAGGAAAGGAACCAGGGGGGTATATTAAGATTTTAGGCTTTAAAGTTTTAATTCTCAAATTTAATATTTACCCAGAAAATGTTACATGTGTCATAGGTAAGCCTTGCTCATTCAGAAGTTAGTTCTAGGATTAAACCTTTTATTTGACTTTCCTTCTGCTCTTCCGTATTTATAAATAAAATATTGACATAGTTGAGAGTATTTCCATAAGTACGGAAAAAATTGTGTAAAAAAAGTTGTGAATTCTAGAACTTAGTTGTACTATCTAAATATTAGTGTAATCAGGTGATAAGATATTCTTAAGTCTTTTACATTATTTTCTACCTTTTAGGCTTGTGCACTCATTTAATTTCTAGTGGTGCTCTATTACTGTTGTACCAAAATTGGGAGGAAATTAGACTTTCTAAGCCCATTTATTTATCTATCTATTTATTTATTTTTGGCCTTGCAGCGCAGCTTGTGGGGTCTTAGTTCCCCGACCAGGGATCGAACTTGGGCCCTTGGCAGTGAAAGCGCCAAGTCCTCACCACTGGACCCCCAGGGAATTCCCTAAGCACATTTATTTATTTATTTATAATTATTTTTTATTGGAGTATAGTTGATTTACAATGTTGTGTTAGTTTCTGCTGTACAGCAAAGTGAATCAGTTACACATACACATATATCCACTCTTGTTTAGATTCTATTCCCATATAGGTCATTACAGAGTATTGAGTAGAGTTCCCTGTACTATACAGTAGGTTCTTACTCGTTATCTATTTTATATATAGTAGTGTGTGTATATGTCAGTCCCAATCTCCCAGTTTATCCCTCCCCCCCGCCCCCCTTGGTAACCGTAAGTTTATTTCCTACATATGAAGCACGTTTATTTTTGAGTTAAATGTTTTTCACTATCTATAGAAAAGTTGAAGGGACAGAGGACTCACCAAATTGTGCTGAAACTCGTAAAAGAAGATTGTCCTGAGGGAGTCCTTTCCCTTTCCCCCATTTGCCCTGGTCACTTGCCTTCTGAAGCTGTCAATACTTCAGACTCTTGCCTACTTGGAGAAGACAGGATGTGTAAATCCTTTTTCAAATTTGTTTTAACTGTTTGGTATTTGACTGCAATTATAGTGTTATTGAGAGGATTTGTGCTTAACAGGAACTAATTTTTTTAAATAGCCTTATCCCTGGTCATTATTCAGTTTTTCAGGACAAAGGGATTAATTAAAGGCACTTTGTAACTAGCTTTTTTTGTGTCACATAAATCAATACAAGCTTCAGTTCTGAGCATGATTTTATAAGTAAGCCTCTGATATCAGGGTAGATGCTTTTGCAGTAAAACATATAAAGACTTCCACATTTTACTGAATATCAAAATTAATATCAAGTGTAGCTGTGGTTCCCAAAGACATAATTTGTTTTCGCACTAAAGCTCCATGACAGTAACTGCTTTATTTCTGGGTATTTCTTTTGAGAATACTGAATCATGGAGGAAGGATGATAAAACTGACAGCCAGGACTCAGTCTTCCTTCCACATGACACCTTATAGTCACCATTGCAAAAATTAGGTTAGCAGTTTGGGATGTAGGAGGGCCAGAGAGATGTCTGTTCATGCAACTTACTCCTTTTATAAAGGGAAAATACCTAAACTGGAGGCTCCATGGTCACACAGTGACTTGGGGACAGTGCCAAGTCTAAGACCTGGGATCTTGAGTTCAGAGATTATTCTGACCCTCAGTTCTCACCCCTCTCACCTCCCTACAACTGGGTAAATTAATAAAAGGCCTTTTGTTTCTTTGGTTTAGTATATTGGGCATTTAAAAATCCTTTTGAAAGGTGAAACAGCTGATAGTACCTTAAATTGGCTGGCTGAAAGCCTAAAATAATTTTTTAAACTATAGCCTGTTTTAGTAGATACTTTTAAATTGTAGATTTTTAATCAAATAAAGGTAGTAAGCTCTATGGAAATGCCTGTTTTAATTATATTGCCTGCTTCATTTTAATTCTTTCAAAATTAAGAGCTGTATAAACAAATTACCTTTAAAAGTTAAAAATTTAGTAAGTGGATTATATAACATTTTGACAGTGAGAAGAGAATCATGGAATTTTTACCCAGTGCTAATGGCTAGCTATTATTTCTTTGACTTAATAAACATATTTAGAGGAATCACATTCAAAATTATTAATTCTCACATTTTCTCTACATGCATATGTGCATGCACACAATTTCATTAAACCAAAAGATTAGAGGAGGAAATGGCCCATTTAAAATTTTCAGATCACTGTTTTTAAGAGGTAGTAAATACTTTCACTTCAAAATGCTTTTCATAATACAATTTTTTTTTCTTTTTTTTTTTTGCGGTACGCGGGCCTCTCACTGTTGTGGCCTCTCCCATTGCGGAGCACAGGCTCCGGACGCGCAGGCTCAGCGGCCATGGCTCACGGGCCTCGCCGCTCCGCGGCATGTGGGATCTTCCCGGACCGGGGCACGAACCCGTGTCCCCTGCATCGGCAGGCGGACTCTCAACCACTGCGCCACCAGGGAAGCCCCATAATACAATTTTTTTAAGTATCAAAGCAAGAAAAGTGATAATCTTTCCAAGTTTTAACGTAAGACAGCTTTTTAAATCCTAGAAAGGATAAGGAAAGTAATTCAGAACATGAAAGAAATGTCATTCTTTCCGTATCTTTCTTTTGAAAGAGCCTGATACACAGATAGTTAAACTGTTATATGAGGAGCAAATGATGAGAGAAATGCTTTCTCTGTGAAAAAATGAGCCACACGCTTCTTTTTGGATAGCTCCCTTCATTAATGCATTTTAAGTGATTCCATTCACAAAGAAGCTTTTGGCCCTACACTTTTTGTTTTAAAGCAGAGTGTATCTGTAATTACTTTGTCCAGGATTATCACAGATTCATTAATTTTCTGTTCCTATCATGAAAGGAGAAGCTAGTTATGCTTATTGATATTGTGTGGTTTTAGAGGAAAATTGCAGCAATAAGTAGCCCTGGAAAAAGGCAAGGTAGGTCTAGAACTTCTAGCCTTGGCAGAGAGAAGTAGGAGCTAAATTTCTTTGGTTAGAATATCTCTTAGGGTATAATAGCTATCTCAAAAGGCACAACTTCCATTATTGTGGGCTTAGAGGTAGAACAGATCAGGTAAAGATGCAGCTTTGACTGGGACTTCAACATAGTGCTGAAGTGATTCTTGTAAACTCATTGGAACCCAAATATCAAAGGAGCACAATAGAATGAATAGGGAGAGGACAAAGGGACCAAAGATTGGGTATACAAAAAAAAAGGAAAGACTAGGAAGTGACTCTAGGAAGCCATTAAGCTGGCCCAGTTTGACGTGATCTGCAAGAACCTGGGGTTGGAAGGTGGAAAGCCATTATAGGCCATTCTGCCTAGTCCTCGTGTGATGCTGGAATTCCTCTCCAGCCATCCTGATAGGTGGCCACACCTGGACTACCTTCAGTGGCAGGATGCTAGACTCCAGAAGTAGGCAGTTCTTCACTTTGGGAACATGTACCCGTACCCTTTTTACTGTAGTCCCTGTAGAAAAGCCCAGTACAGACCTATTTCAAATCTAAAAAGGGCAAGCCCCTCAAGAGCTCACTGGTAACTATATGTTGTACACGTATTATATACATTTTTCCCCTGCATATACTGCTGACTGTGCAAAAGAGTCCATTTTTATTTTGTTGAGTATTATATATACAGTACTGCAGGTTTTGTCATTTTGACATTTTGAATGTCTGTTACTGCATGTGGATTAATATCATTCCTTTTAATGATTGCATGTTATATACCAGAGTTTGGTCAACCAATTTCATATTAATAGACATGTGAGTTGTGCCCAGTTTTTGTGCTCTTACAAATAATAATGCAGTGAACATCCATTATGTTGTCAGTCCTAATTGCAAAGCTTTTCCTTATATTGGCCTAAAGTCTTTCTCTTACCTTCTACTTATTGGTCCTGAAAACAGTTGCCATCTTTCTCTCCTGAGTCTTCTCTTGAATTGAAACATTCTTCATCTGTTTGACCACTCTTCCTGTGATTTGGATCTCTTTGCTGTCTTCTCGACATGATCCACTTTGTTGTCTAAAGTACACTGGTGGAATTGAACACTGTCTTAGTTGTGGTTTCACCTGAACAGAGAGGGTGGGACTGTCTAATTCAGTCCATGATTTTATTAGTTCTTAAGACTGTCATATCACATTGTTGGTTCGTAGTGAGGATAGAGTCAGTTAAAGCTTTACATTTGGAGTTTGTGGATCCCTGGAACATCTGATAAAAGCTTTGGACTTCCCCCCTCCCCCCCCAAATGCATTAACATAATTACTGTTGCAATTTCAGGTGGTTCATGGGTCCCTAGTGTTTCTGTTTTCTTTATGACTAAGCTTTGTTGATTACTTTGCTGAAGTCATAGGTTCTCTCATTCTCTAGCAGTGTTGTTACATCATCAAAAATTAAACCAGAAATGGTCAGTCTTGGCATTACTTGGTGAGTCTGTGTTGCCTCCTAGTTTGTAGTGCTTTCTTATATGCAAGTGCTAACTAGTTTTGAACAATGCAGGATCAGGCTCAAGCTAAGCAGTCTTAGTTCGGAAGTCTGTCTGGTTTCTAGTCCTCTGCCATCCTTCATGATTCCACACAGATTACAGAAAGCAGTTAAGCAGCCTTATCTGTGAAGGCTCCTAGGATCCCAGGACGTGATTTGTGAGATCAGATGACTTGAACTCGGTGTGAATATCTAGCTGGTTTTTCTTTTTTCTCAGCCATCTTGGATTTAAGTTTTTTCTTAGTTATTGTGTTTGATCTTCAGATTGGAAAGAATATAATATTCTTAGCCAAGAATGGAAATAAGATAGGAGGCTGTTTCTCTTTATCTTTATTAATATTACATTAACCACCTCATCCAGGGGGGAATTCACTTTTTCCTCTACTGTTTTTTTACTTTAACCTCTAAAATGCCATTTATTCACTATCTGGCACTTTGTAAAGTCACAGTTCCCCCTTAGGCTTTAGCTTTGTTCACAATATTCTTACAGCTCCATTTCACTCTTTATAATACTTGTTTTATGTGCCTGTTTTTTACCATCTGTCGTAAGTGGTTTTTTAACATCCGAATTCCAGAAAGCTCTCTGCAGCACATCAGATTTTTTAGATACTTTCCCCCTTTCTTCCCCTCATCAGTATGTTTTGCAATTATGCAGTCAGCATTATGCTTTTGAGAGCCTCCAAGCCTTCTCGAGCTTCTTTACACAGTTTCTGATCTTGGAATTGATCCTATTTTTCCTTTGAAAATCTTGAAATCTGCCTATCCATTATGGGCAGCATTCCCCTTCCTTTCTTTCTTGATCTCCAAACAACATGGCTGCTTCCTCTAAAGCTTCCTCCTACTTGCATGTCATCAGTCATGCTTTTCTGGTGAGGATTAGATACAAAGTAACAGTTTTTCTCATTTCTCCTCTACTTTCTGGAAGACTTAATATTTACACAAACAAACGCACATCATCAGATGCATTAATGTAAATTGAGTGACACTTCCACAGATGTCCCCTGGTCAGTAATAATAGCTAATAACAGCTGTAATTTTTTCTGCACTGCCACATGACAGGCACCATACTAAGTCCTTTCCACGTAGGATTATCTTGCCTGTCTCCTACCTTAGGGTTATAAGGTGTAGGTGCTATTGTCCCAGTAATACAGATGAGGAAACTGGCTTAAAGATACTGAGTCACTTGCCCAAAATCACACAGCTTGTGAGTGGCAAAGTCAGATATTTCCTAAATCGAATTCTTAATCACCATACTGGGCTGCTTGATGTGGTGCTTAATTACTATGCTGATTCTGTTACTTCAAAACCTGTGTAGCAGTCAGACTACTGGCTGTGCACAGTAGGCACTTAAATATTTAATTTGTTAGCCTAATGACCCCTCTAAGAGAAAAGATAGTATAATTGTTCTTAATACAAAGAATTAATCATATGATCACAATGATTGGACATACAGTCTAATTCTTCCTAGCAAAATAACTGTGAAAGAAACCACAGCAAATAATAATAGTGAACAATTTCAATAAAGAGAAAAAGTATAAAATCTGTCGATTTTATCTCTACAGGATCCAAATGGTAACCATCCAAGTCCTAGCCCTCTTATCTCACCCTTGTCATTATGATACAGGCTGTTTCTGCTTGGTTTCCAACTTCCTACCTCTTTCACAAAACATCCCTTGAATGTTTTGGACCAGTTTGATATGTTCTGTATCTAAAGTTCGTAGCACTCACAGATGTGCTATACAGCTTCATACCTAACTGTCAATTGCCTCATTTACTTAAAACTGGTAGATGTGTATTTGTTTTCATTTCCTGAAATATACTCTAAGTTCTTTGAGGAAATGGACCACATCTTATACTCTTTTTTTTTTAATCTCCCCACAGAAGTTAGCATGATACTTAAAAGTGCTTCATAAGATGTTAGCAGTCATTATAATTCGGTAGTTCCAACCCCCCGCAAAAAAAGGAAAAAGTTTGACCTTTTCTTGTCAACTGAATTATTACTATAGGAGTTAATGATATCAGACCCAAGTTTTTTGTTTTTTTTTTGTTTTTTTTTTTTGTGGTACGCGGTCCTCTCCCGTTGCGGAGCACAGGCTCCGGACACGCAGGCTCAGCGGCCATGGCTCACGGGCCCAGCCACTCCGTGGCATGTGGGATCTTCCCGGACCGGGGCACGAACCTGTGTCCCCTGCATCGGCAGGCAGATTCTCAACCACTGTGCCACCAGGGAAGCCCCTCAGACCAAGTTTTTATGTCAAAAACCAACTGAGAATTTTGTGTGTATTTAAATTTTTACTAACTCACTAACTTAACTCCCCAAATTATTCAGCCATGGGTGTTCTTACAGTGTTCCTTGTGGTTAAGAAAAGCAAGGCCAACGTTTCCTCTACTGTGAAACCTCTACTTGTCCTCGTATAGCCATCATTTGTAGCCCAGGTCCCGACATATATTAGATGATTAATACATTTTTTTGTTAGAGGAATTTAGCTTGTGCCTGGAAAATAACTTGTTTACTTTTAAAAAGATTGGGAATGTGCATAAATTAGTACAAATACAAATTACAAAAACAAATATGATAAAAGCTGTGTAAAAAAAATAATAAAAAGAAAGTATGTGATCTTAACAGGAAATCAGTTTTAGTAAAGTAGCTTAAAATCATAAGCTAATCATCTTAGTGGGCTTTGATATTTTGTTTGCCATTGATGTTTTGTTTTTGTTTTTTGTTTTTGTTGTTAAATTATTTTACTTGTATTCTTAGGTTAAGACATCAGAATTTTATAGATACTCCCGACAGCTGCGCTATGAAGTTGATCAAGCCTTGAATTACTTTCAGAACGTTCACCAGCAGCCTCTGTTGGACATGAAATCAAGCCGCATCCGCTCTGCCAAACCCCAAACTACAGTATTCCGAGGCATGATTGGACATAGCATGGTTAACAGTAAAATACTTCTCTTAAAGAAACCAAGAGTCTGGTGGGAACTGGAGGGCCCACAAGTACCTCTGCGTCCGGACTGCCTTGCTATCGTGAATAACTTCGTGTTCTTGTTGGGTGGGGAAGAACTGGGCCCAGATGGCGAATTCCATGCTTCTTCCAAAGTGTTCAGGTATGACCCGAGACAAAACTCTTGGCTCCGGATGGCAGACATGTCTGTACCACGTTCAGAATTTGCAGTTGGTGTTATTGGAAAGTTTATTTACGCTGTAGCAGGCAGAACCAGAGATGAGACTTTCTATTCAACAGAGAGATATGATATCACGAATGATAAGTGGGAATTTGTGGATCCTTATCCAGTTAACAAATATGGACATGAGGGGACAGTGCTCAATAACAAGTTGTTTATCACTGGTGGAATCACCTCATCTTCCACCTCCAAACAAGTGTGCGTGTTTGACCCCAGTAAAGAAGGGACCATAGAACAGCGGACCAGGAGAACTCAAGTAGTTACCAACTGTTGGGAGAATAAGAGCAAAATGAATTACGCTAGATGCTTTCACAAGATGATTTCTTACAACGGCAAGCTTTATGTCTTTGGTGGTGTCTGTGTGATCTTGAGGGCCTCTTTTGAGTCTCAGGGATGCCCTTCCACAGAAGTGTACAACCCAGAGACTGATCAGTGGACCATCTTGGCATCCATGCCAATTGGTAGAAGTGGCCATGGTGTGACTGTGCTGGACAAACAGATAATGGTTCTTGGAGGTCTTTGCTACAATGGTCATTACAGCGATTCTATTCTCACTTTTGATCCGGATGAAAACAAATGGAAGGAAGATGAGTACCCGCGGATGCCCTGCAAGCTGGATGGTTTACAAGTATGCAACCTGCATTTTCCAGAATATATACTGGACGAGGTCAGACGTTGCAATTAATGGCATCTTTCTCCCTTCAAAATAGCCAAACAAAAAATGTTTGAGACAAAGTAGTTAATTAAGAAACATAAGAAAAACCTCACTAGTTTTGCTATCAAAGCCATTGGTCTAATATATAAAAATAATTTCATTCTGTTCTCACATCCTTTTTTTTCTTTTTAGTGGCCTCAAACTCATGCAATAAGTCAATTCTAAGCACTAGCTCTTGAAACTACTTCCAGAAGCAGTTTAATAGAACGATTCACTTATCTGGGAAGTTGATGTTATGCTTTAAACATTTCTTTCAAATGTCAGTGTAGGAGTCATGCATCTTCTAAGAGAAGACCTGATAAGTGTCACTGGATGTAATTTCAGTTCCTATCTCTATCTGAAATCTTTTTGAACATTTATTTCGGTGTATTGCAGTCTGTTAGACTTTTTGATTTTATTTTTTAAGTTTAACACTCTTGACCTTTTTGCATGGCTTTTTGCTGAAAATGCAAAAATATAAATTTTCTATAAATTTAACTTTTTTATATTCAGAACACTATTTCTAAGCTGCCTTCTCTTATCTGCATTGTGTTAGTGAATGCATATCCATACTTGCTTACATCTTACGAATATATAAGGCACATCCCCTCTTATGCGTGGTTAGGATTCTATATTTTTAAGCTAGTGCACTTGCACACACGGTTTGCCGTACTTGTTGTATTCTAGATGTAATGTCTTTTCATGTATTAACATTTTTAGAAAGTTAAAATAACTGGAGTCCTCGTTTGGTATCAGAGTAGCCTATCTTCAGTCCATACTGATTCAGTAATATTCAAACTGCTTATATTCCTGAAACATGTATGGTTTTATGAAAACTAACTTTTTTTTTTTTTTTTTTTTTGCGGTACGCGGGCCTCTCACCGTTGTGGCCTCTCCCGTTGCGGAGCACAGGCTCCGGACGCGCAGGCTCAGCGGCCATGGCTCACGGGCCCAGCCGCTCCGTGGCATGTGGGATCTTCCCGGACCGGGGCACGAACCCGTGTCCCCTGCATTGGCAGGCGGACTCTCAACCACTGAGCCACCAGGGAAGCCCTGAAAACTAACATTTTATGTTTTATTTTCAAGAGTAAACATTAATGTTGCTTATCGATGTATGTCTTCTTTTTGAAAATGTTTTTCTTTGCAGTCTGTTTAATGTTACCCTGTTTTTAGTGAGAATTGGAGTGGTATATGACAAGCCCTGGCCCTGCAGCGTGCAAGCACTTTTAAAGAGAATTTAGGTAATACCAGAGTCCTAAATAAAGGCCCCTTAAAAGTAAGTGCAACTCCCGTTCTTTACATTCAATAAGGCTGCTGCATCTGTTATTGAATGGAAAGTAGCAACTTGTGGAAAATTTGAGCTCAGTTTTGACTTAGAGGTAAGGAGTAGAATTATAATCTTAACTGGTCATATCTACTTGTTTATTTAGTACAAAATATTTAGTGGCACTGGGGATGTAAGCCCTCAGCTTTTGTTTTATTTACTGAAAGCTACTAGCATGAAGGACAGTAACCTCAAAGTTCAGGATGGATCAAGAATAACTGTTTTAAAGCATTTATAATAAGTGTTTTAGGATTAGCCGCACCTTTCAACTCTTTAAACTCGAAGAAAAAACATATAGTTGTCAAAATTAAGCAAGAATAACCAGGGAGTGGATCATTCAAATTGATGCCATTTTCTTCTGAGTAGACTCTATACATGATACAGTCTAGATCTACACTGGCAAAACTTGCCAGATCTTAGGATATTGGTGCAATATTGCAATGCCTTCTATATGGCTGTTGTATAAATTTTCTAGTTTCACTTTTTTTTTTTTTTTTTTTTTTTTGCTGCTGCCACCACTGAATATGAAATGGAAGAGTGAAGTCATGGAAATGTGAAGACTTGTTTCATTTTTGCAATTAAAATAGACAATTATGAAAAAAACCTGATTTTAAAACTCTACAACTGGAGGCTAGAAACAGTCAGGTACATAAGTAGTTTTTAAAAAAGCAAAACATTGGGATTGGCTTTAGAAATCAAGTTAATATTCTTTTGTATATGAGACTTAAATTTTTATTAAGTTGTCCTATCATTTACTTTCAGTTTCTAAAAATGAAATTCAGTATCATGTTTCCCATGGTAATATGGGTAAAAGTCTTTTTCTACATCTTAAAAATCATTTTTAGTCGTTTTATTTTTGAAAACTAGGAGTTAGATTAGCCATTTAATTCTTTTTCTAATATATTAGTTGGCTTAGTGTTTTATATGTGTGCCATCTTGCTTTAAAGAAAATAACAGTAACGTCTTCATTATTTTCCTCATTGTTGTCTTTTGCTGGAAAAGACCGAGACAGGGTACCCCTATCAGGCTTTTACACTCCAGTGGTGGTTCTCTTTAATTGCTTAGATATGACTTCGTAGTCCTAGTTAAAGTAAGATCTGGGCAAACAATTGAATATTCTTGGTCTTCATTGTAAAAACACAAGGCCAAGATCAAAGTTCATGTTTTGGAAAATTTGTGAAATCTTTTAACTTGAACTAACTCTGGGTTTAGCTTCACACGTAAGTCATGTCTGACCTGATGTTAGCTGTAATCAGTTTTGAGCTTTAAGAATAGTTGTTATTGCTTGGGTTCTGAATGTATGAGAAAACTCTTCTGTTTATATGTAGTGCTAATTTAGGTTATTTTAAATCCATGATTAACGTACATTCCCTTTTAAAATTATGGTTTAATTGCTGAAAGAGATTTATTTTTGTTATACTAAACTATGGAAAAATTTTTCATAGAATTTTTTTCAAGTTTATTTTTTGTGTGCTTCATTTGGAACCATTTTTGTTTATATACATTATATGTGCTCAAAATAGCTTTTTAAAAATTCAGTAAGATTTAAAACTATACAGTGTGATTGCTGTGATCTTTGTGTGTTAATTTTCACTTTACATTTTAAATGCCAGACTTTACAAAAATAGCTGATTTTTGTTAATTGCATCTTAATTAGAAAGTTCTCTTCCATGTCTTTGACCTTCTAAGTTTTTATTTTAATCTGCTTAAAGAAAATCCTTGCACTACAACCTTTTCATAAAATTCAAGATTCTCACGTTGAAGGTTTTGTATTGGAAGAAATACTACTGGTTTTTAAAAAGTAAAGCTTAATTAATAGAATTATTAGCTTTTCTTGAGACAGCTTTCTCTGTGTCCTCATTACTCTGTGTGAGTGTTACTATAATTTGTGAAATATTGACTGAGCCCTTCACTTATCTTTTCTAAAGCAGCACCTTTGGACACCTCATTCTGGGAAGCCTGCTCGAGTCATAGGAAAGGACACACACATTTGTGTGGGGAGAAGTGGTAAAAATGGTTTTGTCTTAATTACATGAAACTAAGCTTTAAAATATTTTATAACAAATTATTTGAGCTGCATTATCTAAACATGTCAGACGTTCAGTGGGACTATTTTTATATATGTATATGTGGTTGTAGGTCATAACATTTCAGTTTATAATATAATTTGTTATTTCAGTTTATAAGCTATCTCTCAGAAAAGACTAGCTCTTTTGAGAATACGTAATTTAAAATTTTAGACTGAAGTAAAACACAACATAGATAATAGTGTAAATTAGATATAAATGAGGGCTATATGGCAGTAAAACTGCTAGTGCCATTTTTCCTGTTTGCCTATTATACATTTTTTTTTTGTACTCTGAACATTTTTAGGGATCATGCATTCTATCAGATTAGAGTTGGTTTGGGGATAAATATCTTCTAAAAAGAGATTTATCTTAAAAATGAAAGTTCTGAAAAATTAGTTTATCAAGAGTTTATAAAGTCAAATATTCAATAGACATAGACTGGAATAGGTAAACTCATGGAAGTCGTTTCCTTTCAGTATACCAGTATAACTTCAATATTACACAAGTAACATTGAGAGAATGCCATCAGCTTTGTTTGTTCCTCCTTAATGTTCTTAGATTTTCTTTTTACATCTTTGGGAACAACTACATTAAAAACCTTATTAATCAGTATATCAGTAAGGATTAGGTGTTTGCTTTCTGAAGGAATGTTCCAGTGAGGTGATCAGAGAGGTTATTTTCTATCTAACTTGTATATGCCCTATACCCCTTGGGCATATTTTGTCTATAGAAAAAATATTTTGACCTTTAGGTACATTTTGGGCCAGTAGTCAAATAATCCTAGGGCCGATTTAAAAATCTTAGAATAATTTAAGGTTTGCCTTTTATACCTGTTTTGGAAGCCTTTACATTTTTGTCAGGTAATTTTTCCCAAGCCGTGAATATAATCTATTCAAAACATGTTTATGCTATCCATTCTGTTTTTAAATTGAAAAAAATGTTAAAAGTGTTTATGAAGAAAAGTTTAAATAAAATATTTTTAATCTTTAAAATATACTTCATCTCTTATTATTTACTATCTTGATATAATCTATCACTTTCAAAGTCGCTCATGACTTGATTAACAGTATACATTTTGTTTTCCTTCAACGTGCCAAGGAAGTGCCACAAAAATGTAATTTCTACCGATGCTTTCAGCCACAGATTGAAATGAGAGCATTTGAGTGAAATTATTTACACTTACATGCAATGGAAATTTTATAGTGAAGCCAAGTAATTAAAGTTCCACTAACAGAGTTTTGCAGAATGGAAATAGAGAACTGAGAAAAAGCATTTATAAGCCCTCAAGCCTTAGTTTGGTGATTTTTAGATTTCCTTTAGCATTTTTGATTCATTGTTCTTAAAAGCATTTCTGAAATTAGGGAATCCGGTAGAAATGAATCTCCTGCAACACAAGCACTTGGATATATTTAGGCACATGTGTGCCTTCTTTAAAATGGACTCCTGAGAAACCTGGACAGGATTCCCTGGATCCTGGCCTCAAGCCACCTTTCCCACCTCTTTCTATCACTTCCAGCACTCTGTTCTGTTGTGATCTTTGCTAATTTCCAGCTTCAAATCGCTTGCCTTGTTTCCCCTTCCCTGCTTGCAAAGTCCACTTATTTTGCAAAGCCCAACTTAAATGCTCTCCTCCTCTCCTGAAACATGTTTTATCTCTTCCATTGAATTAATTGCCTCTTCTATGCTCAACACATTTATAGCTCTTATTTCATTTCATTTTGCATACTAGTTGGGTGTAATTCCTTCCACAATTAGAACATAGTCTCCTTGGATGAAGGGACCTTCTTTTATTCCTCTTTGTACCCTCATATCTAGCATGATACTTTTTGTACATAATAGGCACTGAGCTAAATGTTTATTGCTATATGAGTTACAAAAAGATTCTGTAGGCATTTGGAAGAGGGAGATAATACAGTTCCTCAGGGTTTTTGTCTCTGCTTTTTTCTCAGTCTATACATTCCCTGTCCAGTTTCACCCACATCTATGGCTTCACCTACCACTTTTATTCTGATACCTGTTAAATCTCTATTTCTCAACCCAGAGTTCCAACCATCTTCTGAACATCTCTCACATGTTTTATCGGAATCTCAAACTGAACAAGTGCAAACCTCAGTACATTATCTTCTCCCCCCCAAACCTGCCCCTTGTCCTGTGTTCCATGTATTATTATGTGGCGCTACCATTGCCTCTCTCCTGCTTCACCCCAACGTCTTACTTCACCCACTCCTATCACTTTAAACTCTCAACTGCCCTCACCTTGCCATCCATACTGGCCTCGTGGAGCTTTCTCTCTGATCTTCTACCTCCACAATCCATTTTCTACACTGCTTGCAGAGTGAACTTTCAAAAGGTAAATCTGATCCTGAGATTCAACAGCATTTAATAATCCCCCTTCACCATGAGAATAAGATTCAAACCTAGCATGCCCTTCATACCTGTTCAGTCTCTCCTGTGCCCTATTCTCTAGCTATGCAAGCTGCTGGGAGTTCCCTGAACATGCCATGTTCTCTCCAGAGTCTCTGCCTTCACACATGATCTGTCCCTCTTTTCCTGGCTAACCCTTTCTTGGCCTTCAAGAACCAGCCTGGGCATCATGGCCTTTGTCATCTTTTTTAAATGTCCCCTTGGTCTTACCATAGCACCTTGTGGATACCTAGACCCCACCTCCTCTAAAACTTGATTATAAATGTCTTCTTTACCTTACCTTTAACTGTACTCATTGAGGACAGATGCTGTCTTTTTATTTTCCAAGAGTCTGACTTAATGTCTGGCACATGATAAGTCTGCCTTAATAAAAATAGAACCCAGAAACTTGGAAGATCACCAATGAAATACTCCTGGTGAGGAGGGGCAGCTGTATTAGAGAGCTAGATTGTCTGCCAAAATTGACCTCCCAGAGGAATTTCCCTCCATTCAGTTTCCACCACCATCGCTCCTATGTCTAAAAGGTTGATGCATACAGCTATCACAGTTGTCAACAGATAGCTCTTCCCTTAATATCCAGTATTTCTGACCCAGGCTGAAAATGTCAAATGAAACAAGACCAAAGGGTGTTTTGCAGATCATTAATCCCCTGAAATGCTCTGGGGGGGGATAGTGTTCAGTGGTCACGATAATTTGAGGAAACCCTACATATCGTTTCTCAGAGAATCTCAAACAGCATGTTAAAAGGCTGTGAGAAGTCCTTATGTAAATTCATTTGATTTCGTTTAGCTAGGTGTAAATCAAACATTTGACCACGGAGCTCTTTTTTTCATGGAATGTATATGATCCATGAATGCTCTTGAGAAAGCCTGGCTAAGGAGTAACTGAAAGAAAACAAGCACAGAGGACCACTGATTCAGGCACTCTGGTTTACAAAGTAGGACTTAACTCCTGCAGCTCCAGTTAGCTTCCAGGCTTGAA
Source organism: Hyperoodon ampullatus (assembly GCF_949752795.1). Lineage (NCBI taxonomy): Eukaryota > Metazoa > Chordata > Mammalia > Artiodactyla > Ziphiidae > Hyperoodon > Hyperoodon ampullatus. Next base: position 21,657,043 of record NC_136913.1, on the reverse strand, counting down.
GTGAAAATCTTGCCAAGGCAACATTACCCTGGGGATTTCACATCCCAAGGAAGGTCCCACCTTCTCCCCCCAGGAGTAAGATAAGTTTGTGTAATTAATTTGTACAACTTGTATGATTTAAGGAGCAGGACTTCCAGAATGGCCAACTAAGGAGCTCAGCAAATCCTCTCCCTAAAAAACAATGATAAAAGTGAACAATCTTGTCAAAAAAAAATGTAAAGACTCTGGAAATTGACCAAAGGCATCCAACAACTTGAGAAGCACGTATTCAAGAAAATGTACTGAACCTCAGTAAGAACAGTGGGAGTCTGATGTTTTAGCCTGGGGCTGTTCTCATCCTAACTCCTTGTCCCCCAGCTCTGTGGCATGGAAATTCTACCAGGGCCATTGGAGGGGTCTGCCTTTCTTTGGAATGGAGTGTGGAGAATCCCATGTGTCAGTGTGGCCGACACTGCAGCTAGCCTGAGGTCTCAATAGTGATTGGGTTTAGCAATAGACTAGTGGACAGACCAGGAGATCTTGTGAATGAGATATTTACTTTAACCCTGGTGGTCTAGGAAGCTGTGCTCATGGACAAGGCTGTGTGTAACTAAGGGGAGACCTAAGAGGGCCCTAGCAAGCTACTTGTCCCTGGCTGGATGTGAGGCCTTGCAAACACAGAAAATAAAAGCTGTAATAGACTTGGAAACTGCACAGACTTTGAATGCATTCCCCAGGCCACACACAGATTGCTCAGCAAAGGGCAGAAGCTTTACTGGCTCAAGGTGTTTAAGTGTAACTTCTGACCAATCACTGGCTGACCACAAAGCTGTGATGACTCCGGTGATCCCTGGGCATCCCAGTTTAAAAATAAAAACAAGAGTTAAAAAAAAAAAAAGTGAGCTGAGACATCAGTGGTTGTACCTGGGTGGGGGAGGGGGGCGGGGAATAGCCACCACAATTCCTCCAGGCAAGTCACTAAACAAACACAACAAACCAAAAAAACAGCAAAACAACCCCACAGGATCCAGAGTTGCTACAATATATTATCTAAAATGTTTCTAATGAAAAATTGTGAGACATGCTAAGAAACAGGAAAGTGACTCATACCTAGGAGTCAATAGAAAGCTGTCTTGGGGATCAGAGTGTTATGGAGATGAGTGAGATTAGTTTTGTATCCTGTATTTGTACCCTGTATTCCACATAAAATTTTATTAGAAACAATTTCACAAGTCATTAAAATTTCTTTGAAAATATTTGTAGTGATTGCTTAGTGTTCCATAATATGGCTGTACCATAATTTATCTAACCATGCCCCTCTTGTTCCTATACTACATTTAAAAAATTTCTTTCATTTGATATGTTCCAGACTTACAGTTGTTTCCTAAATGTAGTTTTGTAAGATGGAATTAAAAAATGAACTGAAGTCCCTGACAAATATTGCTAGGTTAAGTTCCAGGAAAGTTGTACAATATTAAACTCACATCAGCAGTGAATTTGAGTTTCTCTATTACCATACCCTGTACTTAGAAATAAATAAATTAGCAATTTAATAGATGAAAATTGTATTTTAATTACTATTTGATTATAGTGAGTGTTGAGTAGTTTTCACGTCTATTTGTCATCTATGTTCTATGAATTCCTGTTCATGTCATTTATGCATTTTTCAATGATATTTTGGTGTTTTATTATGGATTTTGAAGGATTCTTCAACTATGCTTTGTCACTCTTCAGTATAGTAATTCAAATGATGACTAGGTATCTTTAATTATTGGCAATTATTAAAAATCATATCATCACATTTCATTAAATATGGAAAGCAAATAAAACAATTTAGAGAAAAAGGATGGAAAATATACTAATGTAACAAAATGATTAAGAATCAAATATATTTGAGAGACAAAATATTGAGAAAAGCGTGTTATACATTACAGATTCAAAAGAAACCCTAAATAGCATTCTCCTTAGATCTGGATTATGAGAATTTTCTTTGTAGGGTTCCATCTTCTGTAATGAAAACATACGTTCAAACTTTTATTAAATACCTGCTATGTGGGTGCTAGTGGGAGTGAAAGAAAAGATCTACTTTGCTCTCAATCTAATGAGGAAACAGAAACACCTAAAAATCACTTAAGACAAGGTGCCAAGTAGAAGGAAAAACAGGAATGCTGTGGGAGCTCAGAGTTATAGTTACTATTGATGAGAATCAGTAAAAGGTTCATGGAGGAATTGGCATTTCTACTTGGTCATGGAGATTAAGTTGGATTTCTCTAGGTGGAGAATATGAAAAAGGCTTTTTAAGAAAGGATGTGCAAAAAAGCACAGGATGAAGGGCTTCCCTGGTGGCGCAGTGGTTGGGAGTCCGCCTGCCAATGCAGGGGACATGGGTTCGTGCCCCGGTCCGGGAGGATCCCACGTGCCGCGGAGCGGCTGGGCCCGTGAGCCATGGCTCCTGAGCCTGTGCTCCGCAATGGGAGAGGCCACCACAGTGAGAGGCCCGCGTACCGGAAAAAAAAAAAAAAAAAGCACAGGATGTCACATGAGGCAGGAGGTTCTGACCCAGGCATGCACCCAGATCCAATCTATCAGTTTTCTATTCAAGTAGATTCTAGTTCTGGTAGAAATAATCAACATAGAATAGCACCTAGTAAAATTTGTTAAGATGAAAAAATGGCTCATTTTTATTTAGGGGCTCATTTATTTTAACTCATTAAAAATTTTTTTTATCCCTGGGAATTAAAAAAAAAACACCAACCATGGAAAATTTAGACTCCATAAAAATAATCAACACAATATAACTGACAATGGCAAAAACTTTATACAATTATATTTGTAGTCTTAGGTTGGGCTCCCTGGAAGCTGACTCCATCTGAGACTAGAATGAGAGTATTAGAATGATCTAAGAGGTCATTCCAGAAAGCATCAGTAGGGAGGTGGGAAATAAGACAGGGCTGGGGATGAGCCAGTAAAGAGTATATCAGCAAGCAGTTTTTCACTGGGGGTCAATCCCACCCCCTTCCCCGGCGTACTGGGAAAAACTGTAGAACTCACCTGAGTCATCTCACCAGAGGACAAGGAAGCTAGGATATTTATCCTCCAACTGCTGTCCGTCATTGGCTCAGGGTTACTCCCAGGCACATTAACCCCCCAGCACTTCTGGCCTGGGGTGTCTGGCTGAGAGAAAGCCCTCAGGTGGGGAGTTGCAGGTATACTGAAGGGTGAGTGCCAAGGGAGTATGGGGAGGGTCACCACTACTATCTTCTACATTTGTTATTGGCTCAAAACTATCAGAAGAATCACGTCTTGGCAAAATTCAGGGACACAAAATTTGCATCTCAGGAAATTGGTAGACAAAATTGCCATAAAAGTAAACTCACTTGTAAGAGGTTAAATTTTTTTATTGGGACAATTTTTTTTTTTTTTTTTTTTTTTTTTTGCGGTACGCGGGCCTCTCACTGTTGTGGCCTCTCCGTTGCGGAGCACAGGCTCCGGATGCGCAGGCTCAGTGGCCATGGCTCACGGGTGCAGCCGCTCCGCGGCACGTGGGATCTTCCCAGACCGGGCCACGAACCCGTGTCCCCTGCATCGGCAGGTGGACTCTCAACCACTGCGCCACCAGGGAAGCCCTATTGGGACAAATTTTAAAAGAGGTCTCCATGGTGACATTTTTATAAACAAGAATTTTCCAGATGAAAATAATTAGTAAAATAAAAGCAAATAAATTTAAATATATACTAGAAACATTTTACCTGCATTATACAGAAAAATGATATCAAGGAATTAAATTGATTTGAATTTGCTCAGGAAAATATGTTCTTCATTAAATTTCATCAATGTTGGCATGATTCTGATTAGAATGTTTGTACTCACAAACATGGAGTCACAGTGTCCTCGGCTCAAAAGAAGAGGAGGATCGAAACATCCTGTTCTTGAATTGCTAGAGGCCAAAAAATGAAGAGGATTTGTGCCAGGGGAAATTGCATGGGTAAATGCAGAGTGGAAAAGCATATGGAATGCTTTGGGAATGATGAATTCCTCACTGACAGAGCTATGGGAGCAGATGTTAAGAAAAAAAATCATATTCATGAATATTCTGTGGATCTACAGAGTTCTTTGTTGAAAGCGGATAAGAGAAAAATTGGATATTACAGTCCTCCAGTGAAACTCCTCACAACTTTTCACTAATATCCCATGACCTTACAGAAAAGAATAAAAACCCATTAAAATAATGAAAGATTGACAGGCAACATAATATAAAATTGTGAGCAGCCCTGAAAATAATTTTAAGGCAGATGGAGTTAGACTGAGAAAAATAGATCCATACTTCACATTATGGAATACTCAGGCTTCCCTTCATGAAAGAGAGCAAGTGGAGAAATATATATTTTTTAAGGTATATTGTTATTGCTCCACCAACTGTGTCCTGACTCAGAGATTCGGACTTTTACTAGCCAGAGAACTGGGCATTCAATTCTCTTGATTCCAAGGAGCTACACTGTAAGTGAGGCAGTTTTGTTCCTGAGTTTTGCCCCTTGCCTTGAAACCCCTCACCCCCACCAGCGCCCTCTGACCCCTCCGGCCCCCATCCCCACCGCTCAGTCTACCCAACTGTCTTTTTACATTTTCACATTGAGACAGAACAAGCCCAGCAATCAACTAGGCAGGAAGTAAGGACCAAGTGGCCGTGGTATAAAGCATATCCTCCCCCATTACTCACTCAGTGTAGGCGACCACAGACATAGGAAGAACAGTTTCACTTACTGCCACTGGCTTCCAGTACCAGAGAAGGAGACAATGAGAGGAGGGCAATAATCACCAGAATTCAACAGGTGCAATGAGAGCCTATTAGAAGCTGAAATGAGGACTGGAAGCTGTGCTCATCAACTCACCCACTTTCCAACTACAGATGTATCAAAGGGATGGAACCGCTACCCAAACAGATAGAAGTTGAGACTAAAGGCAACCCATGCATTCTGTTGACCCACTGAGTCTGGAAGGGTCTTCCCTTATTTGTTTATGACTTAAGTGAAAAAAGAAGTTGGGTGAAAAAACAAGTTGGGGTTTACAAACAAAGACTATGGGATAAGAGAAGTAGTTGGAAGACTCAGAGAAAGGAAATATTTGTGGGAAATTATTTGCTTTCAGGTCCAGAAGAAGGAAGTCACACTACTTGGCATCTTCAAAAGATTGCAAGTAATCATAACCTCTGTGCGTGAGGAGCAAAAGGTCACAGGAAGATGAAGAGCAAAAGACGAAAAGGTAGTTGACTCAAAGACTAAGAAAATTCCAAAGGCAACAAGAGAATTAAAATCCATATGAAGTCAGTAAAGAATAGAAAGGAAGTGGTAGAAAATTCACCTGCTCACGTGAAAGACATCTTTGAGATGCTTTCCCAGAGTGCAGAAGAAAATGACAAGGAGATTCAGTTCTTCACCACATGCTTCATGAACACCTATTATGTGCCAGTCACTGTGCTAGGTGCTAGGATCTAAAGGCTTTCATATTCTCTATCTTCAGAGTACGAGAGGCAGCCACTAAACCCTTAAACACAAGTTAACATGTAATTGCAAATTGTGATGGCTGCCACAATTGGCACTATAAAGATTACTCAGGAGAAGCCAGTTCTGACTGGGTGGTTAGGAAAGGTCTCTCTAAAGAAGGAATATATAGCTGGAGATATAAAGGATGAGTAAGAGAAGATCGAAAAATAGAGAGTGGGCAGGGGTGTGTAGCTCTGCAGCAAAAAAGCATGTGGGGCAGCAGAGAGACTAAAAGAGGACTGAGGAGAGGAAGGTGGGAAATGTGGTGCAAGATGTGATGGGAGAGGTACTAGGGCCAGATCACACAAGGCCACCTAAGGCTGGGTGAGGAGTTTGTATTTTATTCTAAGGGAAATGGGAAGTCATTGAAGGGCTCTAAATAAGTGGCCAATGTGATTTATATTTTAAAGGTTCGTCTGGTCCCCAGATGGCAATAAGGATGGAGCTGGGACTCTCACTGAGTGGGTCAGGGAAGTGTGAAGGGTGATGATGACTTGGAAAACAGTGGTGGCTGACACTGCAGACAGAGAAGCGAATGGTTAGGACATCCTCTGGAGGTTACAACTGACAGAACTTGGTGATGGGTTGGGTACAAGAGGTGCTGGAGAGGGGACCATCTTGAGTACAGGACATATGATGATGCCATAAGTTACAGTGGGAAGGATGGGTAGAAGAGCGATTTGGGGAGGAAGTAGCGGGAGTGCAGGTTCAGTCCCATCAGGTCTCAAATGCTTGTGAGGTGTTCACAAGTGTAAAGGTCAAAAAAGTCCCTAGATATAAATCTAGATGAAGTTTAGAAGAGAGGTCAGAGCTGGAGAGATACATTGGACAGTCATCCACTATTACAGACAGTACTTATTTATTTTGCTTTTACGTACCTTTTCCTGATGGAAATATGCAGAGGTACACAGAAGTAGACAAAATTGTATATTGAATTTCTATATACCCATTATAGTACACATAATATTTTGTCATGAGAATGGAAGTATCTTAAAGAGAGAGAGAAAGATCCCAATTCCAACTCATCCAAAAAATAGGAATATTTGAACCTACCTGATGGAGTTACAATGAGATTAACCATGTCAATGGTGTGTGGTAACCAATGTTAGCCATTAATATTTTGTTACTGTTGGGTGGGCAATATTGATCCAGTGCTGGAGAAAGAAAATGTATCACGGTTAGTGAGTAGAAACAAATTAGTTACCTTTCTAAACTCCAGGAGAAAGTATTCAAATCATTGAGCTCTTATGGAGAGAAGAACAAAACAGAAGCTGCTGACACAATATGGCAAGGTGAGGCGAGCCAAGGACACAGCAGGAATCTGACCTAGTAAAGTTAAAGTTTCAGTGAAGTGTGGACTGTGCATATAAGACTCCTAGTCCCTGGCAATGGAGCCCCCACTTCATGATAATAACATTCCATTAAGGGAAAATTCACATGAAGATGAAGTAAGCAATAAAGAGAACATGACGTGATCTGGTCTGGTGATAAAGTCTGGGAAGGTTTTTGCTGTAAAGAATGACTTTGTGAGTAGACCAAAAAAAAAAAAAAAAAAAAAGGATCATGAACAAAAGGGTTAAAGTGGCCTGTGCTCTGGAGCAGAGCTTCTCAGAGGCTAATGCGCACACAAATCGCCTGGGGATGTTGTGAGAAACGCTCCTTGGGATGCAGTGGGTCCTGAATGGTGCCTGAGATTCTGCATTTCCTCTGAGCGCCCAGGCTAGGCCTGTGCAGCAGTGGTCTGTGGGATCCTGCAGAGCCGCCGCTCCTCCCCCGACTCTGCCTGAAGTCTGCACTCAGAAGTCGCGTATGGCAGGTACCTGCCAGCACTGCTGCTAGAAGGACAGAGGCCCTGGCCCGGGAAATGGCCGAAGCCCATCGTCCCGGGGACCCCTCCGGATAAAGGGGCTGCCTCAAGGCAGCCAGGGGCTTCGTCCTCCCAGGCCTTCTGTGGCCCAGGAGGGTTGGGGGTAGAACAAGGAAGGAGTCAAGCGCTCTCGGGATTAACACTGTCCCCCACGTGCACGCCCCCAGGAGCTCATCAGGCAGAGGTGGAGGAGAGAACGACGAGAGAGAGACGATCGATCGATACGGAGAACAGAGAGGGAGCACCAGCACCCAGGTACTCGCTGTTCCCAGCCAAGACGTGCAATGAAAGGTCTCTGAGAAAATGGTCCTCCTAAGCTTGAGGAAGATCTGTATCTGCAGACTGCAAGAACTTGCCACACTTCAGGGAAAATGAACTACCTACACGCAGACACAGTTGGCAACAACTTTTAACAAGGGGGAAAAACCCTGTGATCATTACGGCAGGAGAAAACAAGTCATCATTAACCGAGGGCTCACCTGGAGTTCCACACGCCACTCGGTGCTTTCCGTGGACGCGCTCATTTAACCCTCATAGCATTCCAGTAAAGTGGCGGTGCGGGCCTTTAAGTGGACTGGATTCAGAAACTCGGACGATCTTGTCAGGATCCCTGTGCTCTCCAGCTGCCTCAGCTCTCTCATTCCGCGTGGGAGCAGGCAGGCTTCCCCCAGAGCGGCACACGCAGCTCCGGGCTCACGTTGTCCCAGCTCAGTTGCCCCAGAAGAAAGGCAGGGTCCCTCTTCTGGTTTCACCACAGAAGGACACCGGTTGTCTTTATGTTCTGTGCTTGCCCTTGGATCCACCACGGTGGCCAAGAGGAGGGAGGAGGATCCTTGGCCAGGGGCTGAGGGCACTATGATTAGACGTCCCAGAACTAACAGGTTAGAGTGAGAAAAAATAGACAAATAAAAGAGAGGAAGGATGGTTCGGCTAACAAATCCAAAGGGTCCACGACAGGGAGGTCTAGGAGCTGCCCCACTTTACAGATGACGACAGTAAGGATTAGAGAGGTCGAGTAACTTGCCCAAGGTCGCACATCCAGGGTAAGGTGAAGAGCCAGGACACAAACCGAGGCAGTCTGACCAGGGCTGTTAACCACTGTGCTATAAGGCAACAACACCAGTTTGGTTTCAGGCTTCTCTGCAACATCAGCTTTCAGAAGAAAATGGAGCAACAGCTAGACTTTGTGGAGAAAAAGATTGTAACCAAAGATTTGCGTGCCCTGCCAAATTGTCTTTCACAATAATATGGAACAGATATTAAACACACCCTGTGTGGACTTCCCCAGTGGTCCAGTGGTTAAGAGTCCATGTTTCCACTGCAGGGGGCACAGGTTTGATCCCTGGTCCACATGCCACGCGGGGCGGCCCCCCCCCAAAAAAGAAAACCACACCCTGTGTGACAGGCACTGTTCTAAGTGGTTTATATATATTGACTCATCCACTCTATGGACAACCCTGTAAGACAGAAATTCTTATTATCCTCATTTTACAGATGAGGAAACTGAAGCCCAGAGAGATTGAGTACCTTATCTAAGAGCCAGGATGGTGCCTAGGCAATCTGATCTTCTAAGCCCATGCTGGGAACCGCTCTTCCACACTGTCAGGGTTCAAAAGCATATCATCAACACACACTTTTTATTTTATTATATTTGTTTTGGCCATGCTGTGTGGCATGTGGGATCTTAGTTCCCCAACCAGGGATTGAACCTACGCCCTCTGCATTGGAAGTGCGGAATCTTAACCACTGGACCACCAGGGAAGTCCCAACACATACTTCTTGAAAAAAAATTTAATAAAAATATATGCCACAATAACGAGAGTAAAGAAACAGAGTTCAAAAAAATTACAAAATCGTGTAAAAACGACAAAATTTTTAAAAGTCTAAATGATTAATCTGCATCTAAATGTAAGATTTTATTAACAAAGAGAAGAGGGAGGAAAGTAAAAGTGAGCTCAACTTGGCTGAATCAGGAGAAACTAAAAGATTACTATTTCATTTAAAAAATTCTGATAATTTAAGAAATACAGGCCACAGAATGCTTTTTTAAAAAATTGTTGTTCTGCTTGCATATTTTATTTAGCAGTTTTCCAAATACAGCTGGGGCCAGAAACAGCTCTTAAAAAAAAACAGTAAGTTTTTTTAAAAAGATAAACAGTAAAGGTTTTTTGGTAATATGAACTCATGGATTCAAACATATTTGATGTGTTTCACACCAGTGCAATTATCTTTATTGATGCTAAAATTATCCCCACTTTAGCTAGTGGGAACTTGAAATTGGCTCCTGAATCCTTTTGACATGATCTAGTAGTCTCTGATAGTTTTATTGCTATCAAAACACCTTGTATGTGTCCTTCTCCAGATCCACAGAATGCTTAAAGGGCATACTTACTAGTCCTAAAAGGAGTATATATGCCTTCCAAAGCATGAAGAAGTTAAAGCAAAGGAAATACTCATAAAAGAAAAATCATAAACCAAAGGAAATGGCAAAAAAGCCCACTAAAAATAGCTTAGAAAAAGATGAAACATAATAAACTAAATGTATTAGTGATAATGATAAATATAAATGGAATCTGCTCCCATATTTAAAAATAAAATTTCCCAGACTGGATTTTAAAAAATCATTTCTATGTTATTTAAAAGAATCACACAATGGCACAAAAAGAGAATTGGAGAAACATGCAAAACAGATACAAATGAAGGGAAACCAAGATCAAGATACTTGAATTAGTAGAATTTGAGACCAAAAACTGAATGAAATGGCTTGGAAATGTATAAAACTAAAATATGAAGGATAAAGCCTCAATAATAACAGTAAGTCTTATTTAATAGCTTCCTGGAAAGAAACATGTATACCAAACAATACATCTTTTTTCCTAGTGCCCATGGAACACTTACAAAAATTGAATATATGCTGCACTAACAGTGACACTTAAACAGGGTTCAATTGCTGAAGAAGACTCACAGGACCCAAAATGGCAAAGATTACAAATGTACAGTTTATTACAGGGAAAGGACACAGTATAGCAAGAGCGTGAAAGTCAGAACATACATCAGAGCATATGACTCACAGCAGGGGCCTGGAGAGGCCAGGTGCAGGCTCCTATTGTCCCCTTGCTGGAAAGGCCAGGCCAGATGTCTTGTGGATCGGGAACCACTGATGTATGCACAGAACACTTCAGAACCAGGGAGACTAAAATGAAGTCTTTGCTGAGGTTGTTTACATTTTGCTCACCACCTAGGCATAGCCCTGCTGCAGAACCAGCAGAACCCTGGGGCGGGGGCTGGGGAGTATCACACCAAACCAGGTGCAACTCTTCAATCTCACTGTTAATAAACAAGGCAGACAAGCTGGGCCAAACTACCCTGAAACTCTTTGGATTCATGGTTACATAGAGACACTACACATCAGTGTTTCCTGCCGTGACCAGGAGTCAGTGTCAATCAGGAGGTTTAATTTTACCAAACAGCTCAGGTTAATTGCAGATCTGCTGTGATTAACCTTTATAGTGCAATAGCAAAACACAAAGTATAACTCAATAATTTCCAAAATACTGAAACCATACAAACCCTATTTTTGGACCATAATTCAAAAAATGAATAAATACGATGAGTACAAAGTTATCAAAAATGCAAATTATAATAAGGTACATTTTTGAGAATGTAAGTCTGATGAAAAGTCACAAGAATGTTAACATCTAGTGTTAGTAAGGATCCAGGGGAACTAGGCTTCTACATTTACTGCTCCTGGAAACATAAATCTGTAGACCCTTTCTCAAGTACATCTTGGTATCTACATCAAAATCCTTAAAAAGGATTCTCTTGGCCCAGAAGTTACATATTTGGCATTTCGAGTAAATAACTGAGGATGTGGGCAGGCAAGGATGTTTACTGCAGTGCAGTGTATAATAGCAAAATATTGGAAATAATCAAAATGTCCAGCAATATGGGGACTGCTTCACTAAGTTATATACATGTCTAATTATTCAAAATAATTTTGTTGAGGTCTATTGTGGCAGGCTTTGTTAATTGCATGTCTAAAATCCTTTCCCCTCTTCCTCTATAGTGACAGAACCCAGATATTTTTCAGGGCAGCAATGCTCACTTCGAAGGCAGAAAATCATGACAATCCTGTTCCCACTTTCCCAGCTTCCCTTGCACCGAGGAGTGGACATGTGATCCGGTTCTGGTCAATGAAATCTAAGGAGAAGTCTACTGGGGGCTTTGAGGAAGTTTTTTGCTTTCCTAATCAAAGGGAAAGATTCTGTTGAGGCCAATAATCATCTACTGCAGACCTTATATTAAGGGAGAAATTTTTAACTATTTGTTAAGCAAGAGTTGCTTGGGTTTTCTGTTTTTTGGAGCCCAAAGTGTCTCTAACTTGATGGATGTTGTGATGTGCTTCCTCAGATCGCCCTTCAGGGCTCCCAGATACTAGGAGTGCTCCAGGCTGCCAGTCTTCACCTGCCAGCTATCTCCAGGAATTGCACTCAGCTGAAGTTGGCTGCCTTGCTCAATGTCACATTCCCCCTCCCAGGAGGCAGCCCACATCCACCTGTCCACAGAAGTGTAAAGACCCAGCCTTCTTTCTTCGATTTGCAGGGCCCTCCCAGCTCCAGAGCTGGAGCCCTTGCGACTACTGCACCATTGCCTAACTTCCCCTTCTGCCTAGTCCTACTTTATTCCCTTTCCCTATGGTGTTGATCTTAAGAGTTGTCCCAGATAAACTTCCTGCGCTCAAATCTCTTCAGAGTCCGTTTCCTGGGGAACCCCGCCCACAGCACTGCTGACACATTTATTCACGTGAAAAAGACGTTCAAAATATATTGCTAAATGACACAACAACAAGTTATAAAGCAGTATGCATGGTGTTTTCTTATTATACTGATGACATATCTGCATGGAAAAAATTTCCGTAAGGAAAACACTAATAATTTCACAGCAGAACTTGTGTTTTCCAGCAATATGCTGAACTAGGTATTTAGAGAAACTCCTAGTTCAGAAGACATTAAATGCCAAAAAAAGAAGTTTTAACATTTTATTTTTTGGCCGTGTAGCATGTGGGATCTTAGTTCCCTGACCAGGGATCGAACCCGCACCTGCTGCATTGGAAGCGTGGAGTCTTAACCACTGGACCGTCAGGGAAGTCCCCTAGTTTTAATATTTTAATACATAGGGTAGTGGTGGGAAAGTACGGGAATTCCTGGGGTGGGGGCAGGAATGATAAGAAAGCACAAATCCACAAGAGTTAGAGATCATATTACTCTGGAGGTATCTGCTGATTCCTGATGGTCTAGAGCCAGCTTTTAATGAGCCATTGCTGTGGGGGACAGGAGACAAATCCTAGAGCCCAAGCAGTGTGAGAGGTCAGGATGGAGACGTTTGCATAAAGGCCGGAGAGCCAAAGAGCAACAGCCTCAAGAAGTTCAGCTAGAAAAAGCCCACCCTGCAGATGGAACTGGGGGAAGTAAACTTCATGGGAACAGCCACGCACAAGCGAACTCACATGAGTATGGGCCAGATCTAAACCTGAATCGCTGTGGCCAAAATAAACACCATGTCCAAAATAGAGTTCAAAGTGGTCCTTGGTAGTGCCCTCAGAACACTGCCAGAAGAAAACAAAAATTTTTCTTTGAAGGAACACGTTTACCAGCTTTAAAGAATTACCATAAAGTTACTAATTCAGAATAATAACTAAATCACTAAATCCATGAGAGTCAATATGAACATCAAAATTCAGACTCAGCTACATACACACACAAAACAATAGATATGGGATATTCATGTACCAATTATAAAACAGCAATGTTTGTTGTATATAAAGAATTAGGGACTTGCCTGGTGGCACAGTGGTTAAGAATCCGCCTGCCAATGCAGGGGACACGGGTTTGAGCCCTGGTCCAGGAAGATGCCACATGCCGTGGAGCAACTAACCCTGTGCGCCAAAACTACTGAACCTGCACTCTAGAGCCCGCGAGCCACAACTACTGAACCCCAAGCACCTAGAGCCCGTGCTCCGCAACAAGAGAAGCCACCACAATGAGAAGGCCGCGTACCACTACGAAGAGCAGCCCCCGCTCACCGCAACTAGAGAAAGCCTGCACGCAGCAACGAAGACCCAACACAGCCAAAAATAAATAAATAAATACATTTAAAAAAATTTAAAATAGGCTTGACAATTAAGGGCAAAGAGACTATCAAAACTGACTAGGGTAAGTTTGAAACAAAATCAAATAGGAGTTTATACAATAAAAAAGTAATAATTTAAATTAGAAACTCAAAGGATGTTATAAACAGCAGATAGAACTAAAGATAAAATCAGAGAATTAGAAGAGAGATCTAAATAAATTACCAATATAGGAAAAAAGACAATGATAGAAAATACTAATTAGAGGTTAAGAGAAATAGAGCGAGGAAAAGGTCCAATATATGTTCCAAGTGGAATTCCAGAAGGAGAGAAGAATGATAATAGAGGAAAACGCAATATATAAAGAGATAAGTTTTCAGTTATTATGAAGGACACCAATCTTCAGATGCAGAAACCTAAGAATTCTAAGCAGGATAATTAAAATAAATTCACACTTAAACACGTAGTAATAAAACTTCAGTATAGCAAAGACAAGCAGAAGACTTTCCAGTAATGGTAGCCAGAAGACAATAAAATAGTATATTTGAAGCGGCAAGAGAAATAACTGTGAACCTAGAATTTTATACCAGCAAATAAACTTTTTTAAAAATTAATTAATTTATTTTTGGCTGCGTTGAGTCTTTGTTGCTGTGCACGGGCTTTCTCTAGTTACGGCGAGTGGGGGGCCACTTCTCATTGAGGTGCGCGGGCTTCTCCTGTTGCGTAGCACAGGTTCCAGGTGCGTGCGAGCTTCAGTAGTTGTGACACACGGGCTTAGTTCTCCGCGGCATGTGGGATCTGCCCTGACCAGGGATGGAAACCATGTCCCCTGCGTTGGCAGGCAGATTCTTAACCACTGTGCCACCAGGGAAGTTCCACCAGCAAATAAACTTTTATGAATTATGGTGAAATGGAGATATTTTCAGACATAAACAGACATCATTAAAAGAACTTTTAAAGAATATATCCCAGAAGGATAAAAATGATTCTAAGAGGAACATCTGGGACATTGCCAGTGAAAAAAGGCAAGAAAAAGAAATAAACAGCATACATATCAGAAAAGAAATAAAATCATTTATATTGACAAACAACCCTTCCATGTATAAAAACCCAAAGAGTCTACGAAAAAACTACTAGAAACAGGGCTTCCCTGGTGGCGCAGTGGTTGAGAGTCCGCCTGCCGATGCAGGGGACACGGGTTCGTGCCCCGGTACGGGAGGATCCCGCGTGCCGCTGAGCGGCTGGGCCCGTGAGCCATGGCCGCCGGGCCTGTGCGTCTGGAGCCTGTGCTCCGCGACAGGAGAGGCCACAACAGTGAGAGGCCCGCGTACCGCAAAAAAAAAAAAACAAAAAACTGCTAGAAACAATAAGTGAGTTTATCAAGGTCATAGGACCGGAGGTCAATATGTGAAAATCAACTATATTTCTGTATATTAGTAATAAACAATTGGAAATTGAGAATTGAAAATAGTCCTATTTACAAGAGCACCAGAAACACGAAATCCTTAGGTATGATTCTTATAAAATATGTGCAAGATCAGTATGCTGAAAATTACAAAATATCAGTGAAAGAAATCAAAGAAGACGTCAATACATAATGATATATTATCTTCATAAACTGGAAGACTCATTGTTAAGATGTCTGTGGTAGGCAGCCTTTAAGATGGCCCTTAAGAAGCAGCTGCATAGCACAGGGAGATCAGTTCGGTGCTTTGTGACCACCTAGAGGGGTGGGATAGGGACAGTGGGAGGGAGATGCAAGAGGGAGGAAATATGGGGACATATGTATATGTATAGCTGATTCACTTTGTTATAAAGCAATTATACTCCAATAAAGATGTTGAAAAAAAAAAAAGATGGCCCTTAATGATCCCTGCCTTCTGGTACTCATGCCCTTGCACTAACTCCTCCCCTTGAAGGTGGGCTACATAGGGTCATGCACATCTAATGAACAGAATAGGGCAAAAATGATGTGGCTTCCTAGATTAGGTTGCAAAGATTCTGTGGTTTTGTCTTGAGCACTCTCTCACCCTGTTGCTCAGAGGAAAACAAGCTACCATGTTGTGAGTTGCTCTTCAGAAAGGCCCATGGGTAAAGGAACTGAGGGAGGCTTCCAGCCAACACCCCAAAAGGAACTGAATCTTGCCAACAACCACATGAGTGAGTTTGGAAGGAGAACCTCCACAAGTTGAGCCTTCAACCAAGCCCTGGCTGACAACTTATTGCAAGCTGGTGAAAAGACATGAGGCAGAGGCACCCTGCTAAGCTGAGACACCTGATCCACAGAATCTGTGAGGTAATAAATATTTGATGGTGTAGACTGGTTAATTTTAGGCTAGTCTGTTATGTAGTAATAGATAATACTATGTCAATTTCCCCCAAATTGGTGGATAGATTCCATGCAATCCCAACCAAAAATCTCAGAAAGATTTTTTGTAGAAATTGTCAATCTGCCTCTAAAATTGATATAGTAAAGCAAAGGAACTAGAATAGTCAAAATAATTTTGAAAAAGAAGAGCAGAGCTGGAGGGCTCAAAGTGTCTGATTTCAAGATGTGATATAAAGCTAGAGTAATTAAGTGTGGTATTGGCAAAAAGACCCATAGACCAAAACAAAAAACAAAAAACAAAAACAAAAACAAAACAAAACAAAACAAAAAAGATCCATAGACCCATGAAATAGAACAGAGAATCCAGAAATAAACCCACACATATATGGTCAATTGATTTTTAACATAGGCACAAAGGCAATTTTTAAATAGATAATTTCTTCAACAAATGTTGCTGGAACCACTGAACAGTCACAGGGAAAACAAACAAGAGAACTTCATTGTATACCTCACGTCATATACACAAATGAATTAAGCATAGATCACAGAACTAGATGTAAAATCTAAAGCAGAAAACTTTTAGAATGAAATTCTTGTGACTTTTGTTAGACAAGGAATCCTTATCTCTGACACTAAAAGGACAATCTATAAAAAATTGATGCTGGACTTCACTAAAATTCTGCTCTTTGAAAAACATTTTTAAGAAAAGGAAACAGACAAACCACAGGCTGAGAAAAATATTTGCAAAATACATATCTGATAAAGGAATTGTAGGCAGAATACATAATGAACTCTGAAAACTCACTAAGAACACAAACAACCTAACTAAAAAATGGTCAAAATATTTAAACAGATACTTCACTAAAGAAGATATATGGATGACGAAAAGCTGCTTGACATCATTAGTTATTAGGGAAACGCAAATTTAAACCATAATGAGATACCACTCCACTCCCTCTAGAATGGCTAAGATTAAGACAACTAATAATATCAAGCGCAAAGTAAGGCTGTGGCGCCATTAGAACTCTTATACATTGCTGGTGAGAATGCAAAATGTTATGGCCTCTTTGGAAAAGAGATTGGCAGTTTCTTATAAAGTTAAACATACACTTACAAAGTTAAACACACATAGGCTGAATAATGACCTTCCAAATGCGTCCACATCCTAATCGCTGGAATGTGTGAAAGTTACTTTACATGGTAAAAGGAACAAGCAGATGTGATTAAGTTAAGGCTATTGGGATGAGGGAATAATCCTGGATTATCTGGGTGGGGCTCAGGTAATCACAGTGGTACTTATAAGAGGGATGCAAGAGAAGTCAGTAAGAGGAGAAGGTAATGTGATGATGGAAGCAGAGAATTGGAGTGATGAGCTTTGAAGATGGAAGAAGAGACCTTCATCCATCCTTCTGTATTCCACCTGAAGAAAGAATACAAGTGGCCACTAGAAACTGAAAAAGGCAAGGAAAAGGATCTCTCCTCATAGCCTCCAGAAGGAATCAGCCCTACTGACATCTTGATTTTAGCCACTTAAGATTCATTTTCGGGACTTCCCTGGTGGTCCAGTGGCTAAAACTCCACGCTCCCAATGCAGGGGGCCCGGGTTCAATCCCTGGTCAGGGAACTAGATCCCACATGCCGCAAGTAAAGATCCTGCATGCCACAACTAAGACCAGGCGCAGCCAAATAAATAAATACTAAAAAAAAAAAAAAAAAAAGACTCATTTTGGACTTCTGACCTCCAGAACTGTAGGAGAATAAATATGTGTTGTTTTAAGCCAGTGAGTTTTTGGTAATTTGTTACAACAGCAATAGGAAACTAATACAACTTGCCATACCACACAGCAATTCCACTCCTAGATATTTACTTAAGAGAAATGAAAACAGATGTTTAGACAAAACCCTGCATGCAAATGTGTATGGTAGCATTATTCACAGTTGTCAAAAACTGGATGCAACCCAGATATCATTCTACTGCTGAGTGGATAAACAAAGTATGGTACATCAATAAAATGGAATAATATTCAGCATTAAAAAGGAACTACTGGGCCTCCCTGGTGGCGCAGTGGTTGAGAGTCCGCCTGCCGATGCAGGGGATACGGGTTCGTGCCCCGGTCTGGGAGGATCCCATATGCCGCGGAGCGGCTGGGCCCGTGAGCCATGGCTGCTGAGCCTGCGCATCCGGAGCCTGTGCTCCGCAACGGGAGAGGCCACAACAGTGAGAGGCCCGCATACCACAAAAAAAAAAAAAAAAAAAGGAACTACTGATGCATGCAACATTATGGAAGAATCTCAAATGCATTATGGTAAGTGAAAGAATCTAGGTTCAAAAAGCTACACGCTGTGTAATTCCATCTATATGGCATTCTGGAAAAAGGCAAAACCATGAAGACAGAATAGATATCAGTGGTTTCCATTGGTAAGGGGTAAAAGTTGTACACAAATATTCATAGCAGCATTATTCTTAATATCGAAAAGTGAAAAGTATCCAAATGTCCATCAACTGATAGATGGATAAAAAAATGTGGTACATATATCCATACACTGTAATATTATTCAGCAATAAAAGGAATGAAATACTATACTGACGTATGCTACATGGATGAATCTCGAGGATAGACACTTTGTGTAATAGGTAAGAACCTTTGTATTCTATTACAAGTTAATCACTAAAGGGATGCTGCCTATAAACTTAAATTATACATAGTGGCCCATATCTGGGAACCCTGCCTCCCAGGTAATGAGCCTTAAGCTAAAATACCTTTGTTTAGCTCACAGGAAACATCGTGGCCAGGCCTACCTGTGAATGGCTGCAGGAAGGACGAAATTAACACACCCCCTCTGGAGTCTGGCTGGAACCAAGACTTTACCCTTCTCCCTTGACTATAAAAGAAGGCTGAATTCTAACTTGGGGAAGATGGCTCTTTGGAACACTAGTCCACTGTCTTCTTGGTCTGCTGGCTTTCAGAATAAAGTCGCTATTCCTTGCCCTGACAATTCCTCTCTCGATTTATCGGCCTGTCAGGCAGCAAGCAGTATGAGCTCGGACTCGGTAATGTATGTTTAGTGAAATAAGCCAGTCACAGAAAGAAAAATACTGTATGATACCAATTATATGAAATACTTGGAGTTGTCAAAATCATGGAGACAGAAAATAGAATGGTGGTTGCCAGGGACTTGGCAGGGGATGGGGCGGGAGGGGGAATTGAGGAATGAGGAGATATTGTTTAATGGGTATACAGCTTCAGTTCTACAAGAAGAGAAGCGTTCTGGAGATGGATGGTGGTGATGGTAGCATAATATGAATGTATTTAATACCACTGAGCTGTACTTTACCATCAAAGTAGCTAAGATGGCAAATTTATCTTATGTGTATTTTACCACAATAAAAAAAAATGGGGGAAAAAGGAATGAAGTACTGATACATGCTACAACATGATTAACTTTGAAGACATGATGCTAAGTAAAAGAAGTCAGACATAAAAGGTCACATATTATATGATTCCATTTATATGAAATGCCCAGAATAGGCAAATCTATAGAGACATAAAGTAGACTGGTGGTTGCCTAAGGCTGGGGGTGGGGGCAGTGGTAGGGGGTAAATGGAGAGTGACTGATAACGGGTATGAGATTTCCTTTTGCTGTATGAAAATGTTCTAGAATTGACTGCAGTGATGGTTTCACAACTCTGTGAATATACTAATAACCATAAAATTGTACACTTTAAATGGGTGAATTGTATGGTATGTGAATTGTATTTCAATTAAGCTGTTTTAAAAAGGCATCCAGATTGGAAAAAGGAAGTAAAATTGTCTTGTACAAGATTATATATGTAGAAAATCTGATGGAATCTACAAAAAAAAGCTACTAGAACTAATGAGTTTAGCAAGGTAGTAGGATACAAGAACAATACACAAACATCAATTTTACTTCTATATATTCACAATAAACAGTTGAAAATTGAAATTTTGAAAAAATTTTATTTATAGTAGCATAAAACATTAAATACTTGGGGATTAACTTGCCAAAAGATGTGAAAGACCTACACTCTGAAAACTACAAAATATTGCTGAGAGAGATTTAAAAAGACTCAATTAATGACAAGATATACTTAGTTTAAATGGGTGAATTGGGGCTTACCTGGTGGCGCAGTGGTTAAGAATCCGCCTGCCAATGCAGGGGACACGGGTTCGAGCCCTCATCCCAGAAGATCCCACATGCCGCGGAGCAACTAAGCCCGTGCGCCACAACTACTGAAGCCCTTCTGCCTAGAGCCCGTGCTCCACAACAAGAGAAGCCATCGCAATGAGAGGCCCGCACACCACAGTGAAGAAGAGTAGCCCCCGCTCGCCGCAACTAGAAAAAGCCCATGCACAGCGAAGACACAGTGCAGCCAAAAATAAATTAATTAATTAAAAAAAATAAATGGGTGAAATGTATGGTATGTGTCTTCTTAATATTGAAGACTCAATATTAAGATGTTAATTCTCTCCCACATTGATCAAAAATTGAATGCAATCCCAAAGTCCTAGCAGGATCTTTTTTGGGTAAAATATTGACAAATAGATTAATGGAATAAAATAGAGAGTTCAGGAATAAATCCACACATATATGAACAACTTATTTTTACAACGGTGCAAAGGCAATGCAGTGGAGAAAGAATAGCCTTTTCAACAAATGGTACTGTAACAGTTGGTTATTCACATGCAAAAAACCCAAAAAAACAAAAGGAACTTGGATACATGCCTCACACTATATACTCACCATATACCAAAATTAATTCAAAATGGATCATATACCTAAATGTAAAACCTATAACTATAAAACTATAAGAAAACATACGAGAAAATTTTTGTGACCTTGAGTTAGGTGAAGATTTCTTAGATAGGACAACAAAAGCATAATCCATTAAAAACCAAACTGATAAATTAGACCATCAAAATTAAGAACTGGTCTTCAGGAGACTTCCCTGGTGGTCCAGTGATTAAGAATCCACCTTCCAATACAGGGGACGTAGGTTCAATTCCTGGTCATGGAACTAAGATCCCACACCTGCAGGGCAACTAAGTCTGCGCACCACAACTAGAGAGAAGCCCGTGTGCGGCAACAAAAGATCCCACGTGCCACAACTAAGACCCCATGCAGCCAAATAAATAAATATTAAAAAAAAAAGAACTGGTCTTCAAAAGACACTTGTGATGAAAAGACAAGCCACAGACTGGGAGAAAATCTCTTCAGAGAATATATCTGATAAAGGATTTGTATCCAGAGTATATAAAAACTCTCAATATCCAATAAGAAAACAACCCAATAAAAATATGGGCAAAAGATTTGGCAAGATACTTCACCAAAGAAGATATATGAATGGCAATTAAGCACATGAAAAGATGTTCGACATCATTAGTCCTTGAGGAAATACATATTAAACTACAGTAAGATATCACTTCACACTTATCAGAATGGCTAAAATTAAAAAGACTGATGATGTCAAGAGAAATGAAAGTCTATGTCCACACAAAGACTGTACATAAATGTTCAAAGCAGTAGTTTTATTTGTAATAGCCCCAAAACTGGATACAACTCAAATGTCCATTTATAGGTGAACTACCCAACATGGATAAACAAATCGTGGTCTATCCAAACAATGAAATACTACTCAGATGAGTACGTGCAACAACACAGATGAATCTCAAGATAATTATGTTGAGTGAAAGAAGCTGGGCAAAAAAAAGCACATGTCATTTGATTCCACTTATATAGAACGCTAGAAAATGCAAACGAATTTATACTGACAGAAAGCACATCAGTGGTTGCTTGGAGATGGGGGCTGGGAAAGGCATAAGGGAGGGACTAAAGTGGCGTGAAGAAACCTATGGGGATGGAGGACATGTTCACTACTTTGACTGTGGTGATGGTTTTATGGGTATATACATAGGTCAAAACTTCTCAAATTGTCCTTTCAATATGTATGATTTACTGTATGTCTAGTACACCTCAACAAAGCAGTTGCAATTTTTAAAATTAAGATTTGTGTACTGTGTAGTTTTTTAAAATTAATTAATTAATTAATTAATATTTTGGGCTGCGTTGGGTCTTTGTTGCTGCTCGCGGGCTTTCTTTAGTTGCGGCAAGCGGGGACTACTCATCCTTGTGGTGCGCAGGCTTCTCCTTGTTGTGGCTTCTCTTGTTGCAGAGCACAGGCTCTAGGCGCGTGGGCTTCAGTAGTTGTGGCATGTGGGCTCAGTAGTTGTGGCTCGCGGGCTCTAGAGCACAGGCTCAGTAGTTGTGGCACACAGGCTTAGTTGCTCCATGGCATGTGGGATCTTCATGGACCAGGGCTCGAACCCGTGTCCCCTGCACTGGCAGGCGGATTCTTAACCACTGCGCCATGAGGGAAGTCCCTGTACTGTGTATTGAGAATATTTTTCCCTGGCCCAATTTTCTATGTGAGGATTATAACCATAGTCATGCTTGACCAGGCACTCACCATTTATTAGTTATCACAGGCAGAAAAACAGGGATTCAAAGGCTAAGATATTTTTCTCCTCTTTGAAAATTATTCATCTTTTATTTGCAGAATTAAACTTCTTCAATCAATGCACTTCAACATTTGGCTAAAATGTGAAACATTTTAGTAAAGTCAGGAAGGAAATAAATGAAAGATAAAACTTAAATTTGAAAAATTTTACCATACTGCTTTGTCCATTATCACCGTTGATCTCTCATCTCAATCTGACCAAAATACTATTAAAGTATTATTAATTTCACTAGCATGGAGCTTCAAGTCTAGAATCAAATGATAGAAAAAAATTGAGTTCTGTCCGAAAAGGAATGTGACTCTATAATTCAGCCCCTGTTCCAGCTATTCTTCATGTGCAAAGGCAAACATTTCAGACATTTAAGGAGTCATGTCCCTTTCTGAAAAGACAACTGGAAGCAATAATAATGGCATATGAAAAATTAATCAGAGTGAAGCAAGCTCAAAATATGGGAAACATTGATGTGAGGTTCAAGGTAACGTTCTTCTATTTTTGCTTATGGACGTCCAACTGTTCAACCACCATTTGTTGAGATGACTATTCTTCCTCTATTGAATTGCTTTTACATGTTTGTAAAAAATCAATTTGGTGTATTTATTTTGGTTTACTTCTGGGTTCTATTTTGTTCTATTGATCTATGTGTCTTTTCCTTCACCAATATCACACTGCCTTGATTACTGTAGCTATATAGTACGTTAACATCAGGTAGAGTGATTATTGCCACTTTATACCTGCTTTTCAAAATGTAGCTATTTCAGTTCCTTTGCCTTTCCATATAACTTTTATTTTTATTTTTTAAAAAATAAATTTATTTATTTATTTTTGGCTGCGTGGGGTCTTCATTGCTGTGCGCAGGCTTTCTCTAGTTGCAGCAAACGGGGGCTACTCTTCGTTGGGGTGCACGGGCTTCTCACTGCGGTGGCTTCTCCTGTTGCGGAGCACAGGCTTTAGAGCACAGCCTCAGTAGTTGTGGCGCACGGGCTTAGCTGCTCCGAGGCATGTGGGATCTTCCCGGACCAGGGCTCGAACCCACGTCCCCTGCGCTGGCAGACGGATTCTTAACCACTGCGCCACCAGGGAAGTCCCATATAACTTTTAGAATAAGCTTTTCCATATCTACAAAAAAGTCTTACTGGGAGTTTGACAAGAATTGTGTTAAATCTGTATATCAATTTAGAGATAATTAACACCTTTACTATATTGTCTGCCCATTCATGAACACAGTATGTCTCTCCATTTATTTCAATCTTTGGTTTCTTTCATCCACATTTAAAAATTTTCAGCATACATATGTTTTACATGATTGTTTAGATTTACACCTGGGTGGGGGTGTCTTCGGTAATGATATGAGACGGTATGCTTTTTCAGTTTCCACATGTTTCTTGGTAGTATATAGGAATAGACTGATTTCAGGGTATTTACCTTGTACTCTGCAACCTTGTTGAACTCATTAGTTCTATAAGTTTTTGTGGTAGATTCCTTGGGATTTCTTATGTAGACAATCAAGCCATCTGCAAATAGGAATCGTTTTCAGTCTTTCTTTCTGATATGTATGCATCTTATTTCCTTTTATCGTTTTATTGCACTGGCTGGGACTCACAGTGCTGCGTTGAATAAGAGTGGCGAGAGTGGACATCCTTGCCTTGTTCCTGATCCTAGGGAGAAAGCATTCAGTTTTTTACCGTTGTGTATGATGTTAGCTATAGGGGTTTTTTTCAGTGCTCTTTATCAGGTGAGGAAGTTCCCTTATATTCCTAATTTGCTGAGTGTTTAATTTTGTTAAATGCTTTTTCTGCATCAATTATATTATCATGTGATTATTCTACTTTAGCCTGTTCATATGATTTTTTAATATTTGACCTTTACATCCTGGAATAAACCCCACTTGATTATGGTGTATATACTTCTTTTTATATATTGCAGGATTTGATTTGCTAAAAAATCTTTTGAGGATTTTTGTGTCTAAGTTCATGCGTGATATTATTCTATAGTTTTCTTTTTGCGCTGATTTTATCTGGTTTGGGTATTATTATATTGTCCTCAAAATGAGTTGGGAAGCATTCCATCCTCTTCAACTTTGTGGAAGAGTTTCTGTAGAATTGGTGCTAAAACTCATAGAATTTTAAAGCTGGAAGGCACCTTTGAAATCGAGTACTGACTAGGACCTTGATTTGACTATAGGGACACCAGAGACCCCATTTTTTTCTCTCCAGGTAGCCAAATTTAATTGTAGATTTCTATACCTTGGAGGATTAGCAAAGGAATTAAAATGACTATTCTTGACACAGAATAGAAAAAAGATAGTATGTTCAGAAGGAGCTGAAAAGTCATTTCCTAACAAAGGTGATATTTGTTCTCTTCATTGCACTATAAAACCAGGAAATGACAAATAAATTCAAATGTTGAGGATAGAATGAACCAAAGCAGTAAGGGCTGGTCTTTGGTTGGTTTTCCCCAGAAGCTGACCCTGAGGCAAGGATTCCAGTGCAGGTAGCTTATTTAGAAGGTAGAAAAACAAACAAACAAACACCTCAGTAGGAGAATGAGGAAGTTATTGGGAAAGTAAGACAAGGAAGGCAGGGCAGCCAATAGAGTGAATTATTAAGTCCATTGCCACTATGGGTGACTGGAACTTAATCGTGCTGGTGAAATTCTGAGAACCAGTGTAAGGCACACACACACCTCAGTTACTCCACCAAAGACAGAAGGAGCTGGGATATTTATATACCAAGTTCTTTCAGGCATTGCATTAGAGTCACTCTTGAGAGGCACTGATTCCCTGGCACTTCTGGCCTGCTATGTAAAAACCAGCAGCAGAATGCCCTAAACAAAGATCAGTCTGCTTACCAAACAAAAAGCCAAGCACACACAAAACAAAAACAAAAGCAACGGTTTTACCTGTTGGTCCCAATATTTCTTATTGCTCCAGGTTTTGCATTCCTTTCTTAATCCACTCTTCTCTTCTTTTTGTGGTTCTTCATCTCTCTATACTGACAATTCTCAAATACATTCTCCCAGGTTTAAATTTAAAAAGTTGTCTACCATTGGTACATTGCAGTGGTCTTCCTAATGATGATATTAAATATGAAGACATAATTTTATGAATAAGAGGAAAAAAGGTGGTCAGGGGTTGGTAAGTTGGAAGTTAGGCTGTGTGCACGGAAGTGGTAAAGGGGAAGGGATACACACAGCACATCTACAGCATCTGCCATAGCTGGGAAGGGGAATCGCATTTTGGAGACAGTGAAATTACCTTGCAGAGAAAGATTCGTGTGATTTTAGAAGGAAAATATGAATATCATGATTTAATTTATTCCAAAATTACTCAAACTATAGGAACATATTCCTGGGAGTGACACTATAAAATTTTTGTCAAAAATAATAGCCCTTTGATGCTATGCCTTCAGAAATAATCTGTGAAGGCAATAAGGGACTGGCAATGCATAGTCTTTGCATAGAGCATTTTTATTCACTTTAAATTAACGCAAACCTGAATATCATCATCTGATCCTACTTAGCATGTTAAAAGAATTACATCAACTTATGTGCACTAAATGAGAAAGTACTCTGAATGAGGAAAAAAAGTAATGGATTCCATGCTGAGAATAACCTATGGATTAATATTTAAAGTTTCTCAAGAGATGATGTCATAATAAAACTCCCTGGGACAGATAGTATAATGGCATTAGTCATAGATTTCCAGAAATGCTGATCCAACGTCTTTTAACACTGGAGGATTTTTATTTATAGAAACTCATAATAATTATTGATCCAAAATAAGCTCAGGTTGTGTTTGATTCTTTCTTAATATTTCATGACGGAATGGTATAATTTTTGGTATCTATTTTTTTAGTCTGGTCCATAACCATCACTGATATTTTCACTTTTAAAAGTTTCTCATATCTCTGCAAATGTTGGAGAGTATAATTTGACAGGTTAATTTTAATGCCAAAGATTGTCAAAATTTAATATTACCAGGGAGAAATGAATATTCACTTTTCCAAAAATACAGAAGGAAATGACTTACTCTTGGAGAACTTTAAAAAATGATACACATGAATATTTTAAACTTAATGTCATTCCTATGAATCATAGCTGAATATAATACTGTAAATTTATAAAATAGGGTTGAAATTTTTTGGTATTTGGGCAATATTCATTCTTTCTTATCTTTCTGGTCCACAAATCTGAGCATCTCACCTTACTTCCAAGCAAAGATTGAATAGTAGAGGTGAAGTAAATTCTTCTTACTAAAACTTAATTAATTTTATCAGCATAATATACATATGTAAAACATTCACTAGTACACTATGAAAATAAGCCACAAAACTATTCTAAATTAAACCACACTTTAAATAATTCAGCCTAGTACCATTTATGAACAGGAAGCCTTGATGTTTGATTTAAAGCAAATCAACAGTTCTTCAAGTTTCAATATTATTCTAGAAATAATTAGTATTAGTTAAGGAGACTGTATTATTGGTTCATCATGGGAAAAAGTTACAGAGAGCATCAAGTTATAGAATCTTACTGTTCTGTGTCCTATTTTAAACTTAAGGTTCTGATTTTTTTTTTTTTTTTTTTTTTGGCCACGCCGCACGGCTTGCGGGGCCTTAGTTCCCTGACCAGGGATCGAACTTCGGCCCTGGCAGTGAAAGCGCCGAGTCCTAACCACTGGACCGCCAGGGAATTCCCAGGTTCTGATTACTTAGAACTATGTAATCAAATTTCCTCCTTTTCTTTTAAAAGTCCTTTACTGCTGAGTTCCTACAAACTGTTTCTATAAAATTTGCAATCATTGTCAGTGGTGTCTGGTAAATGTACTAGCCTTGAAAAAACAGACAAAGGTTTCTATACAAGTGGTTATGCAGTTAATAATTTCTTCAGGAAGGCATTGTTGCACTACTGCTATGCTATTATCAGGAGTCCCTCTGTCAGTAAATAAACATTTAACATATAAAACCTCACACTTTTTTATTTTTATTTTTTGGCGGTACGCAGGCCTCTCACTGTTGTGGCCTCTCCCGTTGCGGAGCACAGGCTCCGGACGCGCAGGCTCAGCGGCCATGGCTCAGGGGCCTAGCTGCTCCGCGGCATGTGGGATCTTCCCAGACTGGGGCACGAACCCGTGTCCCCTGCATCGGCAGGTGGACTCTCAACCACTGCGCCACCAGGGAAGCCCCAAAAGCTCACACTTTTGGAGATGCATCCTGAGCTGGCGACCAAGCTAATGCTATAGAATGAAGTATAACAACTTGTCCCTCAAGAAGATTCTGTCAGTTACCTGAAAATAATGAAAGTCCTTAAAAATTACTTCGTATTTTTATAGCATCCCATTAAGGCATGTAATAAATGTTCAATATATATTTACTGAATTACTATTTTTGTTGTTGTCATTGTTGTTAATAATAAAGAGCGAGCCTCTAGATCCACTTACCAATTTATAGGAAATACACAGAACAGAAGAACATGTTAAGCTACCCCATGGGAATTCAATCAGCAAAATCCAGATCATGGGAGATGCTAAAGATAAATGATCCAGTTTTGTCAACAAATTGGAAGGGGGAGAAAAAGAGGTGGATGGGGAACCTACAGATTAAAAAGAGGTAAAAGCCATATAAAAATAATAGGTGAAACTAAACTGTAGTGTTTATGGATTCATGCTTAGGTGATGAAACTGTAAAGTAATGAAGTGACTACTGTAAAAGTCAGAAGTATGGTTACTCTTAGAAGGGGAGCAGCTGGAGAGCTTCTGGGATGGTTAGCCATGGTTCTTTTTCTGACATGGATCGTAGTTACAAAGGTGCTTTGGCTTCCAATAATTCATTAAACTATATATTCGTCTTATATAGTTTTCTATAGATGTGTTATATTTAACAATAAAAAGTTTAAGAAGTAAACAAGAAATACATATATTTTCAAGTTACTTTCCAACATGATACCACAACACGGAGTTCAGAAGAGATGTCCAGTAGCACAACATTATATAGCATTTCTACCAGACAGATAAAATAGATATAAATAACAGCAAGGTCATAGATCATAGTAAAATGTAGTAAGATAAATAGGAAGTGATGAGTTTTGAGTAACTAACTGTGCTTTTAATATAATAGTTTATTTAATTGTAAGCATATATAATTTAATTTTTAATAATGGCTATATTCAACAACTGGCTTATGAAATTCCTGGAAATTTAACAACCAGCTTGAGCAAGCTAAGTATGAGCTGCTCTGACACACTACTGTCTGCATCCCAACAATTCTCTTGCTTTCTTGTATTTTTAAAAAAATTTAGTTTTTAAAGTCAAATGCATACTTGCACAGAGTTTTAAAAGTCAAAGAGTTCTACAATTATTGCTCTAAAATCCACTAGACTGCTCCTCTTTCTCCCATTTTCTCATCCTTACAGGCAACCATTTCAATTCTTTTAACTGATTCTGTCTTCACATGGCTGTCTTCCTATAAAGACACCCATCTTATTGGATTAGCGGCCCACCCTATTCTAGGATGACCTCATCTTAAATAATTATATCTGCAACAACTCTGTTTCCAAATAAGGTCACATTCTGAGGTACTAGGGGTTAGGACTTCAACATATATTTTCTGTGGAAGAGGATGGGACACAATTCAACCCATAACAGTGGGAAGGGGATTTGGTGTTTTAATTGCTTCTTTAACAGATTTTCAGCCAGTTCTTTCTCCTTCACTTCACCCCTCACTTCCAAAAATAACCTGTTAGTTGTTGCCAATTCCTGAGTCTTCTGGGGGTCACACGGTGTAAATTGGTTCGCTTCTTAGCTTTCCTTAGCCAGTTTCAGATAGTTTTCTCAGACATGCTACATCAACTATGTCAAAAACTTGTAAGTTTTCCAACTGACAAAATTTTGCCACTGTTTTCTCTGATCTCTCTTTATCATTGAAAGTTTATGCTTTAAAAAAATCTTTTTACTGTTATTTTAGTGGGTTTTGGCACGGGAGAAGAGACTATGATAGATGTTCAAGCCAGCATTTTTAGTCACAAGTTCTTCTACATGTATCTTAATTCTCTCCTTTTCAAAGGGAAGAATTAATTAATTCTTTCTGAATTCTCTTGCATCTCAAACCACAATAAAACTTTTTAGGGAAAGAGTTTCTCTAATCTGTATATGTGTGAATAGTGGCAGAATAGAGAGAGATGGGGTAGGGAGAGAGAAGCAGATTTGGGTGATTTAAACCCATACTCTATGATACTACTCTGCCTCCATGAAGTGGATAAACAAACATCAATATAGTACTCACCACTCAAAATATGAACAGCTATAAAAATCTTTAAAATCTCTGGCTTCCCTGGTGGCGCAGTGGTTGAGAGTCTGCTTGCCGATGCAGGGGACGCGGGTTCGTGCCCCTGGTCCAGGAAGATCCCACATGCAGCAGAGCGGCTGGGCCCATGAGCCATGGCTGCTGAGCCTGCGCGTCCAGAGCCTGTGCTCCGCAACGGGAGAGACCACAGCAGTGAGAGGCCTGCGTACCAAAAAAAAAAAGTTTAAAATCTCTGACGCAGTAAGTAGTACCACTCTCAACATTTTATCCTAGGGGTGTAATTCAACAGAATTAAATGACAATGTGAACTTTCACTTATGAGAAAATGGTAGACTAAATATTCTGAAAAACCATCCCACTGCAAAAACCACAGAAACCCTAGATAAAATAAAATTTAAAATCTTTTAAAAGGTATAGTTGAGGAACTTCCCTGGTGGTCCAGTGGTTAAGACTCTGAGCTTCCACTGCAGGGGTGGGGGGGCGCAGGTTCGATCCCTGGTGGAGGAACTAAGATCCCACATGCCGCGCGGTACGGCTGAAAAAAAAAGAAAAGAAAGAAAAAAAAGGTATAGTTGAGCTTGTAAGAATGAAAATCCTCAGGAGTGAAAAATAAAGAGGGAGCTACACACTAGCACATTTGTCACTCCCTGGAACCTAAAGTCTCAGGTTTTAATTTTATTTGTTTATTTATTTATTTTTCGCCACATCTCATGGCATGCGGGATCAAACCCCCTGCAGTGCAAGTGGGGAGTCTTAACCACTGGACCACCGGGGAAGTACCTGAAGTCTCAGGTTTTAATGACCTCATGTATGTGGGAGACAAAATCTTGGGCTCAGGTAAGGTTGGAACTGAGACCTCTGCATAAAGCCAGACTCTCAAAGAACAGTGAGGTGAAACAAAACGGAGATGGAAGAGAGAGAATGTGGGACAATCTTCTTCAGTACAACTGAAGAGCACAAAATACAAAGAGAAAAGAGAGAGCATCTAAAAGGCACAACAAATAGACTGGCAGCAACAGGGGAACAATAACTTCAGATTGCTGAGAGAAAACCACTGTCAATGTAGAATTTGATACCTACTGAAATTATGTATTTAAGAATAAGGGTGAAATAAAGACATTTTCAGAAAAGCAAAAACAGAGTTCTCACCAAATGATGTTCATTAAAGAAGTTTTCGAGATTGTTCATCAGGATAAAGAAAAATAATCTTAGAAAAAAGTCTGAGATTTATAAAACAACAATAATGTCTAATTTGGAGGTTGAAAACAAGGTGGTGCTAAAATATTGGATAACAATAACTTTTAAGACAAGGGGATGGTGATTAGCATTCTAAGACCCTTGGATAAATTTGGAGAGGGGGTGGAACTATTGATTTACATTTCAAGTACACATGCTAAACTTTAAGAGTAATCACTAAGAAAAAAATAGAGTTATAACTTCCAAAATAATAGAGGGGAAAATGTGGAATCAAAAGAACAATCTGAAAGAAAACAGGAAATGGGAGAAAAGACAGAAAAAATCAGGACAGATAGCACAAAATAAAATGGTAAAGATAATTCCACACATCAACAATTAATTAAAATCACAATAAAGTGTAAATGGTCTAAACTCACCAGTTAAAAGAAAGATATCCTCAGCCTGGACTAAAACAAAACAAAACAAAACAATCCAGATATTTGCTGTTATCCTAGAGAAAACCTAAAACACAAAGACATGGTATATCAGAATAATTAATGTTAGCTGTTGTTAACAAATCACCCCTAAGATCCCTGGGGCTTAACACAACAAAGTTTATTTCTTGCTCACATCACAATTCATCAGGTCAGAGTGCTGCTTCGACTGTTGTGCCTTCAATCGGTGACATAGGAATCTAAGATCTTTCAATCCTAGTTCTACCAGTTTGCAGTTTTTTTGCCTTGAGTCATGTGAGCAGCTGAAAGAGTACATCAAAGACCATGTATAACATTTTAGGGGCCAAGCCTCGAAGGGGTATACATCACTTCTGCCCAGATTCCTCTGGTGGTCCCAACATAACTGCAAAAAGAGCTGGGAAATGTAGGCTTGTGTTCCCAGGAAGAAGAAATGGAATTAGTGAACATCTAGCCAGTCTCTGGCACATAAAAATGTTGAAAATAAGAAAAGATGCAAAAGGATATGCCAGGCAGACACTAACCAGAAGAATGCTAGAGTAGCTCTGTTCATAATGGACAAGTCTTCAAAGAAAAATGTATTATTAGGAATAAAGATAGTAACTATAATACATAATGATAACAGATTCAATTCACCAGGAAGAGATGCAGTTTCTGAAATTATATATGTACCTAATGATATTTTCAAATAACATAAAGCAAAAATTCACAGACTTATGAGGAGAAACCAACAAGTCCACCACCATCGTAAGATAAAACATATATCTTTTTCAGTAACTGATATCATACAGACCAAAAGTTAGTAGCATAGTATAGAAAATATAAATAATAAAATTAACAAGCTTGATCTAAAGGACATGTATAGAATGTGGGACCTAACTATAGAGAATGTACATTTTTCTTAAGAGTACAAGAAAGACTTATAAAAACTGACCATATACTTGGTTATAAAGCCAGTCTCAACAAGTTTCCCAGGATCAGTATCATACAAATCATGTTCTCTGATTACAGTACAATTGGGTTAAAAATAAATAACAGAAAGATAACCAAAAGGAAGAAGACTGTGTATGAAGATGTTCACTCTAGTGTTAATTACCTACAAGAGTGAAAAATTAGAATCACTGAAATATCCAGTGATATGGGTATGGTTAAGTAAATTATGCCTCATCCACCCAGTGGGGTATAATGTGGCTATTAAAAATTATTTTTTAAAAATAGACTATGTTCATGATGTAATATTAAGTGAAAATTTAGAATCTATATGTTACTTATGATTACAACCATGTGAAAATGTGTGTATTTAGACACATTAGAACAATATGAGCAAATGAAAACAGTTGTTATATTAGAGTAATGAGATTATATGTAATTCTACTTTCTAATTTTTTTTCCCATGTGGCTTCCGGAATCTTAGTTCCCCGAGAAGGGATTGAACCCGTGCCCTCGGCAGTGAAAGCATGGAGTCCTAACCGGACCACCAGGGAATTCCCAATTTTTTTTTATTTTTTATTTTTTGTGTTAGTTTCAGGTGTACAGCAAAGTGATTCAGTTATCCATTATAGGCTATTACAAGATATTGAATATAGTTCCCTGTGCTATACAGTAGGTCCTTGTTGTTTATTTTATATATAGTAGTGTGTATATGTTAATTCCAAACTCCTAATTTATTTTAAAATAGACTATATTTAAGATAGATTCTAAATTTTCACTTAATATTATATGTGTTACTTATGATTACAACTACAGTAAGTTCCCTACACACGAACAAGTTCCGTTCCAAGAGCACTTTCATAAGTTCAATTTGTTTATAAGTCCAACAAAGTTAGCCTAGGTACCCAACTAACACAATCGGCTATATAGTACTGTACTGTAACAGGTTTATAATACTTTTCACACAAATAATACATAAAAAACAAACACACAAAATAAAGAAAACATTTTTAATCTTACAGCACAGTACCTTGAAAAGCACAGTAGTACAGTACAACAGCTGGCATAGAGGGGCTGGCATCGAGTGAACAGGCAAGAAGAGTTACTGACTGGAGGAGGGAGAGGAGGTGGGAGATGGTAGAGCTGAAGGATCATCAGTAATAGAAGATGAAGGGCAAGTTGCAGTTTTACTCATGCCTGACGTTGATGGCACAGGTTCTGGTTCCTTGCTGGACTCAATTCTATCTACCCTCTTGAAAAAACGATCCAGTGATGTCTGGGTAGTAGCTCTTTTTTTCTCATCACAGATGACATGGTAGCACTGGATTGCATTCTGAATGGCTGCTGCAACCTTCATCTACTGTTCTACATTCAGGTCCTGTGCCTCAAAAACTAACAGTGCCTCCTCAGATAAAGAAAATCCCCTTGCTATTTCCTGTGTCGTGAATATCTTTGGTTCTTCAGTTACTTCTTCTTCCTCTTGTCTATCTTTGTCCTTTCTCTGGGCCTCCAATTCCATCAGGTCTTCATTAGTAAGCTCCTTGTGTTGCACAGCCAGGAGTTCAATGAAGTTGTCTTCTCGCAGATCTAGCTCCAGCTTCTCGCTGAGGGTCACTAAGTTGTTGAAGACCTCTTTGGACTCCTCATCCACCTTCTCAAATCCATGAAAATCATGAACAAACTTCAGGCAAAGGTTCCTCCAAACCCCATTCATGGTGACAGCTGTAACCTCACGCCAAGCAAAGTCTATTTTTTATGGCCTTGTAGATGTTATAGACCTTCCAAAATTGTCGCAAGGTTGTTCTTGATTCATCACTTGCCTTTACTGCCTGACGAAAAGTGTGATATAAATAATATTTCTTGACAGTCGCTATAACTCCCTGGTCCATATGTAAAGGATGCACACACGTGACAAGGTACACCAGACACGTGAACTAACTTATGTGATTGGACATCTGAATGCACATTTGCATCTTTGAAAGTTCGCAACTTGGACGTTCATATGTAGAGCACTTACTGTATATGAAAATATGTGTGCATTTAGACAGATCAGAAAGATATGAGGGACTTCCCTGGTGGTGCAGTGGTTAAGAATCCACCTGCCAGGGCTTCCCTGGTGGCGCAGTGGTTGAGAGTCCGCCTGCTGGTGCAGGGGACACGGGTTCGTGCCCCGGTCCGGGAAGATCCCACATGCCGCAGAACGGCTGGGCCCGTGAGCCATGGCCGCTGAGCCTGCGCGTCCGGAGCCTGTGCTCCGCAATGGGAGAGGCCACAACAGTGAGAGGCCCGTGTACCGCAAAAAAAAAAAAAAAAAAGAATCCACCTGCCAATGCAGGGGACATGGGTTTAAGCCGTGGTCCAGGAAGATCCCACATGCCATGGAGCAACAAAGTCAGTGCACCACAACTACTGAGCCTGCGCTCTAGAGCCCACGAGCCACAACTACTGAGCCTGCACGCCACAACTACTGAAGCCTGCGTGCCTAGAGCCCGTGCTCCAAAACAAGAGAAGCCACTGCAATGAGAAGCCCATGCACCGCAATGAAGAGTAGCCCCCGATCACTGCAACTAGAGAAAGCCCACGCGCAGCAACAAAGACCCAACACAGCCAAAAAAAAAAAAAAAAAGAAAGAAAGAAAAATACGAGCAAATGAAAACAGTTGTTATATTATAGTGATGGGATTATATGTAATTCTACTTTTTTTAAAAAAAATTTAGTTATTTATTTTTGGCTGCTTTGGGTCTTCCTTGCACATATGGTTTCTCTAGTTGCAGCGAGCGGGGGCTACTCTTCATTGTTGTGCACAGGCTCCTCATTGTGTTGGCTTTTCTTGTTGTGGAGCACGGGCTCTAGTCACGCAGGCTTCAGTAGTTGTGGCACATGGGCTTAGCTGCTCTGCGGCATGTGGGATCTTCCTGGACCAGGACTTGAACCCATGTCCCCTGCATTGGCAGGCGGATTCTTAACCACTGAGCCACCAGGGAAACCCTGTAATTCTACTTTTAAAAGGTACTTTTTTTGTGATGTGGTTTCATTGTTTAATGTGAGTTAAAAGAATAATAGAAGACACATCACTGTCTGGCAGCTGATGCTAGTTATGCCTTTTTAAAAAAATATTTATTTTATTTCTTGATTTTTGGCTGCATTGGGTCTTCGTTGCTGTGCACAGGCTTTCTCTAGTTGCGGCGAGCGGGGGCTACCCTTCATTGCAGTGCACAGGCTTCTCATTACGGTGGCTTCTCTTGTTGCAGAGCACAGGCTCTAGGCACTCGGGCTTCAGTAGTTGTAGCATGTGGGCTCAGTAGTTGTGGCTCACGGGCTCTAGAGCACAGGCTCAGTAGTTGTGGTGCATGGGCTTAGTTGCTCTGCAGCATGTGGGATCTTCCCGGACCAGGGCTCAAACCCGTGTCCCCCGCATTGGCAGGCGGATTCTTAACCACTGCACCACCAGGGAAGCCCCTAGTTATGCCTTAATATCCATTATCCCTTTCTCTTATAACAACAGAATTTTAGTTGGGTACATAACTGCCCAAAACAAGAGTACATTTCTCAGCCTCCCCTGTAGTCAGGCATTATGATGGGACAAAGTCATAGTGAATAAAATATGAGAAGTGTGTGCCCTTAAATGTAAAGAGTCTGTCCTTCCTTTGACCTTTTCCTTCATCTCGTTATCTGAAATCTTCCTTAGTTTTGTTATTGCACATACTATGGGTGGACTAGATCTGATATGCATTTGATTAGATGAGGGACTGCTTCCCAACTTAATGAATGAGAATATGTGTGACTCATGAGGACAAATATGTGTTTTCTATTCAACCAGTGTCCAGTACAAGCTCTGAAAACAACAGGATTATCCATCCTATTTTTGGAAATCGAATGAGGATATATTAATATTGAAGAGTACACATTTATGTAAAATATACTCTAGTGGAAATTATATACATTTATTCCAATATTCTTTATCATGTAAGAGAATGATTTAGCAGAGGATGAGATCCATTTATAGGCTGCTTTGCCTGAGTTAAATCAGGAATCAACCTCTACATTTTAAATGTCAAGCAAAATCAAAAAAGAAAGCCCAGAGATAAATCCACACACCTATGGTTAACTAATCTATGACAAAGGAGGCAAGGATATACAATGGAGAAAAGACTATCTCTTCAATAAGTGGTGCTGGGAAAACTGGACAGCTACATGTAAAAGAATGAAATTAGATCACTCCATAACACCATACACAAAAATAAACTCAAAGTGGGTTAAAGACCTAAATATAAGGCCAGACAATATAAAACCCTTAGAGGAAAACATAGGAAGAACACTCTTTGACATAAATCACAGCAAGATCTTTTTTGATCCACCTCCTAGAGTAATGGAAATAGAAACAAAAATAAACAAATGGAACCTAATGAAACTTAAAAGCTTTTGCACAGCAAAGGAAACTACAAACAAGACGAAAAGACAACCTTCAGAATGGGAGAAAATATTTGCAAATGAATCAACGGACAAAGGATTAATCTCCAAAATATATAACCAGCTCATGCAGCTCAATATTAAAAAAGCAAACAACCCAATCCAAAAATGGGCAGAAGACCTAAATAGACATTTCTCCAAAGAAGACATACAGATGGCCAAGAAGCACATGAAAAGCTGCTCAACATATCTAATCATTAGGGAAATGCAAGTCAAAACTACAGTGAGATATCACTTCACACAGGTCAGAATGGCCATCATCAAAAATCTACAAACAACAAATGCTGGAGAGAGTGTGGAGAAAAGGGAACCCTCTTGCACTGTTGGTGGGAATGTAAATTGATACAGCCACTATGGAGAACAGTATGGAGGCTCCTTAAAAAACTAAAAATAGAATTACCATATGACCCAGCAATCCCACTACTGGGCATATACCCAGAGAAAACAGTAATTCAAAAAGACACATGCACCCCAATGGTCACTGCAGCACTGCTTACAATAGCCAGGTCATTGAAGCAACCTAAATGCCCATCGACAGATGAATGGATAAAGAAGGTGTGGTACATATATACAATGGAATATTACTCAGCCATAAAAAGGAATGAAATTGGGTCATTTGTAGAGACGTGGATGGATCTAGAGACTGTCATACAGAGTGTAGTAAGTCAGAAAGAGAAAAACAAATATCGTATATTAACACATATATGTGGAATCTAGAAAAATGGTACAGATGAACCAGTTTGCAAGGCAGAAATAGAGACACAGATGTAGAGAACAAACGCATGGGCACCAAGGGGGGAAAGTGGCAGGGGCAGGTGGTGGTGGTGAGATGAATTGGGAGATTGGGATCGACATATATACACTAATATGCATAAAATAGATAACTAATAAGAACCTGCTGTATAAAAATTAAATAAAGTAAAATTCAAAAATTCAAAAAAAATTGTATTTTTAAAGTTCAATAAATAATGCACTTTGTTTAATTATCACAGCCTCAAGTAAGGTTTGATATAATCTAATAGCCTGGATCAAAAAAAATATCA
Source organism: Hyperoodon ampullatus (assembly GCF_949752795.1). Classification (NCBI taxonomy): domain Eukaryota; kingdom Metazoa; phylum Chordata; class Mammalia; order Artiodactyla; family Ziphiidae; genus Hyperoodon; species Hyperoodon ampullatus. The sequence continues at coordinate 21,619,272 of NC_136913.1, read as the reverse complement.
ATAATTTGTACTACATCAGGAATGAGAATTTATCAATTTAAAAGGAAATTGATAAATATTACTCAAAACAGTCTTTATACTTAAAAAAATACAAAGTACAACATTGAAGCAGATGCAACATTCTGCCCCAGGTGCTTACAATGCTCAGTAATGAGTAGGTATGCTATGTCATGCCTACTGTAGCAACAAATTCATTATTTTTTTATTATAATTCAGAATTGGTCAATCACAAGCTGTTCTGTAAAAACAACATGCTACAAAAAAAAAGACACTGGAGGCTGACTCAAGAGCAGCCTTTTATTCTGTGAATTCTAATATTTATGCTAAGCATGGCCTGTTCGATATTTTTTTTAAATGAAGGAAAATCACAATTGAATAAAAGTTCCAGGGACGAAATACCATTTCTTGAACAAAACCATACACAGCTAGTTTGAAGGCATCTAGTTGATTCAATTTAATTTATTTAGATTAAAATTCTGTTAGTAAAAAATACTTGTACCTATGGTAATACAAAAAGGGCTTTAAAATCTGTCACACATTTGGTTAAGAGAGCATACTGTGGGCTTGTTTATATTTTGTTTTCCTTTAGAGCACATACTCATCATTTATAGACAGACAAGCAGATTGTTGAATAACCTGGTTTTCTGTCAGTTAGCTGTGCTTTAACATGATGGAGAATTATTAATATACAAGTCTTGACACCAGGCAAATAATTCCTTTTCCTCTTTTTCCAATTCGTCATCTGACACGAGTTCATTAACTTTTACAATGTCAAAGAATGGGGTGGAGAAGACCATCGTCTCTTTTTGCTTTGTACCTGGTGTGTCCATTTTTGGTTCCTAGGTAGAATTATAAATTAAAAGCGGAAAGTGTTTTATATTTGGTTTTTACTATTTTATGTTTTTTATATTTGACGGTTCACACTTAGCCTCATGTCAAAAATATATATAGCAAATTTTTTTTAAATTTCAAAGTAAAACATGAATACATGTTCATTGTAAATATTCCTGCAATGTAGTATACTGAAGCCAACTTTCCACACTACAGCTCTTAATAAGTGTAAATAGAAATGACTTCCACTTTGAGAAAAGCACCATTAGCGATGTGCTGAATCAGCAGTGCCAATATACAGAAACAATAGGGTTTTTGCCAACTCATGCTCATGTAGAGTCAAAATGGCTGGTATTTATCAGAATAGCTACTCATATTGTTTAAGAATTTTTAAAATATGCGTTACCAAGAGGAATGTAGCTTTATACTATCCAAGGTATATACCAAATGTATGTGTTTCATCCTTGAACTTGTAGATTAGGAAAATTCTACTTAAGGAAGTAGAATTACTTACAGTTTGAATATTGTCCAAAACAATGAATTCAGTACAAGTTAAACTTACAGTCCCCGCAGAAACAATTTTTTCTTTAGCCATCTTATAAGCTTTTTTCATTTTTTCAACTTTCATTTGAGCTTGCTCGGATCGACGACCCAGATATTTAATTTGACTTCGCTGTTGGTAGGGCCGATATAAAGTTTGAAGACTTGATAAGGATGAAGGGCACCTAGAAAATATTTGTAGTATAGACAGAAAAATTGCACAAAATAAAATTTTAAATTTAAGCAAGTTCCAAATTTTATTAAAGCATCCTCTGGTAAATATATCCTAAACCTCAGTGACTGGAACAATACTGCACGTAAGTTTTTAGGCCAAAGTTATCATTTCTGCTTGAGTTACATAGCATAGTTCTTTGCCACTTATGAAGGTATACAGATGATGTTTACAACAATGATAATGAAAATTATAAAATGTTATATCAATTGAAAATCAGTCTTCCTGGAAAATACCGTGTAGTAGCCATTTGAATCTTTTTAAAAGATATACTATATACTAACACCAAAAAGTATTAAATTTCATAATGGCTGAAACAAGTTGTTTTTATCAGTGCTGGGACCAGACACAGTTGGTGCCATGCTCATAGTCCCCTTGGCCATAGTGCACACTGGCCTCACTTAGCCTGAGAGCTTTCTTATGAAAACAAGAGCCCGTGTGCAGGGAAAGGGCCCCAGAATTAATACCTCCCCTCCTAAGCTACCCTTAACCAGTGACTGATGGGTGTTGGTGTATAAATATCCCAACTCCCTTCCCCTCTGTGGGATAACTTGAGTTGTGTGTTCTACACTGGCTAGGACATTCCCAGGAGAGATTAAGCTCCAGTTACCCACAGTGACAACCTGCTTGCTAACATACACTGTTTTGGCTGCCTGCTCTTCCCTATTTCACTTCTCTACCCCTCTCATCAGTGGTTCCTGGGATCACTTCCCAAATAAACTACTCATACTCAAATACTTATCTCAGGGTTTGCTTCTGGGAGATCCCAAACTTTGAACTGCCTTCAAAGGAGCCTTTAAGAAAGTACTTTTCCCTCTTCAGTTGATTTAGAATTTGGCTACTTATTTGGTTCTTTAAGTGACTCATTCTAGGATAATCAGTAGCATGAGTCTAAATAGCAGGGAGCCTACAGTTATATATGGTGGCAGAGAAAATTACATCATTTATTTGACCTTGGTGGTAACAGAGTTAAGTTCCATATTCAGTGCTTAGACAGATGAGTTAGAGAAAATCTATTTCATGATGACAGACTGCGCCCTACACTGGGCCATCTGCCTGGCAAATGTATAGCCTTGATCATAAAATAAATGGGCTAAATTATGTTATTGGGTCAGCACCCACTCATCTCTACTCCTGAAAAAAAAAACAACCAGTGTGTTTGCCTGACAGTGGGTCACCAGTGTCTTTTCATGTACTAAAGGAGTATTTTTCATTTCAGATATGACTGTGTGAAAATAGACTACCAACAGGTCCTCTTCAGTCTTATTATCTCTTTCTTTTTCTTAAGAAAAAAAGCTTAATTGGTAAATAAGATGGGCTAGGTGAGACTTGGTAATGGAAAGAAAAAAGGAAGATAACTGGTGCAGTCATAGTCTGTCCATGTTGTTTCAAATCATAATACAGTCTATTTTGCTACAACATGTTCTTTTATAATGTGAAGTGGCGCACATGTTATTGGTAAAGAAGGGAATAATGTCACTGTAATTTATATGCAATTTATCCTCTGCAAAGGGAGCCAGAATATCAAGACTAGAATTATAACCTTCAGCGGAAAAGGAAAAAGCTCTCCTCTGTGCAGCATGGGCAAAGGGGGCCCTTTTGGCTGCATTCATGAAAACAAGAATGAGCACCAGCACCTAGGGCTCTCTCCCCAGAGAGGCACTCCCCCGCACACACACACAATCCACCCTTACTGCCCTCTTCCCTATTCCCTGCCTTGAGCCGTTCATGGTTCTTGGCAGGTCACACTGCCTCTCATGTCCACTTAAAAGGCCATCACATTGGCCCAGGGCTCCACTTCCATCTGCACTGTCTCGGTGCCCACTACCTGCTCTAATGAAAGTCACCAGCATTTTCACTCTATTGTGCATTTTTTATATTTGCTGTGGCGGCCTGTCTGGTGGTACAAGGTATCTTCCCAGGTACCAATTGTCCTTTTTGTTAGTGCTCTGTTTGCAAAGTTGCATAAGTCTTGAGCAATCTGCCCCAACCCCTTTTTCCCCATATGCTCTGTTATTATTTTTCGTGAGCTATTTGGCAGAATGTGAACATTTCCAGAAATGCCCCTAGTATTGTAACCCCAGTGAAGGATCACTTTTTACCTAACTTGAGAAACAATCCGTAGCTGGTGCTGACGCATCTCTTCTGTTTTTGGTCTTTGTAATAGATACTTCATTTATTTTTTTAGACGGTTTGAGATTATTCCAGACTCTGCATAATCAACTATGTCATACATTATCATTGTCCTGGGAATGTTTTCGAGATTTAATCTTCGCCAGTAGTTATTTCTGCCACCAGAAGATGCAGGGATCTCATCCAGAAGACTGGAATACTATATGGAAAAAACAACTAAGCATGATTGGCTGTGGTGTTCTCGAATGTTTTTAGACACATTTCCCAAGGAGCCACTCAAATGTTACTTCATGCAAAAGCATTCCTTGATCCCGTCTCTGAACTGTATTGGTATCTCTCTTCTATGACTCATTACTACTTGATGTTCTAGCTATCTGTGTATGTTTTAGCTCCCCTACTGTGACAAGGCAGGATCCTTGTCACACAGTATCATGCACATAGTACCACGCTCATTAAATATTTATTTAATGCATAAACACTAAATCTTTAAGGCAAATATAACTCAGATAAATTAAACTCAGGATGGGCCTGAAAATTGAAAATAGCTATGTGATCTACATACCTGGCAATGCTTGTTCATGACATGCTTGCATTGAAAGGACATTTGCACAAACCTTTTTAGAAATAATGAGTTCACCTCTGGTGCTAAGTGGCAAATTTCACTATTTTCATTTGGAGTATTTGTAGAAATCCCACTTTTCTTTTCTTTTTTTTTTTTTTTTTGCGGTACGCGGGCCTCTCACTGCTGTGGCCTCTCCCGCTGCGGAGCACAGGCTCCGGACACGCAGGCTCAGCGGCCATGGCTCACGGGACCAGCCGCTCCGTGGCATGCGGGATCCTCCCAGACCGGGGCACGAACCCGCGTCCCCTGCATCGGCAGGCGGACTCTCAACCACTGTGCCACCAGGGAAGCCCTCTTTTTTTTTTAATTTAAAATATCAAATTAGGAATTTAAAAATGTAAATATATATAATGAATTCAACCTTATAAATGTTCATTTAAGAGATAGGAATAGGGCAGGAGGAGCTACAATCCTGGCATTTAGGGTATAACACACGTACACTCTCTCTCCCTCTTGTGCTCTCACACTCACACACATACAGGCACTGCTCCCTTTGTATCATTTAGGCATGCATGAATTTCAATCAATCACCACCATTCAGTCAAATAAGCTCAGTCCTTCAATAACACAGTTCAAATTTCAGTTACCACAGTATAACTGAGTTAAATGCATAAAGTACAAACTCTGCTGCTAGCTCTTCAGTCCATAGATTACTACATAAATAACAGATGTGCATGGTGATAGATGACAAATCACGTCAGTTCTTTTGAAGTGTGTCAGTGATTGGTCACTGTAGATCTGCTTTTTAGTTCACTCACACAGACAGCAAAGTGTGTAATTGTGTTACCTCTTTGTCTCCCAGTGATGAACCCATGTGACATTTTACAAATAAAGATAATCAAAAGAGGGAAAGGTCAAACAAAGAAACAAAAAGTGGTAAAGCTGGAAGTGAAATTCAAATCAAATGTAAATAGAGTTCTAGAAGAAATCGGTGACCATGGGGATGCTGACACTGCCATCATTCAAGACACTGCAGCGAGGCTGCTAGAGGAATTTGGTGAAGGTGAACTTATCAACATAAATGGGGAAAATGGCACTGCTGAAAAGGGTAAAGTTTTCTCAGAGGAAGTAATGTTGGCAAAAAAGAAACTTCATATTAAAGGAGCTCTGAAACATTTCGTAACATTTAAAGTACAAAGGATAGGGAATTCCTTGGCAGTCCGATGGTTATGACTCGGTGCCCTTACTCCCAGGGCCCTGGGTTTGATCCTTGGTGAGGGAACTAAGATCCTGCAAGCTGCGTGGTGTGGCCAATAAAAGTACAAAGGATAAAATGTTGGTGGGTGATCCAAACTTAGAAAGGAGTATGACAATTTGCCAGGGCATAGAGAAGATGCTCACTCCTATTGTAAATTATATGAGAACAAGAAGGTAAGCACTGTTTAAACTACTCTTGATAAAACGATTTTTTTTTACAGATTTATTGAGATTCACATCTCATATAATTCACCCATTTAAAGTATATAATTCAATAGTTTCTAGTATATTCACAGTTGATATGCTTTTTACAAAGAAATAAAACATTTTAAATTCTGAATGTTTCTAATGTTTTAAATTATAGTGTACTAAATAAATGTTTTGCTTTTTTCCATTTTCCTATATATTTATAACAGAGAGTAAGAGAGTTTTTAATGTTTTGATAAGATTTTTTAAAGGCACGGAACAATCATGATTTTTCCCATTGATGATTAAGTTTGCTTTGCATGGTTTCAGCTTGCACAGTCCTTTTTATGGCCCTGCACTACCATGCAAAGTGAGGACTGCCTGTATATTTTATTTCCTGACAGTGGAATGGTAAAATGGGTAAACATCTCAGAACTGTCAATGATCTGCTCTGCACCTATTAGCTACACGACCTTGAGTAAGTTTTTAAAAATCTCATTAAGCTCCATTTTTCTCATCTCTTAAAGGTCACATAATTTACAAACTTGAAGATTAAAGGAGATAATATGCATTTAAAGAGCTAAAAACAATGCTGTGTCCATAAAGAGCTCAATAAATGTCAGCAATCATCAGATCTCTCTCTTCCAATATGTCTATCTGGGAACTTCTTTCTATGACACCAATCCTTGGCATAGGGACAATCTGGAAGTATGCCACCCATATCCTTAGCAAAGAGAGCTGACATCCCCAAGCTCTACTTATTTCCTGGTTCAGTCCACGAATCTTCTAGGTTAAGGCTCTAAAAGAAAGATAACACAATTGGGAGTCTCTAAAGCACCGCATTAATTTCATGTTTCACATGCAAGCAACTGGGTGAACAGTTAAGGCCATATATTATTATTATTATTATTATTATTATTATTATTATTATTATTATTATTATGAGCTAGAATTTTGGGATCCCTTGTTTCTTTAGAACTTATAAAAACAGGGGTAATAATAGTACCTGCTTCTTAGGGTTGTTATGAGAATAAAAGGAGTTGTTATTACACCAGCATTTGCTATTATTACTATTCAGGTATCTAGTTTAAGTTCCCTGATTCAGCACTGCTGTCCAACCAGTTATGCAAACCAGAAACCTAGAAGCCATGTTGGACACCTTCCTTTAGCTTACCTCTCTGTCCCCAAGGCCCGCTGCTTTTACTCTCTAGTTATCTCTTGCATCTCCAGCCTCACAGCCCTAAACCAAGTTACCACCATCTCTCCTAAAATATTGCCGGAACCTCCAAACTAGGAGGCTCTTGCTGTCTTCTAATCCCTTATCTATAATACATTGCAGCCAGATGGATCTCTTCACATATTAGATTAGGTCACCGCATTTCCCAAAACACTGCACCAGCTTCTCATTGCACACAGAATCAAGGAAAAAAATAAACACCTTACTATGGTCAAAAGCCCTGCATCGGGCTTCCCTGGTGGTGCAGTGGTTGAGAGTCTGCCTGCCAATGCAGGGGACACGGGTTCGTGCCCCGGTCCGGGAGGATCCCACGTGCCGCAGAGCGGCTGGGCCCGTGAGCCATGGCCGTTGGGCCTGCGCGTCCAGAGCCTGTGCTCCGCAGCGGGACAGGTCACAGCAGTGAGAGGCCCGCGTACCGCAAAAAAAAAAAGCCCTTCATCATGATCTCTTACCAGCCCTCTAGCCTGACTGCATACCACACCTTCCGTGCTCTCCTTTCTCCAGGCCCACAAAACTGCTTTCATGCCCTGCAGTTTGTCCTGCCACAGAGCCTTTGCCTGGGGTGCACCACCCATTCAGCCGCAGACCGAGGCTGTGACACATTGTTGATTGCCTGCCTATCACCCATTTCCCTCTTCTCCCTTACTTATGAAGCCCTGATTTTTTTTTCACATATGGAACAGACATATGCTCCGGGAAGGAAGGCCCCAGCACATGAACCATGATTGTTCTAAGTCAATCATGGGAAACGATCCCATTTCCCTTTACAGTGATTGGTTTAGGGGGAGCATGTGATCCAGTTCTGACCAATGGGACCTGAGAGGAAGTCTGTTAGGGGCTTCTGGGAAAGATTTTTCTTCTTGAGATTTAGAGAAAAAGATGCTGAGTCCTCTTCTTCCTGCCTTTGAACGTAGTTGAGAATGTGATAGTCATCTTGTTACTATGTGAAGGAAGCTGAGAGGACTGTAGAGAAGCTGACCAACAACCCTGATATCCTTGAGCTGCGACACTAGCTATCCCAGGATGCACCTGTCCCTAACATGGGACAATGTCCTTTATTGTTCAAGCCTCTTGTGGTTGGGGATATTCTGTTCCTTGTAGCAGAAAGCATCGAAACAATAATAGACCCCTTCCCTACTAGGTCAAATCCCCGTCATGTACTCTTTTTAGCACCATGTATTTATTATCGATTTTTTTTATTGAGATAAAATTCACATAATATAAAATTTACCATTTTAAAGTATAAAATTCAGTGGTTTTTTTTTTTAGTAAATTCACAATATCTATCACTACTAATTCCAAAACGTTTCCATCACCCCTGAAAAAACCCCTACTTTCCTTAACTATCACTCCCCAGACACAAAAAGCCACATATTATATGATTCCATTAATAGGAAACATCCAGAACAGGCAAATTCAGAGAGACAGAAAGCAGATTAGTGGCTGATAGGGGCTGGAGTGACAGAGGAATGGGGAGTGACTGCTTAATGGATGTGAGGTTTCCTTCGGGGTGACAAAAAGTTTCTTAAACTAGACGGTGGTGATGTTTGCACAACACTGTGAAGGTACTTAATGCCACTGAATTGTACACTTTAAAATGGTACATTTTATATTGTGTGTATTTCACCACAGTAAACTGATACATGATTCTTTCTTCCTGGAGGATAGGGTCACAAGGCTTATTTTGTTGTTTGTTTTCAATACCCAAATATAAATTCCTTACTTGCATGTAATCTTTCAGGGTGACAATATCTATTTCATCAGTTATTTTGAACTTCTGGAAAAGACGTTCATCTTCCATAATTTGATGATAAAATTTCTTTTTGCCCATTATTTTACAAGCATCAACCACAGCCTACAAAGAGGCAAAAAAATACTTTTAAAATAGTAGTATAATAGCAATAACTATCAGCACACACTTTAGGTATTTTTTGAGACAAATACATCAAATATTGTTCCTTTCTTCTAGTAGCTTGCTATTCAATAAAAAGACTGTATTTACAAAGAAAAGATTATATAGATATATAGATTTTTAAACCACTTAAAATTTGTTTCCATAACCATATCTAAATAGTTTTAAAATGTAGCTAGAGGAGTAGTGGAGTCCACAGTCCTCAGAGGACATTATTTTCCTTTAAAAAACAAAACAAACCGCTAACGTGATTCATGCTGTCAATGCAGAGAAAGCTTATCTGGTTATTAAACAGGTTGCCCTAGGAACCGCAATGAAAGGTACTGGGGCCAGCTCTCTTTTATGTGGTTGTTAATATCTCGCCCTCAAATGGAAACATGTACGTTTCAGAGGGCTGAGACCTCCCTCTCCTTTAGGCCTTTCTCAGTAAGTAGCAAAAGAGTAGCAAACAAAGGTTTTTTTTCCTCTCACAAATGTCAACATTTTCTACTCAAGGAAAGCACCTGAGAGGGCAGAGACAGAAGAATCACAGAAAACATGGAGGCTCGCATCCAGTCTGGCTGTATTTGCACCATACCCTTCCACGTATACCTATCCTTGTGCTAAAAGCTACATACATCGACTGTGAATAGAGAATTAAGTGCTTCCCCACCCTCCTTCCCACCCCCGTAAGTATGTGCTGACTATTCTAATACATATTTATATTACATATCTGTGCTTCTGGCCACAAAGGTTATGCTTATGTGAAGGGAGTCTGGCGTAGAGGAAAATTCAAGTATCATTTGATTCCAGATCAGTTTCTTTTTTCCTTTGTATCTCAGAATGTGATACTGTGAAAGTATGGGAACTCTGTATTTTAATGCTGATATAAAACTATAGAATAGTGGTTGAGACAGGACTAAAACTCAGAATCTCTGTTTTTACTTAACACGCAAAATAATAGCAAGCCTTAATGTACTTCTTATTCCAGTTCTCACTTTTGTTATCCAGAATATTTCCTATTTATTTCTTTATTTAAATTCCAAAGCTTAGAACACAGACACATAGGGAAAGTGAAAGAAAATATTCAAATGGTTGTAGTTTGATTCCTAATGCACTAAATCGAAGGGCCAGAAACAGTTTACTAAAAATGTGATGGAACCTTCCTTTAGGCAGATCATTTTGGCTTTCCGTTTCATTAGTTTCTTTAAACACCATGCATCTAAAGAAAAGGCAGTATTGGCACGTATCTCCATTATGCTTTCTTGCAATTTATTTCCTGTGGGTTCTAATTAACCATCCCCACAGTGACACTAAAGGTAAAAGCAAATAGTTGTACGCTGAACAGGTCTGAAAACCATATAATTTCTGCCTTGAGAATTTCTTTAGATATAACTATATTTTCCGAGCTCAAGTTACTTAGAAAAGGTATTTCTTGTCAGTTCTACTCCACTCAGCCACCACCACCAATCTCTCCAAGCCCCAGTTTCCTTATTCATACAGTGCCTCAGCTGTGTGGCTCAGGTGTGTCAAGCCCATCCCAGTCTCTCAGCCAAAAAAACCCCACTCCTGGAAGCACAGGGCAGGCTTGTTGCCCACTTGTGACAGGGGTTTGAAAAAAGTTTGCCCTCCAGTGGTCAAGATGTTCTTTCTCAGACGTTGGCCGTGTATGGCCAGATTCAGGAAAGTCCTTCTGGATAGGAAGGGATGGGAATAAAGAGCCCAGCCCCAGGAGAAAGGGAAGGGTGAAAACTAGGCAACGATTCCAGGTGAGCAGCCAATCAGACTAGGATTCAAGAGGAAGGTTCCATTCTTGGTGGGCGACTCAAAGGGTCAGAGGCGGGCATCTCTAAATTTGACTCCCCGCCTGATAGCTAGCATCACTCCCCCACAGCCCTGCGGCTACCTGCTGGGCAAGATCTACGGTTAGGCTTATCAAGCGGAAATATGGAGAAGTGAAGTCTCAGTTCTGGCCCGGACGAGCCTCTCCAAGTTCCAGCTTCCACACAGGCAAAATGGGAATGACATGTACCTCATCAAAGTTATCAGGGGGCCATATAAGAGAATGTATTTAGCAGGGTTCCTGACACAGAAGTAGTTAAGAGCATGGGCTCTGGAGTCAGGCTCACTGGGTCTTGGTGTCAGTTCCTTCACTTTGTAGTTGTGAGACCTTAGGCAAGTTCTTTAGTCTTTTTAAAATGGAGACAATAACAGAATCTACATTCTAGAGTTTATGAGAAATAAATGATAATGCACATTAAATGTTTAACATCATATTTGGTAGTGCTCAATAAGGGCAGCTATTACTAATAATGTTTTTCCTTTTTCCATAAATGCCCAATCCTCAAAAAGAACAGGGATCTTCAATTTAAAATAACAATTACTGGATGTTAATGTTTAAGAATTGTCAATTACCCAGAGGTGTCCAGGTCATGGGGGAGGGCACCTTTAGGACAGTGCTTGTCAGACTATAATGTGCCTAGGATCATCTGGGGGTCTGGTTAAAATGCATAGGCTAATTTAGTGGGTGTGAGGTGGGGCCTGAGAGCCTGCATTTCTAATAAGCTCCAGGGGATGCCATTGCTGCAGGTCTGCAGACCACACTTTGTTTATTTTATTTTTTATTTATTTAAAAAAATTTTTGTTTAAAAAAATTTTTTTTTATCTTTGCAGACCACACTTTGAGTAGCAAGGCTTTAGGATATTCTAAATATAGTTGGTGGACTACGGTAGTGACAACCCTCTTTAAATAAGCATAGCTCTGAAAATAGATCATCAAAGTAGGTAACTGAATTGAGATCTCTTTTTTATACACATGTCTATCCAATTGTTCTAGCACCATTTAAACTGCCTTCACACCTTTGATGAAGAGCAACTGATCATATATGTGTGGGTCTATTTCTGAACTGTCTGTTCTATTTCATTGATCTACATGTTTGCCTTTTTGCCATCACTACACTGTTGGGATTACTATAGCGTTTTTTTTTCCTCTATATTTCCACTCAACTTTTATGTATTTTTTTCTTATTAGTCATCAACTTTATACACATTAGTGTATCCATGTCAATCCCAATCTCCCAGTTCATCCCACCACCCCCACCCCTAGCCGCTTTCCCCCCTTGGTGTCCATACGTTTTTTCTCTACTTCTGTTTCTCAATTTCTGCTCTGCAAACCAGTTCATCTGTACCATTTTCTAGGTTCCACATATATGCATTAATATACAATATTTGTTTTTCTCTTTCAGACTTATCTCACTCTGTATGACAGTCTCTACATGCATCCACGTCTCTACAAATGACCCAATTTCGTTCCTTTTTATGGCTGAGTAATATTCCATTGTATATATGTACCACATCTTTATCCATTCGTCTGTCGATGGGCACTTAGGTTGCTTCCATGACCTGACTATTGTAAATAGTGCTGCAATGAACATTGGGGTGCATGTGTCTTTTTGAATTATGGTTTTCTCTGGGTATATGCCCAGTAGTGTGATTGTTGGGTCATATGGTAATTCTATTTTTAGTTTTTTAAGGAACCTCCATACTGTTCTCCATAGTGGCTGTATCCATTTACATTCCTACCAACAGTGCAAGAGGGTTCCCTTTTCTCCACACCCTCTCCAGTATTTATTGTTTGTATATTTTCTGATGATGCCCATTCTAACTGGTGTGAGGTGATACCTCATTGTAGTTTTGATTTGCATTTCTCTAATAATTAGTGATGTTGAGCAGCTTTTCATGTGCTTCTCGGCCATCTGTATGTCTTCTTTGGAGAAATGTCTATTTAGGTCTTCTGCCCATTTTGGGATTGGGTTTTTTATTTTTATAAGACTGAGCTGCATGAGCTGTTTATATATTTTGCAGATTAATCCTTTGTCCATTGACTCATTTGCAAATATTTTCTCCCATTCTGAGGGTTGTCTTTTCATCTTGTTTATGGTTTCCTTTGCTGTGCAAAAGCTTTGAAGTTTCATTGGGTCCCATTTGTTTATTTTTGTTTTTATTTCCATTACTGTAGGAGGTGGATCAAAAAATATCTTGCTGTGATTTATGTCAAAGAGTGTTCTTCCTGTGTTTTCCTCTAAGAGTTTTATAGTGCCCGGTCTTAAATTTAGGTCTCTAATCCATTTTGAGTTTATTTTTGTGTATGGTGTTAGGGAGTGTTCTAATTTCATTCTTTTACATGTAGCTGTCTTATTGAAGAGGCTGCCTTTTCTCCATTGTATATTCTTGCCTCCTTTATCAAAGATAAGGCGACCATCTGTGCGTGGGTTTATCTCTGGGCTTTCTATCCTGTTCCATTGATCTATATTTCTGTTTCTGTGCCAGTACAATATTGTCTTGATTACTGTAGCTTTGTAGTATAGTCTGAAGTCAGGGAGTCTGATTCCTCCACCTCCGTTTTTTTTCCCTCAAGACTGCTTTGGCTATTCAGGGTCTTTTGTGTCTCCATACAAATTTTAAGATTCTTTGATCTAGTTCTGCAAAAAATGCCATTGGTAATTTGATAGGGATTGCATTGAATCTATAGATTGCTTTGGGTAGTATAGCCATTTTCACAATATTGATTCTTCCAATCCAAGAACATGGTATATATCTCTCCATCTGTTGGTATCATCTTTAATTTCTTTCATCAGTGTCTTATAGTTTTCGGCATACAGGTCTTTTGTCTCTCTAGGTAGGTTTATTCCTAGGTATTTTATTCTTTTTGTTGCAATGGTAAATGGGAGTGTTTTCTTAGTTTCACTTTTAGATTTTTCATCATTAGTGTATGCAAGGGATTTCTGTGCATTAATTTTGTATCCTGCAACTTTACCAAATTCATTGATTAGCTCTAGTAGTTTTCTGGTGGCATCTTTAGGATTCTCTATGTACAGTATCATGTCATCTGCAAACAGTGACAGTTTTCTTCTTCTTTTCCAATTTGTATTCCGTTTATTTCTTTTTCTTCTCTGATTGCCGTGGCTAGGACTTCCAAAACTATGTTGAATAATAGTGGTGAGAGTGGACATCCTTGTCTTGTTCCTGATCTTAGAGGAAATGCTTTTAGTCTTTCACCATTGAGAATGATGTTTGCTGTGGGTTTGTCATATATGGCCTTTATTATGTTGAGGTAGGTTCCCTCTATGCCCACTTTCTGGAGAGTTTTTATCATAAATGGGTGTTGAATTTTGTCAAAAGCTTTTTCTGCATCTATTGAGATGATCATATGGTTTTTCTTCTTCAGTTTGTTAATATGGTGTATCACATTAATTGATTTGCGTATATTGAAGAATCCTTGCATCCCTGGGATAAATCCCACTTGATCATGGTGTATGATCCTTTTAATGTGTTGTTGGATTCTGTCTGCTAGTATTTTGTTGAGGATTTTTGCACCTATATTCATCAGTGATATTGGCCTGTAGTTTTCTTTTTTTGTAGTATCTTTGTCTGGTTTGGTATCAGGGTGATGGTGGCCTCATAGAATGAGTTTGAGAGTGTTCCTTCCTCTGCAATTTTTTGGAAGAGTTTGAGAAGGAGTGGTGTTAGCTCTTCTCTAAATGTTTGATAGAATTCACCTGTGAAGCCAACTGGTCCTGGACTTTTGTTTGTTGGAAGATTTTTAATCACAGTTTCAATTTCATTACTTGTGATTGGTCAGTTCATATTTTCTATTTCTTCTTGGTTCAGTCTTGGAAGGTTATACCTGTCTCAGAATTTGTCCATTTCTTCTAGGTTGTCCATTTTATTGGCATAGAGTTGCTTGTAGTAGTCTCTTAGGATGCTTTGTATTTCTGCGGTGTCTGTTGTAACTTCTCCTTTTTCATTTCTAATTTTATTGATTTGAGTCCTCTCCCTCTTTTTCTTAATGAGTCTGGCTAAAGGTTTATCAATTTTGTTTATCTTCTCAAAGAACCAGCTTTTAGTTTTATTGATCTTTGCTGTTGTTTTCTTTGTTTCTATTTCATTTATTTCTGCTCTGATCATTATGATTTCTTTCCTTCTGCTAACTCTGGGTTTTGTTTGTTCTTCTTTCTCTAGTTCCTTTAGGTGTAAGGTTAGATTGTTTATTTGAGATTTTTCTTGTTTCTTGAGGTAGGCTTGTATAGCTGTAAACTTCCTTCTTAGAACTGCTTTTGCTGCATCCCATGGGTTTTGGATCCTCGTGTTTTCATTGTCATTGGTCTCTAGGTATTTTGTGACTTCCTCTTTGATTTCTTCAGTGATCTCTTGGTTATTTAGTAACATATTATTTAGCCTCCATGTGTTTGTGTTTTCTACGTTCTTTTCCCTGTAATTGATTTCTAATCTCATAGCGTTTTGGTCAGAAAATATGCTTGATATGATTTCAATTTTCTTAAATTCACTGAGGCTTGATTTGTGATCCAAGATGTGATCTATCCTGGGGAATGTTCCACGAGAAGAAAGAGTAATCTGCTGTTTTTGGATGGAATGTCCTATAAATATCAATTAAATCTATCTGGTTTATTGTATCATTTAAAGCTTGTGTTTCCTTATTAATTTTCATTTTGGATGATTTGTCCATTGGTGTAAGTGAGGTGTTAAAGCCCCCTACTGTTATTGTGTTACTGTTGATTTCCTGTTTTATAGCTGTTAGCAGTTGCCTTATGTATTGAGGTGTTCCTATGTTGGGTGCATATATAATTGTTATATCTTCTTCTTGGAGTGATCCCTTGATCATTATGTAGTGTCCCTCCTTATCTCTTGTAGCAGTCTTTATTTTAAAGTCTATTTTATCTGATAGGAGTGTTGCTACTCCAGCTTTCTTTGGATTTCCATTTGCATGGAATATCTTTTTCCATCCCCTCACTTTCAGTCTGTATGTGTCCCTAGGTCTGAAGTGGGTCTCTTGTAGACAGCATATATATGGGTCTTGTTTTTGTATCCATTCAGCAAGCCTGTGTCTTTTGGTTGGAGTATTTAATGCATTCACGTTTAAGGTAATTATCGATATGTATGTTCCTATGACCATTTTCTTAATTGTTATGGGTTTGTTTTTGTAGGTCCTTTTCCTCTCTTGTGTTTCCCACTTAGAGAAGTTCCTTTAGCGTTTGTTGTAGAGCTGTTTTGGTGGTGCTGAATTCTCTTAGCTTTTGCTTGTCTGTAAAGCTTTTGATTTCTTCATCAAATCTGAATGAGATCCTTGCCGGGTAGAGTAATCTTGGTTGTAGGTTCTTCCCTTTCATCACTTTAAGTATATCATGCCACTCCCTTCTGGCTTGTAGAGTTTCTGCTGAGAAATCAGCTGTTAACCTTATGGGAGTTCCCTTGTATGTTATTTGTCATTTTTCCCTTGCTGCTTTCAATAATTTTTCTTTGTCTTTAATTTTTGCCAATTTGATTACTATGCGTCTCAGCGTGTTTCTCCTTGTGTTTATCCTGTATGGGACTCTGCGCTTCCTGGACTTGGGTGGCTATTTCTTTTCCCATGTTAGGGAAGTTTTCAACTATAATCTCTTCAAATATTTTCTCAGGTCCTTTCTCTCTCTCTTCTCCTTCTGGGACCCCTATAATGCGAATGTTGTTCTGTTTAATGTTGTCCCAGAGGTCTCTTAGACTGTTTTAATTTCTTTTCATTCTTTTTTCTTTATTCTGTTCTGCAGCAGTGAATTCCACCATTCTGTCTTCCAGGTCACTTATCCGTTCTTCTGCCTCAGTTATTCTGCTATTGATTCCTTCTAGTGTAGTTTTCATTTCAGTTATTGTATTGTTCATCTCTGGTTGTTTGTTCTTTAATTCTAGATCTTTGTTAAACATTTCTTGCATCTTCTTGATCTTTGCCTCCATTCTTTTTCGTAGGTCCTGGATCATCTTCACTACCATTATTCTGAATTCTTTTTCTGGAAGATTGCCTATCTGTGTTTCATTTAGTTGTTTTTCTGGGGTTTTATCTTGTTCCTTCATCTGGTACATAGCCCTCTGCCTTTTCATCTTGTCTATCTTTCTGTGAATGTGGTTTTTGTTCCACAGGCTGCAGGATTGTAGTTCTTCTTGCTTCTGCTGTCTGCCCTCTACTATAGCATTTAAGTCTTGGAAGCAGGTAGTGTAAATAGTCTAATTTCGTTCTTCTTCTCCAAAGTTGTTCAGGCTATTCTACATCCTTTCACTTGTTTTTGCTTTTGTGTGTGTGTGTTTGTAAGTACATGAGAAATGCTGTTGGAAAATGATAAGGAAATGAAACTAGAATTGGATATAAGAACGAGGGAAAAGATGGAACCAAAAAGAATTGGTGAAACTCCCCTCCTTCATAAATGAACTTAGATTAAACATCTGAATGGACTACAACTGACCTATTTCTTTCACATGGAGAAATAAATAAACTTAGTAAAGTTGTATCAGTTTGCTAAAGACACAGTGTCTACATTCAAAGAGCAAAAAAGTTGAGTGAACTTAAAGTGAGAAAATTTCCATCTCTACAGGCTTTCTATTAACTATGAATTCAAGTATTGCCAGAGTTTGCTTTCAACCTGAACTAAAGGAAAAAGGAATCCTAAACTGTTCTCTCCAAGTTGGGTATGTTCTGATCATTTAAAACCCCTTATAATGTTTAGTGAAAAACTCAAGCTGAATAGTATAATCACATTTTAAAAATAAGAATGAAAAATTTTAAAATATATTTAAATAAAAAAATATTTTTATGGAAAAATATGTGCAATAATATGTGTATTTTTATGGAAAAATATGAAGGATACACAACAAACTATTAACAGGGATCACCCAAGTTGAATGAAAGTTGCAGCACAAAGAAGAAAGGCATAAAGGCATATTTTCCTTTTAAAAAAAATCTCTGTGCTATTTCCTTTTTTTAACAGCTACTTTGTAATTAAAATAAAATTTAAGTTATTATACAGCATTTTAATGAATTGTGATAAATACACAGTGCTTTCCAGTCATGGCCTCTAAGGTTCTCATTTGCTCCAGCCTGGGCATAGCAGGGTCTGCCAGGAGCTGTCTTGGGAAAATTTCAGTTCCTAAAAAAGCCCCATTATATAACCTCAGAAAAGCAACAGTTGGTGACAACAGTTGATGACATAGGGACAACTATAAGCTTATTCTGTAGATAAATGTGGCATGAATTTATCTCTGGAATGGAGAATAAACATCTACTTTCCCATTTGAAGTCATTCTATATAAATGAACAAATATTAATGTTTCTGAAACACCATATTCCACATGAAACCACTAGTCCTTTTGATACATTTCTGAAACCAAGCTAAATTTTCTCTGATATTGCCTGAGAAGACATAGAAAAGCAGTCTCTTTTCCTTTTCTAATATTCTTCAGAGAATAAATGCTGCACGTGCTGGATCTGGTCAGAAACTGCCAGGCTGTGTGGTTCTCTATCCTGAATATATGCCATTACTGATGATTTCAGGTGGGTCATACTTTTCATGTAAGATATTTCCAGAAGGCTACAAGAAAACAACCTTTGATAAGTGGTTTATAAAAGGCTAAATATGAGAATGTACACATTTTTCTCAACTGTAGTCATATATAAGGGTCAAAGGAATAAAACCTATGCTGTAGATCCTCACTATTAAAAATGTGGTACATGGATCAGCAGCAGTGGCAGCTTCTGGGAGCTGGGTAGAAATGCAGAATCTCAGGACCCGTCCCAGATTTACTGAATCAAAAACTGCATTTTAATAAGATCCTCAGGTGAGTCCTATGCTGTAGACACAATTATGATGAATATTCATGAAAGTTAAAAGTATGAGAACTCATGTAAAAAAGGATAAACATTTTAAAAGTTCCTTTTCAATACTCTAGCACACTTTTTCTAAACATGCTACCAGAATCAAAGAAACAATGATAAAATACCATTAAAACAAAATTGCATCAAATGTTCTGCATAATTAAAAAGCCCTGACCAATAGGCCACTGTAATTCATTATTAACAAACAAAAATTTTCATACAAAGAAAACTGATGGGTATTTTTTAGGGCCTTATATAAGAAATTCATTCCAAATATTTTTTTAGCTAATAAACAGAGACACTTTGAAACATGATGCTTAAAAAAATACTACCTGCCTGGTGGGCTGTTTAATGGTGAAATAACATAGTCTGTACACTTTGAATGCAATTCAGATACCGCATAGATGTTAAGAAGCTAAATTAACACAAACTCTACATCATGAAACATCACCTCACTTGACAGCTTTAATAATTTTTTTCCACTGAAATACTTGTAACCAAGGCCTTCAGTATGAAGAAAAATTTTAAACACAATGAAAGGTGGAAATGTTTCGCCACTAAATCTGAAATAAAGACCAAAATTAGTAATTTGGCATCAGGTTTGGAGCTGTTACTTCTCCTCCTTGCACTTAAGATCATTCACATAGCTTTTTGCATGCAGGGTAAAGGCTATACCAAAGCATAAAAAGAACTGGTAATGAAATGGATCACAGAGTATGAAAGAGCCACGCTTTGGCATGTGTGCTCATAGTTATTCTCATATGTGGGTCAGACTGAACACATCATGAGAGATGAGAGCTACTCTTAAGGCAACTTTTGGCCCAAGAGTCATGCCTCAGTTTCTTCACATAATAAATGTAAATAAGAACAACACATTTACTTTGTAATTGCATATGAGGACTTAAGAAAATAAATTTCTAAGATTCCTTCACATTAATGAAGTACTGCTTGAAATAAATCAGCATAAAAACATTACCTGAATCTAACTTTACACTTCATGCAAGGATCTTTAACAAGCTCAGCTTCTAAAGGGCTCACTTTCTTCAAAATTTCATGTGTCACATGATGTTCCTGAAATAGATGATGGTGCTATAAATGGAATGTGGTACCCTGCCCAGACACAATCTATTGAAAATAACAGAGGGGGCATGGCAAAGTGACAGTACACCAGAAAAACGGAGCTGGAGGAATCAGGCTCCCTGACTTCAGGCTAAACTACAAAGCTACAGTAATCAAGACAGTATGGTACTGGCACAAAAACAGAAATATAGATCAATGGAACAGGATAGAAAGCCCAGAGATAAACCCACACACATATGGTCACCTTATCTTTGACAAAGGAGGCAAGAATATACAATGGAGAAAAGAGAGCCTCTTCAATAAGTGGTGCTGGGAAAACTGGACAGCTACATGTAAAGAATGAAATTAGAACACTCCCTAACACCATACACAAAAATAAACTCAAAATGGATTAAAGACCTAAATGTAAGGCCAGACACCATCAAACTCTCAGAGGAAAACACAGGCAGAACACTCCATGACATAAATCACAGCAAGATCCTTTTTGACCCACCTCCTAGAGAGATGGAAATAAAAACAAAAATAAACAAATGGGACCTAATGAAACTTAAAAGCTTTTGCACAGCAAAGGAAATCATAAACAAGACGAAAAGACAACCCTCAGAATGGGAGAAAATATTTGCAAATGAAGCAACTGACAAAGGATTAATCTCCAAAATTTACAAGCAGCTCATGCAGCTCAATATCAAAAAAGCAAACAACCCAATCCAAAAATGGGCAGAAGACCTAAATAGACATTTCTCCAAAGAAGATTTACAGATTGCCAACAAACACATGAAAGAATGCTCAACATCATTAATCATTAGAGAAATGCAAATCAAAACTGCAATGAGGTATCATCTCACACAGGGCAGAATGGCCATCATCAAAAAATCTACAAACAATAAATGCTGGAGAGGGTGGGGAGAAAAGAGAATCCTCTTGCACTGTTGGTGGGAATGTAAATTGGTACAGCCACTATGGAGAATAGTATGGAGGTTCCTTAAAAAACTAAAAATAGAACTACCATACGACCCAGCAATCCCACTACTGGGCGTATACCCTGAGAAAACCATAATTCAAAAAGAGTCATGTACCACAATGTTCATTGCAGCTCTATTTACAATAGCCAGGACACAGAAGCAACCTAAATGTCCATCGACAGATGAATGGATAAAGAAGATGTGGCACATATATACAATGGAATACTACTCAGCCATAAAAAGGAACAAAATTGAGTTATTCGTAGTGAGGTGGATGGACCTAGAGTCTGTCATACAGAGTGAAGTAAGTCAGAAAGAGAAAAACAAATACCGTATGCCAACACTTATATATGGAATCTAAAAAAAAAAAAAAGAAAATGGTCATGAAGAACCTAGGGGCAAGACGGGACTAAAGATGCAGACCTACTAGAGAATGGACTTGAGGACACAGGGAGGGGGAAGGGTAAGCTGGGACAAAGTGAGAGAGTGGTAGTGTTTATTTGGACATATATACACTACCAAATGTAAAATAGCTCGCTAGTGGGAAGCAGTCGCATAGCACAGGGAGATCAGCTCAGTGGTTTGTGACCAGCTAGAAGGGTGGGATAGGAAGGGTGGGATAGGGAGGGTGGGAGGGAGGGAGACACAAGAGGGAAAAAAATTTTTTTTAAATAAGTAAATTTAAAAAATAAATAAAGCAATGGGTCTGTGGGTCAGACGGTGAAAAAGTGTACACATTTCTCAGAGTTTATCAGTTTTTTCAGAGCTGCTAAAATTCGCTTAATGTTACTATTACTAATTATAGATTACTGTAATCACAGGTGATTTTATTAGGAGAATATTTAGTACTATATGAAAGAAGACTTAATACTCCACCAGCGTTGCCAGAGTTGTTTCTTTGGGGAGTGGGGGGATGTGCACCTTTTTGTTTGTTTCTTTGTTTTTATTCAAATAGGACTATATTATTCATAATGTTCTGCACTTGCCTTTTCACTAATGAGATATTTTAGCTATCTTTCTATTGCAGAATCATATGCAAGGCTGCAAGTCTTAACAGTATGAAAGCACCAACATTTATTTAACCAGTATCCTATCGATGGACATTATAGGGTTTACTTTCTTTGCTGTTACAAGCAATACTGCAGTGAAACTGTACATAGATTGTAGAATGGATTCCTACAAGTGAAATTGCTGGGTGGAAGGCAAAGGCACTTTTTTTTTTTTTTTTTTTTTTTGCGGTAGGGGGGCCTCTCACTGCTGTGGCCTCTCCCATCGCAGAGCACAGGCTCCGGACGCGCAGGCCCAGCGGCCATGGCTCATGGGTCCAGCCGCTCCGCGGCATGTGGGATCTTCCCGGACCGGGGCACGAACCCGCGTCCCCTGCATCAGCAGGCGGACTCTCAACCACTGCGCCACCAGGGAAGCCCCAAAGGCACTTTTAATTCAGAGATTTTTAGTGCTAGAAGATCACTGTCTCACATCTTCAAATAAGAAATAGATTTTAAAAAAATCATATTGGTTTCAGAAAAAGACACAGTAGTTACCCATGTTAAAAGTAAATCCAGGGCTTCCCTGGTGGCGCAGTGGTTGAGAGTCCACCTGCCAATGCAGGGGACGTGGGTTCGTGCCCCGGTCCAGGAAGATCTCACATGCCGCGGAGCGGCTGGGCCCGTGAGCCATGGCCACTGAGCCTGCGCATCCGGACCCTGTGCTCCACAACGGGAGAGGCCACAACAGCGAGAGGCCCGCGTACCGCAAAAAAAAAAAAAAAAAAAAAGTAAATCCAGAAATATTCATTTAGGGTCAACCAAAGAAGAAATCCCATAACCCCATGCAATAGTATTAGATTCAAATAGAAGAGATTTTAAAAGGTTATATATTCTTTCTTTATTTAACACACCTTTTACCTTGATAAGTAATTATATCTGTCAGAGCAAACAAAAAGCAAAATACATACCGCTGCACAAATTGTACGCTTAAGGAGTTGAAACATTGATTTGTCGAGATGAGATAACCATGCTCTCTGTATTGTGTGAGCTGAAATATCTTTATTATTTCTGAGAGGAAAAAAAAGAGCTTAAGATTTGTGAAGTATGAATTTCATTTTCCTAAAATCTTGGGGAACTCTGGATTTATGCTTCCTCCTCTTGCATCTCCCCATCCTCCACCCTAAGACTGACCTAATGAGGAACATTTGGATGTGGTAATTAGAACTGGTCATCTGCAGAATCTAGTCAGAATGAGGATATGAAATGCTTGAGAATATTTCCCTTGAGATTAAAAAAATCCTGGCTAAAACTTTATCATCAAAAAATGTGCTTTCTAAAAACATCCATGACCTAAAATGATTCCATTATGGTTCTTAAAAACACTGTCCAACTAGTTCAAGTGCTAAGAAAATAGAATGTAGAATAGTTGAAGTTACAGTAGGCCCAATTTTCTTCTGGGAGCAGATGACCATGCCCTAGAAAAAGAAACTCCCTTCTCTGATCTTTGTTTGAACCAGGCTCATCCCAGTCAGGTCACAGCATTATTCTACTTTAGATCATGTCCCAGCACTGGCAGATAAAAGGGATCTCACTCTCCAAGAACTGCCCCCCCAACCCCATCATTACCCCTCACAGGGCTACAGAGAGAGGTGGGTACTCCTGTATAATGCCACTGTTGACTGGCAAAGTGCAGACTACAAGATGTAGAGTAGAAAAGGCCTGAAGTATGGAAACAAACCCTTGAATACCAGCTGATGCCATTTATTAGCTGTTTAACCTTCTGCAAATCACTTACCTTCTTCCAGTTGCTACTTCCTCACTTATAAAATGTAATAACAAGACTGCATCACAGGGTTGTGTCAGGATCAAAGAGATGTGTGTTAACATGCTTTGTCAATTATGAAATACTATAATTATAATAATTATTATTCAATTCACAAGTAATTTTAAAACACACAAAAAACCTCTAATTTACAAAACAAGAAGTGTTTGATGTTAGCTGGGTAAATAACATGCGGAAACTGTCCAGTTGTGGAAGATGATACCAGGAGAAAGATGGCTACTTACTGTTGTTTTCCCTTTGTCTTTACAGTATTTGACAAATGTACTTTGTGACCTTTTCCCAAGCGTGGACTATCTGATTTTGGGACACCAGTAACAGATGTCTTTGGGGAATGACTCATTTTCCTCACAATGAAGTACTCTGAAATACATAAATTAAACATTGAGGTCACAATCTATGTTATTACACTGTTTGGATGAGACTCAAGTGCCATTATAATTGTTGTGCTAATTCCAGAACCCCTGAAAAAGGAAGGTTTCATAGATCTCTTTTTTTGTTGTTTTGAGTCACGAGTAACACTTTTTTTCTTTTTTTTTTTACCATCTTTATTGGAGTATAATTGCTTTACAATGGTGTGTTAGTTTCTGCTTTATAACAAAGTGAATCCGTTATACATATGTCCCCATATTTCTTCCCTCTTGCGTCTCCCTCCCACCCTCCTTATCCCACCCCTCTAGGTGGTCACAAAGCACCGAGCTGATCTCCCTGTGCTATGCAGCAGCTTCCCACTAGCTATCTATTTTACATTTGGTAGTGTATATATGTCCATGCCACTCTCTCACTTCCTCCCAGCTTACCCTTCCCCCTCCCCGTGTCCTCAAGTCCATTCTCTATGTCTGCGTCTTTATTCCTAGATCTCTTAATGTTGCTTACATTCTTTGTGTACTACAAATATTATGAGGTATATGGGAAAGACAAGTGGATCTATCCATAGCCTTCTAACTGGTCTCCCTGTCTGCAGTCTCTTCCATCCTCCACACTGCAGCTGGAGTTGACTTTTCAGAGCAATCACTCTTCAACTTAAAATCTTTCAGGGACACCTCATTTCCTCCAAGCTAAAGTCCAGACTCCTTAGAATTGCATTCAACTCTTTTCACAATCCACTTCCATTCTTTCTCAAATCTCAAAATATCAACTTTCCACTAGCATTCCTCTCTATACTCTGTGAGAACAAGAACTTCTTGCCAAAATCAATGTTCTATGACTCTGTGCTGCTGATCATGCCATTTCCTCTACCTGGAATGACTTCCTACCACCAGCAAACATCAATTCATCCTTCAAGACCCCAGCTAATTGATGCCTCTTCTCTGAAGTTTTCCACTGTCTTTTTTCCAGAACTACTGACTACTGTCTCCAAGGTCCCATAATACTGTATATGTTTTTCTTTTACAGTACTTCTCGTATTGCATCATAATTTGGTTTCTTGGCTGTCACCCCAACAAGCTTGTTCAAGGCAGGAGGCATCTTGCTAACTATGGAATCCCCAGTGCCTATCAGGGTGGAGGGTTTTTACATGCTTTCTAAAAACTTTTCATCCTGGTTTTACCATGGAATAGCTGTGAGACTTTGGGCAAGTCCTTTAACCTTTTAGAAGCTCAGTTCCCTCCCTGGTAAAGTGAGAGGACGTGTAATAAGTGATCTGATTTCATCTCTGATTTTCTATTCTTTGACACATTACTCCAATTTGGAAGCAGCTGCCAAATTCTTAGTCGCTGCTTAGTATCTTGTACTAAACCAGGTCCTCTTTATCTTTTCTTTTGGTGCCATGGACCCCTGTGGACAAACTCCTTCTACGAACTATGTTTTTTAAGACACATAACATAAACTATATGGGATTACAAAAGACTCCAATTTTATTGAAATCATTGTCAAAACATTTTCAGCAACAAAATTATAGAAATGTGTCTTCTTTATGCATTAAATAATACAAGAGTGCTAATAATCACTGTACTTGTGAAGTGGTAATGAGCAGAAACGATATTTCAAGAAATCTGCCGTGACTGTAACATAATATGAAAATACCGTGCTTTCTATGGATGACAAAGTCACAGGTGCTGCTGATACTACTGTGGTTTGTTACCTACACTATAACTGAAAGAAATGCTAAAGTTCAGTTAGACGTTAGTGAAAATAAAGTTGCAATTTTTCCCCAAGTTCATGTACCCCCTAAATTAAGAATTCCTGCCCTAATTTATCACTTATAAGTCACACTTTTATATACATGTGACATTCCATTACTGATGCAGAGCCTTCAGAGTCTCCTTAATATTTCTCCTTAGGGATGGAGATATGGATGGCTTGGAATACACTATTCTCTCGAGAAAGAGAAAAGCATTCCTTAATATCCAGGAGCTGGGGCTTCCCTGGTGGCGCAGTGGTTAAGAATCCACCTGCCAGTGCAGGGGACACGGGTTCAAGCCCTGGTCCAGGAAGATCCCACATGCCACAGAGCAACTAAGCCCATGCACAACAACTACTGAGCCTATGATCTAGAGCCCGCAAGCCACAACTACTGAGCCCGTATGCCACAACTACTGAAGCCCGTGTGCCTAGAGCCCGTGCTCCGCAACAAGAGAAGCCACCGCAATGAGAAGCCTGTGCACCGCAACGAAGAGTAGCCCCTGCTCACCACAACTAGAGAAAAGCCCGTGTGCAGCAATGAAGACCCAATGCAGCCATAAATAAATAAATAAATAAATCTATATATAAAAAAAAATATCCAGGAGCTGGCCTGGCACTCACAGATGGGCTTTAGTGTTAACCCTGGCTTCCTAACACCACCGAACCCAGAGCAAAGCCCTGCTTCCTTGAACCCGCCCCCAAATCACCCAACCAAAGCCCAAATCCTAGAATAAATCTTTCTAACACCCTCTTACTGAGATGCCCCACTATTTCCCAAGGTGTGCATTTTCCTAGCAGCAACAAGAAAAAAACCCAACTTGTTCAACTACAGATGTGTTCCTAGTGGTCTTTGGCTGGAGGGCAGTGACACAGCACCACAAAAATCCCCCAAATCTTCTGGATGCCTGCCTGGATGGGCTTACACTTGCTATAGGGTTAGAATATAAGATACAGAATGAAATATGAAACACAACCCCATTATGAGCCACTGTAACAACTGTTTAGGTGAGATCACAGGCTTTAAAGGCCGACAACTTAAATTTGGATCCAGACTTCCCACTTTCCTTCTGTGTGGCCTTGTACATATTACTTGTCTGTGCCTCAGTTTCTTCATCTATTAGATGGGAAGTAATAATCGTGCCCACCTACTTGGGTTGCTGGAAAGAGAAGACGACTAGGTATAAGGAGTTTAGGTCAGAGCCTGGCATATAGTAAACGCTATTGGTGGTTGCTACTCTTGTTAATAAGATAATTATTGTCATTATTACTTATTTCTACTAGTATTAAGGGACAAACATTTGATTCCCAGTGAGGGACAGAAGCTTAAGTATTTTCAAGAGGAAAAAAAAAATGTCAGGTCTTTCGAGATTAAAGGACGTGGCAAATTAGTTTAAATTTAAAATCTTAGAAATGTCCAGCCCAGAGTAAAACAACAACAACAACAACAACAACAACAAAATCCCCACAAAACTAAAAACCTTTTGTGAGGTAAATCCAGGCCCCAGAGGTCGGCGGCTGCGGCTGCTAGGCTTTCGAAGCCGCCCAAGGCCTGCCGAGCGCCCCCGCCCGGCGGCCTCCGCACACAAGATTCTCAGCCCACACCACTGAGCGCCCAATCGCAATGGCGAAGGCCGATTCCCAGCGGGGCGCGGGGCCGGGACCTCCCTCCTCTCACCCCCGCGTGCCGCCCACACTGAGGTGGCGCTTTCCCGCCGCCTAGCAACCGCCGGCGCAGGGGTGGAGCCTCTGAGAGGCGGGGCTTGCGTTCGCTCGCCGATCAAGGCGCGACGCGCTGCAGCCTCAGCGTCGCGGTTTCCAGCCTAGGCTTCCGAGCTAATCTTTGGCCGGATCGAATTGGCTGTACGGCCGTCACCCGCACCGCGGCCTATTTGCGGTCGGAGGAATCGGGCCCTAGCCGGCCACCGTAGCCACCTCTCTGTAGTGGGCGGGGTCAAGGCCGGGTGACCCCTGACGGAGCCGCCGCTGCCAGCGACATGTTCAAGGTGAGAGAGTGGAGCCGGGTCACAGCTGTCACCGCCCCTTCCCGGCCTCCCGGAGCCCTCCCCGCGCTCTCGTGGGCCTCTCCGGGGACCAGGCCCGGCTTGCCCCGAGGTTTTTCCCGCCTCCGGGCCCGCTGCGCCCCGGCCCCGCAGTTCATTCACTGGTCCGCGTGAAGCGAGGCGCTGCCGGGCGGAGGCGTGAGACCCGGGGGTGGGTGGGTGGAGCCCTTTGGGTTGTGCTTTCGTGAATAAAACACTTAAAAAATTAAAGTACAAAGTATCCACCCTCCATTTGGTGCCCTCTTGAGTTCGTGAGTAGGGTTAGGCCACCTCAGGGCACTGCGGGGTTCGGTTCTGGTTGCCTGACAAGGTCAGGTTTCAGAACCTGGTGTATAAATGGGGGAGGGTCACCTAAGGAGAAGCTGCTGCAGGAGGTCTGGGAGGCTGGCATGGGAATGGCTGGGTGAGAGGGAGAAGTTGGAACTTCTCTACCATTTTCAGTGAACAGTATATAGTATGGATAGGTCAACTCCCTTCTTTACATTCTATGAACCCGTGTCATTTGAAAGAAATACACTTTTACAGGGAAGACTGTTTCGAAAATCTACACGTGAAGGTGTTATTCTCCTAGTTTTGAAAAAAGTAAATGATATTTTCTATCATGAAAAACAAATCACAGGCTACTAGAGTCTACAAAATCGAGTCTTGAAGAAGCAGTGCACCCATAAAATATTGCTAATGAAGTCTCAGAATTGCACTACTCATTTAAAAGTCTTATTGAGCTTCTGCAATGTGCTTTGGGTGCATTAGGAAAGACAATAAAATCAGAACATGGATTTGGCCATCCAGTCCTGGCATTGCCACTTTCTAGCAGTGTCACCTTGGACAAGTCACTTAACCTCTCTGAGCCTGTTTTCCTATTGGTGAAATTGGGGAAATAACATCTACCTCAGGGTTGTTGTAAGGAATAAATAAGTTAGTATGTGTTAAGCACTTGGAAGAGGTCCTGGCACATAGAAGTGATATCCAAGTATTTGCTTTTATTTTGTTTTCAGGGAGCTCACCGTTTAGTTAGGACAACAGATCCCATAAGAAACTTGGTTCATTTGATAAATTTGTGTTGAACATCTATTATGTGCTAGGAGCTCGGTTCAGTTTTAAGGTTGGAACAACAAAGGATATGCTGTGATCAGTTTATATGGTTATCAATGTACTGCGGTAGTAAAAAGAGCAGGATCTGTCTTACCAGGGGTTTGTGGTTATTGGCCCTTCAGAGGGTCTGTGAATAGCATTCAGGGGGTCCGTGAACTCTGAGGGGAAAAAATACTCTTTTTCACTAATCTTTCACTGCAGTTTAGCATTTCCTTCAGTTGTGAATGTAGGTAACTGTTCGTTACCTATTTCCGGATAACGACCTTAAAACAACAATGATTTATTATTTCTCACCATCTATAGGTTGGCTGGCCAGTTCTGCTGGCATCTCCCAGTGGCTGAATTCAGCTGGTGCTAGACTATGAGGTGGACTTATTCCCATATCTGTGGGCCTAGGGCCCCTCAGTGTGGCTATCTTGGGCTTCCTAACATGGTTACTGGGTTCCAAGAAGGCTAGTCCTGATGCTAAACACCTGCTTGCATCATATTTGTTGGTGTCAAAATGAGTCATATGGCCAAGCGCAGAGTCAATATGGTGGGGGACTACACAGAGCATGGATGTGAGGACATGTGGTTGATTGGGAGCAATTCATTTAATAAGCTACTACAGCAACAAACTACAGTGGTATTAGTACCTGTCACCAGTCGAAGTTAACAGGACCAGTGCATGTCACAGACATTTTCATGTCACATTACCGTTGTTGCAGATCTCCAAATATCATTTATGCTCATCACTACATCGAAGTTATAGGAGTTATGACTCACTACTAGATCTTTTTAGTATTAATGAGCTAATAAAGAAGCACATATTACTGTATCAGATTTTGGGTCTTAAAAACAATTATATCGCACATTTATTGGCATTTATGCAATTAGAAGCATTATTTTGAGAAGGGGTCCATAGGGCTCACTAGACTGCCAAAGAGGTCTATGGCACAAAAAAGGCAAGGAACCCCTGGGGACTTGAGGGGGGGACAAGTTTTGAGAGACAGGAGTTCCTCAGGTGGATGAGCTGGGGAACAGCAGCAGCGGTACTCCATTGAGGAAGTGCCAGTAGCTCAGCTGTGCTGTGTCAAGGAAAAGATAAAGGGAGCTGAAACTGTTGAAATATGTGCTTTGAGTAGAAAAACTCACGACAAGCCTTGGTGGATACCAAAATGTAAGGAGGAGGAAGAGGAAGAGGGGAGGCCAGAGATTTTCGAGAAGCAACTTTTGATAAGTAGGAGCACAAGAGTGATGTTTAGAAAATTAAGGGAGGAAAGTTTCAAGGACAGGCTTTGTTAGGGTGCTTCCAGTTGGGAAAACCCAATTGCTTAAATAGTAAGGAAAATTATCTCACAAAGTCCAGAGGAAGGGTGGACTCCAGTGGGTCAACGATGTCCTCAAGGTCCACATCTCTTTTCTTGGCTTTCCGAAGTAAGATTGGTTCCCCTTATGGTTGCAAGATGACTGCCAGTAACATATGCTTTCCCATCCACTAGAGCAAGAGAAAGAGAGAGGACAAAACTCCCAGACTTGGATTACACTCTTCAGTCTGATTGGACCAGCGCCCCTGACCCAATAGCCAGTGCCAGGGGAATGCCATGCCCTGATTGGCTTAGACTAAACAGGATCAGCTCAGGATGGGATCACTACATTAATCACCTGAGAGAGAAATGAATCCATGAACACAGTGGGGGAATGGAGACTGGATGTGCAACGACAATGTCTATTACAGAAACATGAGATAGATGGGTTTGGAGAAGTGTTCACGGTTTTGGGCAATTTGGTTGGAAGGCTTTCACAATGTTTATACATGTAGGTTTACTGATGGTAGTGAAAGCTAGATTAATATGGGTTGGTGGCTGGAAGATGAGTAAATGGGGTTTATAAGCTTGACTGTCAAGGGAAGGAGGGAGAATATAGTAACTAGAGGGACATGTTTGGTCAAGATTCTAGAGTTGTTTTGTGCTTGTTCCAGTATTCAAGATTTGGCAATGCTTATGGCCTCGGGAGGAATGTAGGGAGGGAACTTTTATAAAAGAGAATCCCTTAGCTTTGAAAAGGAGATAGTCCCTTCCACCTGTGAGATGAAAGGGAACGAAGGATGGCAGTAATTGTAGACTAGTGGTTCTCATCTGGATGGTACCACCTGCCTCGAGCGTGTTTTAGAAACTTGGTTGGTTCTTCACATCTTTAATTTAGTTGTGTTGGACATTCATATGCTGAAATATAATGCTTATAAGTCTCTCCTTTTTGTTCTCCATTGTGTAACCGTCCAATTAATATATGGGTCTCTCTTTTTTTTTTTTGGACTTAAGTATGTAGGTGGGTGATGAATTTTACTTCAAGATAGAGTTACTTAGAAAATTATTTGTCATAAAATGGCGGTGTCAGGTGTAGCAGGTGAGGACCAGTGCTTCTCAAGCTTCCATGTGCATGCGACTCTTGTTAAAATGCAGATTCTAATCCAGGAGGTCTGGGTGGGGGCCTCAGAGTCTTCATTTTCTAACAAGCTCCCGGGTGATGTAGATGCCGCTCGTCTCCTGTCATACTTTGAATAGTAAGAACTTAGGCAAACTGGTAGATGAATGGTTTCTTGTGTTTTCCAGGTGAGTGATTTTATGAGTGTGGTGGGATTTGGAAGAGGCATTGACCAAAGAACAAAAAAGATAAGTGAGAGGCTTTGAGGGCGCTGCTGAGAACTGCTACTGGCCGTCTTTCATGATTGCAGCCTGGGAGTGGGGCTGAGCACATGGTAGGGCTTGATCAGGTTTGAGAGTTATCAGCTTGGGTCAACTAGGACTGGAGGGCAGAAGAGTTGATAGTATAGGTGTTGGTGGAAAAAGTACAGTTTGTGTGGCTAGTAATGTGCATATACAATTAAAACATTGGTGTTTTAACCATTGTTTTGATCTAGCTATCCATCTTCAAGTCAGTAGGGGGCACTGGTGGATCACAAAACACATTTGAAAAGCTGCCCAGTGTTTGCATTCTATTGCAGGAAGCAGCTTTTCCAGGTGCTGCTGCAAGAAGCTTGAATACTGACTACATACACCCAATCTTAAGATTCATGTTACTAGATTTCATTTGTTGCACAAATGTTTATCACAGTTCATCTATGGGCTGGGCACTCTGCGGTACCTTGGCAGGTATAAATGAAAAGACCCATTTTTTACCTAGGAGAGAGTCCCCCAATTTGGCCACATATCAGAATTACTTGTGAGACAGTTTCCAAGGCCCTGCCCATGGGTCGGATTTAGTTTTTAAGTGAGGTCCAGGAATCTCTAGTTTTGAAAAAGCCTCCCAGGTGACTGTGAAACTTGGATTTCGGGAGCTCACAATGTAATTAGTGGCACAGACAGGAACAGTTCATTCAGATGCAGTGGTATAAGTGCTCTGATGTAAAAGGGTTGGGGAAATGTAGAGCAGTAGGTCTCAACCTTGACTGCATATTAGATCCACCTGGGTTGCTTTTATAAGTCCCTGTGCCCAAACTGCACCCAGACCAGTGCTATCAGAATCTCTGGGGTTGAGATTTAGGCATCTAGTTTATAGGGCATATAGGGCATGTAGCCAACCTTGAGAACTACTGACTTAGAGGAACAAGCACCAGCAGGGGGCATCAGGAGACTTGATAGAGGAGAACATGCCTTTGAAGCTGAGCAGACATGGTTGAAAGGGCCTTCCAAGCAGAGCAGAAAAGCTCATGCAGGAACACAGAAGTGAGAGTTCAGTGCCAAGTTAAAACCGTGTTACCTAGGGTGAGACACTAAAGTGTCTCTGTAGCCACTCTGTAGCTGTGTCCTCATCTATAAAACAAGGATAAGACTAGTACCAACCTTAAATTGTTGCGTGGATTAAATTAACTCAGACCCAAAGTTTAGCACAGTGTTTGGTACAAAGTAAGTTCTCTGTAAATGTGAGCTATTAATAACTTTTAGTTGGCGTCTTGTAGGAGGCTGCTACGGTAGTGTTACGGTGGTGCACAGTCTTGGGACTTTCCAGAAGTATTTTTTAGTGTCAAATCTTGGTAGTTCATTGGATGTGGCAGAGTTGGGAGAAGGAGAATTTAAGGATGCTGCCCAGGCTTTTGGCTTGGAAAATTGAGTGGCTCCTTAGAACTGTTGATTGAGATGGGAAAGTGGAAGAAGGCTGAGTTGGATTTGCGGGGAGGTGATAACTTGCTTTTGAATAAGTTGGACTTGGAGAAGTATCTGTGGACATTAAGAGGTGGTAATCAGTTGACATGGAATACAGGAGTGAGGAGTTTTCCTGAGAGAGATGTGGGCTGGAGATGGAGGAATCATCAGATGCTTCAAGGGCCAGAAGATGGCCTAGTGAAAGCTGGTCTGCATCACTTCCTTCCTGAAGGACAGAGATGTGAGCTCCGCTCAGAGCTCACTGCTCATAGGAACCTGAGGTGACCGTATCCTTGGCTATAAGGCGTTATTACCTATTGTGGCTGTTTGGTCTTGATGTAATGCCTTTATTGCCTATCTTTCTGAAATAAATTTTCTTTTTTTTTTTGGCTGCGTTGGGTCTTCTTTGCTGAGCACAGGCTTTCTCTAGTTGCGTTGAGCGGGGGCTGCTCTTCGTTGCGGTGCGTGGGCTTCTCACTGCAGTGGCTTGATGGCTTCTTGTGGCGGAGCACGGGCTCTAGGCGTGCAGGCTTCAGTAGTTGCAGCACACAGGCTTGGTAGTTGTGGCATGCAGGCCCTAGAGCGCACGGGCTTCAGTAGTAGTGGCACGCGGGCTCAGTAGTTGTGGCTTGCGGGCTTTAGAGTGCAGGCTTCAGTAGTTGTGGTGCACGGGCTTAGTTGCTCCACGACACGTGGGATCTTCCCGGACCAGGGCTCGAACACATGTCCCCTGCATTGGCGGGCAGATTCTTAACCACCATGCCATCAGGGAAATCCTGAAATAAATTTTCTTATCGTGAATAGTATGTTACTAGTACAAACTAAGGGGAGAATTACACTGATAACTGGAAAAGAAAAATCATCTGTAAATTGGAAAAGTACTGTAAGTTTATTTTACTTGAATATTGTTTTAAATGTCACATATTTTGAAAGATAATAAAGATTTTTTGCCCTTACAGTTAAAACATCTCTGAGGGAATTCTCCTTGAGGAATTATAGTTTGTATCAGTTAATTTTCCCCAGTAATGCTTAAGCGGAAATTTATGGTTAGTGCATACAGCATGAAACTTTATGTGGATATTTTCAGGGGAAAAAAAACTCAGTCTAGAGGTATATTTTAGAATTTGGAAGCTATTTGTTTTTCACTTTTGCTGAGTTTTTCCTGATTTTTGCATGGCCTTATGCCAGTTTTATTAGAAAACTGGAACAGTGCCAGTTTCTTAATTTAGTGGGTTTTAAAACTTGTGTTCATTGTACACTAAAACTTGTAGAAGGAAGAATTTAGAGCAAGGGTTGTAGAGTTTTCATTATGCCAAGAGCCTATAACTTTGAATATTAAGCTATATTTTCATGATAATACCATTATAGACAGTAAGTTGTATTTTGAATGAATATTGTTTTAAAGGCACTTTAAATACAGTAACGCTTTGTCTTCCTACTTCTTTCTAAGTCTTTGAAGCAATGCAGCGTGTTTTGTTCAAAGCCCACACTGGCTCCAACTTAAGGACGTCTTTGTTTGCTTGGGTGAGGATGAGGAGCCCTCTGTGGGAGCTAGAGATAGGTTCACAAGTGCATGTTCATTGCTTTAGTTGGGAGGGATACCCAGTGATTTCTTTTTTTCAGATGTTCCTATTCATTCCTTTGAACAGTCTTTTTAAGTAGGATATATGAAAACAATAAAGGTTCATTTTTGTTTTTTCCCCCATTCCATAGACGTCAGTCCTTGTGAAATAACAGTCTGCTTTTCTTTGTGCTTGCTGAAATGAATATCCTCTCCCATTAGAGGTGCTGCTTCGTGTGTCGTATTATGACATGGGTTAAACTGGTGAGTGAGTAAGAACCAAGTGATACAGGGACTCCAACAAGTTTCCTAAATCGTTTGTTGATGGCTTACCTCACTTGGCAAATATTGACTGAGCCTGTTTGTGGAGTCACATCTTTCGGGAGCACTGTTAAAAATTGCTGTGTTTAGTCCAAATATTGACTTCTCTTGTTTTTGTTCCTTATTTTCACAGAGATTTTCATTATGAATCCAGATTGTCATCAGCTGAATTGAGCCTTGCCCATGATTTTTTTTCCAAAAGAATGTTGTAGTTTTCTTTTCCTTAAAGAAGGAAAAGCCTGTGAATAACTGAGATGAGGTTGAAGGCAGTTTGTTGTCAGTGAGTTCGGCATTCTCTGTGCACACAGCGGTCTATTAGGAAACGAAACTTGGGTCTAGAGAGACTTTACTTTGACAGAATACGTCTTCCTCTTAGAAAATGGAATTTTTTTTTAGTTGTTTGAAAATGTAGAAGCATTTGAAAGGCAAATCTTGAAGTAAATGTTCCTCTGTGATTTTTTTTCCTGCCTATATTTCCTTAACTCATTAAAGATTGAATGGATCTTGGGATGCCATTCCAAGAGAGAAAAGAAATATATATATATTTTGGAGTTTTAGGTAAGCATTGTTAAGTTTCTGTCTGAATGAGGAAGTTCAAAATAAATTTGCAACATCGTGAATTATGTGTCATCTGTGTTCCAAGACTGTGAAACCAGTACAGCCCAAGCAGATGACTCAGAACCTGCCTGAACGAACAATTATCTCACTCTTTGGCTCTGACATTTCCTTCCTGTTTATCAAACAAGTTTATTATTTTTTTGCATGAATTTAACAAAATCCAGTGATTATTTTTAAAGGTGAAACAATTGCAAATGAAACATACTTGCTTTGCTTTGCTGACCTAATTTTGGGTGAATTCTGCCCTCCAAAGATAAAATAGAAGCTGGTTTTCTCTTTAAAAAAAAAAAAGATAATGTTAATCTTGAAAACAGCCTTGTTTTTTTTTTTCTTCACTTATCTCTTTAGACCACAGTGTGTTTATAGTGGATGAGGAAGAACTAGGAAATATCAGTTACCCCAGTACAGAATTACAGAATTGAAAGTTTATCATAAGATAGTTCTATGTTTGTCATAGTTGGAAGACAGTTTTTCTTTTTGTTGGTTAAAGTCTGAACTCTTAAAATATTGGCTTCATAATCCATTCACTATGAAACAGATTGAAATGATTGTGGTTTGTCTTGTTGTTGTTGAAGTGTAAGTGCTCCCAGATTTATACATCCAAATGAGTGCCTGTCAAAACAGTCGTTATTGAGAGGACAGATTTAATTATCTGGTCAATACATCTCTTCCAAACACGCCGTCACTGATCGATATATTTGTTCCAGAAATATCATCCCTGATCAAAACATTTTGTCCCTTTTCATTTGGAGTTACCGTCATACTCTCTGACAGATTCTTTAGAATATCCTCAGGAGCCAGCTATTTTTGTTTCTTGCATGTTACAAAACAAATTAATATTCATTGCAAAAACTTCAGGAAATTCAGTTAATACTGAAGAATCACCCTTAATCCTACCACCTGTAGATAACCATTGTTAACATCGTTTTCAGACTCATTTCTGGGCATACTTAAATAGACCTCCTCAGTTTAACATTTTCAAAAACCTCACAAATCCTCCCCCCTCTTTTTAAAACAATCTAATGTCTTTCATTTTCTAATCTGCTTTTATTTTGAATATATTGAGACTGATTTTCTTACAGGCTTAAAATTTGATGTGAAGGCATTTAAAAATGGAAGCTGTATGATCACATTAAAAGTAAATTTCCTTTATTAATTTGTTGTATAAATAGTTACAGTGAGTTCTGATATGATCCATCAAGATTACTGCTTTGGAGAGAAAATACTTATTTTTGAGGAGGAGGAGGCATACTGTTTATTTTTTTTTTCTGGTTGCATTTTTTTTTTAAGTTCCATAGTTTTTAATTATGCTGATAAAACCCACATAACATAAAATTTACCATCTTAACCATTTTTAAGTGTACAGTTCAGTTGTGTTACATATATTCACATTGTTGTGGAAAAGATCTCCAGAACTTTTTCATGTTGCCAAACTGAAACTCTGTACCCATTAAACAAAAACTCCCCATTTTCTCCTCCCCCACAGCTTCTGGTAACCACCAGTCTGCTTTCTGTTTCTATGAATTTGACTACTTTAGACACTTCATATAGATTAAATCATACAGTATTTGTCTTTTGTGACTGACTTATTTCTCTTAACATAATATCCTCCAGGTTCTATATAATACTTCATTGTATGTATATACATTTTATTTATCCATGCATCTGTCCATGGACACTTGGGTGACTTTTCACCTTTTGGCTGTTGTGAATAATGCTGCTATGAACGTGGGTGTGCAGATACATCCCTGAGACCCTGCTTTCAATTCTTTTGGATGTATACTCAAAAGGGGAGTTGCTGAATTATATGGTAATTCTATTTTTAATTTTTTGCAGAACCTCCATATTGTTTTCCTTAGTGATTGCACCATTTTATAATCCCACCAACAGTGCACAAGGGTTCCAGTTTCTCTATATCTTCTCCAACACTTGTTATTTTCTGTTTTTTTGATAGTGGCCATCCTGAGGGGTATGAGGTAAGAAAATACCTATTTTAAAAATTGTATAACTAATGCTGAAATAACTTATAAAAAGTGAAACAGTACAGTTACGATAATTATATGGTTCCCATCATCTGCTTCCCTCTAATTCTCTTCTCAGAGAAAGCCTCTGTTACCAGTTTGGTGTATGGCCCTCCAGATTAGAAAGGATTGCTGTATAAAATGTAGGTACTGTACTGAATGCTCACTATGGGGGGAGGCATATTCTTTTGATCTTTGGAGATTATGGACTCATTTAGTTTCTCTCTTTTTTTTTTTTTTTGCGGTACGCGGGCTCAGCAGCCATGGCTCACGGGCCCAGCCGCTCCGCGGCGTGTGGGATCTTCCCGGACCGGGGCACGAACCTGTGTCTCCTGCATCGGCAGGTGGACTCTCAACCACTGCGCCATCAGGGAAGCCCTAGTTTCTCTTTATTAATTCAGTTTATGACACATTACTAAGGACAGCAATGCAGCCTGATGTGGGCAAAATTGTTGATTGTTTTCATCATTTTGTTTTACCCTAGATCCTTTTACATAATTTATTTTTTGTTTTATGTTCTTTTTTTAGAACAAGAATAACCTCAAAAGTATTGTCACTTTTCATAGACCTTTAAAAATCCCTATCAGGGCTTCCCTGGTGGCGCAGTGGTTGAGAGTCCGCCTGCCGATGCAGGGGACACGGGTTCGTGCCCCGATCCGGGAAGATCCCACACGCCGTGGAGCGGCTGGGCCCGTGAGCCATGGCCGCTGAGCCTGCGCGTCCGGAGCCTGTGCTCCGCAACGGGAGAGGCCACAACAGTGAGAGGCCCGCTTACGCGCCCCCCCACCAAATCCCTATCAGATTTTTACCTCTTAAACAACTGAAAAGAATCAGATTAAAAGCATTTTGTTTTTAAATGAAAAATGCTTTCAGGTGGAAATTTTTGCAGAAAAGGTTGATTGAGGATCAAAGAAGCAGTGTAACATTTAGGGAAGAAATACATAATTGTGTCTCATTTCCTGTAAATAGAGGAATATCTAGTTTTATTTTATTTTTTTTCATAATTAAAAACATTTATTTTATTTATTTATTTTTGGCTGCATCGGGTCTTCGTTGCTGCGCACGGGCTTTCTCTAGTTGTGGCGAGCCGGGGCCACTCTTTGTTGCAGTGCACGGGCTTCTCATTGTGGTGGCTTCTCTTGTTGCAGAGCACGGGCTCTAGGTGCTTGGGCTTCAGTAGTTGTAGCACGTGGGCCCAGTAATTGTGGCTCGCGGGCTCTAGAGCACAGTCTCAGTAGTTGTGGCACACGGGCTTAGTTGCTCCACAGCATGTGTGATCTTCCCAGACCAGGGCTCGAACCCGTGTTCCCTGCATTGGCAGGTAGATTCTTAACCATTGTGCCACCAGGGAAGTCCCACCTCGTCTGATCTTGATATTAAAAGGGAACTTGTGGATTGAGAATGTTGATATGAAGCAGTCATGGTTTATGGTTGCTATATTTGCTCCATCTAGAGATTGTAGCTACTTATGAGTATAGCTGAAAAGACTGTAGTGTGTCAGAAATCATCCTCATGTTCCAAACCTTTGTTTCTTTTGTTACTGCTCTTTACAGAGGCTGTTCCTAGTGACGCTGAGTCTTTACATCAATCTGTTGGGTGACTTTGTTTAAAAAAGAAAGGAAGGCAGGCAGGCAGAAAGGCATAAACTTTGTTGATTCTGCCTTCTCTCTACAGTTGTTTCCCAGAATTTCCAGTCGTGGTACATTATTCCTTTTTCTGTGTTACTCCTGTCCTTTTTCTGGTAATGCACTTATCACAAGTGTGTAATTATTCATTTATCCGCTTTATTAGATTGTGGAGGCAGAGACCACATCTTACTGTCTTTGAAGTCTATTTTCATTGTTTCATTAAAGAGTTGCTTTGATGTTGTCCTTTGTGTGGCTTGTAAGGCTATTAAATGAGGTAGGGAAACCCAGAGAAAAAGAGGTTTTTGGAGAAAGAGAGTTCATTATGAGGTAGCAATTGAAAAACCTGGTGAAGATGTCCATGGGGAGTTAGACACACAAGCCTGAGCCTTAGGGAGTGGCCAGGCCTGGGAATACTGATTTGGGTATCAGTAGCATAGGGCGGGAGTTGAAGAGTTAGATTTAAGTGAAATTGCTCTGGAGTGAGAAGAGGGTTGGTTAAGTACTACCCTGACTCGTCAGCCTTGAAGAGATGGGCAGACAGAGGAAGAGAAGGCCCAAAGAGAGATGGAAGGAGTGCCCTACAAAACTTATAGAATGGAGCTAGAGTAGAAACTTGGAAACCAAAGGAAGAGAGAGTTTGAAGATGGTGGAGTGGTCACCAGTTTCAGGGTACAACTGAGGTGCCAGATGTCCATTGGAGTTTAGTTACTGGGAGGCCATTGGTGGCTTTGGGAAGGCCAGTTTTAGATATCTTGAGTAGTGAGGGGAGGAGGGAATAAAGCAGAGAAAGCAGGCAGAATCTATCTTTCTAACTTTGTGTTGACATATAACATACATACAGGAAGGTGCACAGATCACAAGGAATTTTTGCAAACTGACCATACTGGTATATCTTGCACTCGAGAAGCCTTCAGGGCCCTTCTAGTCACTCCCCAGCTTGCTAAGGATATCCATTATTCTGCCTTCTAACCAGTCTTTTTTAAAAAATAATTTTGTCAGTGGAGGGAGATAGAAGAATAGGGTGATAGTTAGAAAGGGGATTAGGGGTGGAGGGTATTGTTTGTGTTGTGTTTAAGATGGGAAAGATTTTCTTGAATGTAAATAAATCCCATAACTTCTCTAGACTGGTTGACCAGTCACTGTTTCTTTTTATGTTTAGGACAGTTTTCATCTCATTCTTTCAAATGTTTTTAAAAGTAAGTACGATTGAGTGTTTATACAAACTTAAGTTGAATAACTGTTCCCCAAGCATCTGCTTTTAGAATAGTGGTTTTCTAAACTTGGCTGATTGTGCGAATAGATTCTTGGGACTCTCTTAGGTTTACTGAGTCAGATACTCTGGGGGAAGGCAGTGGAATCTGTGATTCTAAAAAACTCCCCAGGTGATTCTGAAACTTTTTATGTTACACAGTCCTGGAAAGTGAGGCTTACGTTTTATCGAAAAGGAAACTGGTGTATGTATGTATATATTTTAAATTTATTTTACTGAAGTATAGTTGATTTAAAATGTTATGTTAGGAAACTGGTATATATTTTTATTGGAAGGTCTAATAAAATAATAGATCTGTAATTGTGGGGGAATAAAAGTATACCCTTTTTTTGTTTATTTATTTTTGGCTGTATTGGGTCGTCGTTGCTGCACACGGGCTTTCTCTGGTTGCGGCAAGCGGGGGCTACTCTTCCTTGCGGTGCGCGGGCTTCTCATTGCAGTGGCTTCTCTTGTTGCGGAGCATGGGCTCTAGGCACGCGGGCTTCAGTAGTTGTGACTTGCGGGCTCTAGAGCGCAGGCTCAGTAGTTGTGGCGCACGGGCTTAGTTGCTCCGTGGCATGTGGGATCTTCCTGGACCAGGGCTCGAACCCGTGTCCCCTGCATTGGCAGGCGGATTCTTAACCACTGCACCACCAGGGAAGCCCAAAAGCATACCCTTCTTAATAATGAGAGAGACTATATACTGGGTTTTCCATGAAGTTGATAGAGAAAGCAAATTGTCAGGGTTTTGAGCCCCACCATTCCCGAGCATCCTTGAATAATTCTGAGGGTGGCTTGTTCAGTTTGAGAGTTTTATTTGTCCTTGAAGCAGTTTTACTGGGACACAATCAGGAAGTGGTCCTGGAACTAGAGTTCTGAGCAGTACACTTTTATTTGCAAAACAAGGATAGTTTAGCCTTCTGGGTACCCATTATGATCTGAGTGTAACCTCACCTGATTCATATCTTAGTTAACTGTGTACAAGAATCTGCCCTTGCTGCTAGAGCTGAAGGCTAAACTCAATCTTATGCCTCAGTCTTAAAAAACATTTTTTTTTAAAGTTGTAACCTGGGGCTTCCCTGGTGGCGCAGTGGTTGAGAGTCCGCCTGCCGATGCAGGGGACACGGGTTCGTGCCCCGGTCCGGGAAGATCCCACATGCCGTGGAGCGGCTAGGTCCGTGAGCCATGGCCGCTGAGCCTGTGCGTCCGGAGCCTGTGCTCTGCAACGGGAGAGGCCATAACAGTGAGAGGCCCGCGTACCACACAAAAAAAAACCAAAGTTGTAACCTGAGTTTTTTTGAGTAAACTCATAAGCTTCCTGGAAACTCTGTAAGGGCAGGGACCATGTCTGCTTAAGTGTTGTGTCCTGTTTAGCATGGTACCTGATGTGGAATAGGTATGTAATAAATATTTGTTTTTGAAATAAAATTCTAGTTGACCACTTCTAATTGTTATATCATACATAACTCTGCTTCCCTAGCCAGATTTGTTTTGTTCTCATCAGTCCTTGATGAGCTCCAGTGGAGAGAGTAAGAAGCAAAAGCCTTTTAGACAGTGGTGACCTAGTCCTTTACAACACTTCTTGTTAGGGCTCCATCCAACCAACTGCCAATCCTGGTGCTCAGTTTCCGTTGATAATTAAGCGCTCTGAGGACTGAACAAAAGTTGAGAGCAAAGAGAGTCCAGAGGTCTAAGATGGAGAATATACCTTGATAGGCAGAGTATATAAGATATCTTGCTGGGGAATATAATCAGACAGAAAGAAAGAGTGTTTAACCACATGAGCCAGGGAACTCGGTGGCACTCCCTCTGAGGTTTGCAAAGCTCAGGGTCACCAACTCACCTGTTTCCCCTATGACTGTGGGTCTCTTACAGCTATATTTAAAAGCTCAAACAAGCCAATACGTTGGGTCCTTAATCTGAGACCCTCAACTAGCTGAATTCCAGGAGGGGCATCTAGTGACTGAAGGGCACACTCCAGAGGATAGGCTGGATGTAAAGCAATGCAGCCTTTGGATCTAGTTAGTCTGTAGCTGTAGCTTAGCACTCATTGAACATACAGCTCTTAACAGAGTGGGCTTGACTTTGATCTAGCAAGCCAAACTCATCTAATCCAAAGTAGAGAATGTTTAATCAGCTCTTGGAAGGTGCATGTGTACC
This sequence comes from Hyperoodon ampullatus, assembly GCF_949752795.1. Lineage (NCBI taxonomy): Eukaryota > Metazoa > Chordata > Mammalia > Artiodactyla > Ziphiidae > Hyperoodon > Hyperoodon ampullatus. Next base: position 21,576,880 of record NC_136913.1, on the reverse strand, counting down.
CAGTTTCTGAGCCAAGCTATCTGCCCTGGTTGGAGAGTGAGCCTGGCAAACAAGGATTCTCAAGGACTGTCACTTGGGACAGTGAGTGCTCAGGCCATGGGTACACACAGTCTAGAGGTTCCAGCCCCTCATCAGAAGAGGTCCAGGGGAGATCTCACTTCCCAGGAGGTATTTTCATTCTGCTTGTACCATAATGGGTCAGGACCCCTCATGGAGAGAGAAAGCCTTTGTGTTCGTGTCTCACAAGGCAACCCAACAGGAGTACCCATGGGAGAAAAGGTGATAAAGCTAGAGTTTTAGTGATTATGACCCAGTTGGTTAAATCTTTCTTCAGGAGATCTAACTTCCAGATTCATATTCTTTTTCTTCCTTGGGTAGACAAAAGGTTGAAGAAGAAGATTCTTTGCCCCCTTTTTATTTATTTATTTATTATTATTATTTTTTTTTTGCAGTACGTGGGCCTCTCCCGTTGCGGAGCACAGGCTCCAGACGCGCAGGCTCAGCGGCCATGGCTCACGGGCCCAGCTACTCCGCGGCATGTGGGATCTTCCCGGACTGGGGCATGAACCCACGTCCCCTGCCTCGGCAGGCGGACTCTCAACCACTGTGCCACCAGGGAAGCCCTTTGCCCCCTTTATTGCCCTCACACTTTCCTGGGGTGATCTCTGCCCATTTTAACAGACTTTCCTTCTTAAATTCTGATATTGAATGGGTTAGCCTGTATAATCAATATGAGCTGTAACAAATTATGATAGCCACCCAGTAGGGACTCAGCATTGAGAATCCCCATTTGTGATAACATCTGGTCAAGGCAAGATGGGGTAGTCTCTCACTATGAGGAGCTCTCTTTGATGCCAAAAAAGAAAGTGAACCACCCAAGATGCTGGATAGTGCATCAGTGTCAGGCTTGTCTGCCTGTGGATCTTTTACCCAGGCTCTTCCTGTGAGTTTCCATTGCACGGGTCAGTACCACCTAGATCCTTACCATGGTGAGGTGTATGGCTGACTCCTTCCTAAGAATGACCCTTGACCTGCAGTTCCCACCCATATTTTGGCATAAACTTGACATGGTTTAGGTCTATGTGGATTTTTTTTGACATGCAATTTACATACAGTGAGATGCACAGATTGTACGTTGTACAGATTGTGCAACAATTTGAGTTTTGAAAGCGTATACACCTTCTGTAACTCACACCCAATGAAGATATAGATCATTTCTGTCACTGCAGAAAGTTCCCTTGTGCCCCCTTCTTAGTAAGTCTACCCCATGCAAGCTTCACCTCCCAGGCATCGACTATTCTGATTTCTATCTCTGTGTATTAGGTTTAAGGCCACAGATCTTAAAATCTAGATAGTGGCTGCTTTGCAGACGCCATCACCCCAGAACCTCCCACGCTGCCCAACCATGGTCAGCCCTACCCTGTTCTTTGACATTGCTATCGATGGTGAGCCCTTGGGCCGTGTCTCCTTCGAGGTAAGGGACCTGGAAACCAAGAAGTGACTGCTCATCCAATCCATAAAGCTATGTTAACAGATTGGAGCTATTTGCAGACAAAGTTCCGAAGATAGCAGAAAACTTTCATGCTCTGAGCACTGGGGAGAAAGGCTTTGGTTATAAAGGTTCCTGCTTTCACAGAATAATTCCGGGATTTATGTGCCAGGGTGGTGACTTCACACGCCATAATGGCACTGGTGGAAAGTCCATCTATGGGGAGAAATTTGATGATGAGAATTTCCTCCTGAAGCATACGGGTCCTGGCATCTTGTCCATGGCAAATGCTGGCCCCAACACAAATGGTTCCCAGTTTTTCATCTGCACTGCCAAGACTGAGTGGTTGGATGGCAAGCATGTGGTCTTTGGCAAGGTGGAAGAGGGCATGAATATTGTGGAAGCCATGGAGCGCTTTGGGTCCAGGAATGGCAAGACCAGCAAGAAGATCACCACTGCTGACTGTGGACAAATCTAACAATAAATTTGCTTGTGTTTTATCTTTAAAAAAATCTAGATGGTGAGAGATATCAGAAAATAATATTTATTCATGTAAATTGGTGCTTCTCAAGGCGGGAGGATGCCCCCCAGGAGACTTTTGTCAATGTCTAGACACATTTTTGACTTATGGCTGGGAGTGGTTGGCAGTGGCATCTAGTGGGTAGAGGCCAGGGATGCTGCTAAGCTTCCTACAGTGCACAGGACAGCCTCGCAACAAAGGATGATCCAGCTCAAAATGTCGACAGTGCTGAGATTAATAAACCCTGAAGTAAACCTCTGCAGAGAGAATTGTGGCCTTGGGGAGTGTTAATCTCTGGATCTCCCAAGTCTCTGGGGATGAGGTTTGTTTTTTGTTTGTTTTGTTTTGTTTTGTTTGTTGAGAGCTTGCAGGAAACGGAAAGGGCAACTGCAAGAGGGACCTTTCTTGAGTGCTACCACCCTTGTGGCCACAGTTCTTGCTGTGGAATGGGAGTGACTAACAGGAGAAGAGGGAGATGAAGAAAACAACTTGGGCAATAAAAGGTCAGGCTTAGCATACTATTAAAACTAGAAAAATGGACAAGAGGGAAAAATAAAGTAGAAATTAATGACACCTAAAGTACAAGCAGCAAAATAAAAGATAAACAGGTGAGACTATATCAAACTGAAAAACCTCTGCACAGCAAAAGAAACCATCAACAAAGCGAAAAGACAACCTACAGAACAGAAAAAAATATTTGCACACCATATATCTGATAAGGGGTTAATATCTAAAGTATATAAAGAACACATACAACTCAATAGCAAAAAACAAACAAATAACTCAATTAAAAAATGGGCAAAGGACCTGAGTAGACATTTCTCCAAATAAGATATACAAAAGGCCAGGAGGTACATGAAAAGATGCTCAACATCACAAGTCTTTTGGAAAATGCAAATTAAAACCACCATGAGATACCACCTCACCTCTGTTACAGTGGCCATCATCAAAAAGACAAGAGATGAGGGACTTCCCTGGTGGTCCAGTGGTTAAGAATCTGCCTTCCGATGTGGGGACGTGGGTTCGATCCCTGGTCAGGGAACTAAGATCCCCCATGCTGTGGGGCAACTGAGCCCACGCACCGCAACTACTGTGCACACGTGCTGCAAACTACGGAGCCCACACACTCTGGAGCCTGAGCGCCACAACTAGAGAGAGAACCTGCACGCCACAACTAGAGAAGCCCATGGCCCGCAATGAAGAGCCTGTGCACCGCAACGAAGATCCTGCATGCTGCAGCTGAGACCCGATGCAGCCAAAAATAAATAATAAAATAAGTAAATAAATATATATATTAAAAAAAAAGTTGAGATGAATGCTGGCATGGATGTGGAGAAAAGGGAACCCTTGTGCGCTGCTGATGGAATTGTAAATTGGTGCGGCTACCATGGAAAACAGTATGGAGGTTCTTCAAAAAAAATTTAAAATAGACCTACCATATGATCCAGCAATTCCACTTCTGGGAATATATCAAAAGGAAACAAAAACACTAACTCAAAAAGGTATCTGGGGACTTCCCTGGTGGCATAGTGGTCATGAATCCACCTACCAGTGCAGGGGACACGGGTTCAATCCCTGGTCCGGGAAGATCCCACATGCAGTGGAGCAACTAAGTCCGTGCATCACAACTGCTGAGCCTGCACTCTGGAGCCCACGAGCCACAACTACTGAAGCTCATACGCATAGAGCCCGTGCTCCGCAACAAGAGAAGCTACTGCAATGAGAAACCTGCGCACCGCAATGAAGAGTAGCCCCTGCTCGCCACAACCAAAGAGCTCTAGCATGCAGCAATGAAGACCCAACGCAGCCAAAAATAAATAGGTAAATTTATTAAAAAAACGAAACGAATTTAAAAGGTCAACACAAGGCATTATATCAAATGAGGATGAAAAAGAGGACAACATGAACCCAAAATGCTTGGATGAGGAAGTAGGAAAAGGGTTGGGACACCAGCTATTGACGGTAAGAGAGGGAATCTAAGACAAAGTTGGGGCAGTGCCTGCCAGCTGGCTCAGTGGAAAGTCCCCAGTTTGAGTGTTGTCAGTAGGTTGTGGACAAACCCAGAAGGCAGAGAGCAGTGAGTTGGCACCTGTAGATACCAGCAGCCTCATAAGCCCTCTCCTGGGAAGTAGGGAGGGACCACACTGACTGTCAGCAGTGGCTCACTAACCTTTATCCTGGAAGCAAAAAAAGTTAGTGGCAATATTGCCTGGAAATAAATATCTTTTAAGTATTCTACTTAATGCTTTAGGATGTGTTAATTATTTTTAAACCAGTTTAAGTAATAACCACTCCTTTTAAAAATAGCTTCTAGCTCTTTATTTGCTTCTGAAATATGGGTATTTCCTTTTTTGTGTGTGACTTCAGGCATACATTTAAAATTTTATTTTATTTTATTTTATTCATTTTTTTTTTGGCTGTGTTGGGTCTTCGTTGTTGCGTGCGGGCTTTCTTTAGTTGAGGCGAGCGGGGGTTACTCTTCATTGCAGTGCGTGGCCTTCTCACTTCAGTGGCTTCTCTTGTCGCGGAGCACGGGCTCTAGGTGTGCGGGCTTCAGTAGTTGTGGTGCCTGGGCTTAGTAGTTGTGGCTCGCGGGCTCTAGAGCGCAGGCTCAGTAGTTGTGGCGCACGGGCTTAGTTGCTCCGTGGCATGTGGGATCTTCCCAGACCAGGGCTCGAACCCGTGTGCCCTGCATTGGCAGGTGGATTCTTAACCACTGTGCTACCAGGGAAGCCCAAGGCATACATTTCAACAGACGTTTTTAAGTTTTATCTAGCATTATATGTTTTGTGAGTATTACAGAGTAGCGTAGTCTTTCACATTACGGGCACTGCAGATCTCAGGAATATGATTTCTGTGATGCCAAATCATGCCTAAGTAGTTAGAACAAGTCAACCAGTCATTTATTTTTTGCCTCTCTTCTGTCCATTCATGCAGTCATTAAACAGTTCTTGAGCATTTCTTATGTGTTAGGCACAGTTATAGACATGAGGAATACAGGGTAAGACACAGCCCCATCCTGAAAGGGCTTCCAGTTTGGGAGGGAGAACTTGATAGACATAAATAAATGGATAAATAAGAAAAGAAAAGCAATAAGTCTCCATGCTCTTAGGCAATTGTACAGAAAGGCAAAGCAAATATAGAACATTCTAGGCAGAGGAACCAGCATGTGTGAACCCATGAGGCTGGGAAGCAGCATGGGAGAAATATAGGGAGTTCAAGTTTTGTGGGAAAAGGCAGAGTGACAGATGAAGTTAAGAAGGTGGTTGAGAGGCTTCCCTGGTGGCGCAGTGGTTGGGAGTCCGCCTGCCAATGCAGGGGACACGGGTTCGTGCCCTGGTGTGGGAAGATCCCACGTGCCGCAGAGCAGCTAGGCCCGTGAGCCATGGCTGCTGAGCCTGCGCATCCGGAGCCTGTGTTCCGCAACGGGAGAGGCCACGACAGTGAGAGGCCCGCGTACCGCAAAAAAAAAAAAAAAAAAGAAGGTGGTTGGGGTCAGATCATAAATGGGCCTTGTTTGGCTCACATAAAAGTCCTAGGTAGGGCTTCCCTGGTGGCGCAGTGGTTGAGAGTCCGCCTGCCGATGCAGGGGATACGGGTTCGTGCCCCGGTCCGGGAAGATCCCACATGCCGCGGAGCGGCTGGGCCCGTGAGCCATGGCCGCTGAGCCTGCATGTCCAGAGCCTGTGCTCCACAACGGGAGAGGCCACAACAGTGAGAGGCCCGCGTACTGAAGAAAAAAAAAAAAAGTCCTAGGTAATGAATACCAAAGGATAGAAGATATTCGGGTTTGCAGGTCAGAAAGATAATTCTTTTTCAGTGTGGTGGTTTGAGTCATCAGAGGGCCAGGTGAACATTTAGAATTAAGCTGTTGAAACAATCCAGGAAAGAAACAAGGGCCCAAGAGAAGATTGTACAGGAGAAGATAAAGAGGAGAGAGTGAATTAAGTTCATTTAATAGGCAGAATTAACAGGAGTTAATGACCAATAGGATGGCGGGGGGAGGCAGTGGAGATGACCTCAGAGTTTCAGATTGGGTTGTCTAGTTGGATGGTGGCACCATTCCTGAGAGAAGAAGTAGAGGAAGAGGGGGGCATTTCTGGGGTAAACATGCAAGATGGTCAAGTGCAGTATTAATTTTTAAAATGTATCACTTGTAAAAAAGCTTTCTAGATTCCACAGCACACATTCACCTATCAGACCTAGTATAGACTTGGAGGCACAGACAGGATCCTGATGAGTTGGTTTTGGGTGTTCTTGGTGTAGGGAGCTTGTGTCCCATCCAAGTGGAAATGTCCAGAAGTAATAGGATAAGTGAGTTGGGAACTCAGGAGAGAGCTCTGGGCTGGAGCTGCATACCTAGGGGTCACTGGCTTCATGTTGGAGCCATGGGCATTAGTGACCTAGTCAGGGAGAGCAAGGCACAGAAAGAGACTGAGTTTGGGAACTGAGGTTGGGAGAGAGCGATTCTGGTTGGGAATGGAAAGGGAGAGCTGCTCAAAGTTTGATTATTGGAATTATCGAAAGAATCTTCACTCTGTTCAATGAATCACTAGGTGAGATCATTAAAAACTCCTTCCCGGGCTTCCCTGGTGGCGCAGTGGTTAAAGAATCCGCCTGCTAACGCAAGGGACATGGGTTCAAGCCCTGGTCCGAGAAGATCCCACATGCCACGGAGCAACTAAGCCCGTGTGCCACAACTGCTGAGCCTGCGCTCTAGAGCCCAAGAGCCACAACTACTGATTCCGTGTGCCACAACTACTGAAGCCTGCGCGCCTAGAGCCCATGCTCCACAACAAGAGAAGCCACCGCAATGAGTAGCCCGTGCACCACAACCAAGAGTATCCCCCGCTCGCTGCAACTAGAGAAAGCCCATTCATGGCAACGAAGACCCAATGCAGCCAAAAAAAAAAAAAAACAAAAAGCTCCTTCCCCTGTTGTTATTGGGGAGGGTAGGGGAGGTGTATCTTTTATTTTCCTTGAAAGGCTAAGTAGAAAACTCAGGAACTACTGTTTTGGAAATGAAGATAAAGGTGACCTGGAATTTTAAGTCCACGAGAACATGTTTTTTAGTTTCTGACTTCCGTAAAACTTCGGGAATACATTTCTCATAACGCACAATAAGCCTCTCAGGGCAGGAGTGGCTGAGGTTGCAAATGTGCCCACGTTATGTACCTTCAGTTTGTAGAACTGAGAGAAGGCTTAAGATTGTTTCTGTGTTTCAGGTAATTCAGAGGTCTGTGGGGCCGGCCAGCCTGAGCCTGCTCACCTTCAAAGTCTATGCATCAGCAAAAAAGGAATCATCTCACAAAGCTGCTGTGAAGGTTAATGAGGTAACATGTGATATATTTTGAATATGTGATTTAGTTACTATGGGAAGCGTACAAATTGAATATCAGGAAGATAGGACAATTCAGAAGATATTTAAAAGGAGGAAATAGTGTTTCCTTGTGGGAAGCTACTAGACTATGGCTTTTTCAACTTTAATTAATGGTACTTAGCTAAGGGCATAATTAAGGAATATTTCCTAGATTTTTAGTGGGGAATCTGCTCTGTCCCAGTAGATTGTAAGCACAAGTCACTTCTAAGTGATCTGCCTGCTTCCAGACTGCTTATCAAGCCAGGAAAACATTCACATTTTTCCCTCTCCTAAGAAATTAAAGACCAGGGCTCATCCTGCTTTTTGGTTGGATTAGAGGCTCATAAGTAGATGCTTAATAAATACTAAATAAATAAAACAGGAAATCATCTCTCCATTGTTTACATTCCTTTTTGTCTATACTTCCCACTGATTATTTTAGATATTTGGTTTCTTTTGACTTTGAGTAAAGTGTCATAAAGATCTACCATCAGTTATGGTCAGGGTTACTTGAATGGTGTTTACCTAAAGCTAAATAGCTTGTTTTTTTTGCCCTTTACTCTCTTCTTCTCAGGCCTTGGGACAGTGGCATTTTTGAGGGTGAAGAAGGCAGCCAGTGGTGGCTGTGAAACGTTTCCTCTCTGGTGGGGAACAAACCTGCTATTCTACTTTGATTAGCACTAGACTGATCACTAGAACTAAGTCATATGCTATTCAGTTATTCTTAAGCTTTTTTTTCCTATCCCACCTCTGACCCACCATTTAGAGTAATAGAATCCTTTTTCCAAACTAAATCTAAGATGAAATAACAAATACTAATATATAAAATGGGTAAAAGGGGACTGCTTTGTCTGCTATGAGTAGGGTTGGGGGAGGCTAGGACACCTCATAGCCCTGCTCTCTTGGCCTTGTCCTTATTGATTAAGGTGCAAAGATCGTCTGAAGCAAGGTTCAGGGTGCACATAACCCTTATTCACTGTAGTTTGTGAATTATTACAAATTTAATAATTGATTGTTATTACTGTATACACTTCTTAATTTCTTTTTATTTTGTTTTTCAATCTTTGCAGCTTTCACTCTACTCTGTTCCTGAGGGTCAGTCTAAATATGTGGAAGAGCCAAGGACCCAACTTGAAGAAAGCATCTCCCATCTCCGACATTATTGCGAACCATATACAAGTTGGTGTCAGGTACGGACAGCTGTTCTGAAAATGGAATGAATGCATTTCTGTTTAGAGTCAGTAGTAAAAAGTCTATACTGGCTGCATGTTTTCAGAAAAAGGCACAATAAAGGGCCCCAACTTAAGAGTGCCTGACTTAAAAATGTTCGTCAGTGCCATCTCTGGAGGGGAGCAGAGAGCCCTAGCTTCCTGGTGGCAGCTGTCGCCATAGCTGCAGAGAGAGTTTCCCTCCCACTGGGCAGCCTGTGTCATGTTGACTAGAGAGCAGAGGCCCATGGTACCTATCTTTTTTTTTTGGCCAGGCCGCTCGGCTTGTGGGATCTTAGTTCCCCGACCAGGACTTGAACCTGGGCCACGGCAGTGAAAGCACCGAGTCCTAACTACTGGACCGCCAGGGAATTCCCCCATGGTGCCTATCTTGTTGGTTGCGGCTATGAAAACATTATTGTCCACCAGGGGAGGATATGGGGCTGGAACTTCAGAAGAAGGAAGAGGGTACAATGTAAACATTTATATCAAAATTAGGAAGTTTCTCGCCCCACAGAGATTCTACAAGTCAGTACCACTTTATTTTATTTTATTTTTTAATTAATTAATTTATTTATTTATTTTTGGCTGTGTCGGGTCTTCGTTGCTGCATGCAGTCTTTCTCTAGTTGCTGCGAGCCGGGGCTACTCTTCGTTGCGGTGCACAGGCTTCTCATTGAGGTGGCTTCTCTTGTTGCGGAGCACGGGCTATAGGCGCATGGGCTTCAGTAGTTGTAGTACTCAGGCTCAATAGTTGGGGCTCACGGGCTCTAGACCGCAGGCTCAGTAGTTGCGGCATACGGCCTTAGTTGCCCTGCAGCATGTAGGATCCTCCTGGACCAGGGCTCAAACCCGTGTCCCCTGCATAGGCAGGCAGATTCTTAACAAGTGTGCCACCAGGGGAATCCCAGTACCATTTTAAACAGGAATGGGTACAGAGGATTTTGAATACTATAATAGGAGGGTAAATAACTAAAAGACGGTGGAATTACATACTTGAGTACTTAACTGTTTCCCTTAGTGACCAAAGATCTGCATATACAGATTGACTTTTACTGCTCAGGTTTTAAATCAGGCATTTGTCATTATGTTCATGAAAGCATGTGTGCAATTTTTAACATTGGAAACCGAAGTTTACAGTCTACAGAATGTTTTCGTGGGCTTTGATATGTATATTTGCCACACTTGATCTTGATTTTGAAAACTGATGACAAAGTAAAAGAATGTAGATGTGTGTGACGTGGTCTAGATTTACTTTGTTTGAGATGATAAACTCAATTTTCATGCAGAACTTGTTTTAGAATTTTTAATTTCCACTGTGCCAATGCTGAACTTTTGTTCACCAATTTAGAAAGAAAATAGCATAAATTAGGCCATTATACTAAAGTATGTAACCATATTATTGAGTTATGAAATACCTAAAGACTTTATACATAATGTGTTGTAACATACTTAAACTTTATTCTCTTGTTCTAGAAGATTTTTTAATTTTAACATCTTTATTGGAGTATACTTGCTTTACAGTTGTGTGTTAGTTTCTGCTTTATAACAAAGTGAATCAGCTATACATATACATATATCCCCATATCTGCTCCGTCTTGTGTCTCCTTCCCACCCTCCCTATCCCACCCCTCTATGTGGTCACAAAGCACCGAGCTGATCTCCCTGTGCTACGCAGCTGCTTCCCACTAGCTATCTGTTGTACATTTGGTAGTATTTATATGTCCATGCCACTCTCTCACTTCGTCCCAGCTTACCCTTCCCCCTCCCCGTGTCCTCAGGCCACTGTGGAGAACAGTATGGAGGTTCCTTAAAAAACTGAAAATAGGGGCTTCCCTGGTGGCGCAGTGGTTGGGAGTCCGCCTGCCGATGCAGGGGACACGGGTTCGTGCCCCGGTCCGGGAAGATGCCGCGGGGCGGCTGGGCCTGTGAGCCATGGCCGCTGGGCCTGCGCATCTGGAGCCTGTGCTCCTCAACGGGAGAGGCCACAAGAGTGACAGGCCCAAGTACCGCAAAAAAAAACCCAAAAAACAAAAAAACAAACTGAAAATAGAACTACCATATGACCCAGCAATCCCACTCCTGGCCATATACCCTGAGAAAACCATAATTCAAAAAGAGTCATGTACCACAATGTTCATTGCAGCTCTGTTTACAATAGCCAGGACATAGTGTCCATCAACAGATGAATGGATAAAGAAGGTGTGGCACATATATACAATGGAATATTACTCAGCCATGAAAAGAAACGAAACTGAGTTATTTGTAGTGAGGTAGATAGACCTAGAGTCTGTCATACAGAGTGAAGTAAGTCAGAAAGAGAAAGACAAATACCGTATGCTAACACATATATATGGAATCTAAGAAAAAAAATGTCATGAAGAACCTAGGGGTAAGATGGGAATAAAGACACAGACCTACTAGAGAATGGACTTGAGAATTTGAGGAGGGGGAAGGGTAAGCTGTGACAAAGCGAGAGAGAAGCATGGACATATATACACTACCAAACGTAAGGTAGATAGCTAGTGGGAAGCAGCCGCATAGCACAGGGAGATCAGCTCGGTGCTTTGTGACCACCTGGAGGGGTGGGATAGGGAGGGTGGGAGGGAGGGAGACGCAAGAGGGAAGGGATATGGGAACAGATGTATATGTATAACTGATTCACTTTGTTATAAAGCAGAAACACTAATACACCATTGTGAAGCAATTATACTCCAATAAAGTTGTAAAAAAATAAATAAAATAAAATTATAGCAGAATAAACATTAAAAAAATTTAAAAAATAAAAAAATAAAAAGAAACGAAATTGAGTTATTTGTAGTGGATGGACCTTGAGTCTGTCATACAGAGTGAAGTAAGTCAGAAAGAGAAAAACAAATACCGTATGCTAACACATATATATGGAATCTAAAAAAAAAAAAAAGGTTCTGAAGAACCTAGGGGCAGGACAGGAATAAAGATGCAGACGTAGAGAATGGACTAGAAGATTTTTAAACCATCTGCAGGTGGTTAAGATAAGGTCAGCACATTTGCAAATATTTCTGTATCGTGTAGGCATGACTACTGTTATTTCTCTCTTGCTCTTTTTTTTTTTTGTGGTTATAAAAGTACTTTGTCTCTACCTTTCAACCCAAGGTTGCTTTTTGGTTTTTACGTTTTCGTCTGTGCATGATGCCTAGTGCAACAAAACGCCTCAGAATAGTTATCAACATGTTTATTTGTACTAGTTATATGTAAAAAAGCTTTTTTTTTGTGATTACACTGGTTTTATTTTCCTATAGATTGAAGTCTTCATGAATGAAAATTTTTCTCATTCCTGGCTCCATTTTCAGGCCTACAAGTTCTAGTCCCTTTCTTCTAGAACTGATTTAATTTTTCTTCATAGTAAACAGATTATGCTAGCAAAAGAAGTGGGCAGTCAGTCTAGACATTGATCTGTAGTTTTTCTCTTTTCATGTGCAGAAAAAAGCTAATAGATTTTAATGAAGCAATACTCAGGTTTTTTTTAATGTTCTTTATGTCCTCCCCCAAATTCAGCACTTATTATTTAAGGCCATTTAACAGTATTAGGGTAACTTGCTCTGACTTGAACTGAATTAAAATAAACAAATCCTTTTCCAAGTGGCAGCTGGTTCTGATATCTTCTGATACCCACATATCTCTTTTCCCATCTTTACTGTACACTTTTTGAAGTAGTCCCTTGCTTTCTTTAGGATCATCTGATATTCATGTACAAAGCCTTTTTACTGTTGTGGTTAAGAGAATGTTAATACTTCATTTGCTCAATTGGGGTGAATGTTTCTCCAAACCTGGATATAGACTCCTTTGTCCCATTAAATCTGGTCATTCCTGCTTCAAATGGGCAGTTTTCAGATATAGGCTCTAAAATCATGGCAAATCAGGAAATAGACTTAATATGAATGATTTAATCTCACAGGGAAAGAATATTCACTTTAATTATCAAGGGGATTGATTTTTTTTCGTCCTCTTCAATTTCAATAGAAGAACGAAAAGGCTGGGTTGTTGAAACCACTCTACTTGAAATCTTTGCTTCCTGTGGCAATAATAAGCCATTCTGCTGAGCAATTTGTAGTGAAGGGGAAATTAGAAAAGGAAAAACAACACAAAAAACCCAGATAGACAGTATATCCCTTTGTTCAAAAAGTGCTAATAACATGATAATTTATTCAGTAAAGACAAATATATTTATTGCTACTTTCTAATCAGCAAATCCTATTGATTCTTTTTTTTTCCTCATCTTTTTAGGAAATGTACTCCCAAACTAAGCCCAAGATGCAAAGTTTGGTTCAGTGGGGGTTAGGTAAGTCGATTTTTAATTAGGCATAATCAGTTTGTTTGACATTGGATTCTTTCACTGGGAGTCCATGGATGGGCTCTAGGAGATCTATGAATTCCTTAAAATTGTATGTAGAATTTTAGAGCTATTTGGATTTTTCTGGAAAGAGGATCTATTTTTTTCATCAGATTTCAGAGAACTAGTGTCCCCAAACACTCAGGTAAGTCTCTTCAAGATCCTTAGGATTGTTGGCCTAGCAGGTGCAGATACACTGGATTTTCTTTCTTTAAATCTATTTCCAGGTGCAATGTCCTAACTCATCTATAGGTTTTCAGAATCAGGATAGCTCATTGGCACAGCTATTAACACATGTTATAGAAGTTTAGAGGCAGGAAGGAACTGGGCTGGTGTGCCTAGGAAAGGCTTTATTGCATAATTTGTAGTGTTCTTACATGTTTTCATTTGTTTTTTAATTGGCTTTGATTGTTTTTCACATTCACTTAACACATAACACTCATAAACTGGTTTCACAGTCTGTGTTCTAACTAATACCAGGAACTGATAAATTAATAGACACTGATCATATTTCATTCCCTTTATTGGACATCTCAGCCAGTCATCCTCTTGTTTTTACAAGTGTTTCCATGACAGAATAAAATCATCATGAGTACAATTTATTTCTTTGTGAAGATTATCATAGTATTGATGCACTGATACCCCTGAGACTACTATATAAGTAAATTCTTCATTTGAAGACAGACATATTAGTAGCTTACTACTTCTTTAAATTATTCATGTATGTTAATATCTTAATTTTATAAACACTTATTTGGTGCTTATTAGGTGTCAGGAACTAGTCTAAGTGCTTTGAAAGTATTAATTTATGTACAATCTTCATAACAACCTTGGCAGTTAGGTACTTTGTTACCTTCATTTTTTACCTGAGGAAGCTAAAGAACTCCTGATCTTTTATCTATATGTGTGACTGAGGTGTCTCTTCATTGTCGCCTATTATTTCCCATTGATTCACAGCAGGAGGCAGTATTTGCAATATGAGTCTTTTTTTTCTTCTCCTGGACTCATAGTTACTGCAAAGACTTAAGAAGAAACGTTCCATTATGAGTTGCACTGTTGTCTGCCAAGGCAACCAGTCCATTTCCCAGGAGTCATAGCCAAGACATGTTGCTAGAAGCTGGACTTCATATTTAGTGTAGTCTTACAGCATATCTTCTTTCCCATTTCTTTGTGATTTTCCCACTTTGGCTCAGCTCACCAAGGCATCTGGGTGTCCTTCTATCACCTGCTCTGTGTGCCTGTCTAGAATTGAAAATACCATGCTGGTAGGCAAAAATAAAGGGAAGCAGAAAATTGCCTCAAATGACCCAGACAAGAGGATGAAAAGTTAAAACCAGGTTAAAGGCAAAATAAGTAAAAGGCCAGACAGGAATTGGTGCAAAGAACACAAGCCCTATGGTAGTATTTAAAATGATCACCACATTTCCCAAAGAAACCAAGAAAAGGATAACTGGCACATGCCTAGTATTATCTAGACGAGAGAATTATTGAGTATTCCGATTAGTTCAGTTCCATGTACGTCTGTTAAGTCACCATCATGGCAGGCATTGAAGAGAGAGGCTGATTGAGACAGTGGTCACAGCTACTGAGGTACATATAATAAAGTGTTCAGTACTAGCACAAATACAGACAGTCGTAGACCACCATTGAAGGTACAGAGGAAAGAGACGAGTCTAACAGAGATTGGGGAGATGGGAGCAGTCAGGGAAGGCGTTCTGAGATGAGTCTTGAAGGAACAGTTAGCCACACCAAAACACGGGGGTGGGAATTGGGAGGCATTCCACACAGAGGGCACAGCATGACCAGGGTTTGGATGGTGACTTAGTGTTGCGTGTGCCGGGAACTGGAAGCAGATCAGGAGTGCTGAAGATGAGGTTGAGAGACCTGCAGTCTTTTCAAGTCATGACCTAGCTGAAATCCCTTTGTTAATTCATTCAGTATCCATTAACTCCTAGCAGGGCTTCAAATAAGTACCTGTTGAGTGAACATCCACTATTTACCACTGGGGGAAAATGACATAGAAGTCTAAGCAGTCCACCATTAAGGAGCAGATATTCTCTTTGAGGAAACATAAAATACACCCTGAATAATTAAAAACAAGGGCTGTACAATTAGGCACCAAATGACGGTAGAGAAAATAAATATGGTGGGACTTTAGAGGAGAAAGAGGTGTGGGCTGATGAGTATAGGAAAGGCTTTTCTGAGGAGGTAGGACTTAAGCTGGCTTTTATGTGGTGGCATTGGCTCAGGGGAGAGGAGAGGCGGCATCATGCAAATGAGGTCATAATGCATGGTCAGGCGTGGCAAGTAGACTCACATGTTGCATTTATTTGTATTTATTTTATCTATCAACAGTGACTACTTCCTGCATATACTTGCACTACAAGTTTCCTTCATTATCCAGAGTTATTCTTATCTTGAGTTCAAATAATGAATTCAGATGGCAAAAGATACTTTTTTTTCCTGAGTCTAATGTATTTGGTTCCTGAATTTTAGAGAGCAAGCAGCAAAGCTTCAGATAGCGACAGATCTATCCAAAGATTTATCCAAATTTATTCTGTTTCTGTGTTCGGATAGCAAGGGATTCCTGTATTTGTCTTTCTGCCCTTATGAATAATTGATTCAGATCTGTTGCCTTCAGGAATATGAAGGTAATCTAACATTACTTTATTGTCAGAATGTCATCAGGCTAAAAAGTGTTTGAAAATTGGATACTTGCGATGTAACTAGTAAATCATGTTTATCTCTTACATAAAAAGAACTTGTTGAAAAGAAGCATATTAACAGAAAGCAAAGAATACATTATTTGAAAAGCATTTGCTACTACATATGCTACTTATATTTGACTTTTTTGTTTTGTTCTTTTTGTTTATGTTTATTTCTAATTGAAATATAGTTGATGCACATGTTTTGTTTTTTAATGAGCAATTTATAAAACTGTTTCCTGGTCTGATTCTATTGTAGACAGCTATGAATATCTCCAGAATGCACCTCCTGGATTTTTTCCAAGACTTGGTGTTATTGGTTTTGCTGGAGTTGTTGGACTCCTTTTGGCTAGAGGTAGGTACAATTTTGTCGTTTTTTTTTTAAACAGTTCATAAGGGAGACATAACATATACATTTGATTCTTTCTTTTCACTTACCAGTTTTTGGAATAATGAGTTAGTTCCTGAATATGGCCTTCTTGATGTATAATTGATATGGTTGTTTTCTCCAGTATATTTGATTTTAAACATATAGAAATTGTAAAAAAATAAAATGAAAGAAATTATATACTTTTGGTTACAAAAAGAAAACTCAAAATGAATTAAAGACCTAAATATAAGGCCAGACACTATCAAACTCTTAGAGGAAAGCATAGGCAGAACACTCCATGACATAAATCACAGCAAGATCCTTTTTGACCCACCTCCTAGAGAAATGGAAATAAAAATAAACAAATGGGACCTAATGAAACTTAAAAGCTTTTGCACAGCAAAGGAAACCATAAAGAAGACGGAAAGACAACCCTCAGAATGGGAGAAAATATTTGCAAATGAAGCAACTGACAAAGGATTAATCTCCAAAACTTACAAGCAGCTCATGCAGTTCAATATCAAAAATCAAACAACCCAATCCAAAAGATGGGCAGAAGACCTAAATAGACATTTCTCCAAAGAAGATTTACAGATTACCAACAAACACATGAAAGAATGCTCAACATCATTAATCATTAGAGAAATGCAAATCAAAACTACAATGAGGTATCATCTCACACTGGACAGAATGGCCATCATCAAAAAATCTACAAACAAGGGCTTCCCTGGTGGCGCAGTGGTTGAGAGTCTGCCGGCCGCTGCAGGGGACATGGGTTCGTGCCCTGGTCCGGGAAGATCCCACATGCCACGGAGCGGCTGGGCCTGTGAGCCATGGCCGCTGAGCCTGCACGTCCGGAGCCTGTGCTCCGCAACAGGAGAGGCCACAACAGTGAGAGGCCTGCGTACTGCAAAAAAAAAAAAAAAAAAAAAAAAATCTACAAACAGTAAATGCTGGAGAGGGTGTGGAGAAAAGGGAACCCTCTTGCACTGTTGGTGGGAATGTAAATTGATACAGCCACTATGGAGAACAGTATGGAGGTTCCTTAAAAAACTACAAATGGAACTACCATATGACCCAGCAATCCCACTACTGGGCATATACCCTGAGAAAACCGTAATTCAAAAAGAGTCATGTACCAAAATGTTCACTGCAGCTCTATTTACAATAGCCAGGACATGGAAGCAACCTAAGTGTCCATCGACAGATGAATGGATAAAGAAGATGTGGCACATATATATACAATGGAATATTACTCAGCCATAAAAAGAAACGAAATTGAGTTATTTGTAGTGAGGTGGATGGACCTAGAGTCTGTCATACAGAGTGAAGCAAGTCAGAAAGAGAAAAACAAATACTGTATGCTAACACGTATATATGGAATCTAAGAAAAAAAAAAGGTCATGAAGAACCTAGGGGCAAAACGGGAATAAAGACACAGACCTACTAGAGAATGGACTTGAGGATATGGGGGGGGGAAGGGTAAGCTGTGACAAAGTGAGAGAGTGGCATCGACATACATACACTACCAAACATAAAATAGATAGCTAGTGGGAAGCAGCCACATAGCACAGGGAGATCAGCTCGGTGCTTTGTGACCACCTAGAGGGGTGGGATAGGGAGGGTAGGAGGGAGGGAGACGCAAGAGGGAAGAGATGTGGGAACATATGTATATGTATAACTGATTCACTTTGTTATAAAGCAGAAACTAACACACCATTGTAAAGCAATTATATTCCAATAAAGATGTTTAAAAAAAAAAGATCATTTTCTCTAATAAGAACCTACTGAATATCACAGGGAACTCTATTCAATACTCTGTGATGACCTATATGGGAATAGAGTATAGAAAAGTATGCATATACGTATATATATAACTGACTCACTTTGCTGTACAGCAGAAACTAACACAGCATTGTAAATCAACTATACTCCAATAAAAAATCAATTAGAATAAAAAAATTAGTTATCCTTTATAGGCACATTTACTTGGTCAAATTCCTGTTGGTCTTTGATACGGAAAGAGTGAACTTTCATTAATGAAGATCTGTCACACCTGAGAAACTGTAAATATTTCACTATTAAGATTAGGCTATTAGGGCTTCCCTGTTGGTGCAGTGGTTAAAAATCCGCCTGCTGATGCAGGGGACGTGGGTTTGAGCCCTGGCCTGGGAAGATCGCACATGCCACAGAGCAACTGGGCCCGTCCACCACACCTACTGAGCCTGCGCTCTAGAGCCCGCGAGCCACAACTGCTGAAGCCCACGTGCCTAGAGCCCATGCTGCACAATAAGAGAAGCCACCTCAATGAGAGGTCCGTGCACCACAACGAAGAGTGGTCCCCACTCTCTGCAACTAGAGAAAGCCTGTGCACAGCAATGAAGACCCAATGCAACCAAAAATAAATAAATAAAATAAAGTTATATTAAAATAAATGATCAAGCTATTATTCCTAGTAACAGTGATTTCATGGAGAGTTTATTAATTTCTTGATGTCTTGTACCTTCAGTCAGTGATGATAAAAACTTTTTAAAATACTTAAAATGGGCTTCCCTGGTGGCGCAGTGGTTGGGAGTCTGCCTGCCGATGCAGGGGACACGGGTTCCTGCCCTGGTCTGGGAGGATCCCACATGCCGCGGAGTGGCTGGGCCTGTGAGCCATTGCCGCTGGGCCTGTGCGTCCGGAGCCTGTGCTCCGCAACGGGAGAGGCCGCAACAATGAGAGGCCCGCATACTGCAAAAAAAAAAACAAAACTTAAAATTAAGGACTTCCCTGGGGTCCAGTGGTTAAGAATCCAACTTCCAGTGCAGGGGATGCAGGTTCCATTCCTGGTCGGGGAACTAGGATCCCACATGCCACAGGGCAACTAAGCCTGCGTGCCGCAACTACTGAGCCCGCACACTCTGGAGCCTTTGCACCACAACTAGAGAGCCCGTGCACCACAACTACTGAGCCCCTGTGCTCTAGAGCCCATGCACCACAACTAGAGAGAAGCCCGTGCACTGCAACGAAGAGCCTGCGTGCCACAGGGATCCCGCGTGCCGCAACTAAGACCTAATGCAGCGAAATAAATATTTTTTAAAAATATACTTAAAATTAAAAGCTAACAAATATCAACTTAAAGATATTACTACACCTTACTGCTGGATTACAAAACATTTATAGGAAATACAGGATGATAAAATACTTCATTATAATGAGATGAATTTGTTATGAACTCCTTGAAGTTTCACTGATTGTAAAATTCAGACTTCACAAAAATTCCTAAATTATAAAGATTATGAACTCTGTAATCGGTCCCCATAAAAGATAACTATAGAGACTAGTTTGATAACCATTTCTCAATATTAAAAACCTTCCTATACATGCCTTAACCGCTCTTTTAGAATCTGGAAGAATGCTGCCCTGGTGCCACTCCCCCAGTGTGTGGAATGAACTCCTGTTGTAGTTTTTGTGTCTTCCTCCCATCTTGTGCAGAATATGTAAGAATTAAATGCAGAGTTTGTTTTTACTAATCAGCTTGGGCAATAGTTGAACCAGCTTTTTGTCCCAGACTTCTTTCCCCTCCTGTAAAGCTGTCTAGAAAAGCATTCCTATGTTATTTAGATAGTGTTTAGAATTTATAAAGATCCCAAGGCCAGGGTGTTGGAATTTGACTGGGTGTTACGGAGCCAGGAACGTGGAATCAAGTGAGATTAGTTTCCTCCTTCCCTCTCCATGGGTAGAGCATGTGGAGCAGTTTTACAGCCCTAAAGAGAGCTCCCTGTGCCATGTGTGCTCTTTACACTGTGTTTATCTCCTGCACATCCACTGTGGTGACTGTCCTGAGGACGACTGGGGACTATGCTCTCCTGGGCAGAACAGCAGCAGAACACCACTACTGCGGGTCCTTTGCCTTTGCTTTTGTTTTCTTGCTTGTTCCTCTCTCTTCTTCCTTTTCCTGAGAGGGCTCGGTTGTATTAAAATAATTTAAAACCTTAATTCTTTTTCAGAAAAGTACACATGCACACATACTCATGCACACATACCAAACAACAAATCTTTTCCTGTGGGTGCTGGGGTACAAGGGCCTGAGGTAAACACCGTTGGGGTGGGGGGTCCCTAAGCAAGATGAGTGGGGAGTGGGAGGGTAGGTATGTTCATGGGTGGTCAGAGTGATTTTCAGGCCCCTCCAGGTCCCCTATGCTGGCAGCAGTACGATGGGCTCAGAAGGTCCCACCTGGTGGAGTTTCTTTTCTTCTTTTTTTTCAGTCTAACATTTTATTTATTTTAATTTTATTTTTTAATAAAAATTATGTGTATTTAAGGTGTATAACATGATGTTTTGATACACATATACATAGTGAAATTATTGCTAGAGTCGAGCTAATTAATATATCTTCTCATATAGTTAGCTTTTTTGTGATGAGAGCACCTGAAATCTCCTCTCTTAGTAAATGTCCAGGGTTCAGTATTATTAACTGTAGTCATCATGCTGTACATTAGATCTCTAGACTTATTCATCCTACATAGCTGCACCTTTGTACCCGTTGACCAATACCTCCCCATTTCTCCCACCTCCCCACTCCTGATAACCACCCTTCTACTCTCTGCTTCTATGTATTTGACTTTTTTAGATTCTACATATCAGTGAGATCTTGCACTGTTTTTTCTTTCTCTGTCTGGCTTATTTCACTTAGCATAATGTCCTCCAGGTTCATTCATATTTTTGCACATGGTAGAACGTCCTTCCTTTTAAAGGCTGAATAATATTCCATTGCAAATATATGCCACAATTTCTTTATCCATTCTTCCATTGAAAGACACTTAGTTTGGTTTCATGTCTTGGCTGTTGTGAACAATGCTGCAGTGAACATGGGATACTTCAAGATACTGATTTCATTTCCTTTGGGTATATACCCAGAAGAGCGATTGCTGGATCCTATGGATAGGTTTCTTGAGCATTCAGCAGATAATGGTGGTGAGGGTGGCCAGGACTGTGGTGAGGACAAGAGGTACTTCTCTGGAAGAGAGATGAGTGGATGATCATTCAGAGGAAGTGGGCCCAGCCAGGACACCCAAGGGTGGCAGGTGGTCGTTGCCCACCATTGTTGCCTTCTGGTGGCTCCCTCCAGCACTGGCAGCCAGTGACTCCCCTCTGGCAATGCTGATGGTTACAGTTTAGACCACTGGCTTTTTGGGAGGTGTGGGTGTGGAGATAGGCAGGGATACAGGGGATTGCACTTTCTTCCAGAAGTTCTGGGGCCCCCAGCTCATTGTGTGAACCACTAGGAGCTAGAAGCTCAAGAGCTGCTGCTTATCAGCTTTCCCTAGAGGAGTGAAAAATGGCTGGTTGGAGGGTTTGCTGTCCTTCACCTGGTCCTCACCTTCATGAGCTGCCCAGGTGCTTAAAGCTTCAAGCGTACACGTGGGCTTCCAGGGGTGTAAAAGGCTTTTCTCTTCTGGAGTAATTATAGCCTTTCAGTCAAGGCAATAGGACAGGGAGAGAAACATAATATTAAGAGTCTAGATTGATAGTATTTGTATTCTCTTCTGTAACCCCAGTTCCATTTTGGGGGATTTGTCTGTTTAAAGTTTAAGACCGATAAACAGCACTTACATTCTTCTTTGTAAATGTGAGTAACATACATTGCACTAGCATCTATATGCGTCCCATCTCAAAAACCCCGTGCCTCTGAGTGGAGACTGTTTCTTGTGTCAAGTCCATTTCTAGTGTATTCTCCAGTTTTACCCTCTACCAGTTTTCTTAATCTCATTCTCATTTCTCCCAGCTCTCCATCCTTCTGTCTGTTCATTTCCCCTTTCCCAGGGCTCTATGTATTCTCACAGTCTAGACTGAGACTCAGTCAACACAGCTCTTGTCTTGGGACATGGCTCCACGCTCTCTTGGGTTTGACCCCCTTTGCCTGGGGTCCATGTTGTCTTCTCCTAGATTTGCTGCCATGTTGTTGAACTACATGCTTAAGTCACTTTCAAAAAAGCCTATGTTGGAGGTAAACTTTCCAAGTTTTTGCAAGTCTGAAAGGACTCATACCTAGTGATAGTTTGGTTGGTCGTAGAATTTGTTCTCCATCAAAACTTTGAAGGCTGCATCTTCTAGCACCCAGTGTTGCAGGTGTGAGAGTCAGCAACCAGTCTGCATGATTGTTCCTTATGAAGTGATTCATTTTTTTCTTTTTTTCTGGAAGCTTTGAGGATCTTGTCTTAATCTTCAATGTTCTGAACTTCCATGGTGCTGTGACTACATATAGATGTTTTCATTCTTTGGTTGGGCATTTTGGTGGCTTGCAGCCCTCAGCTGTACGCAAATATATATCTTGTATTTATTTGAAAATTTCCTCTCATTCATTTTCTTTCCTGAACTCGAATTCATTTGTGATTGAGCTATTTAAACTGACCCCATATGTCTCTTGTATTTTCTTGACTATTTTATTCTTTTTGCATTAGTTTACTTTGGTCATTTCTGAGAGCTCTTTTCTGCTCTCTTTTCACAGAAGTCATTTTTCTTTTAATGCAGTAGCTTCTTGAATTTATTGATGATACTTAATAACAGATTTAGCTTTGTTTTTAAGTTCTTCTCTTTCCTTTGGGGTCATTTTTCCTTCTTGCTTGTCTTGATCTTCTCTTTTACGTTGCAGGCTTTCCTCAGCTTTCCTCAGTTGTACAGTCATGTTTAAGAACAAGGCAAAAAACAAAACAAGAAAGAACAAGGCAATTGAAACTCTAATAAGAACTTTTTGTGTGTAGATGGGGCTTGCTGGCAAGCAGGCTCTCCCTCAGGGTGAGCCAAAAGGGGACTGCCCTTAGGTGGGGGGGTGACAGTGCGCACCTGAGGAAGGCTGTACTCTCAGCACTAACATGCACATGCACTCACACCAGCTGTCTCGGTTCTCAGCAGCAAATCCATGGCATTTCTTTAGCGATACCCTGCCCCCCTTTTAAGATTTTGTCTGTTGAGATGGCATGGCCACAGGCAGTTTTGCACAGGCGTGGCATGGAGGAAGGAGAGGCTCGCCTGGTCCATGCACAGGACTTGTATTTCTCCCCCTATCTTGATCCCCGGTCGCCCTCTCCACCCTGCATGGTACCTGACATCTCTGGGCTGCCAGGGACATTCTGCTCCCTCCTCTGCTGTGGCCCTCCCTCAGGATTTAAAGGCTGTCTGTCCTCTTGCTCCCATCCACTCTCCGTTTTCTGAAACTTGGTTGACACTTCTTAATAGCCAATAGCCCCGCCATACATTTTCTCTTCGTTGTGGGTTTATTATCTGTATTTTATTCTTTTACTGTTATTTTTATGGGGTATTGGAAAGAAGAGGAGAGGAATGCTTGCATTCGGTGTTTAAATAGGAAGCCAGTTTACTATGAAAGAATGTAAACCTTAGAAACCAAAATAATGTGTGGTTTTCTTTTTAAAACAATCTTTTCTTCTGTTTCCTTAGAAATGGTGGTTCTCTTGAAAACATTGTATTGATGAAAAAAGCTAGGTGCAAAGGACTACATATTATATAATTCCATTTATATGAAATATACAGAGTAGGCAAATCCATAGAGCTAGAAAGTAGATTAATGGTTTCCTAGGGCTGGAGATGATGGAGGAATTGGGGGGTGACTGCTCACGGAGGTGGGGATTCTTTTTGGGTGATCACTTCTAAAATTGATTGTGGTGACGGCCGTGTACCTCTGTGAATACACTAAAAGCCCTTGAATGGTACAATTTAAGTGGGTGAGTTGTGTGAATTGTATCTTCCTAAAGCTATGAAAATGTGGTGGTCCTTTTTGGTTCATATATTAGGCACATTCTCTGTCAGTCTAAGACCAAAGGAGTCTTACTCAATGTTAGATATATGACGCAAACTGTAAGGGTAAAGATAATGAATACTCTGATGGTGTCCATAATCTTTTTTTTAATAGGTTCAAAAATAAAGAAGCTAGTGTATCCACCTGTTTTCATGGGATTAGCTGCCTCTCTTTATTATCCACAACAAGCCATCGTATTTGTCCAGGTAAGTTAGATCCAGTAAGCTTGCATGTCCTTTGTTCTTGCTTATGTATGTGTGGGTTTACTGCTTAATTTAATTTTATTTTGCAGCCTTTCTAACACCAGACTAAAATTTGTTTGTACATATAAATGAACTACAACAAATTTAAATGTTTTTCTGCACTATGTACCTCAGTTCTGGCCCTCCTTCCAATGTCAGTGTTCAGAGAATGCATGCTAATTTGAATATTAATCAAAGAAAATTTGCTATGCCTTTTTTTTTGCATAATTACATGGAAATCTAGAGACTCAAATTCCAAAGCTGCTAGTTACAGGTCATTCTCAGTTTGGGCTTCTCTGGTCACAAGCTGCCCTCCTTGGAGTTGCAGGCACGGGCCTGTGCTCTGGCCCGCGGCACCTTCTCCCTCATCCTGGCGCTAGCCTCGCTTTCCTTGCTGGGGACTACAGGCAGTGCAGTCCCTTCTGCTGGGAATGCCTTTCTCAGGGCTGTCAGTTGGCTGCTCCTTTCCTACCCTTCAGGCCTCAGTTTGATGGCATCCTGGCAAGTAGAACACAGTGGCAAGAACACGGGTGAAGCTGATGCCTTAGTCAGCTTGAGCTGCCGTAACAAAATACCACAGACTGTGAAGCTTAAATAACAGAAATTTATTTTCTCAAAGTTCTGGAGGCTGGAAGTCCAAGATCAAGGTGTCAGCAAGGTTGGTTTCTCCTGAGGCCTCTCTCCGTGACTTGCAGATGGCCACCTTCTCCCTGTGTCCTCACATGGCCTTGTCATTGTGCGTGCACTCCCCTGATGTGTCATCCTTGTCTTATAATGACACTAGTTAGATTAGAGCTCTACCCTTATGACGAACTTGACCTTAATTACCTCTCTAAAGACCCTGTCTCCAAATACAGTCTACTGTATTAACACTGTGGGTTAGGGCTTCAATATATGAATTTTGGGGGATACAATTCAGTCCATAACAGCTGGACCAGCAGTTCTCAGAGTGTAGTCCCTGGACCAGCAGGATCAGGATCACCTGGGAACTTGTTAGAAATGCAAATTTTCAGGCCCTAACCCGGACCTACTGACTCAAGCACTCTGAGGGTTAGGGCCAGCAATATGTGGTTTAGCAAGCCCTCCGGGGAATTCTTAGCAAGCCCATAATATTTGAGAACCACTGATAAAGACTAGACTCTCTCAGGGCAGTGGTGTGTGGACTTAGTGTGACTGTACATGTAGAGTCCCTTGGAAAACTGGCAAGAGGCAAGGCAGACTCGAGGTTTTGAGGTCCTAGACAGCTTATGGAGACAAGGACTCATTTGCCAGAATTGCCATCTCACACTGACACTTGGTCCTAAGAGGAATAGCAGTGCCATCACCAGATTTGGGCCCTGAGGGCTCTGAGCCAAAATGACCTGAAACTGTGCCCCTGCAGTCCTTGTGACAGTATCGAGTCTAGATTCCTAGACGGTGCTGCAGTTGCAGGTGGGAGCCCAGTGGCTCCAGCTACGGGAAATTGTTGCCTTTGGTGGCAAATACCAGTAAAATCTTCGTAGCATGGCCTTGACATTGTTTACAGCAGTCCTGGAGGCAGATAGTTACTGATCCTCTGCCTGCTTCAGCCCCAGCTCTGGAACAGTGAATCGTGTCTGCCTGCCCTAGATCATAAAAATAATCAAACATCATCTCAGTCTGTTATGGTTTAAATAGTAAATTGGCTGCTGGTTGAGAAGCATATGTGGCTGCCCTCTGAGTAGAGGCCTTCTTTTATCTTATATGCCACAGCATATGTTGCAAAAGATTTTTTATATTCACAACCAAGATAGTAGCATGCAAATCTGAGTTGTATTCGAATTTATTTTTAAAGTCAGTGGGAAGGAGTTTTGTCTTTTATTTTGTACCTAGGGTAAGCCAGAGCAAAGCAATTAACTAGTTTCACTAGATATAAAACATTAGTGATCTGTTTGGGATGATGAAAACGTTTTGAAAATGGATGGTGGTGATGACTGCATAGCATTGTGAATGTAATTAATGCCACTGAATTGTACACCTAAAAGTGGTTAAAATGGTAAATGTTATATTATGTGTATTTGCCACAATAAAACAAAACGACATCAGCGACTGAAAGAATTTCTGATACCGTTTTAATGTCATTTAGTTCCTATTTCACAGTTTCTTTTCTACTTCCTCTTCTTTTTTTTTTTTAATGAATGCCATGACCTTGGACAAGCCACTTAATCACTTATATTCTGTTTTCTGTTCAGTAGTGTTTGGAGAAAAGCACTGTAAGAAAACTCTTAAAGTGATGGCAAATATTATTTTTCTCTCAAATTTAAAGCACTGAAAACAGTGCCATACTCATGATAAATGCTTGATATGTCTACCAGTGAGTCTGAGAATCATATCATATTCTAAGAACAGTTGGAGCAACTGGAAGAATATAACTTCTAAGAAACCAGCATGTTGCAGCAACTCCTGGATTTACTAGCACTGTGATCTTGGACGAGTCACTCAGCCTCTGAATACTTCCTTGCAGTCTTTGCCTACTTACCACATAGGGTTGTTATATAGAATAGAGATAAATCATGTGAATGTGCTTTGTAAAGTAAAATGCTATACGTAGACAAATTATTATAAAAATTAGAAAGAGAATAATAACTGCTTTCAGAAAATTGAAGTACTGTCATTTAGAAGAATAATCAATATGGTCATAAGTAGGACCAAGGAATGCAAATTATTGGAAGCATTTTTTTTAAGAAAGCTCAGTACTTAAAAAAAAAGTTTCCAACAATTAAAGCCAGCAGGCCAAAGTTGGACAAGTGCATTTTAAGGTAGTGAGCTCACTGACCCCAAAATATTCTCTGACCTTGGGGCCTACCTCTCAGGATGTTGTAGAAAGGATTTTGAAACAGGAGGCAAAATTGCTATAGAAACTCAAAAACTTTATGTTTTGAGGGATCTGGGAAGACTGAGAGCATCTTTACTGGGCTCACCTATTTTTTTACCTAGCCCCTAAAATGAATGATTGATTTTAAGCTTGATTTTCAGACTTGTTTGGCTGTTACGTGCTAGATGTGATAGGTAGAAGCCTTCCTTCTCGTCTGATCTTCAGGCATTTCCCATATCAGCAGTGATCTACATTTTTTCCCTTGAAATTGTGAAAGTTTGAAATATACACCTATAATTAATGGCAAATTATTTTAAACAGTAACTGTACACGGACAAGCTATTTTTTCTTTTTATGCTATCATTCTTACTATCTTTTATTTGCTTACATTGCACAGTTTTAATGTGTATGTCCCAAGATTCCTGTGTTTGTCGTATGCTTAAATACAGTTCTTTTGGAAACAGGACAAAAGAAAACAAAATTCTCTTCCTTACCACTTCATGTATGGAATAGCAATGGATCTTTTATATTTTGTTTCAAGGTCAGTGGGGAGAAATTATATGACTGGGGTTTACGAGGATACATAGTCGTAGAAGATTTGTGGAAGGAGAACATTCAAAAGGTGAGAAAGATCTTTTTCATTATCTTCCTTTTGGTTTAAATATGTGGTTTCTCTCGGGTTTTATAAAATTCTTGATGCCCTGTTGCTTGCTCTTGCTTTTTCTGTTTGTATTTCCTTATGCTTCTAGCTCAGATTCTCGGGTGGCCTTTATTGGAGGAGCAATAGAACCTCTGTGCATTTGATTATTTTCAGCAGGGCTGAATAACTGGGGACCATAAAATACATTCCACCCCAGTCTTAGACCATAATTTCCACTGTATTGTATTTACAGTTTGCTCAAAGTGTTGCATATTATCTGAAAGTTTTATCAAAACTAGATTCAAAGGGAACATGCTATGCTCCCAGCAAACGACAAATAACTGAGACTCCTCTTGCTATTTCATTCACCATAGGCTTCGTTCTTCGCTTTATCAGTACTATAACTGTTCATCCCCTAGCCTATGGGCCCAGTTAAGGGCATATACGGATCCAGCCACCAATTACAGGCCACTGTGCTGACTGGTGGGCAAACAGCAGAGGGGAAAAGGTTGTGGAATTATAAGGACAGGTCATTTTTTTGTCTCTTCCCACAGCCACTTAGCTGATTAAATGTTGCCCATGTTTGCTGGGACATTCTCTCTTTCCTCTGATAAGGATTAGTGAATATAGAACAAGGCATCATGTCTCCTCCAAGCACTCAGAGGCACAGCTCGATAAGGAAGAATTAGGGTTCTTATTATTAACATACCTTCTGTATCATAGAATACTTTTGACTCCTGTCATCTCAAATCAGAATACCCTTTTAAAAAATAAAAATACCTAGGGAATTCCCTGGTGGTCCAGTGGTTAGGCTCCGAGCTTCCAATGCAGGGGGCATGGGTTCGATCCCTGGTCGGGGAACTAAGATCCCGCATGCTATGCGGCATGGCCCGTAAATAAATAGATAGATAGATAAATAGATAAATAAATAAATACATACATACCTATCTCAAAACCCAGGATTTCGAACTGGAATTTGGAAGTAACATTAACCAAATAAATTATAAGCCCTCCTCATTAGTTACATAAATAATCTTCCAGTGAAATCTTAAGACTAATTATTGTACTGGCGATTTGTAAATGAATTAGTCTCTGTTGAGCCTGTTTAAACTAGCTCTTGAGTAGGAAGTTCTATATTAATATCAAGTGCCCTTTGGCAATCCCTTGTAAAGAATAAACGCTCATGGTTTTATTTTCATTTCTCTGACATTTTCTTTGGATGCTTTCTTTCCTGTTTAAAAAATTCCTTAAGTCCACACTGAGTTTAATATGGGAAAGGAAACAGAATGTCAGGAAAACTATACACAGCCTTAGAAAGAAATGTGGAAAATGAAACTCCTCCTCAGTTCTGAGTGCTCACTGTGGTGTCAGTGCAGAACCGATGCACATGAAAGCTATGGTGGGGGGGATCCCCTGGGAGCCTCTGAGCGCTCACTGTGGTGTCAGGCAGACACGTGCACAGCAATGGGACTGTGGTTGGAATGCAAGCTAAGCAGAACAGCATTTTATGGTAATTTGAAAACGTTGCATATTACAGCTGCTCGTATTTACATGCAAGTCTTTGGGGAGCGAGATAGTAAAGATGCCTAATTAGCCTGGGGTTGGTCTGCATGTCTTCTCTGGTCTTCCTTCTATGCTCTTGCCCTCTTGAGCGTCACTGAGAGCTTAGTGTTCTTCCATTCATTTACTCTCAAAGCACAGTTGTCCTGACAGCTATCTGTTGTGAATAGAAGATAATAAAATGGATGTTGACTACTTAAACATTTAGCACAAGTTTTAAATGAAAAATATCAGAAGGCCTTATTAATTCAAGATTTGATATAGTTAGATTTTGGGAATTATTTGATATGTACATACTTTTGGTTGTAAATAGTCAAAGACATTTGTGGACATTGTGTTTAAAATGGGGCCCTGAGGGACTTCCCTGGTGGTCCAGTGGTTAAGGTTCTGTGCTTCCAATGCAGGGGAACTAGATCCCCACATGCCACAAATTTCTTTGACTATTTACAACCAAAAGTAGGTACATCTGTTACATTATTATAGTACAAACAATTATGAATCAGATTGCATCTAATTGAGACTGGTAATTGAAGCCTAACTTGAAAACCAATTTCCAAACACGCTAAGAAACAAACAGATATCTCCTCCATGAGGTGTTCTTCAGTTCCCTTCAAAGAATTCCCGGGCCCCAAAAGATTCCTGTTCCAGGGTAGCTTAAGTCTTTGCTCTGTTTATAAAGCAAAAACAAACAAATAAAAAATACTGAAACCCACAAAGTCCAACAAGTGGGGGGCAGGGAAATCAATAAAAGACAATGGCATTTCACTATCAAATAATGGGGCCCTGAAATTTTAAGTGGTATGAATGATGGTTCAGTTCTCAATTATATTATTTCCCATGGAGCTGTATTACTCTCAGAAACCCTCAGTCTGTGGCATTTTTTGCTCTGCCACATCTCTTTTCCCTTTTAGGAATTAATTCTAAATGTTTGCACTGAGTCTTCTATCAACGAAGTTTGGATGAGGTGGTCTTTCAGTCCTGTCGTTGGTCAATGAAGAGGAATTTATCTGCTTAAGCTAAAATGAATTCTTTGTCAGAACTGTGAAGCAAAGATGGGTGTGTCCAGAAATATTGTCATCATAATGGGTCTAGGGTTTTTTTTTTCTTTTTTTGAGATAAAAGAACATATAAAATATATGTCATAAAATACAACATATATAATATAAAATAACTGCATATATATGTATATTTACAGTTTAAAATCCAACAATATAATGACCATACATACACCAACAAACCATCCATCTTTAAAAATAGGAAATTACCAGTGTCTTCCAAGTTCTTCCTGGGCCCTTCCATCTCCCCAGAGAGAACCACTATCCAGAATTTTGTGCATTTCTTTCCATTGTTTTTCTTTAAACTTTTTCTTTTAGTTGAACCACATAACGTATTTATTCTAAAACACTGTAGTTGAGCTTGCCTGTTTTTTGCCTTTATAATATAAATAACTATCAAATATACATATAAATAAATATATAGTTTAGATGGAGTCTTACTATATGTGTTATTTTGCAAGTTGTTTTGTTCCCTAAACATTATGTTAATGGGTTGTGTATGCGCGTAATTTATTAATATACACTGCTATGGAATATTTCTTTGTGGGAAAATACCCATGTTGATGGCTAGCTAAGGTGGCTTTCAGTATATTGTTGTTGCACACACAGCTTTGAGCATATTTTTGTACATGTGTCATGGTTTATTAAGAGTTTTTTAGGCCAGGGACTTCCCTGGTGGCACGGTGGTTAAGAATCCGCCTGCCAATGCAGGGGACACGGGTTCGATCCCTGGTCCGGGAAGATCCCACATGCTGCGGAGCAACTAAGCTCGTGCACCACAACTACTGAGCCCACATGCTGCAACTACTTGAGCCTGCATGCCTAGAGCCCGTGCTCCACAACAAGAGAAGCCACTGCAATGAGAAGCCCGCGCACCACAACAAAGAGTAGCCCCCACTTGCCATGATTAGAGAAAGCCTGCGCTCAGCAACGAAGACCCAATGCAGCCAAAAATTAAATTAAATTAAATTAAATTTAAAAAAGAGTTTTTCTAGGCCAGGATTCCTAGTTCATAGGGTCTGCACATCAATTTTACTAGATGACAAGTTTTCCATTTTTGCCAGTCTAGT
Organism: Hyperoodon ampullatus; assembly: GCF_949752795.1. NCBI lineage: Eukaryota > Metazoa > Chordata > Mammalia > Artiodactyla > Ziphiidae > Hyperoodon > Hyperoodon ampullatus. The sequence continues at coordinate 21,545,659 of NC_136913.1, read as the reverse complement.
GCCTTTAAAATAGTTTTTCACTGTGGGGTGTGTTTGTATGTGTGTGTGTGTGCATGTGTGTGTCTTTACTTTGTTCCCCAATTTTTATTTTGAAAAAAATTTTCAAAACTACAGAACAGTTGCAGGAATAGTATAATGAATATACCCTTCACGTAGATTCACCAATTAATGTTTTGCTACATTTGGTTTGTCTTTTTACACATGCTTGGGTGCTCACACACATGTGTATTTTATTTTTCTGAACCATTTGAGAGTTAGTTGTAGATATTGCACTTTCTACCCGTATCTAATTCAGCATATATTTCTAAAGAACGTGGTCATTTACTGATATAATCACAATACCATTATCATGCTCAGGAAAGTTGACATTTCATTGTTTACATAATCATTATCTAATATACAGTCCATAGATTTCCTCAGTTGCCACAATAATGTGCTTTCTTTCAACAATTTTTAAATGGATTTTTTTATAGCTGAGTGAATTATTATAAGGGACACACCCTTGTAACCATCATCTAGGACAAAAACCCAGAATTTTGCCAGCCTCCCCAGAAGCCCTTCCATGTAGCTTACCCCAATCACATTCCTCTCTTTCCATCTCAAACTACCTACTATCCTGACTTCCACAGTAGGAAGTAACTTCCCTGTTTTTCTTAATGGCTTTATCACCTAAGTCTTTATCCCTGTCACTTTAGTCTTGCCCATGATTATTTCTGACTCGATATTCCTTTTAAGTTTTTTTTTCCTTTTTTTTTTTTTTTTGCGGTACGTGGGCCTCTCACTGTTGTGGCCTCCCCTGTTGCGGAGCACAGGCTCCAGACGTGCAGGCTCAGCGGCCATGGCTTACGGGCCAAGCCGCTCCGCAGCATGTGGGATCATCCCGGACCGGGGCACGAACCCGTGTCCCCTGCATTGGCAGGCAGACTCTCAACCACTGTGCCACCAGGGAAGCCCTTTTTGGCCATTTTTCTTGTGGGTCATTAGTTCCTTTCTTAATGATTTATAAGAGTTCTTTATTTTTTCCTAGATACTAATATTTTTGGTCACATGTTTGCAGATGTCTTCTCCCAGTTTGAGGCTTGTCTCTTCAGTTTTGGTGTCTTTTGATGATCAGAAGTACTTAATGTAGTTGATTCGTAGATCTTTTCCATTACGGTTTTCACTCTTTGACTCTAGGTGTTTAATAAAAGCATGAAACTATTGATTGTCCATTGCTAATCTGAAACCCTTTCAGAATAGTCCCAGCTCAAAGCCCGAGTTTCAGAGACGGTGGCTATTTGTGGGTGTCAGGCCCCAGGGTCACAGATAGCTCTTTTGGAGTTGTCTTCTACATTAGCCAAACACAGCAGTGTGTTTCAGTAAAAGTCATGTTTAATTTTCACTAGATTTTTTAAAAATGTGACAAGTTACTATCAAAGAATTGTAGAATGACTGTTAAAGACCAACAATAACTAAAAAGAAAAATCTTAATAATTCTTTGAAGGTAAGGAAAATATAAAAGAAATATAAACCTGTTACTAACATGAAAACTGAGCAGAACTTCTAAAGCTGAGCTTTTAATGGTTGTATTCAAGCCTTTGCTGGCTCAGCAGGAAAATGAAAGGGAAGCAGCAGCCATCAATCTGAGTAAATGTGTCCTGCTTTCTTTTTCTCCATTCGAAATTCCTTAGCTTTCTAAACACACTCAAGTTTTGCTGTAAGTTATGTGATTTTAAAATGATCATCTTTGAAATAAGGCAGTCACAGAAGGAGAAATACTGTATGATTCCATTTAAATGAAGTATCTAAAATAGTCAAATTTATAGAAGCAGAGAGTAGAGTGGTGGTTGCCAGGGGCTGGGGGGAGGGGAAAATGGGGAGTTGCTAATCAATGGGTATAAAGTTTCAGTTATGCAAGATGAATACATTCTAGAGACCTGCTGTACAATATAGTGCCTGTAGTTAACATTACTGTATTGTACACTTAAAAATTTGTCAGGAGGGCAGATCTCATGTTAAGTGTTCTTACCACAATAAAATAAAAATAAGGACAATGTGGTGGGTTTTCCATAAAGCTAAATTTGTTCTGAATTTGTGCCCTTTCTAGTCTTTGCTGTTTAAAATTCTAAGAAATAAAGGTACTAGGCAATGATTTTTCTTTTTTTTTTTTCTTGGCTGCATTGGGTCTTCATTGCTGTGCGTGGGCTTTCTCTAGTTGTGGGGAGCAGGGGCTACTCTTCATTGCGGTGCGTGGGCTTCTCATTGCGGTGGCTTCTCTTGTTGCAGAGCACAGGCTCTAGGCGCACAGGCTTCAGTAGTTGTGGCACACAGGCTCAGTATTTGTGGCTCGTGGGCTCTGGAGCGCAGGCTCAGTAGTTGTGACGCATGGGCTTAGTTGCTCCGCGGCATGTGAGATCTTCCTGGACCAGGGATTGAACCCGTGTCTCCTGCATTGGCAGGCAGATTCCTAACCACTGTGCCACCAGGGAAGTCCCTTTCTTTTTTTTTAAACATCATTACTTAGCAAAATAAAAAGTAAGAAATCCTGAAAAAAAAAAAGTCTCCTTTTTCAAAAGGCATACACTTTTGGTATGAGGAAAGGTAGACAGGGCAGGATGCAGCATGGCCTGGTGGCCAAGAGAGTGGACTCAAGAGTGGGTGCACCGGGCTCTTCCCCCACTCCCACCCCACCCCCACCTCTTACAAGCCTTGAAACCTTGGGAAATTGCTCTGGTGCTCTTAGGAAATGGGGTTAGTACCACATGGGGCTGTTTCAAGGATTGAGTTTATCCATGTGAGAAGCTGATAAAATGGACAGACTTTAGAAATGGTAACCATGATAGATGTCATGTGACATCTGCATAGGAGAAGGTAACATTTCCTGATGGAAAATGGAGCCCTAGGGCTTATTATACTCCTTAGTCAAAAGTCCTCCTATCTGTTTTAGTTTCCTATTGCAGCCATAACAAATGACCACAAATTTACTGGCTGAAAGTAATACAAATTTATTATCTTAGACTCTGTAGGTCAGGAGTCTGGTGCTAAATCAAGGTGTCAGCAGGGCTGCGTTCCTTTCTGGAGGTTCCAGGGGAGAATCCGCTTCCTGCTCCTTGAGGTTGTTGACAGAATTTAGTTTCTTGGCAGTTATAGGACCAAGGTCTGCTTTGCTAGCTGTCAGCTGACGGTAGTTTCCAGCTTCTAGAGGCTGCAGCATTCCTTGACTCCCAGCCCTCTTCCTTCTTCTTCAGAGCCAGCTGCTGTAGATGAGTCCTTTTCATGTCCCATTTCTTTGACCCTGTCTTCCATCCTCTTAGACTATAGGAACCCATGTGATTCAATTGGGCCCACCCCGATAATCCAAGATAATCTCCCTATTGTAAGGTCAGCTGGTTAGCAACCTTAACTCCAATGCCACTGTAATTCTCCTTTGCTATGTACGGTAGCACAGTCACAGGTTCCAGGATTAGGGTGCAAACATCTTTGAGGGGCCGTTATTCTGCCTACCACATCCAGTGAACTGGAATTTCACTGGGGTCTTTAACAGGTCATTTATGTTTACCTTTTATTTCCTCATCAAAAAAGTTAAGTGACCTACCACATAGGAGAGGTAATTTTTTTAAACATCTTTATTGGAGTATAATTGCTTTACAGTGGTGTGTTAGTTTCTGCTTTATAACAAAGTGAATCAGCTATACGTATACATATATCCCCATATCTCCTCCCTCTTGCGTCTCCCTCCCACCTTCCCTATCCCACCCCTCTAGGTGGTCACCAAGCACTGAGCTGATCTCCCTGTGCTATGTGGCTGCTTCCCACTAACTATCTATTTTACATTTGGTCGTGTATATATGTCCATGCCACTCTCTCACTTCGTCCCAGCTTACCCTTCCCCCTCCCCGTGTCCTCAAGTCCATTCTCTACGTCTGCGTCTTTATTCCTGTCCTGCCCCTAGGTTCTTCATAACCTTTTTTTTTTTTTAGATTCCATATATATGTGTTAGCACACGGTATTTGTTTTTCTCTTTCTGACTTACTTCACTCTGTATGACAGTCTCTAGGTCCATCCATGTCACTACAGATAACTCAATTTCATTTCTTTTGGGATAGGTCATTTTTATTGAGCACTTGCTGTGAGCTTGGCCCTGGGTGCTAACTGTATGCTCAGGAAGAGTCTGTGAGGCAGGTTCTATTATTATCTCCATGTTATAAACGAGGAAACTGCATTTTGGAGGAGTTAAGTAATTGATCAAAATAATTCAACTGGTGAGGGGGATCAGACATTTCAAGTGGATTGCTGTACCTCAAAAGTTTGGAAATCCCCCTTCATATGGCAGTGCATACTAATTAGAAATAAATATTTTGATTAAAACAAATGTTTCAATTTTGCTAATAGAAATTATTATTCATGTTCATGGACATGGTAAGAAAATAAAATTTCTACTGTAGCTTAGCCAAGTTGACAAATAAAATTAACCATCACAGTGCAGTGCTGTTTAGCTTATTCCTCTAGCCCTTTGCAATCCAATATGGCAGGCACCAGATGTTGACTACATGAAGTGTAGCTAATCTGAACTGAGGTATGCTGTAAGCGCAAATTCACACCAAATTTAGAAGACATGGTACAAATAAAAAGATTGTTAAACTATCTCATAATTTTAATGTTGATTGATGTTATATTGATTACATGTTGAAATAATAGTATTTTAGATGTGTTGGGTTAAATAAAATGTATCAATCACTTTAAAAAAACAATGAAACCCAATATGTATTGAAATTAGATATAAGGAGAATGGTTGCATTGTAAAATATTTTAAATCTGTCCAAAAAGGCAAAAAAAATTGATTTCTGGCTTGTGCTAAGTCACAAACTGTCTTTTGAAGTCAGAATGTTGTTTTTGCTGAGATGATGATGGTTTCTGCCAAGAGAGATCTGATTTGTAATAGGGTGGATGGGTTCAATATTTCATTAGTGAGATATTTGACTGTCATGTTTTGTTATACTATAAGTGATATGTAATCAAACAAGAAAAATTACCTAGCAACAGAGTTGTTTTCTTCAACCAGAAGAATGTTTTTATGTGCTCATTTTCTTAATGTCCAAAGGATAAAAGAAGCTTATGAATTTAGCATCTTATATTCTTATCTTATTCTAAGATAATATATCTTATCTTATATTTTTGAGATTGAGTTGCTGGCAAATATAGGTAGTAGAATATATAAGAATATCACTAGAAGTATTTGGCAAGCATTATGTTAAGGTAATTCAGACCTAAAATACATTTAACTAAGTAGGGAACCACATGGCTTTTATGACAGACCCAATTGTTGGACATGGTTATCTCATTTGCCTTCATAAGCCTCTTTTTATCTCTTCTTCATCAATTACATACCCAAACTTTTTTTTAAATACTCACTCAGGTCTCTAGGTTCTACCTCATTTCATTTGTTTATTCAACAAATGTTTGAATACTGTGTGCTAGGAGGTCCTAGGAGTATTGTGCCCTCATGAAACTTATATATATTTGTGAAGGATTCAAACATGAATGAAAGAATTACACAAATCAGGAAGTACATGGGTGCTATCAATATGAATAAAAGGTTCTTATCTGAATCGAAGGGCAGAGGACAGGGGAAAGCCTTGATCTAAAGGATGAATAGCATTTAGCCAGGCCAAAATTGGAATTGACCAGTCTAGGTCAAGGGATTTATTTTGCAAAGGTCCTATCCCAGGAAACAGCTTGGCAAGTTGGAAGAGCAACAGCAAGAACGCCTCTGGTGTGTGTGTGTGTGTGTGTGTGTGTGTGTGTGTGTGTGTGTGTGAGTGAAAGTGGCTCTCAAGGAATAGCATAAGGCAAAGGTGCTGAGTCCTGTAGAGCTCTGTTCAGAGCAACAAGTAGACCTGGATATTGTATGATGATCCACCAAGCAATACGTATGGCCTTTTTCCCCAGAACTCCATCATCAAGTGAATGTGGTCTGTAGATAGGGTGACCATATAATTTATCATCCAAACCAGGATACTCTTGAGAGTGAAAGGGGGCACTATTAATTATGCTGGGACAATAGGTATAAACCAGTATGTATAACTTGGACAAGCCAAGATGTATGATCACTATGCTTAGAGACAGGTTCTTAACCACTTCAGTAAGCCTGAAGTTGCCTAGAAACCATGCTCTGAAATTACAGGGTTAGGCATGTGTTCCTGCTTTCTCACATTCCCCGCTGCTTCACCCATGGATAACTCTGAGAGAAGGCCACCGGCAGAACCTGCACCAAGTCTAGACCGCAGAATCACAGCCCTATTGCCCACCCAACTACAGCCTAGTGTTTTTCAGATTGCCATCTCATGAGAGCTCAGATCCTTGACGTACATCAGGTCTTATTAATGTGTTTTCAGAATTAAAGTCTTAAAAACATCTGGGAAAGAAAGTAAGGCCTTAAACATTTAGTACGTGAACTTTTCCCACTAGAACCTTTCCTACCTTACTTCTCATTGATGACGTGACCTAATTATATGTTCCCAGATGGTGGCCAGGCAGAATGGGTGCCGTCTGGTTATAACCTCTTCCAGAGTAAACATGTTTTGTGATTTGGCCCCTATGGTGGATGATATACGGAGCGGAGTACCCACAGGAAACCGTCCCATAGGTGTGAAACCTTTTTTTTTTTTTTTAGTTTCAGATCATGATGACTATTCTTTTTTTTTTTTATTGGAGTATAGTTGATTTACAGTGTTGTGTTAGTTTCAGGTGTACAGCAAAGTGATTCAGTAACCTTCTTTAACAATTACAGTGGCATGAAGTAGTAAAGAAATCTTTTCACTATTGATTGGATTTTTTTATCAAATCAGCTGTTGGCCGAATCTGTGTAGTGAGGATTAATGGAGCTTTATTTCCTGCTCTCCTCTGTGCCTGAGTCACTTTGTACAGCAGGGCCCTCAGGGAGCCCTAGTAATTCCTTCAGTTTACCGAGACATGGGTCACTTTGCATCAGATAATATTCAGTCACATGGTGAAGATGTGCACTTTGAAACAGTCTACTATTTCTTTAGAAGTTTTACTATTTCTTTTCAAACTGCATTAATATTCTTACTTTCTGTTTTACAAGTCGGAAAATGTGAAGAATTCACCCGGAAATAAGTAGAATACTCCATGCTCTACCCACTTTAATGAGGTAAAGAACAAGAAAACTCTGTGGTTATTTTTAGCATTATTAGCACCAATTGAAATGACTTGTCTTTAATTAATTTAATTTGATTCATTATAGCCATTTCAACTTTGTGTGGACACATAAGAGTCAGGATGATATTTCATTCCATCTTTAATTTCTGGGCTTAAGTGCTATGACTTTTTAATTGTGTTTGTTCCTGAGAAGTACCTGGGTTTTTTAGACAAGCTAGAACTCGACATTTGGGATTTGTCTATAAACCTATTTCAAACAATTATTTCTTAGGCTTATTTTTTTTTCAGACAGCATTTCACTATAGTAAGCACAGTTGTATTCATCTAATAATCATTCAATAAACATTTGCTGAATGCATGACTATTGTAGAGAAGCTCAAGATTATATAGAGTAAGTGACATAGGGAATTCATAGGTGTCATTGTCTTTCTTTGTAGATTTGAGTAACTTGAGTCTAGAGAAATTTAGGATGGTATCTGATAAAGTCAATAAGTGTGATTTCTTCTGGTCGTATACTCAATTCACCATTTGTTATCATTCATATGTTCAATATTTACCCATTGAGTACTTGCTACATAGAAGACACTAGTTATGTTAATATTATTTTGTGTATATATTAAAAATTATATAATAGCACTTATGATTTCATGGTAATTAGATTATACTGAATTTGGAAACAATCTAATTATTCAGCTACAGGAAAATGGTTTAATTATGGTATGTCCATAAAGAGGAATCTTATTATGTTTCAATAATATTTAATTGCATGGGAACATATGCACAATTATTAAATTAAAAAAAAAAAACTAGTGTGATATGTTTTTAGAGAGGATAATGACCAGGAAATACAACGAAAATTTAAGTATGTATCTTCAGATAGTAGGATTATGGATGATTTTTATATTTTTTCTTCTATAGAACTTTATGTATTTTTAAATTTTTTGCAATGAATATGCATTTTCTTTTTAATAGAAATTTGTTTAAAAAAATCAGTGTCGCATTTATCATAAGTCATGGCTACTATTTAAAACTCTTGAAAGTTTTGGGTTCGAGGTTTTCTTTCTCAAGTTGTCTCCGTGTTTTCAGAGACCTAGAGAGTCATACAATCTTAGAATTTGAAAAGGATCATCTGGCCCAACCCCCAGCCTCAAGCGTAAATTCTCTGTAGCCCTGTGTGTTCCCACTTTTCACCTCCACTGATAGGAAAAGCACCCCACAGGACAGCCATCTTTGGGCAGTCCTAATTTTTAAGGAGCTGTTTCTTATACTAAGCAAAAATACGTCTCCTTGTAACTCCTACACAATGGTCTGATCTTGCCTTAGCAGTCACAGAAAATAAATCCAGATCCTCTTTCACATCACAGCCCTTCATATAGTAATCCCAAATCAGCATTTCTCAAATTTTGTTATACAAATTACCTGGGAAGCTTTTTAAAAAGCAGAGGCGTAGACCCCACCGCAGAACTGGCATCTCTGGAAAGTGGGGCCCGATGTGCATCAGATATGCTGTTAGGAAGGTGACTGGTGGGTAAGCAGCCAGGAAGTCACACATGTCCTTCAGAGACTTTACACTGAATATGGTTATATTTCTTTACAGGAGCAACGAGCCACAGAATAAAAGAAAACTATGTACATATCCACTTCATTCTTTCAAAAATATTCTGGGCCAGAGTTCAGCTTACTATATACACAGCCTTGATTTCATTTTTAATTTTTGTTAGCTCTTTATTGGAGACGTAATTTTTAATTATAAAAGTGATGCATATTTGTTGTAAAGAATTTTTTTTAGATAAATATTTTTAAAGCTTGTCTTGTCCTCCATTCCTTTCCCAGAGGTAATTTCTGTTGATAGTTTGGTACATCATTCCAGACTTTTTTCTTTATGTGTAACATACACATACACACACACACACATGCACATGCACACGCATCCATACATGCTTTTGGGTTTTTGATAGAATGAGATCATATTCCTTGTACTGTTTTGCAAGTACACTGAAAGCTCCATGCAGGCACATATTGCAGTTTTATTATCACACCTAAAGAAATTAACACTAATTCCATAATATCATCTAATATTCAGATAGTTTGCAGATTTCCCTGATTGTCTCATTAATAACTTTTTACAGTTATTTTGTTTGAGTCAGGATCCAAACAAGATCTGCCCACTGCATTTGACTGATGAGTCTCTTAAGTCCCTTTCATTTTTTTGTTTTTTTATTTTTTTACAAAGATATAAACTGTCCTTATTTTCAGATGTTTTAAGTCCGTTTTAAACTGTAATAGTTCCTTCTCCCTCATTTTTCTCTTATCGTTTATTTGTTGAAAAACTGGGCTTATTTGTCCTTTAAATTTCCCATGCTCTGGCTGTGGCTGAGTGCATCCATTTAGTGTCATTCTGTTTATCTCTTGGTTCCTCTCCTCTCTGCATTTCCCATAAACTGATAGTTGGATCTGAAGGCTAAATCAGATTTAGGTTCAGTTTTTTTGGTAAGAATACTTTGTAGACAGTGTTATGTTTAGTTATGTTGAATGAATGAATGAACTTGCTTTTTTTTTCGCTTAATATGTTGTGTACATCTTTCCCTGTTGGTACTTATAGATCTATCTCATTCCTCCTTTAGCTGCTTCATAATTTCCTAGTATGGACTACCATGATCTATTGAATCCTTATTAATATAGATTACTGGCAGTTTGTAGTTTTTTTTTTAACAATGCAGTAAATCTATTGAATTCTTAGAGAAGTTCAAAACAGATTAATAAACAGAGATAGAAAAGGTAAGTTAGTGGTTTAGATGTTTAAGAATTTTTAGTTTTATATTAAAAGATCAAGTGAGTAGTCACGGGCCTCTAAAATATTTATAAACCTCTAATTGCTAAGTAGATTCATTACGTATTAGGAGAAAGGCAATCTGGAGAAGAGTTGGTTTGTCTTTGGTGTCTTTGGATTTGATGTGTGTTTCATTCCAGAAAAGAATGATGGGGTGATGTGAGGAAAGGTATGCGTCAGACTAACAATGATATAATCATGCTCTCCTCCAGCAGATGGATGGAAATGTAGTTGTTTGGTTTTCAGAAGGGGAGCGATGTAGTGTGTCCTGTGCCTTTTAAGCGTTTATTTTTAATTTATTCACCTATCCATCTGTTTATCTCAGATACCCAGCTAGCTGAGAATCTGCATGTAGTATTGATGTAACACAAAACCTTTCCTGTTTTTAGTGTACCCATTTATAAAATGGGAATAATTACAGTTTTCTCTCATGGTCATATAATGGTATTATAAGTATTTGATGTGATCACTTAAACCTAAAGAATTTTCAAACTGCAAAAATCTTAGAGCTGTTTTTATTTTGGGGGGAACTGTTTATTTATGTTTTTCTTTTTCTTTTAGTTATAGGTAAACATTGGAAACTCCATATGGTAAACCAGTATTTCTACAGAAAAATGGCAGAGAAGTCAGTATTGAATGTAGTAAATTGGCATTCTTCTTCAGAAAAAACTATACTAGGCCTCTTTGTTATCTTGGGTGATGCCATACTCCAAGTGGACTAATCTGAAATTGTTTCACCTAGAGATAATGTATAAGCCTTAGAACTCCTCGTTCTCATGTTGCTATTTATGTACATAATTAAAATTCTAAGTTAAAAAAAAAGTCCTGCTTTTTTTTCTCTTATTATTTATTGAGTGACAGTTTAAGTGTATCTGATGTCCCTGTGTGTGTCTCTGAGTGTACATGTATGTGTGTGGGGGGGTATGCGTGTGTGCATGGTGTGTGTGTGTTGAAACCATTCACTCTGCTTCTTAGCATCAACTGTCAGGCAGTCTCCAAAGGTCAAGTTGAGAAAAGTGGCTCTGGAGCTGAGAGACGATGCTTCTATTGCCAGCACAAGGAACAAAACTTGTAAGTAATAGTTTGCCTGACCCTGATGAGAAGACATACAAAAGAAAACAATGACCGTGACCCCTTATTGTGTGCCATTGCCTCCCAGCTTGTACAGATCTTCCGGTTCTTGACTGCCAGCGGGAGATGCATAATGACGTAGTCTCTGTCCTCTGCCAGCGGAGGAATGGTATGTGGTTGTGTGTGTTGGTTCTCTGTATGTAGGCCTTGTATTTGCCTTTGCGGCCTCTAAATGCACAGCTCATTGAACTTCGTCTTCCCGGTGCTGGTGGGAACAACAGGAGTTTCTTTTGACTTGTCAGCCAGCCAGGAAGGATGTGTGGGGAAACTATATGAAAGAGGGTTGAGAATTTCCAAATTTCAGTCAAGCTTAGAAATTATAAGGCATCTTTGTATTCTTACAGTGTCAATTTAATTCCTAAATTGTTGACCTTCCAGAACTGATAGCAGTTGGTAAGATAGCAATACACAAATGGAACATGCACATGTTAATGTTAAGTACATTTGACAGAGCCAAGATGACAGGAACGGTGCCAGCATTGTTACTGGATTAATGAGCCAAAGCATATTTGTCTCCAGAATAATCCCCCTAGTGACCCAGCAATCTTTTATTTCCTGCTATACTGAAATACTTTCGTGTTACTATACCAGTCAACCAAATACATTAAAGCTGTGCCTAAATTATAATATCTCACTATAAATATACTATTATTGTTTCAGGCTTTTCCCGTTGGCTTGGCTTCCTCTGTCACCTCCAGAAAGTAGAGAATCCACAGGTTTCCTCACTCATGATCTAGAGAAGATGAAGGAATGGCCCCCACCACACCGTGCTATGGAGATCATCAATCAAAAGGTGTTGCAGAGTCTCCTAATTGGAAGGTATTACTTCCATTTTTAACACTTTAGTCGTGTTGAAACATTGCCTTAAAATCTCTTAACTCCTCCAAGGACGGTGGGTCTCACAGAGCTGGCACCCAGTAGTATCTGGCCCATATTTAGGATAACAAGGGAATCACCTCCCACCCAGGGCAACTCAGTTGCTTTTATACTATGATCTTTTCCTTTCATGGCTGTTTGTATCCAGTGCTGCCTTTTTTTGTATTTAATACTTTTTGCATGCCTTCCATGAACTTTGAACTGCAGGGAATATAAATTTTGCATATTATAGTATCTTACATTTCCCTAGCTGTTTATACTTTTCTAAGTGCTATTTTATATCTTTCCTTTTTGGCTTATTTCCTGACCTCAGTGCATTTGTACTCTGTTTTTCTCTGTCCTGAGGTAATACTCTCTACTTACATTTACACTCTTTATTCTGTTTCTTATGACCATTTTTTCTTATAATAAGACTGCCTCTCAATCCAATTTATCTCTAACTTAAGCAGGATGGTTCTGTTTGAATAACTTTAGGGCTTTGGAGAGAACGTTCTCTACCATACAGAGTGATTTAAGCTTCTCTGAAGAGACAGGTGTGGCATGTTTTGTTCTGTAATAATGTGTCCTAAGAAAGATTGCTTTGTCAAAAATCAAGATTTAAAAGCAATTGTTTCAGTGGGGAAGAAAGGGACTAGTGGCGCTAAAGAATGCCTTCATCAATCTTATCACCTATGTCACGCCTTGGGACAGAGTCACAATAATAGTAGTAGATAGAAGAATCGAGGCCCACTGAGGGACCACCCACCCAGGCAGTGGAGTAGCAGGTGCCTGGGCCGCTGGGTCAGCAGCTTTTGTGCTAAGTGCAGTGCTGGATCCCAGCCCAGTAGAGGCCTGTGTGATGCAAAGCACTTCCCTAATGGATCAATGACGTTATATCTAAATGGCTCAAAGAAAATTCAAAATATATGTAAAATGCCTGTGTTCACATATAGAGATAGAAAAATGCAACTAGCTTGTGGTTAAATAGCAAATCTGTGACAGTTAAAATTAGGCCAAGTAATGAGTAATGATGATTTTCATTAGTTTAAAGATAAAATTCAGAATGCTTGAGCTCAGCAAAAAAAAGAGACAGATTATGTTTTCCTCATTCTCCTATCTTGATGAACACACTTGGCACAATCTTTTGGAAAAGGCTGGGTATTTAGAGGAACATTTTCGTCTGTGACCAGCACTATTCATGATTATTTATAGGAGCTGAGGAATTTACCGTGAGTGTAAGTTTTCACTTTTTAATTCATTGCACCCACCCAAGTTAATGCAAAAACCATTGTCAGAGGGACCAGCAGTATATTTGTGGGACTACACCCTCATCCGAGGCTTAATTTTAATTAAAAGTAAATATTTGCAGTAATGGTTTTGTTCACCACTAGTTGAAAGAAGCTTGCTTGAGGTTTTGGTTTTCACCCTGTCTACCTCCTGTCTGATGTTTTGTTTCCCTTCTGAGAGGTTCAGATTTCAAGTCAATAATTAGCCAGCACATAGTTCTAAAGGTACAATTAGGTCAAACTCCAGATATAACCGAAGTTCAGGCTTATTTAAGTTTATGAAATGATAGCCAAGCACATTTCTCAGTGGGAGAAAAGTTTGTTTTCACAAACAAGTGTTTCACTATTTCACATTTTGTTCAGTGCTGAGTCACCTGTATTTCACACTTAAGGGCCTCTATCATCTTAATCAGCTCTAGAACTTAGTTGTTCAACTTCAGCTGTGACTCTTGAAGGCAAAAGAAAAGCAAAGGAAGTGTCTCTTCTCCCTGCCCAGCCTCCCACCTGTGACGTAGTCTTCAGACTCAGCATTGGCAAAGTCACTCTGTAAACTCTCTCTCCTCTCAGGTACACCCTGAAGGTACACACTGAAGTCTCACTTCAGTGCTGGCCTGTTTTGGGAGTGTACAGGACAGGTGGAACAAAAAACATGCAAAGATGGAGGAAAATACAGGATGCAAAGACTGCTCCCCACACTCAAAAGTGAAGTCATTAGTGAGTCCTTTAAATGCTTGTTTGACACAATACTGGGATTTTGTTAGTGACCCCAGATTTGAGTGTGGTTGGAGGAATGATTTTTTTAAAAATAAATTTATTTATTTTATTTATTTTATTTTTGGCTGCGCTGGGTGTTTGCTGCTGTGCACAGGCTTTCTCTAGTTGCGGTGAGCAGGGGCTACTCTTCATTGCGGTGCACGGGCTTCTCATCATGGTGGCCTCTCTTGTTGCAGAGCACGGGCTCTAGGCACGTGGGCTTCAGTAGTGGCAGCATGCAGGCTCAGTAGTTGTGGTGCGCGGGCTCTAGAGTGCGGGCTAAGTAGTTGTGGCGCATGGGCTTAGTTACTCCAAGGCATGTGGCATCTTCCCGGACCAGGGATCGAACCCATGTCCCCTGCATTGGCAGGCGGATACTTAACCACTGTACCACCAGGGAAGTCCTAGACAAGATTTAATGTCTTATTACTTTCAGTATGAATAGGAATTTAAATGTCTGGCTAAGAGTAGTACCAGTTGAGATCCTTCAGGTCGTGCTCTAATGGATAGATATGTTTAATTTAAAATTAATATCTGTTTGCATAGTAAGGTATGCCACTGTCCTTTAAAAATCTCTTAGCTTAAACATGCACCATACAATATCTACTGTTGTAATATACTTTTTAAAATTCATTGATAGTATAAACTTCATCTCACTAAAATGATGACAAGATCAGAATATCATTAGACACCAAATTTGAATGTTTCCTTAAGTAAATTTCAAATTAGAGCTTAAGTGAATGTGATGGCCTCTGTGCAGAAGACAGTTAACATAGCAGGCCTGAGACTGCCATCTTTAGAAAGACTTGCTTGCAGGGTTGGCCCTTAGGAAACTCAGCTTCTCAGAAGTTCCCAAGCTGATAAAGGCTGGGGCACCAGACTCTGCTCTGTCAGGTCACATAGATTGTTTGTGCAAATGATGTGATTTATGGCAAACACCTGATTTCCTTCTGGGGATCGTGAATTTTGGTAGTTGCTAGTCAGGGGCTGCTTCTGCGACCAGCCCCCAGTAAAAACCTTGGGTGCTGAGTCTCTATAATGGGCTTCCCTGCGGCAGAAGCATTGCACATGTGTGGCTGCAGTTTTTCTGCTGGAGAAAGGAAGACGCTCATGTATCCCTGCTAGGCTGGGAGGGAGAGAGCCTCTGAAGCTTATGTGTGCATTTCTCCAGATTCTGCCCTTGTCTTTTTCTCTTGCTGGTCTTGTTGTGTACACTTTGCCGTGATAAACCTAAGCTACGAGGACAACTGTATGCTGTCCTGTGAGTCATCTCAGCGAATTGCCGAATGTGTGGGTAATCTTGGGGACACACAAAACAGCATGTTGAGATGCTATTTGTTTAATTTATGTTGTGCCATATTCCCCTCTGCTTTAGAGGAAAAACATAAATATAAAAGGACTATTATATTTACATTAAATATTTCCAGGTCACAAGACATTAAAAAACAGTTTTTTTTTTTTTTTTTTTTTTTTTTTTTTTTTTTTTTTTTTTTGTGGTATGTGGGCCTCTCACTGTTGTGGCCTTTCCCGTTGCGGAGCACAGGCTCCGGACGCGCAGGCTCAGCGGCCATAGCTCACGGGCCCAGCCGCTCCGCGGCACGTGGGATCCTCCCAGACCGGGGCACGAACCCGCGTCCCCTGCATCGGCAGGCGGACTCTCAACCTCTGCGCCACCAGGGAAGCCCTAAAAAACAGTTTTTATTCGTCTTCCTCAAGCAACAAGAAAGTAGTTTTTGAAAGCCACCAAAAACTCTTAAGCTCCCTTATTTAGACCAAATTAGTGATTGGATTTTTTTTTCTGATTCTTACAATAGAGTCTTTCTTCCTTCCCTCACGCTATGGAGGCAAGCTGTTTGGGCTAGTTCATAAGTAAATAGGTCATAAACTGCACTCCATTCAAAAGTGACATACTTATGAAAGCATTTATTTGTCCTACAGAGAGAGCACTAGCTCATTTCAAATATTGTTCTCAGCCCAGATCAGAATGCTAAAGAGCACACATTGCACATTTTGTTTTAAACACAATAGTTTGTTTGTTTTTTGATGGTGCCATAAATATTTCCCTGGGAAAGCACTACCAAACAGGTAAGACTTTTAGACTGTGTGGGATCATAGACCTAAATGTAAGAGCTAAAACCAGAACTCTCAAGATGACATAGGAGTAAATCTTGGTAAAGGAGTAAATCATGACCTTGGGTTGGGCAATGGTTCCTTTGATACAGCATCAAAAGTACAAGTGACAGGATAGATAAATTGGGCTATCTCAAAATTTAAAAACTTTAGTGCTATAAACAATACTATCAAGAAAATTAAAAGACAACCCATTGAGTGCAGAAAATATTTGTATAATAAGATGTATATCTGATAACAGTCGGTGTCCAGATATATGAATAACTTTTACAACTCAACAATAGAAAGACAAATAACCCAGTTAAAACTGGGCAAAGGATTTGAACAGACATTTTTCCAAAGAAGGTATACAAATGGCCAATAAATACATGAAAAAGATGTTCAACATCCTTAGTCATTAGGGCAATACAAATGAAGACCACAGTGAGATACCACATCACATCTACTAGGATGACTATAATAAAAAAGGCAGACAATAGCAAGCATTGATAAGAATGTGGAGAAAACAGTCCAGCAGTTCCTCAAAATATTGAGCCTAGGTTATTCATATGACCCAGAAATTCCATTCCTAGGTATATACCCAAGAGAAATGAAAACATGGTTCTCATGAAAACTTGTACACACATGTCCATAGCATCATTATTCATAACAGCCAAACAGTGGAAACAACTGAATGTCCATCAACAGATGAATAGGTAAACAAAATGTATTTTCACACAATGGAATATTATTCAGCCATGGAAAGGAATGACGTACTGATAAATGCTACATCGATGACACTTTAAAACCTTATGCTAAGTGAAGAAACCAGTCACATATTGTATTGTAAGACCACATATGGCATGATTCCATTTACTTGAGATGTCTAGAATAGGCAAATCGATAGAGACAGAAAGTAGATTAGTGGTTGCTTAGGGCTGTGTAGAGTGGGAGTGGAGTTGAGTGTTATCAATCAGGGTTCAACTAGAGAAACAGAACAAGTAGGAGATATATATTTAGAGGTTTATTGCAAGGAATTTGCTTAGGTGATTGTGGGGGTTAGCTAGGCAAGTCCAGAATCCATAGGACAGAGCATCAGGAAGGGCAGGCTCTCAGGTGTGAGCTGAAGCTATAGTCCGTAAGTGGAATTTCTTCTTCCGGGAAACCTCAGTTCTGCTTTTAGGCCTTTCAGCTGATTGAATCAGGCCCACTTAGATTTAAGTCAACTGATTATGGACTTAATCACATCTACAAAATAACTTTCACAGCAGTACCTAGATTAGTGTTTGATTGGACACGCATACCTGTGTTCATAGCAACACTATTCACAATAGCTGGGGGGTGGAAGCAACCCAAATGCCCATCGACAGATAAATAAAATGTAATATATCCATAAATGGAATATTACTCAGCCTTAAAAATGAAGGAAATGTAAAACCAAAAAAATTTTTTTAAAAAGGAAAGAAATCCTGTCAACATGCTACAATGTAGATGAAACTTGAGGACATTATTCTAATTGGAATAAGTCACAAAAGGACAAATACTGTGTGATTCCACTGATATGGTATCTAAAGTACAGTGGTCCCCCCTTATCCATGGTTTTGCTTTCTGCAGTTTCAGTTACCCAGTTTCAGTTACCCATAGTCAACCAAGTTCCCAATATATTAAATGGAAAATTCCAGAAATAAACAATTTGTAAGTTTTAAATTACCATTATGAGTAGTGTGATGAAACCTTGCACCATCCCACCTGGGACATACAAAAGTTATGTTTATATTGTATTGTAGTTTATTAAGTGTGCAATAGCATTTTGTCTAAAAAAGCAATGTATGTACCTTAATTAAAAATACTTTATTACTAAAAAAATCCCGACCATCATCAGCCTTCAGCAAGTCATAATCTTTTTGTAATAGTAACATCAAAGATTACAGATCACCATAACAAGTGTAATAATTATGAAGAAGTTTAAAATACTGCAAGAATTACCAAAATGTGACACAGAGACCTGAAATGAGCAAATGTTTGGAAAAATCGCACCAAAAGACTTGCTTGACACAGGGTTGCCACAGACCTTCAATTTGTAAAAAACGCAGTATCTGCGAGGTACAATAAAGTGAAATGCAATAAAACGAGGTATGCCTGTATGTATATAGGGTTCGGTATTATCTGTGGTTTCAGGCATCCACTGGGGGTCTTGGAACAATGTATCCCCCATGGTTAAGGGGGCATTACTATAGTCAAATTCATAGAAACAGAAAGAATGGTAGTTGCCAGGAACTAGGATGAGGGGGAAATGGGGAGTTCTTGTTTAACGGGTACAGTTTCAGATTTGCAAAATGAAAAGGTTCTGGAGTTCTGGAGTTTCAGATTTGCAAAATGAAAAAGTTCAAGATGGAAAAGTTCTTTTGCATAGCAATGTAAATATACTTAACACTACTGAACTTAAAAATAGCATACTTAAAAATGGTTAAGATGGTAGGTTTTATGTTGTTTTTTTAAATCACAATTTTAAAAATGAAAAGAAAAAGACTTTGTGTCCTGCATTGCCCTGGCAACACCCCTATTACCTGAACTCTGCCCCAACACCCTGTTCTGTCCCATATCGTGTTATACATAGTCTCTGAAATGAAAATGAGGGAATTTCTCAAAATGTAATAAAAGTATACTTAGGAAGTTCAGGTGATATTAGGTCAGTTATTTCTATTTGTGGTTTATTTCTAGGAAGCTGATGATATTTATAGATGGTGAGTTTACATGATAAAATTTGAGGTAGAGTTGTTTACATTTATTTTTTCCAGTTAACTAAGACAACTGCTAAAAGCAACTAAAAATCTGGTCTTGACTGATAGAAATGTGGCTGCCTGGCCCTTCTCTAAGTTTGATGGACTGCTGGGGGGTCCTCTTCAGGGGAGTGATGAAGAACCCAGTCCCATGGTACCCGCCTGACTGTGTACCCTGTGGTATTCTGATACTATCTCACCCCAGTTTCAGGCTGCAAGTGGGGAAGAAGAGCAGCCCATGAAGAAGGGTTGAACCAGGAAGTATTCCCACTTCGTGGTTTACCTCTTTCATCTTCAAGATCTATTGCCAGTTGTCACAGTTGACAGATTCACTGAGAGGGAGGGGCAGCTGGAACTGGTGAGGCCAAGTAGGCTGGGCCCAGTGCTTCTCAATCAGGCAATTCTGCCCCCCAAGTGACACTAGACAATGTCTGGAGACATTTCTGGCTGTCTCAACTTAGGAGAGTGGGTGCCATTGGCATCTTGTAGGCAGAGGCCAGGGATGCTACTGAACTTCTGCCAATGCACAGGACATCTCACAACAAAGAATGATCCATCCCCAAATGTCAGTAGTGCTGGGGGTGAGCAGCCCTGCCCTGGATCTTTGCAAGCCTAACTCCTTGACATCCAGGTCTTGACCTAAATCGATCTTCAGTTGGGTGGGTTCCAATCAACCAGTGTAAGGTAGTTTTATTTTCCTTCTTGCACTATCGCTATATTTTGTTTGTCTATCTTTTGTCTACACTATCTTTTCCCCACATAGAATATACTAATGACTAGTATAAATTCCAAAAGTCTGCAAAGATTAAATAGAGACCTTGTTCTTCCTCATTGCTGTATCCCCAGCTTCTTGCATAGTCTTGAGGACCTAGTGAGATGGAATCAATATTTATTTCATCAGTGAATGAAATGGATTTAACTTGCTCTAGTAACTGGGCTTCCTCCCTGCTCCCCAAGGCATGCCAGCTCCTCTTTCTTATTCCTAAAGCCCCTGGTCCCTTCCTGCGTCCCCAACTCCTCCTCCTATCATGGTGGGAATTGGGGAGGAGTGAAATTCCTGGGGGAACAGGACCTGCAGGGCTCAAGGAAGTCTCTGGAGCATGTGCCAACAGGGAGAGGAAGGACTCATGGGAACTTAAAAAGCTAAATGGCAAAGGGTAGGATGGGGGAGTCTGAGTCTGCCTGACCATACTTTTTTTTTTTTTTTTTTTTTGCGGTACGCGGGCCTCTCACTGTTGTGGCCTCTCCCGCTGCGGAGCACAGGCTCCGGACGCGCAGGCTCAGCGGCCATGGCTCACGGGCCCAGCCGCTCCACGGTATGTGGGATCTTCCCGGACCGGGGCGCGAACCCATGTCCCCTGCATCGGCAGGCGGACTCTCAACCACTGCGCCACCAGGGAAGCCCCTGACCATACATTTTTGAGTGGGAAAGAAAGGAACTAATATTTATTGGCTGTCTTCTTGGTGCAGGGCAAAATAATCTCATTGAATCCTTTTAATAATTCTGAGATGAGGAACCTTAAGTCCGGCATAATCAAGTCCACACAACTAGCACGTGGCAGAGTTGAGATTTAAATCAAGAATTGTGTAATTCCACCATACACAAAAATAAACTCAAAATGGATTAAAGACCTAAACGTAAGGCCAGACACTATCAAACTCTTAGAGGAAAACATAGGCAGAACACTCTGTGACATCACAGCAAGATCCTTTTTGACTCACCTCCTAGAGAAATGGAAATAAAAACAAAAACAAATGGGACCTAATGAAACTTAAAAGCTTTTGCACAGCAAAGGAAACCAAAAACAAGACCAAAAGACAACCCTCAGAATGGGAGAAAATATTTGTAAATGAAGCAACTGACAAAGGATTAATCTCCAAAATTTACAAGCAGCTCATGCAGCTCAATATCAAAAAAACAAACAACCCAATCCAAAAATGGGCAGAAGACCTAAATAGCCATTTCTCCAAAGAAGATATACAGATTGCCAACAAACACATGAAAGGATGCTGAACATCACTAATCATTAGAGAAATGCAAGTCAGAACTACAATGAGGTATCATCTCACACTGGTCAGAATGGCCATCATCAAAAAATCTACAAACAGTAAATGCTGGAGAGGGTGTGGAGAAAAGGGAATCCTCTTGCCCTGTTGGTGGGAATGTAAATTGGTACAGCCACTATGGAGAACAGTATGGAGGTTCCCTAAAAAACTACAAATAGAACTACCATATGACCCAGCAATCCCACTACTGGGCATATACCCTGAGAAAACCATAATTCAAAAAGAGTCATGTACCACAATGTTCATTGCAGCTCTATTTACAATAGCCAGGACATGGAAGCAACCTAAGTGTCCATCGACAGATGAATGGATAAAGAAGATGTGGCACCTATATACAATGGAATATACTCAGCCATAAAAAGAAACGAAATTGAGTTATTTGTAGTGAGGTGGATGGACCTAGAGTCTGTCATACAGAGTGAAGTAAGTCAGAAAGAGAAAAACAAATACCGTATGCTAACACATACATATGGAATCTAAAAAAAAATAGTTCTGATGTAACTAAGGGCAGGACAGGAATAAAGATGCAGACGTAGAGAATGGACTTGAGGACATGGGGAGGGGGAAGGGTAAGCTGGGACGAAGTGAGAGAGTGGCATGGACATATGTGCACTACCAAATGTAAAATAGCCAGTGGGAAGCAGCTGCATAGCACAGGGAGATCAGCTCGGTGCTTTGTGACCACCTAGAGGGGTGGGATAGGGAGGGTGGGAGGGAGACGCAAGAGGGAGGAGATATGGGGATGTATGTATATGTATAGCTGATTCACTTTGTTATAAAGCAGAAACTAACACACCATTGTAAAGCAATTATACTCCAATAAAGATGTTTAAAAAAAAGAGTTGTGTGATTCCAGAGGCTAAGCTTGTTGTTAAATCCTTTGGGGAGACCAGGTAAGATGGGTCCTGTCCTTAAAAGAGCTTCTAATCTGGTGGGAGGGGCAGGTAGGCCCAAAAATTAGCATATGAAAGTTGTAGTAGGTATGACCTTTTCTCCAGCTTGGAGGTACAAATGCCAATTCCCTGTAACCAAGTTAATTGCTCAAACACCCACATACCCAAATTAGTAGCCAATTCAATATTGCACTCTCTCTCTCAAGCCCCCCCCCCCCAATTGTATTCAAGAACCCTAGGGGCTTACTAGGTCTGAATCGGTCAGTCCTAAATGAAAGATAGACACATGGCCATTACCACCTGCTCACTACTGAAATTAGTCATTGCAAGGGCTGGAATGGTGGCCTAAGATTACCACTCTTTATATTCCTGTAGCTGATTTGTACTCATGGACTCGGCCTTTTTCCTACAGGGAGTCCCCATGCCAAGATAGTTCCAGCCTCAGGCACGTACCGCCAAACCTGCTATGATCAAATATGGCCATAGCAGTATTTCCGGTTCCACATGTTCTTGTAGAACCTGGCCATACCTCCCACCAAAAGGAGGAATCTAATTCTCCTCCCTTTGAGTGCGGGCCGACCTTAGTGATTTCCTCATATCAAATTGGATGCAGCAGAAGTGAGCTGCATGACTTTTGAGGTTAGGTTAGAAAAGGCAATGTGACTTCCACCTGGTTGCCTCACTAAGCTTGCCCGCAGAACCCAGGCACCATGCTGTGAGGAAGCCTGGGTCGCACGGAGAGGCCAAGTGTAGGTGTTCCACTGATGGTTCCAGCTATGATCTTGGCAGACAGCCAGCATCAACTGTCAGACATGCGACTGAGCCAGGCTTCAGGTCTTCCAGCCGAGATGCAGTGGAGCAGCAACCCTCTGTCTCTGCTGAGCCGTGATGGAATTGACGACTCACAGAATCCACGAGCATAAATAAATGGCTGTTTTTCCGCTTCCAAGTTTGGTATAGTTTGTTTCACCACCATCGCAACAGGAACCCCACATAACACCTGTGAGAGTTTCAGTCTTGACATTGACATCGCCAGTCCAGATACTCCCATCTTCGTTGTTCTCAAAGGCCTAATCAAAGGTCACCCTGAAAAAAAAAAAAAAAAAGGTCACCCTGTAATCATTCTGACGCCTCCTAGGGAGAATTCATCTGTTTCGCCTCTATTTTGACGTAACGTTTGTCATATTGTATTAAAGCTACTTGTGTCTGCCTCCCAGGTTGACTGAGCTGTCTTGTAGGATGGGCCCACATTGTATTCTCTGTCTCCACTGGCACCTAATATGTGGCAAGGCTACCAGCTCCTTCTATACTCACTGCATGAAGCATAGACTCAAAATTCAACCCCTTTGTACAGTATCAGATAACTTCAGTGTCTTTGTTTATGTACACATGTATGTATCTTTAAAAACAATTCCTATATCTATCCATACAATGAAACATAATTCAGCCCTGGAAGGAATAAAATTCTGACACATGCTACCATGTGGATGAGCCTTGAAGACGTTAAGGTCAGTGAAATAAGCCAAACACAGGACAAATGCTGTATGATTTTACTTATATGAGGCACCTAGAGTGGTCAAATTCATAGAGACAGAAAGTTGGACGGTGATTGTTCAGGGCTGCAGAGAAAGGAACGGGGGCTTAGTGTTTAATGAGAGAATTTCAGTTGGGGAAGATGAAAAGAGTCCTGTGGATGGATGGTTGTGATGGTAGCAGAACAACGTGAATGTATTTAATGACACTGAGCTATATGCTTAAAAATGGTTAAGATGGTAAATTTTATGTTTATTTTACAACTTAAAAAAAAGATTTCTATATAGCCTGTTTTCTAAATATCACCAAGAAGATATGAGACCCATACCACAAATTTAGTCCTGGAAGAAGCAATAGAGATGCCTTCTGGGCAGTTTCATCTCTTCCTTGCAAGCCTTCCATGAAAGAGCCACAGGAGAGAAGTCACGTGCACACAGTGGGAGCCTCTTCCCTTTCCCATCATGTGCCACTCAGAGCCTTTGGGTTAAAAGTTCAGCCTGTGATCCTCCCCATGTGCTTCCCACTCCTGTGGCTTCAGCTCTGCCAACAGATTATAACTTGGCAGAGCTCATAAGGCACTCGTCTCACCCTCCACATGCTCTTCCTGGACATGGCAACACCAGTTTTGAAGTGGAGTGCCTAATGTGCCTGACTCCTTGGCTTGAAGGAAAGAACACTGAACCAGGAGGTAGAAGGCCTGGATTCGTGTCCCAGACCTGTGCCTCACCGCCTGTGTGACCTCACAAATCATTTTACAACCATGTTCCACTCACTCCCCGAGTGACAAATGCATTCTGAGTTATACACCCATAGAATGTGTGCTCGCCTACCCTTTTCCCTAGATGAAGGCTATTATTCATTCTCACTGTGAATCAGTTTAATCAGATTGCAAGAGGGTGTTGGACAGTTTTGCCGTAGGGAGAAGGCAGGCCTAGAAGAGGTCACAAGGGAAGGCGGCAGAGAGGCCAAGGGGAGTCTCTGGTAAGCACCATGGCACTGAACTGGCTTCTAGCAATACAGAAGAGGAGTCAGGAGCCAGGAGACTGCCAGTCAAATTAAACTACCTTTGCAGTAATACTACCTTTGCAGTAATACAGGAATATATCATGAAAACAAAGGGGTACCTTTGTAAGGTAGAGGACTGGTACCCTCCCTAAACTGAGTGTGATGTGTTAAGGAGAGAAAGGGGAGGGTCTGAGACCTCTCCCCTAGTTCTTTATTTTCTGAGATCACAGCTGTATCTCTTAGGATTGGGTTTAGCCTAAAACTAGTGGCTGAAAATACAGAAGTTTATTTCCCCAATAAAAGAACCTTAGACGTAAGCAGTCCAAGGGCTGGTGTGACAGCTTCATGGTCATAGGGACTAAGGCTCCCTTCAGCTTTCCGCTTTGCCATCTCTAGGATAGACTCCTCATCCTTATGGTCTAAAATGGTTGCTGGAGCTCCAGCCATCACACCATGGTTCCAAGCAGCAGAATAGAAGAAGAGAGGATGGTGCATATGCCACCTCCCTTCCAAGACTTCCCAGAACTTCCACCTATTACTTCAGCTTACTTGTTGACTATAACTTAACCTAGCTACAGTGGAGTCTGACAGATGTCTTTTAGCTGAGAAGCAATATGCCAAGTGAAAAACTGGGATTCTCTTAATGTGAGAGAGAATTGGAGAGTATATTTGGTAGGTAGCTAGGCCCTGCACCACAACAGCCTAAAAGGCAACAGCAGGCATGGTTACTAGGAAATCTAGTTCATTCAGCCACACATTCCCTTAGCATTTACTGAGGTGTCGTAATGCAACAACCACTTTTACTTTAAAACTTTTAGCTCATTTTCATGTGTAGAAAGATACCAAATTTGTCTGTCCTATTCATTCAACAAAATTTCCTGAATGCCAGCAAATGGCAGCATAGCACTGGAGAGGAAGAGATGAGTAAGATACAGCTTTTGTGCCTTCCCTCACTTCATCACTACTGCTCCTGCTGCGTAGATTTGCACCGCCTACCCCACTCTCCACTCTCATGTGCTGAAAACAGCTGTGACCCACCCCACCCCCCGCTGCAGAAGGGGAAATATTGTGGGGGAAGAGAGGAGGTCATGACATTTTAGGCAACACTGAGAACCCAGAAAACATGGAATGCAGTGTGAATATCTATTGTTTCAAACTGAAGAGAGCTGTTTCCCTGAAAGGGAAAAAGTTAAATTTAGTACTAAGAATAGAGCAAGAGAAACATAGGCCCAGTGCCTTCAGCTGAGAAATGAATTTCATTAGAGTCACAGTTATTGTCTATTGTCCCCATTGGTTGTTCTAGTCGGGCTGAGATCTGATTTCCACTTCAATTCTCACAGTTGGCATTATTATTTCCCTTTGTGTAACTTTTGGGAAAAAATTCAAAATGAATCAGATTTTGTTTTTAGTTCCCACCAAAGAGAGACTTTTCTTTTAATAGAATGAGAACAGACTCAGATCAAAATACATCACAATGGAATACCTTTTCGGAGTACTGTTGAGTCCTCTGCCTTTTATTGTTTCAGAGTCTGCAATTGCACGACTGTTCCTGTCCTAATTTAGAACGGAGGGCACCTGCTGCCTAAACCCTTTGACTTCCTTTAGCTCAGCCTTCCTTTTTTAGTTTTTTTCCCCCATGATATTTATGAACCCGAGATTTATTACTGGATGCTTCCCAGTCAAAGAAACATGCAAAACTCTCCAACTTCAAGGGACCACCCAATTTCCTGATTCCGAGTCTTTCTTGTTCTTACAAGTTTGGATCTTCAGCCTTCTCAGATTTGATCCATGAGTGATCACATCATCTTCCAAATTTTCTTCCTTTAAGTTACCCAGATTCTGTTTCTGACGTTTGAAACCAAGATTTTTAAAAACTTGTCATAAAAACCACATAACATAAAATTTACCATGTTAACCATTTTAAAGTGTACAGTTTAGTAGTAAATATAGTCCCATTGATGTGAAAAAGATCTCCAGAACTTTTTCATCTTGCAAAACTAAAACTCTGCACTGTTGGGGAGGAAGAAATTTTCCTTTGCCCTCCTAGGTTTTTCTGGCTGGTCTAAGAATTAAATTGACATGAAAAAAATTAATAGGAGAAAATCAAACAAAAATTTAATAACAGGTATACATGGGAGAGACCCAGGGAAACTGAGTCATTCCCCAAAACGGCCTAAGCCCTCACCTTGAATACCATCTTCAGCTAAAGACAAAAGAGCATGTTGGGGGTAGTGGTTTGGGACTTCAAAGGAGAGGAAGGCAATTCATTGTGAAGATGGAACCATAAGCAAATGTTTCATAAACAATGTTTGCTGGGCCAGGCAGAGACAGTGGGGTACATAGTAGACTCTGATCTCTCTAGGCCCTGCTGAGTCTCCTTCATCACACCTCGCCCATGTTCTTTACAGAGATCTCTGGTGATAGCTCTATATGGGGAGCAGGCCTTTTACCTAAATTCTTTTAGGCAGTTAGGCGGCAGGTCAAAGGTTCTTCCTGAGTCTTGGGCCTTGGTTGTTTTCAGCTCGAAATAATCCACATGCCAAAGAGACACATTTTTGGATGGCAAATTTTGCTCCCCTATAATACCAATTAAACGACAACTCCCTGTTTCTCCCTCCCCACAACTCCTGAGAACCACCATTCTGCTTTGTTTCTATGAATTTGACTAGATAGATACCTTATATAAATGAAATAATATTGTATTTGTCTTTAGTGACCACCCTTATTTCACTTAGCATAATATCCTCGAGGTTCATCCACGTTGTAGCATGTGACAGGATTCCTTTTTAGCGCTAAATAATATTCCACTGTATGTATATACCACATTTTGTTAATCTGTTCATACATCTATGGACATTTGGGTTGCTTCCGCCTCTGGGCTATTGTGAGTAATGTTGCTATGAACCTGAGTGTACAGATATCTCTTTGAGACCTGCTTTCAGCCATTTTAGATAAATACTCAGAAGTGGGATTGCTGGATAATGTGGTAGTTCTATTTTTAACTTTTTGAGGAACTTCCATATTGTTTTTCTCTTTCTTTTTTTTCTTTTTTTTTTTTTTTGCGGTACGTGGGCCTCTCACTGTTATGGCCTCTCCCGTTGTGGAGCACAGGCTCCGGATGCGCAGGCTCAGCGGCCATGGCTCATGGGCCCAGCCGCTCCGTGGCATGTGGGATCTTCCCGGCCCGGGGCACGAACCCGTGTCCCGTGCATCGGCAGGCGGACTCTCAACCACTGTGCCACCAGGGAAGCCCCCACTCTTTCAGTTTTAACCCAGAGATATGTAAATCTTAATCTCGCTGCAGATTCAGAAGTGTACATCAAGGAAATACCAGTGTTTTTGGCAGACACAGAAAAAAAGGTGGAGCAGAATTTATATCAAATTGAAATGATCAAAATGAAATTGTAATGAAGTCACAGCAGTGAACGTTTCATTTCGAGATCAGACTGGAAAATGTATCTTCATTTTCAATCTGATTTTCACTTCTTTATACTATTTTTTTTACCTCCTTTCATTAAACCTCATTTTACTTTACTAGAATGAGTTCTCAGAGACAAAGAGGAGTTACAGATCACTTTTTTCCTCATCTAGTGCTGTTTAATTGTTAGACAGGTGAAATAAAACTAGACAGAAACTAAAGCTCCCACATGTGCATCATTACATAAATATTTTTATGGCTAAAGTTACCTGAGCTTTTGGTCACATGGAGGTAGCAATAAGTGTGATGTCAAGCACCTTTACACCAGATTTCTGTGACTGTTGTTAAAACACACACACACATGCACGTCCCATCTCTTAAACAGTCTAACTTCAGACATTTTTGGCGTTCAAACTCAGCCTAAGTGGTGGTGAGCAAACCCAGCATGACAGATGCCAGCCATGGAACTTTTCCTTTATACCCTTTTCTCCCAAACATCTGAAAGAATGGGAAAATTAAAAGGTGTTTTTTTGTTTTGTTTTTTTAATTTGGCCACACCGAGTGGCTTGCAGGATCTTAGTTCTCTGACCGGGGTTTGAACCTGCGCCCTCGGCAGTGAAAGTGTGGAGTCCTAACCACTGGACCCCCAGGGAATTCCCTAAAAGGTTTTTTTGATGCCCAGATTTCTTAGAGTAGAAACTCTCTGAGGATACACCTGTGGTGGAGGGTGCTAAGCTAAGGGGGATGGAATCAGAACTATGGATTCCATCTACCACAAGAAATTCCCCGAGACTTCCCTGGTGGTCCAGTGGTTAAGACTCAGTGCTCCCAATGTAGGGGGCTCGGTTTGATCCCTGGTTAGGGAACTAAATCCCGCGTGCCCCAACTAAAGATCCCACATGCCCATGTGGCAACTAAGATCCCACGTGCTGCAACTAAGACCCAGAGCAGCCAAATAAATAAATTTTTTTTTTCAAAAGAAATTCCCTTCTTTCTCTGAGCAGCTGCCTTGCTTTCTAAGCAATTTTGAGGACAGTGGTCCTTGCCCTTAACCACACATTTGAATCACCTGGGGTGATTTTTAAATGTCCTATGTCCAGGCTGTACTCAGACCAATGACATCAGGTTCTCTGTGGCAGACGAGCGGGGGGATCCCAGTCATCAGTATTTTGTACGACTCCCCAAGGCTGGGAACCACTGTGCCAAAGAGAAAAAGCAGATTGCTACTGCTTTCCTCTCAGCACCTTGATTTGTAAATTTACCATTTTTATTAAAACACAGCGCACAAACTTTCATTTCAAAGTTGAAGTACCATATAATCTGTGATACTTACGGTCTGAAAAATATAAAAGTATCCTTCAAGGATTATTCTCTCTACAAGAAAGAACAAATGGCTAGCGTGTACGTAGTGCAGGTCAGTATATCTCCAAATTAATTTCCATTAAAAATCATTTTTCTATCTTATGAATATTTTCCCTGTGACTTATGTCTTATTTCTCACATTTGTATCGAACTTTATACTTTTCAAAGAGCTCCAGGTCTGCTCTTCCTTGGGGTGTCCACTTCTGTGTTCCCACACTATTTGCTTCTTGTGGTTCTAGTGAGTTTTGAATGCTTGTGACTCACTGGAATGTTTACCCTTTTAATTCTTTTTCACAGTCGGCCTCCTGGTCTCCTTCTACCTTTGATGTTAACTGGCTAACACTATGGTTCATTTCCTGTTATTTGCAACTTTGGAATTAAAAGCATAAATAAAGTCAAAGAAATGAAAGGCCCAGGTCAGCTATCTTGTTAAGGGTCACAGCTGTGGTTCTGGAAGGTCCCAGTCCAACAACTGGCTTGTCCTCCCTCCCTCCATTCCCCAAATGTAGGCCTCTCCTGCGGAGACAGTTATTAAGGTTGGCCAAAGGCACTCTCAGAAAATGTGTTATCTTCATGAGCAGTTAGTTTTTTCTATGCTGAATCACATACTTTGTTGCTTGGGAAATGTATTTGATGAAATTCAAGTGGATAATTTGTCCAGTTTATTCAGCTTGTAAGGCCTTGTCTTTGAACATCCTTTATCCCTGAGATAACCAGGAATAACAAGGTGGTGCAAGTTTGCTTGTTGCTTTCGGGGGCGGGGGCGGGGTGAAGAGGAGGCCGTTTGTTTTTTTGTACAGAATTTGGAGTCAGAGGTACTTGTGTTCATTGCAATTTATAACTCAGTTCAAAATTCCAAGGTCATAAACTTGAACATCCACCTCACAGGTTAGGTGTGCAGATTAAACGAGATCATGTAAGTTCTGCACCATAAATGCTGTTTTTTAAGCAGCCACCTAGTGTGCTCACTTATTAGGAAAGCATTCTGGTTTTAGTATACTTTCTGTCACAAGAAAAGAATTGAACAAATCTTAACTGCAATTCCTTGTTTCTTGGAAAAAAACCCAACAACACAACATGGCCTGCTGCCAGCCATTTAGGACCTAGGTGGGGAGAAGAGCTACCCTCATGGGGTAGATTCAAGAATATGAGGCAACCTATAAATGGAGAGGCTGCGGTTCATGGTGGAGCGTGAGCTAAGAGTTCAAGGGGAGGTGGAACATGTGAAACCCAGCGCTAGGCTCTGGTTCCCACAGGCCTCTCACAGCAGGTGCTCCCTCAAGGCGAGGAAGGTGGCAGCCAACAGCCCCTGGTTACAGCCTCTAGCCTGTGAACTAGTGGGAGCTGTGGAGCCCGGGTACACCCAGCCCTGAGCCAAGTCCTGGGGTGATGGGAGCTTCGAAAGTAGCAGGGCATCCTGACAGATAATCTTACCAGGACACCGGGACCATGTAGGTGGAAGGGGAGTTCTGCTAATGAACAGAAGGAGGGAGATGGGGAGTGGGCTGGGCGAAAACTAGAGCCTCTGCAGGCCATGATATTTGCACTTTTGATTTTTTTGCTTTCTAGACAGAAAACTAAAAATCTGGACCATTCCATAAAAAAACCAGAAACCAAAAACCTTATATGTAGCCCCCCTGTATTGTCTACAGGATGCTATTGATCCATTAAGGTCACTGTCATACCAACGCCTATACAGACACTTCAAAAAATGTTCAGTATGGTACTAGCCTCTCTTCCCTGCCACTCAGCACAATTTCTCTATGATTTCTCACCACCCCTCTTTTTTTTTTCCTTCTTGCTTTTTCCCTGCTTGCAAATCATGTGATTCTATTTTAAAATGCTGTCTCTTTCTCCTCATGTTCCTTATCCTGTAGACTTTTCACCAGATCCTCTTTTGGACTTTTTCTCAAACAAAACACTAATAATGAAACACTTTGGGAAAAGTTGTTAGGATGTTTGTATGCAATGTATACTGAGAGAACTGGGGCTCTTACCCCTGGAGCCACCCCAGGGTTCCTGCTGAGAGTCCAGGTGGGAGAGTATAGATTGTGATGATGACAGGATTCTATTTTACGAGAAGAAAGAAGTTAGGTACAAATCCAACCGCATCAGCCACAGAAGCTTCAAAAATGACCTTCCATATAAAATACTCATATGAAAAGATAATTTTTTTTCAATCAGAACAAATAATCCCCTTCTAAACCTTTAAATAATCATGAAGACTTATTTGAGATTTTTCCTGGTTTATTTTCAGTACTCAAATAGTAAAGGCAAAGGTTTATCTGAGTTTTGAAGATACTGTTTCCTTAACAGGAAATGAAACTGCCAGTGTTCCACAAAGCGGACAAAATGCATAATTTGATGAAGAAATCATGCTGATTCACCAGAAGAAAATGGTCTTAATCGTAATCAACTGAACATTTGTGTGTAAGTCTTTTTAAAATTAAGTTGCCTTAAAAAATCAAATTGCTTTATAGACAAAGTCATGTCCTGGTGTGATTCACAATTTAAAATGCATTTTAAGAATTTCTGACTTACATGCTGATTAGGAAACGTGAACGTCACAACCATTTAACACTTTGGGGTAGGGTGGTTGGAGTTGGGAGTGGAAAGAGAAGTCACTGGAAAATTTCAAGAGCAAAGCAGTGTCAGGCCATGTATACTACCTTTTATTTTTTTGCGAGTCTACATTTTTTGGTGAACTGTTTATATTTCTGCTTTGACCCAACTAGAAAATTGCATAGCTTTACACATTGTCAAAGGTTTGTTTTGTCTTAATAACTACTTTGTTACCTGATTAGTTTACCTTACAGTCTTCCAAATAACTTCTAAAACCATAGCTTGTAATTTTTCCAATATGTGATTTATCACTTTGCTCACCTTATATCCATGGCTTTCTATAAGAGTAATCAGAAAGCAACATACTAGAATTCCCAGCCTCCTTTACCACTAAGAGTTTCCTTGTGACACGTCCCAGCCAATGAAATGTAGATGGAAGTGATTAGAGAAGGCTTTCTTTTTTCTTTCTTTTCTTTTTTTTTTTGGAGATGGCTTTCTACAGAATTTTTTTTTTAAAGGACGAGCTGTTTAAGGACAGGCTGTGTATTTTACCCTCTGCCTTCCCCCTTTCCCTGTGTAGAAAATGGACAGACTCATTGCTTGGAGGTGCCGGAAGTGACATTTAAGCTGATTGCTGAGGAAGAGTAGGAGTCTATAATTAGGTGAAGGGGAATGGAGATCTTCAAAGAAGGATGGTGCCCTGCCAAGAAATAATATAATACAGAATTTTTTTTTTTTTTTTTTTTTTTTTTTTTTTTTTGCGGTACGCGGGCCTCTCTCTGCTGTGGCCTCTCCCGTTGCAGAGCACAGGCTCCGGACGCACAGGCTCAGCGGCCACGGCTCACGGGCCCAGCCGCTCCGCGGCATGTGGGATCTTCCCGGACCGGGGCACGAACCCGCGTCCCCTGCATCGGCAGGCGGACTCTCAACCACTGCGCCACCAGGGAAGCCCTATAATACAGAATTTTTAAAGAATTGGATATTGGATGTGTCTATCTTGGAATCGTTAAAAGCCTGCTCAGTGGGTGAGGGGCTATTCCAGCTCCAGTGGCAGAGTTAAGGCCACAGCTGGGTGAATAGAAACAACAAAGACAGTTTTCGACTTCAAGCTAGCTGAACTCTTTCACAAATGGAGCTTTCCAACAGTGCTTTGAGCTAGCATGTAGGGTAGTAACTTCCCCAGCACCGAATGTGTTCAAGCAGATGCTGACTGACGCCCACCCAGGAAGAGTAGAAGTGGGAGTCCTGTGTTCATGCAGTGATCGTACTATTTCAGTTTCGTTCAAGCATTTCTGTTCAAAAGAATTTGGAACAACTTTGTACCCCTCCACATATTTCATCTTTTAAAAATTTAATTTTCAAATTTTCTCTTGTACATTTTGAATTGACATTTTATTTTATTTTATTTTGCGGTACGCGGGCCTCTCACTGTTGTGGCCTCTCCCGTTGCGGAGCACAGGCTCCGGACGCGCAGGCTCGGCGGCCATGGCTCACGGGCCCAGCCGCTCCGCGGCATGTGGGATCTTCCCGGACCGGGGCACGAACCCGTGTCCCCTGCATCGGCAGGCGGACTCTCAGCCACTGCACCACCAGGGAAGCCCTGGATTGACATTTTATATTTGTAAAATCATAGGTTAAATAGTTGCAAAGAGCATGATTTCTGATGTACTGTACATTATGCACATACTTTAAATCTATTTTTATTGCTTTGAAATCTCAGCACAGCTCATTTAGCTCATTCAGTTAATGGAAAGTGCCTGCTGTACACCTAATGGCACAGCCAGTCCTCATTGTCAAACCAATCAGTCAAAGCAAACTAACTTTTAAAGAATTGAGCAAAATATTAACCCTCTCCCTGCTCACCAACCAATGGTGGACCTAAAACTGACATGATTCTTGCCGTTATGAGCTTCTGTTCTAATGAGAGAGACAGATCTTAAAGAATTTCACAGATAAACAGCAAGTCACAAATGGGAAGACTGCAATGAAGGAGGTGTTAGTGGAATGTATACTAGGAGGTGGTCTGGGAGGGCTTCCCTGAGGAAGTGACATTTAAGTGGAGAGTTGAGGAAGAGCAGGAGTTAATTAGGTGAAAGGGAATGGAAATCCTTAAAGAAAAATCTGACTTTATTTTTCAATTCAAATAAATGTTAAATATTATCTCACTTTCGCTTCTAATGCTTAGATAAAGCAGTTTGTCACCTGGGTAAAATAAGTTGCCGTTCCTCTCAATTTGTTTTTTAACCAAATGATCTCTTTCTCAGATCTTGAGAGAGAAAACTGTCCCAAATGTCTAATGGAATTTACAGTCTTTTCTGGAACGTAATAAACAATCATGATAAAATGCTTGAGCCAGCAATCTCGTGGAAATTTATGGTCCTGTCGTTCCCCCCCCACCCCGCCCCTGCCCGGAGCCAACTGACTGCTGACACTCTTTAACCAGTAGTTCCTTTATTGTACCACTTAGATCTCTACCAAGAGAGACACTTTGAATTGGCTTGCTCAGGAGCCTCTTTCTTTGTGGAGTTTGAAATATAAACCTTGGTTTGTGCTCCTAAGCAATCTGAGAAGCTGGTGGAGCAGAATATCCCTCCCCGCAAACATGCCTCTTTGGCATGATGATTATTTTAGGCTGATTATTTTTAAGAACTAGCAGACACAGGAGAAGCTCTGAAAATCGAGTAGAAATTACACTTTTGTAAGAGACGTTTACACTTATAAGAGAAATATCCGTTTGTAAGGGTGTCTCCCTCTGTGTACCAGGACAAAGAAAATGTCCAAGTCTCTAGAACCTCTTATCAGTGGAGAAGACAACAACTTAAATCTGCCATACCCTTTACTGTTTACTGTGCTTTTTCTGGTAACCATCCGTAACTGGCTCTCCTCTCCCCTAACATCTTTCTTTTGTCTTTAGTTAGAGATGGTATTGAAGGTGGTGCCTTGGGCCATTTTGGAGAATTAGTTTTCCTGGGTATACAGGAGGCATACATGTTGTTAAACTTCTGTTTGTTTATCTCCTGTTAATCTGTCTTTCATTATAGGGAGATCTCAGCCAAGAACCTAGAAGGGTAGAGAAAAAATTATTTTTTCTCCCTGACTCTGGCTTAACTCTCAGGGAACTTCCCTCAGGAGCTATACATTGCTGAATTATTCCTTGGTTTGGTGCCCAGAGGTTTTTACACTTTGAGGTAACACACTCTGCTAAGATTCAGGGTAGATGAGGGATACATCTTTTTGTATTCAAGTGCAAGGACTATTATGGAAGGGGAGATGGTCAAGAGGAACCGAGCGTGACCTTGTTACCTCAGGGGCACTGTCAGGCAGATTATTTCCAGAAGGAGTACATACGGAATTTGAAGTTTGGAAAGCAAGTTCCTAAATCTCAGTCACCTGGAAAGTTCTCATATACTTCAAATGGCAAATATTTCCCAGTTTAAAGGCCTTGAACTAGCAGACTCCTCTGTGCTAGGGGCAGAGGGTTATATAAATGACTGTAGAGAGTGATTTATCAGAGATCATGTCAAAAGATTATTCTTAGGGTTTGGGGACAGAGGCCCCTGCGGCAACAGCCTGCATCTTGTCGAGTATCCTCAAAGCCCACTCTTCTCAGTGGCTCCTTTGAGGACAGAGTGATGATTATTCAGTGGTTATTGTTGCAGAAAGATCATGCTGTGCTTTAGTTTCTGAAATGCAGGCCTTGATGAAGGAAACTAGAAACAAAGTATTCTGTTTCTCCCCTAGGTGTTGGAGCATATGAAACCTAAGGGTTTGTTTTAAAAACGAAGTCTTAAACAATTAGCATTTGACCCAAAAGATGGTGCATTTTTCATTGGAAAAAATAATATTTTTAGTTTTGTCTTATCACTTGTAAATAAATTTTCATTTCGTTTCTCAATCCACATCTCATTCTTTCCTACAAGCCATTACCAGGAAATACCTAGGTTTTAAAACATACACTTTGCTTTTTTCCCATTGAGTTTTAATTAGAAAGAATAATAAACTTCATGAAATTCAAACCTAGGACAATACACCCAAAAAATACTAACACAACAACCTGGGTTGCAAAACTTGTTTAGCAAGTTTCAGCTGGAGGTTAATTAAAACCTGCCTGGAAACCTCTTAAAACACAGACAGGAATGCAAACTACACACACCACCACCTAGATTCTTCCCTCCGGAACTTCCTCCTCTCCACTTCCCTGGATTTCGGTGGGAACATTTCCAGAGAGTTCCATCTGGTCAGACCCAGTGTCCATGACCAATAGGATTCTGCTTGTCCCATCCCAGGGGAGGAGCGGTAGGAGCGTGGGTAGGCAGCTCCCCCGCCCCCTTAGCAGTTATAACAAACAGCCTGCTACACCACTCCTTAAGCTTTTAGCTCCTCTGGGAGGTGGGGTGGGGACTGAGGGATTGTAAGAATTTCCTCCGGTGTTTCATGTTTTAAGTCAACATGTTTCAAGATACAGAGGAGTTAAGTGATGTTGTTCTGGACAAGACAAGAGAGCACAGAGAGAGCTCAAAGCAGAACAGGAAAAGGTAGAAATGCTGCCTGACGTTTGACCTGCCTGTAAGAGACTACTGAACTGGCCGAACGTTCTAGAATATTAGCTGTATATTCTTTCAGAAGTTCCTCAGGGTTACCGCTATTATTTCTTCTGTCCAGGCTTGTTTAGAGTGATTGTCAGCTATCACCCCGTTGGTGGATAAGCATCTGCAAGATGTGCAGGAAACAAGGCCGGGGTGTAATTATAACATAATGCTGTAACAACATTGCACAAGGCTGCCTCAGTACTATATGCCAGAGTACATCGCCACCATCTCACTGACAGGCATTTGGATGGTGATTAGTGTTGGATCATGTCCTGGAATCAGGCTTGAAGCCAGAGAAACTGGAAAATGATTTTTGTTTTTCAGTTCCTTGGAGGCCCGTGTGGAAAATTTAGGAGAGCAAATTTTTGTTTCTTGTAACAGAACTTGTATATAATTTGAGGAAGAGAAAGTGAAGTAGGGTGGTTCCTGAACCACTTGCCTTGCCTTGAAGCTGGTCCTCTGCGGAAAAGTTGCATTTTCTTGCAGAGCTGGCTGGGAAGCGTTGCGGCAGGAAGCAGTTGGTCTCAATCCCACCTTCCCCCGGCTCCTCCACACGTAACGTAAGCACAGGCAAGACCTTCTCCAGGTGACAGAGAAGCAGTCTGAGTCCCAAAGCACCACCAGTATTAATGACTCAAGGCCACTGTATACAGTTAAATTAGACAGTGAGTTGTGCTTTGTGAGGTGTGTCTGGGGCCCAGCTGTCCAGTTCAAAGCTCAACCCCATTGCCTTCCAGTTGTATAACACAGAACAAGTTGCTTCACCCCCTACACCCTACCTGCCTCATACACAAAAGGATGGATTTGTTTTAAGGATTAAATGACATAATCCATGTATAACACGTGGAATGTAGAAAGTACCCTATAATTATCAGCTTTTTTCTTTCCCAATTAAATTCTGACTCTCAGAGTGGATGCCTGTTACAGGTAAAGCATGACATTAAAGTTGATTCTCTCTTTCTGTTTCCCCCCAAAACTGGGGCTGGTTGATTCCATTTATTTAATGAATGTTTGTTGAATGCCTACTGCGTGCCATGCGTGGAATGAGGCCCT
This sequence comes from Hyperoodon ampullatus, assembly GCF_949752795.1. NCBI lineage: Eukaryota > Metazoa > Chordata > Mammalia > Artiodactyla > Ziphiidae > Hyperoodon > Hyperoodon ampullatus. Next base: position 21,508,275 of record NC_136913.1, on the reverse strand, counting down.
GAGGATATAAAGATTATGGGACACGTCCCTGCTCCTGGGATGTTGACAGTCAAAGAGGTCAGAGTGTGGATCAGCTGCTTCGAGAAGGGCCAGCTGTGTGGTAGAGAAAGCACACATTTGTGGAGGCACAGACCGGGTTGACAGCGTGGACCCACACCCCCTGCCGTGAATCCAAGTCGCTCAACCTCCGTAAGCCTCCATTTCCTCATCTTTGAAATGGGCCTGATTCAGTGGTGTGCTGAAGCCTGCTCCTACTGGCTTGGGAGAGCCTACTGTTAAATATTCAGGAATTTTGCAAGCCAGTTGTTGAAGCCTTTGGTAGCTTGAAATCAGCCTTGGTGGAAGTATTTACACACTGTTAATCAGCAAATTCTACAAATCAAGGCTCCTCCCTAACCCCAGCTGGTTCACTGGCACACCACAGAAACATGTGGGGGGAGGAAAAACTTGACCTTTACCCTCTTGCGGTTTTTGGCTGGGCCTGAGAATTTAATTAATATAAAACAGATCAACAGGAGAAAAGCACACAAATTGATCAAATATGTTTTGCAGTGACATGGGAGCCCTCATAAGGAAATGAACACTCGAAGAGGTGGCAAACATAAATGCTCTTCTAACAGATTGGACAAAGGGGCGATTGTGGAAAAGTAACTGAAATAGATGGGAGGCTAAAGGCAGACCTTGACTCCCAGTCGAAGAATGTTTCTTTTTTCCTGGTAAAGGGGAGGCATCTTTCACTTGGGAGTGTTATCTCCTGTTTTCAGAAGGAAAAGGGGAGATTAGAATGCTCTTCTTGCATCTGCTGTTTTTCAACTGCCTTTAGCTCAAAATAATCCTTAATGCCAAAGTGGCATATTTTGGGGTGGCATATTCTGCCACTGTTGTTATGAAGATTAATGAAATAAAATCATGGTATCTAGCACATAGTAGATGCTCAACATAGGGTTACTCTAAGTATATCATATAGAATATATTAATCATGTACATCCTGCACTTCCATATTCATAATCTCATTTGCAACTCTGAGGTAGTTTATTTTTAGTCCTGTAAATGAAGAAGAGCCAAGATCCAATTCAGTTTCCTTTGACTCCAAGTGGAGCGTTCTTTCCACCAGACCCAAACTGCCCCTGGACAGACCGTGTTGCTCTGCCAACAAGGATCATTGTCATTGTGGATTTAGCTGTTTTGTAACCACTTTTGTTGTTTTTGTTATTGATTCACTGAATGAAAGAAAGCGGGATAAGCCCCGAGGTGGAAGAAGACAGCCCTGGGCCGCAGCTGGTGGAAGGCTCCCTGAGCTAAGCTGGAGGTGAATGGCACCAGTCGGCTGTGCCCATGTTATTGTCAAAACAGAGCTGTGAACACTGCTTGATCCCAGTAAATGTTGCTTCCCTGGAAATCTCAGAAGCTCGGAATTACCTAGCCATTGATGTCAGGTCTGGGGTAGGAAATGTACAAGATGAACCTGGGACATCCTAAAAGCGAGGAAGCTAACAGAGAAAGGCTTCTGCAGTCGTGTCCAAAGGATTCTGAAGCCAACTTGAAGAAGCTCTTATTGGACAATTAGAGCAATCCGAGCTTCAATCAGAAAAATGACGGCAAGGAATTAAGACACAGGAAATATTTAAAGTCCACGAGTTAATAAAGATACTTGGGGGGAAAAAACCGAATTGGAAGATGTTGGGGAAGCCAGTTCATTCTTTTGAAACCTAGTAAATAAAAAGAATCAAGCATGTATCCTGCCTTTGCTGGGTGAACTGTACTTCATGGTAACGAAATACAATATAGGAGAAAGTTCTCTTTATAGAAGTATTTTAGCTAAGAAATGAAGAAGGAATGATAGAGTATCACAGTTTGAAACTCCTAATGAATCAGTGCACCTAGGTATTGACATCATCGGCTGCATCACAAAAAGAGACAACCAAACATTACATGCCTCTTGGTGGAAAAAAAAACATATCTATGAAATATTCTTGCTGAAATATCAAGACTAAATCTGTCCAAATTGGGGCTTAATTGGTAAAGTCTTACCTCTGATGCCGTTGGCCTTTTTTTAACCAATCAGAAGCAGGCAGTATTGCATTATGGTCACAGCAGTGTTTCTCAAATTCTAGTAACAGACTCCTTTTAAAGGAAAGACTTCTCACTGTGGTGATTGAAATTATTCTTATTATATTTACTTACTGTAGACATACAACTAGATGTGAACATTTGATGTTCATAGCTCCTATACAACTGTGAAACCATATACATTTACAAGTCAAATACAGACAAAACTACCAAATAAATAAAATTCAAATGGGCAACACTGATTTAATGTGAGGGAAGATGTTTTGCTGAAATGAAGTTGCTGCTTGCATAGGAGCATGGTACTGATGGCTGTTTCCAGTTTCAGCACTGTATGCAGTTGGTTGACACAATTCTCCCACCATTTTCCTCTAAAAACTCTCCAGGAGGTTCTCCCTCATGCAGCGTGATGTGATTTCACTTGTTCTTTGCTTGTTAATGATGTGGTGCCAAGGTGAGCAGCGTAAACATAGACTGAAATGGTTGTCCTCACAGTTGTGACTAGGATTCGGTTAAAAGGTGATTATCTACATCAGTGGCGATCAACCCTGCCTTCACTTTGGAATGCACATTAAGATATAATTAAAGATTCTCTCCGGGTGGGGCGTTAGTATTTCTTAAAATCTTTCTAGGTGATTCTAATGTGCAGCCCGTACTAAGAACTACTGATTTCAATGATCTAGAAAATGCTTATACAGTTGGCCCTGCCTGATCTGTGAGTTCCATATCTGCGGATACAAGTAACAGTGGATGGAAAATATTCAGAAAAAAAAATTCCAGAATCCCCCTCGGATACTGAGGGACAACTGTACTTATTATTCTTTAGAGTATAATCCAAAAGAAACACCAAATTCAGTCATTCTTATGGAGAATATGAGGTCCTCTGAGAATATGGCAGTGAACCCCTAGGGGTTTGAGAAATTTTGTTTGGAGTTTGATTCCCAGGCCTAGTTGTGTGGCCTTAGGCAACTTAACCTCTCTGAGGGTTAGTTTCTCATTATAAAAAGAAACAAATAGTAGCATCTACGTCACACGATGTTTGTGAGAATTAGATGACATAATAACTATACAAAGTGCTAAACACAATGCCTGGTTCCTGGTGAGTACTTACTAAACGTTAGCTCTTATTAACTATTATGTTGATAACCATGTGGAAGTTACTAAAACATTTGCTGGGCAGATGCGAGCCACAAGAAAGAAAGGTGTTGGGGGAAGAGGGTGCTGGGAGAACCTTGCAAGGAAGGGCATTTGGTGGCCTTTGATAGATGAGGCATAAAAGGCAATGATGGTAGGGGTGGGGGTGGGATGGACTCAGTAAGGGTGTGGGCCTGTCAGTCTGGGTTGTGGGTGACAGCTGACTAGCTTGAAGCCCAGACCAGCAGCACAAAGAAAAGGGATGAGAATAAAGCACAGAGTCACCCTGAGATGACAATCCACACGAAGAGATGTTGAAGCAAGGAGACAAAGATGAGGCCGGTCCACACGAAGAGATGATGAAGCAAGGAGACGAAGATGAGGCCGGTCTCGCAAACAGAATCCTGGGAGCGGACATGGCCACCTGCAGACTCTGAGCAGCCACTTGCCTCAAGGAGCACAGATAAGTGCCATCATTCTAGGCCCTGCTGGGGACTCACAGGACTGGGTAGAGTGGGTGTTAAGACATTAATAAATCATTAGATTTCTTCTGAATTGTTGCTTGTGCATTTCTGTGAAAAAGACTCCACTTTCTTTCCCTAGAAAGGCTGCCCAGTGGAATCTTAAGCAGTTGATGACCTTGGGCTCTGGTTTGGAGTGTGACAGAAGGCGCCTCTACTGTTGACCCTGTAATGAGATTGGTGGCAGGATGTCTTGTAAGGCTATGTGTGGACAAACCCAGCTACTTCCTGTTTTAATACTATCAAAATTTTTGATTTTATTATTCTTTAAGGGAGCTAATAAACTTAGCAAATAAGTTATTTTTTTAACTGCACAGAGAAAACCCCAAAATATTCTTATGTAATAATTGGCAAGTTCTTAGGCCTGAAATACTGTTCTTCCCAAATGATTATGTCAGGCGTAATATTTTTAGTAAAATAGTAATTTCAAAGTTATCTTTACAGAGGTGTTGCTTACCTGGACTCCCCCTGCCCCCCTTTTCCAGGTTTATCATTGTTTATTATTTCCTTTCATATAATTTCCCCGGAATGTGTTTTCTTACTTGCCTGATTTCAAGCTTTATGGATTTGTTTTTATAGTTCAGTTTTTAAAGAGGTGTCTTTGTAACAGAGTTGAACGTTCAGTGGGCTGATGCTGTGGTGTTTCAGCTTCTAAATTTTAAACTCAAGGGACTTTTTTAAAGTGGATACAAAAACTTCGTAAAAGCTTTCATGGTGACAACACTGGGCCTTTAGGGCTAAGCTCTAAGAAGTATGAGAAAACAAAGAGTTACATTGTAACTCACTTGGTTAATCTAATTTATTCACATATTTAACCACAGTCAGCATGTAGTTGTTTTCCTCAAGGAGGCCCACTTTCCAAAACACAATTTTCAAAATGTCTTCTTTCCCCACAAAGCTCCTTGTGTTTAGTTAACCCTTTTTATGCTTGCCAGCGTTTCTCTCCTATAGTTACTCGCCAGTCTGGCAGGATCCTGGTTGAGAATGGACTCTAAGTCTATTTTCATGACATGCTCTCTGAGCTACCAATAAATCCCAAAGCGCTCCTGTTAAACACAGTACAGGATCCTGCTTGTTTATATGGCTGCCTTCTAATTTAGGAAGCCACAAAAGACACTGAAACCAAGGGATGCAGGACAAATCGCCCTTTGAGTGAGGAGTCCAGTGTTTCTTTCCTGGAGAACACAGTAAGAAGACACAGAATACTGCTTCACAGTTATCTGACGATTTCTTTTGGAAAACATTAATCTTGGAAATCAGTACAGTGGTTATTAACTACCATTTTCATCACTGTGGGAATTAGTGGGTTTAGGAATTTAGGTCAGTGTCATGAGTAATAAAAGGAGTTCACCTATCTAAAACTGCCTCCTCCTCAGCCCTTTTTGAGAGTTTCATTTTCAGTCCTGGAGAAAGCTTCTACTTACTTCTCCCCCCAGACCCCCAGCAGTTTTAAGCCCTCCTATTGTTTCTCTGCTTAGAAACCCATGTGTTAACAGTTATCAGAAACTTGCCCTCCAAATAGGATGCTAATTTCCCTGATTGGTACCTGTGTCCAACTCCAGCCTTTTATTAGTTTACAAAATTCCTTTAAAAATGTGGAATTTTTGTTCCTGCCTAACTAGCAAAGTGATTTACTTTCCCTTCACAATAGTATTTGTGTGTGGGATGAGGTTGTTGTGGGCAAGATGTTTTTTCCCCCAATTTCCAGTATTTCAGAATCCCATCTCCACCTCTTTTACTGGTGTAACAAATGGGCTTTTTCATTGTGGGCCTTAGTTTCTAAGCTCTTGAAAATTCTGTTGGATTAAGTGTAGTGTCATCAATATAAAGTCATATTTTTATATGTTGCTACACATAAAACCTTGGGATTCAACTGGCTTCTTTCTAGACATTGGGAATACCAGCACAACACAGCTCCTGACCATAAGACACTTTAAACTGGGTTAAAAACTCGCTTTTTAAAAAACAGTCAAGTCAGCATGTTTCTTGGGCATTTTTACTTTGCACTCAACAGCAAGAAAAATGTCTAAGAAATAAAGGATCAGTAAAAATGCTTACACCAAACAATTAAATCAAAGGGTAGTTTATTAAAAAAGAATCAAAACAGAAACTCTAAGTACCAGTGTGTACATTGTACACATTGAAATGACTCACAAGAGTGGAGTTTTTTTCATAGACATTATCATACCACCTTGCTCTTCATTAAAGATGTTCAACAGAAGTCTGACTCCAACGTGCATACAAGGATTGCCATCTTAAACAGACCTTACTTCAAACATGCAACAACGCCACTGGTAATAAAGCTTTGGAATGGGTGCTCATTCTATCATTTCACTACAAATAGGATAGAAAGCAAGGTAAATTGAGAATTTATTCTAAAATAGAATGGAAGCTATCATTGTCTACACCAGCACTCCTCACTCCTCTGCTGCCATTTTTAGCAAGTACTCCTTGTCGATCTTGAAGAGTCTCCATCCCTCTTCGCTGGACAGATCAGAAGCACCTCTTCTTTTGTAGAAGTTGATAGATGGTTCATTCCACTCTGCTACCAAGAAGTGCATGCTGCTGCAGCGACACTTCATTGCAACCTGTTACGCAGGAGAGGAAAACACAAACTCAGTGACATTTCACCTGCTTTCCAAGACCCAATTTTGATTCAGCTGTTAAAATAATCCAGTGACCCTTACAAATTTGGAAACCAAACACCAAGACATACCTGGCTTAGATTCTTCAGAATTTCTGATCCTATGCCAAAGCCTAAAAAAGAAAGAGAAGTACCATTTAAAAGGTCATTTTAAGGACTTCAAGCCCTGATTTCTCTTTAGAGCAGCCCCCCTGAACTCAACCATACCTCTATAATCACTCATCACGAAGAAGTCCTCAAGATACAACAGTTTGCCAATCCATGGGTCATAGGTAAAATAGTACATGGCAAAACCAACAATGCTGTGTCCTGTAATAAGAGTATCACATGAGTTATGGATGAAAAACAATCCGTCAAAGTTGTAGCTGCAAAATCAGAAGTCTATCATAAGTTTTTAAAAAACATACATGCACGTATTACAGAAATAAGTAGCCAGTGGGCCAGACTGTCTCCTGACTTTTATGCTAGTGCAATCCAGGCCACTGTTGGATGATCTCACTGTTCTTAGAACATGTATTTGCAAAAAGCACACATTAGAGCTAGCTGAAACCAGGCTAAAACTGTGGACTGGCCACTCTGCAATCTGCTGGATCTCACACTCAGGAAGTGAGAATGCTTTCATTACTTGCCAGAACGAAAGTGCTATGGTCTTAAAACTAAACACACACATTATTCACATCCTATTGATATACTGGTATCTTGACTTGGGAATAAGTCAGGTTTACACGGCAGTTCAGAATAGTTAAGTATTTGTAGTTTAGAAACTCTGCTTCCTTAAGGTCAGGACATCAGGCTAAAAGAGCAACGTTTAATTTCAGAACTTGCCTTCCAATTCACACATTTTCGATTTGGTCTCCCCAGTGTTTAAGCCGGAAGAAGTAGAGGTACCCAGGTGTGATGTAACATCCATATACCTCTGGAAAGTACCTCCTCATGTTTTCTGCTCATTTTTTCTAGTATGAGGAAATGACCTCAGAAAAAACCGTAAGCACCCCCCACCGCCCCTGCCCAACAACTTCCCTCTTTAGCTCTGTCTTCTGCCCATTCAACAAGGACCAGAAAGGAAAAAACGACAAAGAAAAAACAAAGAAAAAAAGGGAAAAAGCATCTGACTCCTTCTTTACGGGTGTCTGTAATTCCAATTGGAGGCAAAGATTTCAAATTAAACTTTCTAGCCATTTTATAGTCCTTTGCAAACAGGAAGTGAGTACAATGGAGCTTCTGATCTACCGTGTTTTAAGTGTGTGATAATAGGGCCTTACCTCATTTATCATGATCATCTACTTTATTGTGTAAAGGATCTTTTAGTTACCTCCCCGCCCATCCATGTACACGGAAGGGCCATGTACATGGCGAAGCTAGAGACTGTAACCTGAAGATTGGGACAAATTAAAGAAAAAAATGTAATTTAACACAAATACAAAAACGGTTACGTTAGGGTCAAACAAGAACCATTTATGAAACTGAATTACAACAAACGACTTTATACCTAACTTTTCCGGGTCTCCACAGCACTGATACTTAAACAGCTCTTCTAACCCGCCCTATTATTAAGTGCAGCAATCTATTTTTTTTCTCAGTAGTTTGAACACTGGCTGGCTAGTATTTCTGGCCAACTTCTCAGTAAGTAACTTCAGCCTGTGTTGTTAGTGCTTCTACAGAGCAGCCACTACGTCTTCCACAACACTCGGTCTCTCCGGCTTCTGGAAGGAGAGGGCGATTACCTTCTGGAGTCATGTGCTCCTTGGGCACTTCTGCAACCAGGCAGTGGTAGAAGGGGTGCTCTCCAAAACCATCCTCTAGCAGATCTGCAAGAAGAGGCAGCAGGGACAGTGTTGGCCTAGATGAAGGTGGCAGGCACCGGACGCTCGTCCCCCGCCCCGCCACTGATGCGTTACCTTTTTCAGTTAGTATTACTTGCTCTTCCATGTATTCGTATTTAGCCAGTTCCTGGGTTGATGTACACAGGAGAAAGGAAGAGAAACAGAAAATTAAGTGAGACCCCGGCCCGGCCAGCTGGGGAGAATGCGGTGGGCTGGGCGGGGATTCATTCCCAGAGTCTCGCCCGGAGCGGCGCGGCCGGGCCGGGCCTGGGGGAGGCAGGCGGAGAGAGGGGGACCTACCGGGGACAAGGACCCCACCGCCCGCCGCAGGAAGAGCCCATGCCTCCCGCTACCTTGATCAGCCGCAGAATGTCACTGCAGTCGGCGGCGGTGGCCGGGCGGATCACGAATTTAGCCATTTTCTTCTTTTGCTTTTCTTCCCTTTGCGGACCAAGCCCCTGTACTTGAACAGCAAGAGGAGGTGGTTCCTCATTCGTCTCCCGGGAGCGTCCTCTTCCCAGTCAGGATGGCACCATGACCCGACGAACCTCGGCAAACGAAGCAAGAACGCCAGCTAACTAAGACAACACCCGCTCGCTTCAGCCGCCCGGCTCCGCTTTTTAGCGCGAAGAAGCCCCGCCCCGGGCCGTGAGGCGGAGGCACCTCGTCCAATGAGGCACCTCGTCCAATGAGGCCGCGGCGCCTCGTCCAATGAGACCGCGACCGTCCCCCTCTTCCGGGCACCTCCCTCTCTTCCGGCCGCCCGTGTGAACCCGGCCCGCGCGGGCGGGGGCGCGGGCGGTGAGGCGCCAGGTGCGGCTCTCTAGCGGCGCCCTCTAGCGGCGCCTGGCGGAGCCTTCCCGAAAGCTCGACCTCGGAGCCTAAGCGTCCCCTAGTAACCTTCGCAAAAAGGAAGAGAGGGGTTCCCCTTTTGGCCCTGGACCAGTGACTTTGCTGTTTCTTCCTTGGAGAGAACTGGCTTTGGGCGATGGGGGGATAAGGGGATTAGAGCAGTGGCTCTCATAGGGTACATTTTCGCAAGTGTTTTTCTTACGTTTTATCAGGGACCCGTTTGGGGCCGTACCATCCTCTCAGGGCAGAGCGTGCCTTTTCCCGCTCGGCTGTGCACGCAGCCTGCATCCGCCTGAGCTTGCTGCGTTTAAAAACGGCCGCCTAGGGAAGAGGACGGAGCCTCCGCGGTGGCCCCTGACGGGGCTTCAGCACTGGGCGCAGCGTCTGGCTGAGAGCGAACAGGCTGTCCCCGCCCTCGGTGGGGGTCGCGGTTGAGCTGGGGTGGCACCGGGTCTAGTGGCCCAGGTGGCCTGGTGTCAGGGGAACATGACGGGTGACGAGGCCTCCAGGCCCTGTCGCAGCCCCTGCACAGACCAACTATAGAGTTAAACCTTTAAAAAAAAAGGGGGGCCTTGTGGGTCCCTTTTTTTTGAGGGGCCCTGTGGGTCCGAAGATCCTTTCAAAACTAGTTTCATAGTAGTGGTAGGATTTCGTTTCCTTTTCTTACTCTCGCTGAAATTTTCCAGAGAACTGATGTGTGATGACGTCATTGCTCTCATGACTAAAGGAATGTGTGCTTGTATTGTGTTTTCTAGAATTTCCTAAGGTAAGCTACTTCGATTCCTCAATGATTTTTTCCCCCCTCTGCTGGTAATTTTTAGAGTTAACAGAATATTTTCTTTCTTACTTTTTTCCTTATTTTTTCTTAAATTTCTGACCTTCCTTGTGGAAACACTTTCCTTCTGCCTGAGGTACACTCCTTCATACTTGCATTTAGTGAAGGTCTGCTCTTGTAAAATTTTTGTTTTACTTGTCTAAATATGTCTTTAAATTCATCTTAAAGTTCTTGAAGGATTTATCTCACTGTTAGCGAGTTTGAGGTTGGAAGTTCTTTTCTTTCAGCATGTTGATGATATCTGACTATCTCCTGGCTTGCATTGCTGTGGAAAATTGTTATATATTTACAGATGTGTGATGACATCATTGCTCTGGTGACTAAAGGAATGTGTGCTTGTGTGTTCTCATGTTTTCTAGAATTTTTGAAGGCAAGCTTTCTGGATTTTTCAATTATTTTTAAATGTCCTGAGAGTAAAATGTTTGAGAACAGCTGGATAAGAGTATAGCTCTTCCTGGATTATACCCAATGGGACAAGTACTCGGGCCTCTTGCAGATAGAGGGTTTTTCTGTTTGTTTGGTTTTTTTTTTGGCTTTTTACAAACCACCTTCCCAGACAGGTCCTCTGAGGGCCCTGCTTTGGCTGCCCTGCCTGGGTTCTGGAATGAGTCAAAGAGAAAGCATAAAAGGGGCCTGCCGTGTTTTCAGTCTATAGGTTGGATTATCACCAAATGACTCCCCCAACATTCAACAAGTAATTCTCTGCCTTTGCTCGCAATATCCTGTATGTAGAAAAGAAAGCAAAAGTAGCTCCTCTGTTACCCTTCCCACCCTCTGGGGATATCATGCATAGTGAGTCATTGGGAGAATTTATGAAATGTGTTTCTCAAAGATCTTTAAAAATAGCATTGATTCTTGTCTGCCTAAAGCCACTTCAGGTAGTGTCTTTCCTGACACCATTGCACACGGATGACCATACATAGGCCCTTCCTGCCTCTGCTTTGTTCTCTTTTGTGGGAGGACTCAGGAGAGCTTGTTACAGAGTTACTGCTAACAGTAAGTAAGAACTAGGTGACTAAGCACTAACAATAGCTGCCTCCTTGAAGCAAAAACAAGGTCGTTTTCAATGTGGGCTGCTTAGGTTTTTAGAATAATGATTGTTTCATTAAAACACACTATAATTGTTTTCTATTTATTCTGTTTTTCCAGTTTAAGTTTCATGCTCTTATGCTTCACTTTGCCATTATGACAAGGAGAGCCCATTCTGAAAAACAGGTGGCTAAAAAAAGCTCATTGTGATTGTGTTTTTTGCACATGTAAAAGCTTAGAACCCTAAGAAATGTGAATTTTCTTTATGAATCAAGTTAGCTTTTTTATTGTCAGGAATAGATAGATGCCATGGAGGACCAACATTACCCCTCTTGATACTGGAATTTAAATTTAAAACTGCATAAAAAGGGGTTAACTCCCTAGCATTTGGAAAACTTTTATTTGGCTAATGAGTCGACAAATCAACAACTATTTATTGACTCTTACGCTAGGTACTTGGGGGTTATAAAGGAGGACTAAGTTTTGAAACGAGCCCTCAGAGCATACAGTTTACTTTGCAGATACGTTTGTAGTTTACTACAACAGAATTTAATCTTTTTGAGAAAGATAATTCCTATAACTGAAGAGGTCTGAATAGGGGGAGAGTAGGAGGAAAGGAAACAGCCAAGGGACATCGTGGGTGTTTTACATTCATTGACTTGTTTAATATCAACTGTCTTGTGAAATAGCTAATGTTAGCTCTATCTTTGCAACAGAGAAAACCAGAGGCTCAGAGGGCTACAAAATTGCAACAGCCAGGAAGTGGCAGAGCTAGGAAAGAAGGAATTCTGTTGATTTCCCTGCCAAAGTGAAGCTGTCCAACTTGCCCTATTAAACTATTATGGAAGGTGTCAGTTTTTTTTTTCTGTTTATAAAAATAATGCATATTGATTAAGAAAATATAAGTGCAGAAATAAAAAAAGGGACCTTCCCTGGTGGTGCAGTGGTTAAGAATCCTCCTGCCAATGCAGGGGACACGGGTTCGAGCCCTGGCCCGGGAAGATCCCACATGCCGCGGAGCGGCTGGGCCCATGAGCCATGGCCGCTGAGCCTGCGCGTCCGGAGCCTGTGCTCCGCAACGGGAGAGGCCACAACGGTGAGAGGCCCGCCTGCCGCAAAAAAAAAAAAAAAAAAAATTTAAACATCACCTGTGTGGGTTGTGTGTATGTAATAACAAAAAATTGGTATCATGTATCTATAATGTCTATCCTGCAGCATAGTGTAGTGGCTTCTTATCTACTACAGCTTTGGACTTAGATACTCCCCATCTGTGTGATTGTGTCAATACTTAACCTTGTTAAGTCACCATTTCTTCATCTGTAATTAGTAAATAATAATAGTACCCTTCATATGGTTAATTGTTGTGAGTATTAAATGAAGTAATACATATAAAGTACCCAGTGGAAATTCCCTGGTGGTCCAGTGGTTAGGACTCTGCACTCTCACTGCTGAGGGCCTGGGTTCAATCCCTGGTTGGGGAACTAAGATCCCACAAGCCTCGCAGTGTGGCAAAAAAAAAAAAATACCCAGCATAGCACCTGGCATAATTGTTAACATTATTACTATTAATAGTATAGAGTATTTCCCCATGTCACTGGGTATATTTAAATTAAAAAAAATATATAATGGCTCCTTAGAGTTCCATTGTGAAATTTATTTTACCATTCTGTTGTTGAAGATGCAGGGCTTTTTCCCAATGATAAATAATACTTTGTTTTGTTAATAAATTTATTTATTTATTTATTTATTTATTTATTTATGGCTGTGTTGGGTCTTCGTTGCTGCATGCGAGCTTTCTCTAGCTGTGGCAAGCAGGGGCTACTCTTTGTTGTGGTGTGCGGGCTTCTCATTGCGGTGGCTTCTGTTGTTGTGGGGCACAGGCTCTAGGCACGTGGGCTCAGTAGCTGTGGTGTACGGACTTAGTTGCTCCACAGCATGTGGGATCTTCCCGGTCCAGGGATTGAACCCGTGTCCCCTGCATTGGCAGGTGGGTTCTTAACCACTGCACCACCAGGGAAGTCCCTAATACTTTGATAAACATCTTTTAACTCAAATTTTAGCCCAGGTTTCTGATTGTTTCCTTAGGTAGATTCCTAGAAGTGAAATTACTAGGTGAGCAGAGATGTAATTTTGTTGATCTGGAGCTAAAGAAACACTCTAAAACTTCAGGTCCTCACTACATGAAAGTGTAATTTGAGATGACTCTCTAGATGTGCTTGCTCTAGCTTGAATTATCTAAATTTTGATAACATCTGGGTTCCACAGTTGTAATAGAAGTTGAGTCTTTCTCAGAGGATGGTTTTCTTGCTACATATCACAGATGGGTGATAACCTGTGAGAATGATCAATAAATAAATACAACCACCCCCAAGAAAACACCTTATTTTGGGCCAAGATTTCCTTTTTTTTAAATTTATTTTTTATTGAAGTATAGTTGAATTATGGGCCAAGATATTCGTTTCTTTTCTTTTCTTTTCTTTTCCTTACCTTACCTTACCTTACCTTACCTTACCTTACATTTCTTTTTGAGAAATTATAATTTAGGACATGGAAAGCTGTTTCATATTTGGGGTAGACCATCAAAAGTGTAAGACTTCTGTTTATAAATGTAAAGTATTACATGACTTTAGGCCACAATTAAAAGAGCCGGGTCAGCAATAAGAGGTGTTAATCAGGCCTCTTGTTTGCAAATGATTGCCACATCTTACTCTTCCACCATCTTGAAGGTCTCCATAGTCTTTATTTTAAAGTCTATTTTGTCTGATATGAGAATTGCTACTCCAGCTTTCTTTTGATTTCCATTTGTGTGGAATATCTTTTTCTGTCCCCTCACTTTCAGTCTGTATGTGTCCCTAGGTCTGAAGTGGGTCTCTTGTAGACAGCATATATACAGGTCTTGTTTTTGTATCCATTCAGCCAGTCTGTGTCTTTTGGATGGGGCATTTAATCCATTGACATTCAAGGTAATTATTGATATGTATGTTCCTATTACCATTTTCTTAATTGTTTTGGGTTTGTTATTGTAGGTCTTTTCCTTCTCTTGTATTTCCTGCCTAGAGAAGTTCCTTTAGCATTTGTTGTAAAGCTGGTTTGGTGGTGCTGAATTCTCTTAGCTTTTGCTTGTCTGTAAAGGTTTTAATTTCTCCATCGAATCTGAATGAGATCCTTGCTGGGTACAGTAATCTTTGCTGTAGGTTTTTCCCTTTCATCACTTTAAATGTGTCCTGCCACTCCCTTCTGGCTTGCAGAGTTTCTGCTGAAAGATCAGCTGTTTACCTTATGGGGATTCCCTTGTATCTTAATTGTTGCTTTTCTCTTGCTGCTTTTAATATGTTTTCTTTGTGTTTAATTTTTGACAGTTTGATTAATATGTGTCTTGGCATATTTCTCCTTGGATTTATTCTGTATGGGACTCTCTGTGCCTCCTGGACTTGATTAACTATTTCCTTTCCCATATTAGGGAAGTTTTCTTTTTTTTTTTTTTTTTTTTTTCAGTACGCGGGGCTCTCACTGTTGTGGCCTCTCCCGTTGCGGAGCACAGGCTCTGGACACACAGGCTCAGCGACCATGGCTCACGGGCCCAGCCGCTCCGCGGCATGTGGGATCTTCCCGGACCGGGGCACGAACCCGTGTCCCCTGCATCAGCAGGCGGACTCTCAACCACTGCGCCACCAGGGAAGCCCGGGAAGTTTTCAACTATAATCTCTTCAAATATTTTCTCAGTCCCTTTCTTTTTCTCTTCTTCTTCTGGGACCCCTATAATTCGAATGTTGGTGCATTAAATGTTGTCCCAGAGGTCTCTGAGACTGTCCTCAATTCCTTTCATTCTTTTTTCTTATTCTGCTCTGCCATAGTTATTTCCAATATTTTATCTTCCAGGTCACTTATCTGTTCTTCTGCCTCAGTTATTCTGCTATTGATTCCTTCTAGAGAATTTTTAATTTCATTTATTGTGTTGTTCATCATTGCTTGTTTGCTCTTTAGTTCTTCTAGGTCCTTGTTAAACATTTCTTATATTTCCTCCATTCTACTTCCAAGATTTTGGATCATTTTTACTATCATTACTCTGAATCCTTTTTTAAGTAGACTGCCTATTTCCTCTTCATTTGTTTGGTCTGGTGGGTTTTTACGTTGATTCTTCATCTGCTGTGTGTTTGTGTGTCTTCTCATTTTGCTTAACCTATTGTGTTTGGGGTCTCCTTTTCGCAGGCTGCAGGTTGGTAGTTCCCGTTGTTTTTGGTGTCTGCCCCCAGTGGCTAAGGTTGGTTCAGTGGGTTGTGTAGGCTTTCTGGTGGAGGGGACTAGTGCCTGTGTTCTGGTGGATGAGGCTTGATTTTGTCTCTCTGGTGGGCAGGTCCACGTCTGGTGGGTGTTTTGGGGTGTCTGTGGCCTTATTATGATTTTAGGCAGCCTCTCTGCTAATGGGTGGGGTTGTGTTCCTGTCTTGCTAGTTGTTTGGCATGGGGTGTACAGCACTGTAGCTTGATGGCCGTTGAGTGGAGCTGGGTCTTAGCATTGAGACAGAGGTCTCTGGGAGAGCTCTCGCTGCTTGATATTACGTGGAGCTGGGAGGTCTCTGGTGGACCAGTGTCCTGAACTCAGCTCTCCCACCTCAGAGGCACAGGCCTGGCACCCGGCCGGAGCACCAAGACCCTGTCAGCCACACGGCTGCTAGTGTTGGAGGGTCTCCTGTGGAGGCAGGGGGTGGCTGTGGCTCACCGTGGGGACAAGGTCACTGGCAGCAGAAGTTCTGGGAAGTGCTGATTGGCGTGAGCCTTCCCAGAGTCTGCCATTAGCCCCACCAAAGAGCAGGGTGGGCTCCAGCTGTGTGATTTTGGACAAGGTTCTTGCATCTCAGTGTGCTTACCTGTCAAATGGAGTTAATAAGAATAATTTCCTCCTCCTAAGGTTGTGAATATTAAATGCTGCTGTAAAGCCCTTTGTAAAGTACTTAGAATACAACACTTACCCTCTAAATGTTTATTCCTTTCTGTCTACTTGGTAAAATAAAGACTGTAACAATTTTTGGATTAGGAAGAATAATTGTGAATGGTCCAATGCAGAGAGAGAAGGATTTGTCCCTAAATCGGTTTTCTTTCTGCCTTTACACAGGGATCATTCTCTTATTCATTGACCTCTGTCATGAAGCTTCACCTTCCTCATGAATAATAAATGTGCAATGATTCTGTTAACATTTGCCAACCAATGAGGGAATATTGCTCCAATGATCATAGAATCAGGAATCATCACAGAGGCTGGTAATCACAGAGGCTGGGTAATCAGTCTTGTAATCCCTATTGTACTCTTCCTGGAGTTTTTCATCTGCCTAGCCAGACAGCAAGCATGTGGACAAGGTCAAATCCAGAACACATTATGCAGGATAAATTATTTACAATCCTGTCTCTAAAAGTGGACCTCATCTGTGACCTAATTAACACTCCAACTCTAAACCACATGTGGAGATCTTTTTTAAAGAGGTAGGCTTAGTGAAAATAGGAGAAAATATTGAAAAAGCATTAGGCAGAACATACTGATTCATACAACTTTTTTTTTCGCTTCTCCTTTTTACAGATATTTTAAGGTTATACCAAACAGAGGGAAGTTATGCAGTTACAGTGCTGAGAATCTGGGCAAGACAGCAGATAGAGCAATGTCCCAAACTTTCTTTCAGTATCTAGTCTCTGAATCCATGGTTAAAAACAAAAAGCTGTTAAAGAGCTGTGAATAGTGGTTAAGTACTCTTCATTTACCTTCAGCATTCTATAACAATGAAACTCAATTTACAATTTTATAATTCTCTTACTCAGCTTCCAGAATGTTCCACATTTGTTGAAAACTACAAACAAACATATCCAAGAATCCCAGTGAATGCGAAGCAGCATAAACACAGAGAAAACCACATCAAGGCACTGCAGAATCAAATTTCTCAAAACTAGTGATACAGAGAAAATCTTAAGTTAAGACTAATCACTCGTTTCTCATCAAAAACAATGCAAACCAGAAGATGGTGGAACAACATCTTTAAAGCATTGGAAGAATGCTTTCAACCCAGAATTTTATATCCAGTGAAAATGTCCTTCAAAGGTGAAGGCAAAATAAAGACATTTCAGATAAGCTAAAGCCAAGAGCATTCATCACTAGTGAACTTGTACCACAAGGAATGCTAAAAGTTCTTCAGGTTAAAGGAAAATGATACCAGATGGACACAAGAATCTATACGAAGGAATGAAGAGTACCAGAAATGGTAAATGTGTGCGTCGTATAAAAGACATTTTTCTTGTTTTTAATGTCTTTATTTTATTTTTATTTTTTTAAACATCTTCATTGGAGTATAATTGCTTTACAATGGTGTGTTAGTTTCTGCTTTATAACAAAGTGAATCAGTTATACATATACATATGTTCCCATGTCTCTTCCCTCTTGCATCTCCCTCCCTCCTACCCTCCCTATCCCACCCCTCTAGGTGGTCACAAACCACCGAGCTGATCTCCCTGTGCTATGTGGCTGCTTCCGACTAGCTATCTATTTTACATTTGGAAGTGTATATATGTCCATGCCACTCTCTCACTTTGTCACAGCTTACCCTTCCCCCCACCCCATATCCTCAAGTCCATTCTCTAGTAGGTCTGTGTCTTTGTTCCTGTCTTTACCCTAGGTTCTTCAGGACCTTTTTTTTAGATTCCATATATATGTGTTAGGATACGGTATTTGTTTTTCTCTTTCTGACTTAACTTCACTCTGTATGACAGACTCTAGGTCCATCCACCTCACTACAAATAACTCAATTTTGTTCCTTTTTATGGCTGAGTAATATTCCATTGTATATATGTGCCACATCTTCTTTATCCATTCATCTGTCGATGGACACTTAGGTTGCTTCCATGTCCTGGCTATTGTAAATAGAGCTGCAATGAACATTTTGGTACATGACTCTTTTTGAATTATGGTTTTCTCAGGGTACATGCCCAGTAGTGGGATTGCTGGGTCGTATGGTAGTTCTATTTGTAGTTTTTTAAGGAACCTCCATACTGTTCTCCATAGTGGCCCTCTCCAGCATTTATTGTTGTAGATTTTTTGATGATGGCCATTCTGCCCGGGGTGAGATGATACCTCATTGTAGTTTTGATTTGCATTTCTCTAATGATTAATGATGTTGAGCATTCTTTCATGTGTTTGTTGGCAATCTGTATGTCTTCTTTGGAGAAATGTCTATTTAGGTCTTCTCCCCATTTTTAGATTGGGTTGTTTGTTTTTTTGTTATTGAGCTGCATGAGCTGCTTGTAAATTTTGGAGATTAATCCTTTGTCAGTTGCTTCATTTGCAAATACTTTCTCCTATTCTGAGGGTTGTCTTTTGGTCTTGTTTTTGGTTTCCTTTGCTGTGCAAAAGCTTTGAAGTTTCATTAGGTCCCATTTGTTTATTTTTGTTTTTATTTCCATTACTCTAGGAGGGGGGTCCAAAAGGATCTTGCTGTGATTTATGTCATAGAGTGTTCTGCCTATGTTTTCCTCTCAGAGTTTGTTAGTGTCTGGCCTTACATTTAGGTCTTTAATCCATTTTGAGTTTATTTTTGTGTATGGTGTTAGGGAGTGTTCTAATTTCATACTTTTATATGTAGCTGTCCAGTTTTCCCAGCACCACTTATTGAAGAGGCTGTCTTTTCTCCATTGTATATTCTTGCCTCCTTTATCAAAGATAAGGTGACCATATGTGTGTGGGTTTATCTATGGGCTTTCTATCCTGTTCCATTGATCTATATTTCTGTTTTTGTGCCAGTACCGGACTGTCTTGATTACTGTAGCTTTGTAGTATAGTTTGAAGTCAGGGAGCCTGATTCCTCCAGCTCCATTTTTCTTTCTCAAGATTGCTTTGGCTATTCGGGGTCTTTTGTGTTTCCATACAAATTGTGAAATTTTTTCTTCTAGTTCTGTGAAAAATGCCAGTGGTAGTTTGATAGGGATTGCATTGAATCTGTAGATTGCTTTGGGTAGTAGGGTCATTTTCACAATGTTGATTCTTCCAATCCAAGAACATGGTATATCTCTCCATCTATTTGTATCATCTTTTAATGTCTTTAAAAGATACTTAACTACTTAAAGTAAAAATAACAACAGTATATTATGGGATTTATAACATTTGTAGAAGTAGAATGTATGAGCACAAGAGCACAAAGAATGGGGGAGATGGGATGGACGTATATTGTTATATGATTCTTACATTATATGTTAAATGCTATAACCTATAAAGTAAACTGTGATAAGTTAAAGTTGTATATTGTAAAGCTCAGAGCAACGACTAAATTTCTTAAATAGGTATAACTAATAAGTCAAAAGAGGAGATAAAATGGGTTCATAAAAAATAATGCAAGGGAAGACAGGAAAAGAGGAAAAAAGGAATAAAGAACAGACGGGACAAACAGGAAGTGTGGGACTGCTGTTGTTTCTGATATCTTATACCTATCAGGTAAGAAATCACCAAAGGAGTAGGGAGGGGAATTAAAGCAATTTATTCAAATTGTATATTTGAACACTAAGAACTTTTTTTTTCTCCTAAAGGTAACTTAAGTTTGGAATCCTTTAAAAATATGAACGATAGGTCTTCACTTGCTTTTAAGGACAAGGAGTATATTTGTTAAGTTGAAGGAGAGTGAAAATGAAAATGGGAAAGAATATTAATAAACCACTTAAGTAAGAAATGAAAAAAAAATCACCAAAGGAAACACCTAAAACATCTTATATTTACCTCTCAAAAATGGAATGAAATAAAGAATAAGTAAGTAAGCATGATATCCAGATTCCCACAAATGGAATTCAGTAGCTTTTGTTGATAACATCAACTATATTCTGATTCATTCAGCACTGAAATCAGTTTCTGTTTATCATGATAAAAGAGATTATTTTGGTTCAGAAGTGCCAGAAACCTGGCACAACTTGGATAGATTTGAAAGAAGGAACAGATCAGGCAAAGGAGTGTTGGGAAAAGGAGACCTGAGGTGCTCAGTGCTGTCACATTGGGTAGTGGCATTAGAAATCAGTGAGATTAGGATAGGCTCTGAAAGTGAAATTTAAAATCGAGCAGAGATATTCAAATTGTATCCTAGGCCAGTTAATATTTGACTATAAACTGACTGACTGTATTAACATACCTAAAGAGAAAAGGTATATCTTATAACAACCTTAATCATTGTATCAGTTAGGAATGCTTTTGACTACAACTAACAGAATAACCTACTTACAGTAGCTTAAGCCATGAAAACTTAAAAAACTCAATTAGAAGACTGGAGGTAGCCAGTTTCAGGGCTAGTTCAGCAATTAACCATGTTACAGAGCAACTGGGCTTTTAAAACCCTTCCACTCTGCCAATTATTCTCGATTCATCTCTTGAACATAAAAGGGCTGCAGTAGCTCCAAGCATCATTTCCTCACATCTGCATCCTAAACAGGGAGGAAGGGTCAGGAGCTAAAATCTTTCTCTGGCTGAGGCTCTGTCTTTTTATCTGGAAAGCAACATCTTTACTAGAATACTCCAGAAGTCTTCCCTTTATGTCTTATTGGACAGTACTGGGTAATACGGCTACCCATGGCTGCAAGGGAGGCTGGGACAGTGAGTATTTGGCACAGGGGAACAGAGATGCTATGTTTGGCCAAGATGAATTGTGATTCGTTCTTTGAGGTTGAGCACGTTGCTGCCCCAAACAAAACTGGGATGCTCTTAGCAAGGAATTAGAAGGGAATGGCTGTAGTCTAGGCAACTAAATGTATCTACTAGGATCAGTCCTGGAAGCGTAGGGAAAGAATCTCAGATGCCAAAATTGGCGCCTCCTGCTCTGGCACTGTACTGGAACCGGAATACCCTGATGCAAGAACTCCAGTAGCTGAATCTTGAGATCAGTCTTTGCATATTGTGGAGATGGATACTTAAGTTTCTCCTTATTCATTCATTTAATAGATTTTTATTGAATCAGATGTTGTTATAGACGCTGGAATTTTAGCAGTGGAAAAATCAGACAAAAATGTCCTTATGGCGTTTACATTCTAGTGAATGTGTCTTAGCTGAATGCAACTGATTCCTTGCTTATCAGTAAATTTTCTGATTACAACCGGTTTCTCATGGCCCCCAAGCAGTCTCACATCTCATTATGAATTAAGAAATTGATATTCTTATTTCATTTATCAGTCTCTTGGTTGATGTGAGTCTTCCTAAGGACATAGATTCACCTTTAGTGAAGTGACAGCTCAAGTTTCTGACTTGCACAACTCAGGGCTAGTACCTGAACCATGGTAATTCAGCAAGGCATTTCAACCCTGTGAGCCATTGTGGAAGACAGAGAGCTACACAGCTTTCTCCAGTTAATAATCCAATAGTGCATGTTTTCCCTATTTGGAATGTTTAGGCTTATTCATAGGTGTGAAAGGGATACAAGAAGGAAATATTAAATTATAAACATTGAAATCTATCAAAAAAAAAGAAGTCCTGACCTTGAAACTGTGATTTGTGCAATGTATTATGAATGAATTGGATTCAGGTTCATCCTCAGGGGCTTCCCTAGTGGCACAGTGGTTGAGAATCCACCTGCCAATGCAGGGGATACCAGTTCGAGCCCTGGTCCGGGAAGATTCCATATGCCGCGGAGCAACTAGGCCTGTGCGCCACAACTACTGAGCCTGTGTTCTAGAGCCCGCGAGCCACAACTACTGAGCCCATGTGCCATAACCACTGAAGCCTGCGTGCTTAAAGCCCATGCTCTGTAACAAGAGAAGCCACTGCAATGAGAAGCCCGTGTGCAGCTACGAAGACCCAACACAGACAAAAAAAAAAAAAATCATCCTCAGAGGATTCAAGGTTAAAAAAATTTCCTATTCATGGACATTTAGATTGTTTCCTTTTTTCCCTCCCTGCCATTTCAAACAATGCTATTATGAACATTCTTGTATATGTCCTTGAGTACAGGAGCAGTAATTTATAGGGTACTTGCCAAGGACTGGAATGCTGGGTCAAAGCATGTAATATTTGGGTTCAACTTTATGAGGTAGAGCCAAATTGTTCTCCAAAGTGATTCTGCCATTCACAACTTCTACCAGCAGTGAATGAGAGTTCTTAGCGCTCTCCATCCTCACCAACAGTTGGTAATTTCACTTCATGGTTTTTGCTTATCTGATGGGTATAAAATGGTATCTTATTGTGGTTTGAATTTTATTAATGTGATATTGATCTTTTCATATGTTTATTGGCCATATATTTTTTTCTTCTATTGAATTGCCAATTCAAGCAAGTTCAGAATTTTTATATTTTCATGGTGAATTTTTCCTATTCTCACATTTGTGCCTCTTTATTTTTATAGTGGTTTTTTATTTAAAGTACATTTTTATGAAATAAATACAGCTAATACAGCTTTTTTTTTGGTATTTACCTGATATGTCTTTTCTCCCAATCTTGACTTTAACGTTACTGTATTATACCAAGAACAGACAAGTAGGAATGGTCCACCCCAGTTACAGAAAATAAGGGCCCTGTAGCCCCAGTACCAGGTTGCATCTGGTTTTGAATTTCATGCTTGTTTCTGCCACCTTATCACTTACTGTTTCCATGGTGGACAGGACCAAGGGGTGGGTAAGAATGATATGTATGTAAGGATCTAGCCAATAAATGAGACAGACTCAGATCCACCTGAAAGGATCAAATTAAGTAGTAATAAGTTCTGAATCTATTTTTGCCAAAACACAGTGGAAAGGAAAGAAGTAGAAATAGAGTTTCCTTATTTACTGGCTTGAGAAAGAAAAGAGTCCTAGATTAGGAAAATTAACATTCAGATATAGGATTCTGAAATGACAAATTTCAAAACATTTTGTTTACAGTATGTTGGGGAGCCATTTGATGATAACACATCCATTAAGTTAGAACCATGTGTCATTACTTTATAATTTACTAAAGTAAAAATTAGATGTAGAATACATTTGTCCACATGGGGAAACAAACCAGAAAGGGAGAAATATTGGCTGAAGGCTTAGAAAATGCTGAATATGTACATGAGAGGGGAACTTGAGGATTATGATTTGAGGCCTTGTGATCATCTCGTTTTCGAGATGCCTTCTCATTTCCCAGTTTGGTTCCTCTGACTGTGCAGAATCCCCTGATTCCAGCAGCGATTGCTGTTATACATGGCTGGGATCATGAGTCTACTTCCCCAGATCTACCGCATCATCAATTTTTCAGGGCAAGTCTGAGGTATAAGACTATGCCCTCTGGTGAAGGACACCATTCACTGCACGTCTGGTAATAGCTATTTGGGAAGTTCTTGCTAGCCCTTTTGATTTTTGGGAAAGTTACTGAATGCCTGTAAACCCCGATTTTTCCTTATCTGTAAAATGGGAATAATGGGAATACTGATCTCCTATGGTTGTTGTGAGGATTAAACAAGATAATTGAGCAATAAGTTCTCAATAAATAATATTATCCTTACTGCTATTCCCTCTTTGTTCAACTAATATTTATTATAGATTTTCAACATGTTAGGCACTGAGGTAAGTACTCAATACCTGGTAGCTATCATACTGCTATTTAGCCATTTCATCAATCCATATTATTATATAATTACAGGGTATCAGGCACCGTGCCAAGTTTAGGAGCCAGTAAATAAAGACAGAACCTTCAAGACTCTGGATAAGCTTTTCTGGTTCTACCAATGGGAATCCTCTTCTCCCTTATGAGTTCTTTGGAATTCTTCAATGATATCTTCTCTTCAGTGAAAGAGATCACTGTCAGATGCCTTCCTACAATGTGCCAGGTTCTGGCTGACTATAGGATGGAAGAGGGGTATAAAGGATGTGAAAAGCCTTTGCTCCACATAGACAGGTGGCAGATAACCTGCTCCTGATGGGGCTTTTGCTTTTGCTTCTCCTTTCCTTTCCTTTTCCTATCCCTATCCCTTTCCTTTTCCCTTTCCTTTTCCAGAACCTAGTGTACTAGGGGAAAAGTTCTGCCGAAGTACCAGGGGAAAAACTCTACTGTAACAGGAGAAAAGAATATAGACACAGAGCAACACAGACCAGAAGAAAGTAGTGGACTTGCCTTTTTACAGCCCACAGGGGAAACGCAGCCCTTCAGACTTCTTCCACTCCATAGCCTTCAGCTGGGTGTCAGTCATCCAGTTCCTTCTGGATGAGGCAGGCCAGGGGTCAGAAAAGGATTGAGGATTTCCTTGGGCTTGAATCCTGCAAGTAAGTAGAAGAGGGGAGAAAAGAAAGAGGCCCTTACCATGGTTACAAAAAATCAGACCTTTCCCACTGCCAACATTCATGTGCTTTCAGGCGTTGTAATGTTACAAAGAGTTGCTGTTTCTTTCCCTACTAAATGCCTACTTCTGTTAATCAAGCTTTCCTAGAAGGTGCCAGACCCCAAGAATAGGGATGAGAGAGGGAGGAAAAAACAATCCTTTATGGCAATAAGAAAAAAAGTTATTTTTAATTTAAAAACATCTCAAAGGGTTTAGATTAATGCATGGATAATAGATTGGTTAAATTAAATTTAGGATGCTGGGAGGCTAGCTTTTGAGGTTGACATTTACATGGTTCTCCCATATGATAAATCATCCCTTTTTTTTTTAACTCTGATGGACTCAGTCTTTAATTGGATGGATTGTGAATATGATCTGTAATGTGGACCCTTTTGTTTTTATGTTATGCTCTTATGGAAGGTTCTTTAAACGCAGTGCAGCTGGTTTTTGAAGGCTGGGTTAGGACTAAACCAGCCTTTGAAGGTGGGAGCATTGCTTACCATTCCTCTCCTTCCATTACTGCTTGAGAGCTGCTTTCCATCATCCAATCAGTTAAATCTTAACTAAATATTGAGAATTAACTTTGTGCCCAGACTCGAAATTTAAAAGATGACTCCTGCCTTCAAGAAGCTTACAGTATCATTGGAGTTCCGTGATGGACACTTTAAATAATTAAAGAAATAATACAAAGCAAAGTATAATTAAGTGATAAGTTGTCAGATTACAGACTTAGTGAAATAGAAATGTAGAGAAAGTAAAAGTTAATGATTACAGGAGTCAGAAAATCCTCTTAGAAGAAGTTGGACTTCAGTTGGGCTCTGCGAATCTAGGAAGGGAGGAAAGTACTCAATGAAGAGAGTACGACATGAACAGACCAGAGAAAGAAACCAGAAAGTTCAGAGCCTCAGCTTCCTCATCTGGGAAATGAGTCAGGAAGCCAGACATGAGCCCCTCTGTGGCAGACTGTCGTTTTCAGTCTCGTGGCTCCAGCATCAAAGCAGAGTTTCTCTCATAGAGTAGGCACTTGATAGGTGTGTCTTGACTTGAACAAACATGACATGTGACGGGGATGGTTTGGAGATTTGTCTACCCAGGGCCAAAGTTCATGTTAGCAAGCAATGAATCTCCCTCAGGAATCTGGGGCTTGCCTCTGAACCATCCTGAGAGAGTCACATTACTTCTCCCTGGGCGTGGAACTAAGTCCTCTGAGAATGCAGCGAAAGGATGTCTTGCTTATGCAACTCATTTCCTCTGAGGACACATAGCCCTGGTTGCCTCCAGCATAAGTTTCATCTGGGTTGGGGATGATAGTGACATTGGTAGGTTACTCAGGGAACTTGCTTGCCAGGAAATGAGCAGCTGGGCCATCGGTACATTGATACCTGGCCACCTTCCATGGATGCCTTTAATTAAAATGACATTTTATTTATTTATTTTTTTTTGTGGTACGCGGGCCTCTCACTGCTGCGGCCCCTCCCGTCGCGGAGCACAGGCTCCGGATGCACAGGCTCCGGATGCACAGGCGCAGCAGCCATGGCCCACGGGCCCAGCCGCTCCGCAGCATGTGGGATCCTCCCGGACCAGGGCACGAACCCGTGTCCCCTGCATTGGCAGGCGGACTCTCAACCACTGCGCCACCAGGGAAGCCCCTTATTTTTTTAATGACTTATTATTATTATTTTATGATTTGATTTTATTTTTGGGTGCGTTGGGTCTTAGTTGTGGCATGCGGGCTCTTCGTTGCGGCATGTGGGCTTCTCTCTAGTTGCAGCATGCAGGTTTTCTCTCTCCAGTTGTGGAGCGGGCTCCAGGGCGAGTGGGCTCTGTAGTTTGTGGCACACGGGCTCTCTCGTTGAGGTGCGCGAGCTCAGTAGTTGTGGCGCATGGGCTTAGTTGCCCCGTGGCATGTGGGATCTTAGTTCACTTAAGATCCAGGGATCGAGTCCACGTCCCCTGCATTGGAAGGCGGACTCTTTACCACTGGACCACCAGGAAGTCCCTAAAATGACATATTTTAATTAGCCAGGTATGTGTGATAATGTGAGACAGAAGAACGAACAAACACGTTCCCATTTAATTATTTGGGAAGCGTTCTTAGCCTCTTTATAAAAAGTGTATTTATGAAACTGTAGAATTCAATTTAGGTTATTTAGTCTCTTTTTCTCTAAGGGAAGAACTCTCAAGTGTCACCTTCTCTTGTGGCTCTACAGGTCACTATCCTGTCTCCTCACCAAGACTCCTCCAACACTGCATACCAGCAGAATGCATTACTTATATTGCTTCCTCTGAGATCTTATGGCACATTATTCACTGGAGCAGTTATCACAGTGCATTTGATCACATTTCTGTTTTTTCCTCTCTGGGTGGTGGATTCCTGGAGGTCAGGAACTCTCTCTGTTTGATCTTTGTAGCCTTAGCACCCAGCAAAGCACGTGCCATATAGTAGGTGCTTAATAAATGGATTAAATTAATATATTGGCTCTATTGATTTTTCAAATTTATTTATTTATTATATTTATTTTTGCCTGGGTTGGGTCTTCATTGCTGTGCGCGGGCTTTCTCTAGTTGCGGTGAGTGGGGGCTACACTTCGTTGTGGCGCGCGGGCTTCTCATTGCGGTGGCCTCTTGCTGCAGAGCACAGGCTCTAGGCGCGTGGGCTTCAGTAGTTGTGGCACGCAGGCTTAGTTGCTCCACGGCATGTGGGATCTTCCTGGACCAGGGCTCAAACCTGTGTCTCCTGCATTGGCAGGCGGATTCTTAACCACTGCGCCAGCAGGGAAGCCCTCTATTGATTATTTTTTAAGAATTTAAGGTAGAATTCATCAGAAAAATTCCTCCTATTCATTATCTTGACTTTCTCTGAGACTGTAAGATCCTCTTGGCCAAGTAAAAGCCATGCCCAGAACTGGTTTGCAGGGGATTCTGAAATGATTTCTCTCCAAGAGCCTCCAGGAAAGAAAACAGCCCTGCCAACACACGTTGATTGTAGCCCAGAGTCATGTGTCAGACATCTGACATCCAGAACTGTAAGATAATCAATCTGTGTTGTTTTAACCCACTAAGTTTGTGGTAATTTGTTACAGCAGCAATAGGAAGCTAATATAGTGGGTGAGGAAAATACTGTCCAAATCACATTGTTCAGGAATAATTCACTCTTGCTGTATCAGGAGTATTTTGCATATTCCTCAGTTAATGTCATATTATATTGATTTGTTTCCGTGTTCTCGTTCTCGTAGGCTGTGTGCCTCTCCTGGTGCAAGACTGTGCTTTTTTCATCTCTGTATTCTTAGTCCCTCAAACGTCATTGAATCTCTGTGTGTTTCTATGGTGACAAAGGATGAAGTGGGGAGGCACATGGGGCGGAGACCTGTTGATGGTGGCGCCAGCATTAGGGAGGGGAAGTGCGAGAACTGGCGGGGACCGGATTGGCTGACGTTAGTTCTCAGTGGTGTGGGCTGGCGGGGCTGGAAGGCAGAGAATCTGCAGGTTCACTGCGTGCATGACGTGCGTGACGCGCATGACGAGGAAGTGGTCAAAGCAGCTTGATTTCCCTGGGGCTCTCGGTCCCGGAATGATTGAACAGACTTCTGAGTCTCCCGCATATGCCTCATCAGTAGTGAACCCCTCTGTGATTCCCTCCCACCCACTCCCTCACCCAGAGTGTTTCTCAACACTTATAGTCCCAGACAGGAAGGCACAGCACAGACTTCAGTTAGAATTGGAGCAGCTCCAATCACTAAAGTATTCAATTTGGGCTTCCTGCGAGTGACACTGTTTCCCTAGTTTCCCAACACTAGATTTCAGTACCTTGAGGGGCCCTGAATGTGCCCTTTAATAGCAAAACCAAACTCTGGCAGGCTTGGCCTGAGACATTTATTCTAGTACATTAAAGCAGATTGCTCTTTGTGTGTGTGTGTGTGTGTGTGTGTGTGTATGTGTGTGGTTAAAATTAAATACAAAATGGAGACTGGACTTGAGAATTCCCTGAGCAGACAAAACCATTTAAGCCAGTAAGCTCAACTAAATCTAGCTTATTTCATGAACATAAATGAAACTTAACCCAGGTTATTTCTTGTAAATGCCTCTGACAGTCATTAAAAAAAAACAAACCTTAGGGCTTCCCTGGTGGCGCAGAGGTTGAGAGTCCGCCTGCCGATGCAGGGGACGCGGGTTCGTGCCCCGGTCTGGGAGGATCCCACGTGCCGCGGAGCGGCTGGGCCCGTGAGCTATGGCCGCTGAGCCTGCGCGTCCGGAGCCTGTGCTCCGCAACGGGAAAGGCCACAACAGTGAGAGGCCCACATACCACAAAAAAAAAAAAAAAAAAAAAAAAAAAAAAAAAAAAAAAAAAAAAAACAAACCTTAAGTCATGGTCTTTAAAATGGTATGAGATAATCACTTTTAACCAATCCCCTGCCATCTGGAACCCCCCATTGTAATAACCAGTCATTGTAAACGTTAATAACTTTCTCATTTTCACTTTATAAGCCTTGCTGTAATTTAATGCCTGTGACCTTCATATCCATCTTTGACTCTGGAAGCTCTCAGTTCCTGTTTTTATATACACAACAAACTCTTACTAAATACTATTTATTGATTTGGTGGTTTTGATTGTGTTATTTCTGGATTTTTGACAGTTTTCTGACATCAGAAGTGGGATCCAAAGAAGACCCTCAACAACTCTGAGGCCAGTGAGCAACCACGTGCTGGTACCCACTGGGCCCATTGAGCTCACCACTTTCTTGCCAACCTTGCAGTCAGCCTGAATGCTGCTCTCTTTGCATGTTGAGCTCTTGGAATTTATTGTGCATACCTGTATTCTGTTTGTTGAAGCTTCTTGGTAAGTCACCCTTCTGTCTGAAAGGGGAGAAACTTGTGATTCCCTGGGATTTAGGCAATGGTAGGATTACTGAGCTCCTCACAGATTGTTTCAGGGAATCTAGAGGAAGAGATAGGTTCCACCTCATCTAAATCTCATTCTCCTCCTCCCTTAAAAACTCTTGCTTCTTGTATGTATACCTACTATGGACCAGGATCTTGTGCCTTTCTGGCAAAGTGGGTGAACTTTACAAAGGATAATTTGGAATTGTAGTGGCCACTTCGGGGAAACTTTAACTTAGATAAGATAGTCCACTTTACGGGGTGCCCTTGAAAAGAGGATTGCAAACCTCTCAGAGACGATGGAAGATACTCTTTGATTGGTATGCAGAAGTTTCTAAGAGACACAATGACTCTAAAAATAGCTTTTCTAAAAGAATCCTTACAGTGCACGTGTGCGTGTGTGCACATGCACACACGCACACACACACACACACAAAATCTTCATTAAAAAACTTTGGCCATCTGAGCAGGTAACCTTAACTTAGTCTGTCGGCCAGAAACACAATTTGGATCCAGATTCTTTTGAGTTTTGTATTATTATACTTGAGATATGGCTAAAGTTAAAAAATGAAAACTATAAGACCTTTGTGTCTGTCTACATGTTTATGTATATCCATGTATGTATGTATATTATATATATACCTATATGATATTTTTTTTGGCTGCCCCGTGCAGCTTGTGGGATCTTAGTTCCCCAACCAGGGGTTGGACCTGGGCCCTCGGCAGTAAAAGCCCCGAGTCCTAACCACTGGACTGCCAGGGAATTCCCATATATATATAATATATATATATATATTTTTTTGTGTGTGTGGTACGTGGGCCTCTCACTGTTGTGGCCTCTCCCGACACGGAGCACAGGCTCTGGACGCGCAGGCTCAGCAGCCATGGCTCACGGACCCAGCTGCTTCACAGCATGTGGGATCTTCCTGGACTGGGGCACGAACCCGTGTCCCCCGCATCAGCAGGCGGACTCTCAACCACTGCGCCACCAGGGAAGCCCCTTCTCTAAATGTTTGATAGAATTTGCCTGTGAAGCCATCTAGTCCTGGACTTTTGTTTGTTGGAAGATTTTTAATTATGGTTTCAATTTCATTACTTGTGATAGGCCTGTTTATATTTTCTAATTCTTCCCGATTCAGTCTTGGAAAATTGTACCTTTCCAACAATTTGTCCATTTCTTCGTGGTTGTCCACTTTACTGGCATATAGTTGCTTGTGGTAGTATCTTACAATCCTTTGTATTTCTGCAGTGTCAGTTGTGATTTCTCCTTTTTCATTTCTAATTTTATTGATTTGCGTCCTCTCCCTCTTTTTCTTGATGAGTCTGGCTAAGGGTTTATCGATTTTGTTTATCTGCTCAAAGAACCAGCTTTTAGTTTTATTGATCTTTCCTGCTGTTTTATTTGTTTCTATTTCATTTACTTCTGCTCTGATCTTTATGATTTCTTTCCTTCTACTGACTTTGGGTTTTCTTTGTTCTTCTTTCTCTAGTTGTTTTAAGTGTAGGGTTAGATTGTTTATTTGAGATTTTTCTTGTTTCTTGAGGTGAGATTGTATTGCTATAAACTTCCCTCTTAGGACTGCTTTTGCTGCATCACATAGGTTTTGGGTCGTTGTGTTTTCATTGTCATTTGTTTCTGTGTATTTTTTTATTCTTTGATTTCTTCAGTGATCTCTTGGTTATTTAGTAGTGCACTGTTTAGCCTCTGTGTATTTGTGTTTTTTACAGTTTTTTTCCTGTAATTGATTTCCAATCTAATAGTGTTGTGGTCAGAAAAGATGCTTGATATGATTTCAATATTCTTAAATTTTCCAAGACTTGATTTGTGACCCAAGATGTGATCTATCCTGGAGAATGTTCTGTGTGCACTTGAGAGGAAAGTGTATTCTGCCACTTTTGGGTGGAATGTTCTATAAATATCAGTTAGATCTATCTGGTCTATTGTATCATTTAAAGCTTGTGTTTCCTTATTTATTTTCTGTTTGGATGATCTGTCCATTGGTGTAAGTGGGTTGTTAAAGTACCCTACTATTACTGTGTTACTGTTGATTTCTCCTTTCATGGTTGTTAGCACTTGCCTTATGTATTGAGGTGCTCCTATGTTGGGTGCATAAACATTTATAATTGTTATATCTTCTTCTTGGATTGATCTTTTTTTTTTTTTTTTGCGGTATGCGGGCCTCTCACTGTTGTGGCCTCTCCCGTTGCGGAGCACAGGCTCTGGATGCGCAGGCTCAGCGGCCATGGCTCATGGGCCCAGCCGCTCCGCGGCATATGGGATCCTCCCGGACCGGGGCACGAACCCGTATCCCCTGCATCGGCAGGCGGACTCTCAACCACTGCGCCACCAGGGAGGCCCCTTGGATTGATCTTTTGATCATTAGGTAGTGTCCTTCCTTGTCTCTTGTAGCAGACTTTATTTTTAAAATTTTTTTTTAGTTTTTATTTTTTATTTTTTTGCAGTACGCGGGCCTCTCACTGCTGTGGCCTCTCCTGTTGCAGAGCACAGGCTCCGGACGTGCAGGCTCAGCAGCCATGGCCCATGGGCCCAGACGCTCCGCGGCACGTGGGATCTTCCCGGACCGGGGCACGAACCCGCGTCCCCTGTGTCGGCAGGCGGACTCTCAACCACTGCGCCACCAGGGAAGCCCAGTCTTGTAGGTTTTTACCTTGCTCCTTCATCTGTGATATATTTTTTTGCCGTGTCTCTTTTTTTTTTTTTATGAGTGGGATTGTGTTCCTGTCTTACTGGTTGTTTGGCCTGAGGTTTCCAACTCTGGGGTTTGTAGGCTATTGGGTAGAGATGGGTCTTGGTGCTGAGATGAGGAACTCTGTGAGACCTCACTCTGATGAATATTCCCTAGGGTCTGAGGTTCTCTGTTAGTCCAGTGGTTTGGACTCGGAGCTCCCACCGCAGGAGCTTAGGCCCAACTCTGGGCTCATGAACCAAGATCCCACAAGCCACCTGGGGCGGCAAAAAAAAAAACCCCAAAAAACCAATAACAAAGTAAAATATAAAATTAGACTAGGAAACTAACAGATATGTTATGAAGAATATAAAAATAAAAATATAGATGAATCAACAACCGGAAAGTACTACAGTACCACAATAGTAAAAAAGAGGAGGAGGGGAAAAAAAAAGTGGGGGGAGGCCTTGGCTGTGGAGGGCAGGGCCTAAGCAAGGGTGAGGTTTGGGTGGTGGGCGGGGCCAGTGCTCAGGACCCACAGGGCTGGAAAAGGCCCTGGGGGCTGTGGGGATTGGGGCTTAGGATCAAGGAACAGAAGGGGCCCAGGTGTGCCCCCCACCCCTGGTCTCAGAGGGCAGGGGACCTCACCTAGGAGCCCAGCAGGCTTCCTGGGCTCGAGTGGGTGGGGTAAACACCCTCCTCTCCTGCTTCTCCAGTCTGGGAGGGCCCCTACCGCCTGCTTCTCCTGATCTCCCTGGCCTCCCTCCTATGCCCTCAAGAACCCACGTGGTCTGGAGGGGGCTTTGGAGGGCAGGGGATCGGCCTGGGAGCTCAGCAGGCTCCCTGGCCTGAGTGGATGGGGCAGTCGCCCTCTGCTCCTCTCCCGCTCTTCCTGGAGCGTCCCTCCCACCTGCCTCTCCTGATCTCCCTAGCCTCAGGGGCACTGATCCTTTCTGGTCTCCACTTTCCCTCCCCCCTCAGTACCCCTACGTCCTACTGGTTCACTTTGGGGTTCCTCCTGTCTCCTTGGGGGTCTCCCCACCAGTGGCGGGCAGGTGCCCTAGTTGTGGGGAGACGCTAACGCTACATCTTCCCACACTGCCGTCTTGACTCTGCCCCTGATATTTTTAAAAGAATTTTACTTAGTTGGCTTAAAGAGAAATAAGTGCATGTATAAATTAAATATTCCTAAAACTCTCAGAAATGGAAACTCTAATCCAACTGTTTTCAATTTCACATGATCAGGATAATCTTTGTTAAATAAAAGTTAGTTTAAGTTTGTTGATTTAATAAAAACAGACTTGTCTTTGGAATTGTCAATATTAAATGTAATGCAAACATATAACTTTTTCTACCTTGTTTTATTTGTCGAATAAGCTCATGCTATCTCTATGTTACAAAATAACTTAAGGGCTTCCCTGGTGGCGCAGTGGTTGAGAGTCCGCCTGCTGATGCAGGGGACATGGGTTCATGCCCCAGTCTGGGATGATCCCACACGCCGTGGAGCAGCTGGGCCCGTGAGCCATGGCCGCTGAGCCTGCGCGTCTGGAGCCTGTGCTCCGCAACGGGAGAGGCCACAACAGTGAGAGGCCCGCGTACCGCAAAACAAAAACAAACAGACAAACAAACAAACAAACAAAACTTAAGATGATGGCTAGCTGTTTGATGGCTAATCTAAGCATAATTGTTAAAAACAAGTAATTTGAATAAATGTAAATAAAATAAAAGTTTATACTAAGCTAAACTAAATAATGAACATTTATTATCTAGATCATTTCCAAATAAGATAATTTACTGAGACATTGATCACTAAACATAAATTTAAATTTATTTTTCTTAATTTTTACAGAGACAAAGATATTTGGGTCTATTAATAAATATGTCTTTTGCCACATTAAAACCACATTAAATATTGTACTATGAAAATGTGTTTCTAAAAAGTATAAGTTTTTATAATTATATATTTATAAATTTGCTAATTTACTATGGGGTGCTAATATATGATAGATAGTTCACTATTGCCTGCTTTGTAACTTTCACTGGAAAATAAAGATTACTCATAGTTAAAATTTATAATCAATATGTAAAAATAGAGCTACTAGAAACAATAAAGAGTGAAGGAAAACAACTTTGTATACAAAGAAAGGGAAGAAAATTGGATTAAAAAAATATCAGTACAGATTTATTTCATTTCTTCATAAAAAACAACTCCATAAAATATTTGAATAAAAAAAGAACAAACAGTTTTCAGTAAGTGTTTGCATATTTTTTCTACATACTTTCTTCTCCCTTCAGATTCCAAAAACAGAGTAGAACTGAGACATTCTTAATTTTGTCACAGCTACATAGCCTTTAATTCTGTCAACAGAACTTGTATCCATTCTCCATAAAGCCCCTGAATATCTAGCATTAGGAAATTAATAAACTCATTGGTCTAAACCCGAGGATACAAACCCCTAACAAGTGCCAAAGCACTCATTCATTATGAAACTGGGTCTTCCGTTTCCTTGCTAAGGATGTAGAGGTGTGTTCTACATCCTGAAAATAATAGACTGAGTTTACATGGCATGGATACGAGCAATAGTTACTGCACAAGTGAATAGGACACAAAACCACCTGAACTGGTTGTTTAGTGTATTGTAGGGAGAGGAGCTGATGTCTGGTTTTCTCTTTCCCTCTAACTCTTCTCTTTGACAACCAACAGCACATGAACATTATTTGTTAGACTATTCTGCCGTGCAGTTTTTCACTTTGATTCAAAGAAATGAAAACTGACATTGCTCTCCCTCACATTGATTGGAAGAAATCAATATAATAGTGAAAATACTGCTGATTCTAGGGATCTGGAACATCAAAGTGATCCTTATTATGAGGTTTGAACTTGTAATTTTAAAAAATTGAAGTATAGTTGATTTACAATAAAATGTATTTTCATATGAGGAGTATGCAAGGAATATAGGATGTGTTTTTGTTAAGGAGAAAGAGAATAATGTGTAAAATGACTTTTTTTTTTCAGAAGAAGAAAGGAAAAAGAAGAAGGCAAAACCTAAATGGATATAGAAAGATGCAAAAGGTTTGTGGAAGAGAAATTTTATGTTGTGAGGTCACAGCTGGCTAAAATTGAATAGATTTATTTACAAGAATTTTTAAAATGAGCTCAGTAATGTACTGATACAAAACTAGAGTTTAATTTTCTCTCTGTTAAAATCACAAAATTTCTTAGATTATTGGTCTGTTCTTAATAAAATATTATAAAAGGTTTTTCTTTACCTTTAATGTAATCTGCCTAGGAAACAAGGATTCCGTGTCATGGGAAATATTTCCTGTGTTCCACATTGTCTTTATCAGATCTTTAATTAGGAAAACTGAGTTTTTTCAATTTTAAGAGCTAAGGTTTTTTACAACTATATAACTTTCTATATTTGCCTTTGAAATCTTTCAGTTATCACTTTGGTGAACAGATAACTAAGTATTATGTCATAGTGACTTATACTCCTAATTGATCAAGGGTTTCAAATCTTTTGACATTTTTAACAAACTTCCCCAAATCAAATTCTGAATGAAGTCTTTTTGACCTCAAACTAACTTTGGAATTTTCCAGAGGGCCCCTGGAAGTTTTGAAAAAAATTTGCTCTTTCTCCTTATAAAAGAGAAATCTCAGTTTATTTAGGCTTATTTGATATTAAATTGCATGGCAAACATTGTCAAATAAAAAGTAATGTTTGGGGTTTCCCTGGTGGCGCAGTGGTTGAGAGTCCGCCTGCCGATGCAGGGGAGACGGGTTTTGTGCCCCCGTCCGGGAAGATCCCACATGCCGCAGAGCGGCTAGGCCCGTGAGCCATGGCCGCTGAGCCTGCGCGTCCGGAGCCTGTGCTCCGCAACGGGAGAGGCCACAACAGTGACAGGCCCGTGTACCGCAAAAAAAAAAAAAAAAAAGTAATGT
This sequence comes from Hyperoodon ampullatus, assembly GCF_949752795.1. Taxonomy (NCBI): domain Eukaryota; kingdom Metazoa; phylum Chordata; class Mammalia; order Artiodactyla; family Ziphiidae; genus Hyperoodon; species Hyperoodon ampullatus. Next base: position 21,472,589 of record NC_136913.1, on the reverse strand, counting down.
TTGACCTTCTTAGATTATATTTACATAGTATATATTATTAATATGCGTTCTAGAAATTATATGAAATTCCTAAAAACCTGATATGTCCTTGTATAATGTTATCAGTCAAAATTCCAGTTATTATTTTATAATATTATATGTCACAAAATAATAATTTGGGCATCATTTTTTGGTGAATTCTCACTAGATCTTTAACCATGGATGTTTTTAAGTCTTTTGTCACAGTTATTGTTTTACTCTTGATTCCTCTCTGAAAGCATTTGTAATCATCTACAGGCAAAATGCTTCATCTTCAATGAGATTTATGGAAAAGCTATTAACAAGTACTCTAGAATACAAGTTTCAGATAACTTTAAGATCATAACACTGAACTTGGTAAGAATTTCTAAGACTCTACTGGAAAAGTGATTGATTCATAAAGCTACTAACCCAAGATGAAGCAAAACAAAAATTAATTACAGGGGACTGAATGAACTGATGAAGATGATTATAACTTTTATGACTTCATTTTAAATATTGCTGGTTGTTTAATGTTTTGTTTTCCAGATTTAAAAGACTCCTTTTGCCCCTCTCTTTTTTTTTTTTTTTTTTTTGCGGTACGCGGGCCTCTCACTGTTGTGGCCTCTCCCACTGCAGAGCACAGGCTCCGGACGCACAGGCTCAGCGGCCATGGCTCACGGGCCCAGCCGCTCCGTGGCCTGTGGGATCTTCCCGGACCGGGGCACGAACCCGTGTCCCCTGCATCGGCAGGTGGACTCTCAACCACTGCGCCACCAGGGAAGCCCGGACCCCCCCCCCATTGAAAGAGACATCTTTATTGAAGAGGACACCCTGATATGAAGATGTCCTATCCTAAAGAGACATCTATATTGAAGAGGACACCCTGAAATGAAGATGTCCTATCCTAAAGAGACCCTCTGATCCCATGTCACTAATAGTGTGACATGTTTTACATGTTTGCCATTTTTAAGCAAGAGGAAATTGTTAGAGGAAAAAGAGCATTGCTAAAGATATAAAACCTTTCAACACTCGGATTTGATGAGCAGTCATAAAGGTGGAGCTGAGGAAAGGTAAGGAAAGTGATAAAAAATTACCACTGTTTTGAAATTTCCTAGCCTGGGTTTTACTTCTGTTGGAACAAGTGGGTATAATACTAAGCAGTTTCATGTAACAGCTCACTAGTCTTTCAGGTTTAGGGGGAAAATCACCTTTCCATTGTTTCCTCCTCCCCCTCACAACTTTATTCTAGATCCTTTTGTATAATCTCTAGTCTGGGAAATAAGCTATTTTTTAAAAAGTGGTTTCTCTATCCTAATGAAATAATAGCATGAATCAATTTGTTTGAAAGTTGATGACAGTTTTCCAACAACATTTTCTACCTGAATTTGATATCCAAAAATATCTATGGTTTAGCAGCCCAAGGATGCTTACTAGATACTTTTCACTCTTAATACTAGGTTGAACTGATAGCGTATTGTTAGGCTTTGTTATTTGATATTATTCTTCTACTTGTAATAATAATGACATTGATAATGTCTTATGTATCTGTCAGTGTATGATGAGGTGTCTTTCATTTTAATGATACATTTGATACCATTTCTGTTACCCTGAGACCATTTCAGAATAGAACTAACGGAGAATAACAACAAACAGGTGGGGTGGACAATCTATTATTCAGGACAGTGATTCTCACCACCATACAACTGTGGCATTTTTCTTGGCCTGATTTTGTGACCACTTTCCTTTCTATCCCTGCTGTCCAAAATTTGGTATAGCATATACCACACTTACAACCCCACTACCACCACACACACAGAAATCAGGGCTGCTAAGCTGTTTTAAGAATTTTATTCATGCTGCCAATTGAGATAATTGTAGACATGTGGTTGAATGCTGGGCTGGCTGGGTTTTAGCAGGGATTCCCTGAGGTTAGAACTAAGGTAAGTGGGCTAAGTGATGAGATCATTTTTTTTTCTCTTTAAATAACATCTGGGACTTCCCTGGTGGTGCAGTGGTTAAGAATCGCCTGCCAATGCAGGGTACACGGGTTCGAGCCCTGGTCTGGGAAGATCCCACGTGCCGCAGAGCAACTAAGCCCGTGCATCACAACTACTGAACCTGCGCTCTAGAGCCCACGTGCCACAACTGCTGAAGCCCGTGCACCTAGAGCCCGTGCTCCGCAACAAGAGAAGCCACCGCAATGAGAAGTCTGCGCACCGCAATGACGAAGAGTAGCCCCTGCTCGCCGCAACTAGAGAAAGCCCGCGCGCAGCAACGAAGACCCAACAAAGCCAATAACATCTGCAGTGGGACATCTGTGGGGTTGGTTGCTCTGTACTCCTTTTCTAAGGAGTGCTCCATATCCCCCTCTGAGAGGCTACTTATGGAAATAGCCATACTAGTAGATCGTGACCTGTCCATGGCCCTGGGTAAGGAGGTTCCTGATAAGTCAAATGGGCCAATCACATCACCTTGCCCTGCTGCCACAGTTGACCAGTCCAGGGGTGTGTACCCGATCCCACCTGGGCCAATGAATCTCTTTTCAGGACTTTTTGTATTTGGGATACAGATTTTTGGGTCAGTCTCCAAGCATGTGGATGTGTCTGTGATTGTAAAATATAAAGTTCAGGAGCTGCTTTGGCCATGTGGAGGAAGCCATTATTCACAGAAAAAAGAATGAAGCCAGTATGCAAAGTAAAGCAAAGATAAGTGATGGAGAAGAGGCATCTTCATGGCATTGAGTCCCTGGTTCTAGCTGTTCCAGCCCACATTGACACTGTTTATACCCTGATTATACACTGATGAGAATGTGTCTGGCTGGAAGGTGACTTGATTGCACAAAATTACAAGCTACCCCTACCTATCATTACACCAGCTATGTAACCTAAAAAATTCTCTTGAACTTAATTTTTTTCCCTGAACCTACTATTGCCTCAACCGAAAGTTCAAGTAAAAACCAACCAAAAAGTATAATTCGATAAAATATTTATTGCACTGTGTTAGGTGTGGTAGAGTATAAGGAAGTATTGTTACCAAACCAAACCTGGGTCTGCTCACCTGACTCATGGTAAAGCCAATCTAATGACACCGGGTTGTGGTGAAGGAAAGTATAGTGTTTATTGCAAGGCACCCAAAGTGGGGTCAAGCAACGAGATAGGGCAGCTCATGCTCAAAAGGCCCGAACTCCCTGACGGCTTTCAGGGAAGGGCTTTTGAAGGCCACATTACAGGTGAGGATTGTAGGGGGCCTGATCAGCTTGGGGACATTCTTCTGATTGGTTGGCGGTGAGGTAACAGGGTGGTATTTTGGGAGTTAAACGTCATCAACCTTCTGGTTCTAGCTGGTCTGGGGTCTACGTGCTTATGGGCAGCATGCAGTAAACTTCTTCCACCTGGTGTGAGTTTCAATATCTGCCAAACAAATCAAGGACGTGGCTCAGGATATTATCTATAGCTCTTGAGGAGGAGCTAAAGGTCCTTGACTTTGCTTTATGGCTAAATTATTATTATTTTGTCTTGCTTGACTGTTTTTCCTTTGTTTCTGTAACTTCTCACTTCTCTGATTAAATTTGCTTCATAGAACTTGGGGAAGGCCTAGGAGGTTAAAGCTTTCCTATAAACGAGAGGCAGGAGATATGGTGGGGGAGGGGGGAATCTGTACCTGGGAAGGCCCTGTTGGGTCCTGCTCGGTTTCAGTATAGCTGCCACAAAACAAAACAAAACCGTCACTTATAAGGTATGGACAACATGAATAAAAAGGAAGGCGAGATCCCTGCAGGCCAAAAGGAGAGTCTTCTGGATGTGGGACTGATAAAAGCAGGGAAAGTTAGGTGGAGAGGAAAGAGGAAGCCAAAGACCGCGGTCCATTTGTAATTCATAAAGTGATTTTTTAGAAAAGCCAGCTTAATTAAAATTGACAAATTTTTAGTAAGCATGGGGTATCAGAAAAAACATACGATATCAACCCTGCCTTTTAGGAAATAACCATCTTCAAGGACAAAGCAAAACGGGCATGTATTCTGGAAAGATTCCCCCTCATTACCTTATTTTATTTCCTCCTTAGACCGCTTTATCACGTTTGAAACGATATAATTTTCTAACTTGCTTGCTGACTTGTTTTCCTTCCCTATAAGGTAAGCCCCCTAAGGGCAGGGAGTTTTGTCTGTTTTGTTGCATCTCCAGAATCTACAGCGTCTTGCGCACTGCAAACAGCTGAATAAGAATTCGTTTAATGAAATGGAGAATCAGATCCTAGGGTAAAAATGATCTTAACTTTTTGGCCTTGAATCTCTCTGGGCGGGCCAAGAACTCCAACTGTCAAACACTAGGGGGCAGACCGAGATTAGGAGAGGAACAATTTTCCCCCCTTCGGGTAAAGGTTTTCAACCTTTGCTTACGTTAGCATCATCTGGGGCGCCTTTAGACATCCTGAAGACCAGGCTGCACCCCTAATTCAGAATCTCCATAGGGTGGGGCCCAGGCATCGGTATTTTGGAAAGCTGCCCAGAAGATTCCAACGTGCAGCTAAAGGCCGACCGGGAGCCGGAGCTTGGGGGTGAAGGTCGCGCAGCCTTCAGCGAAGCGGGATAACGGAGACAAGCTCCAAGGACGCGGCTGCACCTAGCCTCTAGTCACACCCCAGCGGTGCCGCCTGATGCATTTAATCAACAATGGAGGAGAGAGACTAACTCCAACTTCTCGCCAAAGAGTGGGCCTTCAAGCGCAGCGTGGCCCCGCCCCCGGGCAACGAGGCCCCGCCCCCGCCCACGGCCGTGCTGCCAGGGTGCGGTCCTGGGGAGCAAAGTCTAGTCCGGCATCCGCGATCGCTCTCCCTCTCCCGCCTTCCATTGCCTCAACTTCCCTCCGCCTACCGGCGCGCCGGGCCCGGGTCTGTGGTCACGTGCACGGCGGCGGGCAAGCGCCATGAGGCGGGCGGCGCTGCGGTAGGTAGCCGGGGGCCTGGCGGGGCGCGGACCGGGGGGCGCCCACGCCCGCCCTCCGCGCCGCTTGCTGGCCCGGGCGGAAGGAGCGGGCTGCGGAGGGCGGAACTAGTGCCGGGGCTTTTGGGCAGAAAATAGGGCTGGGTGGGGAAGGGCGGCCGCCTACCGCGACCCCGCCGGTCTAGGGTGGGGCCCCGCGCCCCTGGGGCCCCGCGCCCCCCACCCCCCACCTTCGCGTGTTCCGTCTCGGAGTTTGATGTTAAAAGCGAAGCGGCACTTTAAGGGAGGAAGTTGGGCGTTCCCTGAAATTCCTATCTCTTTGCTCATCAGGGGGGTGGTTTGGAGTTAGCCCCTTGTCAGAAAGCTAGTACTTAGGGTTGCACGTTCCTTTTCCGGTCCTCTGCCCTCCTTTGCAGAGCGTTTTAAAGGTTGAGTGCTTGACTGACTTGGACTCTGACTTAAGTGTGGGTAGAGATCGCAGGGCACCTTTTGGGCTTGCTGGACCTCAGGACTGTGTGACCAGGGCCCCTGGTGCTGATTGCACTTTACTTTCACTGAGTGGCAAGGCCGGTAAGGCTAGGTGGGGGAGTGGCTTTGATTGGGCCCCTTTGACAAGGAGGATGCCTTTTTGTGTAAGTCATCATCCCAGCTTGTCCAGTTAAGGCGTAGGGCTTTAGACTCCAGGGCATGTCTGGCTCTCCCCCAGCCTCCTTCACCGGAGCACTCCGGCTGTTCCAAGTTCTTTTCTGCCTAGTTGGGTCCCAGGGGGCTCACCCCTGTTGCAGCTTCTGAATTCATCCCGCTATAGGTATGCCAGCCCCCCGGTGTGGCCCACAGTGGCTCCGAGTGACAGTGATCCCCAGCAGTTCTCTTGGGGGCCCTGGATCTCTCTCATTGTCCCTGTGGACCTTGCTCTCAGTTGAAAAAGGTTCTCTGCGTCTCTCTGTCTCTCTTATTCTCTTATTTACTTCGTTATACTGTTTGAAGATGGGTTGAAGGTCATTACAAGAAGAGCCACAGTTGGCTTTAGCTTGCATTGGACATGATGTGACAGGCCTTCTGCAAGCTCCAGGGTTTGGTTCATGTGTCTTCTCCCAGGAAGCCTTCCTTGGTCTCTCCTCCCCCCCAGTTTGGAAGTCCTCTGTCTTTGCCCTGAACTCCTTATAAACCTGTGGCTCGTTTCCTTTGAGTCCTGTTGAATCTTAAGCAGGTACTCCATTAGTGTCTAGAGAGAGAAAGAGTACATAAATGAATACAGACTGTCTGACATGATTAGGTTATTTGACTGGTTGGCAATCTTTGTACTTCTTTTTTCCCCCAACTCACAAAAGAGTCATCTGAATTTGTTTAGTCTCTAAATTGAGGCATTTCCCCAGAGTGGAGGGCATATGAGTGGCACTGCCTGTTTTTGTACTGAAAACTCTTCCCGGACACCCACCCTAAGCTTGGAACCCAGAACAGCTAAGACACTTACGTTCACACCTTCGTGCGACTTTTGTGACTCCCTTGGCTAGCCTTGGAGAGGTTGGGCTCCTTGGTCTCCTTTTACTGGAAAGGTTGAAAATCATGGAGTCCTAGGGCCTGACTGTAGAGGCCTCTTGACAGTTTCTTCTAAAGGCCTAGGGATTTGCTGTAGGTAAAACTCCTGAGGGCTTCTCAGGGAATAAGCCATTAACCCTGAGGTACTGAGGTGTTAAGCAGTGATTGAACCATTCCCCTGCTCCCTCCACCTCAGTGTTGCATACATTAAGGGAAGTAGCCTGAGATTGTGAGAAGAGCAGTTTCCTTACATGTATGGTGTGTATGAGGTGGGGACGGATTAGAAGAGCTGGGCTCTATCCAGTGTGCCAGTTGACTGGCAGGGGAAAAGTCATCTAATTCCTTTCGGCCTCAAGTTTTTTCAGGAGGTTGGTCTGAATCACAGTGTTTTAAGTCTAGGGGCCCATGGGGGTGTCAAAAGGGAGTGGTCTGTGAACCATCTGAAATAGTATATACCATTTTGTGTATCAATAAAAATGTATTCCCCCCCAACAACTACTGGGCACGAGGGTCCACAGGTTTCATTTGATTATCAGTAGGGATTATATCAAATTGTAGTGAAAAGTTACAATCAGCCGAATGTTCACAAGAGAATAGAAATTTATATACCAGTAATATATATATATATTTTAAATAAATTTATGTATTTATTTTTGGCTGCGTTGGGGCTTCGTTGCTGTGCGCGGGTTTTCTCTAGTTGCGGCGAGCAGGGGCTACTCTTGGTTGCGGTGCGTGGGCTTCTCATTGCGGTGGCTTCTCTTGTTGCGGAGCACTGGCTTTAGGTGTGCGGGCTTCAGTAGTTGTGGCTCGCGGGCCCAGTAGTTGTGGCTCACGGGCTTCAGTAGTTGTGGCATGCAGGCTCTAGAGCACAGGCTCAGTAGTTGTGGCACACGGGCTTAGTTGCTCCGTGGCATTTGGGATCTTCCCGGACCAGGGCTCGAACCCGTGTCCCCTGCATTGGCAGGCGGATTCCCAACCACTGCGCCACCAGGGAAGCCCTAATCAATGATTTTTTTTTTTTTTTTTTTTTTTTTTTTTTGCGGTACGTGGGCCTCTCACTGTTGTGGCCTCTCCCGTTGCGGAGCACAGGCTCCGGACGCGCAGGCTCAGCGGCCATGGCTCACGGGCCCAGCCGCTCCGCGGCATGTGGGATCTTCCCGGACCGGGGCACGAACCCGCGTCCCCTGCATCGGCAGGCGGACTCTCAACCACTGCGCCACCAGGGAAGCCCTAATCAATGATTTTTTAAAAAGCACTCACATTAGGCCTTTGCTGTGTTACAGGGATATGTTTTCAAATTTATTATGGCAGTACGCAACCAACAGGGCTGCAGGACCACAGTTTTCCAAATAATTTGGCCCAAGTGTTTCTCTGTATTCATCAACTCCCTCTTTACTATCTCCGTTTGAGTCTCCATTCAGAGATGGTCCATTATAGTGCCTGGCTTATTTCCAAATTTCTGGTCATTTTTGACTTTTAGGGGAGGCTTTGGAGAAGCATGCCTTTCTGGAATAGAGTTTTTTAAGTATTTTTTTTTGGCTGCGTTCGGTCTTCATTGCTGCACACAGGCTTTCTTTAGTTGCTGTGAGAGGGGGCTACTCTTTGTTGCGGTGGGATCTTCCCAGACCAGGGCTCAAACCTGTGTGCCCTGCATTGGCAGGTGGATTCTTAACCACTGTGCCACCAGGGGAGTCCCCATGGTCAGGCTCTTAACCTCTGTATACTACACTGTTTTTCACTCAGGCAGGATGGGATGGTTTTCATCACTTTTCAGAAAATGCTGCTTCTTAAGGAACAAAACAGAAATGCTTGTATATATGTGTATTTACCCAAATATGTGAGATCAGTTTTACAGCTCCTATTAGTTTGTGATGAGTATTCACAGTATTTAGCCATTCAGAGTCAGATCTCATTTCTTATATTGGAATCATCTACTGCAACTATTATTATTGCTAATTAATGTATCGAGGGCATGATTTTTTTGCTCTTTCAGCTAATAGTAGCAATGGAAGATTTTAGCTTTTTCCAGTGTGCTTTTTAAAACCTGATATATTCAGTTGCAGAACGATAGTTTCTGAGAAGGCAGAAGGAAGGACCACATGCTCTTGTTTCCTTCAGTGAGGGATTTGAACCTACAGAAAATACATAAAATGAAATAGTGAAAAAGAAAAAAGTTTAACTCATGTTCTGAGAAAATGCAAATTAGAAGGTCAAGAACAAGAAGACTGAAATATTAATTCACATATAAAAGTACATAAATGGAAAATTTATTGTGAAAAAATAAACCACAACTATGTAAGATAGAGGCTTGTTAGCTATGTGATTGGAGAATAAACACAAAACCAAAACCCCAAACGCTTTAGGAAGCATTCCAGTCTTAGTGAACCAGCAGGGATTGTATCAGGGCCAGTGTGATGAGTGGGTGGCTAAGGAGTTGAATTAGCCAGTGAGCATGTGCTGCTATTTTTGTGTTCTTTGCAGTTAGAGTAGTTGACTTGGTGAAAGGACCAGGATTTGTTCTAGTAGGACAAGTATCAAAACTACATGGAGATTTTACCAAATATTTTTACTCAGAGACTCTTCCTGTATGCTGTAATTCAGAAGAGAAATCTATAGTAAATTTGGGCTCTAAAGAAAATTTAAAATATGCTGTTTAAAAATAGGTTAGTCATCATTGGACCTGGCATTAGGTAGTAAGAATTTACTAGTCACTTGAGCTAGAATGAGTAAGAGTATCTGGGGTTCTCTACCTTTTCAATGCCTTGCCTTCTTCCACTGTGCTCTCAACAGATCAGTTTGTCAGTCCCTGATACTACACGTGTGTTATCCCTGATAGGATAGTGTGTGGTTAGGAGTCAACAGTTAAGCAATAGTGAGCCAGAATCAAGTTAAACAACTTATTTTGGGAGAACAGTTTTGGCACATTGGGGTAAATAGCTTTGACTTTATTCCATTGGGGAGTAGGAAATTTCTGCCTAGGTCCAATAAATACTCTCTTTGAGTAACCCTGGAAAGGGTTAATTCTGTTTTCAAAGTTGATTGACTTATAATTGGGTTTAGCTTATTTATTGAGGAAGTATGGTATGACAATAACAAAATAAATGTTCATAATTCGTTTACTCAGCTGTTTACCAGCTTGATTCTGGCCTTCTGAACCTAATAAGAATAAATCCATTAAACCTGGTTGATATCTTTTATTTATTTTGTAGATCATTACCTAATTGGTCTCTGCTCTCAAGAAATGTTTACTATGATTGGAGAGATGATTTACGGAGTAGCCTCATATGCAAATATACATACACTTGAGAAACATGTAAAGACCCTATAAGACAGTATTTACTAAGGGTGTGGGATGGCTGAGTGCTCTGGAGGAGGCACAGGTCTTTGGGGTTGCCAGGGAAGAAGTCATGGAACCTTCTTGAAGCGTGTTTCATCTTGTTTTGTAGGCTTTGTACCCTGAGCAAAGGGCTGCTTGCTCCCAGCAGAGGACTGACTCAAGGATCTCAGAATCCCGAGAAACAGAGAGTCTTCCACATTCATGAAGGCAAGCATGGGTGTTTACCTTTTAGGCCTATGTGGGGGGACAACCCTGCTTTATTTACGAAGCATGTAGATAGACAGTTTAGGGCAAATGAGGCATACTAAAGGTAGATCTTTCATAAACTTCTCACTTAGAAAATGACCAGGATAGCTTGGGGTAGAAATCACATACAGTACTTGAGCTTTGGTTCCTGGGAGCCTTGGGGACTGAGCTCTTTTAGTTAAATGATTTCTGCTTCCTTTGTGTAGGTACTGAAGTGGAAGGCATGGAAAAAAGAGATCTAATGCATAAGCAAGAGACAGGTCCTTCAGCTGTACCAACAAAACGCTCCTAGTCTATAGTTTTGTTAGAGGGACCCTGTTAATTGAAGTTAATTTCAGTAACTAATCCATATGCAAACTATGGATGTCTTTGTCAATGTAGGAATATTCATTATAATGAAAACTGGGACTTGTTTAAAGGGTCCAAATAAATATATATGTATATATATAATTTAAAATTCTGCTTTGTTTCTTGGCCCTCAACACTTGCCTTTCTTCTTACACTGAATATAAACTAGTAATAATCATTTTATGTCACTGAGCATCTGTAGTCTGTGTACTACTTGGGATACTTTCTGTTCATTCTTTTATTCAAGGAACTCAGGAGGAAAAAAAATCAGAAATAAGACTAATTTACTAATGGATATTTTTGGTGCAGTACTACTCTATGATTTCATTGTAATTAGAGTTTCCACCTAATTTATGGTATATAACAATTGTGGGTGTTTTGTTTTTTTTTTCCTTTGGCCGTGGCTTGCAGGATCTAAGCTCCTTGACCAGGGATTGAACCCTGGCCCTGGCAGTGAAAGTGCCAAGTCCTAACCACTGGACCACCAGGGAATTCCCTATAACAATTGATAGAAAAATCAACCACTTTTTCATGAAAATTAAGATGTATGTTCATCTAACCATATTTGGTTTTGATCAAATATTTAGTTGTTGAAGGACCAAGGATTGCTATAGTTAATTTTCTGTAACCAGAATATGTATTTTAAAATGATAGAAAAAAAACACATGAACTCAAAACATTATTTAAAATCCTATAGATTTATTTTTTAGTATTGACTTACTACTGCTTATCTAATTTATTTCCCCTTTATCCATATAGCATGTTCACCAATACATGTGAATCATGGTGTGTGTGGTAATCAGTATCAATTTTTTTATAAGTGCTTAAATTTTTTTTCGCACTAATTCATTCTTGCACTTTTGGGCAATGGGCATTAACTAAACTTAAATTGCTTTTTTTTGCCTTTCCTTTTTTGCTTCATTTTTCTTGCCTCAACTTTTCTAACATTTAGGGTAGTATACATATATGAGAAATCAATTAGAGTGAGACTCAAATTTTGATATTAGTCTTAGTTCCGCTGCCTATAAGAAGATAGGCAGGGATTCTGTTCATAATATCTCCATCATAAAGGGACTCCTACCAACACTGATACAGCCCCAGCAGATGAATAATTGGAGCTATCCTTTTTTGCTTGTTTGTATAAATCCCAGTGATTGACACAAGGATATTCTTTTCTGCACTAAGGAGACAATAGTTGTTTCAAGTTTTCGGGAAGCAGAGGCCTGATCCCTTCCCTGAGCTGTTTGCTTTGTGGCGTTAAATGGAAATTCATGGATCTTTGAAGCTTTTGAGTGCATGAATCGCTTTTCATAGTTCTTGAGCTTGTTGCCATAATCCATTTCTTACTTTCTTTGTTTCATGGAATGACCTCTTTATTTTTGTTTCAGTTCGAGATAAGTTGCGGGAGATAGTAGGAGCATCCACAAACTGGAGGTACGTGCTCTGTGTTTATTCGTTCTTCTATCCCTAAGTGGTGTGCTAGGCTGTGTTTAGGCTCAGTTGATGGTCCCACTGTAGGAATGGGGGGAACCCTTTGTTCAGAAATGGGTTGAGAGGTTTTTTTACTTGGGGGAGAAGATCAACATTCCAACATACTCATCAGTTGATGCTTTGTTGTCATAAAATCATGTAATTTACACGTACTCTGCATTTTTCAAAGTGCATTCAGCAGTATTACCTCACTGATTCTCAGTGAAACTTGTGATGTGTTTATGACATATGTTCCTGTTCTTTTTTTGCACGTGATGAGATTGAAACTCAGACATTGAGTGATTGAGTATCAGGTTTGGGACTTGAACCCAAGTTTCCTGGTTTTTCTATTTCATGCACCCTGATTACTGCTTATTGTCAGGTCACAATTAACCAGGCCTCCCATACAATCTTTCTCTTTTCTCTTAGTATTTCCCTGCTTAAAGTAGGATAATATCCCTCTTGGTGCGTAGAATTTTGAGGCTAAAATGAGATAAAAAGAAAAAGCATAATAACAATAATAATCTATTTGGTATAAAAATTATCTAATGACTTCTTCTTATCTCTTTATTTGAAAAATTTCAATTTTCTGAAAAGTAGAAGAAATGAATACCTTTGTTCCCACTATCTGAATTGGATACTTATGAATGTTTTTCCAGATTTGTCAATATACATATACTGGCTAAACTATAAAGGTATCGTGACACTTCAGCTCCAGTTATATTCCAACACATCTCTAATAAATAAATATATTTTCCTATGTAACAAAATCAGCAGTCGTGCATCTCCAACAAATAAGGTATTCTCTTACATAATGAAATTGACAGTAATTCCCTAATAGCATATTATTTACCCATATTCAGAATTCCTCAATTGTTCCCCACATATCTTTTATAGCTTTTTTTAAAAAAAATCAAGATCCGGTAAACAATTGCATTACTGCATTTCGTGGTTATGACTCTTTAGTCTCCCCTAATCTAGAATAATAGTTATCCCTCCCTCCTTTTTTTTTTCCCCATGAGCTTGATTTTAAAGAGACCAAGCCATGTGTCTTGTTAAATATTCCACATTCTGGATTTACCTGGTGCCATTTAACTTGTTTGTCAGTTCCCTCCCTATATTTTTGTAGGCTACACTTTTCTGGCAATAATACTTCATAAGTAAAGCTTAGAAAGAGTGATATTGTCAGCATTTTAGTTCCCTATCCCCTTGTCTCTCTCTTTTCTTCCACCTTAATCGTCTCTTCTTTTTCTTCCCTTTCTGTCTCCTTTTCATATTCTGTTCCTCTTTACCTTTTGCTCTGCCTTCCAAACTTCTTTTGGATATACTCCATTTTCCCTCCTCTGTCTCTCCTTCCTGAAATTGAAGGCAGAGAGAGAGAGAGCTGGGGCACAGAGGATACGAGACTTGTCAAGGTGAGAAATGGGAATATGGAGTTCAGTGGCTATGTTGTTCTTTAGCGCAGATACATATATTTACACTCTATTATGTCCATTTCTGTATTTTAAATTTCATTTCAAAGATTCTATTCTTTGAATACACTTTTTTTTTTTTTTTTTTTTTTTGCCATACGCGGGCCTCTCACTGTTGTGGCCTCTCCCGCTGCGGAGCACAGGCTCCGGACGCGCAGGCTCAGCGGCCATGGCTCACGGGCCCAGCCGCTCCGCGGCATGTGGGAGCCTCCTGGACCGGGGCATGAACCCGCATCCCCTGCATTGGCAGGCGGACTCTCAACCACTGCGCCACCAGGGAAGCCCTGAATACACTTTTTGATGAGGGTGAATATATAGTTCGTTTGGATATATCTATATCACTTATAAGTGTATTTTTCTTATCTACTAGCCTGAGAAATTTTAGATTTCACCAAGTGGCAGGTAGGAAGGGAAGGAAGGAAAAGGAGATGAGGTAGGTCCAGACCTGCTATTTCCTCTTTTGGTGGTGTCTGACTGACCTGTATGTCACTGGAGTTGGGGGATAGCACCGTCCTATGTTTTATGAAGCTTGTGTCCTTTCTTTTCAGAGACCACGTGAAAGCAATGGAGGAAAGAAAATTACTTCATAGTTTTTTGGCTACGTCACAGAAAGGACTGCCACCTAGGAGAATGAAAGACAGTTACATTGAAGTTCTCTTACCTTTGGGCAGTCAGCCTGAATTACGAGAGAAATACTTGACTGTTCAAAACACTGTAAGGTAACACGGCACTATTTCTGTTTGTGTCATTTGTTTTTATTTTATTCCTTTCTTTATTACAACTTTGAGATATAATTCACACATCATACTGTTCACTTATTTAAAGTGTGTGAGTCTCTGGTTTTTCATATATTTAGAGAGTTGTGCTACCATCACCATAATCAATTTTGGTAGATATTTATCACCCCATAGTGTTATTTTTTAAAGGGTGATCATTATGATTTTCATTTCATCACAGTTTTCTTTATTTCGCAGGTTTGGCAGGATTCTTGAGGATCTTGACAGCTTAGGAGGTACTGATATTTTAGTATTTTTAAACTGGTACTTACAGTAATACATTGAATCCTCTGGCTGGAAAGGGTCTTTTTTTTTTAACATCTTTATTGGAGTATAATTGCTTTACAATGGTGTGTTAGTTTCTGCTTTATAACAAAGTGAATCAGTTATACATATACATATGTTCCCATATCTCTTCCCTCTTGTGTCTCCCTCCCTCCCACCCTCCCTATCCCACCCCTCTAGATAGTCACAAAGCACCGAGCTGATCTCCCTGTGCTATGCGGCTGCTTCTCCCTAGCTATTTTACATCTGGTAGTGTATGTCCATGCCACTCTCTCACTTCGTCCCAGTTTACCTGGAAAGGGTCTTTTTATTCTTTAACTTGCGCAGATGAAGATATTCTAAACGAGCAGAAAAAGAAGGGCATCTCCTACTTCTGAATTGTTATAATTATTTAATTAAATTTACCGAAAAGTTGCAGAGTACAAAGAGTTGTTCTTCCCTGAATCGTGTGAGTATGTTGCTGACACGATGCACATCACCCCCAAATAGTTTCACGTGTATTTCCTACAAACAAGGACATTCTCCTTCATAACCACAATATAACCCTCAAAATCAATAAATTAACACTGATATTTAGACAGTCTAATCCTCAGACCCTATTCAACTTTGGCCAGAGGTCCTTTATAGCAGAAGGATCCAGTTCTGAATCACATGTTGCATTTAGTTGTTGTGTCAGGGATAGTTCCTCAGTCCTTCACTGACTTTAATGACCTTGATACTTTTGAAGGTTATGGGCCAGTTCTTTTGTGGAATTTCTCTCAATTCGGGTATGTTTGATGCTTCCCCAAAGTTAGATTTGGGACTTGCATCTTTGGCAGGAGTGTCCACAGAAGGAATGCTGTGTTTTTATTGCATCTTAGCAGGTAGTGCATAATTCTAATTTGTCCCATTACTGTGATGTTAACTTTGATTCCTTGATGAAGGTGGTGTCTGCCAGGCTTCTTTGCTGTAAAGTTACTCTTTTCTCCTTTGTAATTAATAAGTACCTTGAAGGGAGGTACTTTGAGACCTTGTAAATATCCCATTTTTCATTAGACTTTTATCAATTACTTTAAAATCAGTATGGACTCAGGGATTCCTATTTTACTGAATGGATTGTAATATATTTCTATCATCTGTTTTGATGCTCAACTTGTCCCAGGACTGCCCTTTATTCTTCACGCTGGCTTCTGTGGATTTTTTTTTGCCTGTGTCCCCATCATTCTTTGAGCACTTCCTCACTTTCTGGTGCATCATTTCTAGGCTCATTTGTACTTTCCCTGCCCTAGTCCTGGAATCAGCCAAATCTCTGAGGAGCCCTGATTCTTTTTAACGGAGAATGATATTTAGAAAGCAAGATCTGGGTGCTGGGAGTTGTCATTGTTGCTGGGGTATCACTATTCCTCTGTGCTTTCAGTGGATGAGCTGGGGAATATATGCACGTACATGTACATTTACATCTATACCTGCCTGCCTGTATGTGTATTCCTTCCTTCCTTCCTCTCTCCCTCCCTCCCTTCCTTCCTCCCTCCCTGTCTCTCCCTCCTTACCTATCTACCTACCTGTCTGTCTGTCTGTCTATCTATCTGTCTATCTTTCGGAACCCTGGGTTCATACTGATAGTTCCAATTCTGATTCAACCACAGGTTCATTCTTAATTCCTCCCTTTTCATATTTGTAATTCCCTTCTCCAGCTGGCTCCATTATCTGTAGTACATTTACTTATTTGATCAGTTCCCCCGTATGTAGCCAATTTCATATCGCCGCCACCCCGAAACCCGCATGGATGCTCCCCTCACCTCAGTGGGATTCTGCTCCATCCCAGGTCCCCCTCCTCATTGTGCTCGGGCTGCGGCATGCTGGGCCATCGCTCTCACTGCCTCCCTGCGTATCTTCCTGACCCCTCTTGGGCTTCAGCACCCGACTCTGGGCTGTCTGTCTTGCTTGCTCCTACGTAATGGCTTTTGGACTGAAATGTTGGGAAAGGGTTTAAAAAAAAGGCTCTAATAATCTTTAAAATAGAGACACAATCCATTGTTAGGCTCACGGCTAGCTATATTTTTCTTCAGATTAAATAAACCTGCTTTAAAATTCTTATTGGCCTTTTAAAAAAGAATCACACACACACACACACACACACACAAACACACACACACACACTCACTTGACTTCGGTTTACTTAGGTGTCCCTATATATACAAACTCCCCTGCCACTACCCTGTTTTTCTTCATCACCTCCTGTTGATGGCCAGTCCCTTTCACCTGTTCACTTGATTCTATTCCTTCTGTTTCTTCAAGGAACTTGCCTTATCACGTACCCTGAAGATATCTCCCTTATATCTCAAGCCTTTTCTCAACCTCACTTTTCCCTTAACTTCTAAACATATTCAAGGCTCTTGCATCTTACAATGAAAAATAGATAAAATCTCCTTCCCGTATAACACTCTCCAGTTTTCTTTCTCTGTCACTTTAGAGCTAACTTTGTGTTCTGGCTTCTGCTCCTCCATGCCGTTGTCCCCTTTACTGTGTGATCTCATGGGTGCTTCTCAGGGTTTACCTGACGCCTTTGAAGTTCCTCGTGATGTCGAACTCACCCTTGGGCTTTGGTGACATTTCCTCCTGCCTCTCAGGCTGCTACTTCCCAGTCTCCTTTGTAGATTCCTCTTTCTCTGTTGATCCTTTAAATGTCGCTTATCTTCAGGGTTTTGTCTGCTGCCCTTTTTGTTGTTGGTGTCTGCACTTTCTCTATAAATAATCTTCAATCCCAGTGCTTCAGTTGCTCTCAGCATGTGGAATACTTAAGAAGCTACATTTCCTGGCCTGCTTTGTGAGTTGCAGACCAGTTTGTCCTCCTGCCTACTGGCCATCTTCCTTTGGATGTGCCGTGGATGTCTCAAATTCAACATGTTGAAAACAGTCCATTCTGCTGTTCCTGTGCTGTATTCTCTTTCTCAGTGAATGGTACACCATCTTCACTCGTGCAAGTTAGAAACCTGAGTTAATTCAAGTCTTGTCAAACCTGCCTTCTTCTTAGCTCTTGGATCTTTTCTCTTGCCTTCACTTCCACTAATGCTGTGGAAGGTCAAACACTTAGGATATCTTTTCTGGGTACCACAAGTTTTTTGAATGGAGTTTCTTGCCTTTCGCCCCTCATCCCCCCAGTACATCCTTTAGCAGGTGCATGGATGAAAGGGTTTATTGTTACTCAACAAATATTTATTGAGCACAGACCCTGTCCTGAGGGTTGATGATAAAAAATTTGTTTTTAATAAATTTATTTATTCTTTTATTTTTGGCTGCGTTGGGTCTTCGTTGCTGCACACGGGCTTCCTCTAGTTGCGGGGAGCGGGGACTACTCTTTGTTGAGGTGTGCGGGCTTCCCATTGGGGTGGCTTGTCTTTGTTGAGGAGCATGGGCTCTAGGCGTGTGGGCTTCAGTAGTTGTGGCACGCAGGCTCAGTAGTTGTGGCTCACAGGCTCTAGAGCGCAGGCTCAGTAGTTGTGGTGCATGGGCTTAGTTGCTCCGTGGCATGTGGGATCTTCCCAGACCAGGGCTCGAACCCGTGTCCCCTGCTTTGGCAGGAGGATGCTTAACCACTATGCCACCAGGGAAGCCCCGATGATACAAATTTGAATGAATCATAGGGCAAGCAGGGAGACCACTATAAAGAAGTACAGTGCAATTTTAAATGAGTTGATATTTGTAAGATACATAGAACCAGCTTTGCACCTTTAAATGCTTGTTAAAGTATGGAAAGTACACAGGTAACGACAGGGTGGTGTAGGAGCTGAGGGTGAGACAGGGAAGGAGGGAGAACTCTGAGCCAAATAATAGCTTCATGATTAGGAAAGAGTCAAGAGGAAAACAGGTAGCCGAGCCCTTGTGATTTGTTTCTCTTTTTTGAAGATGTCTGATGCTGTCAGACTCATGTGCTGGGGTCTTTTTCTGATTTAGGCACCGTGTCTCTGTTGAGTGGTAATAAGCCACTTGGCAGGCCTGAGCTTTGGGCTTCAGTTTCCTCACCAAATCTAAAATTGAACAGTCAGAGTAGAGGATTCCCAGATCTCTTCAATGTATAAAAAAGTCTTTGGTTCTAGGAAAAGACCACTAGTGGAATATGGAGGATTGGGTCTTCAAAACCAGATAAGACTTTTTATGGATTTCAGGGAGTAAATTGTGAATGTTAAAAAATAAATTTGCTTTTCCTTTATTTGGTTCTCTTCTATTTTCCTACAGTTCTTATTTGCTACATGCACAACAAAATTCATTCGGCTAGGATGTCTCCTTTATCGATAGTTACAGCCCTGGTGGACAGGATTGGTAAGTGATATTATTTTCTAGACATACTTAGAATTTTTAGTAATTACAAAATATTATTGAGATTAGAGGAAATGTTTTCCTTTTATGGGGGAATTTTTATGTATATATGTGCATATGAAAATGTCTTGATTGCAATATACCAAGATATTTATTATAATTATCTTTGGGTAGAAGAGTTTTGCATGATTCCAGTTTTATTTTTTATATTCTTTGCATTATCTAATTTTTCAAAAATTATTTTTGAAAAATTATTTTTAGTTTTGAAGACAAAAAGGAAATATAGTGGAATTTGCCAAAATTTCAAATGAAATTGTCCTTTTACAGTATAGAACATTGGAGTATGGTTTGGGCTCAGGTTGATTTTTCTGTTTTGTAGATATGTGTAAGAAGAGCTTAAGCCCAGAACAGGACATCAAGTTCAGTGGCCATGTTAGTTGGGTTGGGAAGACGTCCATGGAAGTGAAGATGCATATGTTCCAGGTGTGTCTGCGCCCGAAGACTGCCCCCTTGTTCCAATACAACCAGCTAGTCTCAGTGAAAGAAAAGCTTATTCACCTGTCTATCCATAGACAGATATATAGTTCACCCATTTATAGAAAAACAATTCAAGTTCACGTCATACAGATGGTGTGTTATTAATATCCTCCTCCTGGACAAAGACTGACACGTAATTTGGTGTTTATGCTTACTGTTTATTACTTTGAAATCATATGCAGCTCCATGTTAAGGTACTTGTTTCTAGTTTTGCCCCAGAGAATTTCCCTGCAGTCTGAGTTCTGTTAAGCATGAATGGGATTGGTGACTGTTAGTTTCCTAGGGCAGCTGTAGCAAAGTACCACAAACCATGTGGCTTAAAACAACATAAATTAATTGTCTTAACAATTGGGAGGCTAGAAATCCAAAATGAAGGTCTCAGTAGGACCATGCTCTATCTAAAACTTGTAGGGGAGAAGTCTTCTGTGCTTTCTTCCTAGCTTCTAGTGGTTTGCTGGCCCTTTGGCATTCCTTGGCTTGTAGTTGTAACACTTCAGTCTCTTCCTTCTTCATCACATAGCATTTTTCTCTTGTGTGTTGGTGTCTCTTCTCTTCTTTTATTTATTTATTGGCTGCGTTGGGTCTTTGTTGCTGCATGTGGGCTTTCTCTAGTTGGGGCGAGTGGGGAGCTACTCTTTGTTGCAGTGTGTGGGCTTCTCACTGTGGTGGCTTCTCTTGTTGCAGAGCATGGGCTCTAGGCGTGCGGGCTTCAGTAGTTGCAGCATGTGGGCTCAGTAGATGCGGCATGCGGGCCCCTAGAGTGCACGGGCTTCAGTAGTTGTGGAGCGTGGGCTCAGTAGTTGCAGCACACGGGCTCAGTAGCTGTGGCTTGCGGGCTCTAGAGCACAGGCTCAGTAGTTGTGGCGCACAGGCTTAGTTGCTCTGCGGCATGTGGGATCTTCCCGAACCAGGAATCGAAACCGTGTCCCCTGCATTGGCAGGCGGATTCTTAACCACTGCGCCACCAGGGGAGTCCTCTTCTCTTCTTATAAGGACATCAGTGATACTGGATTAAGAGCCCACCTACTCCAGTGTGACTTCATCTTACCTGATTACATCTGCAGCAACCCTATGTCCAAATAAAGTCACGTGCACAGGTACTGCGGGTTAGGACGTCAACATATCTTGTTGGGGGACACAGTTCAACCCATAACAGTCACTGAGATTACTACAGCAGTTAGGAACAGCCTCTCTAATGAGCAAAACTCAGAATAGCTATTATAAAGAAATGAAGAAATTTGTCAAGAAAAAGTACCTCAAAGAGGATAATAGTACAGAAATCAAATAATTCAGAGTATGTTCAAGATTTCATTGTGAAAACTTACTTAAGAGTGACTTATTCAGTTATGTCAGGGTATTCAGTGGATCTGTCATTCAGATACATTTTTTTCTATTATGGAATTATGAAGCATTTCATGTTTTGGAAAAAGCCTGAAGGTTGCTCTGCAGTAATTAAAGTTATTTGTCAAAATAGGTAAGTAGTTTTTTATTTGATGCTGTATGTAAACAGTTGAATTTTTTAACTTCCATGTTGCTGTAACTGACAGTAATACTGCTTTTAAAGCAAATATTGTAAAGTTGTTGGGGATGCTGCTCTGATTTGTTTGCACCTTTTTTTTTTTTTTTTTTTTGCGGTACGCGGGCCTCTCACTGTTGTGGCCTCTCCCGTTGTGGAGCACAGGCTCCGGACGCGCAGGCTCAGCAGCCACGGCTCACGGGCCCAGCCACTCCGCGGCATGTGGGATCTTCCCAGACCGGGGCACGAACCCGTGTCCCCTGCATCGGCAGGCGGACTCTCAACCGCTG
Source organism: Hyperoodon ampullatus (assembly GCF_949752795.1). Taxonomy (NCBI): domain Eukaryota; kingdom Metazoa; phylum Chordata; class Mammalia; order Artiodactyla; family Ziphiidae; genus Hyperoodon; species Hyperoodon ampullatus. The sequence continues at coordinate 21,451,538 of NC_136913.1, read as the reverse complement.
TGCCACCAGGGAAACCCTGTTCGCACCCTTTTTTAATCTTCATGGTTGATGCACAGTGGATTCCTGGCATAAGACCTGCTTTCTAAGGAATCTTGGACAAATAGGTTGAAAAAGAGATACAGGAATTATTGGGAAGAGAGAGCCAGTGAAAATCAGTGCCAGAGAAGTACAGACGTTTGTTTTAAATTTGCATTTCTCATTGGCCATTTTGATTAATAACTCACGGCTTGAGTGATCCTTTATTCCAGAGAGGGAGCTTGGCAATAGGTACCCTGCCTCTGGTTTGGCTGAAATGTAAGTTCAAATCCCAGCTCTGCTGCTTATTAGCCATGTGACTGTGGGCAAATTTCTTGCCTTCTCTGAGATCCTGTTTTGTTATCACAGTAACCACTAATCAAATGTTGGCAATTATATTACTTTATCGTCATTACTATGGAGGTGGTCCCAGATCTCTTCTAGGCTTGACCGTCAGACCTGCCTTTTGGGGTTCCTGTTAGATCTCTCTTCCGAGTGTGCTCTCGCTACCTCAAGTCCAGTGTGTTCCAAACTGAGTGCATCCGCTTCCTTTCCGATCCTGACCCTCCTCCGGTTTCCCCTTTGCCACCCTCCCATTTCTCCCAGCTCCAAACCTTTGTGAAAGCTTTAATTTTTTTTCCCTTTCCTGTGCAGCCTTTTGCCAAGTCTTGCGAATTCATCACCCACAGCTACTCACCAGAGTCCTTTCTTCCCCTTCTCCTTGGCCTCCGTGTTTCATTCAAGCCCTCACTGCCTCTTGTGTGAGTACTTTAGCTATCTTTTAATTACTCTGCCTGCCTCTCATCTGTTCTCTCTCTGTTAATTTTACACATTTCTTCCAGATAGATCTTCCAAAGCCGATCTTCAATCACGTCTCTTCCCTTCTCAAAACCCTTCCGTGACCATTATCTGTGGATCAAAGTCCAAATTGCTTTGACTAGTTAGGATCTAAGGTGCTCCATAAACTAGCACCAACCTACCTTTGTAGCTGTATTCCCTCCAACTTACCGTTCACACACCTTCTTGGAGCGCACAGCTGGAGACCTTGAGCGTCCTAAGAGCAGAGAGTTGTTCACCTTGCATCCCCGGTGCTCAGCACTAGTGGATGTTCATTGTAATACACTGGGACGTAAACAGTAGGTGAGCAGATGAGCCTCCTCGCGCACACTTCTCCCTTTGCCGGGATTCCTTGCGCTCTGGCTCTGCATATCCATATTCCACCTGTGCTTCTGGGTCACTTCATGCTCGAAACCTTCCCTGATCTTTTCAGCTCATAGTACCTGTTCCTTCCCCACGCCTCCTTCCCTCTGACCTTCTCTCCTGGTACCTGCTGTCCTCTGCCCTGCAGAGCTGTATGAACGTCTTTTTTCTTCCACTCGACTATGTGCGCCTCAACAACAGGATCCGGGTGTGAGTCACCTCGGCCACTTCCTGACGGCGTTCATTTAACGTTGACTTAGCAGTGATTTATGGAGTGCCCCATCTGTGCTCGGTGTACAGCAGTGAGCAAAGCAGAGAAAGTTCCATTCTCTTGGAGTTCACACTCTAGTAGTGCTCAGTAGTTAGCTGCCTCAGTTCATTCGTCGGCAGTTGGCAGCCATTGATCTGGTATCTGCTGTCTGCCAGTCTTTGTGTCAATTGCTGGGAAACAAATGAGAATAAAAATGGTCTTTGTTCTCAAGGAGCTCTTGGTGCAGTAGGGAGACAGACACATAAATAAATGATTATGATATAGTAAATTATTACGCACTATTTCTCAACAGGGACACTATTGGCATTGTATGTGGGAAAATTCTTTGTTCTGCAGCACCGTCCCCTGCCTTGTGCGCTGTTTAGCTCTTTGGTTACCCCTCGCTGCGCTAGTAATGTCCCCCAGCTCATGTGACAGCCATCATTAGCGCTGCACATTTCCAGATGCCCTCCGGGGGGTGACATCTTCCTTGCTTATGTTGAGAACCGCTGTCAGGAGAGGACTTTGTTTCCACTTAGGTGGCAAACAAAGGAGGCAGTGATGAACTCTGCCTGCGGAGTAGGGCTGGGGCCGGGGAGGGGAGGAGTGTCTTGAGGAATCCGGCCCTGAGGAAGGCATCTGGCAGAGGCCTGGAGGGGAGGTGGTCAGGTGACAAAATGGGACATTTCAGGACCTCCAAGTTGTTAGCTGTGGCTAGAGAAAGGAATGCAGGCATGCCAGGAGTGTTTGGTGAACACCTAGAGTGGAATCTGGGCTCTGTGGTGGAGGCTTTACATAGAATGCCAGCAGGCGTAGACCAGATGCCGGGGTAAAGGAAGACCTCTTGCAAGGTTTGAACAGGACAGGGAAATAGTAAGATTGGTGAGACTCTTCCGAAAGTTGAGGGGGAAGGCTCATAACGGCCTGAACAGGTAGTGGTGATGAGGACTAGTGTGGGTTTGTTGAGGATGGAACCAACTGTACCCTCAGGTTACGATATGACTTGATGATATGACTCTCCTGGAAGTACAGACTTCTGTACTTCTGTACTTCTGTACAGACTTCTGTACTGAAAAAAAATACCTTAAAATCTCAATGGCCTCTGCATTGTAAATATTTAGCTTAATCCACAGAATTCTCATTGATCTTACCCCTTCTTGGAAGCCCCTGTGCCAGGCTAAGGAAACAAACACATCCTGGTAGTTGGCACACTCAAGTTCCCTGAAAATAGAAATGTCTGGGAGAGCGATGGGAGGTCCGCCTGGTTGTGTGTGCCTTTGGGAGGACAGGTAGGCCTGGAGAAAGCCAGCGTTCTGCAAGATGCGGGACGCTTAAATGATGATGATGCACAAGGTCCCCCCCGTGACCCTTGCCCTTGGGTCCCAGTCACTCACAGCTCCAAGGCCCGTAGTTTGTGCCCATCCCAGCACTTCTCACCCTGTGCACTGTTTGGGTTTTTGGGTGTCTCTCTCCTCCGCTAGACCACAGACTCTTTGCTCTTGCTGCCTTTTCCCCCCTAGAGCCCAGTTGTGTGCCTGGCATCTCAGCAGATGGTGGTTAGTGAAAGCACTCGTCCTCTTTTGCTAATTTCAGCCTCTCCCGAAGCCTGTGATATCAGTTAGGATTGTAGTAGGTTTTCCCAGTAAATGCATTTCTTTCTTTCTTTCTTTTTTTTTTTTTTTGGCAGTACGCGGGCCTCTCACTGTTGTGGCCTCTCCCATTGCGGAGCACAGGCTCAGCGGCCATGGCTCACGGGCCCAGCCGCTCTGCGGCATGTGGGATCTTCCTGGACCGGGGCACGAACCCGTGTCCCCTGCATCGGCAGACGGACTCTCAACCACTGCGCCACCAGGGAAGCCCAGTAAATGCATTTCTTACATCTGCATTTTCTTTCCTTTGTTCTCTAGTTACACGACAATGAATTTTCCCCTGTTTTGGATGCGACATTTGTAATGGTGGCTCGTGATTCTGAAAACAAAGGGTAATTGCGGTTTTTTCCTAATTCTTTATTTTGAAAAATATCAAAGATATGTAAAATTGAAGAGAAGACTTTAATAAATTTCTGGGATACCATCACCTAGACTTAAGAGTTTTAAAATTTTGCCATATTTCTTCTTCTGTTTTTTTAAAGTATATTATTTTCTTTATAATATTTTAAAGCAAATCCCAGACATAATGACATTTCACCTCTAAATACATCAGTGTAGGGCACTGCTTTAAAAATGAGGCTATTTCCTTAAATAACTACATTACCATTAGCACACCTAACAAAAATAATAGTAAGTCTTTAATATAGTCCAATAGTTCATATTCACTTTTTCCCAAATATCTTTAACGGCTTATTCAAATCAGGATCCAAACAAGGTCCACATATTATATTTGATTTGTATATCTCTTAAGTCTGTTTTTTTTGTTAACAGCTTTATTGAGATATAATTGACATACCATACAGTTCACCCATTGAAAGTATACAATTTAATGGCTTTTAGTATATTCATAGAATTGTGCAGTCTCTTCAGTCTGTTTTAATCTGGAATGGTTGTGTGTCCCCACTGTCCCCTTATCCTTTCATATCATTAACTGGTTGAAAGCCCAGATTGATTGTTCTTTACAGTGTCCCACTTTCTGGATTTGTCTCATTGCTTCCTTGTGGTATTTTGTTTTTTAACTTGTTTCACTTTCCCTAGTATTTTCTGTAAATTGAAGTTAGGTCTAAACCTTGATTAGATTTGAGTTCAGCGTATTTGGTGAGAGCATTTCGTAGGTGATGATGTCTCTGTATCTCATATTGTATCATGTCAGAAGGTATAGATTGTCCCACTCATAGTAATGCTGAGATTAGTGTGTGGGTTCAAGTAGGGGCACACTGTAATTTTTGCCTTGTGTAGTTCAGTTTATCCTCTTACGATCAGCAATAATCTACAGGTGTAGTACAGTACAAGGTGTATCCAATGTATCCAATCTTATGAACAGCTAGTTTCCCATCAGTCTTCCTCCAGTGCTTTTAATGTCTTTTGCTGATCATTGCTTTTATCATTTTTCATTAGGGGATGTAAAATGATTCTCAAATTCTGTCATTTCTTTCTATATTTATTAGCTGGAGATCTGTAAAGAAGAGTTTTCCCTTATCAACTAGGGCAATTTGATTTGTAAAGGAAAGTTAGGATCAATGTTTCATTCTTGCTTTTATTTACACATTTACTAGCTAGTGATGACATAGTTTTTCTACTATTTTGCTTTTTAAAAAAGTATCATTGTGCGTTCATGGATTTTAATATAGTAAATGTGTTTTAATAAATTGCAGCCATTGTTCTTCCTGTTTCTCAGAGTGAACATCTTTGGTCAGTGGGAACTCCTTTAAGTTGGTTGCTGTGATAAGCTATTTTGACATTTCCTAGTTAGTCTTTGATAACTTCCTGCTCTCTGGTACAATGAGATGTCTTGGACTCATCCTGTATATTTCCTGCCCCAGGGCTGGAATCAGCCATTTTTCCAAGGAGTCCTCAGGTTCCTTTTAGTGGAAAACTGGTATTTAGACACCAAAATCTGGGTACTAGAACTATATACGTTGTTAATAGTTTGTCATGTTTCTAGGCCTTTTCAGTAGACAGGGCTTGGATATATGTTGAAAAGCAAACAAAAAACCTCATAAATTTATAGTCATTTCCAAGTCCAGTTTAACTGTACAGACTTTAACACTTTATCTTTTTTCTCTTACATTGGATTCTTGGTTCCCTAATGCCAGTTACACCCAAGGCATTCAGACTGGGAAAAACTATTTAATTATGTGTGTGGGAGTGGGGTGGGGGGGGAACGTTACAGGATTGCTGTTTGTACAGGATGGAGTCTAGAGGCCTATGGGAAGTCTAATTTGTTTTAGAAACTTGAGTTAGGAGTCTGCAATGAGAAATCCCTTCTGCTGCATGGAAAGCTGACTTGGAAACCCGACTTAAGATTAAAAACACCCCTTGGTGACTCTGATCCGAGCAAAGAATCCACCCATCTTCTCTAGCTCCTCTCAGCAGCTCCAGCTGACCTGCGGCTCCTCGGGGCTGCCCTGGGGCTCCTTTTCCAGCACTGAGGGCGTTACGTAAAGCTTCTCTCCCAGCTGATGCATTCTAATTTTCCAAACTGCCATTTCTGTACTTTTGTTTCCGTTTTTCTTTCATCCAACCTTTGGATTCTACCACAGTGAAGTACTATCCCTTTCTCAGTGTTTTATTTTGGAAAATTTCACATCTACAGAAATGTAGAAAGAATAATGCAATGAGCACCCATATGCCCTTCACCTAAATTCTCGAATTAACATTTTACCACATTTGCCTTACTCTTGTCCTTTCTCAATAAATACAAACATATATACTTTTACCCCTGGAATTGTTTCAAAGTAAGTTTGAGATGACTTTACCCTAATTCAGCAGGCATCTCCTAAGAATAAGGCCATTCTCCTACATAACCTCAGTGCCTTTATTATATCCAAGAAATTTAACGGTGATACAATTATATTATCTAATATATGATTCATATTCAAACTTTGCCAGTTGTCCCTAAAATATTCTTTATAGCCTTTTCCCCTGAGTCACGGTCTGATTAAGGACCATATATTATAGGCGGTAATCATGTTTCTTTAAATAATTCCCCTTAAAATAATCCCCCTGCCACTTTCTGTCTTTTAAGACATTGACTTCTTACAATTTTTTATTGAAGTATAGTTGATTTACAATGTTGTGTTAGTTTCAGGTGTACAGCAAAGTGATTCAGTTATATATCTATATCTGTATCTATATCTATACCTATATTCTTTTTCAGATTCTTTTCCCATATAGGTTATTACAAAATATTGAGTATAGTTCCTTGTGTTATACAGTAGGTCCTCATTAGTTATTTATTTTATATATAGCAGCATGTATATTTTAATCCCAAACTCCCAATTTATCCCCCTCCCCCAGTTTCCCCTGTGGTAACCAGAAGTTTGTATTCTATGTCTGTGAGTCTATTTCTGTTTTGTAAATAAGTTCATTTGTATCATTTTTTTTAGAGTCCACATATAAGTGATATCATATGATATTTGTCTTTCTCTGTCTGGCTTACTTTACTTAGTATGATAATCTCTAGTTGCATCTATGTTGCTGCAAATGGCATTATTTCATTCTTTTTTATGGCTGGATAATATTCCATTTTGTATATATACCACATCTTTGTTATCCATTCATCTGTCAATGGACTCTTAGGTTGCTTCCATGTCTTGGTTATTGTAAATAGTGCTGCAGTGAACATTGGGGTGCATGTATCTTTTCAAATTATGGTTTTCTCCAGATATATGCTGAGTAGTGGGATTGCTGGATAATATGGTAGCTCTATTTTTAGTTTTTTAAGGAACTCCCATACTGTTTTCCATAGTGGCTGTACCAATTTACATTCCCACCAACAGTGTAGGAGGGTTCCCTTTTCTCCACATCCTCTCCAGCATTTATTATTATTATTATTTAAAAATATTTATTTATTATTTACTTATCTTGGCTGCACCAGGTCTTAGTTGCGGCATGCGTGATCTTTAGTTGTGGCATGCGGACTTCTTAGTTGCAGCATGCATGCGGGCTCTAGTTCCCTGACCAGGATCGAACCTGGGTCCCCTGCATTGGGAGCTTGGAGTCTTACCCACGGGACCACCAGGGAAGTCCCTCCAGCATTTATTATTTGTAGACTTTTTGATGATGGCCATTCTGACTGGTGTGAGGTGATATCTCATTGTAGTTTTGATTTGCATTTCTCTAATAATTAGTGATGTGGAGCATCTTTTCATGTGCCTTTTGGCCATCTGTATGTCTTCTTTGGAGAAATGTCTATTTAGATCTTCTGCCCATTTTTTATCGGGTTGTTTGTTTTTTTGATATTGAGCTGTATGAGCTGTTTGTATATTTTGGAGATTAATGCCTTGTCAGTTGCATCGTTTGCAAATATTTTCTCCCATTCTGAGGGTTATCTTTTCATTTTGTTTATGGTTTCCCTTGCTGTGCAAAAGCTTTTAAGTTTAATTAGGTCCCATTTGTTTATTTTTGTGTTTATTTCCATTACTCTAGGAGACAGATCCAAAAAGATATTGCTGCAATTTATGTCAAAGAGTATCCTGCCTATGTTTTCCTCTAGGAGTTTTATAGTATTGGTTTTACATTTAGGTCTTTAATCCACTTTGAGTTTATTTTTGTGTATGGTGTTAGAGAATGTTCTAATTTCATTTTTTTACATGTAGCTGTCCAGTTTTCCCAGCACCACTTATTGAAGAGACTGTCTTTTCTCCATGTATATTCTTTGCCTCCTTTGTGATAGATTAATTGACCATAAGTGCATGGGTTTATTTTTGGGCCTTCTATCCTGTTCCATTGATCTATATTTCTGTTTTTGTGCCAGTACCATACTGTTTTGATGACTAGTTTTGTAGTATAGTCTGAAGTCAAGGAGCCTGATTCCTCCAGCTCTGTTTTTCTTTCTCAAGATTGCTTTGGCTATTTGGGATCTTTTGTGTTTCCATACAAGTTTAAGAATTTTTTGTTCTAGTTTTGTGGAAAATGCCATTGGTAGTTTGATAGGGATTGAATTGAATCTGAAGATTGCCTTGGGAAGGCATTGACATTTTTGAAGAGTCCAAGAGTCCAGGTTGTCTTACAGAATGTTCTACAACCTATATTTGACTGTTTCCTCATAATTAGAACCAGGTGAAACATTTTGGCAAGTGGCCATATCCTTTTACACTGTGAACTTTCTAGTGTGTAGATAAGTCTGTAACCAGAAGACTCCCCTAACTGTTCAGAGTTCTTATGTGAAGCAGTCAGTAAGTGTTACCCAAAATGAACACCTTCAGTTTTTACTAGGTAATGGCATGTCTTAAAATTTTTCTTTTCTTTTCTTCTCTTTAGGCCGGCATTTGTAAATCCACTCACCCTTGAAAGCCCAGAGGAAGAAGAGCTCTTTAGACAAGGAGAATGTATATTAATTTGTTCATAATAAGATACAATTTAAAAAGCACATTAACTGTACTGCAGAGGAGATTATTTAAGAGTATGTATGGACTCCTCATACCAGTAAAGTGTCCACAGAGTCCATACTTGGAACGGTTTTTATTGATGATACAATATTAAGTGAAGTAATTTGTTTTCTCGCATTTAATGAAATGGGAAATGTATCTTAATGAGATAACTGCTGGTTGGGGCTGTAGGTCAAGGTGATTATAAGTGGTCTCACACTGAGCAGACATGATTTCCTTCTGAAAGCAAAAAATCACTGAAAGTGTTATGTAGCCTCAGCAGCCTCACATCTTCTCTGGGATAGATGTGAAATTTCCAGTGGGCTTTTCGAAATCTGGAAATACTGCGTTTATAGGATCCGAGGCAGCCCCGGTTGGCAACCCAGTGCTGTAGTGTGGCCCTCCTGATCATAGCTCCTTATTGTCTCCTGTTCCAGTGAACAAGGGGACAAGGGTCGCCTTCAGCTCCATGTCATTACTGAAAATGGCTCCCACTGCTGAGGAGAGGACAACCATACATGAGATGTTTCTTAACACGCTGGATCCAAAGTAAGTTCGGACGGTGAGATTCCTGGTTGGGAAAGCATGTAAACCTTGGCCTTCTCCAGAGCTACACTTGCTTGAACATTATTGGGCATTGTTTGCAAATATTTTACTTTTCAGCAGCAAAACCATGGCATTGACAGGGTTTACTCAATCTCCATTTGTACAGGACTATAAGTTTTCGAAGTCGAGTTTTGCCTCCTAATGGAGTGTGGATGGAGAATTCAAAACTGAAGAGCTTGGATATTTGCCACCCTCAGGTATTGGAATTTAGTGAAAAATCTTCTAAACAGGATAACTTGGACTCATGACACTCATCTAAGAGTTGACACGCCTTCAAACTGACCTCTGTTCTATGGCATTGTGAATTCCTTTGTTCTACAGATTCAGATCGTCACAGGGCTTGTATTTATTAATATTTATTTTATGTCCTGTAGGAGCGGAACATTTTCAATCGAATCTTTGGTGGTTTCCTTATGAGGAGAGCATATGAACTTGGATGGGCTACTGCTTGTAACTTCGGGTGAGTTGGATTTAAGGTAGTCTTAACTCCTGAGAAGCCGTTTATACTGCCTCACTCAGTGAAACATTTTGGACCCGTCTGGATGTGTTTGGGAACATATTGTGTTTTTAAATAAATGCCACACTGGTACCAGGTGGGTTTGATCTTTATTTTAGAAGGCTCTCGCTCTGATGTTGTCACTTAGTACATTAAATGCCTGCTGAGAAAAAGGGGTGATGATACGCAGAAGGGAAAAGATGATTTAGGTACTGATCTGGTCACAGTGTCATCTCTTACCATCTGGTATGGTTATTCCCTCCTTCTCTAGGCTTATTCTTTGATCATTTAAAGTTTGCTTCAGCTGATTGTCAGGAAAAAACTAGAAATCATCTGAATTTTGCAGTTGACCCCAAGTACTGTGTTTTCCCAATAGTGGTTCCCGACCATTTATAGTCGCCGTGGATGATATCATGTTTCAGAAACCTGTTGAGGTTGGATCATTGCTGTTTCTTTCTTCGCAGGTAGGTGTGTGATGAGAGATGAAATACAATTTTTATTATTTGGGCCTAGAAGAGAGGTTTTTATATTCTAAAGCCACTGTTTCTCTTATGACTGCTTTCTTCCCCCTTCCTAATGCAATTAACTAACTATGGTGTCCATAATCGCTTAGGTTTGCTTTACTCAGGGAAATTACATTCAAGTCAGAGTACACAGTGAGGTGGCCTCTCTACAGGATAAAGAGCATATGACCACCAATGTCTTTCATTTCACGTTCATGTCGGAAAAAGAAGTGCCCTTGGTTTTCCCCAGAACATATGGAGGTAAGTGGCAAATGACTGCTTGTCCCTAACGAGGGGAACTTTTAAAGACATTTCTCTCCTTTTAAATTGTTGTAGGAAGTACTCTGATGCCCATCAGCCCTAGAGCATATCTTTAGGGGATTGTACTTTTGAGATTCTGCAGCCCTGAAGGCCAGGATGCCTCATGGCATTCAGGTGGCCATTGCTGCTCTGCCTGCCTGGCTGTTGTCTGAAGGGCCAGTGTCAGCTGCAGGCAGCCACTGGTGGTCAGGACCGGTCCAGCCAAAGGGCCAGAGTCGAGGCACTCCCTGGCCCAGCAGCACACGCCTGGTGCCAGTTTTGAATTTTCATTGCTGTCCCAGTGTTCCCAAGTAGTTTTGTGTTTGTATAGTGATTTTCTTAGGTGCTGCACATGTCTCCAGAGCTCTCTCTCTTATATTCCAGAGTCCATGTTGTATTTAGATGGGCAGCGGCATTTCAGCTCCATGAGTGCACCAGTGACCTTGAAAAAGGACTGCCTCATCGAGCCCTAGGAAGACTGCGTTTGTTAAAGGCCAGTGCCCCACAGTGACATGGTTCCTGATGAAGGCCTGAGCAAGTGTATTGCTCTTAGTGTTTATTCTCATCCTCCATAGAGAAGAAGGATGTATTCAGCTTTTAGGTTGATCAGAAAAGTAGAATGAGAGAATGGCTGGGTGGGGCAGAGGGGGAAAGAATTATTGAATAATAAATACTTTCAAGACAAATTGTGAACTTACCACATTTCCTCCTGTCTAGTCAGGAAATGAGGGCTGAATGCCTTTTTATGTGACTGGACACATTCTTTTCTTACACATATTGCAACCATCAATCTACATGGTTTCGTGCCAGGGCATTTGGAGGGCATTCTTTAAACCTGACCTTTACTGCAATTCCCCTGTATTATTTAAATCCCATCAACCCTATGTGATTCCTTTGTATTTTTGCCTCCTTCTATTTCCCAGCTTTTGTTGTTAGCAGAGGTTAGATGAAAAGTTGTAGTAAAGGGATTCAACAAAAGACACAGCATTTGTAAGGATTTGTGGGAAGCTTTAGATCTGAAACCGTACCAAGGAAACACAAAAGACCCCGAATAGCCAAAGCAATCTTGAGAAAGAAAAATGGAGCTGGAGGAATCAGGCTCCCCGACTTCAAACTATACTACAAAGCTACAGTGATCAAGATGGTATGGTACTGGCACAAAAACACAAATGTAGATCAATGGAACAGGATAGAAAGCCCAGAGATAAACCCACGCACATATGGTCACCTAATTTATGACAAAGAAGGCAAGAACATACAATGAAGAAAAGACAGCCTCTTCAGTAAGTGGTGCTGGGAAAACTGGACAGCTACATGTAAAAGAATGAAATCAGAACACTCCCTAACGCCATACACAAAAACTCCAAGTGGATTAAAGACCTAAATGTAAGACCAGACACTATAAAACTCTTAGAGGAAAACATAGGAAAACCACTCTGACATAAACAACAGCAAGTTCTTTTTTGACCCACCTCCTAGAGTAATGAAAATAAAAACAAAAATAAACAAATGGGACCTAATGAAACTTCAAAGCTTTTGCACAGCAAAGGAAACCGTAAACAAGACCAAAAGACAACCCTCAGAATGGGAGAAAATATTTGCAAATGAAGCAACTGACAAAGGATTAATCTCCAAAATTTACAAGCAGCTCATGCAGCTTAATATCAAAAAAAAACCCAATCCAAAAATGGGCAGAAGACCTAAATAGACATTTCTCCAAAGAAGACATGCAGATTGCCAACAAACACATGAAAGAATGCTCAACATCATTAATCCTTAGAGAAATGCAAATCAAAACTACAATGAGATATCATCTCACACTGGTCAGAATGGCCATCATCAAAAAATCTAGAAACAATAAATGCTGGAGAGGGTGTGGAGAAAAGGGAACACTCTTGCACTGCTGGTGGGAATGTAAATTGGTACAGCCACTACGGAGAACAGTATGCAGGTTCCTTAAAAAACTACAAATAGAACTACCATATGACCCAGCAATCCCACTACTGGGCATATACCCAAAGAAAACCATAATTCAAAAAGAGTCATGTACCACAATGTTCATTGCAGCTCTATTTACAATAGCCAGGACATGGAAGCAACCTAAGTGTCCATCATCGGATGAATGGATAAAGAAGATGTGGCACATAAATACAATGGATTATTACTCAGCCATAAAAAGAAACGAAATTGAGTTATTTATAGTGAGGTGGAGGGACCTAGAGACTGTCATACAGAGTGAAGTAAGTCAGAAATAGAGAAACAAATACTGCATGCTAACACATATATATGGAATCTAAAAACAAAAATGGTACTGATGAACCTAGTGGCAGGACAGGAATAAAGATGCTTTATAGAGAATGGACTTGAGGACACTGGCAGGTGGGGGGAAGGGGAAGCTGGGGCGTAGTGAGAGTAGCATTGACGCATATACACTAAATAGATAGCTAGTGGGAAGCAGCTGCATAGCACAGGGAGACCAACTCGGTGCTTTGTGACCACCTAGAGGGGTGGGATAGGGAGGGTGGGAGGGAGGCTCAAGAGGGAGGGGATATGGGGATATATGTATGCATATGGCTGATTCACTTTGCTGTACAACAGAAAGTAACACTGCACTGTGAAGCAATTATACTCCAATAAAGATGTATCAAAAAAAAAAAGGAACCATGCCAAGAGGAGGTGTTCACAGATGGTGAACACAGGAGACACAGGACCAAGTGTTCATTCTTCCATTCACCTGACAGCTCTTCAGCACACTCTGATGGCTGGGCAGCCCCTATATATCTGATTAAAAAACATGAACAGGGGCTTCCCTGGTGGCGCAGTGGTTGAGAGTCCGGCTGCCGATGCGGGGGACATGGGTTTGTGCCCCGGTCTGGGAAAATCCCACATGCCGCGGAGCGGCTGGGCCCGTGAGCCATGGCCACTGAACCTGCACTTCCGGAGCCTGTGCTCCGCAGTGGGAAAGGCCACAGCAGTGAGAGGCCTGTGTACCGCAAAAAAAAAAAAAAAAACTCAACATGAACAGTAATAATAATTACATATGCTCACAGAGCACTTGCCACGTGCTAGATAGGCACTCTCTTAAGCACTTGATGTGTTTACTTCTTCCACCAACACTATGAGGTAGGTTCTGTAACCCGCTCGTAGGGTTTGGCCACTCAGGAATCTGAAGCACAGAGAGGTTAATAATTTGCTCAGACTCCCCCAGCTAGTAGATGGTGGTGCTGGGATTCACACTACCTGGTTCTGAAGTAAACAGTAAAGCTGGGAATGTATTGATAGCAAGGGAGGCCATACCCAATGTCACAGTGCCACCTAGGAGCCCAAAGGGACGTATTCCCACGAGTCTGCAGCCAAGACCCAGTTTCTCCTTTGATGGGATGGGAAGTTGATCAAGTTCAGAAGAGAGAGAAACCAGGCTGCACAGAGGGAAAAAATTCATCTCTGAAAAGGTCCTCCCAGGAAAGAAATATTCTTGAGTGTGGGTTCTAGAACAGCGGTCACAAACTTGGCTCTGTCTCAGAATTGGCTGGAGTGCTTTTAAAAAAATTTGTATTAATTTAATGTTTATTGAAACCATAGTTAATATGAATGAGCACTTCTGGCATAAATAGTCATGGGAACAAACAACTACTCTGGAGGTGTGCAGTTGGACTCATGGCACCCAGTGTATGCTGCACCATAAGCTTGCTAGCATCAGTCCTCGCCCCCCTTGCTGTACTTACTACCATCCTGAGCTTCACCTGGCCCTTCAGTACAGCATTTTGCAGATCTGCCTGTAACCCCGTGAGGTCCCTGAGCTGCCTTGCAAGAAGGGACGGCCCTGGGGAGTTGTGTGAATGTGTTAACCGGAGTTCAGTTAAGAGACCTACTGCATGCTGGTGTATAGATTGTACGTTATGCATTTAACCACTTATTGCTGTACACGGAAGCTTTTGCAAGAACTTTTCTTGCTGTTGTAAGAAATGTTGCAGTAAATATCCTAAAACTAAAACATTTAATCCTTAAACTATTTCCTTTGGAAAATTGTTGATAAGTGATCTGTAGGTCAAAATCGTATGCACACATTCAAGGCTTTGAATAGTTCACGTAACCCTCCAGAGCAGTTGTACACATGCACTTAACTCATTAGCAATTTTCCTGAACTTGGCTGAATTTTATCCTTTACTTTTTAAAAAAATTTATTTAATTTATTTTTGGCTCTGTTGGGTGTTTGTTGCTGCACGCAGGCTTTTTCTGGTTGTGGTGAGCAGAGGCTAATCTTGGTTGCGATGTGCGGGCTTCTCATCGCAGTGGCTTCTTGTTGCAGAGCACAGTTGGGCTCTAGGTGTGTGGGCTTCAGTAGTTGTGGCATGTGGGCTCAGTAGTTGTGGCACACGGGCTCAGTAGTTGTGGCACACAGGCTTCAGTAGTTGTGGCACACGGGCTCAGTAGTTGTGGCTCATGGGCTCAGTAGTTGTGGCGTGCAGGCTCAGTAGTTGTGGCACATGGGCTTGGTTGCTCTGTGGCATGTGGGATCTTCCTGGACCAGGGCTTGGACCCGTGTCCCCTGCATTGGCAGGCGGATTCTTAACCACTGCACCACCAAGCAAGCCCTTATCCTTTACTTTTAAAAACATCTTTGCCATTTCAGTAGGTGAAAAATGACATTCATTAATTGCCTTTCTTTGAATTCTATTGAGACTGAACTCTTAAAAAATTGCTTATTGTCTTTTTAGTTAAATTACTTGTTCAAGTAATTTTGAATATCAGATTTTTAAATCAAAATATGTTTTCTACCAGTAAAAATTTTTATAAGAGCTAGAGATTTTTATTTTTAATACAGGACTTTAAGAAGATGAGATGAAGGAAACTCCAAGGGATATACAGTAGGTTGTCGATGTTTAGTGTTTTGTCCCTCTTCTTTAAGGAATAGTGGGCTTTTAACCAGTACCAGCACTGCTACTTGTCTAGCACAGAACTTCCTAATGTGGGTTGGACATAGTTTTGTACTGAATAGTCCATGCTGAGATACCCCATTTTACATCAGGCATTTATTACCAAGTTCTTAGTTTTTGCTTAGGTAGTTCTTCACTGGGCAGTCTTCGAGGATGGTGTCTTTATTTTTGGTTTCCTTAGAAGCGTTCACTTCACGCTAGTATGCTCTGCACTGTGTTCTGTGTGCCCATGTGGTGCTGTGGCTCCATTTCTCGTGGTAACCCGAGTATTCTACGTATCTGTGTGTTCCCTTTGCTACCGGCATTCTCTATACCGTCTGCTCTTTCTCCTCTCTTTGAATAGAGCCAGTAGCTTGAGTCCTGGAAAACTGAAGTTTGCCCTCCACCCCCGCCCCAGGGAGTTCAACATTTTATTTTTCTTTTCAATGAATTTGGGCAGAGAAAAAGACCTTTCATCTTTCAAAAGACACATTTGATTCTGTGGCGTGGCTGGGCTCGTCTGGGAGGTTCTTCTGCTCTGTGTGGCATTGGCTGGGGTCACTCAGGCAGCTGTGCTCACCTGGGAGCTCGTCAGGGGATAGACCATCTGGCACATCAGCTGGGGAGGCTGGAACGGATGGGGGCCAGCCAGGACTCTCTTAAGAGGCTAGGTGGACTTCTTAAATGGTGGCACGTGGGCTCCATGAGCAAACAGCCAGATTCCCAGCTCCTAACTACGTCATCCTCCTGTTTCTCAAAGCCATTTTTGTGCAGAGTGATCAATGGTGTCATGGAAGTTCACAAAGATGAGCACTGGGGAGAGGCGACCGGTTGGATGATTGAGAGGTTGCTGGTAAGAAAGAACAGCTTCAAAAAGCAGTGGTGTCTAGGGCTGGATGGCAAGGGGCTGAGTAATTCCAAGCATCCAACTCTCTTTCCTGGGTGAAGTCCTTGGACACTGGTGAGATGTTCTTTCATAAACATTTTATATGTTTATATTATAAACAACTTAATATAATATATGATTTTATAAAATATCTTAAACATTTTATTGACAAGTAACATTAGGAGATACTGCATCGGATACCTCTCCTCTGGTATTTTATAATGCGTATTAGCTTACAAAAGACTGAAAAGGGCCTCCCTGGTGGCGCAGTGGTTGAGAGTCCGCCTGCCGATGCAGGGGATACGGGTTCGTGCCCCGGTCTGGGAGGATCCCATATGCCGCGGAGCGGCTGGGCCCGTGAGCCATGGCTGCTGAGCCTGCGCATCCGGAGCCTGTGCTCCGCAACGGGAGAGGCCACAACAGTGAGAGGCCCGCATACCACAAAAAAAAAAAAAAAAAAAAAAAAAAAAAAAGACTGAAAAGTAGGGCCATTAGAACACCTCTTTAACATTTTACATCAGCTTTTGTGAAACTTATTTGATCATGGACTTTGTTGTTGTTGTTAATACCTATGAATAAATGGAACACACTAGGAGTTTTAATAACTTTTACAGAGCCGGGATTATACTCTGTATTCTGTTATCTAAGGGGTAAATCGTTATGCCCTCTTTTGCTATGAAGAATCAAGTATTAGTATTATGTTTCTTAAAAACAAATTTAGGGCAGCATTTTAGATCTGACTGACTTTCCTGCTTTCCAGGGTTGGCAGTCTTGCTTTTTAACAGGAGTGTAATTTCTTGCTGTCACTGCTGATGTTTTATAAAACGTTAACTTGTAACAATGCGTTTAACTTTACAACAAATTCTGAATAGTAATTTTTTAGCATTATGCTCCTTTATAGATTAGAAGAGGGAGGCGAAGGGAAGTGCATCAGGAAGATGGTGAAGGTTAGTTGATAAGATATTTGCCTCCATTTTGATACAGAGAATATAAGTTTGTGTTATTCTGTTTCTGTGTAAGAGCCTCAAGCTCAAATTCAGTGCTTTATGCTTTAGTATGAAAACATTTGGAAGTAATTACGGATTCTTTATTTGGTTATATAGAACCCCATGGCAACTTGTATGTTAGTGCAGTGTAGGAAAAAATCAGTCACAGTATGTAATCATCATAAAATAAGAATTTTTATATATGGCTAACACATATTGGATTCTTAGCACTGTGCTAATGACATCAAAATGTATTTTCTAATTTAATCCTTAGAATCAGCCTTTGAGGTCAATACCATTATTACCCACTTTTTCAGATGAGGAAAGTGAGACTTAGAGAGGGAAAGTAACTTCCCACAGCCCACCTTGTAACTGTATATAGGTGGGTTAGGTGGGGTAGGCCTAGACTAGGTCTAGAATCTTGGCCCTTTGCCGCATTTCATACATATTTTCTCAACTAGTGTGATAAAGGGTTAACTTGTGAGATATATACACACACACACACATGCACATACATACACAGACACATACATGAGAATACAATCTGGTCTCAACCATAAGAGACAAGGATGACTGAAATATTTTGGGCATTTGTTTTAATTTGCTCTTAGAGAAAAACTTCTGCTGCAGTTGTGATTGACTCTCTAAATTGACTTGTGAATGTTTTCTGTCCCTCTCTGGGCAACAAATAATGAACTACTTTAAAATAGATAACAAGAAAGAGGAATTAAAAATAGGGATTTGGCAAGTTCAAAAACGGATTTAAGGACCCCTGACCAGTCACGTTGCTTCTAGTAAAACTGTTGTATCGTGGGATTATTTTGATCTATGGGGATCAATCTGAGGTGGATTTGGGGTCCTTTGGTCCAGCGAGTGGGTTTCGGGCAGGCAGTGTGACGTGGGAGGAGTGCTGCTGGCCCGAATGTTGGCTCTTAGGCACCTCTGAGGTCTCACCTATGTCTGCAGCCAGCTAGTTCAGGGCATAGGGTGGCGGATTCATCTCTTTGGGTTCTGTTTCCTTCTCCATAAAAGGAGAGGCAGCTTTCTCATTCCAGAGTTTCCTGATTTAGGCCTACTTCCCTTCACTTGCTTTGCTGTTTGGTTAGAGAAATATTTTAATGACTATATTGCACATAATTTAAAAAATCAAGTTCCAGTTAAGATGTGTATGCTAAAAAAAAAAAGGAGCTTCAGAATAAAACAGGACCTTCTCAAAACCGTTCAGTAAGCCAGAGGCATTGATAAAGTAATACCTCAGAGAAAGGATTGTAGTAACAAAAGAAAGGGTAGGATATTTTTGTTTTTTTGTCACAGAAATTGTGTACCTTTAATAGAGGGAATAGTATGGCTAAAACAAATGAACAGTACCATAATGGAAGGAAAATTACATGACAGGGTATTGATATGCCAGGCATTTACTGTATCCTGATTTTATTTATGCACACACACATATATAAATTTAAATTTATATTTTATATGTATGTATTTGTTAAAAAAAAGTGACCCATTGGTAGGTCATGAAATTTAGTGGATTGTGGCCAACATTACAAAAATAAAAAGAATGCATCACCCATAGTAATGGTAAGTATTGTGTGAAACTTGTTATGCATGTGCATGGTGCACATGCACATTTATGGGTGTGCTAGGTCACAGTGTAAAATATACATCTAAATGGGTCATGGTCATTAATGGAAGGGGTTCTCTCAGTACACATTAACATGCTTCTTTGCGTTGTACTTAGTTTTGATTGGTCTGAATTTAAAAGTTTTTTTTCCCATTTTTTTCTCTAAATTAGATGGGTTTAAAAACAAAAATCGTTTGAGTTAGTTGATGCTCTTTTAGTTTATCCTGACAGGGTGCCTCAGGACAAGGGGATTTCGGTGTGCTGGGAGCCATCTCACTGGGTTTGGGTTACAGTGCAACATAACTCCCTTTGATAGAAAACTTGCAAATCCTTTTTCTGATGTCCTGGCTGAGCTGCACAAATGGCCAGAGCTTGAAGTTAACAAACCCCCAGGCCTGCAGATTCAATTCTTACCTTCTATCCTTGGCCACACACTGGACCCCTGAATCTAGCCAATTAACTCTATAGTATGTGCCATCTCCCAGTAGATGATCACGAGAGAGGAAGACCAGTCAACGCTTTGTCTCTTGAGGCTGGGTCACAAGCACTGCCTTTTAATTTTTTTTATTTTAAATTTATTTTAGTTCTGGCTGCATTGGGTCTTCATTGCTGTGTGCGGGCTTTCTCTAGTTGTGGAGAGCGGGGGGACTACTTTTTGTTGCCGTGCGTGGGCTTCTCACTGCAGTGGCTTCTCTTGTTGTGGAGCACGGGCTCAGTAGTTGTGGCATGTGGGCTCAGAAGTTGTGGCTCATGGGCTCTAGAGCACAGGCTCAGTAGTTGTGGCGCAAAGGCTTAGTTGCTCCAGAGCATGTGGGATCTTCCCGGACCAGGGCTCGAACCCATGTCCCCTGCATTGGCAGGCGGATTCTTAACCACTGTGCCACCAGGGAAGCCCCAAGCACTGCCTTTTTGTATAAGGACGGTACACTGGCAGGGGATACAGCCTTCAGTGGACGAATAGCAAATGGGCTTATTCCTCCCCTCCTGTGACACGTTCCATCATTCCTATATTTCCTTGTCGTTGCTCATGCTGGCCTTGGAGCCAACACAGGTGTCAGCATTTTTAGCATTTATTCACTGTATTGCTCCTTTTACATGCTGACTTTGGGAAACTGTGGGCTTCTTGAGGGAACGGATTGTGTCGTATCTTTTTATCTGTATTGCATAGCAAAGTACATTGCATGTGTGCAGGTCATTAATAACTTCCATATGAACGAATGTATGATTTAGGTGAATTTGGGTGTTTGACTTTTTTGTTAATTTAAAAAATTTAAGCTTAAGGCTCGGGAAGGTGGATCTTTAAAATTTTTTTTTTAGGATTTTACTTGTGTACAACATTATGCCCAAATTGTGTTATTACGTTAATAATGGAATTGCTAAAAGTTGCTTTGCTGTCTAAGACTAAATACACAGTAGCTATATTTTATTTCCTTTTAAAAGCTAAGTAAAAAATTTAATGATTTTATAGATGTGTGTATGTATATGTATGTATATGTGTATGTATATGCATGTATACACACAAACATATTAATATTTATACATCCCCCCGCACACACTGGCATGGCGACCTTTATGGACCTATTTACCTGAAATACACATTTCTTCACATTCATATGTTAAGAATTCTACTCAAAGATAGTTCAGTGATATAACATCAGAATTCATGGGTAACAAAATACAAGGATGCATTCCATGGTATCATATGGGGGGGTTAGGGTATAAAAATATCATTAATAAAATAGTGGTTAATGTATTTAAGAACAAAATATAAAACCTGGAAGTCTACTGACATAGAAAGTCTAGGGTGTAGGATTAGATGTGCCCTTGGATATAGAAGAAATGATGGGAGTGGGGAATGATTCCTTGCATGAGATTCTGGGGACTAAGAAATCCCCGAAAGAGCAGTCCACTACGATCATTGTAAAGGTCAGAACACTGGCTAGGCTTAATTGGGGAATATTCAACAGAAGGTCAGAAATTTGAGGGAGAAGCAGGGAATCACAGATGTTACTCATATATATGTAAGTGCACTGAAAAGACATTGCCTAGTGTGTTTCATAGACTTCGGGCCACCTCTTGACCTATTATTTTGGATAAGCTTCTACTGTCATGGCATGGTCTGTCCTCCTGTTGCACAGGTAGCTACTAAACTATACTGGTCTCCTTTCCATAATCTGTTGGCAACTGTCCCTAGAGAAGGGTTTCTCAACCTCACTACTGTTGACAACTTGGACCAGATAATTGTGTTGTATGTCCTGTGCATTGTAGGGTGTCTAGCAGCATCCTTGACATGTACCCACTAGATGCCAGTAGCATTCCCATAGTTGACAATCAAAAACATCTCCAGACATTACTATGTCCCTTGGGAATATTGTGCCCAGTTGAGAACCATTGCTGTAGATTATGATAGGTTAGCATGTTTGGGAGTTGTCTCTTGTAGCTCATCCTGGTCAGGCCTGGGCCCATCCTCTCCAGCAGAGCAGGGGACTGTGCTTTTGGAACATTCTTTCTAGCCTTCTGTAAATGGCCACATGAGATCATCTTTAGGGTATACTTTGCGGCCTGTGGACTTTCAGAAGTCAGCTGTTTGAAGGGATAAAAGGCACTGAGGAGTGCATTTATAGGCTATTGACATTACCCAGTTAATATGAAAAGTGGTGAATCAGGATGTATTTTCACTTATTTGTAGGTACCTGGAAATTATACTATTAGGACCTGCTTGTAATCAAATACTAAGCTCTTTGAGGGCAGAAATTTGTCTTCGGTCACTGATACATGCCAAGTGTTTAGAGTAGGTGATCAATAGTTCCTGAAAGTTGAACGAAAACATTAATGACTGGCTTTTTTGAATGGATCCAAAAATAGCTGTCTTCCTTGTAAGCATATCTAAAATGAACATGAGGCTAGAAAAGCTCCAAAGAATGGAAACTATTAATCAAGAAGATACAGGCTTATTCCATGAGTAAAAAAATTTGTACTTTTCAGATTGGAAAGAGGAAACCTGAGAATAAGATTCCAACTGTATTGCAAGTATTGATTGACAGGATTATCACAAACCTGTCTGAACACCAAAGTAGTAGCAGTCTTCAACTTTACTAATAGTTGGCTTCTAAAATGTTGACTGCTAGCACTTAGAACATACTTTGCTATAGCAAAGGGTTATAAATGGCAGTTGGATTCCCGTGTCCATGTCCGAATGCCTGTCACTAATCCCCTGCCGTTTATGACAGAACTCAGAGCGTCAGCCAGGAGGCCAGGGACACCCCAACTCTAGGACGGCCTCCCCTGGGGCGAGGGGCTTTTTGCGAGTGTTGAGAGGGGATTAGCATGGAAGACAGGACGAGGCAGATGCTCACGGGTCCCAGTTCCCTTAAACTACATGGCATGTATATAATTATAGTAAAGCCATTGCCATACTGGGGTGACAAAGTTCCACTGGAGTTCAGCTTTATATGTGGTCATTTGTGAATAGCTGGCTACATATACTTAGGGATTCAACTTCTGTTAAACTAAATACCTTTTTTTTTTTTTTTTGGCTGGCTGCACCACGCGGCTTGCAGGATCTTAGTTCCCCGACCAGGGATTGAACCCGGGCCACGGCAGTGAAAGCCCGGAATCCTAAACACCAAGCCACCAAGGAACGCCCATTGTTAATATAAACATGTAAGTTGTTACTTATAGATTTAGTACAAGCTGTAAATGTAAATTTAGAAAAAAGGAGGAACCAAGGGGCTTTATGTTGTATACAGAGAGTCTGGGGTTCACCGTCCTTACCAGACGCTATAGAAGGTGACTGTGCTCACAACCTATTCTTTCCTGCCACCCTCAAAGGTACAGAGAGGTGAGCCACAGTGGAGTGGTAACAGCCCCGAAACTAGAAATTAGCCTGTCTGGGTTCAAAGACTGAGTCTACCTTTGCTAGCTAACTGTTTCCTTATCTGTAAAATAAAGAATTCAAAGAGTTCCTGTGAGAATTAAGTGAAATAATGCACCTCACCTCCTAACACAATGCCTGGTAGATGGCATGTACTCCATTAATGTTATTACTCTTGTTACGAGTTTGAGTCAGTCTGACATTTTTGTATTTTGGAAAGATAGAGAATAACTGCCTACCTTTTGGCATCAGTGTCTACCAAACACTAAATATCTTTGGACCCTGACATGGATTTTTATATTATTCAAGAAATTACTACTGCAACACAATGTGGTAATAAAACAGTGAACTTTACTGAGAAGTTTCAAGCATCATGACCCGAGGAAGTATTTTTCAGTTCAGTTTATCAAAATACTTCAACTTTCCAGTTGGATCTGGGATTATCTGTTAAAGAAAAAAAGCAAGTTATTCATTTTAAAAACCAAAGTGTATCAACAGTAGTCTGACATTAGTTGCTTATCTCTTGACTAAAGATAAAGATTATTTTGTGTACCAAATTATATCATATATATTTAGGAAAAACTGGATTTGTCCTGCTAATCTCAGCTATCCCAGAAGGCAGATAATTTGCTAGTAAATTAACATCTGTACTCAGGCACCCTCAAATTTACTTACAGCTCTTCTCTTTGCCACCAGGCTTTCATGGCATCTTCAGGTATGGTGTAAAATCAAACATGTTGAGAGAGCATGGCTACAGATGTTAATGTATTTTAAAAATTATCTGCTGATGAAGTGATGGTATGCTACAACCTGAAAAGGGGGCAGTGGGTTCAGATGGATTGCTTGGAGGTCCAGAACTGTAACCTTTTAATCTCAAACCGCAAAGTAAAAGAAGTGCTCTAAAAACCACATGAGTACCTATTTAGTGAATGGACAAATACTCTGAAAGAAAAAGTGTTCCCTCCTAGAGCGTTACAGCCTTAGAAACCTCCTAGGTTTCTAATTTCTCACATTAACTGTTACTTGCTAGTTACAGGTAAAGTACATCTATCCCTATATAAAAAAATAAACTTGTAATTTATTATAATCAGCTTATGATAGTGCTATATGCATTTTCTTCAGCATAAAATAAATGTTACCTAATTTCAGGCATCACTCCAGGAATATTTTGTCTTTGCCAATGTATAATCTCTCTGCATTTCAATTCAATTCAAGAGTACTTATGGCATAACCACTGGGTGCCAACAGTGTGCTGCACAGTGGGGGATCCAGTGGTAACCACCGAAGTCCCAGCCTTGGAGGCTCGTACAAGCACGTGGGGAAGATGTACGTGTACATAACTGCTTTTGATGCAACACACAAAACTAGGACACTGGCTCTGTGACTCAACAGAGGCAGAGGTGGCATCAGGGAAGGCCTCAGAGTGGAAGTAGCATTTAAGTTGGTCTTGAAAGAAGAATTTGGGGAATTTAGGGAAGGGGAGAGAGGTACTCCAGGCTACAGAAAGACCTGAGCAAAGGCACAAAAGCGTGACAGAGTAGGGCTTAGTTTGGGGAAAGATGAGTCATGTGATTTGGTGGGAGCATAGCATGTGTGCATGTGTATGTGCGTGTGTGAATCATGGGACGATGACCAGGGAGAGGCAGTGGAAAGAGAGAACGCAGAAGCTTGAAGGCTGCGCCCGAGCATGAGGACTTTGTACTGCAGAGCCACTAAGAGGTTCCAGTCTGCAGAATGACATGTGTTGGAGAGGAGAGAAACAGGTCTGGGAGACATATCAGGAGGCCTGTGCAATGGAGATGAAAAATATATCTATCTTCAAAGAAACGCCACCACCAAACCTTTTCTGATCCTACATCCCCCTCTCCAGCTGTTTTCTTTCCTTCTTTCCTTCTTCCCTTCACAGCTGTAGTTCTTGAACTAGTTCATACTTCATCTCCTTTTCCTCATCCTACCCTTGCCCTATCCTCAAACCACCTGCTGCCCTCCCTTTGGTCACGAGGGACTCCACATTGCTCAGTCAACTCATGGCACAGCACGGTTGACTATAGTTAATACTGTTGGTATACCTGAAATTTGCTAGAAGAGTAGATCTTAAGCCTTCTCACCCCACACAAAAAAGGCTGTGAGATGATGGATTTGTTAATTAATCTGATTGTTTTCAACTATAATCTCTTCAAATATTTTCTCAGACCCTTTCTTTTGCTCTTCTTCTTCTGGGACCCCTATAATTCAAATGTTGGTGCATTTAATGTTGTCCCAGAGGTCTCTGAGACTGTCCTCAATTCTTTTCATTCTTTCTTCTGCTCTGCAGTAGTTATTTTGACTATTTTATCTTCCAGGTCACTTATCCGTTCTTCTGCCTCAGTTATTCTGCTACTGATTCCTTCTAGAGAATTTTAAATTTCATTCATTGTGTTGTTCATCGTTGTTTGTTTGCTCTTTAGTTCTTCTCAATCCTTGTTAAACGTTTCTTGCATTTTCTCCATTCTATTTCCAAGATTTTGGATCATCTTTACTGTCATTATTCTGAATTCTTTTTCAGGTAGACTGCCTATTTCCTCTTCATTTGTTAGGTCTGGTGGGTTTTTACCTTGCTCCTTCATCTGCTGTGTGTTTCTCTGTCTTCTCATTTTGCTTAACTTAATGTGTTTGGGGTCTCCTTTTCTCAGGCTGCAGGTTTGTAGTTCCCATTGTTTTTGGTGTCTGCCCCCAGTAAGCCAGATTTTCTTAAAAGCTTTTAATATACACTGAAGGTGTTTCTTGTGACTGTCTTCTTTGCCCTGAATTGATTCTACCACGTCTCCATTGTCCCCCCCCCCTTTTTAATGGTATCTTTCTCTGTATACTTGGCTTTAAAATTCACAGCGTCAGGTCCCATATTCTGCTTTCCCAGTTTCAGCTACTCTCCGTACAGTCCAAAGAATGCCTGTAGTCTTATGAGTTCTGCCTAGCAATGTTTACTTCATTTACAAAATCAAGGCAGTTCTATTACAAGGAAAGATTATCCTAGGGTTGGCTTTTTTTTTTTTTGCCCCAGCCATCCTCTTAACAGAAAAATCAGTTTGACTTACTGTTTCACTACCAGGTTTCCATCCTGCAGGGCACACTGAAAGAAACAAAAATTGGCAAAAGACAGTTTAAAAACAGAGTTCAGGGCTTCCCTGGTGACGCAGTGGTTGAGAGTGCGCCTGCCGATGCAAGGGACACGGGTTTGTGCCCCGGTCTGGGAAGATCCCACATGCCACGGAGTGGCTGGGCCCGTGAGCCATGGCCACTGAGCCTGCACGTCCGGAGCCTGTGCTCCGCAACGGGAGAGGCCACAACAGTGAGAGGCCCACGTACCGCAAAAATAAAAAAATAAATAAAAAAATAAAAACAGAGTTCAGTTCTCTTTAGCAGCTGTTGTGTTTTCTTTTTCCAAATGAAACTGAAAATAGAGCCTATATTAATGAGAACATTGCTACAGAACACTTGACTTCTGTTAGCCTACTGGCTTGCAGCAAGAAATTTTAGTCATGGAGCTTATCAGCAGGCAGCTAATCTATTTTCACTTTTGTCAGTTATGTTTAGTTACATTTACAATAGAAGAAACCAAATTGAGTGTTCCTCTAATACAGTTGGAAAGTTTGGGAATCTGGTAAACTGAAAGGTCTGGGTACAGCAAAAATTCCTTGAATGTACATTCCCTTAAGCTTATCTGCTATGTCCTGCAGTATTTTTACTGATGCCATGGTTCACTGTTTGTCAGAAGAGACTTTAACATTATTTGGAAGGCAGGATTTCCCCTTGATTTAGAGTGCACCCTGACTCAGGCACTGAGTTACACTTTTGAAAGGAATATATAACGTGTTCTGTTCTATTTTATTTTATTTATTTATTTGTTTGTTTGTTTATTTATTTTTTGCGGTACGCAGGCCTCTCACTGCCGTGGCCTCTCCCGTTGCGGAGCCCAGGCTCCAGACGCGCAGGCCCAGCAGCCATAGCTCACGGGCCTAGCCGCTCCATGGCACGTGGGATCTTCCCGGACTGGGGCACGAACCCGTGTCTCCTGCATCGGCAGGCGGACTCTCAACCACTGTGCCACCAGGGAAGCCCATGTGTTCTATTTTAAGAAGATCTGACTTTTTCCATTTGGCTACTACAAAAACTTGAAGTGAAAGGATGAAATGACAGATTACCAGTGTGATACTGAATAACCTTAAGGATTTCTGAATTACTCTGAGTAAAAAAAAGCTAAATCAAATAATGTAAACATGCAAATAAAACCTACGTTACTAGATACTGCCAGATTGGCTGGTGCATTTTAAGTTTATAGAAACATAATTTGAAAAATTACAGTAGCAGAAACTTCTCTGAGCTTAACCAGAAGGACTATGAAAATAATATTTTGTCCATCCTATTCAGTAAGTAGAATATATTAGTGATATCTTGTTAAAAGCACTTTAAATTATAATTTGATCTGCTTAAAAGACCTAATAATCTGAAAACAATCAGAAGACTTTGGAACCATGAAAATTACTTGTAAGATAAGAAACCAAACTAATTATGCTAGTATCTCTCAAACTAAAAAATCAAGAGGCTATGATGGTTAGAAGGGAAGGATACCTTCTTCATGTTTGTCGGTGTACTGGAATGCTTGAACCAAACGCAGTGTCTCATCCACAGATCTACCCACAGGAAGGTCATTCAGAGTAATCTGTCTTAGGATTCCTTTGTCATCAATAATGAAGAGACCTCTGTAAAACATAAGAATGGTAAGGTGAGGACATTTGTTCTCAGTCAAGAAAAATATTAGTTAATGTGAACCCCTGTACCGCTCACACAGAAGGATGTTATACAGAACCAAAAACTCACTACTTACCTACTTGACTGGTATGCACATGCACACACCCCCATACCCACACTTATCTACTGTATATTTTGGGATTATCACTGTTAAACGGTAGCTTTAATAATTTGTTTTTGTCTGTGAAATGTACTGTAGTATTATCAGTTGAATCTTGACGTGTACTAGGTTTGGGATTGTACTGTAAATGAAATGACTAAACTACCTAGCAGAGCCTTCCTTTGGGTGAAGGAGTGATCCATGTTTCTTCTCACTGGCTGTTTAGAATGTCTTTGCATTTCCTTTTTCAGTGGTGGAAAAAGACAAAGTCACCAATATGAAGTTGCCTTTCTTTCTGAATCTTTCTATATGTGATTCACTACTAAGGCCTGGGGAATAATGAGATAGCTCGACCTAAAAGACCTGCTATTGAGATAGGGGTGGCACTGTAAGAGTTAAAGTATACTAGAGATAAAAATTGTCAAAGGATTTTACTATCTATTTATTTCAGTCAACATGGATTTCA
Source organism: Hyperoodon ampullatus (assembly GCF_949752795.1). Classification (NCBI taxonomy): domain Eukaryota; kingdom Metazoa; phylum Chordata; class Mammalia; order Artiodactyla; family Ziphiidae; genus Hyperoodon; species Hyperoodon ampullatus. The sequence goes on along the minus strand of NC_136913.1, from coordinate 21,423,507 downwards.
ACCCAATACTTTGGATTAGAAAAGGATCTCGGGTACTAGGGCTAATTGCTTGTGTACAAGTATTAAAATAATGATGATATATATATATATATATATATATATTTAGTAGAAATACATGGCATTACATATCTATTACATGAAATCTTATTCCATGATCATGTTAAACATTACTGAAGTGTTCTTGCTCATTCTACAACACCTTTTTTGAATGAGCAACTCAACGTCTGAACTAACTAGGGCTCAATCTCCTTAGACCATATCAACTTGGCCAAACTCAGGCAAAATTGTTAATTACTACTCATATGGGTATTCTTTCATGTACTACTTTTACAGTTGAAAATTCTCATCAAAGGTGATCAAGTCTGTTCTGAAGTAAGTGACCCTGATCGGAAATTTTGATCTTGCCTCTGTAAGGCACATCATACCAACACACACCACACAAAAACAAATCTGCCTTTTCTTTGGTAGCAAATTGTAGCTTCTGTTTTCTGTTCTGATTTTGTTAACTGCTTCTTTGGTAGACTATGAGACTAAGGCATTTGCCATACTTGGTGTAATATGTATATATGTCTCTTCCACAGAGCAGAGACAGGTCATTCTTACAAAAAGTACGAAATTAAAATGGCAACAGACATCTCAATAACAGCCCCAGAAGCTAAAGGTATCAGGGCAATGCTTTCAAATGTCCACAGGAAAATGCCTTTCAATCTAGAATTCTATACCCAGCCACATTATTAATCAAGCATGAGAGCAGAATAAAAACATTTTCAGACATAGAAGGCCCTCAAGCATTTTACCTTCCAATGACCTTGTATTAGGAAGCTATGAGGATGTGCTTCACCATAACAAAGGATTACATAAAGAAGGCAGGCAGGCATGGGAGCCAGAAAATTGGGTATCTAATAGAGAAGAGGTGAAGGAACGTCCCAGGATGCTGGTGCATAAAGTACTAGGACAACAGCTATGTAGCAGGCCTAGCGAGCCATCAGTCTGACTGGAAGCAGGAGGATGGAGGAAAAAAACTGACAGAGGAAAAATGCAGTACTTAGAGGGGTTACAATCCAGGTGTGGAATTTAGGAATAATTAGTGATGGATATATAGAAAACTAAGGGAATGAAAGAAATGAAGTAGTTTATTAGCTACAAGAAAATAAAAAAATTTGCCAGAGGGGAAGGTAATCTTCAGCACACTACACTTAAAAGCTTAGCGGTGAACAATATTTATATAAACACTGAATATTGACTTAATCCAAAATTGTGACACATTATACTGGGAAAATTAATTTGGGGATGATGTAAGAAAGATAAAGTCCTATTTACCATGAAAAATAATACCAAAATTGATATATCCAGGAGATGTATTATATAAGATACTATTTAGAAATATGGAGTCAAATAATGCAAGCAGTAGCTAAAGGGCTGAAAGTAGCTTCCTCCATGAAGCAGGGCTAAGAGTAAGGAGAGGACTGTTGAACAAAATGTGACTTTTAAAAACTATGTGCATATATTACTTTGATGAAAATAAAAAATTTAAAAAAACTATTGGTTCAAATCACATAAAATAGCTAATATTAGATAATTTCACTTGGTTAATGTTCAAATAATTCTAAATTTTAAAAGTGCCTCAATCTTTTTAGTGGCATATTTACTCTTTGGGAGTTAACTTAGTAATAAACTCTAGGCAGAAACCATTACAGACTTCTTGTAAATTTTGGAGATTAATCCTTTGTCAGTTTCCAAAAAAAAAAAAAGAGAAAGGAACTTGGTAGTGACACATGATACAATACAGATGAACCTTTTTTGAAAACATTATGCTAAGTGAAAGAGGCTAGTCATAAAAGAGCAGATACTGTAGGATTCCATTTATATGAAATGTCCAGAATAGGCAACTAGAAAGACATAAAGTAGATTAGTGGTTGTGTAGGGCTAGGGGAGGGGGACTGGGTGAAATGTGGAGTGACTGCTAATGGGGATGGGGTTTCTTTTTGGAGCAATGAAAATGTTCTAAAATTGATTGTGGTGATGGTTGCACAACTCTGAATATGCTAAAAACCACGGAATTGTATGCTTTAAATGGGTGAGTTGTATGGTATGTGAATTATATCTCAATAAGGCTGTTATATGAAACCCACAGGATTATAAAATACTGACACCTTCACATAAAACATTAAAAAAACTTAGCACTGCAAAGCAAATCAACAATATATAAGAAAATTAAAACTGTTTCAAGCTGAAGTTGCCCTTTTTTCAAAGAATTCTATCAGTATTTATTAACTCAGGTAACTCAATGAGGGTTGTTGGGTAAAATATTTCCTTAATTTTTCCTACTCCAAAGACAGGTTTGCTAAATACTATGATACTTGTATTTAGAAAAACCATTACTAGAGTCAGTTTGGAAAAGAGGGGAAAGAAATGGACAAACCATTTGGGGACCTGGGTTCACGTCTGGGCTCTGCAATTAACTACAGTAACTTTGGCTAAGTCCATGGAACTCTGAATCTGTTTTTTATGTAAAATGACAGGGTTGGTCAAAGACCTCTAAATAATCTTCTGGCTCTAACAGTCTATGACACTCACATAGCTTAAGTTGGGCACGTACCAATTATTTTTAATGGTATCTACAACATTTTTGCAAATAGAGCAAATATTTCTTGATCAAACATTGTATCTTCTAGCTCCATTTCAAGGAGGATTACAAATATATTCATATTTGTCATAATGTAAAACCACTGAAAGGTACCTAAGAGTGTGGCCCGAGTCTTCCAGATATACGCCATAGTCCTTTGAGATCTGATGGTTCAAATCTGAAAGAAGTGGAATGCTTATCGGCCCAAGTCCTCCTTGTCTTCGAGGGGTATTAATCCTGTAACAGAAAATTTACCTTTCAGGGTTAAGTAAATGGCATATTTTTTTTTTTTTTTTTTTTTTTTTTTTGCGGTAGGCGGGCCTCTCACTGTTGCGGCCTCTCCCCCTGCGGAGCACAGGCTCCGGAGCACAGGCTCAGCGGCCATGGCTCACGGGCCCAGCCGCTCCGCGGCATGTGGGATCCTCCCAGACCGGGGCACGAACCCGTGTCCCCTGCATCGGCAGGCGGACTCTCAACCACTGCGCCACCAGGGAAGCCCTAAATGGCATATATTAAAACAGCACTCTTTCTTTGCATATTGCACACAAACACACAACACACACATTCTCTAACAAAGACAGGCTAATATACATTCTATTTTTCTTGCCTCTCCCTCTCCTTAACAATATATTCATATCCTTTAAACACTAAATATGGAGATACACATCACATTTTTAATGTACAGACATAATATATGTTACTAATCTCTACTGACAGTCATTTAAACTGATTCCATTTTTTTTGCTTTTATAAACACTGCTGGAAAATCCTGATAATTCTCAACTTTGTATACTTGTCTGATTAATTCCTAGAAGTGGAATTATGGATCAAAGGATATGCACTGTCATAAGCATAACCTTAGAATTGTGATTGCAAGACAAAGCCTTGTGAGATAAGCAGGATACGACTGGATGGCATTTTAATATTCTGAGAGACAAGAAATGCAAAGTCCACTTGAAGCAGCAAGGAAGTTAGCTGTAATCTCAGACTCATCAGTCTTCAGATTTAAGTATTCTCCAACTTGAAACTGGGGGATGTGGGTTGGGGCCCTCATGGTAGGACACTGATGTAGCCGTTAGGAAACAGGGAACTGTTGCTCCAGATGTTTGCATTCCCAGTTCTGACATCCAAGTAGAAATCTCTGGTTGATATGAAACCTATCCAGCTGAGAATGTATCCCCCAAAATTCCTTGGGAAAGCAATCCCAAATTATTTGGGATGACATAACTTTCTCCTTAGTGGATTTGTGTTTTAATCCTGCAAAGATTTAGAATTACTATAGAAATGATGAAGCAAATTAAACCCATAGTTTAAATATTTTTATATTAAGAAATAATCAGTATATATTTGTATACTAAATTATTTATAATATTTAAGAGATTTGGCATATTAAAATAACAGATTCACTTTATGATTCCAATTCAAAATGTGTAATCTGAAATTTTAGTTTATAACTAGTAAAGAAACATTTTTAAAGGACTTAAGACACACCTATTTATTTATTAGATTTGCAAGAATTACTTAAGTTCTTGGGAAAGTTTGTCTGAAAATTGAGATGCTTGAATATATTAAATATATAACTGCATCTTAAAATACTTAAGAGAATTAATTACTTAAGGAAATGTAAATTAAATTGTAGCTCCTGAACCAATTAAACTTTTACTTACATACATATATGTGTGTATGTATAATTTACAATTATAATTTATATACATTTACAGTTATATATACAAATATATATTCATGTATATGTATATATATTTATATACATAATTGTAAATGGAGAAAAACCTGTTTTGACTTTGTTACTTTAATGAATTGAGTGTTAAATTTTAAAAGCAAAATAATTCTGAACAATATTGTGCAAAAATTTTGTGAACAAAATTATGGATGCTATTAAAAACTCACATTAGGGACTTCCCTGGTGGCGCAGTGGCTAAGAATCCTCCAGCCAATGCAGGGGACATGGGTTCGAGCCCTGGTCCGGGAAGATCCCACATGCCACAGAGCAACTAAGCCCGTGCTCCACAACTACTGAGCCTGAGCTCTAGAGCCCATGAGCCACAGCTACTGAGCCTGCGTGCTGAAGCCCGCGAGCCTACAGCCCGTGCTCCGCAACAAGAGATGCCACCGCAGTGAGAAGCCTGCGTACCACAACGAAGAGTAGCCCCCGCTCGCCGCAACCAGAGAAAGCCCGCACTCAGCAACAAAGACCCAATGCAGCCAAAAATAAATAAATAAATAAATTTATAAAACAAAACAAAACTCACATCAACATGAACATTTCAATGTTTTTTGTTTTTTTTTTTTTTTGCGGTAGGCGGGCCTCTCACTGTTGTGGCCTCTCCCCTTGCGGAGCACAGGCTCCGTGGCCATGGCTCACGGGCCCAGCCGCTCCGCGGCATGTGGGATCTTCCCAGACCGGGGCACGAACCCGTGTCCCCTGCATCGGCAGGCGGACTCTCAACCACTGCGCCACCAGGGAAGCCCCATTTCAATGTTTGAAACATGTTGCCTAACTGCTCTCCAGAAATGCTGAATCAACTGTTTGTGTAAGTACCATTTTTTCACACCTTTGTCAACATTGGATGAAATTCTTAAATATTTCAACTCTTGGCCAGACAGAGGGAAAAAATGGCATCTCTTGTCATTTTATTGTAAATTCTCTGCAATTAATTAGGCGGAGCATCTTTTCATGTTTAATGAATTTTAAAAAATTATTTAAAGCATTAATTAAAAAAATCATTGCTTCTTAAAAAGTAATTATAAAAGCTCTTTTGAGTTTGACTTAATACTAGACAACTGTGTAACAGAGAGACATGGTATTTTAGATTTTATTTCTCCAGATTAAGGTTACCCAATTTATGATAATAAAGTAATCATACAATTCAGTGGTTTTTGCTATGGATATTACATCTTTTGAATTTAACTTTTTTTTCCCCAAATTTGAAATGTCCTATAAAATCCTTAAGCATTTTTACTGTACCTTCATTGAACTAGCAGCTCTCAGATAAATTTATTCCTGAACTGTCTGATAAATAACTATATTCCTGTCATACAAGTACCATGTGCTAACTGACTGTGCCACTGGAGCTCCTCTATATTCCTGTCATGTTAAGAGTTGTCTGCCCATAATTTAAGAGTATGTCCATTTTTTTCCCTACAAATATATTAAGTTTAAGATACTGACCAGGCCAAATGGGTAAACTGTGAATCAACAGAGCATGCTACCACTTCAGTGTTTATCGATCTGAATTCCTCAATTCTATCACCAAAGGCGATGATTTCAGTTGGACACACAAAAGTGCTGAAAGTTAAAAAAAAAATTATTCTCAAAATACACATATACTTAGTTTCAAATGATTTTGTTTTTATAAACACCTTTAGTATATAAAAACACACATTAAGAACAATTTTATATATGAAGCTTCTCAAGATGGAGTAGTCTAAAAAATGGTTATTTGATCAAATCTTATTTAATTTAAAAAGTATATTATAGAGTTCCCAATTACATCTTGATAAACTTTACTTTTATAACTTAATGGATCAGTGGTCAACCAATGTTCCCTTCTCCCTTATGGTAGCATCCCCCATTTTATTAGCTTTTATTCAGTAATACTTTATAGCTTTCAAAGGATCAATACAAATTTTACATTGTTTCACTATTTTTTTTTAACCTTCCTATGCCAACCCTATGAGCTAGATGGACCTACCTCTATTTTGGAGATGAGGAAAAAATACTCTCCCACCCCCCTCCCTTTCTTGATAAGGTCCTCTTCTACTTACTACCTCATCTCCCAGTCCCGTTGTCAGAAGGGCAGGCATATTTAGAGAATATTACCTTAGGGTAGTATTTTTCAAGCAGTGATAGGGACTCCTTAAGCCAATTTATTGAGTTCCAACCAACATTTTAAAAAAGTGAAATAGAGGGCCTCCCTGGTGGCGCAGTGGTTGAGAGTCCGCCTGCCGATGTAGGGGATACGGGTTCGTGCCCCGGTCCGGGAGGATCCCATGTGCCGCGGAGCGGCTGGGCCCGTGGGCCATGGCCGCTGAGCCTGCGCATCCGGAGCCTGTGCTCCGCAACGGGAGAGGCCACAACAGTGAGAGGCCCGCGTACCACAAAAAAAAAAAAAAAAAAAGTGAAATAGAAAGTATGATCAGGGCCTCCCTGGTGGCGCAGTGGTTGGGAGTCCGCCTGCCGATGCAGGGGATACGGGTTCGTGCCCCGGTCTGGGAGGATCCCATATGCCGCGGAGCGGCTGGGCCCGTGGGCCATGGCTGCTGGGCCTGCGCGTCCGGAGCCTGTGCTCCGCAACGGGAGAGGCCACAACAGTGAGAGGCCCGCATACCACAAAAAAAAAAAAAAAAAAAAAAAAAAAAAAAAAAAAAGAAAGTATGATCACACATACATCACACACAGTAAGGGTAAGTTATAAAGCATATATATGTATATATAAGTGCATATATATGTGTGTATTCAGGAGTGATATTAAAAATATTTAACCACCTTAACTCAAGGTTGGCTTTAGCTCTCTCTGGAGGTTTCTGAAAGGGACTAGGTGCGAGGGGCAACTTGGGGAGGGGGTTGGTATGGAAGTTGTTCAGTATTTTAAGGAGCATGACTATACCGGTACATACAGACTAAATATTACCTTGTATGTATAAGTGTATTGGGCAGCAATGAAAAATCTATTTCCTACCATGTGTCGTCAAGAAAGTCTGGAAAACAGACTTAGAGGACAACAAGTTCCTACCACAGCCCAATACAGGCTTTTCAAACGTTTCACTTGTTTGAGTGGAGGACTGCCATATGCAAGCAGACAATTCTAATCCAGATTATGTCCCTGGAAACCTGGCCTATGACATGTATTTTTAATATTTTCCAAAAGGTAGGAATGATCGGCCCCTGCCCTCCTTCCTATTATTCCAAGAAATGCTACCTAGAGACATACTGGCCCAACTTAAAGTTTAGGCAGAAAACTGAAATTCTGCAGAATCTCGGCAGAATTCTGACTTTCTTCCTTGCAGACTATGGCAAATGTCCCAGGATTCTTCCTTCTCTAACCAGGCCCAGTCCGGCAGGCATTACACAGAAACAACAGAAAGAAGCTCTCTCAGCTCCTTGCCCCAGAAGACCACTGCTAACATCATGCTCTAATTAGATATATCTTATTCATTATGGAGTTTTAAATAACACTGGAGAAATAGCATATTTGTCTATGTTACACTAATTTCAAAATTCAGGTTTAGCATCAAATATATTTAATGTATGTGTTGCTTTTCAGTTTTACAGCATGAATTTAGAAGGCCTATCATTTTATATAAAAATTTCTACTTCTGGTTTCTATTTGAAGTTAAGTTATATAATACATTTTAGCTAGTCAAGCCATAGTACAAGTTGATTAGAAAGAAGCAAGTTCTTACTAATTTAAAAGATTACATATTATGCAGATTCATGATTTGTTTTAGCCTCAATGTACAAATTTTTATTAGAATTCTATTTGGATTTAGAGTAGGGGTCAGCAAACTTCAGTTCACAGTCCAAATCTAGCCTATCTTATTTTTTGTAAATAAACTTTCAACGGAGCACAACAACGCTCATTCATTATTGTCTATGACTGTTTTGTGCTTCAAAGGCAAAATTGAGTAGTTGCAATGAAGATCACTTTAGACTAAAATATTTACTATCTGGCCCTGTACAGAAAAACTTTGCTGACCTCTGGCCTAGAGACAACCTAAAGATATGAGCTTAAGTATATCCTCCCTGCAAGTTTAAAATATATTTACTTAGTTCTAGATTACTCCTAATGTAAAAACGACCTTAATATACGGTGGCAAAGACAGAAGAATCTTCTATTTACTTTTGTAACAAAAAAATATATTCAAACAAAAAAGATAAAAGTTGCGATAACTCTCTTTTGTATCTTTTTACTTTCAAGGAATTTGAAAAACACTCAAAGTTAAATCCTCAATGTGAATAAAGTTCCAAGAGTATTTACTTTGAGTCAACTTTCTATCTACAAAAGTGCTCACGGCCAGAGTTAAAGTAAGAGAACTACCCCCATAACCATAATTTATATTAATAGGTATTATTCCTTAAGCATATCCAGTATTTTCAGGAAAATGTTCAAATCACAGAAAAGCAACAGATGTAGCAAAGAATAAAATAGTAAAACCATAGTTAAATGGCATCACCAGAGAAAAAGGCTTATAAACATTCAAGTTAACAGAGAAACAGATTTGTGGCATAAGTCTTGCTATTAAATGCTTTCTAAAATATTCTCAGTCCATTTTCTTGCCTTAGTAAGTATAGCTTAATGAATATAAATGTGGCTTTCCTCTAATGATTACATTATGATAACACAATCACATAGATATAAGTACTGGGGTCAATGGTTTATGATTCTGAAATATATTCAAGATGTTACCTTCTTGAAAAAACTCATCTCCGTTTTCCCTTTAAGAACAAGTGCTAAATAAAATAATTTCTAACTATTTGATGTTGTTGAATAATGATTGATAATGACTGAGGTTTTACTAGCTGCTATGTACATGTATTACTTACAAGTCAAGTGGGTGGAAGAAAAAAACCAGGTATTTCCCATAATAATCAGTTAACTTCAGCTCCTTAAATTCTCCATTTATCACGGCTGTTCCTTCCCAGTAAGGTGCTGGCTTGGTAACTAAGAAAGAAAAATATATGATGTTCTTTAACAATGAGAAGGTTGGTGGGATGACAGAAGCACATCTTTAGGAAATCACTAAAAATCAAGGCTTCAGAATCTTTGGACCTCTTTAGCAGTCTGGTGATGCTGACGGACTTCTCAGAATAGTGTTACTGAATGCATAAAATATTTAGAATTGCAAAGGAAACCAATTACATTGAAATGCAATTATCAAAACGATCAAAAAACAAACTGGTGATATATTAATATTTGTGCCCTTTTATTAACACTTTAAAACTGCAAGATCTAGCAGTGATCTAGTAACTACCCAAGATTGTGTTGGGTGTAAATGATGTTTCAGGACACTTGCAACAACCATAATGTGGCATGAAAATATCTGTGACTCTACTGGAGACAACTACAAGCAAGTACTGCTGAAGCTAAGGTGGTTTGTTGCTGATGTCCATAATGGAAAGAAATGCCAAATTTCAGTGGGAGGTTAGTGAAAATAAAGATTTTTTTCCTATTCATGCTCACAGACCCCCTACATTCCACCCCTTCACTAAACCCTGCTGGATACTTCACTATAACCCCTCCAAGTTAATCAACTTCCTACTTTCAAATATTTAGATTTTTGGTTCTCTAATGGCAGTATTCCAGATGTACTAATTTAAATGCTTGTCCAATATCTCACATACACATGGAGGACCTGCTGCTACATTCAAGGAAAAGGAAATCTGCAAATATATCAGGACAGAAGCGTAAAATCCCAGAGCATGGGATTATTTTCCAGGGCTTTGAAAGAGGGGACCCCCTTTTTTTTTTTTCCCCAGTATGCAGGCCTCTCATTGTTGTGGCCTCTCCCATTGTGGAGCACAGGCTCCGGACGCGCAGGTTCAGCGGCCATGGCTCACGGGCCCAGCCGCTCCGCGGCATGTGGGATCTTCCCGGACCGGGGCACGAACCCGTGTCCCCTGCATTGGCAGGCGGACTCTCAACCACTGTGCCACCAGGGAAGCCCAGAGGGGACCCCTCTTGAACAGGTTTCAAGTGACCTAATGGAAATTGAATAGTTCATGCTGCTCTCTTGTAAGGGCATGCTGTAAGTCTAGCCAACACGCTTTGATAATAATGTACCTTGATCTTCTGTTAACACATTCAGATAGCACTTAACTTTCAGAACCATTACATACATTAAAGTCAATACTTGCTTCCAAGTTTGACTAAGGTTCCTAGAAAGTAAGGCTTAATAGCCAGCATTTATTATATTTTGTATAATATCCAGCATTTTGGGTAACTCTGAAAATAGAGACAAACTTAAGATTAATTTCTCTGTGAAGTTAATATGTAACACGTGATTCCTTATCTTGAGCCAGAAATATCTTGATCTGATTTGGTAAAGGCTAGGAGGGAGAATTAGATAGCAGAAGGATACAGAACTATATATGCTTTATATACATTACTTAAAATGCTACTCAAGTGTGAGGTTATAATTGTAACTATGTGTTACAGGGACTTCCCTGGTGGTCCAGTGGTTAAGACTCCCTAGTCGGGGAACTAAGATCCCACACGCCCTGTGGTGTGGCGTGGCCAAATAAATAAAAGTAAATAAAATAAATCTTCTATAATAAATTAACTATAATTTAAAAAATGTGTTACAATGATAGTCCTTACTGATTTTAGCATATTGGGAAGACCAATAAAACTGAAAAATTCTGTTCTGAAAATCTTGATTTTGGAAATTTTGGGTTCCTTTTTCTTTTTCTTTTTTAAACACTGATAGAATACTTTATTGTTATTATTTGGCTTAGCAAATCGGTAAAGATTTGTTAAATGATACCACCATGTTGGCAAGGTGGTAGAAAGGCAGGCCCTCATATCCTGGATATGGCTTGCTTGCTTGCTTTTTTTTTTTTCCCCTTGGGAAATTTTGGGTTCTTGATTTAAGAACTGCAGTGTTAGTTCAAAAAAAAAAAAAAAACTGTCATCAGTTTACAGAGCAAAAAGAATGCAGTTTGCTAAGATCTATAAATGGAATTCCCAAAGCAACCCCGTGCATGTATTAAAAAACAAACAAAAATTGTCCCAAATATAAATCATATAATTAATAAAGCAAATGCAGAGCAGTATAAAGAAGAATATTTAAATCCTCTCTCCCCATAAGCCCCATCAATTTAACTACTGTTAACATTTTGATGTCTTTCCTTCCAGTCTTTTTTAAACACACAAATTGGGATCACGTTGTGCCCCCCTTTTTAAAAAAGGAAGCAGTAGATCATGAACAGTTTTTCATGTTACTAAAAATTATTTGGAAGTATGACCTTAATAGTGCCATAACATTCCATTTTATGAGTGAAAAGTCCTTGTAATTTTAATTCTAGATGAGCCTACACATGAGAGAAATATAGCAAATACCTAAAACTTGAAAAGGTTTTCTGGTAGAGGGAAATCTATTATTACCACTATTTTTTGCTTCCGTGTGCAGACTTGGATGGGATTTGTTATGGAAAATATATGTAATGCCAGTAAACACTTAACTGGCTGACATATTTCAAAATATCTTCCCAGGCAAGTAAAACCAATGGGACTTGGAAATACGATTTTAGAAGTGCAACACTAGCTTTTTTAAAAACAAAAATCTAAAGATAACTTTCAGTAGGAAAGAACTGCAGATGTTTAAGGAGGCGAAACAGTTTTTCTCATTTATCACTCCCACTCCATCCTAAGGCATAACAACATGCAATTTAACACTGGGGATTCATAATTGTGAAGCACTACTTTTTTTCACTGAACCTGGGCAAGGAGCATTTTGTAACTGTACCACAAAAGCCAAATACACATCTTGAGAATGCCAAATGGTCAGTAGGAAAAGCAAGTTACTTAAAAGCGAGTAAGGGACAGTCTTTATTTAGCCCCTAGCCACTTTTTTTGGGCTAATCTTAACATCCAGATGCAGCAGGCCACAACTTTCTCAGTATCTACTTAGTCTGACGTGTCCTTCCTGAAAGTGGCCATTAGTTGTGTACACTGGACAGAAATGCAAATAATCAAAAGCTAAATTGGCAGGACACAAATTTGCCACGAGGTTTATCATCAACCCAAATGCATTACTTCTAACCTCCCTTTTCCCATTTCCCTACAAAGAGCCTCCAAAGTACACCCTGTAACAAGTTCCTCATTTCTGAGAAACACAAAGGATACCCATTAACTACACAGGTCTTTGGGAAGGTGGCTTTTAATAGTCTTCTTTATAAGATGTAACAACAATCAAAGAAAAAAGAAAAATGAAACGTTTGCCCTCTTGAGCATTTTGTTTGGCCACTTTTCTGTTTAATCAAACTTTCTGTGAATCATTATTCAACCTATCAATGCATTCTTCCCCGAAATCGCAGAACAGACGCGATGTGCTGCAGGCTCTTTGCGATGTTTGAGGAAGTGTTTCAGTTTGCACAACATCCTCGTCGCCTGCAAGCCCAGGACCAGTGCCATCCTCTTTCCCTCATCTGTGGCTTCTGGGGTAACCACTACTTCTTCCAAAATCTGATTAGTGGAACCCATCCCTTTCTTCACACCTCGCACCCCCTTCCATCCCCCCACCCCCCAAGGAGAGAGCCAGGCTCTCCCCGGGACCGAGGGCAGCCCAGGGGGTGCCGCCCAAGCCAGGCCCCCGGGTAGCCACCGTAACCAGGGTACACGTGTCTCCTGGCCCTCCCCACCTCCCGCCTCCCTCTGCCACCGGTCACCCCGCCTTGGCGGGGCACCACCTACTCTTGGCTTTGCTGAGGTGCAGGGAGTGGTCGGCGACCGAAACCCGGGACGCCTCCCCCGGGTACACTTGTCCACCCGCGTAGAAGTGGCACTCCTCTTCGCGGGTTCGGGGCCTCTCCTCCGCCTCCAAGCCCCGCAGAGCTTTGGCCGGCAGCAGGAACAGCAGCAGCGGCAGCAGCAGCAGTAGCTTTCGGCTCCGGCCAGGGGCCGAAGTCGTCGCGGGTAGTGGCGGCCGCGGCGCCTTCATGACTACGCGAGGATAGTCGCACGTCCCTTGGCTCGAGAACTACTTCTCCCGCCGCCACCCAGTTACAACCGCCCGCCCAATGCCCGCGGGAGCCGAAGCGCGGCCTCGAGAAAGCTGCACCGCCTCCTCCCTCCCCGCTCCCTCCCCGTTCCCTCCCCGCTCCCCCTGTCCCTCGCTTCCCGTGCTCCCCCCACCCCGCCCCGCCACGTGGGCGTCAGCCCCGCCTGCTCAGCTCCTACAGGCGTTTGCGCATGCGCCCCGGGGCGGGCCAAAGCTGGGAGCTTAGCCCAACTCTGCGGAGTGGCGTCGCCCGTGACTGGTGTCGTGTGCTCCCGCCCTTGCGCTGGGCTAGACGTCCTTTCACGTCACCTCTTCCACAAAGCCTCGCCACCGCACACCATACCCGCCAAAAAGTGAGACGAACTTTTCTGCCTCTGAACGGCTTGTACTTTATACTTCTAACAGTACTTGTTTCTTCCTTGAAGTGGTCTGTGTGAGCAGCGCCATGACTCCCCGCCCCCCCCATCCCCGCCCTTAGTTGCAGCCCTTTTAAGTTCTGGGAGAATTTGGAGAAGAAAGGCCTAACCATTTACTCTCCTTCAGCAGGCAAGGCAAACAGGCAGTTTTGTGACTTAAGCCTGTCTCAAAGGTGTCTTTTTTTTTTTAAAGACTTGAAAAGTTCCCAGAAAACCAAACTTTGTTCCAGCACAGTATAGTTCCATCTTCTGACAATTACCCCATCACTTTACAGGGGTCTTCAGCAGCCTTTATGCCCCCAGGGTCCCTTCTGTCTTCCTGTGAGCTCTTGTCATCTTTCTGAATCCCACGAAAGTCATCCAACAGTTTGTCTTTCCTCTAGACCGTCAGCTCCCTGGGGTCAAAGTCGATGTGGAGTTCATCTTTGTTTCCCAAGGCACCTAGCGCAAGGTTAGCGCCTGCCCTTGTAAGCCCTTGATTTTATAAATAACACCTAATGTTCCTGATAGCCTGTCATAGTTTCAGGTTGTTTTCACATATTATATCCTTATTCTTTGTGGCAACCCTTTGAGGCGGATAGGAAACCTGCCCTTTACAAACTCATTCCTCAGCCCAGTCCTGCCCATTACATGCTCTGCTTTTTGTTTCCTGACCTCTGTTTCCTGTGGGCAAAGGAGGAAGCCACCTCTCTTTTGCTGAGGGGGGTAGGCAGGGGGTGGGGGAAGCATGTCCTTACCCATAGCATTGTCTGTCAGCTCTTCACTTCCCATGGTCCTGTAGCTAGGAGTCCTCGGGTGAGGTGGTCCTCACACCTCCCCTTCTTCTCCTTCTCTGGCCTCCAGTTCCACGTGGAAGGGGAATGGGGCCCAGGGGATTCGGGACTCAGTCCCAGGGATTCGGCTCAGGCCTGTGCCCCGAGGTCGTCTTCGGTGATCCATGTTGATCGTTGGACAAGCAGCCACAAAGCCTCAGTGAATTCTAGGCCCTGAGCTGGGTCTCTTAGTTTAGGAACTGGGAGAGGAAACTCGGGGAGAGTGTTATTTCCTGACAGCTCTGCCCTGGGCTGAGCTGAGGTGCCCCAGTTGGCAGCAAGGGCTGCCCAGCAAATGGGCCCCAGTGAACCTCCCAGGCACAAACTGCACTCTTCACTGGAATCCTTTGGCAGCTGACATTCTGGGTGGCAGTTGCTCTGAATCCTTATGTCCAGTGATATTCCCCGTGTGCCTCCCTCCTGCGAGTAGACATTGTGCTGTCTCAGTGGCAGTCACAGGGAGGCTCGGGGCGGGGCCCTGCCCCCAAGACACACTCACCATCCAGCTGGAGTCAGCTGCCCATATTAATAACGCAAAACCATCAGACACAGGGAGGTGGTTCTGTGTATATAGAAACAGCTGAGGAGCTTAAAAACATTCGAGTGTATGGACCAAGCCCCAGAAATGATGATTTAAGTGATGTTTGCGGGGCAGGGTGGAGGCGGTCTCAAGCATCTGTGGTTTCACAATTGATGTGTCTGGTTAAGAACCACGGCTGATAGAGGTAAAGAGCACAAGTTGTGGACTCAGCTGTTTCTAGGTTCCAATCTGAACTCTGCCACCTATTGGCCTTATGGCCTGGGGAAGTTAATTTAACTTCTCTGAGCCTTAGTTTCATCTGCAGATGGAGTCATTAATACCTTCCCCATGTTGTGAGACTGAAATGATATGAGTTTCATGATATAAGTGTAAAAGCTAACTTGGAGTGTGGGCCAGACTTAGGGACTCACTTCTAATGCATATGACAGGAGGAATGCTTTGTGACTTCTGACTCAAGGTCAGAAAAAAGATAGTATCTGTCTGTCTTTATTACATTACTCATTCTGCGGGAAGACTTATTGTCGAAAAAATTTTTTTGAGATAAAATTCACAAAACATGTAAGTTATCATTTAAAAATATATAATAAATTCAGTGGTTGTTAGTATTGTCAGTGTTGTGCTTTGTGCTTACCACTATCTAATTTCAGAACATTTCCATCACCCCAAAAAAGAAACCTCATTTCTGTTAGCAGTTAATTCCTCCTTTCCCCCAGCCCCTGGCTATGACTAATCTATTTTTTTGTCGTACAGATTTGTCTATTTTGGACATTTCATATAAATAGAATCATATAACATATGTCCTTTCATGTCTGGCTTCTTTTACTTAAGTATAATGTTTTCAGGGTTCATCTCTGTTGTAGCATGTATTGGTACTTCATCCCTTTTTTTCTTGTGATAAAATATACATAACACCATACTTACTATTTTAACCATTTTTAAAATCTCTTTATTTATTTTCATTTATTTATTTTTTTGGCTGCGGCATGCGGGATCTTATTTCCCCGACCAGGGAACGAACTCGTGCCCCCTGCACTGGGAGTGCGGAGTCTTAACCACTGGACCGCCAGGGAAGTCTGAAAGCATCTATTTATTTTAAGGCTGCCCAGCAGGTAACCTGACCAAGAATGATCTTGAATTACGTTGGCCACAGCGGAGAACTTTTTTTTTTGCAGTACGCAGGCCTCTCACTGTTGTGGCCTCTCCTGTTGCAGAGCACAGGCTCTGGATGCGCAGGCTCAGTGGCCATGGCTCACGGTACCAGCCGCTCCGCGGCATGTGGGATCTTCCCAGACTGGGGCACGAACCCATGTCCCCTGCATCGGTAGGCAGACTCTCAACCCCTGCACCACCAGGGAAGCCCACAGTGACAGTTTTACTTCTTCTTTTCCAATCTGTATTCCTTTCATTTCTTTTTCTTTTCTGATTGCCATGGCTAGGAATTCCAAACTATGTTGAATAAGAGTGGCGAGAGTGGATATCCTTGTCTTGTTTCTGATCTTAGTGGAATGCTTTCAGTTTTTCACCATTGAGTATGATGCTTGCTGTGGGTTTGTCATATATGGCCTTTAATATGTTGCGATAGGTTCCCTCTGTGCCCATTTTCTGGAGAGCTTTTATTATAAATGGGTGTTGAATTTTGTCAAGCATTTTCTGCATCTGTTGAGATGATCATATGGTTTTTATACCTTAATTTTAAAAAAAATTTATTTATTTATTTTTGGCTGTGTTGGGCCTTCATTTCTGTGCGAGGGCTTTCTATAGTTGCGGCGAGCGGGTGCCACTCTTCATTGCGGTGTGTGGGCCTCTCACTATCGCGGCCTCTCTTGTTGCTTAGCACAGGCTCCAGACGCACAGGCTCAGTAGTTGTGGCTCACGGGCCCAGTTGTTCTGCGGCATGTGGGATCTTCCCAGACCAGGGCTTGAACCCGTGCCCCCTGCATTGGCAGGCGGATTCTTAACCACTGCACCACCAGGGAAGCCCCTATTCCTTAATTTTTTAAAGTGGTGTATCATATTGATTGATTTGCATATGTTGAAGAATCCTTGCATCCCTGGGATAAATCCCACTTGATCATGGTGTATGATCCTTTTAATGTGTTGTTGGATTCTGTTTACTAGTGTTTTGTTCAGGATTTTTGCATCTGTGTTCATTAGTGATATTGGTCTATAATTTTCTTTTTTTGTGATATCTTTTTTTGGTTGCGGTATCAGGGTGATGGTGGCTTCGTAGAATGAATTTGGGAGTGTTTCTCCCTCTTCAATTTTTTGGAAAAGTTTGAGAAGGATCAGTGTTAGCTCTTCTCTCAATGTTTGTTAGGAATCGCCTGTGAAGCCATCTGGTCCTGGACTTGTTTGTTGGGAGATTTTTAATTATGGTTTCAATTTCATTACTTGTGATAGGTCTGTTTATATTTTCTAATTTTTCCCAGTTCAGTCTTGGAAAATTGTACCTTTCCAAGAATTTGTCCATTTCTTCATGGTTGTCCATTTCATTTATTTCTTCTCTGATCTTTATGATTTCTTTCCTTCTACTGACCTTGGGTTTTCTTTGTTCTTTTTTCTCTAGTAGTTTTTTTTTTTTTTTTTTTTTTTTTGCGGTATGCGGGCCTCTCACTGTTGTGGCCTCTCCCATTGCGGAGCACAGGCTCCGGACGCGCAGGCTCAGCGGCCATGGCTCACGGGCCTAGTCGCTCCGCGGCATGTGGGATCTTCCCAGACCGGGGCACGAACCCACATCCCCTGCATCGGCGGGCGGACTCTCAACCACTGCGCCACCAGGGAAGCCCTTCTCTAGTAGTTTTAAGTGTAGAGTTAGATTGTTTATTTGAGATTTTTCTTGTTTCTTGAGGTGAGATTGAATTTCTATAAACATCCCTCTTAGAACTGCTTTTGCTGCGTACCGTAGGTTTTGGGTCATTGTGTTGTCATTTGTTTCTAGGTATTTTTAAATTTCTTCTTTGATTTCTTCAGTGATCTCTTGGTTATTTAGTAGTGCACCGTTTAGCCTCAATGTATTTGTGTTTTTTACAGTTTTTTTCCTGTAATCAATTTCCGATCTCATAGTGTTGTCGTTAGAAAAGATGCCTGATATGATTTCAGTTTTCTTAAATTTTCCAAGGCTTGATTTGTGACCCAAGATGTGATCTATCCTGAAGAATGTTCCATGCGCACTTGAGAAGAAAGTGTGTTCTGCCACTTTTGGGTGGAATGTTCTATAAATATCAATTAAATCTATCTGGTCTGTTGTGTCATTTAAAGCTTGTGTTTCCTTATTTATTTTCTGTTTGGATGATCTGTCCATTGGTGTAATGGGGTGTTAAAGTCCCCCACTATTATTGTGTTACTGTCAATTTCTCCTTTCATGGTTGTTAGCATTTGCCTTATGTATTGAGGTGCTTCTATGTTGTGTGGGTAAACATTTATAATTGTTATATCTTCTTGGATTGATCCTTTGATCAGTCCTATGTAGTGTCCCTCCTTATCTCTTGTAGCAGTCTTTATTTTAAAGTCTATCCTATCTGATATGAGTATTGCTATTCCAGCTTTCTTTTGATTTCCATTTGCATGGAATATCTTTTTCCATCCCTTCACTTTTAGTCTCTAAGTATCCCTAGGTCTGAAGTGGGTCTCTTGTTGACAGCATATATATAGGTCTTGTTTTTGTATCCATTCAGCCAGTCTGTGTGTTCATTGGGGCATTTAATCCATTTACATTCAAGGTTATTATTGATATGTATGTTCCTATTACCATTTTCTTAATTGTTTTGGGTTTGTTTGTGTGCATCTTTTTCTTCTCTTGTGTTTCCTGCCTAGAGAAGTTTCTTTAGCATTTGTTGTAAAGCTGGTTTGGTGGTGCTGAATTCTCTTAGCTTTTGCTTGTCTGAAAAGCTTTTGACTTCTCCATCGAATCTGAATGAGATCCTTGTGTTGTTCATCTCTGTTTGTTCTTCTAGATCTTTGTTAAACATTCGTTGTATTTTCTCAGTCTGTGCCTCCATTCTATTTCCGAGATTCTGGATCGTCTTTACTATCATTCCTCTGAAGTCTTTTTCAGATAGATTGCTATTTCCTCTTCATTTGTTTGGTCTTGTGGGTTTTTCCCTTATTCCTTCATCTGTGACATACTTTTTTGTTTTCTCATCTTTTTTTTTTTATGAGTGGGATTGTGTTCCTGTCTTACTGGTTGTTTGGCCTGAGGCTTCCAACACTGGAGTTCGTAGGCTGTTGGGTAGAGCTGGGTCTTGGTGCTGAGATGAGGACCTCCGTGAGACCTCACTCCGATGAATATTCCCTGGGGTCTGAGGTTCTCTGTCAGCCCAGTGGTTCGGACTCAGAGCTCCCACCGCGGGATCCTCAGCCCGACCCCTGGCTCATGAACCAAGATCCTGCAAACCACATGGGGTGGCAAAAAAAAAAGAGAGAGAGAGAACAATACCAAACTAAAAAATAAAATTAGACTAGGAAACTAACAGATATGCTAGAAAGATTATAAAAATAAAAATATAGATGAATCAACAACTGGAAGGTACAACAGTACCACAATAGTAAAAAAGAGGAGGAAAGAAAAGAAAAAAAAAGGGGGGGGTGTTGAAGGCCTTGGCTGTGAAGGATGGGGCCTAAGCAGGTTGAGGTTTGGGTGGTGGGCGGGGCCTATGCTTAGTACCCACAGGGCTGGAAAAGGCCCTGGGGGCTGTGGGGGGTGGGGCTTAGGCTGAACTGAACAGAAGGGGCCCAGGTGTGCCCCCCACCCCTGGTCTCAGAGGGCAGGGGACCTCACCTGGGAGCCCAGCAGGCTTCCTGGGCTCGAGTGGGTGGGGCAACTGCCCTCCTCTCCTCTCCTGCTCCTCCGGTCTGGGAGGGCCTCTCCCGTCTGCCTCTCCTGTTCTCCCCTTGGTCTCCTTCCTATCCCCCCAGGATCAATACAGCAGGGGTGGGGTGGGGAGGGAGGGGCCTTGGAGGGCAGGGGACCAGCCTGGGAGCTCAGCAGGCTCCTCGGCCCTTAGTGGGTGGGGCAAACGCCCTCCGTTCCTCTCCTGCTCCTCCCGGAGGGCCCCTCCCGCCTGCCTCTCCTGGTCTCCCTGGCCTCAGGGGCGCCGATCCTGTCTGGCCTCCACTTCTCCTCCCCTCTCAGTCCCCCCATGTCCTACCGGTTCACTTGGGGGTTCCTCCCATTTCCTTGGGCATCAGGGTCCCCCACCAGTGGCCGGCAGGCACCCTAGTTGTGGGGAGGCGCTAAGTCGGCATCTTCCCACACCGCCATCTTGACTCCGCCCCTATTTTAACCATTTTTAAGTGTATATATAGTTCAGTGGCATTAAGTACATTTACATTGTTGTGCACTCATCACCACCATCCTTCTCCAGAATTTTTCATCTTCCTGAACTGAAACTATACCCATTAAGCAGTAACTCACCATTCTGCCCCCCACCCAGCTCCTGGAAACCACCGTTCTATTTTCTGTCTCTGAATGTGACTACTATAGATATCTCATATAAGTAGAATGATACGATATTTGTCCTTTTGTATCTGGGTTCTTTCACTTAAGTTTAATGGTTTCAAGGTTCATCCGTGTTTTAGCATGTATTGGTACTCTATTCCTTTTTATGGCTGAATAATATTCCATTGTATGGATATACCAATTTTGTTTGCCCATTCATAAATTGATGGAAATTCAGGTTGTTTATACTTTTAGACTAATACGAATAATGATGCTGTGAACATTCATTTACAAGTTTTTATGTGAACTTATGTTTTCAATTCTCTTGGGTGTCTGTCTAAGACTGGAATTGCTGGGCTATATGGTAACTCTATGTTTAACTTTTTGAGGATGTGCCAAAGTGTTTTCCACAGCAGCTGTCCTATTTTACATTTACACCAGCAGTGTATGAGGGGTCCAATTTCTCCACATCTTCTTCAACACTTGTTATTGTCTGTTTTTTTGGTCATAGTCATGGGAAGGATGTGAAGTGATATCATTTTAATTAGCATTTACCAAATGACTAATGATGTTCAGTGTCTTTTCATGTATATCATCTTTGGAAAACTGTTTATTTAAATCTTTTGTCCATTTTATAATTGGGTTGTTTTTCTTTCTGTTGTTGAGTTGTAAGAGTTCTTTATATATTTGGGATACTAAACCCTTATCAGATATATGATTTACAAATATTTTCTCCCATTCTCTGGGTTTTTTTTCTTACTTACTTGATAGTGTCCTTTTAATTTTGATGAAGCTTTTTAATTTTGATGAAGTCTAATTTATATTTTTTGCTTGCTTGTGCTTTGGTGTCATATTTAAGAAGCTATTGCCTAATCGAAGGTCATAAAGATATAATACGTTTCTTTCTAAGAGTTTTATAGTTATAGCTTTTACATTTAGGTATTTGAGCCTTTTTGAGTTAATTTTTGTCTATGGTGTGAGGTACGGATCGGGAATACTTTTTGAGCACCTGCTGTGTGCCAGACACTGTCATTGGGGTGCAGCAGTAACAAAAGAGACACATCCTACTATTATTGAGCTAAAATTCCAGTGGCACTCACAGACATTAGTCCATGGTGACATAAATGTCTAAATGTAAATTTGACCACATACTGTTTCTGATCTATAATGGGGTCCAGAGAATGTGAGAATTGTGGGGGAAGGGTGCACCCTCACATGGTTGACAAAGTTGCATCCTGGCCTGGGGCTCTGTGGTATGAAGGAAATCCCTGTCTGACACTGTCATGGGGACATTCGCAGGTTCCATGATGGACCTGAGTGCAGGCTCTGCCACATCCATTGTCTTTCCTCTGAATAGCCACTTAGACTCTCCCTCAGTCCCTAGGCTTTTGTGACCCACCCCTGTGTTGGGATCCTTCTGCTCCCCTGGGTGGCCCACCTGGCTGCTTTTCCTTTTATGACAGTTTCAGACCACTGTCTTTTGTGGGGTCCACATGTGTTCCCTGGAAACACAAATTTTTTTGCATTTGTGGGCAGTTCAGTTTAATCTCAGGCTGCCATTTTATTGTCCCTTCTGCCAGGGACAGTTCCAGCCCCAGCCTCTAGAGTTTACTTGAGTGAGTCAGACGCTAGTTCCTGTGATACTCAACCTACAGGAGACACAAGCTTTCTGAGACTTTTTGTCATTTGCTTGAGGTAGCAACATTTGTCCCTCTCTCATTCTAGGAGAAGTCATCCACAGAGTCATGAGGACACTCAGGCAGCCTCTGGAGAGGCCCATGTGGGAAGCGACTGAGGCCTTCCATGAGCTGCCAGCACCACCTTGCCAGCCTGTGACTGCACCACCTTGGAAGCAGATCTTCCAGCTCCAGTCACTTCTGATGACTGCAGCCCTGGTGACATCTTGGCCGCAGTCTCATGGGATGCCCTGGGACAGCCATTCCTGAATTTGAGACCCACACAACCTGTGAGTTTCATAATGTTTATTGTTATTTTATTTTACAGTTTTTTTGAGATCTAATTCAATACATAAAATTTCAGCATTTTAAAGTGTACAATCCAGTACACAATACAGTATTATTAACTATAGTTCATTGGTTTTTAGTGTATGTGCCGTGTTGTGCAAACATTGCCACTAGCTCATTCCAGAGCATTTCCATCACTTCAGAAATGATACCCAGTACCTCTTATCAGTCACTTTCAGTTCCCTATTCTCCTTTCACCTGAAAAGCACTAATCTACTTTATGACTTTATGGATTTGCCTGTAGTGGACATTTCATATACATGGAATCATATAATATCTGTTACTTTGTGAATGGCTTCTTTCATGCAGCATAATGTTTTCAAGGTTCCTGCATGTTGCAGCGTGTATCAATCCTTCATTCCTTTTCATGGATGAATAATATTCCACTGTGTAACCATTTTGTTTATGGATTGATCAACTGATGGACATTTAGGTTGTTTCTACTTTTTGGCTATTATGAATTATGGTACTGTGAACATTTGAGGGTAAATTTTTGTGTGAACATATGTTTTCAGTTCTCTTGGGTATATACCAAGGACTAGAATTCTTGGGTCTTATGGGAACTCTGTGTTTGAATTTTTAAGGACCTGCCGAAGTGTTTCCCACCACGGTTACATCACTGCAGGCCAGGAATGGAAGAGGATTCCAGTTTTTCCAAATCCTTGCTAACACTTGTTATTGTCTGTGTTTTTGATTACAGCCATCCTAGTGGATGTGGAGTGGTATCTCATTGTGGTTTTGACTTGCATTTCCTTAATAAGCATTGATATTCATGCACGTTTTGGCCATTTGTATAAACTCTTGGGAGAAATGTCTATTCATATGCTTGCATAAGTTTTAATTAGGTTGTTTGTCTTTTTTTTTTTTTTTTTGGCTACACTGCGTGGCATGTGGGATCTTGGTTCCCCAATCAAGGATTGAACCCACGCCCCCTGCAGTGGAAGCGTGGAGTCTTAACCACTGGACCACCAGGGAAGTCCTGGGTTGTTTGTCTTTTGACTGTAGAGTTTTGAGTTCTTTGTATATTCTGAATACTAAATTCTTTTCAAATATATGATGTGCACATATTTTTTTCCCGCTTTATAGATTGTCTTTTCTCTTTCTTGATACTGTCCCTTGACACAAAATTTGTTTAATTTTGGTGATTTCCAATTAAACTACTTTTTCTTTGGTTGCTTGTGCTGCTGGTGTCATACTTAAGAAACTATTGTGTAGCACATGGTCACAAAGATTTACAAATACTTTCTTTTCTAAGTGATTTACAGTTGGTAAATATAAGAAGTTGATTATGAAAAGGGAGGAAGGTGGATGTAGTTGAGGCCCAGGATTCTTTTTAGGTAGATATACTTTAGGAGAACATACATATAGAAGATGAAAATGTGAAACTGGTTTTATTAGGATTCTTTCAGGTACCCTTATGAAAGGCTCCTTGTAGGATTGAGGCTCTGACCTGAGCCAGAGAAGTGCTGCATTCTTAGGTATATCTCTTGGCATAATGAGTGAGCATAGGAGAGAAGTCGGGAAAAGTAATGAAAAAGGGGAACACGGCAGAGAAGGAGAGAAAAGAGGGGGCACAGGAGAATACTGGGAAGTTGTGCTCAGGTAAAGTGAGGTAAGCCATTGTCTCTTTATCCCATCCTTGTAGGAGTCGTCATGGAGGGTGCATGGAGACCCCCCACATATGTAACTGTCTGTGTCATGAGTTTTGCTATCCTGCCAGTGATTTGTATATATGTTTATATAGGATGGATGTATCATTCCATCTGTCCCACCACTCCAGATGTGATCCCCAGGAAGAGAGGTGCTTGTGTGAGAATAACATATACCTATGGTTGGCAAAGTTGTAATGAGGCTTTGGGGCTTTGTGATACAGAGGAAATTCTGAGCTCAGCTTACACTCTCATGGGTACATTTTGAGCTCCCTAAAGGGATTCAAACTGCAGGCTCCTGTCACATCCAGTGCCTTTCCTCTGACTGGCCAATAAACTCCCTGTCAGACCCTGTTCTCTTGTGACCCACACTTTTGTTGGGGTCATCTGCCTCTTTAGGTGCTCCATCTTGGTGCTTTCCTTTTAAAACAACCTGAGTACACTCACTTTCCCCAGGTTCTGTTGTCAACCATGGTAAATACAGACTTTTCTTCTGCATGTGGCGTTAAGTGCAGTATACTTTTATGCCATTCCTCTTATTGCATCTTTTGGCTGGACATTTTCAGCCGTAGATACTTGGCTTCATTTGCATGAATCAGACATTAGTTCTTGTGTCTTGCTAACTGCAGAAGACATGAGTCAAGTGTTTCTAAGCTCCTTTTCACTTGATTAAGGTCAGAGGGAAGCTATCTTTATTCTCATGACAGTGGAGAAAATGCCCACCACTGTCCCTTTCTCAGGGTCCACGTGTCCACCTTGGAAGACAGTCCTTTCTTCTACAGGGCAGCTGCATCTCTAGCTTCTCTTCCTATGTGATACCCATACTAGTATCTGTCTCCATTTACCTGAAGGGTCCATGGGTGCAGCTTCTGTCTGGGCATTAGACTTCCCCTAAATATATAGGCTTTTGTGGCCCTCTCTTCTGTTGACGTTTTCTTTCTCTTTAGGTACTGGTCTTGGTGCTTTTGTTTTAAGACAAACTTAGTCCACTAAGTTTAGCAGGGTTCACATGTTGACCATGGAAAACACAGTCCTTTCTTATGCAGGTGGTAAAAAAGCACTGTGTTCTGTGCAAGCCTTTATATTATACCTTCTGATCTGGGCAGTTTCTGCCCCAGGTTCTCAACTTCGTTTGCATGAGTCACACTCTAGTCCCACTGTTCCTCTAACTCCAGGGGACATACGTCAAGCTTTCTGAAGCTGTTTGTCATTTGCTTGAGGCGGGGGGAAGTAATCTTCGTTCCTCCTTCGTGAGGGTGGAGAAAATGCCCACCAGTTTTGCTTCCTCAGGGTCCACGTGTCGACCTTGGAGAACCTTCCTTTCTGCTGCAGCTGGTGGAAGTGCAGTTCTCTTCCATGTCAGCCTCCTTCTGTCTTTCTGGGCAAGGGCTGCTCCAGCCCCAGCTACTTTTTCTGCATGAGCCAGACACGAGGCTCTGTGTTGTTCTAGCTCCAGGGAGCAGAAGTGAAGGTTTCGGAAGCTGTTGCCCTTGGGTCAGCCATTGCAACCGCATCTCCACGAGGCAGTTTTCTCACCCACTCAGGGTCTGTCGAGACATGGGCATTTCTGCCCTTCTAACGCTTGAGTACAGAGCTGCGGAATTGAAAACCACTAAGCTGCAGTCTAGAGGTGCCTCCTCCATGATGGGATATCCTACAACTTGCGTCGAGGTCATTTGCCCCCTTTTGTTGCCCTGTCATCAGTTTGGTGTGGAGGACAAGGGTCATGGGGAGCTGACAGTTTTGCCTCGTTCCTTTTTTTTTGATGTCTTTGTAAGGATTAAAATGTCAAAATGTAAAAGTGGCCTTTGTATTTTTGGTGGGATAATAATTTGAGCCTTGGCCTTGGCCTTGCATGTCTCTGTGCGTGAGTTGCCAGACTTGGCACTGATGTGTGGCTGAGAAAAGTTATGATGCCCTTTTCCTAGGCAAGAGGCCACCCTGGACAGGTTACTGCCCAAGATAGATTCCACTGCATCTGGTAGCACATACTCTCACCTGCCAGTGGGTGAGAGGAGGATAGGGTCTCCCCACTAACGAATTGCCTGTTCCATGTTAGGAGAGATGATGCACCTAGGATCTGTGGTCCTTAGGATCCTATGGCTGGGTTAGCGGATGAGATAAGACTCTCTAATCTGGGTGTACAGCAAGAGGAGGTTAGGAGAAATCAAGGCTCCCCAGATCTGGTAGAGCAGTGCAGGCCAGGTTATGAGAGGTATAGCTCCCTGGGATCTGGTAGTGCACCCTTATCTCCATGGTCGGTGAGGAGGGGAACATAAGGGTTCTCCCTCTGTCCAACCTCTTTCGAGGTGTGTGGGCCGGTTTAGGGTAAGGTAGGTTCTCTAGGATTGGATAGTGTCTGCTACCTGTTGAAAAAAGTTTGGAGGGTTAGGTAGGAAGAGGTGGGATTGGCGTCACCTGTCTGTTTGGTGTCTACTTATTGATAAAAGTACGTTTGTTGAGGCCCGCAGAATGGCCAAACGTGTGTGCAAACCTGTGCTTACTAGTGCCAGTTGCACTTCCTACCCCCCTTACCCCTTATTTCCTGGGCTCCCAGCCAAGGAGAGTTAGATGGTTTCCTGGAAGCTGGTGTTGTGGTGTCCGTGTAAAACACCCGTGGCTTCTGTTTCTGAGAAACAGGTTGAATGCATCTGAGAGAACTTGCAGTAAAAAGATAAAAACTTAAAAGTGATTCTGTCATTGAGAGGCCCGTGAGCCAGTTCATTGTCTATACTATGTAACAATATGTCATTGGTATGGAAATGTGTTACATGTTTGAATTTTGAATGTCCATATGGTATCAGAAAAATTTGTCTGATATCCAAAGTTTTCACTGTATAATGATGTTGATTGGTGAGTTAAAGGCGTCATTTTCTATTGCCTTGCATGCCCACCAGCAAGGGAGTCTTACGATCCCCAATAAAAGTCAGGGCCTGTCTGTCAACTACAGTACTTGAAATAATGTAAATGGGCTCACACACTGAATCTTGCATGGAAAGAACCACTGTTTTCTTTCACAAACTAAAGAATTCTATGTTTCTGAGAGAACACTTGTTGCTCCTACAAAACTGCTGCAGTAGTGGCCTGTTTGTCTTATAATCTTAAAGAGGCAAGAATACCTGGGGCTTTCCCACTTGCTTTTCACAGATTGACTCTATGGGATTTTATTTTTATTTTATTATTATTATTATTTTTTATCTTTTGGCTGTGCCGTGCAGTATGTTGGATCTTAGTTCCCCGACCAGGGATCGAACTCGTGCCCCCTGTGTTGGCAGTGTGGAGTCTTTTTTTTTTTCCGAGTTTTTTTTTATTAGTTTCTTCTTTATAACAAAGTGAATCAGTCATACACATACATCTGTTCCCACATCCCTTCCCTCTTGCGTCTCCCTCCCTCCCACCCTCCCTATCCCACCCCTCCAGGCGGTCACAAAGCACCAAGCTGATCTCCCTGTGCTATGCGGCTGCTTCCCACTATCTATCTGCCTTACGTTTGGTAGTGTATATATGTCCATGCCTCTCTTTCGCTTTGTCACAGCTTACCCTTCCCCCTCCCCATATCCTCAAGTCCATTCTCAGTAGGTCTGTGTCTTTATTCCTGTTTTACCCCTAGGTTCTTCGTGACATTTTTTTTTCTTAAATTCCATATATATGTGTTAGCATACGGTATTTGTCTTTCTCTTTCTGACTTACTTCACTCTGTATGACAGACTCTAGGTCTATCCACCTCATTACAAATAGCTCAGTTTCGTTTCTTTTTATGGCTGAGTAATATTCCATTGTATATATGTGCCACATCTTCTTTATCCATTCATCTGATGATGGACACTTAGGTTGTTTCCATCTCCGGGCTATTGTGAATAGAGCTGCATTTTGGTACATGTCTCTTTTTTTTTTTTTTTTTTTTTTTTGCGGTAGGCGGGCCTCTCACTGTTGTGGCCTCTCCCCTTGCGGAGCACAGGCTCCGGAGCACAGGCTCAGTGGCCATGGCTCACGGGCCTAGCCGCTCTGCGGCATGTGGGATCTTCCCAGACCGGGGCACGAACCCGTGTCCCCTGCATCAGCAGGCGGACTCTCAACCACTGCGCCACCA
Organism: Hyperoodon ampullatus; assembly: GCF_949752795.1. Lineage (NCBI taxonomy): Eukaryota > Metazoa > Chordata > Mammalia > Artiodactyla > Ziphiidae > Hyperoodon > Hyperoodon ampullatus. The sequence goes on along the minus strand of NC_136913.1, from coordinate 21,395,172 downwards.
GGGAAGCCCTATGTCTCTTTTTGAATTATGGTTTTCTCAGGGTATATACCCAGTAGTGAGATTGCTGGGTCATATGGTAGTTCTATTTTTAGTTTTTTAAGGAGCCTCCATACTGTTCTCCATAGTGGCTGTAACCAATTCACATGCCCACCAGCAGTGCAAGAGTGTTCCCTTTTCTCCACACCCTCTCCAGCATTTATTGTTTCTAGATTTCTTGATGATGGCCATTCTGGGCAGTGTGGAGTCCTAACCACTGGACCACCAGGGAAGTCCGACTCCATGGGATTTTAAACTCTCTTTTCCTGGAGGCTGATAAGGTCACAGTGCCCTCTTGGAAAAATACAGATGAGATCCCACAGGTTGACTAGCTAAGTATGGGACAGGACTTGGGGGGCAGTAGCAGATCTCAGTGATAAGTTGTCTTGTGACAAGGGGCAGTCAGTCATGCAGAAATGTACTGAGGTATATAAGTAAAAAGTAGGAAAGAAGTCATATTAGGGATAGATTTGTACAAATGCCCAGTGAGACTGACTATATGTGTTTGGGCCCTTGGCTAACAGATGATGGTGCCCCGCCAGTCATGCTGGAGGACAAGGAGTGGAGATTACCTGGTCATCTAATGACTGACCCCACTTTCAAGGTCAGTCTGGCCATGACATCCTTGCTAACGACAGGTGGAAGATCAACTAAAAAACCTTGCTGAGATTGATGCTATTCAGGAGGATGATTATTCAGTGCTTTCAACATCACCTTTCTACGCATACCTTACTTCTTTCAACAAAAAGAGGTCCAGGGTAAAGTTCAAGGGCTCTCCGTCTGTAAGAGCGATTGGCAGCTTTATGCACTGCTTAAAGTGTGTTGGGGAATTGACTGTACCTTGGTTGCCAGATCATTCTGGCAATTTTGAACACTGGGAACTATGCTGTGTAGAAGCCCCTGATGTCATGGTCAAGATTTGCACTTACTGGATTTGGAAATAATTCTCAGACTGAAGAATGAGCTTATCTGAGTTTATAGGTGGGTCCTTTCTGGCCAGTACACATGCCGGGTGTTGTAGCTGGTATGGGTGAGTGTATTGTGGGAAGAATTGGGTTAAGTATGTGTAATTTTTCTCTTGATTATAAGGGATGTTCGCCCAGTGGCGAAGTGCCACGATAGAACAGTGGTGCTGGGACGAGTAGATAACCGGGAGCCATGATATACCAGTAAAGCAGTGTATGACGCTAGGTTGTGAAGGTGGAGTTGGGTGAAAGGAGGTCCTTATACTGATCATGGAACACATGGAGGCAGAGGTGCTTAAAGATACTATACCACCCTAAAATAGCCCTGAATTATCCATGAAAAAAGCCAAGAAAGTACTAGATGCCTCACTGTACCATACAGCAGCCTCAGTGAGGAGCAGTCCTCCTTGCACCTAAGCTTCCAGGTTTCATAATGATCACAGGTCCTGTGTGCAGACTGAGGAGCCTGGTTTGTAATGGTGGGCATGCTCATGCTTTCTTCAAGTCCCAGTGCATCCATGGGGTCAGGGCCTATTTACCTTCACTGGTTCTCAGGTCACAGTATATGTTCAATGTGCTGCCTCACAAAGACCTAAAACTGTTTTTTCTCCAGGCTGGGACATAGAAAAGATTGAAACCTCAGCCACGTTGTCTTGGTAACATTACGTGGGTGACAATATTCTGAATCAAAAGGCTAAGGACAACATACCATTTGTCTTAGGTAGGCAGTCCAGTATCTGAGTAACCAGAGCTTGAAGATTAACCCTATAAGAATCAGCAGCCAGGGACTGCCCTGGGGGCTCAGTGGTTGGGAATCCACCTGCCAATGCAGGCGACATGGGTTCGATCCCTGGTCCGGGAAGATCCCACACGCCACAGAGCAACTAAGCCCGTGCACCACAACTACTGAGCCTGCGCTCTACAACTGACGAAGCACAACTACTGAGCCTGTGCTCTAGAGCCCGCGAGCCACAACTACTGAGCCCAGGTACCACAACTACTGAAGCCTGCGTGCCTAGAGCGCATGCTCTGCAACAAGAGAAGCCACCGGAATGAGAAGCCTGCACACCACAACGAAGAGTAACCCCCGCTCGCCACAACTGGAGAAAGCCTGCGCGCAGCAACGAAGACTCAACACAACCAAAAATAAATAAATTAAAAATAAATTAATTAAAAAAAAGAATCAGCAGCCGACCTCCCAAGCATAGTTCTTGGAAACCATGTGGTCTGATGTCTACAAACAATCAATGAGTCTATTCAGTAAAAGCAAATGTCCTAAAAATTTCTAGAAGACCACATTTTGCACAGCTTATGATAAGCTTGTTCAGTACTGGATGTGCTTTATACCTCACATAAGGATCCTGCTCAGCCCATGACATTATACATCTTAAAGTGCATCTAATTTGACCAGCAACCTGTCTCAGTACTCTCCAACAAGCTGTACAGAGCATGATTCCATTCAGGCAAGTACTGTGCAGTACTTCTGAGGGAAAGTGTCTGTGACTGACATTTATACCAAGTAGAGCCTGTGGCAAAAAGATGTGGCCACTAGACAAGGGCACCCTTTGGGATTTGTTTGTGGCCCTTGCTGAAACTCCTACAATATCTCCCATTTGAAAGACTGCTGCTCACCTATTGTGGATGCCCCTGGGTACTGAGAGAGTAAAAAAGTAAGAGCAGGTGTTGTTACCCCCTGACTTTTCCCATACCATGGGGTGGCTCCCAAATGAGACCACCAACCAAGTGAGTGTTGCCTAGGAAATATCCACCTTATGTGAGGGTGGTAAATTTAGCAAAGAAGTAAACTAGGCATTAATGGTGTCACACAGGTGCAAGAAGAAGTCACTGTCTAGATATGGCTGTGTCAGATGCAGAGACTTTGCCAACATCTCACCTTCTGGTGGCAGTGGAGGAAATCTATGCAACGACTCTTAGTTGGACTGTGTATGTGACAGTATGTCAGCACTTCGGCCTTCTGGTAGCTTCAGTACACCCCAGTTTCTGAGGATGCCTGGATATGGTTCATGAAAACATCAGCAAAGTTAAAGGCAGATGGGTCGTAGTGGGCTGTGGAAGATTTACAACCTAACAAAAAACTGCTTGCATCTGTGCATGGGAAAGGTGATTCTACACAATGGATGAAGTGATGGGGTGCAGTGCTAGCCCTGGGCAACACCGCCCCAAGTTCACCTGGATATATTTTGACTAACTCTTGGGCAAGGACCCATGGATTGACAGTGCTGGCTGGTGTTAGGCTGGATGATCAAGTCTCAGCCCCTGTGGGGACAAAAATTATTATCATATTGCCCAAGATGCTCACCTCCTATTTCTGGCCCTTGTGCATACCCATGGATAAAGACCCTTCAAGAATGAAAGTCAGGGCTTCCTTGGTGGCGCAGTGGTTGAGAGTCCGCCTGCCGATGCAGGGGACGCGGGTTTGTGCCCCGGTCCGGGAAGATCCCACATGCCGTGGAGCGGCTGGGCCCGTGAGCCATGGCCGCTGAGCCTGCGCATCCGGAGCCTGTGCTCCGCAATGGAAGAGGCCACAACAGTGAGAGGCCCGCGTACCGCAAAAAAAAAAAAAAAAAAAAAAAAAAAAAAAAAAAAAAAAAACCAGCTAACCATAGTCATTAAATAATGGAGTAGATAATTCTAAGGTACTAATTAGTAAACAATTAGGTTATCCTTGATAACTTCATTCACTGCTTTCTTTTAAAGGGAATCTGAGTACACTCACTTTCATGGGGTTCTCATGTCAACCATGAAAAATACAGACCTTTTTTCTGTATGTGGTGGAAGTGCAGTTCACTTTCCGTCAACTCTCTTGTTGTATATTTTGGCCTGGCATTTTCAACCTTAGATTCTTGACTTCATTTGCATGAGTCAGACATTACTTCCTGTATCTCCTGTCAAGCTTGTGTTAATCTTGGAAAACACAATTGATGCTTCTGCAGGACAGCTCTATCCCCAGCTTCTCTTCCCACTTGACTGGATTTTATTATATGAAGAAAATCCAAAATAATTGACAAAAAAGCTCCTGGAACTAATAAGAGTTTATAGCAAGATTATAGCAATGTCAAAAGTCTGATACAACCTGACTTCAACACGTACTATAAAGCTACAATAATAAAAATAATGTGGTATTGGCCAAAGAATAGGCAGATAGATCCATGGAATGTAACAAGAGAACTCAGAATTAGACTCACATAAATATAGTGAACAAAGGAGCAAAGGCAATAAATATAATGGAGCAAAGATGGTCTTTTCAATAAATGGTTCTGGAAAAACTGGACATTCACATGCAAAAAATGAATCTAGATGCAGACCTTATACACCTCAGAAAAATTAACTCAAAGTGGATCACAGACCTAAATGTAAAACTCCTAGAATAAAACAGAAGAAAACCTAAATGACCTTGGGTATGATGGTGACTTTTTAGGTTTAACACCGAAGGCATGATCCCTGAAAGAAATAATTAGTAAGCTGGACTTCATTAAAATTAGAAACTCCTTCTCTGTGAAAGACATTGTCAAGAGAATGAGAAGATAAGTCGCAGAATGGGAGAAAATATTTGTGAAAGACACATCGGATAAAAGACTATTATCCAAAATATACAAAAGTTCTTAAAACTCAATCATAAGAAAATAAACAGCCCTATTAAAAAGTTGGTAAAAGATCTGAAAAGATACTTCACCAGGGAAGATTTACAGATAGCAAGTGAGCATTTGAAAAGATGTTCAGTATCACATATCATTAGGGAGCTGCAAATTAAAACAACAGTGAGATAATATTGCACATATATTAGAATGGCCAAAATCTGGAACACTAACAACACCAAATGCTGACGAGGATATGGAGCAATAGGAACTCTCATTCACTGATGGTCGGAATGTAAAATGGTACAGCCACTTTGGACAGGTTGGTAGTTTCTTACAAAACTAAATATACTCATCGTACAGTCTAGCAGTTACGCTCCTTGGTATTTACCCAAAGCTGTTGAAAACTTATGTTCACACAAAGACATGCACATGGTATTTATAGCAGTTTTTTTCATAATTGTCAAACTGGGAAGAAATCAAGATGTCCTTCAGTAGGTGAATGGGAAAACTGTGGTATATTCAGACAATGGATTATTATTCGGTGCTTAACAGAAATGAGCTATCATGCCATGAAAAGACATGGAGGAAAGTTAAATATATATTACTAGGTGAAAGAAGCCAATCTGAAAAGCCCACATACTGTATTATTCCAACTCTATGACATTCTGGAAAAGGCAAAACTATGGAGACAGTAAAAGAATCAGTGGTTGCCAGGATTTAGTGGAGAGGAAGGTATGAATAGGCAGAGTACATGGGATTTGGGGGTAGTGACACTATTTTGTTTGACACTGTTATGGCATACAAATGTCATTATACATTTGTTGACGCTCATAGTATGTATAGTACCAAGAGTGAATCCTGATGTAAAATACAGTCTTTGAGTGATAATGATATGTCAATGTAGGTTTGTTGATTGTAACACAGGTACCACTCTGGTGGAAAATGTTGATAGTGGCGGAGGTTGTACATGGGGGCACAGGGGGTAGATGGGAATTCTCTGTAGTTTCCACTTAGTTTTTCTGTGAACCTACACTTCTAGAAGTGATTTGCTTAAGAACTTCTAGAAGACCACGTTTTGCAAAGCATATGGTAAGCTTGTTCAGTTTGGATGCACTTATATATAACACGTGAATCCAGCTCATCCCATTACATAAGACTACTTGAAAGGCATCCACATTGACCAAGAACATGACCTAGAAACATTCCAACAAGCTGTTCAGACCACATTTCCACTTGGGTAGATCACCCATGAAGCACGTTTGGAGTGAAACTGTCGCTGACTGACATTTTTGCAAACTGGAACCAGTGTCAAAATGATGTATCCACTAGGCATTGGCACCTTTTGAGATTTGTTTTGATTCTTGCCTGAAACTACCACCTGATCTACCCTGTTTGAAAGACTGTTTCAGGCTTATTAGTCGTGTTAGTGGACATCAAGATAGTAACAAAGCAAGAGCAGATGTTGTAGTTACTACTTCCCTTCATGGGATGTATCCCAAATGAAAACATGAACAGAGTGGGTATTCTCCAAGAAACATCCACTTTTAAGTGGAAGTGGTGTATCCAGTGAAGAAACAAACCAGGCATTAATGATGTTTCAGCAGAACAGGAAATGGTGTAGTGTTACCTTCTAGATTTGGCTGTCTGATGTGCAGGGGCTCTGCCAGCATCTCTGGGAGCTCTATTACAAACAGGTTTATGAGGATGCCTGGGTCTGGTTTAGTTAAGTTAAAGGCAGATGTCTTGCAGTTGTCTGCAGTAGCTTACAACCCTGGTAAAAACTACATCTGTGAATGGAAAAGGGCATTCTGCTCAACAGGTGGAGATACGGGCTGTGCTTTTTATTTTGGAAAAATAACCCCCAAAATGCACTTTGTTACATTTGATTGACTCCTAGCCAGGGACCCTTGGGTTGACAGTATGGACTGACTCCTAGCAGGGCGATGACTAGATGATCGAGTCTCAGCCTCTCTGGAGACGAACTTTATCAGCACATTACGAAAGGCACCTCCTTTATGTGTCCCTTGTGCATACCCAGGGATAAGAGTCATTTGTGGATGAAAAATCAGTGAAATCAACAAGCACATAGCATCAGTACCTGCACTGCCCAGGTTAGGACCATGGTCACCTGGATAGACTATGCATCAAGGCATAGTTATCCATCTACAACTTGGGACCTGGTCCAAAACCAAGACTCACTGACTCCAGCATATCAGGCCAAGGAGCCTGGAAATGTGTGCAGAGTGTCAGCTGCCCAGTGGAGTGTGTGTGTGGGGGGTTATCTCTGGTTCCCAAAGTCAGAAGTGCCAGAACTGGTGTAGGTGATGTACAATATTATATAAGTTTCAGTTGTAATACAACATAGTGATTCATAATTTTTAAAAGTTAGACTCCATTTATAATTATAAAATATTGGCCATATTCCCCATGCTGTACAATATATCCTTATAGCTTAGTTTATACCTAACAGTTTGTACCTCTTATTCCCCTGCCTCTATGTTGCCCCTCTCTCCTTCCCTCTCCCTACTGGTAACCACTAGTTTGTTCCCTATATCTGTGAGTCTGCCACCTTTTTGTTATATTCACTAGTTTGTTATATATTTTAGATTCCAAATATAAGTGATACCATACAGTATTTGTCTTTCTCTGTCTGACTTATTTCACTTAGCATAATGCCCTCCAAGTCCATCCATGTTGCTGCAAATGGCAAATTTCATTCGTTTTTATGGCTGAGTAGTATTCCATTGTATATATATACCATGTCTTCTTTATTCTTTTATCTGTTGATGGTCACTTAGGTTGCTTCCATATCTTGGCAATTGTAAATAATGCTGCTATGAACATTGCGGTGCACGTATTTTTTCGAATTAGGGTTTTTGTTTTTTTTCCGGATATATACTCAGGAATGGAATTGTTGGGTTATGTGGTAGTTCTATTTTTCGTTTTTTGAGAAACCTCCATACTCTTTTCCACAGTGACTGCACCAATTTACATTCCCACCAACAGTGTACAAGGGTTTCCTTTTCTCCATATCCTTGTCAACATTTGTTTTTTGTTTTCTTTTTGATGATAGCCATTCTGACAAGTGTGAGGTGGTATCTCGTTGTGGTTTTAATTTGCATTTCTCTTATGATTAGTGATTTTGAGCAACTTTATGTGCCTATTTGCCATCTTTATGTCTTCTTTGAAAAAAGGTCTATTCAGGGCTTCTACCCATTTGTTTTTCTTTAATAGAGCTTTTTTTATTTTTATTTTTTTTAATTTTATTTTTATATTAGTTTCTGCTTTATAACAAAGTGAATCAGTCATACATATACATCTGTTCCCACATCCCTTCCCTCATGCATCTCCCTCCCTCCCACCCTCCCCATCCCACACCTCCAGGTGGTCACAAAGCACTGAGCTGATCTCCCTGTGCTCTGCGGCTGCTTCCCACTATCTATCTACCTTACGTTTGGTAGTGTATATATGTCCATGCCTCTCTTTCGTTTTCTCACAGCTTACCCTTCCCCCTCCCCATATCCTCAAGTCCATTCTCAAGTAGGTCTGTGTCTTTATTCCCGTTTTACCCCTAGGTTCTTCATGACATTTTTTTAAAAATTCCATATATATGTGTTAGCATACGGTATTTGTCTTTCTCTTTTTGACTTACTTCACTCTGTATGACAGACTCTAGGTCTATCCACCTCATTACAAATAGCTCAGTTTCGTTTCTTTTTATGGCTGAGTAATATTCCATTGTATATATGTGCCACATCTTCTTTATCCATTCATCCGATGATGGACACTTAGGTTTTTTCCATCTCCGGGCTATTGTGAATAGAGCTGCAATGAACATTTTGGTACATGTCTCTTTTTGAATTATGGTTTTCTCAGGGTATATGCCTAGTAGTGGGATTGCTGGATCATATGGTAGTTCTATTTTTAGTTTTTTAAGGAACCGTCATACTGTTCTCCATAGTGGCTGTACCAATTCACATTCCCACCAGCAGTGCAAGAGTGTTCCCTTTTCTCCACACCCTCTCCAGCATTTATTGTTTCTAGATTTCTTGATGATGGCCATTCTGACTGGTGTGAGATGATATCTCATTGTAGTTTTGATTTGCATTTCTCTAATGATTAATGATGTTGAGCATTCTTTCATGTGTTTGTTGGCAGTCTGTATATCTTCTTTGGAGAAATGCCTATTTAAGTCTTCTGCCCATTTTTGGATTGGGTTGTTTGTTTTTTTGCTATTGAGCTGCATGAGCTGTTTATAAATTTTGGAGATTAATCCTTTGTCAGTTGCTTCATTTGCAAATATTTTCTCCCACTACCCATTTTTTAATGTTTGATTTTTTGATGTTGAGTTTTATGAGCTATTTATATATGTTGGACATTAACCCTTTATTGGTCATATCATTTGCAAATGTTTTCTCCCATTCAGTAAGTTGTCTTTTCGTTTTGTTGATGGTTTCCTTTGCTGTGCAAAAGTTTTTAAGTTTAATTAGGTCCCGTTTGTTTATATTTACTTTTATTTCTTTTATTTTGGGAGACATATCAAAGAAATGTATTGCTATGATTTACACTATATCAAAGAGTGTTCCACCTGTGTTTTCTTCAGGAGTTTTACAGTTTCCAGTCTTACGTTTAGGTCCTTAATCCATTTTGACTTTGTTTTTGTATATGGTGTTAGAGAATGTTCTGATTTCATTCTTTTACATGTAGCTGCCCAGTTTTCCCAGCACCACTTACTGAAGAGACTGTCTTTTCCCCATTGTATATTCTTTCCTCCTTTGTTGTAGATTAATTGACCATAAGTGTGTGGGTTTATTTCTGGGCTCTCTATTCTGTTCAATTGATTTATGTGTCTGTTTTTGTGCTAGTACCATACTGTTTTGATTACTGTAGCTTTGTCGTATAGTCTCAAGTCAGGGAGAGTGATTTTCCTCCCGCTCTGCTCTTCTTTCTCAAGATTGTTTTGGCTATTCAGTGTCCAATTTTTTTTAATGTGGTAAAATGCATAACATAAAATTTACCATCCTAATCATTTTTAACTGTACTATTCGGTGGTGTTAAGTACATTCACATTGTTGTGCTGCCAACGCCACTATCCATCTCCAGAACACTTTTTATCTTATAAAACTGAAACTCTTTACCCATTGAAGAAGATCTCCCCATAGTCCCCTTCCCCCAGCCCCTGGAAACCACCATTCTCCTTTCTGTTTCTATGATTTTGACTACTCTAAGTACCTCATATAAATGGAATCAGACAATATTTGTATTTTTGTGACTGGATTATGTCACTTAGCGTAATGTCCTCAAGGTTCATTCATGGTGTAGCATAAGTCAGAATTTCCTTCCTTTAAAGGCTAAGTAATATTCCATTTTACGTATATACCACATTTTGCTTACTCATTGCAACCCACTTGGGTTGCTTTCACATTGTAGCTACTATGAATAATATTGCTATGAACATGGATTTACAGATATCTCTTTGAGACTCTGCTTTCAATTCTTTTGGGTATATATACCCAGAAGTGGAATTGCTGGATCTTATGCCAGTTCTATTTTTAATTCTTTGGGGAAATGCCATACTGTTTTCTGAAGTGACTGTCCCATTTTACATTCCCACCAACAGTTCACTAGGGGTCCAATGTCTCCACATTCCTGGCCAACACTTGTTATTTTCTGTCTTTTTTTTTTTTTTTGAGTAGCCATCTTAATGGGTATGTGGTGGCATCTCATTGTATTTTTCATTTGCGTTTCCCTAATGATTAGTGATGTTAAGCATCTTTCATGTGCTTATTAGTCATTTGTATACCTTCTTTGGAGAGTTGCTTATTCAAGTCCTTTGTCCATTTTTTTTTTTTTTTTTTTTGCGGTACGTGGGCCTCTCACTGCTGTGGCCTCTCCCGCTGCAGAGCACAGGCTCCGGAGGCGCAGGCTCAGCAGCCATGGCTCACGGGCCCAGCTGCTCCGTGGCATGTGGGATCTTCCCAGACCGGGGCACAAACCTGTGTCCCCTGCATCGGCAGGCGGACTCTTAACCACTGTGCCACCAGGGAAGCCCCTTTGTCCATTTTTTAATTGGTGGTTGTTGTTGAGCCTACCCTATGATTTTTATGCTCCCCTGTTTTTCATCTTATTTCTCTGACTGTTTCTTCTCTGACTTGTCTCTCTCTTCCCACCCTCTAAGATTTGGTGTCTTCCAAGGATCTGTCTTTTAAAAAAAAAAAAATCAATTAATTAATTAATTAATTAATGTATAGCTGCGTTGGGTCTTCATTGCTGTGCGTGGGCTTTCACTATTTGCAGTGAGCAGGGGCTACTCTTCATTTTGGTGAGTGGGCTTCTCACTGCGGTGGCTCCTCTTGTTGTGGAGCATGGGTTCTAGATGCACGGGCTTCAGTAGTTGTGGCGCACAGGCTTAGTTGCTGTGCAGCATGTGGGATCTTCCCGGACCAGGGATCAAACTTGTGTTCCCTGCATTGGCTGGTGGATTCTTAACCACTCTGCCACCAGGGAAGTCCCCAAGGATCTGTCTTTATACTCCTTGTCTCTGGTCCCTCCTTTGCCAAGTCTTGCCAGTGTGAAGATGGTATCTCCATCCATATTTCATCTCTCGATATCTCACATTTGCTTCCAGCTCTCTGCTCTAACATCTCCACTTGTTCATTTTTCTCTTATGTGAAATTCTAGATGGGAACTCTAGAGTTGGTTGTTGGGCTGCTGTCTTGTGATTCTGCCATCTTCCTTCACGTGGTCAGGGATTGCTCACCACCACGTCCAGCCTGTAGGAGGGGGGAGAAAGGGAAGGGGCTAAGGTTTGTTGCAGGGGCCCTAGACATTTGCTCAGGTAAAACTTCTAATTATATAAAAGAAAGTAAGTGTGAATGTTGATAACCACCAGAAGAAGGAGCCCACAGACCTTGGCCTACTGCATCTTCTGTGGGTTCTGAGTCCTGAAGGAAGACTCAACACACAGAGCACTGGTTGGAACAATGTTTTTCTCACAGAAAGGACAAGAGACACAGCAAGATCAGCATGTGTAGTGTGTGCCAGTCTCTTGTGGCCATCAAGTCCCTCAGGATAACTGACACAGGATGATGGACTGCATGCACCCCTCTTGTGCTGCAGGTGAAGACCCCATTCTCTTCCTGATGGCGGGTGGAGGTGTGAGGGTTGGGGAGCAGATGTACTGGTGGGGCAGGCCAGGTGCCACATGACACACATGCTTAAGCTATACAAGGAAGTTTATGGTTTACCCAGAACAGGAGAGAATCATTCAGGGGAAAAGTTTCTTCCTGGAAAGAATCTGGGGCCACATGGCAGCTTAGCACCCCAGCTTCTATTTAGGGGAATGCTTTAGGGCCAGGGCACTTACTGGGCAATCTTGAGGTGGGGGGCAATGGGTCATGCAATGGTCATTTACACAATAGTATTCTAACCAAATTTGGAGTAGATTAGAGAATTATTAGAGCTGCTCCTTCTCTATCAACTGTTGTCCTCAGGACAGATAAATCTGAAGGGTCATCTCATTACAATAGTGTCTTACTTGTGGTTCCTTTTCTTCTTTCTGTTGTCCTTGACTAATAACTTTAAACATCCCAGTTATTTTAATAGATATTTAAACTTTATGCTACTTGGGAAATTGTTAGTTCAGTTCAAAGCTATTCAGAGGTGGTGTCCATTGCATAGCACCACAGTGGATAGGGCTCTGGTCAAGATGGCACCGAGCACATCTCTTGCACGTTTTTTCAGTATGTTTCCTAGGGATGGGAGCTTTGACATGGAGGAGGATCCAAGTGAAGATACTTGTAGTGTTGGAGTGTAAATCCTTGTGAAAATATCCTTGTCTGGGAATCTGTCTCGTCAGTACAAACCTTTGCCTGTGATGTAGTAAGTGCCATGCAGTATTCTGTAGCCAGATTCAAGGGGACCATGAGGACTGGGAAAATAAATCCTGATGCCAGAAATATGACTAAATGCTCATTTCACAATACATACTCTCCTCTAATATAATGTTCTTCTTTTAGAATGCAAGCTTGAGGAAAGAAACCTTAGCTGAGAGAGTTCTCAGAGAGAGAATCATATGTGCTTTAGGCTCATCTGTATGACTGTGACTACTGAGGGCATAGGAAGGGACACTGATAAAGCCCTTTTATACTCTAGAATAGTGAAAGCAACATGATCAGTGCTGTGGAGCATAGTGTTTGCTACACATTTGTCCTCCATCAGTGATGATATGGCACATTCATAATTTGGTTTTTCAGTTCTTGTCTTCTACCAGGACTTCTTTGCCATGTTCAGGAAGAATGTAATTAGCATGACCAGACATATTTGATGTGCTCTACATGACATCAGCACCCTAGAGGAGAAGTCTGGCAATAAAATTACATGTTATGTAGAATAGGAGCAAGCTGGGACTGAGGATACAATACCGATTTGCATGAGAACCAAGTCTGAGCATAAACTTAGGTGGAGTATGATTCTTGACCCTTCCCCCTGATCAGTTTGTGAATGATTATCAAAATAGTTTTTATTTTATTTTAAATGGGAAAAAGTGCAATAATGTGCTTTCAGAAGACTTTTCCTTTCTTTCTATTGATATATTGTCCCTTACACTTGTTCCTTGTATGTTAAGAATTTTGGATCAAATAGCAAGAAGTTTTACTTTTACAACCACAAATTCATGTAACCAAGAATCAGAGAAAAGTAATGAAGTAGAATGACTATTAAAGTGAAAAATGTTTCTGTGCAAAACTTAATAGTTCCACTAGATGGTAGCAAACAGTTACATTTTATACCTTTACAGTGACTGTGTTATTTATACAATGCTCAGTTTTCTAAAATTAGAAAGACAATTCTCAAAAAGGAAAATTCTATCTGAAATACTGCTTCCTTTGGAGAGGGTAGAGCACAGTTGAGTTCAAATCTATAAAAGAAAGTTCTTATAAAACTTCTGTTTCCTAATAAAGTAGTCTCTGTTCAGATGGCAAGAAAACACCAGTTCCAGGCCTGGTTCTTGTGACTTCGGACTCACACTGGATAAAATTTTGCAGAAAAATGTGAGTCCTTTATGACTGTTTCTCCTAATGTTATACAATGTGTATGCTTAGAAATGATTTCCATGGTGGGCCATGAAGTTGTTTGTGTTGAATAAAATTTGAAATTACAGAGAACACTTAGAGGAGGTAAATTTGACAATGGAATAAAAGTATAAATAAACATTTAAAAACAAGATTTTATCTGCTTTTGACCTATTTCCTACAGACTCTTCATTAGTTTTGCCAAGCAGAATCTCCTACCGGTAGTCTGTTATGGTGGTTCATGATTTAACTAAGGGTAACCTAATTGAAAATAGACACTTCAAAGGAGGGATAGAATTGAAGGAAGTAAATGAGTGGTATTCCATAATATGTACGCACAACAGTTCGTTTAATCATTTGCCCATTGAGAGACATTTGGGCTATTTTCAGTTTTTGGCTGTTACAAAGAAAGTTGCTCTGAACATTCATGTACAGGTTTTTGCATGAGCATATTTTCCATTCCTCTGGGATAAATACCCAGGATTGCAATTACTGAGTGATATGGTAGTTACATGTTTAGTTTTAAAATAATCCATCAAATTTTTCCAGAGTGGCTGTACCATTTTATACTTCCACCAGCAACGTGTGAGTGATCCAGTTTCTCCACATGCTTCTCAGCATATGATTCTGTCATTATTTTATATTTTAGCCATTATGATAGTTATGTAGTGATATATATATATATATATTTTAAAATAGTTATTTCTTGTTTTATAATTTTTATGGCCTCTTGTTCTTGCTTAATCTTAATGTAATATATTTTTCAAGGGTAATTACTGCATTTTTTTAAACATCTTTATTGGAGTATAATTGCTTTACAATGGTGTGTTAGTTTCTGCTTTATAACAAAGTGAATCAGTTATACATATACATATGTTCCCATATCTCTTCCCTCTTTCATCTCCCTCCCTCCCACCCTCCCTATCCCACCCCTCTAGGTGGTCACAAAGCACCAAGCTGATCTCCCTGTGCTATGCGGCTGCTTCCCACTAGCTATCTATTTTACGTTTGGTAGTGTATATATGTCCATGCCACTCTCTCACTTTATCACAGCTTACCCTTCCCCCTGCCCATATGCTCAAGTCCATTCTCTAGTAGGTCTGTGTCTTTATTCCCATCTTGCCCCTAGGTTCCACATGACCTTTTTTTTTTTCTTAGATTCCATATATATGTGTTAGCATATGGTATTTGTTTTTCTCTTTCTGACTTACTTCACTCTGTATGACAGACTCTAGGTCCATCCATCTCACTACAAATAACTCAATTTTGTTTCTTTTTATGGCTGAGTAATATTCCATTGTATATATGTGCCACATCTTCTTTATCCATTCATCTGTTGATGGACACTTAGGTTGCTTCCATGTCCTGGCTATTGTAAATAGAGCTGCAATGAACATTTTGGTACATGACTCTTTTTGAATTACGGTTTTCTCGGTATATGCCCAGTCCTGGGATTGCTGGGTCATATGGTAGTTCTATTTTTAGTTTTATAAGGAACCTCCATAGTGTTCTTCATAGTGACTGTATCAATTTACATTCCCACCAACAGTGCAAGAGGGTTCCCTTTTCTCCACACCCTCTCCAGCATTTATTGTTTGTAGATTTTTTGATGATGGCCATTCTGACCGGTGTGAGATGATATTGCATTGTAGTTTTGATTTGCATTTCTCTAATGATTAATGATGTTGAGCATTCTTTCATGTGTTTATTGGCAATCTGTATATCTTTTTGGAGAAATGTCTATTTAGGTCTTTTGCCCATTTTTTTTTTCTTTTTTTTTTGCGGTACGCGGGCCTCTCACTGTTGTGGCATATCCCGTTGCGGAGCACAGGCTCCGGACGCGCAGGCTCAGCGGCCATGGCTCATGGGCCTAGCCGCTCAGCAGCATGTGAGATCTTCCTGGACCGGGGCACGAACCTGTGTTCCCTGCATCGGCAGGCAGAATCTCAACCACTGCGCCACTAGGGAAGCCCCCTTCTGCCCATTTTTTGATTGGGTTGTTTGTTTTTTTGATATTGAGCTGCATGAGCTGCTTGTAAATTTTGGAGATTAATCCTTTGTCAGTTGCTTCATTTGCAAATGTTTTCTCCCATTCTGAGGGATGTCCTTTGGTCTTGTTTATGATTTTCTTTGCTGTGCAAACTTTTTAAGTTTTATTAGGTCCCATTTGTTTATTTTTGTTTTATTTCCATTTCTCTAGGAGGTGGGTCAAAAATGATCTTGCTGTGATTTATGTCATACAGTGTTCTGCCTATGTTTTCTTCTAAGAGTTTGCTAGTGTCTGGCCTTACATTTAGGTCTTTAATCCACTTTGAGTTTATTTTTGTGTATGGTATTAGGGAGTGTTCCAATTTCATACTTTTACATGTGCCTGTCCAGTTTTCCCAGCACCATTTACTGAAGAGGCTGTCTTTTCTCCACTGTATATTATCGCCTCCTTTATCAAAGATAAGGTGACCATATGTGCATGGGTTTATCTCTGGGCTTTCTATCCTGTTCCATTGATCTATCTTTCTGTTTTTGTGCCAGTACCATACTGTCTTGATTACTGTAGCTTTGTAGTATAGTCTGAAGTCAGGGAGCCTGATTCCTCCTGCTCCGTTTTTCTTTCTCAAGATTGCTTTGGCTATTCAAGGTCTTTTGCGTCTCCATACAAATTGTGAAATTTTTTGTTCTAGTTCCGTGAAAAATGCAGGTGGTAGTTTGATAGGGTTTGTATTGAATCTGTAGATTGCTTTAGGTAGTAGAGTCATTTTCACAATGTTGATTCTTCCAATCCAAGAACATGGTATATCTCTCCATCTATTTGTATCATCTTTAATTTCTTTCATCAGTGTCTTATAATTTTCTGCATACAGGTCTTTTGTCTCCTTAGGTAGGTTTATTCCTAGATATTTTATTCTTTTTGTTGCAGTGGTAAATGGGAGGGTTTTCTTGATTTCATTTTTAGATTTTTCGTCATTAGTGTATAGGAATGCCAGAGATTTCTGTGCATTAGTTTTGTATCCTGCTACTTTACCAAATTCATTGATTAGCTCTAATAGTTTTCTGGTTGCATCTTTAGGATTCTCTATGTATAGTATCATGTCATCTGAAAAACAGTGACAGCTTTACTTCTTCTTTTCCAATTTGGATTCCTTTTATTTCCTTTTCTTCTCTGATTGCTGTGGCTAAAACTTCCAAAACTGTGTTGAGTTAGAGTGGTGAGAGTGGGCAACCTTGTCTTGTTCCTGATCTTAGTGGAAATGCTTTCAGTTTTTCACCATTGAGGACGATGTTGGCTGTGGGTTTGTCATATATGGCCTTTATTATGTTGAGGAAAGTTCCCTCTATGCCTACTTTCTGCAGGGTTTTTATCATAAATGGGTGTTGAATTTTGTCGAAAGCTTTCTCTGCATCTATTGAGATGATCATACGGTTTTTCTTCTTCAGTTTGTTAATATGGTGTATCACATTGATTGATTTGCGTATATTGAAGAATGCTTGCATTCCTGGGATAAACCCCACTTGATCATGGTGTATGATCCTTTTAATGTGCTGTTGGATTCTGTTTGCTAGTATTTTGTTGAGGATTTTTGCATCTATGTTTATCAGTGATATTGGCCTGTAGTTTTCTTTGTTTGTGACATCTTTCTGTGGTTTTGGAATCAGGGTGATGGTGGCCTCGTAGAATGAGTTTGGGAGTTTCCCCCCCCCCAACTATATTTTGGAAGAGTTTGAGAAGGATAGGTGTTAGCTCTTCTCTAAATGTTTGATAGAATTCGCCTGTGAAGCCATCTGGTCCTGGGCTTTTGTTTGTTGGAAGATTTTTAATTACAGTTTCAATTTCAGTGCTTGTGATTGGTCTGTTCATATTTTCTATTTCTTCCTGGTTCAGTCTTGGAAGGTTGTGCATTTCTAAGAATTTGTCCATTTCTTCCAGGTTGTCCATTTCTTCCAGGTTGTCCATTTTATTGGCATAGAGTTGCTTGTAGTAATCTCTCATGATTCTTTGTATTTCTGTAGTGTCAGTTGTTACTTCTCCTTTTTCATTACTAATTCTATTGATTTGAGTCTTCTCCCTTGTTTTGTTGATGAGTCTGGCTAATGGTTTGTCAATTTTGTTTATCTTCTCAAAGAACCAGCTTTTAGTTTTATTGATCTTTGCTATCATTTCCATCATTTCTTTTTCATTTATTTTTGATCTGATCTTTATGATTTCTTTCCTTCTGCTAACTTTGGGTTTTTTTTGTTCTTCTTTCTCTAATTGCTTTAGGTGTAAGGTTAGGTTGTTTATTTGAGATGTTTCTTGTTTATTAAGGTAGGATTGTATTGCTATAAACTTCCCTCTTAGAACTGCTTTTGCTGCATCCCATAGGTTTGGGGTCGTCGTGTTTTCATTGTCATTTGTGTCTAGGTATTTTTTGATTTCCTCTTTGAATTCTTCAGTGATCTCTTGGTTATTAAGTAGTGTATTTTTTAGCCTCCATGTGCTTGTATTTTTTACAGATTTTTTTCCTGTAATTGATATCTAGTCTCATAGCGTTGTTGTCGGAAAAGATACTTGATATGATTTCAGTTTTCTTAAATTTACCAAGGCTTGATTTGTGACCCAAGATATGATCTATCCTGGAGAATGTTCCATGAGCACTTGAGAAGAATGTGTATTCTGTTGTTTTTGGATGGACTATCCTATATATATCAATTAAGTCCATCTTGTTTAATGTATCATTTAAAGCTTGTGTTTCCTTATTTATTTTCATTTTGGATGATCTGTCCATTGGTGAAAGTGGGGTGTTAAAGTCCCCTACTATGATTGTGTTCCTGTCGATTTCCCCTTTTATGGCTGTTAGTATTTGCCTTATGTATTGAGGTGCTCCTATGTTGGTGCATAATTATTTACAGTTGTTATATCTTCTTTTGGGTCGATCTCTTGATCATTATGTAGTGTCCTTCTTTGTCTCTTGTAAGTCGTTATTTTAAAGTCTATTTTGTCTGATATGAGAATTGCTACTCCAGCTTTCTTTTGATTTCTATTTGCGTGGAATATCTTTTTCCATCCCCTCACTTTCAGTCTGTATGTGTCCCTAGGTCTGAAGTGGGTCTCTTGTAGGCAGCATATATATGGGTCTTGTTTTTTTTTTGTGTGTGTGCCGTACGCGGGCCTCTCGCTGTTGTAGCCTCTCCCGTTGCAGAGCACAGGCTCTGGATGCGGAGGCTCAGCGGCCATGGCTTACGGGCCCAGCCGCTCCACGGCATGTGGAATCTTCCCGGACCGGGGCACGAACCTGCGTTCCCTGCATCAGCAGGCAGATTCTCAACCACTGCGCCACCAGGGAAGCCCACGGGGTCTTGTTTTTGTATCCATTCAGCCAGTCTATATCTTTTGGTTGGAGCATTTAATCCATTTACATTTAATATGTAGTGATTTTTAATTGTGGGTTTAATTTGCATTTCCCTAATGGATAATGATGTTGAATATATTTTCATGTGTTTATCATCTCTGTATCCTCTTTATTGAATGTCTGTTAATTAGTTTTGCCTATTTTTTTTTTTTTTTTTTTTTTTGTCCACGGGCCTCTCACTGTTGTGGCCTTTCCCGTTGCAGAGCACAGGCTCTGGACGCACAGGCTCAGTGGCCATGGCTCATGGGCCCAGCCGCTCCGCGGCATGTGGGATTTTCCCAGACCGGGCACCAACCTGTGTCTCCTGCATCAGCAGGCAGACTCTCAACCACTGTGCCACCAGGGAAGCCCAGTTTTGCCTGTTTTCTAATTGAATTGTTTATATTTTCACTCTTTGAGTTTTTAGTGGTCTTCATATGTTGTAGATACCAGTCCTTTGTTAGATACGTGGCTTTCAAATTCTTTATCGCGGTCTGAAGCTTGTCTTTTCATTCTCTTAACAGGTTTTTCACAAGGAAAATTTTAAATTTTGATGGGATCTATTTTATCAACTAAACTCTTTTACTAGATTTATTATCTGAGATTCAGCTTGTGGAGGAATCTATAGTAAGACAATTACTATAGATCCATTGTAATATGTAATTTACAATGAACATGTCCCATTCTTGGCTAAAATAAGACTTTAATAAAAGGAACAATTTACTTACATTCTTGTGAGTAATAAAACTACTTATGTACATCTTTTTATTCTTGTTTTCTACCTCAAGTAGATTAAAACTTTTTTAGGGTAAAGATTGTGTTCATTCTTCCTGAATCCTCTTTGAAGTTAAATACAGTGTTTTACATAGAACAGGTGTTCCACAAATATATTTTAACATTCCATCAAGGCATCATGGCAGGGCCTAAAGAGGTAGAGTTTGGAACCTTCAGTTCAAAGGGGTTGCCTGCAGTGAAAAATTGGGCAAGTCACTTAACCTCTTTGAACTTCAATTTCCTTACCTTACATTTTGGATAATAATACCAACTTCATAGGCTTGTAGTGGGGTACAAATGAGACCATTATATGTAAGGCAACAAGTAGAGTGCTTGACATTTAGTAGACTGTGAATAAATGAAAACTATTGTAGTTGTCAGGATTTCAGCTTCATAAATCCTTGAACAGAGATTATAAGGACTCAGATTACAGGGACTGAGTCTATGAATAGATACTATGTGATGTGAACTAAACTGCATGGAAAGTTCTGATTATTTTAAACCATACATCCAAAAGAAAGCAAATTTTTATTGATGCACACCATCATACAGTACAAAATTCTTTAGTTTGGGGATTACATCAAGGCCACTTAAAAAATATAGTTTATGCTGTTAATTGATGTTACAAGTTGAGAAATCTTTGAACCTGAACAAAATAGTGAATGTTTATAAAAATATATTAATGCATAGAGGCAAAAATAAAATAATTGAAATTAATTCCAAAATATTTATACATTTTATTGCATGTTGCATTTCTTCATAAGCATAATATAAAGTAGGAGCTGAATTAAATGTCTATGCTTAAGTGTAAGGTAAATTTAATCAAGTGCTGAATATCAAATTAACATAGAAAATTACAGAGCAAAACACAAATATTTTAAGTCAGTTAATGACAGCATTAGCTAAGAGATTTCATTTTACCTATGTTTCAATTAACAATATAACTATATTTGCATTTCAGAAATTGCTTCTCTTATGCTGTTATAGTTAGCAATTTGTATCAACACAAGTTTCAGTTACATATATTCTTTTTTTTTTATTTAGTTATGGCTGTGTTGGGTCTTCATTTCTGTGCGAGGGCTTTCTCTAGTTGTGGCAAGTGGGGTCCACTCCTCATCGCGGTGCGCGGGCCTCTCACTATCGCGGCCTCTCTTGTTGCGGAGCACAGGCTCCAGACGCGCAGGCTCAGTAGTTGTGGCTCACGGGCCTAGTTGCTCCGCAGCATGTGGGATCCTCCCAGACCAGGGCTCGAACCCGTGTGTCCTGCACTGGCAGGCGGACTCTCAACCACTGCGCCACCAGGGAAGCCCCAGTTATATATATTCTTGTAATCATTTTAATTTTCAAGAGTTGCAGAATTTGATTTCATTGGTCTTTTTAAAAAAATTAATTAATTAATTAATTTTTGGCTGTTGGGTCTTCGTTGCTGTGCATTGGATTTCTGTAGTTGCAGTGAGTGCGGGCTACTCTTCGTTGCAGTGCACGGGCTTCTCATTGCCGTGTCTTCTCTTGTTGCGGAGCACGGGCTCTAGGCACACGAGCTTCAGTAGTTGTGGCTCATGGGCTTTAGAGAGCAGGCTCAGTAGTTGTGGGGCACGGGTTTAGTTGCTCCGTGGCATGTGGGATCTTCCCGGACCAGGGCTCAAAACCGTGTACCCTGCATTGGCAGGCGGATTCTTAACCCCTGTGCTACTAGGGAAGTCCCCAATTTCATTGGTCTTAAGCAAATGCTACTTGAGTTTTATGGTTAAATGAGGTAATTGATTTCATCAATTGGTCTTAAGCAAATGCTACTTGAATTTTATGGTTAAATAAGGTAATTGATTTCATCAATTGGATATTGAGTATAGTGAGAGTATAGCTATTAATGTGCATAGATAAATATGTTTATAAATTTTATAAATATATTCCATTGGTTTTGAGAAACCATGGAGAAACATTCTGTTCAATGTAACTGTCCTAAATTTTATGAACTTTACCTCATAAAAGAGGGCAGGAATTAAACACCTGAGTCAGACTTAGGAAGAATTTATTCAAAAACAAATTAATTTTACTTATTTTTTATTTTTAAAATTTACTTATTTATTTATTTATGGCTGCATTGGGTCTTTGTTGCTGTGCGCAGGCTTTTCTCTAGTTCCGGCGAGTGGGGGCTACTCTTCGTTGTGGTGTGCCGGCTTCTCATTGCAGTGGCTTCTTTTGTTGCGGAGCATGGGCTCTAGGTCCGTGGGCTTCAGTAGTTGTGGCTCACAGGCTTTAGAGAGCAGGCTCAGTAGTTGTGGCGCACAGGCTTGGTTGCTCCGTGGCATGTGGGATCTTCCCAGACCAGGGCTCGAACCCATGTCTCCTGCACTGGCAGGTGGATTCTTAACCACTGTGCCACCAGGGAGGTCCAAAAACAGATTAATTTTATGTATAGCTTGACTATTTTTCTTTTGTAAATCACTCCGAGTGTTAATTAGAATTTTTATTCTTCAGGATTCACTGCACACTCCGATGAGGGTACAACGTGTGTAATTCAAATGTTAAAAAACATTTATGCAAAGTGGTTGAAGATTTGGGATTTTTCTAGGGAAAATGGGAAAAAATAAGTAATTAAATTAAGAGATCCATATGAGCAGATGTTTTCTTTAGGTGATGCTTCTCAAACTTAAGTGTGCATATGAATCATCTGTTAATTTTGATAAAAAATGTAGATTCTGATTCACTAGGTCTGGGGTGAGGCCCAAGTTTCTGTATTTCTAACAAACTCTCCCAGGTGATGCCCCTCCTTCTGGTTCGAGAAGCACATTTTGTTTCTAGTTCTTAGTACTCTGTCTCTCTGAAAGCAGTTTAGAGCAAGGTTTACTGGCTACATCACAGCAAAGGAGTTTTATACTGGGAAGCAGCAGAGGCTACCATGCCACTATACTTCTGTCCCAACAGTATTTCACACTGGGCTCAATTCCTAATTGACATGGCCTGAGGATGGTGGTGGCTTTCGATTTGTCAACAGCTCACAAGTGCACCTAGCCTCCACTCTGAGAAATTGCCCAAATGTACAAAAGGGACATTTTCTGCTCCCCTCTTGGCCTTGAGTTGAGAAAAACAGCCACTGCCAACTGTGGCCAGGCAGGGAAGAAGCTGGGGGACATCTGTTTTGTCCTACCCTTACATCCCCTGCTCATGCCTCTGATGGGCCAAACCCAGCCAGAAGCCAGAACATAAGAGACCCAGCTGGTGCATTCCATGAAGATTAGTACAGGGCACAGGGAAGGAAGCAATTAAATGGAGAGGGAAGCAGAGAATATTCAGCATACCCATTTAAAATGCCTTTAATATAGCTCTGTCATGGTATAGCACATACCATGAACTGGTTAGAGCAATATTTTGTAAGGAATGTATGAATCAGAGTGGGGGGAGGGGTTACCACTTGGGTATAGATATGAGAAAGCTCCTTAATTGGTTTTGCCCATTCTCAGCCCCAGAATATTTACTGCCATTGCCAAGTAGGGTCCAATCTGGAAACTCATTTATAACATATCTAGAGGGTCTCTGTAACTTTTATCTTTAGGAAGAATACAAGAGAATGCTGAATACATTTGATTTAATGGGAACTATAAGAAATTTAATATATAATGAATATTACATAATTATATGTAAGCACTATAAATTAAATGAAGTGGGTTCTGATATTACTTTCCAGTTACTGTCTCAAAGGACAGATGAAAACTCTTTCTTAGGGGTGACTACAAGAATGGTCCCTAAGGAAACTTGCTCAAGCCTCTTAGTTAGCCTCATCCACCAGAGGGCAGACAGTAGAAGCAACAAGAACTACAGTCCTGCAGCCTGTGGAACAAAAAACACATTCACAGAAAGATAGACAAAATGAAAAGGCAGAGGGCTATGTACCAGATGAAGGAACAAGATAAAACCCCAGAAAAACAACTAAATGAAGTGGAGGTAGGCAACCTTCCAGAAAAAGAATTCAGAATAATGATAGTGAAGATGATCCAGGACCTCGGAAAAAGAATGGAGGCAAAGATTGAGAAGATGCAAGAAATGTTTAACAAAGACCTAGATGAATTAAAGAACAAACAAACAGAGATGAATAATACAATAACTGAAATGAAAACTACACTAGAAGGAATCAATAGCAGAATAACTGAGGCAGAAGAACGGATAAGTAATGGAAATAAAAACAAAAATAAACAAATGGGACCTAATGAAACTTCAAAGCTTTTGCACAGCAAAGGAAACCATAAACAAGACGAAAAGACAACCCTCAGAATGGGAGAAAATATTTGCAGACGAATCAACGGGCAAAGGATTAATCTCCAGAATATATAAACAGCTCATGCAGCTCAATGTTAACAAAACAAACAACCCAATCCAAAAATGGGCAGAAGACCTAAATAGACATTTCTCCAAAGAAGACATACATGTGACCAAGAAGCACATGAAAAGCTGCTCAACATCACTAATTATTAGAGAAATGCAAATCAAAACTACAATGAGGTATCACCTCACACCAGTTAGAATGGGCATCATCAGAAAATCTGCAAACAACAAATGCTGGAGAGGGTGTGGAGAAAAGGGAACCTTCTTGCACTGTTGGTGGGAATGTACATTGATACAGCCACTATGGAGAACAGTATGGAGGTTCCTTAAAAAGCTAAAAACAGAATTACCATATGACCCAACAACCCCACTACTGGGCATATACCCAGAGAAAATCATAATTCAAAAAGACACACGCACCCCAATGTTCACTGCAGCACTATTTACAATAGCCAGGTCATGGAAGCAACCTAAATGCCCGTCGACAGATGAATGGATAAAGAAGATGTGGTACATATATATAGTGGAATATTGCTTAGCCATAAAAAGGAATGAAATTGGGTCATTTGTGGAGACGTGGATGTATCTAGAGACTGTCATACAGAGTGAAGTAAGTCAGAAGAAGAAAAACAAATATCGTATATTAATGCATATATGTGGAACCTAGAAAAATGGTACAGATGAACTGGTTTGCAGGGCAGAAATTGAGACACAGATGTAGAGAACAAACGTATGGACACCAAGGGGGGAAAGCGGTGGGGTGGTGGTGGTGGTGGTGGGATGAATTGGGTGATTGGGATTGACATGTATACACTGATGTGTATAAAATGGATGACTGATAAGAACCTGCTGTATAAAAAATAAATTAAAAACAAACAAACAACAAAGGAAAAAAGCCCCCAAAACAAAACAAAAGAATGGTCCCTGGTCTGCTAAGACTGGATTTCTCTCTTTCATGACCCACTGTACTAGTTAGGATGGACCTTCTGCTGCCTATAACAGAAATGGAAATTAAGAATGGCTTAGGGCTTCCCTGGTGGCGCAGTGGTTCAGAGTCCGCCTGCCGATGCAGGGGTCACGGGTTCGTGCCCCGGTCCGGGAGGATCCCATGTGCCGCGGAGCGGCTGGGCCCGTGAGCCATGGCCGCTGAGCCTGCGCGTCCGGAGCCTGTGCTCTGCAACAGGAGAGGCCACAACAGTGAGAGGCCCGCGTACCGCAAAAAAAAAAAAAAAAAAAAGAATGGCTTAAACAAGATAGAAATTTATTTTTCTTTTAGGTAGTAGTCCCTGGCAACACTGGTCTACATGGCTGTACAGGGATCCAGTTCCCTTCTATCTTCTTGCTCTTCTGTCTCTCCTCTGTGTTTGTTTATGCAGTTCCAGATGGCTTGCCATAATATTCATGTTCCAGACAGTAGAATAGAAGAAGCCATAGAAGGGAGGGAACTAAAATATGCTTCTCCTTTTAAGGGTGAGAGCTAAAGTTTGCACATGTAACTTCTCTTCACACCTTAATGGCCAGAACTTTATCACATGGCCATACATAGCAGCAAAAAGAGGCTCAGAAATTCAGCTTTTAGTTGGGCAACCATAATCAGCATAAACATTTTTAAAACATTTATTTATTTATTTTTGGTTGCATTGGGTCTTTGTTGCTGCACGTGGGCTTTAGTTGTGGCGAGTGGGCACTACTCTTCGTTGCGGTGTGCGGGCTTCTCACCGTGGTGGCTTCTGTTGTTGCGGAGCACGGGCTCTAGGTGCACGGGCTTCAGTAGTTGTGGCTTGCGGGCTCTAGAGCGCAGGCTTGGTAGTTGTGGTGCACGGGCTTAGTTGCTCCACAGCATGTGAGATCTTTCCAGACCAGGGCTTGGACCCGTGTCCCCTGCGTTGGCAGTTGGATTCTTAACCACTGCGCCACCAGGGAAGCCCAGCATAAATGTTTGATTACATCAAAAATGGATCACAGATACAAATGTAAAATGCAAAACTATAAAACTCCTAGAATATAACATAGGAGAAAATCTGGATAGCCTAGGGTTTGGCAAGGACTTTTTAGATAAAACACCAAAGACACAATCCGTGAAAGAAAGAATTGATAAGCTGGTCTCCATTAAAATTAAATATTTCTGCTCTGTAGAAGACACTATCAAGAGAAAAAAAGAGAAGCCACAGACTGGGAAAAATATGTATTTTACTTATATTATAAAAAAATATGGTAAAGGACTGTTATCCAAAATATGCAAAGAACTCTTAAAACTCAACAATAAGAAAAGAAACAGCCAGATTTAGAAATGGGTCAAAGTCCTTACAGACACCTCACCAAAGAAGACATACAGATGGCAAGTAAGCATATGAAAAGATGATCCGCATCATATGCCATCAGGGAAATGCAAATTAAAACAACGAGATACTACTACACACCGGTTAGAATAACCCAAGTCTAGAACACTGGCAGTGTCAAAAACTGGTGAGGCTGTGGAGCAACAGGAACTCCCATTAATTGCTGATTGGAATGCAAAATGGTACACTTTGTATGACAGTTTGGTGGTTTCTTATAAAACTAAACACACTCTTATACAGTTCAGCAATTGCATTCCTTGGTATTTATTCAAATGAGTTGAAAATTGTATATCCACACAAAAACCTGCTCACAGATGTTAATAGCAGATTAATCCATAATTGCCAAAATGCGGGAAGCAACCAAGATGTCCTTCAGTAGGTGAGTGGATAAATAAACTGTGGTACTTTCAAACAATGAAATATTATTCAGTGCTAAAATGAAATGAGCTATCAAGCCATGAAAGATGGGGAAACTTAAATGCATATTATTAACTGAAATAAGCCAATCTGAAAAGGCTACATACTGTATTATTTCCAACTATATGACATTCTGGAAAAGGTAAAACTATGACAGTAAAAGGATCAGTGGTTGCCAGGGGTTAACGAGGAGGGTTGGCTGAATAGACAGAGCACAGAGGATTTTTAGGGCAGTAAAAATACTTTGTATGATACTATAATGGTGGATATATGTCATTATACATTTGTAGGGACCTATAAAATGTAGAACACCAAGAGTAAACTGTAATGTAAACTATGGACTTTGGGTGATAATGATGTGTAGCTTCTTCAGTTGTAACAAATGTACACTCAGATGGGGCATGTTGATAATGGGGATAATGCACATGTGGGGGCAGAGAATATATGGGAAATCTTTGTACCTTCCCCACAGTTTTGTTGTAAACCTGGAACTGCTCTAAAAAACAAAGCCTATTAAAAAAAAAAGATACTGGGGGGAAAAAGACCATAGATTAAGGCAGGGTGACCTCAGAGGTCATCTAATTTAATTCATTCATTTTGCATTTGGGAAGAGTGAGGCCCAGAGAGCATGAATGACTTGCCTGACATCACACAACCAATTACAGTATAACCAGAACGACTCTTGACTGGCTCAGGGATCCCTTTTGGGGGGCATGAAAGATAAACATGACTCCACGGTTGAGCAGAATCTCTATCTGACAAGATCATACCCAATCTTCAAGGCCTGACACAGCTCATTATCTGTGGGAGTCTTGAGCAAGTTTCTGTGTATTTCCATGGAGTCCTCCTGGCCACCATTTTCATATGGAGAACACAGATAGTAAGAAGCTATCCAGAGCCTGGGTGCTAGGTCTCTTGATTTCATTCCTTACTGTACCCATCCCCCTCTTTCCAGAAAAGAGACCTTCCTCTTTCACTTACATGTATAATGTTGAGCAGCCACTCAAGGCACAAGATTCTCCATTATGCACTGGCAGCACCACAGACAAGGCACCTCCCTGCAACCTTTTCTCATGCCACGACACACAGCTTTTCCCCCTGTGCTTCTGGAACTTTGCCTATATCAGTCATGGCCACTACCAAAAAACTGTATTACATAAAAGAAAGGGAGAGCAGATGTTGGGGGACAGCCAGCAGCCCCTCCCATACTTGGGTTCCTGTGATCTTCCTCTGGATCTTTTGCTGTCATTGCCACATAGCCATCACGCTTGGAAAGTCACCTACTTGTATCAGGGCTCTTGGTATTTGTGGGAAATGCTCAGTATTTGACCCACATTTAGATATTTTTTTGGCATTGTATTTAATTAAATTAATTAATTAATTAATTTTTAATTGGGGTATAGTTGTTTTACAATGTTGTGTTAGTTTCTACTGTACAGCGAAGTGGAGTTCCCTGTGCTATACAGCGGGTTCTCATTAGTTATCTATTTAATACATATTAGTGTGTATATGTCAATCCCAGTCCCCCAATTTAGATTTTAAATGTTGTAATCTTTGTATTGCTAAGGAAATTTAAAAGTTTTGCTTCTTGCCAATATATTGTGCCTGCTGCTGTACCTTTTTAATTGGAAATTGTTTCTTGTTCTAGCTGTAGGATCTGCAGCTTTTGTCTGTTATATTCACCTGAGCACCCTATTTTCTAGTTTCTCTAGGCAAATGCTACTTACTGTTTTTATGTTTGACCAGCAATTTTGCTCCTTTGTATGAGGATGTTTTGGTTATTTCTTTGTTTATTCCTTCAGGAATATTTATTGTGTCTGCTATGCCCTGGGCAGAATATTAATTATTGGGTAGTGAACAGGACAGGCACAGTTTTTGTCCTCATGAAATTTATGGTACAGTGGGGGAGGAAAAAATAAACATTATATAATATACATATGTATACATATATACACAAACCACATATGTATACATGTATATGTACATATATACATGAATATATACACATATATCTTAGAAATGTTGCTAATTGCCTTAAATAAAAAGAAGGGATGGAGTCAGAGTAAATAATGGAGATAAATATAATTTAGTTTGGGTGGGAAGGTCAGGAAAGGGTTCCCTGAAGACATGACACTTAAGCTGAGACCTAAATGATAAGAAGGGATGAACTGGGGGAAGAGAGGGGAGAAGAGTAGGCTAGGCAGAGAGAATAGCATGGATTAATGTTCTGAGGAGGGAAAGAGCTTAGTAAAAATTGGGAAAAGTGAAAATAGGTGAGTTTTAATGGAACAACGTGGAGAGTGGTGCAAGATGAGGTTAAAGAGGTTGGCACAAGCTTGAAATTCATGGAAGGCTATGGATGCCATTTAGAATTTTATTCTAAGTGCAGTGGAAATTTGAAGAACTTTAGGAGAATAACATGATGTAGCTTACATTAAAAATTCCTTTGGCTGCCTTGTGGAAAGTGGAGAGCAGGAAGGCCAGAGTGGAAGCAAGGAGACCAGCTCAGAGGCTATCAGAATAGTCCAGCAGCATGATGATGGTTGCTTGCTCTAGAGTGGTAGTGGTAGAGATGTGTTTGAATCATATTTTGGGGGTAGGTTTAGCAGGATATGGCAATGGGCTGAATATTGTAGTTGAGGAAGAAGAAAGAATCAATAATGTCTGTCAGGTTTCTAAGTTTATCAATGGGCTGGATGGTGGTGGCTTTTTCCTGGATGGGTAAGAGTGAAAGTGGAATAGGTTTTGCAGAAAGATGAAGAGAAAGTTTGTGATTGGGTCTGGACTGAAAATAACCTTATCTAATGGGTTAAAATCTACTCTTGGACACAGCAGGTCAAGGGTTTATGGTTAATCATAGTGCCTTGATTTTAAGATGCCATAAGTTTTCAGGCGCTGAATTGATTTAACATCAGCTTTTCATAAAGAAAGGAATGCTATCATATTAAATGTGTACATGGATGTAACACACATCTCAACTGAACTGTTAGAATGTGGAAAATACATCTTAGATTTGAGGAAATTTAATATTTCAAGCTCACTACCACATAAAGTACAATTGTAAATAAAGGATAATAATAATGGATAGACCCAAATAAAAAGTTTATTTTTAATTTCTAAAGAGCTTCAGGAAATCCTTTCACAACTTTGCAGAAATGGATATCCACTTGTCTATCGGATATCTTTACACAAATGTCTCATGAATACCTCAAGGTGCTGTGTGTTTGAAATGGAATTCACTCTTTCCCATTAATCCCAAATCTGCTTCTCTTCCTAAACCTCCTATTTTGGTTAATGGTACCACCATCCTCTCAGTTTTTCTTTCTTTCATTTATTCATCCATTCAACATATATTTTTTGAGCTCTGACTAGCAGTTAGGTACTTTGTTTTCAAATCCCTTTTTATATCTCTCTCTTATCTTTCTGAGGGATTAGAGTTGTGGTAGCTTGGCCATGTGACTTGCTTTGGACAATGGGACAGTAGTAAATGTGATACAAGTGGACACTTAAAAAGTACTTGCACAATGGGGTTTGACCTCTCTTGATGCTCTTGGGAACTTTGTGGTTACCACTGTGTGAATAAGCTTAGGCTAGCCTGCTGGATGATGAGAGTTATGTGGCCAAGCTCTTCTTATTACCCCATCTGACGTCAAGTCAACAGCCAGACATGTGAATGAGGCCAGTCTAGATCACCTAACCCAGCCAGGCTGGCCCAGACCAGAAGAAATGCCAAGACAATTCACAGAAGTATAATAATACATGTTAGT
The DNA here is from genome assembly GCF_949752795.1 of Hyperoodon ampullatus. Taxonomy (NCBI): domain Eukaryota; kingdom Metazoa; phylum Chordata; class Mammalia; order Artiodactyla; family Ziphiidae; genus Hyperoodon; species Hyperoodon ampullatus. The sequence goes on along the minus strand of NC_136913.1, from coordinate 21,364,521 downwards.
AGTTTTAAACACTAAGTTGTGAAACGGTTTGTTATGCAGCAAAATCTAACCAATAAAAGAGTCGTGGACTATTTCCTTAGTAACTCTGTAGGAGTGGGTGGGTGAAGGAGTCTGGTTTCACGTCTGTGTTCTGACATTTACATTTTGGTACCTCAAGCAAGGAGAGTCCCATTCCAACATCCTATGATGTTAGACATTACCTTTTCCAGTTTTACAGAAGGAAAAACAGATCGTCACGGAAGTTAAGTAGCTTGTCCAAGGTCACACGTTAAGTTGGAGAGCTATGTTTTGAACTCAGTTCTTTTTGAATCCAAAGCCCTTGCTTTTTTCTGTAATATCAAATTATACATTTCTCTAATATTCCCTCAAATCTTCTGGATTAATGTTAAAGGATATAGCATGATTCCACATATGCTAAGATGTTTCCAAATAACTTTTATGTTTCTGCAAAACAAAACAAATCAAGATCAAAACTCCCCAAATCATGTCATATTGTGCATTTTGTGTGGTTAAGAGACTCTTAGCTAGAATAGTACTTAATACATTTCAATTTCAAAGCACTGGATTTGTAATCTGCTTTTAATTAGACAGATGTATGTATTTACATGTTCTTATATAAATAAACATCTGTGCAGTGCACTGTAAGTACTTGAGATGATTACATTTTCACTTAAGGAAGAGTCCCTTCATTCTGTGCCTACAACCTGTTTACTTATCCTCTTATACTTCCATTGCATATTCATGCTCAGCCCTAAATGGGCTCATACTGCATTTCTCTTCTTAGTTTCCTTTTTCCTTTGTGTAGCATCAATTACTACAGAGAATGAAGTAGGTCCTGTGGGGTGCACAAGATCCTGCCTGGATATAAATTAGGAACCTAAAAATATTTAAAATATATATTATATTCATTTATACTATATTATCATATTTATAATAGCTTCAATTTTTAAAATAAAAACTGTGGGCCTTTAATTCTAAAAGGCAAAACATATGTTTGAATATATAATACAATACACTGATTTTTTCCATTTTGATTATTGTTTAAGTATAAATATGCTTAATTACACATGTAGAATATAAATTTTCAATGGCCACAAACTTGAAGGTGGAGTGGGGACTGAAATTAGTCTCTATCTTGAACTCAGTTTATAGCAGAAAATGTAATTTAGTCAGTTCTAGGTAAACTCAGTCCCTTCTAGTTTCTGTTTTTCTGTGTCTTTTTCAAGTTAAAACTGTGAGTTTTCCATCATTCAGTTTTCTCCATGAGCTCCTAATTCCATTCTACTTCTATTACAGAGTTTCATCTTAATATAATTTATTTTATCTTTAGATATATGTTACTTCTCTGCCAAAATATACATAAATGAATAGTTTAAATTTTTTCGGTGTCCTTCTTGGGGCTGAAAGTGTTAAAACACTGGCTTGTGCATTAAATTAAATTTCTTTCACAGGCACTTCCCTTAAAGTCTTTGCACATTTAATCCCATTTTGGCATCTGTTCTTGAGAGGACCTGGACTAACACATCTGTCTTTCACTTATTGATTCATAGGAATCCTTTCTATAGTCTTGACATAGCCCCTTTGTTTTTTATATGTATTACAAGTATATTTTCCCAGTCTGAGGCTTGCCTTTTCACTCTTTTGCTGATGTCTTTTGATGAAAAGGTGTTCTGAATTTTAGTGCAATACAACTTATTAATGGTTATTATTTTTTTATGTTTAGTTTAAAAATGTTATTGCCTCAAACGTGTGGACACCAAGGGGGTAAAGCGGCGGGGGGTGGTGGTGGTGGTGGGATGAATTGGGAGATTGGGATTGACATGTATACACTGATGTGTATAAAATGGATGACTAATAAGAACCTGCTGTATAAAAAAATAAATAGAATAAAATTCAAAAATTCAAAAAAAATGTTATTACCTCATGCCTGGATCATGAAGTTAATTTCCTACCTTCTAGAAGACTTATTGTTTTTTTTTTTAATTTCAAATTTAGATTAACGAGATTTCTGAATTTATTTTTGTATATTGTGTGAGAATGGAGTCACGTTTCTTATATTTTCCATGTAGATATTAATTTGACTCAGAAGCATTTATTGAAAATGCCACCCTTTCTCCTCTGATCTGCAGTACTACCTTTGTCATAAATCAAGGGTCTTTATATGTGTGAGAGTTTGTTTCTGGACTCTCAACTCTGTTCCATTGTTCTATTTTTCTGTCTTTGTGCCAATACCATGATGTCTTAATTTCGGTAGTTACAGAGTAAGTTGATGTCCAATAGACCGAGTTCTCCCACATTATTTTTCAAGAGTGTGTTGGTTGTTTGATTTCTATATACTAGTTTATGCCCTTATTTTTTCCCTAACTCTACTTTTTGTTTTAATTTGCTCTTCTTTTTCTAACTTCTTGAGGTAATGCTTAGATCATTGTTTTTCAGGCTTTCTAATAGATGCCTTTAAGTTTATGTTACCCCTTAAGCATAGCTTTAGTTGCATCCATAAGTTTTGATACATCGTTTGTTTGTTTTTTGAAATTATCGTTCAGTTGAAAATACTTTCTGATTTTTGTCATTATTGCTTCTTTGAATCATGGGTCATTTAATTAATTGCTACTTAATTTCCAAATATATGAAAGGTTTTCTAGTTATCTTTGGTATTTATTTCTAGCTTAATTCTGTTGTGATCAGAGAACATACATTGGTATATGATCAGCTTCTTAAATTTTTTTTTTTTTTTTTGCGGTGTGCGGGCCTCTCACTGTTGTGGCCTCTCCGTTGCGGAGCACAGGCTCTGGACGCGCAGGCTTAGCGGCCATGGCTCATGGGCCCAGCCGCTCCGCAGCATGTGGGATCTTCCCGGACCGGGGCACGAACCCGTGTCCCCTGCATCGGCAGGCGGACTCTCAACCACTGAGCCACCAGGGAAGCCCCTTCTTAAATTTTAATTAAATTTAAATAATACATTTAATTAAATTAATTCTATATAGAATTACACCATATTAAATTATTAAAATAATAAACTTTAATAGTTGTTTTATATAATCATATTCTTTTATGTGTACCTGCATATTTACCCATGTGTTTAATTTTCATTCTTTTTTATAGCTTCTTCCACCTAAGAACATTTTACTTGTGATTGATGATCATGATAGTGAAGATCCGTTAGTGATAAATTGATTCTTCTAGTGTATGTCTAAAAATGTTTTTATTTTACCTTAATTTTTGAAAGTGGGATAAAATTTCAGGTTAGGGTCAGCACTTTAAAATTTTAATTACGTTGACTTATGGCTTCCATTGTTTTGTTGAGAAGTTGGTTGTCAGTCTTATTGCTGCTTCTGTGAAATGAACCTATTTGTTATATCTATCTGTAGTAGGATTTTCCTTTTTGTCTATGGCTTTAACAAGTTTTCTGTGATGTGCCTAGGATGTTGTATTAGGGTTCTTCAGAGAAACAGAACCTGTAAGATCTATCTATCTATCTAGATATACATCTGTAGATATCTATCTATATCATCTATGTCTATCTTACATCTATACCTATAAATAGATATACATCCATCTCTCTATGTATCTCTATCTCTATCTCTCTATCTCTCATATATCAATAGATATCTGTATCTTATCCCTATGTATGTATGTATGTATGAATGTATGTATGTATGTATATCTATCTACCTATGGATTTTAAGGATTTGGTTCATGTATTGTGGGTGCTGACAAGTCCAAAATCTTCAGGGCAGACCAGCACGCTGGAGACCCAGGGAAGAGTTGATGTTGTAGCTTGATTCTAAGTATGAAGGGAAAGTTCCTTCTTCCTTGGGGCACCTCAGTCTTTTCTCTTAAGACTTTCAACTGATTGGATGAGGCCCTCCCATATTATGGACGGAAATTTACTTTACTTGGAATCTACTGATTTAAATGTTAACCACATGTAAAAAAAAGCAACATCTAGACTGATGTTTGGTCAAAAACTGGGTATCATGGCCTAGGTAGCTGACAAAGTTAACCATTACAGGTGATTTTCTTTGTATTTGTCTGCTAAGGATCAATAGTGCTTCTAGAATCTGTGGCTTGATGTCTGTACTCACTATGGAAAATTCTTCGCCATTGTCTCTTCAAATATTACTCCTCCCCCATTCTCTCTTTCATCTCCTTTGTTCACTACTCTAGTTTCCTTCTTTGCTTGGCTCTTCTCTTCCCCCTCTCCCAAATTCTTCACTGAGTAGTTTATCTCCACTGCCTGTAGAACACAAAAGAAAAAGATTTTCCCAGCTTTTCTAATTGTTCTTTGCTAGAGGGTTAGGTTTAATTACGTAGTTCATCATTACTGATTTTGTCTTCATCTGTGTCTAATATGCTGCTTTTTATCCTGTTCATTTATTCTATCCAGTTATTACAGTATTTTTAGCAGTAGACATTAATCTTCAATACATTTTCTGCTCATTTTTGATGATAGTCTGTTATTCCTTAGAAATTTCAATACCATCCTTTATTTCTTTAAATATATTTCATATCTTTATGCTGTATTCTATATCTGGTCACTCCAGTATTTATAGTCTTTATAAGCCTGTTTTTTGCTGTTTCTTGTTTCTACTGATTCTTACCCACAGTGGCTTGTTTTCTTTTGTGTTTTGTGATTTATTATTTTAAGCTCTGGTTCCATGACATTTTATTTTGGGCAGTAATTTGACACTTATATTTGAGGTTTATTTCTTATTTTAGTATATGTGCTGCCGAAGCGAGCACAGAGGTTTATTTCTTTAAAGAGGTTCATTGATTGCTTCTGAGGGTATGGGGAAACCAACCTGCTATTTAAAAGCCAGTTATGGCATGGGATGTTTATGTTTGAATATTAGCTTACAGAGAGGTTCTATCTGACCTCCCAACCTCTATTCTATATTCTTGCCACTTACTTTTTTAAATAGCTCTTATTATTATCTGAAACTATGTTATTTACTTTTTCTTTTATGTGCTTATTGATTGTCACCCCTCAGATGAACTTACCTAAGTCACTTTGGTCAGGTACATTTTAAATGATCTCTTTGGTAGGATAACAGTAGCTGCTGAAGAAGTTTTTACTGGAAGATGGTTAGTTATTCACCTGTAGCCTTACTACCATGTCATAATGAAAGCAAATCTCAAACCAAATCCTGCTACATATACAGGTCTTAATTAAATTAGTGTTCATTAGCAAGCAGACACAAAGCAGTAATTCAACCCATTGTCTAAGCTCTTTAAAGCCTCAACCCTCTGTCTGTTTGGGTGTTTTGACCTCCACCTTGTATGAAAGGTTCTGTTAGGCAGGCATAACAGTATCTCAGAGGCAGGATTTTATTACCTCTGGTTGCATCAGGCAATGAGAAATGCTCTGAATGAATAGCTGGACCCAGAATTGTTTAGTGATCAAGCATTGGGTACCATCCCTAAGTGCAAAGGCAGTGGGCCTTGCTGGTTTCTAATACCCTGTTCATGTAAATGTGGACAGTGACTCTAAAATATTTTTATCCAGTCCATGTTTCTTTAGTAGCTTTGTCTTTTGTTGTGGAAAGCTCATTTCAAACACTCATCATGTTACTTAACAGGTCACTCATTTCACCAAAATCCCTCCTTTTGACTTTCAGTGTGGTAATTAACAAAACATGGGGGTGTTGGTCTTGATAGGGTAACAGAAGAACTTGTAGTAGCGTCCTTTGGAGTATAGTCTTTGTGTTATGCTAACTGGCCACTCCAGGAATATAGAATCTTGATTAAGGCAACTGATTGTTTTTAGAATTGAAGTTTATTGATTAAGGCAACTGATTGTTTTTAGAATTGAAGTTTAACAAAACAATACACATTTACTATGGCACTGTATGTTCTGAAGTATTTTAAAGTGAAGTACAGTCATTGTAGCATCTCCCTCACTAGAATGGAAACTGTAGAATGACAGAGTACTTTTCTTTCTTCTCACTGTAATCCTAGTACTTACAAAAGTGCTCGCAGGGTAGATGCTCAGTAAGTATTTATTAACTGAATAAATCTATAATAAGATATAATGAAAGTACAACTTATAAAGTGAAAATGTGGTTATGCTAAAGATAGGAATATCCTGAAATTATCTGTATTTGTGATGAAAATAAAACAGAAATCATTTAAATGCAGTCTGCTTTAAGTAAGTAGAATGTAATAACAGGTGAAAAATGTCATTTCACATTGGCAGGCTTTTAAGGTGCTTGAATATAAAACCAACTTAACAAAATAATAGGAGAAATAGTACATAATTAATCAGTAGTTTTGCTCTGACTGCCACCACCACAACAAAACTCGCAAGTAGAAAGCCACCGAAACTGCAAACTCATGTCATAATAGTCTTTGCTAGTCTGGAGGTTAATTTTCAAAACTGTTGTTATTAAACTGTCATTGCATTTCAGGGATAAGTAGAAATTCTCCAAATTTGCTAGAAACAGATTCTTTGGTTAAAAATAAAATGAATTAACAAAATTATTATCTATAAATCTAGAACTGCACTGGTCCAATTTGATAGCCACTAGCCACATATGGCTATTTGTCTACTCTGAATTTAGATGTGCTATGAGTGTAAAATACCGATTTAAAAGACTTTGTATGAAAAGAGTGTAAAATATCTGAAGAATTTTAAATATTTGATTTTATGTTTAAATGATAATATTTTGGATATATTAGGTTTGATAAAATACATTATTAAAATGAATTTGACCTATTTCTTTTTACTTTTCAAAATGTGGCCACTAGAAAATTTAAAATTAGACTTGTGGTTCACGTTATATTTCCACTGGGTATCACTGGTCTCGATATTATTAGAGTGATACACAGATTGATGTTTCTCTTAAAGACACTAAAAGTGTGAACCTGGTCCCTGGTTATCATTGGGGAGGAGATTCTACACTTGACTTTGATACTTATTCTCACTTCTAGTTGGTCTGAGTCTTGAAATAGGTGTTAGCTATCAGAGTGTCAGAAATGACAGTTTCTTATTTTGTATTGGACACTGATAAGAACCTGGCCTCCCACTTAGTAAGAAGGGTCTGGGATCAGGCAAAGCTCTGAGCAGATGTGCTTTCAGTGTTTCTTCCACGGAGAGTTGCTTTATTACTCTTTGAGCTCCTTAAAAATTGGTATGTTCATGTTATTTAAAAGTCTCAAATCTTTCTAGTTACTCTTTGCCTCTTTCCACTATTTTACTAATAAAAACTGTAAAGTAAGTATACAAAAATGAAATCATGCACACTTCTACCACCCTGGCTCATCATTTATTTTTGCAAATTACTTTACACATGGATGACCTATCCTTAAATAGTTGTAGTTTTTAATGATTTCATTTTTGTACAACTTTCACCATTTTCCTACTGATCATTATAATTATCATTTTTAAGATTGCATGATATTTCATTGTGTTGCTGAATCTTAATTAAAACCCCAATTTTGTGTTTTTTCTCACCCAGGAAGTCTGGCTTAGTGTCTTCCTCTAATTGTTGAGTAGGAAAGTATGTAGGTACATAATCAGAAATCCAAAGTCTCTGGTTGAATATGAGTTATAGTGACTATGGGGTCATTAGCGTCCCTCATGATTGATGCAGTCAAAAGCTTGCTGGGTGCTTACTTCTGCAACAAAAAGTATTATTTGGGAAAATCTTAATACAGTCTACAACTCATGTAATGAAAACTTATAAGCATTTTTATTAAACATATTAACCTGGTTAAAAATGATCTTGCCATCTACAATATGCAAATATGTTCAAAGGAGAGTTTTCTGTATACTTCAGTCTTTTCCAAGATCTGAGTGGCTGTGACTCCATTTATCTCTTATTTTTCTTTTAATTGGTCTCTTCTGCTTTGTCCACCCTCTGCTGCCTGTTTGCTTGCTTTCTTATGGTGAAACTGGCTCTGATCTCTCAGGACGTCATGTTTTGCATTCTTCCTTTCTTTGTCTTTTGTCCTTTTCTCTCTACTCATGAGCCGCCAGTTTTCTTTTTGTCTTGCTCATGTCTATTCCTTTGGCTGAGCATTGCATTCAGCGCAATAGGTCTTTTATTTCTTGTTTTATTCTCGGTGGGATAGGAAAGTAGTTTTCTTTCTGGAAATCTATTTATTTGGAGTGAAAAGATGGGTTTCCTGGTAATGTTAACTGGAAGATCTGTCTTCCTCCTGTCCAACTCCTACCTCCAAACAAATCCTGTATTTTAACATTCTACTGGCTACAGCTATGAGGCTGAAATCATGGAATACACCAAAGACTGTGGCTATTTCAACTGATCCCAAAGCTGAAATTTTAAGGTTATCTTTTAAGTGTTTACTCTCCTCTATGCATGGGTTATGCTACTCTGAGAGAGGAAGGGGAATGATGGAAAGCGTTTCATGGTATTATTAATGATTCTGGATCCTTTTGACATGACCCCAGGCAGTCTTTGATAGCTTTGTTGGTTTCTGATATGACAAGATATTCCAGGCTTACCTTGTACATTTCCTGCCCCAACATAGAATCAGTCATTCTCCAAGGGGCTCTGCTCCCTTTTAGTGGGAAATGGTATTTAGAGACCACAAATGGAGCACTAGGGGAGCTCATCGCTACTAGAATGGTCATTGTACCTAGGCTTTTTTCAGTGGAGATGTATATATGTATTTATATATATACATATATGTATATGTATATAATTTTAAGATAAAATGCATTATCAGTTTAAATTAATACTTCAAAATAAGTTTAGGAATACACGGGTTTTACTTATCCTTCCTTCCCCCAATGCAAAAGATTCTGGTTCCCAGTGACTCCAACATAACTAATTATTTAGTTTTTTTCTGTAAGATGGCCTTCAAATAATAATACCAACATTACTACCAGCAGCAGAAATATGACTACTGAAAATACTATTTTGTCTCTTTTTGGGCATAGGATTTATGCCACTAGGGGTGTATAGCTAAATTAATATGATTTAGGTCCATTCTTTTTTTTTTTTTTTTTTTTTTTTTGCAGTACGTGGGCCTCTCACTGTTGTGGCCTCTCCCGTTGTGGAGCACAGGCTCCGGACACGCAGGTTTAGGGGCCAGGGCTCATGGGCCTAGCCGCTCCGCGGCATGTGGGATCTTCGCGGACTGGGGCACGAACCCGTGTCCCCTGCATCGGCAGGCGGACTCTCAACCACTGTGCCACCAGGGAAGCCCTAATATGATTTAAATTCACTTGAAATAATTCTTCCTTTCTTTGTGATTATGCTGCAAAATCAATACACCACTTAATTTGTCTCATTTTGCTCCTGGTTTTTAGGGATTGCTTTCTCACTGAAATTGTATTATTTTAATTGTATTATTTTTTCTATTCCAATTATGTTAAATTGTTACATGGTTCCAAAATCAAACCTAAAAAACTAAGTATGGATAGAGAAGTCTAACTTTTAACTCTGTCCCCTTCACTTTATTCCCCACCCTTTCCATAGAGGTATTCCATTTTTTTTTTTTTTTTTTTTTTTGCGGTACGCGGGCCTCTCACTGTTGTGGCCCCTCCCACCGCGGAGCACAGGCTCCGGACGCGCAGGCTCAGTGGCCATGGCTCACGGGCCCAGCCGCTCCGTGGCACGCGGAATCCCCCCGAACCGGGGCATGAACCCGTGTCCCCTGCATCAGCAGGCAGACCCTCAACCACTGCGCCACCAGGGAAGCCCTAGGTATTCCATTTTTAAAAAAATGTTTGGTCATATTTTTTTAGCTTAAAAAAATCAACACAATTATACCTATCCTCTTTAATTTTTAAAGTTTCTGTGCGTTTTGGTCAAAAAGTTGATTAAGGTTAGATTCATTTTCACATTATGCAGACAAACCTTTCAAATCAATAATTGGTCCTTCCAAAGTAAATTGTACTCAGAGCAGCCTGAGTCTTCAAGGTATGTCGTGTTTTATAATTATTATTAAAACTTGCTATTTTAAGTGTCTTCTCATTTGCTGCCCATAGCATCTACTAGCTGGATGATGATCTGGACTACAACTTGGCATAATTTGAGAAAAAAGTTAAAGAATAGTAATAAAATTTCTCAAGCTTTGTGCTCTAATTTCCAGATGATCTTATTCAGAGATCAAGATGGCAATATGATGGCTACATGTGACATAGTTGTGATTGAATCTTGATGTTTTCCCAGGACTTCTTAGCCCTGTAATTGCTTTCAACAGTGTTTTTGGAGGAAGGGATTAGCTGCAGCTCTCAGCAAAAAAGGACTATATAATTGAAAGCTTATGTATTCCATGTCCTTTACTTCTACCCAGCACAACAAAGGCCTAACATAAGTAGGTTTATTTTTCTAAGAAGATATCTTTTATTATGGCATTACTTTGGAGAGACAAATACAGAGTCAGAGGAAAAGATTTTTTTAAAGTAACAGTAGTACATTGAAAATGATTGCTCCAGCTGTTAAAATGTGATGGGGTGCTTCCCTGGTGGCGCAGTGGTTGAGAGTCCGCCTGCCGATGCAGGGGACACAGGTTCATGCCCCGGTCCGGAAAGATCCCACATGCCGTGGAGCGGCTACGCCCGTGAGCCATGGCCGCTAAACCTGCGCGTCCGGAGCCTGTGCTCCATAATGGGAGAGGCCATGACAGTGAGAGGCCCGTGTACCGCAAAAAAAAAAAAAAAAAAAAAAGTGATGGGAAGAGGTCAAAGTCACAATCAGTAACTATTTTTTTCCGTTAAAATTTTTTGCATTTGTAAAAATAGCACAGTATCCATATCATAAGTGTCAAAAATGTTCATACCCTTTGACTGAGGAATTTTACCTCTAAAGAAAAAAGTGTTTGTGTCCAAGGATGTTCATCAAAACTTCATTTAAAATAGTTAATATTGGAAACAACCTGATTTTCTAACAACTGGAGATTACAGTTAAATGGAACTTATAGTTCATCCATGTAATGTATTCAATAAATTTATTTTTTCAAGTAATATTTAATGCATGAGAAAATGCTTATGATAGAGTCTCAGTAAAAAAGTAATACTGGGGGCTTCCCTGGTGGCACAGTGGTTGGGAGTCCGCCTGCCGATGCGGGGGACACGGGTTCGTGCCCCGGTCCGGGAGGATCCCGCGTGCCGCGGAGCGGCTGGGCCCGTGAGCCATGGCCGCTGGGCCTGCGCGTCTGGAGCCTGTGCTCTGCAACGGGAGGGGCCACAGCGGTGAGAGGCCCGCGTGCTGCAAAAAAAAAAAAAAAAGTAATACTGGGCTTCCCTGATGGGGCAGTGGTTGAGAGTCAGCCTGTCGATGCAGGGGACACGGGTTCGTGCCCCGGTCCGGGAGGATCCCACATGCCGCGGAGCGGCTGGGCCCGTGAGCCATGGCCGCTGGGCCTGCGCGCCTGGAGCCTGTGCTCCGCAGCGGGAGAGGCCACAACAGTGAGAGACCTGCGTACCACAAGGGAAAAAGAAAAAAAAAAGTAATACTAAGCGACAAACGTTATATATGTATGCACACACATATATATGTGTACGTATATATATATTCTAATCCCAGTTTTGTTAAAAACTGTTCTTGTGCTTTGAAAATATACTTAAAAGAAGTATCCCAAATATGTAAGATAAACATTACAGAACCAAAGAAATACATAAATTTAATTGGATAATATAAAAGTAAACATAAGAAGTCCTAATAGTTTCCTTTCACTCTACATGTGTTGATAGGTTGTCATACGTACCTCCTAGGGTACAGAAACACTACTTTGAAGTCTGAACTCTACTGTTTTTCTTAATTGAAGTGTAGTTGATTTACAATGTTGTGTTAGTTTCAGGTGTACAGGAAAATGATTCAGTTATATATATTCTTTTCCATTATAGGTTATTAACAGGATATTGAATATAGTTCCCGGTGCTATACAGTAGGTCCTTGTTTATCAATTTTATATATAGTCGTGTGTGTGTGTTAATCCCATACTCCTAATTTATCCCTCCCCCTCCCCCCTTCCCCTTCGGTAACCATAAATTTGTTTTCTATGTCTGTGAGTCTGTTTCTGTTTTGTAAATATGTTTATTTGTATCGTGTTTTTTAGATTCCACATATAAGTGGTATCATATGATATTTGTCTTTCTCTGTCTAACTTACTTCACTTAATATGATAATCTAGGTCCATCCGTGTTGCTGCAAATGGCATTATTTCATTCATTTTTACGGCTGAGTAATATTCCATTGTGTATATATACATCACATCTTCTTTATCCATTCACCTGTCAATGGACATTTAGGGCTGAGCCCTACTTTGATTAGTGGAATCTGAGGGCCAAGCTTAACCAGGAAATTTTTCTGTTATATTTCAAACATGAAGCAGACATTTGCTAATTGTTTTTCTTTCTCTCTCTCTTTCTTTTTTTTTTTAGTTGCACCATGAGGCTTGCAGGATCTTAGTTCCCTGACCAGGGATTGAACCTGGGCCCATGGCAGTGAAAGTGCCAAGTCCTAAGCAATGGACTGCCAGGGACTTCCCTGTTTTCTTTCTTGAATTGAGTCTTTTTTAGGAAGAATTGAATACTTTGCTCCCCTTTTCTCATGGTATAGAAATTTTATTTGGTCACAGTGACAGGGGAAAAAACAATAAAGTATAATTATTCATAGTCTGTTCCTACTCCACACTTTCTAGGTATAAAGGATACTTCTCTGGTCACATAGTACCATTATTTCTTTATTTTTCCTTGTCTTTGTGTTCTTATATATATTTCACCTTGTAGAGTCTATGTATTATTATGTTGTCTGAAATCATTTTTGGAATGAAATAAGGTATGAATGAAGAAAATTAAAATATTCATTTACCCTTCCATTTTCTCAGAAGCATCCCTTATTCATAGTTTTAAAGGAGCTTATTAAATTTTTTTAAAAAAGCAAAATATAAATAGGGGTTGGGTCAGACTCATTAAGTGACTTTATATATTTGTAAAATATGTTTTTAAGACCAAACTGTAGCAGTTTATAGAAATAGAGTACAACATAATACTTGAAAAGTACTAGTAAATTTACTGGATAGATTGTGTTCTGTAAGTCATATATCAATAAACTTGAATTTCCAGTCCCAGAGATATAGTGGCATAAATCAAGTTTCATATGGAATATTGAAGGTGTGTCAAACAGAACCATTATAATTCAGTAAGTCTAGAATGCTAGAATAAGAAAATATTTTGTAAGAAATAGTAATAATTCTATAAAAACTCAATGATTTAGAAATGAAACATGAAAAATGCAAAATTTGTAAGATGATTTATTAAGTAGAGTGCAATCTTTGAAGTATGGCCCTAGTGCCATTCAGTTCTAAGCTGGGCTATTAATGCCCTGAGCTTGCTAATACCTGTGTCTGAAGAAAAGGAGGAAAGAACAGTGGGTATCTTCCTTAACACAACCAACAGTAAACACAGTTGAGTACATATGTTAAGATTATAGAGGCTTAATATTATAACAGATTAGGGATTTAATACTTTTCTTTAACAAATATTTATTGAGCACCTATTATGTGCCACCGATTCTTCTAAGCTCACTGAAGATACAGCAGTGAACAAAACACACAAAGTCTCTGCCCTCATGGAGCTTACATTCTGATGGAGGAGACATTCAATAAACAAATTAGCAACTATGTATTTGATATGCTCGCAGGCTGTTAAAAGAGCTCTGAGCTAAATAAAACAAGTTAAAAGGGTAGAGGTCAGGGCTTCCCTGGTGGCGCAGTGGTTGAGAATCTGCCTGCTAATGCAGCGGACATGGGTTCGAGCCCTGGTCTGGGAGGATCTCACATGCCGCGGAGCAACTAGGCCCGTGAGCCACAACTACTGAGCCTGCGTGTCTGGAGCCTGTGCTCCGCAACAAGAGAGGCCGCGATAGTGAGAGGCCCGCGCACCGCGATGAAGGGTGGCCCCCGCTTGCCACAACTAGAGAAAGTCCTCACACAGAAACGAAGACCCAACACAGCAAAAATAAATAAATTAATTAATAAACTCCTACCCCCAACATCTTCAAAAAAAAAAAAGGGTAGAGGTCAACAAGAATTGCTATTTCAGATATGGCAGTTAGCAAAGAGGCATTTGTGGAAGTTCCATTATTTTCATTGTTAATATGTTCTTTTATTTCAATGCGTATACAGACATTAAGTAAGTTGCATTTTCAAACAGTAGATCATGATAATTCTCAGTGGATTTTATTTAATAATTTGAACTGAACAGGACTACCAACATGTTGGAAATCTCTTCCTCTTCATACCCGTGTCTTGATCTTTTTGCTATCTCCTCTCTGGAATCTTCCAGCAGGGTGCTGAGTGCTCTCTCTTTTTCTCATCTTCCTCCTGAAAACCGTCCTGTATATTAGGGGATGACACCTGAGTGGAACCATGATGGAAGGAAGGAAGGAAGGGAACCATATGGGCACTCAGAGTGAGAGTGTTATCTTGACCGCAGTATAGTTTGACTGCCCAGACAACTGCACATACACTTTTGATTTTTTATTTTTCCTTCAGTAAAGCTCAGAAGTTCTCAGATTTTAGGGGGCCTCAGAATCAGTTTGTGTGTAATACACAACATACCATTTGTTGCAGGCAGTAAACTAATTATTATGAGTAATTTAAGGGATTTTCAAAAATGATTTTTACTATATGCAATATTTGCTTTGCATGTTGAATTTAGTGACTAAATCCCAAGTAACTCTCCTCTGTGGGCTTAAAAACATCATCATGGCATGAAGGGTTGAAGGTAGTAAGGTGGAGAAAAGGGAAGTGGACACATGAGTATTAGATTTTGGAGGGTAGAAAATTTAGCAAGTACAGAGAAGAACAAGGTAGAAAAGCAATCAGCGTTAACTTCACCACCCCAGAGATGATTACTTTTAATATTTTGGAATATATTCTCCTAGCTTTATTTATTAATTTAATAAACATAAGATAATAATTTGCATATTATTCTATAGCCTCCTCATTAATCTGTACTGGGTTACAAACCTTGTGTGCCATCTCAGGTTTCTTTAACCGTTTCCTTCTTTCTGCCCATTTGATTAATGCTCCACCTGCACTGAGTTATCCTCCACATTCAGACTGAGAAGAAATATTACAGTGGGTTGTAGGATCTGGTTTCTTGATCAGCTGCCCAGGGGTCATTTGGTATTACTGGGGAATGTGCGAAATGGGAGCGGGAAATGAGTGATAAGGAGCTAGTCAGATAGAATTTTCCTCCTTCCTTTCTCCTCTGGAGTGCTCTGAAGTACCTACGAGTCCTTCTAGCAAAGCTTCTAGAGAAGTCCTATGTGCTGAGCGAATGCGTCTGCTGAGTGTATTACTGTGTCTCTTCGTGGTTCCTTGTGAAGCAGTCATCATGCTAAGTAATTGCATGTTTTGCATTTTTCCTTATCTTGTTCCTTACCTCATCCCTTTTTTCCTCACTCTTACTGCCCAAGTTTGCACCTCCCAAATAAAGTTTAATGTCTTAATCCTTCCCTCAGGTTCTGATTTCTTCATGACCTGGGATAAGGTGGCACAAGCTTAACTGTATATTGTGCATATTTTCTTATATCATTAAATAATTTTTGGCATCTCAAATTATTTTTATGTGTTTTTATTTTAATAATAAAATAATTTATGGAGAAATGTACACATCTTACGTTCAGTGAGCATACAGTCAAATATATATGCATGTGAGGCATCCCAGTCAGATTTGGAATGTTTCTGTCACGCAAGAAAGTTCCTTTTTCCCATCATTAAATATTATTCACTAATATCCTAGCTATAATTGTCCAGTGCTTCCTTGTTGAGAAATCAGTGCTGAAACTGGGGTTTCAGAGTTGTAGTGGAAAGAGCAATGAACTATGAATAGTGAGACATAGATTTAAGTCCAATTGTCATAAAAAATCAGCTAGGGTGACCTTGAAAGAGTAGTTAAAATGCTTTGGATCTGCTTCATTATATGTCAAACAGAAGGGTCAAATTAAATAACTCTTATTGTTCCTTCAATTTTAACATTCCAAGCCTCAACTGTACTTTGGGAAGCCCCTTTTCTTCTTTACCTCATGAGCGTAGTAGTTGGATGCTTCTTAAAGCAACCCCTTTGCACCAGGAGTCACCATCAAGAGCCAATTCAGTCACCTTATGTGGAAATAGTGACATTATGTTTTGGGTTCTACCCAGAGTTTCGGTGACTGTTGGTGTAGCCTCCTTTGAGATGTTTGCAGGGATTTCCTTCACACTCAACCTCCCTTGATATCTCAATGAAATGAGAGTGACCTGTCATATAATCAATGAAAGTCTTCCTTGGGCCACAGCAAGGTAAAGTGCCACTTTGTCCCTTCTCAGGCTTTCCTTTTAGGTTGTGACTAGTGAGGTGAGGGTTTACTTGGGGATCAAGTATGTACTGAATGATTATGCTTCTCTTTGATGAATAACATAGAGGTCACCCAAGACTGTAAGAATAGTTTTTCTGCAGGGCACATAGAAGTGTGTCCTTGTGTATTGCATGAAGATGTTTAAGAGGAGGTACCATGTGGCCTAGAGTTCACACACACACACACACACACTTCATTTTATTTATAGCTAAGTTATAAAAACAAGCGTCTCATTTTCCACTCAATTTTTTTTTAAATAAAATTACTAGGATCGAACAGTTGGAACTTGGCAGCAGTTTCATGTTTGCTTGGATTGTCTCATGTAAATTGATTAGAGTCTTGTTTGTGTTCTCTCAAAGAATAAATTATTGGCCATTTAAGTGCATAGTTTAGGATTTAATATGGATAGGGCATTTCTACTATAATTTGGTTTGGGATGACTCATACTAGTTGGAAATTTTTAAATAATATTCACTTATGAATACCTAATTTGTCACTTTTTTAAGGGTTCCCAGAGAGTCATAAGCATTCATGAGATTTATTATTAGCTGTTCTATTTATGACTGGGATTTTAAACTATTTTAGAATTAAGGAAGAAACACTAGAATGCATAATCTCCAATAGTTTAATCTTGAGAAAATGATAATAACATTTACTTAGGTAAACTTCCACAAGAGAACAGAAAATGAGTACTTTTAACATACACCATAAAAAATCCAGTTTCTCATAGTTTCATTAGTGCTATTTGCAAGTGGTTTATAAAAATTCATTGGTGCTCTTCAGAAGAAGATCAGTGTTACCTCTTTTTGGGTAACTATTTTCATTTTTGAAATTTTCTTTATTTCTAGGTAATCATTGTTGTCTTCCCGCTATGTTCTCTAAGTGATTTTTTCCCGTACATGGATGGAATTGCCCTGTTCTAGTTATACTTCAAAATGCTAGTCCATTTACAGGATAATAACCCAAATTAAGTGGGAAGTATTTGACCACAACCCAGAGGAAACTAACTATGCCACAGCTCACATAATCCATGACCTTGGCCTCTTTCCTACCTTGGGGACAAGAAATATTCTCTTTTCCTTTATCATACCAAGGGATTAGAAAGGGAAAGGAGAGAAGTGAATTGCTCTGATAGATTGTATTATTGTTCCCAAATACTAGCTCCCTTACTGATGAGAAGTTTTTATCTCTTTGCTTGTTGGCATTTGCGTTGCTGCGCCATCTTGAAGGCAGAGTTTATAATACTACTACATTGACTTTAGGCTTAGACATGTGATGTAATTTAGCCAATGGAATGTGAGTAGACGCGATGTGTGCCACATCTGAGCATCACGCACTTCCATATTCTCTCTTGCTTGTTCTCTTTGCCATTAAAATGGGTATGTCCCAAGTAGGGGCATCTCCTGGAGTCTGGACCCCAGAACGAAATCACATAGGGAATTGCAGCAGCACACCTGCAAGTGCCAACATGATATGAGCAAGAAATAAATGTTTGTTGTTGCAATCTTGAGATTTTTGAGATTGCCTGTTTTACAGCAGAGCTGACATTAATACACTTGCTCTCTCAAGGTATGAAGGTGGTCCTTGGGATATTTTAGGGTAGGAAGTAGAAATATTATATGTAAAGAGGGAAGAGATATGGGAACATATGTATATGTATAACTGATTCACTTTGTTATAAAGCAGAAACTAACACACCATTATAAAGCAATTATACTCCAATAAAGATATAAAAAAAGAAATATTATATGTATATTTTGCTATGTGGCTTCAAAACTTTAAGGGACCTGAGACATTATTTACACTGGTGACTTTGAAACTTTTTGACGAAAACCTACAATTAAAAAAATAATTTTACATTATAACTTAGTACATTCAAACATATATGTTCATGTATGTGTATGTAGACATGGTATATATGGAAATAAATATACATTATATATGTAAATAGCTATATACATGGAAATAAATTTTAAGAAACAATTCTTACTCTTAAGTGTACTCTAATATTTTCTAGTTTTCTGTTCTGGTTTATTTATTTTAAAATGCTGCTTTTGACATGCTAAATCAATTTTACAGTTCACCAATGAGTCTTAATCTGCAGCTCAAAAAAATCACTGATTTAGAGAAAACTCTTCATTATAAAATGATGAAGAGCTAAAAGAGAGTGTGCTTACAGTTACACTGCCATTATTTGGAACTTGGCAAAATTTAGATGCACTTGTAAAGTTCACACAATCAAAATATTTTTATCTATTTTTAAGGGAAGAATGGAGGCCACTAAGCTATGAAATAAAGAGAATTAAAGCTTGTCACTGTTTTACACATGGCAAGTGATACATGAGCATAAAAATTAGAAGTTGATAAAATCAAGGTCAAAAATACATGTGTAATCCATTTTGAGTTTATCTTTGTGTATGGTGTTAGGGAGTGTTCTAATTTCATTCTTTTACATGTAGCTGTCCAGTTTCCCAGCACCACTTATTGAAGAGACTGTCTTTTCTCCATTGTATATCCTTGCCTCCATTATCAAGCAGCTCAATATCAAAAAACAAACAACCCAATCCAAAAATACACAGAAGACCTAAATAGACATTTCTCCAAAGAAGATATACAGATTGCCAACAAACACATGAAAGGATGCTCAACATTACTAATCATTAGAGAAATGCAAATCAAACCTACAATGAGGTAGTTTTCACACCTCACACCTCACACCAGTCAGAATGGCCATCATCAAAAAATCTACAAGCAATAAATGCTGGAGAGGATATGGAGAAAAGGGAACTCTCTTGCACTGTTGGTGGGAATATAAATATGATTATATTTTAAATGGCTGATTCAATACCAACCAGTTTTGCTATGCCAAACTGTTGCAAACTTTCCCACTCTGCCAGGATAATACTAATAAACTGGAAATTACCTGAACCTTAAAAAAACCCATAAAACAAAACAAAACAATAACAACAACAAAACACAAAAAAGCAATTCTGCCAGTGATACTCTGGATCCTATCACCCTCATCTTCTTAAGCCCTTGCTCCTTCAATTATGCTTTTTCTTTCCTGCAATATATATTTCTGTTTGTCTTATTTGGATCACTCGCCCAGCATATATGCTGTGGTCTAGCCATCTTAGGAACCACTCTGCCCCTCAAAAAAGAAAACCCAATATTGGCTCTGCATCTTTCTTCAGATACTAAATTATTCCTTTGTTTTACTTTACAGCGAAGTGCTCTAAAGGAGTAGTCTACAGATACTGTCTCACTTCTTCACTTCTCATTTACTTTTTCAAAGTTTAATTTGGTTTTTATTTTTGTCAAATGTATACATATCCATTGTTAATAATTCAAATAATTCTACGAGGCTTGCTCTGAAAAATAGCTTGTTCCACCTAGCCACCACCATTTCTCATTCCCTAGAAGCAAACACTTAACTCTTTTAGTTCATTCTATTGGTATTTATGTCCATATCTAAATAACATGCTTACATTGTTATGTATTATTTATCCCCCATTATCAACATTCTCCACCAGAGTGGTACATTTGTTATAATTGATGAACCTACATTGACAGATCATTATCAATCAAAGTCCATAGTTTACTTTAGGGTTCACTCTTCGTTTTGTACACTTTATGGGTTAGGACAAATATATAATGACATGACTCCATCATTATGGTATCATACAGAGTATTTTTACTGCTCTAAAAATCCTTTGTGGTGAATTCCCTGGTGGTCCAACGGTTAGGACTCCGAGCTTCCACTGCAGGGGGCACGAGTTCCATCCCTGGTCAGGGAGCTAAGATCCTACAAGCTGAGAGGCACGGCCAAAAAAAAAAAAATCCTTCGCGTTCTTCCTATTCATTCCTCCCCACCCTTTCCTACATGTTATCTAAATAACATGCTTACACAACCTAAGTGTCCACTGACAGATGAATGGATAAAGAAGAGGTGGTGTGTGTATATATATATATATATATATATATACACACACACACACACACACACACACACACACACACACAATGGAATACTACTCAGCCATAAAAAAGAATGAATTTTTGCCATTTGCAGCAACATGGATGGACTTGGAGGGCATCATGCTAAGTAAAATAAGTCAGACAGAGAAAGGCAGATACTGTATGATATCACTTATATGTGGAACCTAAAAACCACAACAGACTAGTGAATACAACAAAAAAGAAGCAGACTCACAGATAGAACAAGCTAGTGGTTACCAGTGGGGAGAGGGAAGGAGGGAGGAGCAATACAGGGATAGAGGATAAAAAAAGGGTTATTATGAGATTATATGAAATCATGTGTGTGAAACTTTTGAAAATTGTGAAGCACTATAGAATTTATTTTTTTCTGTTGAATTTTTATTTTTTATTTTTAAAATTTATTTTAATTTTAAATTTTTATTGGAGTACAGTTGATTTACAATGTTGTGTTAGTTTCAGGTGTAGAACAGTGCATCAGTTATACATATACATATATCCACTCTTTTTTTAGATTCTTTTCCCTTATAGGTCATTACAGAGTATTGAGTAGAGTTCCCCGTGCTATACAGTAGGTCCTTATTTGTTATCTATTTTATTTATAGTAGTGTGTATGTGTCAATCCCAATCTCCCAATTTATTCGCCCCCTCCTTACCCACTGGTAACCTAAGTTTATTTTCTACATCTGTAACTCTATTTCTGTTTTCTAGATGAGTTCATTTGTACCCTTTTTTTTTTAAAGAGTGTATGCATTTTTCTTTTTTTTTTAAAGAAGATGTTGGGGGTAGGATTTTATTAATTAATTAATTTATTTTTGCTGTGTTGCGTCTTCGTTTCTGTGCGAGGGCTTTCTCTAGTTGTGGCAAGCGGGGGCCACTCTTCATCGTGGTGCACGGGCCTCTCACTATGGCGGACTCTCTTGTTACGGAGCACAGGCTCCAGATGCGCAGGCTCAGTAGTTGTGGCTCACGGGCCTAGTTGCTCTGCGGCATGTGGGATCCCCCCCAGACCAGGGCTCGAACCCATGTCCCTTGCATTAGCAGGCAGATTTTCAACCACTGCACCACCAAGGAAGCCCCATTTGTACCCTTTTTCAAGATTCCACATATAAGCAATATCATATGATATTTATCTTTTTGTGTATGACTTACTTCACTCTCTATGACAATCTCTAGGTCCATCCATGTTGCTGCAAATGGCATTATTTATTTTATTTTTTACAGCTGGCTAATATTCCATTGTGTGTGTGTGTGTGTGTATACACACACACATATACAATCACACCTTCTTTATCCATTGCTCTGTTGATGGACAAAGAATCTTTAATTCAATGGAAAAAAAGAGAAAATGATAAATAAATAAACAAACAAGTAAATAAATAAATGACATGCTTACATTGCTACTTTATGAATTTTTAGCTTTGGCCAGAACCATTGGTTTCTGACTAGAGAAGAAGAGGATTTAGTTTCTTTTACTACCATCCCATCCGCACTACACGTACGTGTTTGTGCACACACAGAAGGACAAGTCCTTGTCTCCACCATTCCAATATTATAATTTTAGTTATATCACTATTCAGTATCTATGTGATAATCCCTGTGTAAAATGTTCTTCACATTGGTTTACTCCTCATTTTTGATGGAGCACAGCTGTGAATAGAGCACATTTTCCATTGGCTTCTGGAGAAAGGATACATGGAAAGTAGATAGTTTTTAGAAATTACATGTCTGAAATTATCTTATTTCTACCATCCCACTTAATTGTTAGTTCACTGATACTTTCAAGAAGAATTAAAAAAATATTTTATCTATCTTTTTTAGTTGTCCTCAGTGGAAGCATTGGTCTAAATTACCTAGCCCACTGTTACTGGAAGTGGAAGATTCATGTTTCTTTTTTTTTTTTTTTTTTTTTTTTGTGATATGCGGGCCTCTCACTGTTGTGGCCTCTCCCGTTGCGGAGCACAGGCTCCGGACACGCAGGCCCAGCAGCCATGGCTCACGGGCCCAGCCGCTCCGCGGCATGTGGGATCTTCCAGAACCGGGGCACGAACCCGTGTCCCCTGCATCAGCAGGCAGACTCTCAACCACTGCGCCACCAGGGAAGCCCTCATGTTTCTTTTTATTTTATTAATTTCTTCTCTCATCTTTTGTACTTCTTTCTACTTTGTTGGGGATTATTTTGCTGCACTTTTTTTCTAATTTCTTGAGATGGCTGCTTTAGCTCTTTAATTTTTAGTTTGTCTTCTTTTCTAATTTATACATTTGAGACTATATTCTCTAAGTTCCACTTTAGTTGCAGCTAATATGTGGTATTTCTTTATTCTCCAGTTCAAAATATTTTATAATTTTTATTATGATTTCCTTCTTGCCCAATGAGTTATTTAGAACCGTGTTTCTTAATTTCAAAACATGTGAGTATTTCTAGTTTTCTTTTTGTAATTTTTTTCTGTGTTAATTGCATTGTTATCAGAAAATATGCTCTGTATGATTTGGTCTTTTGAAATTTGTTGAGGCCAGCTTCATGGTCAAGCATTTTGTTTATAAATATTTAATATTCTGAAAATAATTCTACATTGAGTATATTTTATTGTTGTATTTTATAAATATCCATTAGAACTAGTGTGTTAATCATGTTGTTCAAATTTTCCATATCCATTCTGATTTTTTTTTCTATTTATTAATTACTGAGATGTGTGTTAAAATCTCTATGTTTATGACTTTGTGTATTTCTCCTTTTTCTTTCAATTTTTGCTTTAATTATTTTGATGCTATATTATTAGGTACAAGTTTTAAATGGTTTTATCTTCCTGGTAAACTTTACCTTTGATGTATATAAAGTGATTATCTTTATCTCTGGTAATACTTTTTGACCTACATATTTTCTGACAGTACTATAGCTATCTATCCTAGCTTTCTTTTGATTAGTATTTGCATGGTATATTTTTTTCTACCCTTATATACTTTAACATTTTTCTAGCCTTAGTTTTTAGATATTGTCACTTTTGATCAAAATGTAGTTTTTTGATTAAAATGTAGTTTTTTAAAGTAAAATATATCTTTTCTAAGAACCTTTGTCTTTTAACTGGAGTATTGGATTGATTTACATTTGAAGGAATTAATAATAGGTTTTGGTCTTAATTAATCATTCTATTTTGTGCTTTGTATTTCTCTCTTTTACTGCATTATTTCAGATTGAGTACTTTTTAAATCGTTCTAATTTTTTCTACCAGTTTCAAAAATGAAACATTTTTTTTCTATTAGTGGTGCCCTTAGAATTACAAAATGCTTACTTAATTGTCAAGTCTAAAATTAATAGGTACCTTTATTTTTCTCTTGGACACTGTAAGGGTCTTAGAACACTTAATTTCATTATTTCTCTCTTCAGTTATAAATTATTCTTGTCTTGTAAAAATTATATTTTAATCTCAAAAACATTATTATTATTGATATTTTAAAGTAATTTTTAAAAGATTTTCCGACAGCTCCACTTCTTCCTTGCCTTTATATTCTTTGTTCCATCATAATTCTTCCTTCTGGAATTTTTCTGCCTGAAATGCATTCTCTAGAATTTTCTTTAGTGAGATTCTGCTGGAGGCAAATTCTCTCCATTTTCGTTTGTCTTAAAACATCTTCAATTTACAATCACTCTTGAGAATTTTCAACATAGAATTGGTGGTTATTTCCTTTTAGAATACTGAATATATCATTTTACCTTCCTCTGGTTTCCATTGCTCTTGTTAAGAAGTCAGCTTTCAGTCTGTCATTCATCTGAATGCAGTCTGTTCTTTTTTTTCCACTCATTGCTTTTGAGATCTTCTCTTTGTCTTAGGTGTTCTGCAGTTTTACTATTATGTGTCTAAGGTAAAAGTCCTTTTATATATCTGGGTTGGGACTCACTGGATTTCTTAAATCTGCAGATCTGTGTTTTTCATTAATTCTCAGTCATTAACTTTTCAAATTCTTACCCTTTCTTTTCTTTCTTGGAACTCTAATTAAAAATGTGTTAAACCTTTTCACTCTACACTCTACATAGAGTCTCTTAAATGCTTTTTATTAATTTTCTATATTTGTATATTTCTGTGCTGCATTTTGGATTCTTCTGACCTGTATTTCATTTTACCAACTGTCCCTTTTGCTATATGTAATCTGCTGTTAAACTAATCCATTGAGTTTTAAATTTTAGATTTTAATTGTTATTTCTTTTTTTTTAACATCTTTATTGGAGTATAATTGCTTTACAATGGTGTGTTAGTTTCTGCTTTATAACAAAGTGAATCAGTTATACATATACATATGTCCCCATATCTCTTCCCTCTTGCATCTCCCTCCCTCCCACCCTCCCTATCCCACCCCTCTAGGTGGTCACAAAGCACCGAGCTGATCTCCCTGTGCTATGCGGCTGCTTCCCACTAGCTATCTATTTTATGTTTGGTAGTGTATATATGTCCATTTCTATAAGTTCTTTGGCTACATTTTCAAATCTCCTTGGAAACTTTTTGTGGTTTCCAGTAAAGTTATTTTCAGGCTTGTGTTTTATTTCATTAAGCTTAGTAGGAATAGTTGTTTTAGGTCTGTGTCTTAACAATTCATTCTTATATTCAAAGTCTTCGAGGGTCTGTTTCTACAGTCTCTTATTTTTTCTTAACCTTAATTATGGTATCTCGTTTTCTTGGGGCTTTCTTATTTTTGTCTGTGTAATGGTCGTTGTTCTTGAAAACGGTGTGGGACTTCTTTGCAACCTAGGAATGATGTGCCTTCCTCCAAATAGTATTTGCATTTACATATGCTTTAGGATCACTAACAGTGGTTCTCCAACTTGGCTATATATAGAATTGTCTGATGAACTTTAAAAAGTCCTGATGTCCAAGCTGAACTATATAGACCATTTAAATCAGAATCTGCAGAAGTGGAATCCAGGCATCAGTTTTTAAAGCTACTCAGGTGATTTCAATGAGCATCCAAGGCTCAGAACTGCAGATATAAAATAACAACCCTTTCTGACTTACTTATATACACTACCAAATGTAAAATAGATAGCTAGTGGGAAGCAGCTGCAGAGCACAGGGAGATCAGCTTGGTGCTTTGTGACCACCTAGAGGGGTGGGATAGGGAGGGTGGGAGGGAGGGAGATGCAAGAGGGAAGATATATGGGGATATGTGTATATGTATAACTGATTCACTTTGTTATAAAGCAGAAACTAACACACCATTGTAAAGCAATTATACTCTAATAAAGATGTTAAAAAAAATAATAACAACCCTGCTTGAAGTTGTTTTTGGCCCACCCAGGTGATTTGACTTTGGGCTGCAAATCTGCTGGAAGCTACTGTCTTTACAAATTCTCAGAGATTTCCCCTTCATCCACCACTTGCTCAATACCAGTTGGTATATGGTAACTTTTTTCTAATGTCAACAATATATTGAAGATGAGGAATACAGGGACAGGGTATGAGATTTTGACAGAGTATTTAATTCATCTACCTCCACCATTTATGAATCATACGCAAAGCATTTTTTACCTTATCCAATTATTCATTCATTACATTATTTGTACTAAGTTAAAGGTAACGATGGTGAAAACGTAAAATGCTTTTTGAATTTTCATGGTGTCCATGAAACATGTTGGTTTTATCATGTATTATTTAATTTCTTCTGGGAAATTTTCATGCTGACTCCTAAAGAATATCTGTAGGGTCTGTTTATTCAACTTGTAAGTAAAACGATTAATTATATTGAAGGTGGACCTTGCTATCTCCTGTTGGAAAGACCCTTAGACAATGTTAATGCATTATGAAATCATAAATTGAAATTGGCTTGCTTTTATCTGTAAGGATCTTGGCATGTATTAGGATTAATCAACATATTACTCCTATGTAAACTCCATTTTTTTATAACACATTACATTTAGTATCAGCAACAGAAATCATGATTTTATGTTAACAGGGAATGACATCATCTTCCTTTTTTCCTTTCAGCATTAAATACCTCATTCCTGTGTTGGAAAATAACACGTTGCGGCATTTGTCAGTGTTATTTCCAGTCCAACTTCTCCTTTTTAAGTTCATTTTTCTTTTAGGTTCTTAATTATGAGCTGTCTTCTATGCAGTGTAGTTCACTATTTCTGTCATCATAAGAATCCAGTCTCAGTCCTTTATAGGTGAAAAAAGGACAAAAACTACCCAAGCAGCCATTGAGTGCTGGGTACTGGAGCGCGTCCATTAACCTGTCAGCATTTCCCAAGATGTGTTGGGCAGAATTAAGTGGGTTCATAGATATTCTGTAAAATATATTTCCATGGTCAGGTAAGTTCAGGGAGGGCTAGATTAAATGAAGTTAAGCTGGTTTATTTAAGGGAGGCTTGGTAGAATCTTTAATATCCAAGTGTACATTTTGAATTTCCCAAGGAAATATTTTATTTGAGCATTTAAAATGATTAACGTTCTTCAGAAATTTGGAAAATACTCACATATGATGATATTAAACCTTCATAATTGCCTTTTCAGGTAATTATTGGTCCTGTTTTTACAGATGAGGGAACTTAGGTTTAAAGAAGTTGTTAGTTTGTTCAGTGTCAAAGAGCTATGAGGTGGAGTCTGGATGCAGATTCAGATCTGTTGTATACAAGAGTCTGCATTCACTCTTCCTCTCCCTTGCTCCCTCCCTCCTTTCTTCTCATCCTGCCTTTAAAATTACATTTATTTATATGATTGTAAAACTAACATATATTTTCACTGAAGACTCTGAAAAAACAAAAGCACAATGAAGAAAATAAAAATTACTTAGAACCTCCTTCCCTGAGATAACATTAGAATTTTCTTTTAATTAATTAATTTATGGCTGTGTTGGGTCTTCGTTGCTATGCGTGGGCTTCCTCTAGTTGCGGTGAGTGTGGGCTACTCTTCGTCTTGATGCATGGGCTTCTCATTGCGGTGGCTTCTCTTGTTGTGGAGCACGAGCTCTAGGTGCGCAGGCTTCAGTAGTTGTGGCACGTGGGCTCAGTAGTTGTGGCACACGGGCTTAGTTGCTCCACGGCATGTGTGATCTTCCCGGGCCAGGGCTCGAACCCGTGTCCCCTGCATTGGCAGGCGGATTCTTAACCACTGCGCCACCAGGGAAGTCCAACATTAGAATTTTAACATTTGATTTTATTATTCTTTTTTTGGACTTTTTTTTCTGATGTGGACCATTTTTAAAGTCTTTATTGAATTTGATACAATGTTGCTCCTGTTTTATATTTTGGTTTTTTGGCCACGAGTCATGTCGGATCTTAGCTCCCTGACCAGGGATCGAACCCGCACCCCCTGCATTGGAAGGCGAAGTCTTAACCACCCGAGTGCCAGGGAAGTCCTGAATTTTAACATTTTAAATGTTTTAAACACACATGTAAATTATATCTATATAGTGTATGTGTGTGTGTGTGTGTTTTTTTACAAAATCCATATCATACTGCATATATTTTTAAAC
Organism: Hyperoodon ampullatus; assembly: GCF_949752795.1. Lineage (NCBI taxonomy): Eukaryota > Metazoa > Chordata > Mammalia > Artiodactyla > Ziphiidae > Hyperoodon > Hyperoodon ampullatus. The sequence continues at coordinate 21,336,742 of NC_136913.1, read as the reverse complement.
CTGCACTGTTAATTTTATGTAATTAAATAATCTTCTATAATTCAATCCTAGTGGCTGCAAATTATTCCATCACAGGTATGCACTAAATTTACTTAGCCAGTTCTCTGTTGTTGGACTTGTAAGTTGTAGCCAATTTTTCACTATTATAAATAGCATTATGATGAACAACTTAGCACATTACATCTTTGTGCACTTGTCTGATTTTTTCTTTGGATTAAACATATACACTCTACTAATAGTGTAGGGGAGTGCTTGTTTATTCATGTTTTGGCCAATATAAGTCTTATATATTTATTTTTATAAGCAAAACATGCTTTTTATTGTTTAGCTCATTATTACCTCAGTTGTGCCCCTTTGGCTGTCATTAAGCAGCCCTCCCAGTCGTAGGGCTTGTGCCCTATATGATTCTTCCATGAGTGGAGGTTATTTTGCGTCCAGCTTTCTTGCTGGTTTTGCCTTACGATATGAATTAGTCAAATCAATCAATGAGGTAAGGAGTTCAATCTGAGTATAAGACAAGTAATCCACATGGGTATTAAACCTACAGCCGTGGTTTTCTTAGCTTCCTGTTCCAGTCTAGCAGTTTTCAACCCGTAGTACACATAACAGATGGCATTCACATGTTGGACACATCATATGGGTACACTCTGTGGACTTCTCACAATTTGTGACATGCTCCATACAATTATATTCCTTTTCTCCTGCTCTATAAAACATTTTGGAATAGAAGTTAGTGTGAGTAGTATTATAATAGGACAACTACTCTAATTTAAAACAAAATAAATAACTCACAATCATCCATCCTTAAAATTTTATTAGTAAGAAATTATTTGCCATGTATCTGTAATAGTATAAAATCTCTGCTCTAACAGAGATGAAAATGAAGCATGCCTTAAACAAGATAGAGGTTAATTTATTTCTCAAAGTAAAATCTCAGCAGTTACGATGCTGCTGTACTGAGACGTCATCTAGAGCCCAGGCACCCTCCATCTTTTTGCTCTGTCATTCTTAGAATGTTGACTTCATCCACACGATCCAAGATGACTCTCCTAGCATCTGAATTCCAGGCAGCAAGAAGAGTATAAAATGGGAGTAGAGGGCCACATTCTTGCCATTAAGGACATGACCCAAAAGATGTAAACTTTACTTTTGCTCATCTTCCTTTGACCAGAACATAGACACACAGAACCACACCAGTTACAGAGTAGCGTGGAAAATGTTTTAAACTGGGGAGACTAAGAGTCTAGCTTAAAATCAGGGGTTCTCTTGTTGTGAGAGAGAAGGGGGACAGCTGGAAGTGCCTGTCATAATGTTTCTCATGAGTGTATTGTTTCTTGGTACTTGATAAGACTGCCTTAACAATCTCAACCCTCTGGACCACTGATCACTGCAGTATCTACTGTGCTTCCCCTGCATCCCAAACTGGTCAATATGCATTCCCAGTGGTCCTGTGTCTAGATAATTAACCACATTAGTGGTCTGAGACCCACATTGTTCAATATTTAAATTGCTCTTTTGTTCATGGTTTGAATTTTAATGAGAATTTAATTTGTGCTGGGGTCCTGGCCTTAATGTGAATAAACCTAAATGGTTAGCCTTACCATTTTTCTATACTGTTTACACAGGAGCAATGCTAAGCTGAAATAAATGGAAATGATCATGTGTTAGTTATTGGCATTTAGAGAAAAAGGGTATACACATTAAGAAAATGTAAAAAGAAACAGTTTTATCACTGCCATTTCAAAATGTGCCTTTAATATATCCCCCCTTTTTACCCAAAGGAAAATAAGCAAGTCAGCAATACATTTTAGCTTGAAAAATTCTAGCTGAAACTTTCTTGGTTGGGATGGGGTGTGGGTTGTGGAAAGGTGGGATGACTACTCTTATTGTTATGAAGCTGGCATCACTGGCATTTTTTCTGCTTTATTTTCCTAAATATTCAATCATGTGATCTCCCAGTTACATAGTATCTGCTTCCTTCACGTTTTAGCCTAGGGCTGGCCTTGAACGTGGTTATATCGTCATATGAAACAGAGAGGAATAGCCCTTGAACAGTCTTTAGTCATGGTTGATATGATCCTGGAAATAAAGGATCCAAGCTAATGAACATTAGTATTAGTGAATGTTTTACAGGTGCAGCATGAGTCTTTGATGTGTACTCAATTCAGGCAAATCTAGCAATTTGGAAGGTGTCATATTCATCAAGTTCAGATCCGTGAGTAGATATGAATAACAGATGCTTCTGTGTTCTGGAGCACAGTTCTGAAACTCAGCATGTTCTGAAGGTTCTTTATACTCAAGGAATTTAATAAGCCAGATCAAGATAATGACCATTAAACTCACACCCCACCCTCATATCCAACCCTTTTTCTGAATACTCATTTTAGAGAAATATGGGACTTTTTAGGATTTGTCTGGGTGAGTCTACCTGTTGAAAGACAATTTCACACCTCTACAAATTTCCTAATTCCCTGTAGACCCCAATGGCTTTTTTTTTCTTCTCCTATGTTTTTAACATCTTTATTGGAGTATAATTGCTTTACAATGGTGTGTTAGTTTCTGCTTTATAACAAAGTGAATCAGCTATACATATACATATATCCCTATATCTCCTCCCTCTTGGGTCTCCCTCCCACCCTCCCTATCCCACCCCTCTAGGTGGTCACAAAGCACCAAGCTGATCTTCTTGTGCTATGCGGCTGCTTCCCACTAGCTATCTGTTTTATATTTGGTAGTGTATATAAGTCCATGCCACTCTCTCACTTTGTCCCAGCTTACCCTTCCCCCTCCCCATGTCCTCAAGTTCATTCTCTATGTCTGTGTCTTTATTCTTGTCCTGCCCCTAGGTTCTTCAGAACCATTTTTTTTTCAGATTCCATATATATGTGTTAGCATATGGTATTTGTTTTTCTCTTCTGACTTACTTCACTCTGTATGACAGACTCTAGGTCCATCCACCTCACTACAAATAACTCAATTTAGTTTCTTTTTATAGCTGAGTAATATTCCATTGTATATATATGCCACATCTTCTTTATCCATTCATCTGTCGTTGGACACTTAGGTTGCTTCCATGTCCTGGCTATTGTAAGTAGTGCTGCAATGAACATTGTGGTACATGACTCCTTTTGAATTATGGTTTTCTCAGGGTATATGCCCAGTAGTGGGATTGCTGGGTCGTATGGTAGTTCTATTTTTAGTTTTTAAAGGAACCTCCATACTGTTCTACATAATGGCTGTATCAATGTACATTCCCACCAACAGTGCAAGAGGGTTCCCTTTTCTCCACACCCTCTCCAGCATTTATTGTTTGTAGATTTTTTTGATGATGGCCATTCTGACTGGTGTGAGGTAATAATCATTGTAGTTTTGATTTGCATTTCTCTAATGATTAGTGATGTTGAGCATCCTTTCATGTGTTTGTTGGCAATCTGTATGTCTTCTTTGGAGAAATGTCTATTTAGGTCTTCTGCCCATTTTTGGATTGGGTTGTTTCTTTCTTTGATATTGAGCTACATGAGCTGTTTATATACTTTGGAGATTAACCCTTTGTCCATTGATTCATTTGCAAATATTTTCTCCCATTCTGAGGGTTGTCTTTTCGTCTTGTTTATGGTTTCCTTTGCTGTGCAAAAGCTTTTAAGGTTCATTCGGTCCCATTTGTTTATTTTTGTTTTTATTTCCATTTCTCTAGGAGGTGGGTCAAAAAGGACCTTGCTGTGATTTATGTCATAGAGAGTTCTGCCTATGTTTTCCGCTAAGAGTTTTATACTGTCTGGCCTTACAGTTAGGTCTTTAATCCATTTTGAGTTTATTTTTGTGTATGGTGTTAGGGAGTGTTGTAATTTCATTCTTTTACATGTAGCTGTCCAGTTTTCCCAGCACCACTTATTGAAGAGGCTGTCTTTTCTCCATTGTATATTCTTGCCTCCTTTATCAAATATAAGGTGACCATACGTGCATGGGTTTATCTCTCGGCTTTCTATCCTGTTCCATTGATCTATAGTTCTGTTTTTGTGCCAGTACCATACTGTCTTAATTACTGTAGCTTTATAGTATAGTCTGAAGTCAGGGAGCCTGATTCTTCCAGCTCCGTTTTTCTTTCTCAAGATTGCTTTGGCTATTCGGGGTCTTCCATACAAATTGTGAAATTTTTTGTTCTAGTTCTGTGAAAAATGCCAGTTGTAATTTGATAGGGATTGCATTGAATGTGTAGATTGCTTTGGGTACTATAGTCATTTTCACAATATTGATTCTTCCAATCCAAGAACATGGTATATCTCTCCATCTGTTTGTACCGTCTTTAATTTCTTTCATCAGTGTCTTATACTTTTCTGCATACAGGTCTTTTGTCTCCTTAGGTAGGTTTATTCCTAGGTATTTTATTCTTTTTGTTGCAATGGTAAATGGGAGTGTTTCCTTAATTTCTCTTTCAGATTTTTCATCATTAGTGTATATGAATACAAGAGATTTCTGTGCACTAATTTTGTGTCCTGCAACTTTACCAAATTCATTGCTTAGCCATAGTAGTTTTCTGGTAGAGTCTTTAGGATTCTCTATGTATAGTGTCATGTCACCTGCTAACAGTGACAGCTTTACTTCTTTTCTGGTTTGGATTCCTTTTATTTGTTTTTCTTCTCTGATGACTGTGGCTAAAACTTCCAAAACTATGTTGAATAATAGTGGTGAGAGTGGGCAACCTTGTCTTGTTCCTGATCTTAGTGGAAATGGGTTCAGTTTTTCACCATAGAGAGCGATGTTGGCTGTGGGTTTGTCATATATGGCCTTTATTATGTTGAGGTAAGTTCCCTCTATGCCTACTTTCTGGAGGGTTTTTTATCATAAGTGGGTGTTGAATTTTGTGGAAAGCTTTTTCTGCATCTATTGAGATGATCATATGGTTTTTATCCTTCAGTTTGTTAATATAGTGTATCACATTGATTGATATGCATATATTGAAGAATCCTTGCATTCCTGGGATAAACCCCACTTGGTCATTGTGTATGATCCTTTTAATGTGCTGTTGGATTGTTTTTGCTAGTATTTTGTTGAGGATTTTTGCATCTATGTTCATCAGTGATATTGGCCTGTAGTTTTCTTTCTTTGTGACATCTTTGTCTGGTTTTGGTATCAGGGTGCTGGTGGCCTCATAGAATGAGTTTGGGAGTGCTCCTCCCTCTGCTGTATTTTGGAAGAGTTTGAGAAGGATAGGTGTTAGCTCTTCTCTAAATGCTTGATAGAATTCGCCTGTGAAGCCATCTGGTCCTGGGCTTTTGTTTGTTGGAAGATTTTTAATCACAGTTTCAATTTCAGTGCTTGTGATTGGTCTGTTTATATTTTCTATTTCTTCCTGGTTCAGTCTCTGGAGGTTGTGCTTTTCTAAGAATTTGTCCATTTCTTCCAGGTTGTCCATTTTATTGGCATATAGTTGCTTGTAGTAATCTCTCATGATCTTTTGTATTTCTGCAGTGTCAGTTGTTACTTCTTTTTCATTTCTAATTGTATTGATTTGAGTCTTCTCCCTTTTTTTCTTGATGAGTGTGACTAATGGTTTGTCAATGTTTATCTTCTCAAAGAACCAGCTTTTCTGCTAACTGTGGGGTTTTTTGGTACTTCTTTCTCTAATTGCTTTAGGTGTGAGCTTAGGTTGTTTATTTGAGATGTTTCTTGTTTCTTGTGGTAGGATTGTATTGCTGTAAACTTCCCTCTCAGAACTGCTTTTGCTGCATCCCACAGGTTTTGGGTCATCGTGTTTTTATTGTCATTTGCTTCTAGGTATTCTTTGATTTCCTCAGTGATCTCTTGGTTATTGAGTAGTGTATTGTTTAGCCTCCATGTGTTTGTGTTTTTTACAGATTTTTCTCCTGTAACTGATATCTAGTCTCATAGTGTTGTGGTTGGAAAAGATACTTGATACAATTTCACTTTTCTTAAATTTACCAAGGCTTGATTTGTGCCTCAAGATATGATCTAGGTTTCCGCAGAGCTGGAGCTCCCGGCTCGGGGTCTCTTCCCTCCGCCTTCACGGAACTGCCCCGGAGCCCGAGGGGAGGCCGGCCTCACTGAGGCTGCCGGCTGTGGAGGGGCCCCGGCGGTCGAAGCCTCGACAGTCGTGCGGACGGCGGGCCGGATTGCTTTTGCTGGAGCCGGAGGAAGATGGCGGAAGAGTAAGACGCGGAGATCACCTTCCTCCCCACAGATACATCAGAAATTCATCTACACGTGGAACAACTCCAACAGAACACCTACTGAACGCTGACAGAAGACCTCAGACCCCCCAAAAGGCAAGAAACTCCCCACATACCTGGGTAGGTCAAAAGAAAAAAAGAATAAACAGAGACAATAGGATATGGACGGGACCTGCACCAGTGGGAGGGAGCCGTGAAGGAGGGAAGGTTTCTACACACTACAAGCCCCTTCGAGGGCGGAGACTGCAGGTGGCGGAGGGGGAAAGCTTCGGAGTAGCGGAGGAGAGCACAGCAACAGGGGTGTGGAGGGCAAAGCAGAGAGATTTTGGCACAGAGGATCGGTGCCCTCAGGCACACACCAGCCCGAGAGACTTGTCTGCTCGGCCGCCAGGGCGGGCGGGGCTGGGAGCTGAGGCTCGGGTATCGGCTTTCAGTCGGAGCGCAGGGAGAGGTCTGGGGCTGGCGGCAGGAAGAGACCCTGAAGGGGTTAGTGCTAGCCCGGAGGGAGTCCGGGGAAAGGGTCTGGAGCTACCGGAGAGGCAAGAGACTTTTTTCCCTTTTGTTGCCTGCTGCGCGAGGAGAGGGCATTCCCCTCCCTCCCCTCTGCCTGAGTGAGCCAGAGCCCCCGAATCAGCGGCTCCTTTAAACCCGTCCTGTCTGAGCGAAGAACGGACGCCCTCCGGCGACCTACGCGCAGAGGCGGGGCCAGGTCCAAGGCTGAGACCCGGGAGCTGTGAGAGCAGAGACAGGGAAATCTCTCTGTGCAGCCTCCGAGGCAGCGGATTAAAGCTCCACGGTCCATTTGATGTGCCCTGCGTCTGTGGAGTGCATGAATGGACAGCGAATCATCCCAAATTGAGGAAGTGGACTTTGAGGACAAGATTTAAGACTTTCCCCCCTTTTTTTTTCCTCTTTTTACAACGAATTATCTCAAATTAAGGAGGTGGACTTAGCAAGATTTCAGACTTTTCGCCCTTTTCCTCTTTTTACAACGAATTATCCCAAATCGAGGAGGTGGACTTGGAGAGCAAGATTTTTGATTTTTCCCCCTGCTCTCTTTTTGTGAATGTGTATGTGTAATCTTCTGTGTAAGATTCTCTCTGTATAGCTTTGCTTCCACCATATGTCCCAGGGTTCTTTCGGTCCGTGTTTTTTTTCAATAATTACTTTTTAATTTTAATAACGCTACTATATTTCATACTTTATTCTATTTTACTTTACCTGCTCTTTCTTTTTTTCCTCCCTTCCCTTCCTCCCTCCCTCCCTCCGCTCCTCCTTTCCTTCTTTCTTTTTCTTTCCTCCATCCCTCCCTCCCTCCCACCCTTCTTCTTTCCACTTTCTTTTTCTTTCCTTCCTCCCTCCCTCCCTCCTGTCTTTCTTTCTTTCTTTCCTTCCTCCCTCCCTCCCTCTCTTCTTCCATTCACTCTTCCTTTTGCTTTCATTCCTCCCTCCCTCCCTCCTTTCTTTCCTTTCTTTCCATCCTTCCTCCCTCCCTCCTTTCTTTCTTTCTTCCTTCCTTCCGTCCTTACTTCCCTTCTTCCTTTCTTTCAATCTCTCTTTCTTTCTTCTACTAATTATTTCTTTCTACTTTTTCTCACTGTTATTCTGAGCCGGGTGGATGAAAGGCTCTTGGTGCTGCAGCCAGGAGTTAGTGCTGTGCCTCTGAAGTGGGAGAGCCAACTTCAGGACACGGGTCCACAAGAGACCTCCCAGCTCCACATAATATCAAGCAGCGAAAATCTCCCAGGGATCTCCATCTCAACACCAGCACCCAGCTTCAGTCAACGACCAGCAAGCTACAGTGCTGGTCACCCTATGCCAAGCAACTAGCAAGGCAGGAACACAACCCCACCCATTAGCAGAGAGGATACCTAAAAACATAATAAGGCCACAGGCACCCCAAAACACACCACCAGACGTGGACCTGTCCACCAGAAAGACAAGATCGAGCTTCAACCACCAGAACACAGGCATTAGTCCCCCCCACCAGGAAGCCTACACAACCTACTGAAACAACCTTAGCCACGGGGGACAGACACCAAAAACAACGGGAACTACGAATCTGCAGCCTGCAAAAAGGAGACCCCAAACACAGTAACATAAGCAAAATGAGAAAGCAGAAAAACACACAGCAGGTGAAGGAGCAAGATAAAAACCTACCAGACCTAACAAATGAAGAGGTAATAGGCAGTCTACCTGAAAAAGAATTCAGAATAATGATAGTAAAGCTGATCCAAGATTCTATTTCCCAGATCCAAAATCTTGGAAATAGAATAGACAATATGCAAGAAACAGTTAACAAGGACCTAGAAGAACTAAAGATGAATCAAGCATCGATTAAAAACACAATAAATGAAATGAAAAATACTCTAGATGGGATCAATAGCAGAATAACTGAGGCAGAAGAACGGATAAGTGAGGTGGAAGATAAAATAGTGGAAATAACTGATGCAGAGAAAAATAAAGAAAAAAGAATGAAAAGAACAGAGGACAGTCTCAGAGACCTCTGGGACAACATTAAACGCACCAACATTCGAATTATAGGGGTTCCAGAAGAAGAAGAGAAAAAGAAAGGGACTGAGAAAATATTTGAAGAGATTATAGTTGAAAACTTCCCTAATATGGGAAAGGAAATAGTTAATCAAGTCCAGGAGGCACAGAGAGTCCCATACAGAATAAATCCAAGAAGAAATACGCCAAGACACATATTAATCAAACTGTCAAAAATTAAACACAAAGAAATCATATTAAAAGCAGCAAGGGAAAAACAACAAATAACACACAAGGGAATCCCCATCAGGTTAACAGCCGATCTCTCAGCAGAAACTCTACAAGCCAGAAGGGAGTGGCAGGACATAATTAAAGTGATGAAGGAGAGAAACCTGCAACCAAGATTACTCTACCCAGCAAGGATCTCATTCAGATTTGATGGAGAAATTAAAACGTTTACAGACAAGCAAAAGCTGAGAGAGTTCAGCACCACCAAACCAGCTTTACAACAAATGCTAAAGGAACTTCTCTAGGCAAGAAACACAACAGAAGGACTATACCTACAATAACGAACCCAAAGCCATTAAGGAAATGGGAATAGGAACATACATATCAATAATTACCTTAAATGTAAATGGACTAAATGCTCCCACCAAAAGACACAGAGTGGCTGAATGGATACAAAAACAAGACCCATATATATGCTGTCTACAAGAGACCCACTTCAGACCTAGAGACACATACAGATTGAAAGTAAGGGGATGGAAAAAGATATTCCATGCAAATGGAAATCAAAAGAAAGCTGGAGTAGCAATTCTTATATCAGACAAAATAGACTTTAAAATAAAGACTATTAGAAGAGACAAAGAAGGACACTACATAACGATAAAGGGATCGATCCAAGAAGAAGATATAACAATTGTAAATATTTATGCACCCAACATAGGAGCACCTCAATACATAAGGCAAATACTAACAGCCATAAAAGGGGAAATCGACAGTAATACACTCATAGTAGGGGACTTTAACACCCCACTTTCACCAATGGACAGATCATCCAAAATGAAAATAAATAAGGAAACACAAGCTTTAAATGATACATTAAACAAGATGGACTTAATTGATATTTATAGGACATTCCACCCAAAAACAACAGAATACACATTTTTCTCAAGTGCTCATGGAACATTCTCCAGGATAGATCATATCTTGGGTCACAAATCAAGCCTTGGTAAATTTAAGAAAATTGAAATTGTATCAAGTATCTTTTCCGACCACAATGCTATGAGACTAGACATCAATTACAGGAAAAGATCTGTAAAAAATACAAACACATGGAGGCTAAACAATACACTACTCAATAATGAAGTGATCACTGAAGAAATCAAAGAGGAAATTAAGAAATACTTAGAAACAAATGACAATGGAGACACGACGACCCAAAACCTATGGGACGCAGCAAAAGCAGTTCTAAGGGGGAAGTTTATAGCAATACAATCCCAGCTTAAGAAACAGGAAACATTTCGAGTAAACAACCTGACCCTGCACCTAAAGCAATTAGAGAAAGAAGAACAAAAAACCCCCAAAGTTATCAGAAGGAAAGAAATCATAAAGATCAGATCAGAAATAAATGAAAAAGAAATGAAGGAAACGATAGCAAAGATCAACCAAACTAAAAGCTGGTTCTTTGAGAAGATAAACAAAATTGACAAACCATTAGCCAGACTCATCAAGAAAAGAAGGGAGAAGACTCAAATCAGTAGAATTAGAAATGAAAAAGGAGAAGTAACAACTGACACTGCAGAAATACAAAAGATCATGAGAGATTACTATAAGCAACTCTATGCCAATAAAATGGACAACCTGGAAGAAGTGGACAAATTCTTAGAAATGCACAACCTACCAAGACTGACTCAGGAAGAAATAGAAAATATGAATAGACCAATCACAAGCACTGAAATTGAAACTGTGATTAAAAATCTTCCATCAAACAAAAGCCCAGGACCAGATGGCTTCACAGGCGAATTCTATCAAACATTTAGAGAAGAGCTAACACCCATCCTTCTCAAACTCTTCCAAACAATATCAGAGGAAGGAACACTCCCAAACTCATTCTACGAGGCCACCATCACCTTGATACCAAAACCAGGCAAGGATGTCACAAAGAAAGAAAACTACAGGCCAATATCACTGATGAACATAGATGCAAAAATCCTCAACAAAATACTAGCAAACAGAATCCAACAGCACATTAAAAGGATCATACACCATGATCAAGTGGGGTTTATTCCAGGAATGCAAGGATTCTTCAATATACGCAAATCAATCAATGTGATACACCATATTAACAAGTTGAGGGAGAAAAACCATATGATCATCTCAATAGATGCAGAGAAAGCTTTCGACAAAATTCAACACCCATTTATGATAAAAACCCTGCAGAAAGTAGGCATAGAGGGAACTTTCCTCAACATAATAAAGGCCATATATGACAAACCCACAGCCAACATTGTCCTCAATGGTGAAAAACTGAAACCATTTCCACTAAGATCAGGAACAAGACAAGGCTGCCCACTCTCACCACTCTTATTCAACATAGTTTTGGAAGTTTTAGCCACAGCAATCAGAGAAGAAAAGGAAATAAAAGGAATCCAAATTGGAAAAGAAGAAGTAAAGCTGTCACTGTTTGCAGATGACATGATACTATACATAGAGAATCCTAAAGATGCTACCGAAAAACTACTAGAGCTAATCAATGAATTTGATAAAGTAGCAGGATACAAAATTAATGCACAGAAATCTCTGGCATTGCTGTACACTAATGATGAAAAATCTGAAAATGAAATCAAGAAAACACTCCCATTTACCATTGCAACAAAAAGAATAAAATATCTAGGAATAAACCTACCTAAGGAGACAAAAGACCTGTATGCAGAAAATTATAAGACACTGATGAAAGAAATTAAAGATGATATAAATAGATGGAGAGATATACCATGCTCCTGGATTGGAAGAATCAATATTGTGAAAATGACTCTACTACCCAAAGCAATCTACAGATTCAATGCAATCCCTATCAAACTACCACTGGCATTTTTCACAGAAGTAGAACAAAAAATTTCAAAATTTGTTTGGAAAAACAAAAGACCCCGAATAGCCAAAGCAATCTTGAGAACGAAAAACGGAGCTGGAGGAATCAGCCTGCCTGACTTCAGACTATACTACAAAGCTACAGTAATTAAGACAGTGTGGTACTGGCATAAAAACAGAAAGATAGATCAGTGGATCAGGATAGAAAGCCCAGAGATAAACCCACGCACATATGGCCAACTTGTCTTTGATAAAGGAGGCAGGAATGTACAGTGGAGAAAGGACAGCCTCTTCAATAAGTGGTGCTGGGAAAACTGGACAGGGACATGTAAAAGTATGAGACTAGATCATTCCCTAACACCATACACAAAAATAAGCTCAAAATGGATTAAAGACCTAAATGTAAGGCCAGAAACTATCAAACTCTTAGAGGAAAACATAGGTAGAACACTCTATGACATAAATCACAGCAAGATCCTTTTGGACCCACCTCCTAGAGAAATGGAAATAAAAACAAAGATAAACAAATGGGACCTAATGAAACTTCAAAGCTTTTGCACAGCAAAGGAAACCATAAACAAGACCAAAAGACAACCCTCAGAATGGGAGAAAATATTTGCAAATGAAGCAACTGACAAAGGATTAATCTCCAAAATTTATAAACAGCTCATGCAGCTCAATAGCAAAAAAACAAACAACCCAATCCAAAAATGGGCAGAAGACTTAAATAGGCATTTCTCCAAAGAAGATATACAGACTGCCAACAAACACATGAAAGAATGCTCAACATCATTAATCATTAGAGAAATGCAAATCAAAACTACAATGAGATATCATCTCACACCAGTCAGAATGGCCATCATCAAGAAATCTAGAAACAATAAATGCTGGAGAGGGTGTGGAGAAAAGGGAACACTCTTGCACTGCTGGTGGGAATGTGAATTGGTACAGCCACTATGGAGAACAGTATGGAGGTTCCTTAAAAAACTAAAAATAGAACTACCATATGACCCAGCAATCCCACTACTAGGCATATACCCTGAGAAAACCATAATTCAAAAAGAGACATGTGCCAAAATGTTCATTGCAGCTCTATTCACAATAGCCCGGAGATGGAAACAACCTAAGTGTCCATCATCGGATGAATGGATAAAGAAGATGTGGCACATATATACAATGGAATATTACTCAGCCATAAAAAGAAACGAAACTGAGCTATTTGTAATGAGGTGGATAGACCTAGAGTCTGTCATACAGAGTGAAGTAAGTCAGAAAGAGAAAGACAAATACCGTATGCTAACACATATATATGGAATTTAAAAAAAGAAAATGTCATGAAGAACCTAGTGGTAAAACGGGAATAAAGACACAGACCTACTTGAGAATGGACTTGAGGATATGGGGAAGGGGAAGGGTAAGCTGTGACAAAGGGAAAGAGAGGCATGGACATATATACACTACCAAACGTAAGGTAGATAGATAGTGGGAAGCAGCCGCAGAGCACAGGGAGATCAGCTCGGTGCTTTGTGACCGCCTGGAGGGGTGGGATGGGGAGGGTGGGAGGGAGGGAGATGCATGAGGGAGGGGATGTGGGAACAGATGTATATGTATGACTGATTCACTTTGTTATAAAGCAGAAACTAATAAAAAAAGAAAAAAAAAAAAAGATATGATCTATCCTGGAGGGTGTTCCATGAGCACTTGAAAAGAAAGTGTAGTCTGTTGTTTTTGGATGGAATGTCCTATAAATATCAATTAAGTCTATCTTTTTTAATGGATCATTTAAAGCTTGTGTTTCCTTATTTATTTTCATGTTGGTTGATCTGTCCTTTGCTGATAGTGGAGTGTTAAAAGTCCCCTACTGTGGTTGTGTTACTCTCGATTTCCCCTTTTATGGCTGTTAGTATTTGCGTTATGTTTTGAGGTGCTCCTATGTTGGGTGCAGAAATATTTACAATTCTTATGTCTTCTTCTTGGATTGATCCCTTATCATTATGTAGTGTCCTTCTTTGTTTCTTGCAATAGTCTTTATTTTAAAGTCTATTTTGTCTGATATGAGAATTGCTACTCCAGCTTTCTTTTGGTTTCCATTTGCTTGGAATATCTTTTTCCATCCCCTCAACTTTCAGTCTGTATGTGTCCGTAGGTCTGAAGTGAGTCTCTTGTAGACAGCATATATACGGGTCTTGCTTTTGTATCCATTCAGCCAGTCTATGTCTTTTGGTTGGAGCATTTAATCCATTTACATTTAAGGGAGTTATTGATATGTATGTTCCTATTACCATTTTCTTAATTGTTTCGGTTTGTTATTGTAGGTCTTTTCCTTCTCTTGTGCTTCCTGCCTAGGGAAGTTCCTTTAGCATTTTCTGTAAAGCTGGTTTGGTGGTGCTGAATACTCTTAGCTTTTGCTTGTCCGTTGAATCTGAATGAGGTCCTTGCTGGGTAGGGTAATCTTGGTTGTAGGTTTTTCCCTTTCACATTCAACCTTTTTAAAAAAGAAGGATATTTTGCCATCTGTGACAACATTGATGGACTTGGAGGACATTATGACAGTGAAATAAGCCAGACACAGAAAGTCATTCTTATTGTAGCATATCCCATCCAAAACCATTGGCAAAGACAGGCAGCAAAGAAATGTGCCATGCCTGGCTCATCATTTGCTAACCCCTCTCAACCTAATGCTGTAAACTCCTCATCACGTGAATGTTACATAAGAACAGAAGCTTTGTTTTGTTCATTGCTGTATTGCCAACAGCTAGAACAGTGCCTACAAACAGCAAGTGCTCAATAAATATTTGCTGACTACAAGTTGACGTTGCTCGACATAAATATAGCTCTGAGCCTTAAAAGAACAAAGTCACCTTTTCATAACCAAGGTTATATGTGCAAATATTAACTTCTTCTAATTCCCATTTCCATTATGAAAACTTTTTTGGCAAAACTCAGATTTACAGGTCCACACCTGATCTGCTAAACCAGTTACAATACATGTCACTGGAATAAAAGTACATTTCAGATCTGAGCATTTGTGAGTATAAAAGTATAAAGATAGTTATTTCCAAGGTTCATGTTTTACCAAATTAACATTTTATGCAAGATAAGTAAGTTCTGTGCCTATAGCTAACAATACTGTATCGTATACTCACATTTTTCTAATAGGGCAGATCTTATTTTTAAGTGTTCTTACAACAAAAAAATAATGAAAGTGATGAGAGTAAACTTTGGGAGGTAATGGAGGTCTATGGATGTCTTGATGGTGGTGATGGTTTCACAGGTGTATACTTATCCCCAGAGTCATCAAGTTGTATGCATGAAATATGTACAGATTTTACATGTCAGTCATACCTCAGTGAAGTGTTTTTTTAGAGAATGTCTTAGTTTGGATTTCCTCAGAAGCAGACCTCAAGGCAAAGACTCAAGTACAAGTAGTTCATCTGGAGGTGAGGAAACATTGGTATGGGAGTGGGGAAGTGAGACAGGAAAGAGAAGGTGGCCAAAAAAACCCCACCAATGTGAGTGATTGTTGCTTAATGTTATGAGAAAAGTCTAGGAAACAGAGCCTGCCTCCTGAGGGGCAAGGGAGCTGGGATGTTTTTACGCCAACTCCCATTAGTCATCCATTGGGGCCTTTTGGGAGCAAGGTTGATGCTAAGTCTGGCCTTCTGTGTGAGCAGCAAGGTGGGCTTTGGTGTCCTAAGAAAGCACTGAGGCACAGGCACACAGGTTATGGAAGTTGGAAAACAGCACAGCATGCAGTGAGTTTGTAAGGACTGAGGTAAGAGGATGTGGGCTGGGCTACACAGATGTTGAGGGAGAGCTGGTTTTCCACAGTAAATGAAAGCACTCCTCCTGTTTCACAGATGGAACTGATGCATGGGAAAAGCAAACTGAAATAATTCTTCTAAGACTTCGTTAGTGGTGTAGTAAGATAGATGTGGCACAATGGGCTACCTTTTTTTTTTTGGCGTATAGTTGATTTACAATGTTGTGTTAGTTTCAGGTGTACAGCAAAGTGAATCAGTTATACATATACATGTATCCACTCTTTTTAAGATTCTTTTCCCATATAGGCCATTGCAGAGTATTGAGTAGAGTTCCCTGTGCTATACAGCAGGTTCTTATTAGTTATCTATTTTATATATAGTAGTGTGTATATGTCAGTCCCAATCTCCCCATTTATCCCTCCCCCTCCCTTATCCCCTGGAAACTGTCAGTTTGTTTTCTACATCTGTAATTCTATTTCTGTTTTGTAAATCAGTTAATTTGTACACTTTTTTTAGATTCCACATATAAGCAATATCATATGATATTTGTCTTTCTGTGTCTGACTTACTTCACTCAGTTTGACAGTCTCTAGGTCCATCCATGTTGCTGCAAATGGCATTATTTTGTTCTTTTTTATGGCTGAGTAATATTCCACTGTACATATATACCACATCTTCTTTATCCATTCATCTGTTGATGGGCATTTTGGTTGGTTCCATGACCTGGCTATTGTAAATAGTGCTGCGATGAACATTGGGGTGCATGTATCGTTTGGAATTATGGTTTTCTTCAAGTATATGCCCAGTAGTGGGATTGTTGGGTCGTATGGTAGTTCTATTTTTAGTTTCTTAAGTAACCTCCATACTGTTCTCCATAGCGCCTGTATCAATTTACATTCCCACCAACAGTGCAAGAGGGTTCCCTTTTCTCCACACTCTCTCCAGCATTTGTTGTTTGTAGATTTTCTGATGATGCCCATTCTAACTGGTGTGAGGTGATACCTCATTGTAGTTTTGATTTGCATTTCTCTGATGGTTAATGATGTTGAGCATTCTTCCACGTGTTTGTTGGCAATCTGTATGTCTTCTTTGGAGAAATGTCTATTTAGGTCTTCTGCCCATTTTTGGATTGGGTTGTTTGTTTTTTTGATATTGAGCTGCATGAGCTGTTTGTATATTTTGGAGATTAAACCCTTGTCGGTTGCTTCATTTGCAAATATTTTCTCCCATTCTGAGGGTTGTCTTTTTGTTTTGTTTATGGCTTCCTTTGCTGTGCGGAAGCTTTTAAAGTTTCACTAGGTTCCATTTGTTTATTTTTGTTTTTATTTCCATTTCTCTAGGAGGTGGGTCAAAAAAGATCTTGCTGTGATTTATGTGAAAGAGTGTTCTTCCTATGTTTTCCTCTAAGAGTTTTATACTGTCTGGCCTTACAGTTAGGTCTTTAATCCATTTTGAGTTTATTTTTGTGTATGGTGTTAGGGAGTGTTCTAATTTCATTCTTTTACATGTAGCTGTCCAGTTTTCCCAGCACCACTTATTGAAGAGACTGTCTTTTCTCCGTCACTTTAGCAGTATAATTTTCACTTACTGCTAGGTAAAACATACACTGGATTGGAGGTGGTCCCTTCTTGTGGAGACACTAGATGGTGCTGTTCTCTAAGTAGAAATCTACAACTAGCGTTCTGATGCGGATCTATTATTACAGTTTAGCACACAATTTTAAATCAGTTGGGCTTCAATCAATCAAAAAGTATTTACTGAACACCTATTAAGTGCCAGAGTTGGGCCTGAAATAGAAAGGAAAATAGCATTAAGAAGAGAAAGACAGCAAAGCCCCAAACCTAAGCAGGAGCTTTCCAATTTAAATCAGCCTGGATTTTCCCTTTCTTTAGAGAACCTTTAGAGAATTTATGTAGCATAAGAATTTTATTTTATTGTGAAAGAACTTTGTATTAATGGAACAATATTTAGCATTAGTGTTTGACTATATTTTTGATTGAATGTTATATATTCAGTTACTGATTAACTATATTTGCTTTCTGACTTTATAACGAAATAAAAAGCCGTGTTTTCTGTAAAATAATGTTTTAATATCCTTCTCAAATATGTCTCCTCCATGAACCTTTACCTGTGAAATCCCACTAGCTTTAATTACTCCAAACTTCTCTTCTTTCCCTGAGTAACTCTAGGGAGTCCTTAAAGCAGTGCTTCCTAAACTTTCATGTGCATAACAGGTACCTGGGGATCCCGTTAAAAAGATTCTGAGTCAGGGGTACAGCCTGAGATTTTGCATTTCTAATGATCTCCCAGATGATATTGATACTGCTGCTCCATAGGCTGCACTCTGAGTGGATTTTCACTGGGAAATATGGTGGTTGAATGAGTTTTGCCCCAGTTAGAAACATGTTTTAATTTTAATTTCATGTAGGAAGAGTACTTTCTTCCTTTGTGACTCTCCTTCCATCTTCAACTTCCTTTACCCCAGCCCCACCATGTTTTTATAATTGTGTACATTGCATACAGTAGACACTTACTATATGTAGATGATGCTTGGGAAAAGAAAAATTGTTTCGCCCTAAAACATGGAGTGTTGGATAGGTTCCATTTGTCCTTCCAGAGCCAGTCTCCTTTTGTGTTTGCCCTGGGATGCTGACCTGTGTGGATCTCATCAAGGTGTTTTATGTCCTCTGGCTTCCAGGTAGGTTCAGCCCATGGTAGCCCCAGCAGAAGTTTAGAGAGGAAGTGAGATCAGGTATTTATCTCTTGGCTCCCTCCCTGCAAAATTACCTTGGGCTGGCTGAGAACTTCTAAAGGTCAGTGCCCTTCACACAACTCTCTCCTTTTGCTTTCTGGAAACTGTTCCCTTCCCCCCTCCCTTTCGGCTTAGGAGTTGTAATTGCCCCTGTATTATTAACCCTGGGCTACTTGTGGTTCCCCTGCATTTTGCCCACACCTTTTTAAAAGAGGTCCTTTTAAAATAAATCCTCCTCAAATTAACCTAATTTGAGTGTGCCAACCCATTTGGACCCCGACTGAAACACTTGGTTGCCATTGATTTTGGAAATATAAATAGATAAAATTTGATGGAGCTGTAGGAAGACATAAAATAACAGAATTTGAGCCAAATAGAAAAGGCTTGATTTTGACAAATATTTAATTGCTTTACAATTTCAGGGACATGTCAGTATTGTATGGGTTTATCAACTCTGTGGGGCAATGACTGAAATTTGACTTAGGTTTTCCATTATCTCTGTGGTATTTGAAAGATTCATACAGATTCTTCTATTTCTTGCGTCAGTGTGGGTCAGAGTCTAAGTTAGATGTAGCTAGCAGGGGCTTCTGGCCTTTTAGAGATTTCGCAGACTGCTGGTCTTTATTCTCATTACAATTGAATTGATTATGACAAACAACAGAAATGTAAATTTAACTTACTCTGCAAAACAGTGGTAATCATTGTCTCTCTTTGACTCACCCTTTTTATCTGAACAGATTAATTTTGCTATTCTCTCATCTGACAGTATCTGTGCATATGTATGGGAATATAAAGATACTCAATCCAAGTATTTACTTAAGAAAAAAGAGCTTTATAGTGGTCTGATTGAAGGAGATATCGCTTTGTGTGAAATGTACCTATTACCATATTTATTTGCACCTATTAAAATGTCAAAGAATGATCCATCTTGAATTTGACCTGGAATATTCCAGGGTGATAAAGTTTCTAGTCCTCTTTGCGACAGGGATTTTCTTTTTGGCTGTATTGACTCCTTCTCCATGAGACTCTAGCACTTGAGGCTGCAAATTCATTCTTCTCCTAAATAAATGGTCACGGTGTTTACCAGAATTTTATTACTATGGCAGAGACCTCATCATTGGGATTTTTTTTTTAATGGGGAAATTTCATGGCCTGTTTTCAAGGTTATTACTCAGAGCACCAGATATGTAACAAGGTTTTATTTTTCTTTTATAGTTATTGTCACAATAGATGCCAACAGAGCAGTTTCAATTGCTCAAATGATCATGGCAGCAGGAACTTTTTCATTCAAGACAATTAGGAAATCTAGTCGGAATGTTTAGAAAAATAAACAATTGTTGATGGTTTACTAATTGATTTCTTCTTCACTTTAATCATTCATCCTTTCACCATCTGGTGATTGAGAACAAGTGCTAAGTAAGTAGATAGGAACAATAAATAATCTTTCCTCATAGAGGTCATCTTTTTAGATGAGTAGCACCTGTACACAAATTAATTATAATTTATTTTAGCAATGATAAGGATACTAGGTACATGACATAGAGGAAGGAGGGCCTAAGTGGACTGTGGGGAGAGGGGTTAGTTAGGAGAGCTTCGTAGAAGAGTTGACATCTGAGTATGGTTTTGAAGGTTGATTAGGAGATAAAGAGATGGCAAGTAGGTAGGAGCCAATTTATAAAAAGTCTAAGGAAGTTGGGTTTCATCCTGGAGACAATGAAAACCTCTAGAGAATTTTACCTAGGGAAGAAATATGGTCAAGTTTGCATTTTGGAAAGACCTTTTTTGGCGAGGATGTAAGGGATGCACTGGAAGGGAGGGGTGAAATTGTGTGTGTATGAAGAAAAGTAACTAGTTGCTACAGAAAGAGCCCACATAAGAGCTAAAGACATTCTGGACTCAGGTTATAGTAGTGAGAATGAACAGAAAGAGGCAGATTCAGGAGATAATTAGGAGGTAGAATTGGCAAGACAATGTATGAGAAATTATTGCTAAGATATGGAGTATACATAAGAATATGTTGAGAAAATGGATAGGGAGAAAGGGTGAGTTTACTTTTGGATTCTTTGAGATTGTGGCACCCCTAACAAGACAGCCAGACTACTAGATAACTCTGGAGCTCAGAAAATAAGTCTGGAGTAGAGCCACATGTTTAGAGATCAGGAAGTTGTTAAACACCAGAGGAGTAGGTGGGATGCTTGAGAGGCTGAGTGCAGAGCAGAGCCTCCAAACTGCTTTTCCTCTGTGCAACACTCTAATGACGCTAATTACAGGAGGATTTCCACCAGGATGGGGAGTGGGAGGGACATGCCCTGAGCTCAGTTATGAAGATAGACTGAGAAGTTGCCTGTAAATGTAGGAAAAGAATGAGGAGAAGGTAAGGTCCCAGAGTCCAAGGAAAGAAAGAGTTTTACAAAAGCAAAACTCAGTTGCTTAATGGGATAGGTTGGTTTAGATTAAAAAAAGAGAGAGAACATTAAATTTTTTTTAAACATGTGCAGTGATAGTCATTCTTAAGCAGAGGTCTCATTTTAAAATGGAACATGGATGACTCTGAAGCCAGAAATAATTGAGAAAGACCCCGAAGCATTTGAAATGGTTGTCATGGACTGCTTTGCTGAAACCATATGTCCTTGATAGGCTTATCTTCACTTCACTTTGAGCCATCTTTGCTATTTTTAATACCAGCAAGAAGTACTTTGAACACATATTTAAAATTAATTTCTTCAGAATTTGCCTAATCATTGTTTCTTCTAGTCTGAAAAAATTTCCTCTGGTAAAATCAGGGGTGCAAAGCCTGCTTTTCTAGAAACAGAATGATATATTCAAACTGCTGAGAGTGATTATTAGAACTCAGGGTCCAAACAGGGACATGACAGTAAAGTTCCTTCCATCTATGCTGTGAGTAACCTTTGGTGAATCCACTTTGCAAAAACTGCTGCATGAGAGCCTGAGAGTGCTACATCCAGGCTCCCCACTGCTCCTAGTTTGCGACTGTTGATCAGACTTATTGCATTCTCTAGCAATAGGGATGTCAAGCTGTGCTATACTTGAATCAACAGAGAGAATAAAAGGAGTTGTTTTTCTGTAAAGAGCGACACAGAAGTGTTACAGGGAACATGTGCACATATACACCTATGCTTATGTCTCGTTCAGTCTTCTGAAGTGAGGCTGGGAAGGTGACGCCCCTTCTCTTGGCTGCTTGTATGTAGGGAGAATCTGGGACCCTGCCAAGAGGTCTGTCAGTGAGCTAGCTGCATGCCAAGGCCGGGTGAGAAGGCTTGGTGGGGTCTAGGTATTAAAGTATTAAAGCAGGAAGATTATGACTTCAGAAGTCAATGGAATGGCTGGGAAGGGCTGAAAACAAGCTCAAAAAACAATGGAAATGCCCAAATGTGGATAGTCATTGCGGAGATGAGACCCAAATGGAACTAATGCTGACCTCCTAGAAGCAGGCAGTGGCCAGATGGTTAAAAGCCACATACATCCAACTAAGGGAGTTAGATTTTTTTTTGTTAATCCTGAAGGCAATGGGAAGCCATCTGTTATCTCAGATCTTTGGTTTAAATATGGCATAGGATGTCCTAGGATTTCTATGCATTCCTTCTACATAAATGGTTTTCATTCAGGTTTATTGAGATATGATTTACATACATAAAACTCACTCATTTTAGTGTACAGTTATAAAAGTATTGACGAACACATACCGTCCTGTAACAGCAGCACCTTCAAGCTATAGAATAGTTATATCGCTCACAGTGTTCCCTTGTGGCCATTCGTAGCCAACCCTTCCCTCCGCCCCAGCCTCTGGCAACCACTGGTCTGTTTTTGTCCCTGTAGTTTAGCCATTTTGGCACAGCCGGTATGGAAAATAGTTTGGCAGTTTCTTCTAAAGTTAAATATACATTTACTATGTGACTCAGCAATTGCACTCCTAAGTACTTACCCTCAAGAAATCTAAATTTATGTTAACATTAAAACCTGTATGTGAGGGCTTCCCTGGTGGCGCAGTGGTTGAGAGTCCGCCTGCTGATGCAGGGGACGCGGGTTCATGCCCCGGACCGCGAAGATCCCATGTGCCGCAGAGCGGCTGGGCCCGTGAGCCATGGCCACTGGGCCTGCGCGTCCGGAGCCTGTGCTCCGCAACGGGAGACGCCACAGCAGTGAGAGGCCTGCGTACTGCAAAAAACAAACAAACAAACAAACAAACAAAACACCTGTATGTGAAAGTTTATAGGCAGCCTTATTCATAATTGCCCCAAACTGGATAAAAACAACTGGTTTATCCATAAAATGGAATACTACTTGGCAATAAAAAGCAAGTAAGTATAGATACAAGCAACAACGTGAATGAATCTCAAATGCATTATAAGTGAAAGATAATAAAAGAAGGCAGCCTCAAAGGGTCTCAAAAGGCAGCATGCTGTATGATCCACAATGGCTGTACCATTTTGCATTCCCACCAGCAATGTATGAGAGTTCCAGTTACTCTACAACCTTGCCAGCACTTGGTAGAGTTAGATTTCTTAGTTTTAACCATTGTAATAGATTTGTAATGTTATCTCATTGTGCTTTTGATTTGCATTTTCCTAGTGACTAATGATGTTGAACATTTTTCCATATGTCTATTCAGTATCCATATATCTTTTTTGGTAAAGTGTTTTTCATATCATTTGCCCAGTTTTTATTAAGTTGTTTGTTTTTATACTGATGAGTTTTGAGAGCTCTTAACGTATTCTGGAGACAAGTCCTTTATCAGACACATATTTTGCAAATATTTTCTCCCATTCTGTGGCCTGTTGGATCATTACTTTAGTGTCTTTTGATAGAGAAGTTTTTAATTTTCATGAAGTGCAGTTTATTATTTTTTTCTTTTACATATCTTGATTTTGGTATTGTATACAAGAATTCTTTGCCTAACTCAAGGTCACAAAGATTTTTTCCTATATTTTCTTCTAGGATATTTATAGTTTTAGGTTTTACATTTAGGTTTATGATCCATTATGAGCTAAGTTTTGTATTTGATGTGACAGATGGACTAAAATTATTTTTTTCTTTCCTTTCCTTTCCTTTTTTCCCCTTTCCTTTCCTTCCCTTCTTTCTTTTCTGCTTACATGTGGATGTCCAAACGTCCTAGCACCATTTGTTGAATACACTGTTCTTTTTTTTTAATGTATTTTTTATTTTATTTAAAAAAATTTTTGGTTGCATTGGGTCTTTGTTGCTTCGCGCATGCTTTCTCTAGTTGCAGTGAGTGGGGCCTGCTCTTCGTTGTGGCCCCCGGGCCTCTCACTGTGGTGGCTTCTCTTGTTGTGGAGCACAGGCTCCAGGCCCATGGGCTTCAGTAGTTGTGGCTCGCGGTCTCTAGAGCGCAGGCTCAGCAGTTGTGGCGCACGGGCTCAGTTGCTCCATGGCATGTGGGATCCTCCTGGACCAGGGCTCGAACCCATGTCCCCTGCATTGGCAGGCAGGTTCCCAACCACTGCGCCACCAGGGAAGCCCTAGACTGTTCTTTCTCTTTTGAATTTCATTTGAACTTTCATTGAAAATCAATTGACCGTGTGTATGTGGGTCTGTTTCTGGACTCTCTTTTGTTCTATTGATTTATGTGCCTGTCCTTTGGCCAATAGCACAGTGTGTTGATTATATATAGTAAGTCAATTAATCAGGTAGTGTGAGTCTTCCAACTTGGTTCTTTTTGAAGACTACTTTGAGTATTCTGGTTCCTTTGCCTTTCCACAAACGTTTTAGAATCAGCTTGCTGATTTCTATAAAAATCCTGCTGGGATTTTAAAAATATTACATTCATCTATAGATGAATTTGGGGAGAATTGCTAACTTAACAATATTGAGTCTTCTAATCTACTAAAACTGTATATCTCTCCATGATTTTTATAGCTGCTCTGATTTCTTCCATCAGTGTTTTATAGATTTTATCATAGATTTCATCACTTGTTTTGCTAAGATTCATACCAAAGTATTTTATGATTTATTTGATGCTATTTAAATAGTTTTTTTAAAATTTTATTTTCCAATTTTTCATTGCTAGACTGTAGAAATACAATTGATTTTTGTACATTGATCTTGTATACTGCAACCTTGCTAAAGTCACTTGTTTGTTCTAGTAACTTATTTGTAGATTCTTTGGGATTTTCTACATAGACACTCATGTCTTCTGCAAACTATATGCCTTTTATTTCCTTTTTCTTGCTTGACTGCACTGGCTAGGAATTCCAGTATGTTGAATAGAAGTAGTAAGAGTGTACAGCCTTGCCTTATTCCTGATCTTAGGGGGAAGCATTCAGTCTTTAACTGAGGAGTCTGGCTCCTATATAAAATACCTATATGTGATTTACCAGGCCTGATCATAGGCAATTCCAAAGGCTTTACTGGCAGACCTCACAGGGGAAATGCCCTTCCCACCAGACTGCACTGCAGTCTCTGAAGGGAGTTGCAGTCAAAGACTCAGATCTCTCTGGATGGCCATGTTCTTACACATATTTTCATTCTTAGCCCAGGTACTCTTTGGGCAAGGCTTTCCTCAGGAGCCTCTGTGAAGGGTTCCTTTTGGGGGATAAGGGGAAAACTTGAAGACACTTGTCCCCATTCTGAGTCAGTACTCAGTATTTTTCCATGCCTAGCCCTCCCTCCTCTCCCTCTCACTGGCCTGAGTCCATACAGGAGCCTTTTGTTTGGGATACATCCACAGTGAGAGGACCCTCACCCACATCTGTGCTGATTTACCTGACCCTCAACTGCTGGGGAAAATCGAAGTGGGTGTGGAGGGGTAGGGAAAGTCAGTACTTTCTCTAGCTTTAGCCGTTTTGCTTATACTATTACAATAAATGTTTAAAAGCTTTATTGTTTGTTACTTTCAGTCTTGGCTTATTTTTTTAATTGTCTACTCTAGACACCTGGCAGCTCAGCTCTCTTAACTCAGCTGAGCTCCTGCCATTCACCATTAAGTATGATGTTAGTTGCAGGGTTGTTTTGTAGATGCTCTTTATCAGATTGAGGACGATTCCTTTTATTCCTAGTTTGATGAGTTTTTTTCCTAAACTATGATTAGATGTTGAATTTTGTCAAATAATTTTTCTACGTCTATTGAGATGACCTCTACACATTTATTCACTCTCTGCTTTAACATTGTTTTATGCTTCCCACTCTGTATCTAGTTTATTCTTTATAATGTGTAATTCTTGATGCCAAAGGATTTGAGTCATTCAAGAACCATATAAAACATAAGGAGGTAGGTCCTTTGGTTTATTCTGATGAACACTCTCCCAAGCCCACAGTTTCCTTAATGGGAATGAAGAGGTGAATAGTATGAAAGCAGTTAAAGATTTTGAGTATTTGGATGTGGCTTCATTCTTTTCTTAAAATAATATTTATTTCTCTAGTATGTAATGAATACAGAGATGCACACTTCTGCCATCTTTTCTGTGTTTGTACCTCTGATGCAGGACTTGGGAGGAGGGACAGGAAAAAACCCAGATGCTTTCTTATATGATTGTTCATGACAAGCTGACTCTCTTCTTTATTTTGGTCACAGCTGCTTTTCCCATACACGAGCAGCAACACTTTTGGTAGTTGGAAGAGTGGTAGTCCTTTCTGTGTGTCACCCAAGTAGATCTGTCTCATTTGTAGACTTATCATGAACTGATTGTGTCCCTAACAGGCCTGCTGGAGGGGAGCTCAATCCTAAGAACCTCTCCTAGTCTCCTAGGCCTTGGTGGTCCTTTGGGAATTTCACCTACCTCTTCTGTCTGGTGACCTCATGCCTCTTTTCTCAGATCTTCTTCTTTGTCCCATGTTGCATTGGTTCACAGAAAGTGGATAGACCCTATCTCTCTTCTCTCATTCATTTCTCCAACTCTGGTAACACTGGTATATTCCAATTTTTGTTTTAAAAAATTTTTTTAAAGCTCTGTGATTCTATTTTATTTTATTAAAAAAATTTTTTGGCCACACCACGTGGCATGTGGGATCTTAGTTCCCCAACCAGGGGTTGAACCTGCGCCCCCTGCATTGGAAGCGCAGAGTCTAAACCACTGGACCACCAAGGAAGTCCCTCTGTAAATCTTTTGAGACCTTGGAACTTCAAGGGAGAGCAGTCTTTGCCCACTTTATACCTGGTCATACTATGACACTATTTCTGAACACTTTAGACCTCCCTTCTTTCAGAATCCACCAACTTAAAAAATAATTATTTTTCTCCCCTTTCTCACTTTAGTTTTAAGGACAGGAATATGGCAAGTCTCCCCTTCTTTAAGGTGGAGTGAAGGCTAGCTTCTCTTTATAAATTCCATATTCTTCTTAAAAGGCACATTTCCTTCTCCCTCACAGTCCTGCTTTTTATATCAGTTTAGCTTGTCTTGTACCTAGAGGAAGGCTAGAAATTTTATACCAAGGATGAGGCCTTTATTAAATTTGAACTTGGAGAAATAAGTAACTTTTCTCTCAGCAGGGTTTTTAAAAATCTTAGATAATATCCTTGTAGTAGTTGTTAAATGCCAAGGTAAATAAAATATTTAAATTATCATCTCATGAGATTTTTGTCACACGTTCAATATTCTTTTTCCTGTGAGTGTTAAGATACTTTGGGGTATGAGGAAAAGAACTTCAGAACTTCTAAAGCAACTTGAACTTGCTTCAGAAATGGAAACTTACTCAAAGAATACCTGTTAGTGGATATAATTCAAGGAACGAACGATGGAAGGTCACATTCACAGGTTCTGGGTAGGCGTGAAGTTTGGGGGGGATACTATGCACCATAGTATATATATGCAGTCAATAAAAAGAATATGTATGTGTATACATATATATATCCTTCTGAAGAATGCTTTTTAGTGGCTGCATGTTTTTTAATCATATGGTTAACTATAAGTTATTTTTCTAATTTTTGCCATCTAGGCTACTATTAATGAGTTTCTATTATAACCAACACTGCAGTAAATATTCTTTTGTTTTTGGTTCCAGCATTGTGATTTTTTTAAATTTAATTTTTATTTTATATTGGGGTATAGTTGATTTGTAAATGTTCTTGTATATACACCCTTGTGTGCATCTCCAAAAAGTTCCTTGCAACAAATTCCTAGGTGTGGAATTCGGGATCGGTTCCATTACATTTAATGTAATCTTTAATTTTTTTTTTTTTTTTTTTTTTTTTTTTTTTTTTTTGTGGTACGCGGGCCTCTCACTGTTGTGGCCTCTCCCGTTGCGGAGCGCAGGCTCCGGATGCGCAGGCTCAGCAGCCATGGCTCACGGGCCCAGCCGCTCCGCGGCATATGGGATCCTCCCAGACCGGGGCACGAACCCGTATCCCCTGCATCGGCAGGCGGACTCTCAACCACTGCGCCACCAGGGAGGCCCGTAATCTTTAATTTTTAATTTTATTTTTGTTTATGTTTTGTTTTTATTTTTTTATTGGAGTATAGTTGTTTTACAGTGTTGTGTTAGTTTCTATTGTACAGTGAAGTGGAGTTCCCTGTGCTATACAGCAGGTTCTCATTAGTTATCTATTTTATACATACTAGTTAGTGTATATATGTCAATCCCAATCTCCCAGTTCCTCCCACCCTCCCTTTCCCCCCTTGGTGTCCATACGTTTGTTCTCTACATCTGTGTCTCTATTTCTGACTTGCCAACTGGTTCATGTACCATTTTTCTAGGTTCCCCATATTTGCGTTAATATACGATATTTGTTTTTCTCTTTCTGACTTACTTCACTCTGTAATGTAATCTTTTATAAGATACTTCTTGTAAAAGCATTTTGCCAAAGAAATTCCAGACAACTTCCTGTTCCAAGGCTAGAATTCTAGATAGTGTCATTCTTTGTCTTTGAATTAAAAAAAAATTCAGAACCTAAAAGGGAAATGGCTCCGCTGAAATAAACACACATACAAATACACAGATACATTTTTGCTTCTTTGACAAACACCTTCTAGCTGGCTTCCTGTATGCCTCTTATATGGTTGTGCTTAAAACTTATGCAAGGAAAAGTAGTTGAAACCATATTTCATTATATTACCAAAAAAAAAAACCAGTCACCCACAAACAGTTCAATGGATTTTGCACTGTTTGTTCCTATAGTATCAACCTCTTGTCAGTGCAAAGAGAGAAGGCCTTTGTGAAATCTTTCTTTGTTATATTGTCAAAATACAATTTGTGTCATAGTGTTGTGAGTGTCTACTTACAAGGTGTTTCTGATACTCATGGTAGCTACTCTTGGTTGAAGTGCAGTCACTGCTAAGGGCCAAGCTTTGTCGTTTATTTGGAAGGGATTGTTGCTACTGAAATTCCTCCTATACAACTTAAGAGAAATACTTAGGAAATGCCTGTAACTATTTCTGGTGCCAAGCTGACCTTTTGGCTTGGTTTGCATGTAACAGTCATTTTGGATAAGCCAGTTTGGTTACTTGAGTGTAATTTCTATGAAAGTGTAAGAAAAACTCACTAACTTTTATACTAATTTCTGGGTCTTTGGCATGGATAAAGCTTTCTGGTGATTCTGTTGTTTGGGAGAAATGATTTATTTAAAATCTGATGATTGAATTATGGGAAAGTTGTAAAGTGGTATCACTGTTACTCCCAATGACATTGTTTTCTGGTAGAGCCAAATGTCATGACCAACAGCTTTATGATTACTTTTAAAGGATTGCTGGCTGGGGTTGAAAAAAATTACGTTGGCTCCATTGAGTATGCATTGGCTTTATACATGTTGGTTTAAAATTTATAGACAAGCAATGGCCTGAAGCAAATTCAGTCAAGTACACCCTATACACAGATTTTGGTATCAGGGTTATTCTAGTCTTATAAATCAAATTGAAAGTCTCTTCCTCCTAGTGAAACCAATTCCCCCTAAAACTGAGTTCCCCTGCAGAATTTATGATTAATCTCTCTATCCAAAACTTTATTCCCTTTCTTCCTTCGCCCATGTTCCCCTCAGGATTGAGGAGTGTCAAAGAAAAGGGATTGAAACCAAGCAGGACTCTCTAGGGCCTTCTTGGGTACAAAGGTCCTCTGTGCCCCCTGTCTCTTGTTTGTAGAAAAAAGACTTTAGTCTCCTAGGCCTTTCCTGAGTTCCAAAGAGCAGACTCAAGCAGTTAATGATTAGAACAACAGAGTCATGGGACTCCTAGTTCCTCCTGAAGGGATATAGATAACAATGTGATGAATATCTCTGAGTTGTTCTGCAGAAACTACGACCCCTCACCCAGTGGAGGATGGTGACTCCATGCTGATCACAAGCATGTAGACCCCAGACTGGGTGGAACCAGTAGGTTGCTGACTGAGATTTCCAAAACATCATCCTATGACCTCACCACCAACCAATAAGAAAGAAGGTCCACAAGCTAATCAGGCATCCTACGACCCTCTCCCCTAACACTATCTTTAAAACCTTTGCCTGAAAGCCATCCACGTGTTCTGGCTGAGCTGCCCATTCTCCTTGCTTGACACCTGCAATAAATACTGTACTTTCCTTCACCATAATCTGGTTGTCAGTAGATTGGCATTAATGTGTGTTGGGTGAGCAGACCCGAGTTTGGTTCAGTAACACTGGGTTTTCTGAAAGATTTTGTGTAAAATTGCTGTAATTCTTTCTTAAATGTTTGATAGGATTCACAGGTGAAGCCAAACTTGCCTTCAATTTTCTTTGTAGGAAAGTTCATAATTTCTTTAAAAGATATAAGGCTATTCAGATTTTTGATTTCTTTTGTTAGGTTTTATAAATTATACATTTTAAAATTTTGTTTTTCAAGGAATTTTGTTCATTTATGTTGTCAAATTCATTGGTATAAAGTTGTTCATATATTACCTTATTACCTTTTAATACCTGTAGTATCTGTAGTAATGTCCTCACTTTCATCCCTGACATTGGTAATTGATATTTTCTCTGATTTTTTCATCATCAGCCAAGCTAGAGGTTTATCAATTTTATTAACCATTTAGATAGCCAATTTTTAGCTTTTGCTTTTCTGTTTTCTGTTTTACTTATTTCCCTTTTATTATTTTTCTTACATTCTATCTTAAACTTACTTTGGGTTTTCTTTGCTCCTTCTAAAATCTGGCTTCCTAAGGTAGAAGTTTTCTTTTCTCCTAATACAAGCATTTTAAAGCTATAGGTTTCCTTCTAAATACTGCTTTAGATAAATCCTACAAATTTTGATATATTGTGTTTTCATTATCATATAGTTCAAAATATTTTCTAATTTTGTGTGATTACTTTTTACCCATGGCTTCTTTCAAAGATATGGCTTTATTTCCAAATATTTGCAGATTCTCTAGTATCTCTTTGTTATTGATTTTTAAATTAATTCAGAAAATAAATTATGTTTGATTCTATCTTTTAAAAACATATTGAGACTTGCTTTGTTACACAGCATATCTTGGTGAATATTACCTCTACACTTGAAAAGAATTGTTTATCTGAATTTGTTGAGTGCAGTGTTCTATACATGTTAATCTAGTTGGTTGATAGTACTGTTGAAGTCTTCTATGCCATTACTTATTTTTTCCTTCATTCTGTCTATTACTGGGAGAGAGAGACAGAGAAGGTCATAAGAGAAAGAGAGGTGTTAAAATTGAAACTATGATTAGTTGTCTATTTCTCCTCTTAGTTTGGTCAATTTTGCTTCATACATTTTGAAGTTCTATTATTAGGTGAATAGCGATTTAAAATTGTACCTCCTTTGCAGACAAAGATGTCACAAAAAAAGAAAACTATAGGCCAATATCACTGATGAGAATAGATGCAAAAATCCTCAACAAAATACTAGCAAACCGAATCCAACGACACATTAAAAGGATCATACACCATGATCAAGTGGGGTTTATCCCAGGAATGCAAGGATTCTTCAATATATGCAAATCAATCAATGTGATACACCATATTAACAAATTGAAGAATAAAAACTATATGATCATCTCAATAGATGCAGAAAAAACTTTTGACAAAATTCGACACCCATTTATGATAAAATCCCTCCAGAAAGTAGGCATAGAGAGAAGTTACTTCAACATGATAAAGGCCATATGTGACAGACCCACAGCCAACATCATTCTCAACGGTGAAAAACTGAAACCATTTCCTCTAAGATCAGCAACAAGACAAGGTTGCCCACTCTCACCAGTATTATTCAACATAGTTTTGGAAGTTTTAGCCACAGCAATCAGAAAAGCAAAAAGAAATAAAAGGAATCCAAATCAGAAAAGAAGAAGTAAAACTGTCTTTGTTTGCAGATGACATGATACTATACATAGAGAATCCTAAAGATGCTACCAGAAAACTACTAGAGCTAATCAATGAATTTGGTAGAGTAGCAGGATACAAAATTAGTGCACAGATATCTCTTGCATTCCTATACACGAATGATGAAAAATCTGAAAGATAAATTAAGGAAACATTCCCATTTACCATTGCAACAAAAAAGAATAAAATACCTAGGAATAAACCTACCTAAGGAGACAAAAGACCTGTATGCAGAAAAGTATAAGACACTGATGAAAGAAATTAAAGACGGTACAAACAGATGGAGAGATATACCATATTCTTGGATTGGAAGAATCAATATTGTGAAAATGACTGCACTACCCAAAGCAATCTACAGATTCAGTGCAATCCCTATGAAACTACCACTGGCATTTTTCACAGAACTAGAACAAAAAATTTCACAATTTGTATGGAGACACAAAAGACCCTGAATAGCCAAAGCAATAATGAAAAAGAAAAACGGAGCTGGAGGAATCAGGCTCCCTGACTTCAGACTATACTACAAAGCTACAGCAATCAAGACAGTATGGTACTGGCACAGAAACAGAAATATAGATCAATGGAACAGGATAGAAAGCCCAGAGATAAACCCACGCACATATGGTCACCTTATCTTTGATAAAGGAGGCAGGAATGTACAGTGGAGAAAGGACAGCCTCTTCAATAAGTGGTGCTGGGAAAACTGGACAGCTACATGTAAAAGAATGAAATTAAAACACTCCCTAACACCATACACAAAAATAAACTCAAAATGGATTAAAGACCTAAATGTAAGGCCAGACACTATAAAACTCTTAGAGGAAAACATAGGCAGAACACTCTATGACATACACCACAGCAAGATCCTTTTTTGGCTCACCTCCTAGAGAAATGGAAATAAAAACAGAAATAAACAAATGGGACCTAATGAAACTTCAAAGCTTTTGCACAGCAAAGAAAACCATAAACAAGATGAAAAGACAACCCTCAGATTGGGAGAAAATATTTGCAAATGAAGTACCTGACAAAGGATTAATCTCCAAAATATACAGGCAGCTCATGCAGCTCAATATCAAAGAAAGAAACAACCCAATCCAAAAATGGGCAGAAGACCTAAAGAGACATTTCTCCAAAGAAGATATACAGTTTGCCAACAATCACACGAAAGGATGCTCAACATCACTAATCATTAGAGAAATGTAAATCAAAACTACATGAGATATCACCTCACACCAGTCAGAATGGGCATCATAAGAAAATCTACAAACAATAAACGCTGGAGAGGGTGTGGAGAAAAGGGAACCCTCTTACACTTTTGGTGGGAATATAAATTGATACAGACACTATGGAGAACAGTATGGAGGTTCCTTAAAAAACTAAAAATAGAACTGCCATACAACCCAGCAGTCCCACTACTGGGCATATACCCTGGGAAAACCATAATTCAAAAGCAGTCATGTACCACAATGTTCACTGCATCACTATTTACAATAGCCATGACATGGAAGCAACCTAAGTGTCCATCGACAGATGAATGGATAAAGAAGATGTGGCACATATATACAATGGAATATTACTCAGCCATAAAAAGAAACAAAATTGTGTTATTTGTAGTGAGGTGGGTGGACCTAGAGACTGTCATACAGAGTGAAGTAAGTCAGAAAGAGAAAAACAAATACTGTATGCTAACACACATATATGGAATCTAAGAAATAAAATGGTTCTGAAGAACCTAGGGGCAGGACAGGAATAAAGATGCAGATATAGAGAATGGACTTGAGGACACGGGGAGGGGGAAGGGTAAGCTAGGACGAAGTGAGAGAGCGGCATGGACATATATACACTACAAACGTAAGGTCGATAGCTAGTGGGAAGCAGCTGTATGGCACAGGGAGATCAGCTAGGTGCTTTGTGACCACCTAGAGGGGTGGGACAGGAAGGGTGGGAGGGAGATGCAAGAGGGAGGGGATATGGGGATATATGTATACGTATAGTTGACTCACTTCGTTATATAGCAGAAACTGACTCACCATTGTTAAGCAATTATACTCCAATAAAAAAAAAATAATAAAAAAATTTTTTTCTTGTCTCCTTGACGAATGTATGTTTTATCATTGCAAAATGAACCTCTTTACCTTCAGCAAAACTCCTTGTCTTGAAATTTACTCTGAGTTTAATAAAGCTTAGTGTCTGTGTGATATATCTTTTCCTATTTCTTTACTTTTATGCTATTTGTGTCTTTGTATTTAAAATTGTCTCTTACAAATACCATATAGTTGGATCTTGCTTTTTAAACAAATCTAGTCTGATGACCTCTGTCTAATTGGAGTCTTCAGTTCATTTGTATCTAATGTAATTTTTAATATTGTTGGATTTAAATTTATCTTCTTGATGTTTGTCTGTTTATCTCCTCCATTCTTCATTCGTTTCTCTTTTCCTATCTCCTCTAAGTTAAAGTTTTCTAAACTTTTAGTTTTTAGTATTCCATTTTACTCTCTCAATTGGCTTTTTAAAACCATACCTCTTTACTATTTTTTTAAGTGGGTTCTCTATGGATTTCAATATGCAGCCTTAACTTATTGCAGTCTACCTTGAGTTAATATTATACCACTTCATATATAATGTAAGAAACTTACAACAATATAATTCCATCTATAGCCATTCCATCGTTTATGCTGTTGTTGTCATATACTTCACTTCTACATATGTTAGAAACTCCGGAATATACTTTAATATTTTTGCTGTTAAAAACTCATCGTTTTGTCATACTAATGTTGATATTAGTATAGTGGCCATACTAATATCAGACAAAATGGACTTTATGCCAGAAATTCTTACTAGAGACAAAGAAAGACATTTTATGATAAGAGGGTCAACCCGTAAGGAGTATATAACAATCATAAATGAGAATAATAAGTCAGGATCTGTGTATCCCTCACCATTTCTCCCATCATTTACTTCTTCATAACCATAGTAAAATATTAAAACCAGGAAATGGATATTGATACAATGCATGTATATAATTCTATGCCTTTTAGCACATGTGTAGATTTGTGTAACCACCTCCACAATCAAGATATAGAACTATTCCATCACTACAAAGATCTCTTGTTCTACCCCATTGTAGTCACACCCACACCTCCTCTCCCCTCCATGGCTTCTGATGAGAAATCTGTTGTCATTTAAATTGTTTTTGTCTATGGGTATTGCTTCCCTCTTACTGCTTTCAGATTTTTTTCTTTGCCTTTAGTTTTGAGAAGTTCGATTATGATATGTCTAAGCATGGGTTTGTTTGGGCTTATCCTGTTTAGGATTCACTCAGAAATTTAAATCTGTAGGTTTATGTATTTTCCTAAATTTGGGAAAATTTCTACCACTCTTTTTTTGAATAATATTTGTGCCCCACCTTCTTTACCAGTCCTTCTGAGACACCATTGATCAAGATATTAGATCTTTTTTTACAGTCCCAGAAGTCCCTGAGGCTCTGTTCATTTTTTTTTCAGTCTATTTTCCCTCTATCGTTCTAATGGGATAATTTCTATTGTTCTATTTTCAAGTTCAATAATTCTTTTTCTGTCATTCCCATTCTGCTTTTAAACTCATCCAGTGAGTTTTTCCTTATAGATTGTTGTATTTTTTTTTCTTTTAGCTCTAAAAGTTCTGCTTGGCTCTCCTCATATACCTTTTGTTTCTTTGCTGAGACTTTCTTTTTTATGATTTGTTGCAAGCACTTTCGTAGTTGTATTTTTATGATGGCTACTTTATTTTTTATTTATTTTTTGGCCACACTGAGGCAGCGTGCGGGATCTTAGTTCCCCAACCAGGGATCAAACCCATTCCCCCTGCAGTGGAAGTGTGGAGTCTTAACCACTGGACCACCAGGGAAGTCCTAATGATGGCTACTTTAAATCCTTATTATGTAATTCTAACATCTCTGTAATTCAGTGTTGATGTCTGCTAGTTGTCTTATTGTCATTCAAGTTGAGATATTTCTTGTTCTTGGTATGACAAGTGATTTTCAATTGTATCATGGACATTTTTGGTGTTATTTATGTCTTTGGTTCTTATTTAAATTTTGTGTTTTAGCAGGCCTCCTCTGACCCCAAGCAGGCAAAGTGAACAAGCATGCCACCTCATTATGGCCAAGTGGAGGTAGAAGTCCAAGTTCCCCACTTGGCCTCTTTTGACATCCTGTGGGTGAGGGGCACTTTATTATTTCTGGGCAGGGTTGGAAGTTCATGCTTCCCATTAGGCTTCCAGTGACACCCACCCCGTGCTGTGACACCACTCCCTGGAGGGAGCAGGATGCCTTGTTATTGCTCCCTGTGTGGGCCCCCACTGACACCACAGGGAGTGGAGTGAGGTTTATTATTATCCAGCAGGGATGGAAGCCCTAGCTCCCCACTCAGACTTTTCTACCACCACCCCAGTTGGGGCAAAGGAGCACTTTGTTACTGCTGGGCAAGCATCAAAATCTAGGCTTCCTATTAAGCCTTTGTTGATGTGGGTGGTGGGTGATGGGGCTGCAGTTTTTTGTGGTGGTAGGCTGGATTTGGGTAGTTATTGTCTAAAAGTTTCTGTCTTGCCAGGCTGCCCTTTTCCTGGTCCTTTGGCTAGAGAGTACAAGCTATTCTTGCAGTTGTTTTTGTCTCTGCCCACTGGCATTTCTGGGTTACTGGCTTCTCCAGAATTCAGTATAGGATATATTAACCAGAAAGAGAACCCAGAGAACTTACTGCTAGGTTGTTTTCATGATTCCTGAAGTCTCTAGCTAGTCTTTCTTTTCACCACATTTCACAGTCTTAGGTTTCTTTTATATGTAATGTCCAGAGTGTTTAGCTGTACTTAGTGGGAAGAAGTGGGAAAAGTACATCTACTCTATCTTATCCTGGACCAGAAAAACAATGTTAGATGTTATATAGCTTTTTATTTTTTAAATTTTTTATTTTTTTAACATGTTTATTGGAGTATAATTGCTTTACAATACTGTAAAGTTTAGTTTCTGCTTTATAACAAAGTAGCTTTTAATTTTTAAAATCTGACAGGGATTAAATTGCATTGATGTTTTATTTATATTTATAAATATATTTATACTGAGATAAAGCATCTTTTACTATGGAATTGATTATATTCCCTTTTTCTTTAACTTTCTATTCATATTCTCTGCCTATTTTTTTATAAGATTGTTCACCTTATTATGTAAATTATAAAAAGAAGCCATTTCCTATAGTTAAAAAATATTTTCCCTTTCTTGCTGATTATCTTTTTTTTTTTTTGGTTATAATATTTTGTTGCCGTGTGGATATTTTATAATATTTTCTTGTCAATTTAATCATTATTTTACTTTATGACTTCTGGATTTTGCATCTTTTTTAGAAAGGTCTTCCCCACACCAAGATTAAAAGTAAATTCACTCTTGAGTTAAATAGATAAATTCCTTCTAGATCTTTCATTGTTTTATTTTCTATATTTATACTTTTGTTTCATAAATAATTTATTTTGGTGTAGGGTGTTAGCTAGGAATTCAACTTTATATATTTTGCCTTATGTTTAGTTAGCTATCCTAGTGCAATTTATTAAAAAGAAACTTTCTCTCACTGATTTGAAATGCCATTTTTATCACTAACTAAATATCTATAGTGAACTAATATGTAAACTGCTTTACCAAGCAAACCGTTTTCAAGAATAAACTTTCTAAATATTTTCTGGCACTTTTGAAGTCAACAAACTATATACTAATTAAATATAATTCTCACCTATTTATTAAAAGCAAGTTTCCTGGTGTCTTCATTAAACAACAATTTATTAGTCTAATTCTATCTATTGTATTTTGAGAAAGACCTACAATTGGATATCTTTAAACATACTCTAAAATTTAGGCCAGCTTTCATCTCATTACTTAGAATTAGTGAGCTCTCCCCATTACCTTTTGATTTCTTTATGTTTCTCTTGTTGTTAGTTACAGTATTTCTTTTACAGCTATTGAAATAACAGTACAGTCTTGGATAAATTGAATCTCAGTCATTTTTGAGATACCAAACAATTCTATTAGTCTTTATTTTTTATATTTAAAGATTGATTACATATATGGCTGATTTAACCCTTTATAGTTTGAATTTTTTTTTTTTTTTTTTTTTGCGGTACGCGGGCCTCTCACTGTTGTGGCCTCTCCCGTTGCGGAGCACAGGCTCCGGATGCGCAGGCTCAGTGGCCATGGCTCACGGGCCCAGCCGCTCCACGGCATGTGGGATCTTCCCGGACCGGGGCATGAACCCGTGTCCCCTGCATCGGCAGGCGGACTCGCAACCACTGCGCCACCAGGGAAGCCCATATAGTTTGAATTTTTATATTTTTCCTCTCTATTTAATGACAGCCCTATTGATGCATTTGGTCAAACATGTTTGGGTTGCTCCCTCACATATACATATATCAAGAAATTCTTGTTACCATACCCGGCATCTTCTGCCACAAGCCTTTTATATTTCAGTAGTGTTTTTCAACCCTGGCTGCACATCAGAATCACCTGGAAGGTTTTTACAGCCCTGATGCCCAGACCACAGCCAGGACCAATTAAATCAGAATCTCTGGGATGGGATATAAGTCATTTTAAAAGTTCCCCAGGTGATTTCAATATGCAGGCAAGCTAGAGAACTACTGGGTGAAAGGAAATTGCAAAGCTGAAATGTCATGCAGAATTTCTCTATACAAGGGTTTTGAAATTCGGAAATTCTAAAATAGAGTACTTAAAGTTGATTATGGTTCAGTTTGTAGTTGTGTTTTTCACTACACAATGCCTTTATTGATTTTTTAAAATTTTGTAAAATTGGTGTGGATGTTCCTTCTGTTTTCTCAATTCTGTCATAAGCACCTTGAAGGTAAGCACATTGTTTTTGTTTATTTGGGACTCCTCCTGTAGAATTAATACTGAAGTTACTGAAAACTGTGAATATCATTGATTATCTTGAGCCAGAATCTCCTTAGGGTTATATATACACAAATCCTATTAGGACAGTCTTTTTTTCACTCAAAACGTGTTTATTGAGTACCTATTCTCTTCAATCCATGGCTTTAGTATACTTAGTTGATTTCCAAATATCTCTCTAGGTGTGACCTACCCTCTGAGATCCAGACCCATATATTCAATCGCCTATTCCATATTGGCATTTGATTGTATAATAGAATTCTCTAATTAACATGTCCCAAAGAGAACTCTTGATTTACCTATCCAAACAGTATTCACCCAGTCTTTCCCATCTCAGTAAAGGGCATTAATATTCATCCACTTGCTTAGTCTAATTCCTACATTCTTTTCCTATTAACACAACCCCATCCAACCCATTAGCAAGTTTGGTCTATTCTACCTTTCAAAGCAGACTACTTCTTAACCATCTCCACATATACCACCCTTGTCTACTAGGGGTTACTAGCCTTCAGGATTTTGTGACATTTAGATAAAGGACTCCTTTCAAGTGGGAATTTTCTTTTATTGAGATGTAATTGACATATAGCATTATGTTTCAGATATGTAGCATAATGATTTGATAGTTATATATTGTGAAATGATAACCATAATTAGTCTAGTTAACATCCATCACTACACATAGTTACGAAGTTTCTTTTTCCTGTGATGAGAACTTTCCTTCTTTTTTATTGAAGTATAGTTGATTTACAATGTTGTATTAATTATTGCTGTACAGCAAAGTGACTCAGTTATACATATATATACATTTTAAGATATACTCTCCTAGCAAATTTCAAAGGAAAATTTTATATTAGCACATTATTGCTCAATCTGAAGTGGTTGGTCCAGGGATTGTGGGTGGCTGATCCCTCTGGATGCCATAGGCAACCCAGCTCAGAAGTGAAGGCGGGGAGGGAGAGAGGAGCATGGGGACTCTACTTGTTGTGTGCCTGTAAGTATGTGCATGTATCCTTTCCCAAGTGGGGGTAAGGCTGCATGCTTGGGTGGGTCTGTGTAAGAGGGGGCTCTGTCCTCCATTGCTCGAGGACTCAGCCAGGAGATCTGGAATCTCTGTACCTCTACATTTGCCTACAGCTCTCACAAGAGTTACTCTAGGTCTATTTTGTGAATAGCACCTTCATGTAAATGACCCGATTGTGTCTTGTTCAAACTAACAACTGACTGTGCTTATCCTATTTGTCCAGGTATCATCTAGGTTGCTTCAGTAGCTCTTAACTAGTGTCCTTGCTGCTTCTCTTAATCCCCTACAGCCTGGCATCCAGAATCATCCCTTTAAAACACAAAACATTATGCCACGTTCCCAGTCCAAACTCTTCATTAGCTTTCTATCACACTTGGAATGAAATCTAAAGTTCCTACCAAGGCTTACGTGATCTGGTTGAGCTACCTCTGTGACCTCATTTTCTACTTTTTCCCTTGTTTCGCTTTGTTCTAGGTGCTTTGACTTTGCTTGCAGCTACTCAAACACATCAGGAACGCTTCCAGCTCAGGTTCTTTGCACTTGCTGTTCCCTCTTCTTCGAATGCTCTTTCTGCAGATACTCACATGGCTCACTCTCTCATTTCCTTCAGGTCTGTTCAAATGCCACAGTCTCAGAGAAGCCTAGCTTGACCACCCAGTGTTGGAAATACATTTCCCCTTTACCTAACCCTGATTTGCGTCTATTATCTTACCCTGCTTTTTATACATTATATATGTTTATTTGCTTATTTGTTGTTGTCTGTTTCCCACCTTAGAATGTAAGCTCTAAAGGGAAAAGACTTTGTCTGTTTATTCATTGTTGCACTCCCTAGAGCTGGGACCATTTGCACATAGTTGGCTGTTAATAAATACCTGCTGAATTAATAAATGAAAGACACTGTCCTCTGTAATCTGAGGAACATAAAAGTATATATGATATGGAAGCATGGTGTGCTGCTAAATGTTTAACGACTGTCTCTTTGTGGAGGGGGGGAGCCCTGATGTGTGGCATTTGCTGATTTCCGTGGTGTAAATACACCCACCGTGACTCATTTCAAGCTACCAATATAACATCAGTGAAAGTGGAGTTAGAAAGAGATGCATACTTGGTGCTCAAGAGCTGGTACAAACTGGCTTCAGCACACAGCTACAGGAATTTAGTGGGAGGGATAAGGTGTGTCCACAAATACCCATAATACATGATAAAATAGAATAAGTATGGAAAGAAATGGGTAAATGAAAAGTTATGAAAATTTAAAGGGTGATACTATTTTTTTCTGGATGTTGTAAGGTGTTTGCACATTGGTGGGGTCAACATAGATTCTAGGACTAGTCTTCAACTTGCTGAGGCTCTTCAGTTTTTCAGTTTACCCTGAACAAAGGGAGATTGCTATTTTATACAGAGTGGTCCAGCTAGGGTTCTCTGAGGAAGTGGCGTTTGAGCAGAGACGTGAAGGGAGTGAGGGAGCAAGTCATACAAGTATCTGCTGGAAGAGCATTCAAGGGAGTGGGAAGAGGGCACTTGGACACTGGTTTTCAAAAATGGTATTAGTTGGGATATTTTTGGCTCTATGTAACTGAATACAATTCAAAATGGCATAAATAATAAGAAAATTGTATTAGCTCACATTTGAAGAAGCTCAGTAGGTGCTCAGGGTTGGGTAATTCAGTGGTTCAGCAATGTCATCAGGGAAGCAGGTTTTCTGTCCTCCTGCTCTTCCACCCTCCGCATGCCAACTTTTCCCTTCAGGCTTGCTCTCCTGATGACATCAAGACAGGTGCCTCAATTTTTGGGATCATGTGCAGACCCAATAATATCCAGTAGAAGAGAGACTCGTCATCACTTTTGGGGGGGACTGTTTAAAGTTTAATTGCTCATAAAAGTAGAGAGCATAATATAAAAATTAGCCATACTGATCACATAGATATAATCATTAACATTCTGACATATTTGCTTCATCTCTTTTCTGATGAATAATTTTAAATTACTGACATCATGAAATTTCTTTAGAATGCACCCCTGAAAAAAGGATATTTCCTTAACTAATCGTATTATTTTCATACCTAAAATTTAATAACTATTCCTTAATAGCATCTAATATTCCAGGCCATATTCAGATTTCACAGTTTTCCCCAAAATGTCTTTTATGGCTGGTTCAAACAAAAATCTAATCAAGGATCATTCATTACATATTATTGTTATATCTCCTAATCTCTTTTAATAGTGATTCTAGAAAATTACCTCCTTCCTGTTTTCTGCATAAAATTGAAATGTCGAAAGGCTCAGTCTGTTGTCCTGTAGAATGACTCAGATTCAGTTTGTTTAGTTGTTTCTTTGAGGTGTTTTTCTGTCCTCCATATTTCCTGTAA
The DNA here is from genome assembly GCF_949752795.1 of Hyperoodon ampullatus. Taxonomy (NCBI): domain Eukaryota; kingdom Metazoa; phylum Chordata; class Mammalia; order Artiodactyla; family Ziphiidae; genus Hyperoodon; species Hyperoodon ampullatus. The sequence goes on along the minus strand of NC_136913.1, from coordinate 21,294,897 downwards.
ACGATGTTGGATTTAAAGAGTTATATAGGTTCAGATTAAACATGTTAAGAAGGAATACTTCATAGGTGATGTTGTGTACTTATTGCATCATATTAAGAGTCAAGTAATATCTGACTGTCCCGTTCTTAGTGGTGGTAAAATAAGGGGATTTCAGCCTCCTCTCTTCATTGTGAAATAACATCATAAAGTAACATTTTCCTTGCAACTAGTAAATAATTTGCGATATGGTACTTTGGCACTTAATGTAACTATCCAGGTCCCCATTAACTTTTTTTGACCTAATGGCTCTGGCTACAACTGAAGATAGTTGCCTGACTCAATTATTTCATTAGTGTTTTACAGAATGATATTTATTAGCTGAAATTCTTATGAAAAAAAGAGAATCAACAGGACTATTTATTAGGTTACCCTTAAGGACTAGAAAGGTAAGATAAATGGTTGACTCAACTTTTAATTACCAATTTTCAAAGTAAAGTTTTGGTGTAATGGTGACAATTGAGTTTGTTTGTTTTGACTTTCTTTTTAAATAATATTTCTAGGACTTTTATATATTCAAAAGGTTTCAATCAGTTATAGTCCTTATTCTTTTGATACTCAAGTTGTCCCAATTTTGATCCAGGAGAGACCCTTCCTAGTGGCTATTGTATGTCCTTTTGATAAGACTCCATTCATCTTTAAAAACTCTTTTGCTTTCCAACAAAACAAGATTTCCCAGGCTTACTTTGTACATTCTCTGCCCCAGATCTGAAATTAGTAATTTTTTTAAGGAGCCCTAGTCAATGTGTTTCTTATTAAAAGTGAAGAAACTTTTCCCATAAGCCCATGAGCATACTTCATCTCTCATTTCAGTGGTTAGAACTGCCTTACATGCTTGTTCCCAAAACACTCCCTGGTTAGAGGAATGGGATTCCTATGTTTGATTTAGTGAAGCACATGACTATGTAGAGGAGGGTTTTAGAGGTTCCGGTAGAAAGGATAAAGGCAGGGCAGACAAGCGGAGTCGACAGTTGCTGGGTAGCAAACCCCCTGTCTTCTACAGTAATCAGAGTTATAAGTTGCCAGTTTATTAATTTTTTTAAAATTTTTAATTCAATTTTAATTTTTTTTATACAGCAGGTTCTTATTATTCATCAATTTTATACACAGCAGTGTATCCATGTCAATCCCAGTCGCCCAGTTCAGCACACCACCATCCCCACCCCACCACAGCTCTCCCCACTTGGTGTCCATACGTTTGTTCTCTACATCTCTCAACTTCTGCCCTACAAACTGGTTCATCTGTACCATTTTTCTAGGTTTCACATACATGCGTTAATATATGATATTTGTTTTTCTCTTTGTGATTTACTTCACTCTGTATGACAGTCTCTAGATCCATCCACGTCTCAACAAATGACTCAATTTCGTTCCTTTTTATGGCTGAGTAATATTCCATTGTATATATGTGCCACATCTTCTTTATCCATTCATCTGTCAATGGGCATTTAGGTTGCTTCCATGACCTGGCTATTGTAAATAGTGCTGCAATGAACATTGGGGTGCATGTGTCTTTTTGAATTATGGTTTTCTCTGGGTATATGCCCAGTAGTGGGATTGCTGGGTCATATGGTAATTCTATTTTTAGTTTTATAAGGAACCTCCATAGTGTTCTCCATGGTGGCTGTATCAATTTACATTCCCACCAACACTGCAAGAGGGTTCCCTTTTCTCCACACCCTCTCCAGCATTTGTTGTTTGTAGATTTTCTGATGATGCCCATTCTAACTGGTGTGAGGTGATACCTCACTGTAGTTTTAATTTGCATTTCTCTAATAATTAGTGATGTTGAGCAGCTTTTCATGTGCTTCTTGGCCATCTGTATGTCTTCTTTGGAGAAATGTCTATTTAGGTCTTCTGCCCATTTTTGGATTGGGTTGTTTCTTTCTTTAATATTGAGCTGCATGAGGTGTTTATATATTTTGGAGATTAACCCTTTGTCCATTGATTCGTTTGCAAATATTTTCTCCCATTCTGAGGGTTGTCTTTTCGTCTTGTTTATGGTTTCCTTTGCTGTGCAAAAGCTTTTAAGATTCATTAGGTCCCATTTGTTTATTTTTGTTTTTATTTCCATTACTCTAGGAGGTGGATCAAAAAAGATCTTGCTGTGATTTATGTCAAAGAGTGTTCTTCCTATGTTTTCCTCTAAGAGTTTTATAGTGTCCAGTCTTACATTTAGGTCTCTAATCCATTTTGAGTTGATTTTTGTGTATGGTGTTAGGGAGTGTTCTAATTTCATTCTTTTACATGTAGCTGTCCAGGTTTCCCAGCACCACTTATTGAAGAGACTGTCTTTCCTCCATTGTATATCCTTGACTCCTTTGTCATAGATTAGTTGACCATAGGTGCATGGGTTTATCTCTGGGATTTCTATCTTGTTCCATTGATCTATGTTTCTGTTTTTGTGACAGTACCATGTTGTCTTGATTACTGTAGCTTTGTAGTATAGTCTGAAGTCAGGGAGTCTGATTCCTCCAGCTCCGTTTTTTTCCCTCAAGACTGCTTTGGCTATTCGGGTTCTTTTGTGTCTCCATACAAATTTTAAGACTTTTTGTTCTAGTTCTGTAAAAAATGCCATTGGTAATTTGATAGGAATTGCATTAAATCTGTAGATTGCTTTGGGTAGTATAGTCATTTTCACAATATTGATTCTTCCAATCCAAGAACATGGTATATCTCTCCATCTGTTTGTATCTTCAGTTTCATTCATCAGTGTCTTATAGTTTTCTGCATACAGCTCTTTTGTCTCCCTAGGTAGGTTTATTCCTAGGTATTTTATTCCTTTTCCTGCAGGGGTAAATGGGAGTCCTTCCTAATTTCTCTTTCTGTTTTTCCTTCATTAATGTATATGAATGCAAGGGATTTCTGTGCATTAATTTTGTGTCCTGCCACGTCACCAAATCCATGGACTAGCTCTACTAGTTTTATGGTGGCAGCTTTAGGATTCTCTAAGTATAGTATCATGTCATATGCAAAGAGGGACAGTGTTACTTCTTCTTTTCCAATTTGTCTTCCTTTTATTTCTTGTGCTGCTCTGATTGCCGTGGCCAGAACTTCCAAAACTATGTTGGATAGTAGTGATGAGAGTGGTCATCCTTGTCTTGTTGCTGATCTGAGAGGACATGCTTTCAGTTCTTCACCAGTGAAAATGTTTGCTGTGGGTTTGTCGTATACGTCCCTGATTAAATTGAGTGAGTTCCCCTCTAAGCCCACATTCTGGAGGGTTTTTTATCATAAATGTGTGCTGACATTTGTCACAAGTTTTTCTGCATCGATTGACATGATCATATTGTTTTCCCTCTTCAATTTGTTCATAGGGGGTATCACATTGATTTGCGTATATTGAAGATTCCATGCATCCCTGCGATAAAGCGCACTCGATCATGAGGTATGATACTTTTAATATGGTGTTGGATTCTGTTGGCTACTATTTTGTTGAGCCGCTTTGCATCTAAGTTCATCAGTGATATCGGGGTGTAACTGTTTTTTCTACTATCTTTGTCTGGTTTTCGTAACAGGGTGATGGTGGCCTCATAGAAAGAGTTTCAGAGTGTTCCTTCCACGCCAGGATTTTGGAAGAGTTTGAGAAAGGTGGGTGTTAGTTCTTTTCTACATGTTGGATAGAATTAACCTGTGAAGCCATCTGGTACTGGACTTTTATTAGTTGGATGATTTGTAATCAGACTTTCAAGTTCATTACTCGTACTGGGTCTGTTCATATTTTCTATTTTTTCCTGCTTCAGTCTTGGAAGGTTGTACCTTTCTAAGAATTTGTCCATTTCTTCCAGATTGTCCATTTTATTAGCATAGACTTGCTTGTAGTAGTCTCTTAGGATGTTTGGTATTTCTGTGTTGTCCGTTGTAACTTCTTTTTCATTTCTAATTGTATTGATTTCAGTCCTCTCCCTCTTTATCTTGATCAGTCTGGCTAAAGGTTTATCAATATTGTTCATCTTCTCAAAGAACCAGCTTTTAGCTTTTTTGATCTTTGATATTGTTTTCTTTGTTGCTATTTCAGTAATTTCTTTCATTTTTGTCTAACTTTTTATTGACAGTCCCAACTACCTTCAGAGTTTGTTGTCTGTTTAGTAAATGATCAGTTCAAATGAACATATCTTCCTTTTATCATATTGTTTTTTGAATTTTTGAATGTTACTTCTTTTTTTATACAGCAGGTTCTTATTAGTTATCCATCATATACATATTACTGTATATATGTCAATCCCAATCTCCGAATTCATCACACAAGCACCACCACCCCGTCCACTTTCCCCCCTTGGTGGCCATACGTTGGTTCTCCACATCTGTGTATCAATTCTATCCTGCACACCGGTTCATCTGTACCATTTTTCTAGGTGGCATATATGTGCGTTTATATACGATGCCTGATTTTCTCTTTCTGACTGACTTCACTCTGTATGACAGTGTCTAGATCTATCCACGCCTGTACAAATGAACCAACTTAGTTCCTTTTCATGGCTGAGTAATATTCCATGGTATATAGGTACCACATCTTCTTTATGCATTCATCTGTGGATGGGCATTTAGGTTGTTTCCATGACCTGGCTATTGTAAATAGTGCTGCAATGAACACTGGGGTGCATGTGTCTTTTAGAACTATGCTTTTCTCTGGGTTTATGCCCTGTAGTGGGATCGCTGGGTCATATGGTAATTCTACTTTCAGTTTTTTAAGGAACCTCCTTACTCTTCTCCCTAGTGGCTGTAACAATTTACACTCCCACCAACAGTGCAAGAGTGTTCTCTCTGCTCCACACCGTGTCCAGCAGTTGTTCTTTGTTGATTTTCTGATGATGCCCTTTCTAAATGGTGTGAGGTGATACCTCAGTGTAGTTTTGATGTGCATCTCTCTAATAATTAGTGAAGTTGAGCAGGTTTTTATGTGCTTGTTGGCCAGCTCTATGTCTTCTTTGGAGGATTGTCTGTTTAGGGCTTCTGCCCATTTTTAGATTGCATTGTTGGATTTTTTAATACCGAGCAGCATGGGCTGTTTATATATTTTGGAGATTGATCCCGAGTCCGCTGCTTCGTATGCAAATACTTTTCCCATTCTGAGGGTTGGGTTTTCATCTTGTTTGTAGTTTCCTGTGCTTAGCAAAAGTTTTTAAGTTTCCTTAGGTCCCACTTGTATAATTTTCTTTTTATTTCCATTACTCTAGGAGGAGGATTACAAAAGATCTTGTTTTGATATGTGTCAAAGGACCTTCTTCCTATGTTTTCCTCAAAGAGTTGTACAGTGTCCAGTCTTAAGTTTAGGTCTCTGTTCCATTTTGAGTTTATTTTTGTGTACGGTGTTGGGGAGTGGTCTCGTTTGATTTTCTTACATGTCTCTGTCCAGTTTCCCTGGCACCACTTACTGAAGAGACTGTTTTTTCTTTATTGTGTATCCTTGCCTCCTTTGTCATAGATTAGTTGACCGTAGGTGTGTGGCTTTATCTGAGGGCTTTCTATCCGGTTGCATTGATCTATATTTCTGTTTTTGTGCCAGGCCCATCCTGTCTTGATTACTGTAGCTTTGTAGTACAGTGTGAAGTTGTGGAGTCTGATTCCTCCAGCTCCGTTTTTTTCTATCAAACTGCTCTGGCTATTCGGGGGTTTTTGTGTCTCCATACAGATTTTCAGATTTTTTCGTTCTAGTTCTGTTAAAAAAAAATGCCATTGCTAATTTGAGAGGGATTGCATTGAATATGTAGATTGCTTTGGGTAGTTATCGATATGTATGTTCCTATTCCCATTTTCTTAATTGTTTTGGGTTTGTTTTTGTAGGTCCTTTTCGTCTCTTGTGTTTCCCACTTAGAGATGTCCCTTTAGCATTTTTTGTAGAGCTGGTTTGGTGGTGTTGAATTCTCTTAGCTTTTGCTTGTCTGTAAAGCTTTTGATTTCTCCATCGAGTCCGAATGAGATCCTTGCCGGGTAGAGTAATCTTGGTTGTAGGTTCTTCCCTTTCATCACTTTAAATATGTCATGCCACTCCCTTCTGGTTTGTTGAGTTTCTGCTGAGAAATCAGCTGTTAACATTATGGGAGTTCCCTTGTATGTTGTCATTTTTCCCTTGTTGCTTTCAATAATTTTTCTTTGTCTTTAATTTTTGTCAGTTTGATTACTGTGTGTCTTGGCATGTTTCTCCTTGGGTTTATCCTGCCTGGGGCTCTCTGTGCTTCCTGGACTTGGGTGGCTATTTCCTTTCCCATGTTAGGGAAGTTTTCAACTATAATCTCTTCAAATATTTTTTCAGGTCCTTTCTCTCTCTCTTCTCCTTCTGGGACCCCTATAATGCGAATGTTGTTGCATTTAATGTTGTCCCAGAGGTCTCTTAGGGAGTCTTCATTTCTTTTCATTCTTTTTTCTTTATTCTGTTCCGCAGCAGTGCATTCCACCATTCTGTCTTCCAGGTCACTTATCCATTCTTCTGCAAAAGTTATTCTGCTATTGATTCCTTCTAGTGTATTTTTCATTTCAGTTATTGTATTGTTCATTTCTGTTTGTTTGTTCTTTAGTTCTTCTAGGTCTTTGTTAAACATTTCTTGCATCTTCTCACTCTTTGCCTCCATTCTTTTCCCGAGTTCCTGGATCATCTTCACTATCATTATTCTGAATTCTTTTTCTGGAATGTTTCCTATCTCCACTCCATTTAGTTGTTTTTCTGGGGTTTTATCTTGTTCCTTCATCTGTTACATAACCCTCTGCCTTTTCATTTTGTCTATCTTTCTGTGAATGTGGTTTTCGTTCCACAGGCTGCAGGATTGTAGTTTTTCTTGCTTCTGCTGTCTGCCCTCTATTTGATGAGGGTGTCTAAGAGGCTTGTGCAAGTTTCCTGATGGGAGGGACTGGTGGTGGTTAGAGCTGGGTGTTGCTCTGGTGGGCAGAACTCAGTAAAACTTTAATCTGCTTGTCTGCTGATGGGTGGGGCTGCATTCCCTCCCTGTTGGCTGTTTGGCCTGAGGCAACCCAACACTGGAGCCTATCTGGGCTCTTTGGTGGGGCTAATGGCGGACTCTGGGAGGGCTCACGCCAAGGAGTACTTCCCAGAACTTCTGCTGCCAGTGTCCTTGTCCCCACGGTGAGCCACAGCCACACCCCCACGCCTGCCTCTGCGGGAGACCCTCCAACACTAGCAGGTAGGTCTGGTTCAGTCTCCCCTGGGGTCACTGCTCCTTCCCCTGGGTCCCAATGCACACACTACTTTGTGTGTGCCCTCCATGAGTGGAGTCTTTCTTTCCCCCAGTCCTGTTGAAGTCCTGCAATCAAATCCTGCTAGCCTTCAAAGTCTGATTCTCTAGGAATTTGTCCTCCTGTTGCCAGACCCCCAGGTTGGGAAGCCTGACGTGGGGCTCAGAACCTTCACTCCAGTGGGTGGACTTCTGTGGTATAAGTGTTCTTCAGTTTGTGAGTCACCCGCCCACCAGTTATGGGATTTGATTTTATTGTGATTGCGCCCCTCCTACCGTCTCATTGTGGCTTCTCCTTTGTCTTTGGATGTGGGGTATCTTTTTTGGTGAGTTCCAGTGTCTTCCTGTCGATGATTGTCCAGCAGCTAGTTGTGATTCTGGTGTGCTCACAAGAGGGAGTGAGAGCACGTCCTTCTACTCTGCCATCTTGGTTCCTCTCTCCATCCCATAGGTTTTTGCCAGTTTATTAATTTACATGGAGAACTATCTCTGGAAGGATAATGGCTCACAGTAATTTATACTGGGGATGCCCATCTAGGAGGAGACATCACACATTTTCTTCATAAGAAGTAGAAATTGAATGGACTTAGGGAGTACTGTCATCAAGTTTTGTAGCTGATTATGAAAGTATTTTGGTATAGGGAATTCCCTGGGGGTCCAGTGGTTAGGACTTTGACTGCCGAGGGCCCGGTTTTCAATCCCTGCTCAGGGAACTAAGATCCTGCAAGCCGGACGGCGTGGCTGAAAAAAAAAAACTATTTTGGTCTATAAAACTATGACAGCATTAACAGAATCAGAGCATTCTCTTGCTGGAAATATTTCTGTTAAATACTGACATTTTACCGTCCAACACCTTGGAATAAGGCAGTCATGGATTGGAATGCCAGCTCTTCTACCTACTAGCTATTTATTACCTAATCTCTCTGAGGCCTCAGTTTCTGCATCTAAAAAGTGGAAAGAGTCAAATGCATTTCACAGAGTAGTTTGAAGCTTAACTGATATAAAGCACCTAGGCCAAATTCACGCATAGTATTCAGTAGGAGGTAGTTTTTACCGCAGTCCTATTCCTCCCCCATTTTTGGATTATCACAGTTTTCTGCCTTTCTTCCTTGTTTCAGAGAAGTTGGTTTCCAAGAGTATAGTTCATCTACCGGTAGTAGTTATATTTTAGATTTCATTTTAGGGAAGAACCCAAGCCTTTTTATGAGATTCAGCAAATCATTTTCTATTATCAGCAACCAATGTCTTTAGAAGTTATCTTTTAGATGAGTTATCTATTGGGGAGGCATCTATCCTTTATATGCTAGCTCTTATTAACTGTAATTTCAGAGGGGCTATTTTCCAACCTTTCACCAGATTCAGGGGCACACCTGTTGGGGGCCTTCTGCTTTCTATGTGCTGATTACAAATGAGTCCCAGAAAGTGGTCTCTAACAGCTCAACAGATGATCAGAGAGGATAAAAGAAGCAACACAGAACCCCCTCCACTTAATGCACTTGGTAATTGCCCTTCACAGCTTTAGACATTCATGGGAAAGTGAATGCACAATCAGCCTTGATTATCTGAAGCTAGTTATCGTCTCCATCAGCTTGGCCCCTGTCCTTTTTCTCTGCTCTCACCTGCTGATTGACCAGTTCACTGTTCATTAACAGTTTTTAGAAAGACGGGCAGAGAAGGAAAATGTTGTTACATTTTAATCAGTCTACTTAGGTTAAAAAAATTAGTTCATATAAAATGGTTTCATAAAAGTAAAGGAGAGGGATGAGGTTAAAAAAGAAAACTAAAATGATGTTTCTTGGTGTATCTGTTGATTTGGTATTCATGAGTCTTCAGCTGTAATGATCATGGCAACTTGACAGCTGTAACTACATCTATTTAAAAATATTATATAGAATGATCCTAATTTTGCAGAAGAGAAAACTGTACACACACACACACACACACACACACACACACACACACTCTATAGGAGTAGAAGAAAATACACCAAAATTTAATAGTGGCTTTCTTTGGTGATGGAACTTTTACTTTCCCTTTTTGTTGTGCATTTTTTTCAAATTATCTACAGTGATCCTCTATTACTTTTAAAATAAGAATAACAGGTATTATGGAGATTTTATTAAAGTGCACTTTGAAAGGTGAAGAAAAACCGGCTGCAATGATTTAATATTTTGTAAGTGTATGTTAAGTACTACTTGAAGCTTTTATAAGATAGATGAGGCAATGTTCCCTTAGGAAGCCCATCAAATTCTGTGGAACAGACAGAAGAGAAAATGCTGAAGGGCCAGGGTAGATGAGGATCTTTGGCAATCTAGTATTGGATTCAGAAATGTTCCTTTAGATTTAAAGTTTTGGTCAGTAAGCCTGAGGCCTTTGAATCCCAAGGGCTTCATTTTGCCTTCATATCAAACTTTTTAGGAGACAGAATTGAGGGACTTAAGGGTTCATGTCCTTTGCTTATTTGTTATTTAGGATTCCAGACATTTGGATTTGTGTCTCTTCCCTATCTTAGGCTATCTTCTCCTAGAAGTAGATTCTGAGGCAAAGATTCCAGTACAAGTAGTTAATTTGGAAGATGATCCCAGGAAGCACTGGCAGGAGAGTGGAGAAATGAGTTAAGGACGGGAAGGGTGTGTTAGCAAGCAAGTTAGTACCATGGATAACTGGAGTATAAGTCTACTGGGAACACTGGGAGCCAGTATAGAAGAAGTGCTTCAGAGCTCTCTCATTCGGTCGCTGGTTGAGGGCTGCTCCTGGGGGCACCGATTCGCTGCTGGGCTCTGACAGCCAGGACGGTTCTTTAGGCAGAGAACTGCAGGTGCGGCAGTCAGCAGCGGGCCAGGAGTTCACGACAAGGGTGAGGTGCCTGAGGTGCTAGAAGTGGGCTCTGACATATCTGCCACACTCGCCCTTTCAGAGGACATTGTACTGTCACAGTACTTGTCTGCATGGAAACAAAAGCAATTGTTTCCTTGCTTGAAAATGCAGCCTATGTTACAAAATGCCAAAAGCATATTTGGTAACATTCCAGTAAAGGGCACACCAGTGAGCAGGTCACCAGTGTGGCTAAATGAAGCTCAATCTTACTGGGGCCTTTGAGAGAGAATATAAAACATGCTGGGCTTCCCTGGTGGCGCAGTGGTTGAGAGTCCGCCTGCCGATGCAGGGGACGCAGGTTCGTGCCCTGGTCCAGGAAGATCCCACATGCCACGGAGCGGCTGGGCCCGTGAGCCACGGCCACTGAGCCTGTGCATCCGGAGCCTGTGCTCCGCAACGGGAGAGGCCACAACAGTGAGAGGCCCGCATACCACAGGAAAAGAAAAAAAAAAACATGCCTCAGAGTTATCCTATCCAAGGGGCAAGGAAGCTTGGGGTTTTAGCTTCCGGTTCAATCATTACCAGCTGGGAATTACTCCCCGGGTATTTGCTTGGTATTCCCACCTGCCCGTCTCATAGGCTGAGAGGAGGCCCTCAGGTGGAGAACCTGACCTCTTTGTCCGAATTGCAGTGGGCAGAAGGGCCTAAGGCATGAGCTCCGGGGGCACCCATGACTGAGTTCCCCTAGGGAGAGTAGCAGGAAAGACAAATGCAGAGCCCACGTGGGGCGCCCCTTAGAAACATTCCGACTTTGGGAAGGCATTAAAGAGGGATTGGGAGAGCCACGACACTTTATTACGGTCCACCTTTTTGTCTAAAGGCTGCCGTGGCCTGGGCAATCCAGGTGCCAATAGAATTTTAGCGCTGGAAGGAGCGTTGGGCATCCACCTCCCCTGTACCGGGTCCTGCTTCTCCTTCTCCATCCACTGTGTGGGCTGTGCGTTGTTTGGGTCTGTCTGTTCTGTCACTGGCTGCTGGGGGGGCCTGGGGCTGGAGCTGGGAGTGGGGATGGTGTAATAGCTATTAAGATCTCTCACACAGTAGAGCATCTGCAAGACAATCAGACCTTTCCCATTGCCAAGATTTACTCCCTCTTAAATTTCTCCTGTGTGTGGTTATGCTAAAAACATGCCTCTTTCCCAGACTCTTGCGTATATTCTAGTATCTTTTTCAAATGCTTGGTAATTGCTGCTACACGTTGGTTCATAAACCTGCTTGGTGTGTCCATCCAGGGAAATGTACTCATCACCACTATCGGCTTCCATGGTGTGCTTGAATCTGAGGAACCAGGAAAAACTGAAAGTTACTGTGGAATACAGAGCAAAGTGCTAGGCAGGGACTTAGATAAAAATTCAGGAATTCTGGCCTAGCTTTTCTGCTCAGCTAGGCTATCAGTGCAGGATAAATCATTAGACAAACTCAAAAACAATCCTGACTGAATGTCTTGCATATGTTTCATTTCCCTTCATGAGATTTAAATTTTTTCTTATATTTCAATAGGATTTTATTTTGTCTAGGGAAACACATCCTTCTCCACACTCCCCAGAAGAACACAGGTATCATTTTATAATGGTAATTCTCCAGAAATAGTATTTGATAAACTTTGTTGAGAACCTTTTTGTCTCATTAATTAATCAGCCATTTAATCAACAAATATAGCAACAAATATACATAGAGCTCCTACTATGTGTCTGTCATTGTGCTCAGTGCTAAAGTGATCAAAATGGACGCAGGCCACATCTCCCCGGAGAGGTAGGATGGGAGGGCGGCTGCAACACCTGTGTAGAAAATGCAGCCCATTTGCCTCCTTGAGAAATTTAAATGCTAGAGATGCAGCTGGTTAAGCTCTAGGCTCCGCTCTGTTTTGTCAGTCCCTGCTTCACTCCCGGCTTCTTTCTCTTGTTTCCTGTTATCCCTCCGTCTGTCTCAAAGGGATTTTCTGGGCTGTCTCTTCCTTCCGATGGCTGGGTTCCCCTGGCGCTGGCTCTTGTCACACAGCCAGTTCTTGAAGGTTGTGAAGAGAACGTCACCTTGTTTTTTTCCCCTAAACTCTCCTTACATATTTGGAAACCGAAGGTGATTTACAGCAGTGATTCATACCCTGCAGCCGTGGGATTGAATGACTGAATCCCGGGAGCACAGGAGCGAGGAATGGTCTGAGCCCCTCACATTCACACGTCTGCTTGCCTTAAGCATTTGGGAATTATGCATTCCAGAAGCGCTTTCTTCTTCTTGCATTTTACTTGTGTGAGCAGGTGGGCGTAAGCCTGGTAGGTGTCATGGGCTAGAAAATGCTGTGAAGAATTCCTAACAGCTCCTGCCTGAACCTTCCACAGTGAAGCCGATTTGCATCTGAGCCTGCAGTTCTAGGGCTTCGAGCTTTATTGAGTATGTGCTTATTTAATCGCCCTCTTTACACTTGGTTCCTTTCTGCACTTTTGAATTTGGTCTGTTCCCTGCCGAACAGACTTGACTATTTTTAAACTGGTTGACATTAAACGTGATGTGATTTCTCCTTTAAATTTGTTGATGGGGTAAATTAATTTAGAAAAACTGTGGAGGTAAACATTTAAGGGAGGATTTTTAGGGAGAGGCTAGGATTTGATCCACTATCTTTTCAGGCTGCTGTTAATGCAAATGAATTTCTTGTCGTCACATTCTCGGGTTTGTCTCTCTCAAGTCAGGATATTGTTAAGTACAGATGCTGCAAAAGGGAGGATTTTTCCATCATTTGTTCAGAGAAGTAAGAGAAAAAAGCATGTTCACAGCAAAGAAGAAATTGACTTTAAGACTATATCAAGAATAAAATGGCCTGGACTGCAGTGGGGAAAAGGAAAACATTCACTAGAGGGGGAGAACATATACCTATAGTAGTATAATTAATTTACTAGTCATTCACATTATTATCCCAGATTGATTAACTATGACAAGAGATTTAACACAGAATCCTTCAGAGTGCCCTACTTACAGGAGAAAAAAGGGTGACACATTTGTCAATTAAAGTGTTGCTGTAAATATTAGGGTTTTTTTCACAAGGATTTCTTTTTGAAGGAAGAGATGTTTGAGACCAAGAACACAAATGAAATACATACGAAATGGTGCATTGTGCTATCACACTCCTGGATGGTTGGTATATCTGCTTCGAATCAAGGGTTTGATGTCATGGAAACAGCTTGTTCATTTGGAAAGCTGCTGACACTCTGTGGGAAGGCAGAGGACCTGTGTGTGTGTGTGTGTGTGTGTGTGTGTAACAGTCCCTATCAACCCTCAGCAAAACAAATACCCATTCCTGCCAGAAAGTATGGAATTATATGGGAGGGTTAGGCTTCTTTTTACTTTTGGCATCAGAATTTTAGAACAGAGCATATGCATCATCTGAAGAAAAATGTTAGAATGAGAATTCTGATTCAGTGGGTCTGGGATGGGCACTGAACTTCTGCATCTAAGGAGCTCCCAGCTGATGCCGATGCTGATGGTCTGGGGATCACACTTGGAAAACCACTGCTCTAGAGTTGTTATCAATTTGGCTGAACATTAGAATTATCTTCCTCTTTGGCTATTGTGAAATATCAATACTTAATGTTTGGCCAGAATTTTTAAAAAGAATCATAGTTTTAAAGTGCTGCTTTCATTTTTGCTGATTGCTATGTCAGTTTTAAGTCTTATCTAGAGCTAGATGTCTTGGAAAATAAAAAGGTAAAAACTACATACATGTTTGATACATTATTTTGAACTGGGCATTGTTTGTAGACTATCAAATTATACTGGAGTTTGGAGACCTGGAAGGAAAACGGTTTATAGTCTCCTATCCATAAATAGAACCAAGAAGCCATGTAGGAAATCAGTCTGGTAAGAGCGGTGACTTTGGCAAATTGAGAATGCCCACTATAGTGGGTTGGATAGTGTCCTCCAAAAATTCATGTCTATGTTATAACTTCAGAATGTGACCTTATTTGGAAATAGGCCTTTTGCAGATGTAACTAGTTAAGATGGGGCTATACTGAATTCAGGTGGGCCTTAAATCCAGTGACTGGTGTCCTTATAAGATGAGGAGTGGTCACACACACACACACAAAGAGAAGAAGGCCATGTGAAAATGGAGGCACAGGTTGGAGTGATATAGCTGCAACCCAAGGAACTCCAAGCATTGCCAAGAGCCACCAGAAGCTAGGAAGAGGCAAGGAAGAATTCTTCTCTAGAGCCTTCATAGGAAGCATGGCTCCTCTGACACCCTGATTTCAGGCTCCTGGCCTTTAGAACTATTAGAGAATAAATTTCTGTTGTTTTAAGCCACCAAGTTAGTGGTAATTTGTTACAGCAGCCCTAGAAAACTGATACACCCACCATAGCATAATGAGCATGTACTGAAACCTGTTCTCATCAGAGTTGGATAATATATGCTCTTCTTTACTTGAGGTGGACAAGCACTCTATTTCCTAAGGCAAGTGTGTGATTTTCATTCTATCGGGCCGTAACTTTAAATCCCTCAGTAAATTCAGAGATCATCCATTGTCCTGTAATTTTTGAATAGCCTGTAGTTAAGTACATGGTTCCAATCACAGCTATGAAAAGATAATGGTAAGGTAGTACATCTTTCACCCAGCTTTCTTCAGCGTCCTTAGGTTATACTTGAGGAACTCTATAGTAGTTGCGCTGCTGATTTCTGCATGATTCGCTATGACTGCTTCGATACTTATGGGGTCATGGTCATGGGTTTGATTCCCTGGTGAAACAGTTGGTTACTTCTTGGCCTTAGACTGCTCACTTAACCCTAGGTAGTGTCCTTGAAAATGTTGATCAGAATTGGAATTGAGTGGAGATGTCTAGAACAAGTTCACTACTCTAACAAACAAAACATCTCAAGGTCACAGCCTACTAAAAGTGGGTCAGTAGGTGTCAACTTCTGATACAGAGGACAGTGTGATGATGATGATGATGATACTTAATCTGATAGGTATATGTGGGTCAACAGTTTCACTCTCCATCAACATTTGGTACATAGTTTGGAAAATTGAATTGTGTCTCAGGTTTGATCTCAATCTGTGCTGGATTTGTAGGCACAATTGAGATGGTTTTGAAATTTATTAAGTCAATTACTAGTGCAGCTGCTTTGATTTTTGAGGGTGAAATTAATTCCATGGATTTTTATAATTGCATCAGATATAGCTTTGGGAGTTCCAGGGAGACTGAAAATATTGCCCATTAATTTCTCTTAAGTTGTAGAATCTTAAACTGACAAATTTGATCTGGGTTTTATAACAATTTGTAGCAGGGTGTAAGCAACTTAACCTGTAGGATATTTGTGTCAGTGCAAATTTGGTCTTATGATTTACATTCTAATAGAGGTTATGAAAGATCTTGGGAGTTACTTCCTTTATGGCAAGATGCTGTGCGCTCAAGAATATCGTTTAATGAAAAGCTTTTCTGGATGCAGTGCTACAACAGGCTCACTCTTTACAGTATATATTAGTTGGTAAAATTGTCTTGGTAGAGGCAGGGGGCAAGGAGAGGAAATGTGCCTTTCCAGAGTTTGAATAACGATTTTATTAACCCTAAGATGAAAGAAGGAAGTGGATTTGTCTTAGAGCATTTGGGATTTGAGATACAATTTTTAAAAATTCTCTATCATAATACAGCATTTCATAGTCTTTCAGAGGTTAAATATACTGTGCAGTAGGTTTAGTCAGAGAAAGGGGCATTTGGCAGAATACCAGCTGATTATATGAACAAGATGCCTATTGCTCTGGCTGCCCAGTCTGTCTTATTTGGTGTCATTTATTACATTTGGGGATAGGGGCCTCCCTAAACATCTTGCCTATTTCTCATTTTCCTCCCATCAGGAAAAATTCCAGGAAATTTTCAGAGAGAACCAGAGGTACTATGCCTGATGGCTTTTACTTGTCCTGTTTGTTTGTCCCTTTGGGTTGTTAGAGGGGAGAAAGGCTTAGAGTGTTAGTACACTCATAGAGGAACAATTTCAAGGCTCTACATGTACCTGATTAGGGAGAGGATTAAAACCAACGTTTTTCTGAGCACCCATCAAATGCCAGGTGTGGTGCAGGTAAATTCACATATCCCAGCAGCCCTCTGACATAGGGATTATGATTTCAGCTTCACTTTTGGGAAACTGAGGCTCAAAGAGATGATGTATTTTCCCGAGATCACACAGCAATTAAATGGCATTCAGATTAGTCTGACTCCAAAGCCCAAGTTCTCTTACTGTACCCTGTAACCTTTCAAAGTGTAAAATGTGAATGTAAAGTATTGAGTCCCAGCTCCATTTTCACCAGGCAGGCATTTTCACCTCCTGAGAAGTGATAGAGCATGGTGGTTCAAAGGGCAGGCCCTGGAGCCAGGTTGCCTGGGCTCAAGCCTTACACCTGCTACTTATTGGCTGTGTGACCCTGAGCAAGTTGTGTGCCCTCTCTGTGCCTCATTTCTTCATATGTATAAAGGGTAGTAATATTAGCACCTACCCAACAGGGTTGTGGTGAATCTGGAATGAGCAACTAGAGCAATGCCTGCCACACGGTGAGGACCAGGTTAATACTTATCATTAAGCCTTGTGATAACACTATTTGACAGGTGAAGAACTGATGAACTTGCCTGGAGTGATACAGCTGGAATGGAGTAGCACAGCTGAAACAGGGTTTGAGCACAGCCTGATGATATGTCCAAGGCTCTTTTCACTATATCTCAAGTGAAAATTATCAGGAGTCATGAAGAATTAGAATTAGGGAGAAAATAATATACTCTTCCGAGTCCCTGAAACCTTTGCATTGATCTTTTTTTTTTAATGTATGGGTATTTTTTTTTTGCATTGATCTTTGAGCATGCGCACGTACACACACAAACAGACACACTCAGAAAAAAGTGCATGGAACAGCTGTTTTCAGGGGTATGTGAAATCCTGCGTCTGTAACCAGAGGGCTCTGATTTCCAGTTCCAGCTCAGCAAGCTAGTTATTAAGAAGGCCGTCACAGCTTCCTCACTCAGTATTTTTCCCTAGAATTCTGACTCACTGCACCCTGCATCCCCTGTCTCCCCGCCCAACACAAACCCTGGGATTGCTGTGAAGGCAACAGGGATCTGATGACTGTGAAGTGACCATGATTTGGGTCTCCTTGCAGAGCCAATCCTCACGTTGGTTGCTGGGTTGTCAAAGCTTTAGAGAAGATGGCGCTGGTACTGGCTGCCAAGCCCCTTCTGACTGTTGGTTCAAATGTGAGTGGGTGAGGGTAGGGACACTTTACAAGCTTCTCAGCAGGAAAGACTAAGTATCACGTTGTCACCTCTTACCACTACTACCCATGTCTCCTCTTTGTTCTCTGTCCTTGGTGGGCAAGGGTCATTTTTTCTTCACATGTAAGTGGACCACAATTCACCCAAGATAGTTTAATACAAATCTCTCTCAACGTTTCTGATGGTGTTTGATTTGAGGTTGCAGTTGACCCCCAAATCTCCATTCCTCCTGCTTGCCATAGTTTCTTCCTCTCCTCCGTTTCACTGCAATTGATAATAATGGTGCCATGAAGAGACTTGCTCCAACTAACCTTGTTTTCTTCTCATCCATTGAGCACCCCTTGCACATACCCAGCCCTAGGACTTTGACTCATGCCATGCCTTCTCCATTCTGCCATTTAGAGCATTAGGACACTCATAGAATAGCAATATCAAGACTCTCCATATTCTTGGCTGGGGGAAAGATAAAAACTAACATTTTCTGAGCACTCATCAAGGGCTAGGTGTGATGCTGATAAATTCACTTGTCCCAGGAGCCTTCTTTCATGGGGACTGTGACTTCCATTCACATCCTGCTGCTCCTTTAAGGATTAGTTCTACTTCCTCTGCAGCTGGAAGATCTCTCTGAGCTGCCTTTTGGCATTTATCATATAGCCCCTTTGGCAGACACTGACAGCACCTCTGTCACATAGCCCCTCAACACACGCCGCTGATTCATGTAAACACAAATATTGGCTTCTCACTAGGAACACTTGCTACTTGTTAACTTCCTCCCTATGGGGTTTTTCTGGTGAGATTATGCTCAGCCCATGTTTAGGGCAAGTGAATGCCCCAGAAGCAGTCGTCAGCAAATGATAGATGAGAAGTTGGTGGATAAATTCTACTGCTTCCTCACCCTTTGCTGAGGATAACTCTGAGATGTGTTCTACAGTCTCTCAGAGGTCCCCAGCGGGATTGAGTCTCAGTTGCCCACAGCAGTAATCTGCTCTGTAATGAATCCTTTTCTGGCTTCTTTCCTTTCCCTGGCTTACTTGCTGTCACCCTTACCAGAGCTTCCTGGGATCATCTCCAAAGTAAACTAACTTGTATGTGAATCCTTGTCTCAGGGTCTACTTCTGGAAGAATCTAACCCAGACAAAGCCTTTAGATTCATTCATTTAATGTGGTTGTTTTCCACAGCTTTGTTGCAAATTCTTTTGTGGAGTGGGGTGGGGAACTATTCCTTCTCTTGTTTCAGCAATATTTATGGAGCATTTAATGTGTATGAGACACTGTGTTGGATTATACAGAGGATTAAAAATTGAATGAATTAAATGATTAAAAAATAGTTCTTGACCTCTAGGGATTTTGATATGAAAATGAATTTCAAAATGGCAGTCTCAAGATTTTGGAGATTAATCCTTTATCAGTTGCTTCATTTGCAAATATTTTCTCCCATTCTGAGGGTTGTCTTATGGTCTTGTTTATGGTTTCCTTTGCTGTGCAAAAGGTTAGGTCCCATTTGTTTATTTTTGTTTTTATTTCCATTTCTCTAGGAGGTGGGTCAAAAAGGATCTTGCTGTGATTTATGTCATAGAGTGTTCTGCCTATGTTTTCCTCTAAGAGTTTTATAGTTTCTGGCCTTACATTTAGGGATGACACATTGTTGACTATTCAGTTTTAGTAATATTAGGTGATCCTCTGAATTAAAAAATACTCATAGTCCTACATTGCTAAAGCATCAAATGTCATTTTATCTGATGTTCTTTTCCAATCTTTATCTATAGTTATATTACTGTAACAGATGGCAATCAGAGCATACTTACAGTTTTGAATTCTGCTTTTGAATTATCACTCTTCTATGTATGTTTCCATTTCTTAGACAATCTTCATAATTATTGTAACTTAGAGTACTATACTGAGCTGATGTATCATAAATTACAAAATTGTTTTCATATTGTGTAACTTTTAGATTATTTATAAATCTTTACTATTATGTATAATACTTCAATGAAAATCTACTGATAGCTTTTTTTCCCCTGTTGGAATATTTCCCTTTTATAAATTCTCAGGAGCAGGATTACTATCCCCAAAGAGGCTGAATATTTTGGTAGCTCTTCTTGTCTCTGACACTTCTTTTCTTTGCAGTACCTAGAGCAGAGAGAACTGTTTAAATGTACATGTTAGGGAAAGTGGATAGGTAAAAAAGATAGTAGGTGTCCGTTAAAACTTTTTCCTACTACCCCAATAGCATGGATTAATGTAAGAGGCCAGTTGATGATCATGTTGGCAGTCACCAAGAGTCTAGCCCTAAGGAGCCAAGATACAAGGAATCTGAGCAGGATTGTTCTCTGGGCCTGGAAGTAAGGGTCCAAGTACACTTCCCAGTGGGGTGAGTGGAGTGCTCCAAGTAGCATGAGGCAGACATATGGGACTAATGTCTGGCAGGTTTTGACCAGGGCTGCCCTTGGCTTCATGGGCTGGGTGGACTTGCTCAGGTCAGCCAGGAACTCTTAGCAACTGCTGCTTGCTTAGAGCTGGGCTGTGATTTGAATGTGTCATCATCTGCTCCAGTGGTCCCTGACTCATCTGGCGTTTTGCTCACTGATGATCAGGAGGAGAAATTCTGGGTGTTCCTTGCCTACTGGGCTACAGCTGAGGACTGTTGTCTGCTCCATTGGTCCCTGACTCACCTAGCGTTTTGCTCACTGATGATCAGGAGGAGAAATTCTGGGTGTTCCTTGCCTACTGGGCTACAGCTGAGGACTGTTGTCTGCTTCAGAAGTTCTCTGATATCCTCAAATATATGGTTTTAATTTAAGCAATACAGAGGACATATATAAAGTTCAAGACAGTTTCTAGATACCTGTTTGATTAGGTAATTAGTTAGTTACTTCATTCATTATTAGTTAACAAACACCTATAAGCATTTTTTGAGGGGTTACCATGTGCTAGTCATTATTTCACCTGCTAGGAATATAAATACCAGTAAGACTTGGTACTAACCCTTGCAAAATTGGTCTGTGACACAGTATTACACTATAACTATATTATTCTTCAGGATAAGAACGGGAAGTCAAAACTCCAAATTTGTTCTGTAGTTTATGATCATGCATTTCCAAAAGGGATTTAAGGATCATAACCCAGGCCATGTCATGACTAGCCCTTCTATAGGTACATTGTTTCTCTCATTTGAAAGCATCTTTTTAACAGCCCTAAACTCACCATCCTAACTTGGCTCCAATTTGTAACCTCTTCCTTCAAAACCTGCCTCAAAGCTTACTTACCCTGAGATATTTTCTTAGTTACATCCTGTTTTATTCGGATTCCTACATATTCCTACAGGATTCCTTGGTATTTATGAAGGACTGTTAGATTATCCTGAATGTATTTGGATTTTAGTGTTATATAAATGTGTATGTTTTAATGTAAGTTTCTTATATATATATATATATATATTAACATCTTTATTGAAGTATAATTCCTTTACAGTGGTGTGTTAGTATATCCCCATATCTCTTCTCTCTTGCGTCTCCCTCCCACCTTCCCTATTCCACCCCTCTAGGGGGACACAAAGCACCGAGATGATCTCCCTGTGCTATGTGGCTGCTTCCCACTAGCTATCTATTTTACATTTGGTGATGTATATATGTCCATGCCTCTCTCTCACTTCGTCCCAGCTTACCCTTCCCCTCCCCGTGTCCTCAAGTCCATTCTCTAGATCTGTATCTTTACTTCTGTCCTGCCCCTAGGTTCTTCAGATGATTTAAAAAAAAATTCCAGGGGCTTCCCTGGTGGCGCAGTGGTTGGGAGTCCGCCTGCCGATGCAGGGGATACGGGTTCGTGCCCCGGTCCGGGAGGATCCCACATGCCGTGGAGCAGCTGGGCCCGTGAGCCATGGCCACTGAGCCTGCGCGTCCGGAGCCTGTGCTCTGCAATGGGAGAGACCACAACAGTGAGAGGCCCACGTACCACAAAAAAAAAAAAAAAAAAAAAAAAAATTCCATATATATGTGTTAGCATATGGTATTTGTTTTTCTCTTTCTGACTTCACTCTGTATGACAGTCTCTAGGTCCACCCACCTCACTACAAATAACTCAATTTCGTTTCTTTTTATGGCTGAGTAATATTCCATTGTATATATGTGCCACATCTTCTTTATCCATTCATCTGTTGATGGACACTTAGGTTGCCTCCATGTCCTGGCTATTGTAAATAGAGCTGCAGTGAACATTGTGGTACATGACTCTCTTTGAATTATGGTTTTCTCAGGGTATATGGCCGGTAGTGGGATTGCTGGGTTGTATGGTAGTTATATTTTTAGTCTTTTAAGGAACCTCCATACGTTCTCCATAGTGGCTGTATCAATTTACATTCCCACCAACAGTGCAGGAGTGTTCCCCTTTCTCCACACCCTCTCCAGCATTTATTGTTTGTAGACTTTTTGATGATGGCCATTCTGACCGGTGTGAGATGATATCGCATTGTAGCTTTGATTTGCATTTTTCTAATGATTAATGATGTTGAGCATCCTTTCATGTGTTTGTTGGCAATCAGTATATCTTCTTTGGAGAAATGTCTATTTAGGTCTTCTGCCCATTTTTGGATTGGGTTGTTTGTTTTTTTGATATTGAGCTGCATGAGCTGCCTGTATACTTTGGAGATTAATCCTTGGTCAGTTGCTTTGTTTGAAAATATTTTCTCCCATTCTGAGGGTTGTCTTTTGGTCTTGTTTATGGTTTCCTTTGCTGTGCAAAAGCTTTTAAGTTTCATTAGGTCCCATTTGTTTCTTTTTGTTTTTATTTCCATTTCTCTAGGAGGTGGGTCAAAAAGGATCTTGCTGTGATTTATGTCATAGAGTGTTCTGCCTATGTTTTCCTCTAAGAGTTTTATAGTGTCTGGCCTTACATTTAGGTCTCTAATGCATTTTGAGTTTATTTTTGTGTATGGTGTTAGGGAGTGTTCTAATTTCATTCTTTTACATGTAGCTGTCCGTTTTTCCCAGCACCACTTATTGAAGAGGCTGTCTTTTCTCCATTGTATATTCTTGCCTCCTTTATTAAAGATAAGGTGACCATATGTGCATGGGTTTATCTCTGGGCTTTCTATCCTGTTCCATTGATCAATATTTCTGTTATTCTGCCAGTACCATACTGTCTTGATTACTGTAGCTTTGTAGTATAGTCTGGAGCTTGCTTCCTCCAGCTCCATTTTTCTTTCTCAAGATTGCTTTGGCTATTTGGGGTCTTCTATGTTTCCATACAAATTCTGAAATTTTTTGTTCCAGTTCTCTGAAAAATGCCAGTGGTAGTTTGATAGGGATTGCCTTGAATCTGTAGATTGCTTTGGGTAGTAGAGTCATTTTCATAATGTTGATTCTTCCAATCCAAGAACATGGTATATCTCTCCATCTGTTTGTATCATCTTTAATTTCTTTCATCAGTGTCTTATAGTTTTCTGCATACAGGTCTTTTCTCTCCTTAGGTAGGTTTATTCCTAGGTATTTTATTCTTTTTGTTGTAGTGGTAAATGGGAGTGTTTCTTTAATTTCTCTTTCAGTTTTGTCACCATTAGAGTATAGGGATGCAAGAGATTTCGGTGCATTAATTTTGTATCCTGCAACTTTACCAAATTCATTGATTAGCTCTAGTAGTTTTCTGGTGGCCTCTTTGAATTCAGAGAGCTTAAATAGCAGACTGGACCACACAGAAAGAAGAATCAGTGCACTTGAAGAAAGATCATTTAAAATAATACAGTCAGACGAGCAAAGAGAAAAAAGAATGAAAAGGAATGAAGAAAGCCTGTGGGACTTAGACATACCTTTAAGAAAAATAATCTATGTGTCATTGGAGTCCCAGAAGGAGAAGAGAGGGAAAAGGGGTCAGAAAGTTTATTTAAGGAAATAATGGTTGAGAACTTCCCAAACCTGGAGAGATTCAGACATCCAAGTTTATGAAGTTAATTGGTCACCTTCAAATTTCAGTTCAAAACAATCTTCTGCAAGTCATATTATAATTCAACTGTCTAAAATAAAAGTAGATAACTTTAAAGGCAATAAGAGAAAAAAAATTCTCTCATTCAAGGCAACCCTTATAAGGCAATCAGCAGATTTCTCAGCAAAAACCTTGCAGGCCAGGAGAGAGTGAGATGATATATTGAAAGTGCTGAAAGAAAAAAATCTGCCAAACCAAGAATATTTAACCAGTAAAATTGTCCTTCAGAAATCAAGGTGAGATAAAGACTTTCCCAAACAAACAAAAGTTGAAGGAGTGACTTCCCTGGAGGTCCAGTGATTAAGACTCCGTGCTCCCAATGCAAGGGCCATGGGTTCGATCCCTGATTGGGGAACTAAGATCCCACATGCTACGCAGCGTGGCCTAAAGGAAAAAGAAAATTTGAGAGAGTTCATCACCCTCAAATTTGAGGCAGGTCATCACCCTCAAATCACTAGACTTGCCTTACAAGAAATGCTGAAAGGAGTTCTTCAAGCTAAAATGAAGGATACTAATTAGTAACATGAAAACATAAAAAAATATGCAACACACTAGTAAACGTACATGTACAGTCAAATTTAGAATACTCTAATACTGTAATATGGTTATGTGTTAAGCACTTAACTCTAGTATAGATGTTAAAGGACAGGAGTATTAAAAATAGCTATAGCTTCTGCTTTATAACAAAGTGAATCAGCTATACATATATCCCCAAGCAATTATACTCAAATAAATATGTTTTAAAAAATAGCTAGGGCTTCCCTGGTGGCACAGTGGTTGAGAGTCCGCCTGCCGATGCAGGGGACACGGGTTTGTGCCCCGGTCCGGGAAGATCCCACATGCCGTGGAGTGGCTGGGCCCGTGAGCCATGGCCACTGAGCCTGCACGTCCGGAGCTTGTGCTCCGCAACAGGAGAGGCCACAACAGTGAGAGGCCTGCGTACTGCAAAAAAAAAAAAAAAAAGCTATAGGTACAGTAATTTCATAATGGATACACAATATAAGAAGATATAAATTGTTACATCTTAAAACACGGGAAGGGGAGTAAAAGGGTAGAGTTTTTATATGCAATCAGAATGAAGTTGGAATCAGCTTAAAATTGACTGCTTTATTTGTAAGATGTTTCAAGTAAGCCTCTCGGTAACCATGAAACAAAAACCTGTAGTAGATACACACAAGATAAAGAGAAGGGAATCAAAGTAGACCACTATGGAAAATCATCATTTCACAGAGGAATACAGAAAGAAAGGAAGAAAGGAACTGCAAAACAGTCAGAAAACAATTAACAATATGACAATAGTAAGTTCTTACTTATTAATAATTACTTTAATTGTAAACGGATTCAATTCTCCAGTCAAAAGACATACAGTGACTGAATGGGTTAAAAAAACAAGGCTCAGGTGTATGCTGCCTACAAGAGATTCACTTCAGCTTCAAGTCCACACACAGATTAGAAGTGAATTGTTGGAAAAAGATATTCCATGCAAATGGAAACCAAAAGACAGCAAATGTACCTATACTTATATCACATGAAATAGACTTTAAGTCTAAAACTGTGACAAGAGACAAAGTTATTATATAATTTTAAAGGGTTGAATTCATCAAGAGGATAAAACAATTGTAAATATATATGCATCCAACATTGGGGCACCTAAATATATTAAGCAAATAGTAACAGATCTGAAGGGAATAATAGATGACAACAATAATAGCAGGAGATGTCAGTACTCTACTTTCAACAATGGTTAGATCACCAGACAGAATATCAATAAGGTAACATTGGATTTGAACTATATTTAGATCAAATAGACCTAACGGACATATACAGAACATTTCATTCAAAAGTAGAAGAATACACATTCTTCTCATGTACACATAGAACATTCTCCAGAACAGATCATATTTTATGTCACAAAATAAGCCTTAACAATTTTTAAAAGATTTAAATCATATCAAGTGTCTTTTCTGACAACAGTGGTATGAAACTAGAAATTGACAAGAGGAGGAAAAATGGAAAATTCATGAATATGTGGAAATTAAACAACATACTCCTGAACAACCAATGAGTCAAAGAATAAATCAAAAGGGAAATCAAAAGTTATCTTGAAACAAAAGAAAATGAAAACAGTGTACCAAAACTTATGGGATGCAGCAGAAGTGGTGTGAGGAGGGAAGATTATAGCAATAAATGCCTACATTAAAAAAAGAGGAATATCTCTAATAAACAACCTTACTTTACATCTCCAAGAATTAGAAAAAGAAGAACAAACTAAGACCAAAGTTGGCAGAGTGAAGGAGATAACAAAGATCAGAGCAGAAATAAATGAAATAGAGAATAGAAAAACAACAGAAAAGTTCAATGAAACTAAGAGTTGGTTTCTTGAAAAAATGAACAAAATTGACAAACCTTCAGCTAGACTTAAAAAGGAAAACAGAGAGAGGACTCAAATAAAATTATAAATGAAACAGGAGACATTACAGCCAGTACCACAAAAATACAAATGATAATAAGAGACTAGTATGAACAATTATATGCTAACAAATTTGAAAACTTACAAGATATGGATAAATTCTCAGAAACATACAACCTACCAAGTCTGAATAAAGAAAAAATAGAAAATCTAAACAGACCAATAACAAGTAAGGAGATTGAATCAATAATAAAACTTTCCAACAAAGAAAAACCCAGGACCTGATGGCTTCATAGATGAATTCAACCAAATAGTTAAAGAAGGATTAGTATCATCTTTTTCAGACTCTTCTAAAAAATTGAGGAGGAGGCAACCCTCTCAAACTCCTTTTACCAGTCCAGCATTACCCTGATAGCAAAGCCAGTTAAGGATACTACAAGAAAAGGCCAATATCCCTGATGAATATAGATGCAAAAAATCTCAACAAAATACTAGCAAACCAAACTCAGTAGCACAAAAGAAGGAAATCCTGCCACTTGTGACAACATGGATGAACCTGAAGGAATTATGCTAAGTCAAATAAGCAAGATAGGGAATGACAGATACTGTATGATCTCACTCATGTGGAATATAGAAATGTCAAATTCATAAAAATAGTAGTTTGATGATTATAAGGGGTGGGGAAAATGGGGAGATATTGGTAAAGGTTTCAAATTTTTAGTTAGAAGATGAATAAGTTTTGGGAATCTAATAGACAGCATGGTGACTGTAGTTAACAATACTGTAATGTATACTTGAAAGTTGCTATGAGAGTAAATCTTAAATGTTGTCACCATAACAACGACAACAAAATGGTAATTATTTGAGGTAAAGGATATGTTAAGTAACTTTGTGGTAAACATTTTTCAATGTATACATGTATCGAATCATCACATTGTATACCTTAAACTTACATAATGTTACATGTCAATTTTATCTCAATAAAGCTGGGGGGAGGTTTTTAAAATAAATTTAATTTTTAAATTTAAAGTTTGATTTAATTTATGCCATTGTCTATGTTTCAAGGTTGAAGCCATTGCTTATTTATGTCCCGGATTTTACAGTTTTTTACAAGGTTAAAAAAAGAGTTTGTTTTGTGAGGACAGTTTCCAACCTGGGAAAACCTTACATACTCTTTTTAGTGATGAAGGCAAGAAGAGATTAGGAGATTTGTTCATGTTTTTACCCGAGGGAACATCTTTTCATAGCATTAGGCAGGAAATGAAAAGTATTTAGGCACATTGAACTTGGCTAGAAAGCTATGGGAGAATTTTAGGTAGGATGAGGTAATTTGGGGCTAGGAAGGGGAGAGGAATTGAGGATAGCACCATTTTCTTTCCTCAACTTTGAGACCAAGTACATTGGCTTCTTTTTTCCTTCTTTCTCCTCGCAGCCTTCTGCTGATCCCTTTGGGAAATTTTTGCCTTAAATTAAACTGACAAAAGACAGTTTAATAGGACAAAAATGTCACAGAACTTATTTATACGTGCAACATGCATGTATGTGGGGGAACTCAATAAGTAACTCAAAGGGATGGTTATAATTTGGGGCTTATATGCCATCTTAACAGAGGGCAACAAATTGTGGAGAAGTGACTAGACAAAGGAAAGGGTGATTTGGGACTTCCCTGGTGGTCCAGTGGTTGGGACTCCATGCTTCCACTGCAGGGGGCATGGGTTCGATCCCTGGTCAGGGAACTGGGATCCCGCCTGCCACGTGGTGTGGCCAAAAGAAAAAAAAAGGAAAGGGTGATTTGGGCTTGTAGAGGTGGTAAACTATGGCAAGGCAGCTAGGAAATGTATGGTAAATAAGGGTTGTTTAGTGAAGTTTGTTTTGCAAATGAGTCATTCTTTTTCTGGTACATGAGTTGGGAACACCTTTACAAATAAAGATTTATGTATGGTACTTTTGCAAACAGAAATTTATATCTTGGTTTTGGGCAGAAAGGGGAAGGGCAGAGAGTTCCTCCTGTGTCTGCTATTTCTTAATAGTTTTCAGCTCAAAATAGTCATTATGCTAAAGTGGCATCTTTTGGGGTAGCATTCTGATCCCCTTCACCATATTTCTCTGTTTTTTTTTCTTCATCTACAGTTTTAATCTGCAGATGGAAGGAATTAGGTGACAGTGAAATTGAAGGGGAGACATGGGAAAATGTCTAGAGCATCACCTATTATAGATCAATTCTGAAGTAACAGTTACCTCAAGTCTCCTCTGATGTGAGTAGTCAGTAAAAACATATCTAGTTATGCATAGTTTTATGTACCTTTCAAATAACTTTTAATCTTAAATAGTATACTGCTGGCTTTTGTTTTTGTTTTTGTTTTTAGCATCTTAGGATCATTGTAAATCTGAAGCTAAATACAGCATCTGGTATAGTTCCTATCTCTTTTTCTCAAGTGTTTACCCAGGTGATCAGAGGGAAGGAGGGAAACTGAGTAAAAATACTGCTCAATCAGTTGTTTGGACTTGGAAGATAAATTGGTAGTGAATAGATTAAGCCTTTTAGACAGAAGTTGCCTAGAAACAATTGACTTAAGCCATTTAAACATGAACTTTCCTTACTTGTTAAATTAAAGGAATATCCAGAGAAGATGTGGTGTGTATACACACACACAACACACACACACACACACACACACACACACACACACAATGGAATATTACTCAGTCATAAAAAGAATGAAATAATGCCATTTGCAGCAACATGGATGGACCTAGAGATTATCATGCTAAGTGAAGTCAGGCAGACAAAGACAGATATCATGATATCGCTTATGTGTGGAATCTAAAAAAATGATACAAGTAAACTTATTTAGAAAACAGAAATAGACTCATAGACATAGACAACAAACTTACGGTTACCAAAGGGGAAAGAGGGGGGAGCGATAAATTAGGAGTTTGGGATTAACAGATACACACTAACATATATAAAATAGATAACCAACAAGGACCTACCGAATAGCACAGGGAACTATAGTCAATATCTGGTAATAACCTATAATGGAAAAGAATCTGAAAAAGAATATACATATATATACACACACATATATGTATGTGTATATATATGTGTGTGTGTGTATATATATATAGCTGAGTCACTTTGCTGTACACCTGAAACTAACACAACATTGTCAATCAACTATACTCCGATAAAAAAATTAAAGAAGTATCCAAGTGGCAATATGGTTTTTTTTAAAACAATAATTTGAAATATAATATGTTAAGTTCAGGAGAATAACTAACATTTTTTGTATCACCAGTGATGATTCTGAAAGGGTTATTACCCTACCACCCCACCCATCTATTAATCAGATGACAAATAAAGAGCATGCCCTGCTATTTATTCTGGGATGATACTGGTTTGTGGTTAAGAGTTGTAGGCTATGGATTCACATTTTCTGGGCTTAGAAACTTACTCTATAAATGATGTTTAACAGAAGAAAGTTTAGGGGTTTAGTGGAGTGGGCCATTGTCATTAATAGAGCTTTATAGAATCATAGGGATTTGATTGCTGAATATATCTCTTGCTGAATTCTAACAAAGTGAAACAAAAAACATGATCTCAGGATGTTTTATTTGGGTCCTTTATTGTGTGGGCCCTTCAGACTTTGGGGTTTTTATTGGGCACAGCTATAACCATTGCTTGATTCTCTTTAATGACATATATCGAATTTAATATAACAATAACGAGAAAATGCTCAGTATAAGATGAGCAAGGCATTAGCCAAACAGAGCCACTTGGAACATGTTCTCTAACAGAAGGTGGCTATTACTGGAGGAAGGTGTTGAGTAGGCATCCTAGAAAGGCAAAAACTACCGCTGTCATAGTTTCCTACAGATATATCCAGGTAGAGGGAAAAGTGGAAGAGACCTTAAGAGATCTAAACCAGTGGGTCACAAACCTGGCTGCACATTAGAATCACCTCAGGAGTGTTAAGAATGGTCCTTGGCCAAGATCTATCCCAGAGATATTTGACTGGGGAGGGGTCTGGGCATTCTCCAGGAATTCAGATGTGCAGCCAGTGTTGCATCAATATAAACCAACTTTTCTGAAACGTAGAGATGTTGAAACAGATTCCCCAAGTCTATGCAGTTATATGTGGTGGTGCTGGCTCTAGGCCTGTGCTTTTTCTAATGTAGCACCCTTCCTGCTTCATTACCTTGGCAAATTCTATCTCCCTCTCCCCCTCCATCCTCATTCACAATCCTACCTTTTGACTTGACAGTCTTCTTCTGGCAGTGAAATGTTGTGTTTTGGCTCCAAGAGGTAAATTACTTCTTATGACAAGCACTTTTCCTCCAAGGGAAGCATACTTCACTTACCCTACTTCATAGCACTGTGTGTGTGGGGGGGTGGTCCACAGAGATGTTAAGCAACAGGAATTCTTTGGTTGATACAGGAGGCATTGTATTAAAAGGGCATGACAGCTCTTTGGAAATACAAAAAGAAAACACTTTTAGGAGCCTCCTGAATCTTGTACATTTTGCTTTGGAAATGAATTCTGAGTTCTTGGGGTTTTTCTGGAACATATGAACCATTTCTAAGGTAGAAGTCTTTCAACTCTACTTTGTAGGACTTGTAGGCTTCTGATAAGCTTTTACAGAGTGGTATTACAGAGATATTTGTGAGACTGGTAAAGTTTACATGGGGAAGATGTAGAATTTTCTTTCTAAAATGAAACAATATTTCAAACATATAGAAAAGAGTAGCAGAAAATATAATGAATAACTGTGTACCTGCCTCTAGCTTTTACAAATCTTAATAATATACCATAATTATAGTATATCACAATATAATATAATTTGGTATATAAAAACTTTTTACTAGAAAAATTTCAAAAATACACTAAAGTAAATATATAGTATGCTGACTACTCATGTAGCCTTTTATCCAACTTTAACACTTATCAATATTTTCCCAACTATTTTTCATCTATCCTCCACCTCCTTTTCTTATATTTCTAGAATACTTTTTTTTAAAATCCTAGACATCAAGTAGTTTCAGTTGCAAATATTTTGGTATGCATCAGTGAGGTTTGTTTGTTTGTTTATTTTACATGACCAGCATGTCATTATTATACCTAACAGAAATAGTGGAAATTTCTTAATATTGTCTAATACCCAGCCCATAATCAGATTTCCCCAATTCTCTCAAAGTTTTTTTTAAACTGTTGTTTGGTATAGTAACTTTTTAAAAAAAATTTCTTTCTTTCTTTCTTTCTGTTTTGGCTGTGTTGGGTTTTTTGTTGCTGTATGCAGGCTTTCTCTAGTTGTGGTGAGCGGGGGCTACTCTTCGTTGCAGTGTGTGGGCTTCTCATTGCGGTGGCTTCTTTTGTTGCAGAGCACGGGCTCTAGGAGCACAGGCTTCAGTAGTTGTGGCACACGGGCTCAGTAGTTGTGGGTCGCGGGCTCTAGAGCACAGGCTCAGTAGTTGTGGCACACGGACTTAGTTGCTCCGCAGCATGTGGGATCTTCCCGGACCAGGGCTTGAACCCGTGTCCCCTGCATTGGCAGGCGGATTCTTAACCACTGTGCCACCAGGGAAGTCCCAGTATAGCAACTTTTTAATTATCAAAAATTTCAAATATAACCCAAAGTGGAAAGAATGGTATAATGTAACCAGTATTCTATCGCCCAACTTCAACCATCAGACAGATGTAGTTTTTAAAGAGCTAAAACATTATTGTATACCTCTTCTGTTGTTTGTATTTGGTTTGTTTTATTTCTGAGAATATTTTAAATAATGTTATTACATGTAGGTAATGTATAATGTAAACAATAAATGTATGGTGTTTGCATGCTTTGAACCATACTTGAATGCTGTACCTATTCTTTGGCAATATGTCTTTTTCACTTAATATCATAAAATTTTAGGTTTATTTCTAAATGTTCCTTCTGTGGGTCAGCAGTTTTGGCTGGGCTCAGCTTTTTCTGCATCAGTTGAGATGATCATGTATTCTTTTTTTTTTATTCTGTTAATGTGGTGTATTACACTGATCGATTTTTGTATGTTGAATCATCTTTGCCTTCCAGGAATAAATCTCATTCAGTCATGGTGTATAATCTTTTTAATATGCTGCTAAATTCAGTTTGCTAATATTTTCTTGAGGGTTTTTGCATTAATGTTCATAAGGGCTATTGGTCTGTAGTTCTACTTTCTTGTAGTGTCTTTGGCTTAATATCAGGACACTGCTGGCCTCATAGAATCAGTTAGGAAATGTTTCCTTGTCTTCAGTTTTTTTGAAGAGTTGGAGAAGGATTGGTGTTAGTTCTTTAAAGGTTTGGTATAATTCACCATGAAGCCATTAGGTTGAGCTCTTTGTTGGGAGATTTTTGATTACTGATTCAATCTCCTTACATTTATAGGTTTATTCAGATTTTCTGTTTCTTTGTTATTCAGTTTTGATAGATTTTGTATGTCCAGGAATTTGTTTCATCTAAGTTATCTAGCTTTTTGGCAAATGATTGCTCATAATATTCTCTTATAATCCTTTTAATTTTGTAAGGTCAGTAGTAATATCTCCACTTTCATTTTTTATTTTTGTTATTTGTGTCTTCTTTCTTTTTCTTTGTCAGTCTAACTAATGGTTTGTCATTTCTGTTGCTCTGTTAAAAGAACAAACTTTTGGTTTCATTGAACTAGTATTTTTTAACAATTCTCTATTTTATTTGTCTCTGTTGTAATATTTATCATTTTCTTCCTTACGCTAGCTTTGTGTTTATTTTGTTCTTCTTTTTCTAGTTCCTCTAGATGTAAAGTTAGGTTTTGATTTGAGATCTTCTTTTTTAATGTATGCATTTATAGCTATAAATTACCCTCAGAGCCCTGCCTTCACTGTATCCCATAAATTTTGGTATATTGTGTTTTCATTTCATTCATTTCTAAATAGTTTGTAGATTCCATTGTGATTTCTTCTTTGACCCACTGGCTGTTTAAGGTTCTATGTGTGTGTGAATTTTCCATTTTTCTTCTGTTACTGATTGTGGTCAGAGAAAATACTTCGTGTGATTTAAATCTTTTCAAATTTGAGTCTTGTTTTGTGGCCTAACACATGTTCTGTGCTGGAGAATGTTCCATGTCCACTTGAGAAGAATGTGTTTTTTTTGTTAGGTCTGGTTGGTTTATAGTGTTGTTTCACTATTTCCTTATAGATCTGTCTATTTATTCTGTCCATTATTGAAAGTGGGGTATTGAATACTGCAACTATTATTGTAGAACTATCTATTTCTCCCTTCAGATCTATCAATGTTGCTTTTTATATTTTGGGGCTCTGTTGTTTGGTGTATATATGTTTATAATTTTTATATATTCTTGATGGATTGATCCTCTTAACAATATATAATGTCCTTTGTCTCTTGTAATGGTTTTTTACTTAGACTATTTTGTCTGATATTAGTATAACCACCTCAGCTCTCTTTGGGTTACTATTTGTATGAACTATCTTTTCCCATTCTTTCACTTTCAATCTATTTGAGTTTTTAGATCTGAAGTTTGTCTCTTGAATATAGCATATAATCATATTTTAAAATCTCTTCTGCCAATTTATGCTTTTCTTTTTTTTTACTGAAGTATAGTTGATTTGCAATATTATATTAGTTTCAGATGTATAGAATAGTGATTCAGTATTTTTACAGATTATACTCCATTAAAAGTTATTACAAGGTAATGGCAATGGTAATTCCCTGAGCTGTATATCCTTTTTGCTTATCTATTTTTTTTTACAACTTTATTAGAGTATAATTGCTTCACAATGGTGTATTAGTTTCTGCTTTATAACAAAGTGAATCAGTTATACATATACATCTGTTCCCATATCCCTTCCCTCTTGCATTTCCCTCCCTCCCACCCTCCCTATCCCACCCCTCCAGGCGGTCACAAAGCACCAAGCTGATCTCCCTGTGCTATGCGGCTGCTTCCCACTAGCTATCTACCTTACGTTTGGTAGTGTATATATGTCCATGCCACTCTCTCACTTTGTCACAGCTTACCCTTCCCCCTCCCTATATCCTCAAGTCCATTCTCAAGTAGGTCTGTGTCTTTATTCCTGTTTTACCCCTAGGTTCTTCATGACAATTTTTTTTTCTTAAATTCCATATATATATGTGTTAGCATACGGTATTTGTCTTTCTCTTTCTGACTTACTTCACTCTGTATGACAGACTCTCGGTCTATCCACCTCATTACAAATAGCTCAATTTCCTTTCTTTTTATGGCTGAGTAATATTCCATTGTATATATGTGCCACATCTTCTTTATCCATATGACCCAGAAATCCCACTACTGGGCATATACCCTGAGAAAACCATAATTCAAAAAGAGTCATGTATCAAAATGTTCATTGCAGCTCTATTTACAATAGCCCGGAGATGGAAACAACCTAAGTGTCCATCATCTGATGAATGGATAAAGAAGATGTGCTTATCTATTTTATACATGGTACTTTGAATCTCTTATTCCCATACCCCTAACTTGCCCCTCCCCCCTTCCTTCTTCCCTTTGTTGACCACTAGTTTGTTTTCTGTTTCTGTGAGTCTGTTTCTATTTTGCTGAATAAAAGCATAAAAAATACAGGAAACTAACAAAAAGGCAGAAGTAATTCCTTCTTTATCATTAATTACTTCAAATATAAATGGATTAAATTCTACAATTTAAAGGCTTAGACTGTATTATTTGCTGTTGAACCCCTTTAGTGACTTTTTCATTTCATTTATTGTATTTTCCAGCTCTAAAATTTGATTCTTTTTATGACCTATTTTTTAACTGATTTTCTCGCTTTGTTCATGTATAGTTTTCTTGATTGCTTTAGTTCTCTTTCCACGTTTTCCTTGATCTCTTTGAGCATATTTAAGACAGCTGTCTAGTAAGTTTGATGCTTGCGTTTCTTCAGGGATGATTTCTGGAGATTTTTTTTGTCCCTTTGAATGGGCCATACTTTGCTGTTTCTTTGTATGCCTTGTGATTTTTTTGTGTGTGCAAAACAGACATTTGAATGTTGCAGCTCTGCAAACCAGATTCTTCTCTTTCCTCAGGGTTTGCCTTTGCTTTTTTTTTTTTTATTGTTGCAGGCTGTAATAGTCCATTTGTTTAGTGACTTTCCAAATTATTCTTGCAAAGACTGTTTTCCTTGATGTGTATGTTCTCTGAAATCTCTGCTCCTTAGCTTAAGTTCAGCTAGTGTGTTGACAGATATTTCTTGAATGCCGGGAGCTAAAAACAACAAGCAAATAAGAAAAAGCAAAACCAAACAATATAAATGAAAAATGTCTCTCCCAATCTTTTTACCTTGGCTTTGTTCTGGGATTCTCCTTCCACACTTAACCTGGTTTGCACTGAGCCTAGGGATTGGCCCAAGGTGAAAGATTGGAGTCTTCTCAGTTCTTTTCTGAGCATGTACCTTGCCCTGGGCATGTGCACAGCTTTGTAAATTCCCACATATACACAGGTGCTATTGAATGTCCTAATTTGCCAAAGAAATTCTCCCCAACTTTTGCTCCTGGGACTTACGCAGTTTATTGTATATTTCAACATTAATCTTTGGCCCCAGGTGTCAATGGGCTGTTAGTTGGGCTTCCAGTGTTTTTGAATAATGCCCCTTGCTTTTCTGGCCTTAGTCTGAGTTAGGTGAAAGGGAGATATATACCTTGCATCAGTACTTCAGATAACCCCCCAGACAGGTTAGAACAGACATACACAATAATTTGTAAATAGGGTCTGCTTTGTTTTCTCTTGGACCAGGAACCGGAGTCCCACACTGACCATGGGCTACAACTCCTGCCATGCCAGAGAAGGCTTGAGGTAAGGACAAGTAACAACTCCACAAAGCTTTCCCACTGTTTTGAAGTTGCCTTTTTCCTCATTCATTGCCTGCTTGATTGCTGTAAACCTTTGACTGTTTTCCAAAGTTCTGTTGTTCAGTTGTTTTTCATAGTTTCTGCTTGTTTTTTTGGTGTTTCTATGGGGGAATGAGAGCTTGGAGCTGCCTACTCTGCCATTTTTTTCTCTAAGTTGTATCGTGAAGTTCCTTTTAAGAGAAATTTCCCACTCATTGCCCCTAAAGAAGGGCTATTCTTACACAGGTCAGGTGACTCTACCCCCTTGACCATAGTTGTTGGGAACATGGAATGTGTACCTGGTACATAGCTTGGTTTGAAAATATTTTGTTAGTAAAACAGATTACCTTTCTTGGAAATCTGAACTGAGAAAATGAAGCAAATAGTATGAGGAACTGCGGCTAAAAGTATGTATGTCGGGAGGTCTCATGATTTAGAATCAGCAGTCGGGGCCTCATGGCAGATTTTGAGGAAGCAGATATTTAGGAAACAGATATTGAGAGCTACAGAGAAGCCATAAATAAGAGATCATGTGGCTGGTGAGAGAAGAGATAACAGCCAATCGCCAGATGTCCCTTGGCTCCCAATGTCTTTCCGTTTCCAGTGCCTGTGTATCCTTAAACTCCAGTTGTCAAAGTTCCTTGTATGATTTCCTGTTTTTCACAACCTGTAGAACTCAGTTGGAACCTGGCACCATCCTCCAAGGCTTCCATAACTACTCAGACTTTTATGAAATGTGTGTGAGTCACCTCCCTAGCATGGCTTATATTTCTCTTACAAGGCCACCAACATAAATAATGAAAAGGAAGACATCAGAGCAAATGTCTCCAATGAAGGCAACTCATGTGAAAAGTAGTTCACAACACCAGATATGACTGGATTCATTCATCGTTAAAAAATAAGCAGTTGCCCTCTGTGTTTTTTGCTTGGCCAAATTCAAAGTGTAGTAGAAATTTGAATTTATCTTTGGACCATGTAAATTCTCTTTTTCCCTGCAATGGAGTACCATAGTGGAAAGGCTGTGTATGAAAAGATGGTGGATATACCTCAGGCAAGCTTCTCCAAGAAGGGTTACAACTGTATTTCCTCAAAGGATTGGCATGGAGAAGCACATAATAAAGGAGACAACTGCCTTCTAATAGGGTAGTAGAGACAGAAGGCAAAGTAGGCACTAAGTTAGACAATTGTTCTGTGTTTGTTTTTTGAGTAGAAGAGGGAAATGTGCTCAGAACAGCTGTGTAATACTGAGGGTGAGTAATTATACTGCCTACAAAAATGCCCCTGCTACTGCTGTTATAAGAAGCTTCTAAAATGGGTGAGACACCAGAACCAGTTTGCCTGCTTACATGCTGAGTCAAAAAAATGGAAAATCCCTTGGGGAGATTTGAGTACTCAAATGATTCTTGTGGAAGTGCTGCTGATTGAAAAGTGGCAGGTGGTATGTTCACACTGGGATAAATGCCTTTTGAGTCCATCGACATGCACCTTAGGGGCCCACGTTTGAATCAAGCTGAAGGGACACAAGGGGCATTTTCCCTCGTTTTATTATCAGAAATACAGTTTAGGTAAATGACATGGAGTAGTGTTTCTTAATCATTTTTTCCCAACTCATTTCTTTTTTTAACAAGCATAAAAATCTCATGCCCTCCATTAATGTTATTTCAAATTTCTAAGTAAATTAAAATGTGATTTAAACTAAATCAATGTAATGAGACAAAGGAATACTTCATTTTCACACTAAAGACTGATCCTTTTAAAATCACTAAGCAAGATAACAAAGTTATCAAGTTGAACTTGCAAGTCACTTTATCAAGTTATCAAGTTAATCAGGTTTCTTGAATGCTTTAAACATTCTGTAGCCTTCATGTTTGTCTCTTGTGCTTCTCTATATATAGAGATAGAGAGCTGTATCACATATATATCACACCTCCCCTGAGAGTTATAAAAGAGCACAAAATAGTTGTTGTTAATACATTTGTGAAACAAGACTTTCACATCTAAGTTAGCTACCATTACAGAGTTATGATTCTACTTTGAATCAAGGGAAGATGATGTAAGTGCCAGAAAAAAGGCATAAACAACTACTATTGGAAGGAAATGATAACAGTAAGTTGTTTATGCCAGAAAAGGCTTCTCAAGGTGGGTTAGAGTTGTCCTAGGCCTTGAAAAATTAGTAGGAATTAGATAGGAAGAGGAGATGGGGTAGTGTTTTTAGTCTTTTAGGCTCCTGTGATTTTTCAGAGAATTCCCTGAGTCTGAAGACCCTATGTACACAATCTCCTCATCCCAGTGTTAAGCCTCCAAAACTTTATTGAGATCCTTGTAAAACCCTCTCTTCAATGTCAGTTGGCAGTGTTGGAAACTCACAGGAGGACACGTAATTGTTTTGGGTAGGCCAAGATGCAGCCAGTGACATATATAAAAGAATGTGAAGAGACTGGCTGCAAAGAGGAAACACTTCTCTAGGCAAAATGGTAACTAGCCTGTGGCTGAACTTCATCATAGTCTAGGTTGACTCTGGGCACTGATGTTGAATTCCTGTCGTGCTATTACATGGGAAACCAAAATAATGTGCCTTCTAAGATGGCTTGTAGTATCTTTGTCTCCCTGAGATGTTGGGTCCGAAATAGAATGGATAGACATTAAAAAAAAAATCTCAGCTTTTCATATATAATCACTGTCTAATATGCCAAGAAAAGCCAACAAGCTGTCTCAGTTCAGTGGGCAAAACTTGGTGAGCAGCAGACAATTTTAAGGACTCTTATATTGAGTTTCTATTAAGAAATAAACTAGAACAAGGGAAGAAAGAACTGTCACCAAGGCTAAGGCCTGGAATGCAGCACAAGCTCCTTTTAGTTGTGCCTGTCAGCCACTTTGCTCTCTACCCGCCTTGCCCTGATTTAATTTTCTTCCCCTGCTCTGCATTCAGAACCAAGTCTGGAGTGTTTTGAAAGATCACTATGTGCCCTGAAGCTCTTTTCTCTGGAAATGGTATAGAATTGGCCACTTAATACTGTTTCCCTCCACTATTGTTCTCTTTAGAGCTGAGTCAAGTGTCCTACAAGTTTGTTTGGGCTCCATTTCCACCTCTATTGCTCTATGGGTATATCATTTAGCCTCTTTTTCAGTTCTAACTAAGGGGTTCTAACCTTGAGGGAACAAAAAAAACCCCTTCAGATGTTTTCTTTGTAAACTTTCAATTGATTTCAGCTTGATTTTGGCCACAGGCTAAATCATTCAAGCATCATCAGTGTTGGCCTACTCTTTTGCTTTCCCTCTTGTCCCACCTTTAGTCCTGGGACCCCACAGTTATCTCATCCATGCTAGTCCTTGCCTAGAGCATTACAGATAAAAGCATCAAAAGATAACCGAGGCTTTATGCTTAGAATCTTTAAAAGCTTTATATGGCTTCTAAACGGCAACAGGGTAAAATCTGTACCCCTTGGCATGCCCAATGGATCTTTAATACGTGACTCCAGCGCACTTTCTACAATCCAGTGTGGTGGGTAACTTGCCTACACAGGATATATACTTCCACACCACCAGGTCTTTGCTCACCCCAGAAACTCTGCCCTGAAGACCCTTTCCCTAACCTACTTCTACAGCCTTCAAGGTCCAACTAAATATGTCACTTCCTCTGTACATTTGACTTATACCCCACTCCCAAATTAATTTTTTCTTAATGGTGGTTTCAGTGAAGATAGGCCAGGTTTTTTACTGTAGTAACACATGGCTTCCAAATCTCAGTGATTTAAGTTTAGTTCTCCTTTTTGTTACATGTCCATCTCAAATCAGCTGTGTCTCTCCTCTGAATCATGTTCGCTCTGGGGCCCAGGCTGGCAGAGCAGCCTTTATCTGTGATATTGTTGTCAGTTGGCATAGGGAAAAGCAGCGGCTCTTAGCTCAGAAGTGGAGAGTGTTAATTCAGTTCATATTTCATTGGCCACGAGAAATCCTATGTCATTAGTCGTTGTAATGAGGAAGTATAATATACATCCAGAAGGGAGCAGATGATATATTTTTAAATTGAGGAATAATTGACGTATAACATTATACTAGTTTCAGGTGCACAACGTAATGATTCAATATTTGTATGCACTGTGAAATGATCACCACAGTGTCTAGTTACCATCTATCACCATTTAAAGTTACAAACTTTTTTTCTTGTGGTGAGAACTTTTAAGATTTACTCTCTTGGCAACTTTCAAATATGCACAGCAATATTATTGGCAATCGTCACCACGCTATACATTACTTATTTTGTAACTGGAAGGTTGTACCTCATGACCCCTTTTACGCATTTTTTGCTATTGAGTTGTATGAGTTCTTTATGTATTTGGATATTAACCCCTTATTGGATACATGATTTGCAAATATTTTCTCCCATTCCATAGGTTGTCTTTTCATTTTGTTGATGGTTTCCTTTGCTGTACAGAAGCTTTTTAGTTTTATGTACTCCCACCTGTTTATTTTTGCTTTCATTGCCTTTGCTTTGGGAGTCAGATCCAAAAAATCATCACCAAGACTGATGAAAACACTTATGTTTTTTTCTAGGAGTTCTACAGTTTCAGGTCTTACATTCAAGTCTTTAATCCATTTTGAGTTAATTTTTGTGTATGGTGTGTGATAGTAGTCTAGTTTCATTCTTTTGCATGTGGCCGTCCAGTTTTCCCAGCACCATTTATTGAAGAGACTGTCCTTCCCCATTGTATAGTCTTGCCTCCTTTGTCATAAATTAATTGATCATACAGGTATACCTCTTTTTATTGTGATTGATTTAAAAAGTTTTTTTAGACATTGGTTTTTTTTTTTACAAATTGAAGGTTTGTGGCAACCCTGCATCAAATCAAGTCTGTCGGCACCATTTTTCCAACAGTATTTGCTCACTGTGTTTCTGTGTCATATTTTGTTAATTCTTGCAGTATTTCAAGCTTTATTATTATTATTATATTTGCTATGGTGATATGTGATTAGTGATCTTTGATGTTAGTACTGTGATTTGCTGAAGGCTTAGATGATGGTTAGCAATTTCTAGCAATAAAGTATTTTTTAATTAAGATATGTACATTGTGTTTTTAGACATAGTGGTATTGCACAGTTAATAGACTATGGTATAATATATATATAACTTTTATATGCACTGAGAAACCACAGAATTTGTGTGACTCTATTGCGATATTCGCTTTCTTGTGGTAGTCTGGGAACCTAATCCATAGTATCTCTGAGATATGCCCATATATGCATGGGTTTATTCCTGGACTCTCTATTCTGTTCCCTTGATCTATGTGTCTGTTTTTATGCCAATACCATATTGCTTTGATTACTATAGCTTTGTAATATAGTTTGAAATCAGGAGCGTGATGCCTCCAACTTTATTTTTCTTTCTCAAAGTTACTTTGGCTATTCAGGATCTTTTGTGGCTCGATACAAATTTTAGGATCATTCTATTTCTGTGAAAAATGCATTGGAATTTAGATAGGAATTGCATTGAATCTATAGATTGCTTTGGATAATATGGACATTTTAACAATAATTGTTCTTCCAGTCCATGAGCACAAGATATCTTTCCATTTATTTGTGTCTTCTTCAGTTTCTTTCATCAATGTCTTATAATTTTCAGTGTATGGGTTTTTAATATCCTTGATTAAATTTATTCCTAGGTATTTTATTCTTTTTGATGCAGTTATAAATGGGATTGGTTTCTTAATTTCTCTTTCTAATAGTTCATTGTTAGTATATAGAGATACAACAGATTTTTGTATATTGATTTTGTACCCTGCAACTTCACTGAATTTGTTTATTAGCTCTAACGGTTTTTTGGCAGAGTCTTTCAGGTTTTCTATATATAAAATCATGTCTTCTGCAAGTGGTGATAGTTTTGCTTCTTCTTTTGCAATTTGAATACCTTTTATTTGTTTTACTTGCCTAATTGATGTGTCTAGGACTTCCAGTACTATGTTGAATGAAAGTGGTTAGAGTGGGCCTCCTTGTCTTGTTCCTGATGTTGGAGGAAAAGCTTTCAGCTTTTCACCATTGAGTATGATGTTAGCAGTGGGCTTGTCATATATAACTTGTATTATCTTGAGGTATGTTCCCTCTCTACCCACTTTGTTGAGTGTTTTTATCATAAATTGATGTTGAATTTTGTCAAATGATTTTTCTGCCTGTATTGAGATGATTATGATTTTTATTTAGCATTTTGTTAATGTGGTATATCATGTTCATTGATTTACAGATATTGAATCATCCTAGCATCCCTGGAATAAATCCCACTAGATCATGGTATATGATCCTTTTACCGTATTGTTGAATTTGGTTTACTAATATTTTGTTGAGGATTTTTGCCTCTATGTTCATTAGGGATATTGACCTGTAATTTTCTTTTTTTGTTGTGCTCTTGTCTGATTTGGGTATCAGGGTAGCGCTGGCCTCATAAAATGAGTATGGGAGTATTGCCTCTTTCTCAATATTTTGGAAGAGTGTGAGAAGGATAGGTATTAAATCTTCTTTGAATGTTTGGTGGAATTCACCAGTGAAGCCATCTGGTCCTGAACTTTTATTTGTTGGGAGGTTTTTGGTTATTGATTTAATCTTACTAGTAATCAGTGTATTCAGATTTTCTGTTTCTTTATGATTTATTCTTGAAATATTGTATATTTCTAAAAATTTATCCATTTCTTCTTGGTTGTCCAATTTGTTGGCATATAATTTTTCATAATAGCCTCTAATGATCCTTTGTATTTCTTTTGTATCAGTTGTAAGTTCTCTTCCATTTCTGACTTTATTTATTTGAACCCTCTCTCTTTTCTTCTTGGTGAGTCTATAGCCAAAGTTTTATCAATTTTGTTTGTCTTTTCAAAGAACTAACTCTTAATTTAACTGATCTTTTCTATTGTCTTTTTAGTCTTTATTTCACTTATTCCACTCTGATCTTTGTTATTTCCTTCCTTCTACTAACTTTGGGCTTCATTCATTTTTCTTTTTCTAATTCCTTTAGGTGTAAAGTTATATTATTTATTTGAAATTTTTCTTGTTTCTTGAGGTAGGCCTGTATTGCTATGAACTTCCCTTTTAGAACTGCTTTTGCTGCTTCCCATAGATTTTGGTATGTTGTATTTCCATTTTCAATTGTCTTATGGTATTTTAAAATTTCTTCTTTGATGTCTTCATTGATCCATTGATTGTTC
The DNA here is from genome assembly GCF_949752795.1 of Hyperoodon ampullatus. Classification (NCBI taxonomy): domain Eukaryota; kingdom Metazoa; phylum Chordata; class Mammalia; order Artiodactyla; family Ziphiidae; genus Hyperoodon; species Hyperoodon ampullatus. Next base: position 21,252,115 of record NC_136913.1, on the reverse strand, counting down.
AGTAGAATGTTGTTTAATTTCCACATTAATCATGATTTTTCCCATCTTACCATAATTGATTTCTAGTTTCATACCATTGTGGTCAGAAAAGATGCTTTATGTGATTTCAGTCTTCTTAAATTTATTGAGACTTGTTTTGTGGCCTAATGTATGACCTATCCTGTAGAATGCACTTGTAAGAATATGTATTCTGTTGCTTTCTGATGCAATGTTCTGTATATATCTGTCAGTGTTCCAAAGGAAGGGATCTCATTCAGCACCTAGTTTCAGGCTGATTGGAAGCCAGATCCTCATGCAACAGCTTTCAAAGTATGCAAATATATACAGTCCTGTGGGACCACAGTTGTAAACCCTGTTGGCCTCCAGACCAGGAGATCTGGAGGTGTCTCTTGGGTGACAACTGGAAAAATTGGGGCTCCTGATGAGGATATAAGCTCCTTTCTGTGAGGTACTGGTGAGCCGTAGCAAAGCTGAGGGAGAGTGTGGAAGTGGCATCCCTTGGCCTACATTCCCTGATAGCACCACCGTACCTTTTAGATTTGTGGCAAACTTGAAGCATGTCCCTCAAGCTGAAGCTCCAGGACAAGTAAATAGACCTTTTTCACAGAGACTGGGGGTGTGTTTCAGTTGGCTGTCTGTGCAGTGCCCTGAGGATGGTAGCCTTCCTAGAACTGTCTCTGATTGTCATAGTCCTGTGGGACCCAGGAATGGAAGGCCCCCTGGCCACCAGAGCCAGGCAATCAAGGAGTGTCTCCTGTGTGCACTGCATGTGCCTGCTAGCTCTAGCGTGGCAGAGGGGGAGCATAGGCTTGGTGCCCACCTGCTGGTTTTAGTGAGGCAGTGGGAGAGTGCAGGGCTGTGGCACACCCATTGTTTTTAGTGAGGCAGTAGTAGAGCACAGGGTTGGAGCAGGCTGCACCTGCTGGCTTTATTGGGGCAGTGGGAATGTTCAAGGACTGTGCACACCTGCTGGCACTAGCAAGGTAGAGGGAGAGTGCAAAAATGGCACCTGCCAGTGCCTCCATCCTCAGAGAGATTCCCAAAGGGCCCCTACCCCTCTGGCAGATGCTCCAAGATTAGCAAACAAATCTTCACAAATAGTCTAGGCACCCTTCAAACTGCTGGTTCTGCACTGGGCCTTGAAGCAAGTGAGTCTGCATGTGGACCTTTTAAGAGTAGTATCCCAGCTCCTTATGGCCCTTTGGATTTCCTAGATGTAAGCCCCATTGGTTGTCAAAGCCACACACTTCGGGGGCTTGTCTCTCCAGTGCAGGTCCCAAGGGTTGGGGTACCTGATGAGGGGCACAAACCCCTCACTCCTCAAAGAGATGCTTCAGACTTGTGAGATCCCTCCCTATTGTGGGTCACCATGCTGGGGATGGGGCTCTTGGCGAGACTGCGCCTCTGCCTCACCTACCCATCTTGATGTGGACCCTTTATCATTCATTGTGAAGGAGCTGTTCATTTAGCTTTCAGGTCTTTTTCTGGGTGAATTGTTCCATATGTACCTGTAGATTCAGTATGTTCATGGGAGGAGGTAAGTTCAAGATCTTCCTATGCTGCCATCTTGGACCTGAAATGAGCAGGTGGTATTTTGAATATTAATATAATCAACTCAACAATTCCCCATAACACTTTGACTATGTCACAGTTGTATTTGTTGTATAGTGTTATCGTTTATTTATGTTGTCCCTCTGACCTGTGAATTCATTAAGAGCAGGGAATGCATTTTATTTATTTGTTTATTTCTGTAGTTTACACTGTACCATCAAGGCACATAAGAACTGCTTAATTGTTTGTTGACTAGCTGGATACATAAATGAATAAATAATTTTTGGCTTGAATCCTGTTGGGACATTTGAAAAAAAACCTACTCTATTTAAAATTGCTCAGTGTCTTGGGAAAATATATTTTTGGTGAAATATCCTTATGGTGTCTTTTGGACCTTCTGCCTCTGAATTATTTTCACAAAATATGAAATCTTTGGGAGCCAGTTGGCATCATCATTAGTCACTGGAAATCATCCATTTGACACCAGCAAAAATACAGGCATGACACTTTTTTTTAAGTCTTAATTGAGTTTGTTACAATATTGCTTCTGTTTTATGTTTTGCTTTTTTGGCTCCGAGGCATGTGGGATCCTAGCTCCCCGACCAGGGGACCAGGGATCGAACCTGCACCCCCTGCATTGGAAGGCGAAGTCTTAACCAGTGGACCGCCAGGGAAGTCCCACAGGCATGCCACATTTCTCACAAAGGCTCTAAGTTAGTGAAACACGCAGCAGTAAGAATACATCATTGTCCTTTCTGTTCTGAGATGACACAGTTGATGATCTCCCCTTCTCTTGTTTGGATAAGGAGCAGTCTTATACAAATGAGCCTTCGAATACTGAATCAAATTTGTCCATAGGACAGGGCTAGCCTCTCACAAGTTGCTGTGTAAATGATGTTGCTTCAAGTGACTCCAAGAAACTCTTTCTGCTTCCAAATGATCATTCCTATAGTGTTTCAGGGCCCCAGATTTCCCCATAAGAACTATTACCATGCTCAATTCATTGTTCCGTCATTTCACCTTGCTTCTGCTCCTTTCTTTGCGTCCTACGCAACGCCGCCCCCCCGCCCCCCCCCCCCCGCCGTAGAGGCAGCAGTTATAGCTTGGCTCTTTTTTCCCACTCCATAACACAGGCACCTTACATGTTTATAATTTAATTTGGGTTGAGAAATGTAATTTATGCGACAAAACTCTGTGCCTTGTATACTGGGTGTTAGGCACTGTGCCTTCTCTTAATAAGTTCACAGTCTAGAGGGGATGATAGACAATTAAACCAAGAATTAAAGTGTGGTGTGATAAACGCTATGATAGAGGCATTCCTGGAGTGCACAGACATGGGCCATCTATAAGGTGGAGGTGGTCAGGAGATGACATGAATCTTGAAGGATGAATGGGCGTTGTGTAACTCAGCAGTAGATATTTGAGACTGAGGAAATACCAGGTATATCCATATATAGCATGGGGGTGAGGAAGATCATTTGAACGTTTTGTGAGCTGGCTGGAGCCTAGGATGGCAATTCTAGAAAATGATGCCAGGTCATGGAGAGTCTTGTTTAAGACATTCATGGAGGCACTGGGTCTTTAGATTTGAGTTTTAGCATGTTAATTTCAGATGGAAGACTAAAGCAATGAGTATAAGTGGAGAGAGGGCATTTCTGGTGGTGAGAAATGATATGAACTATAACCTTAGCAACTGGCAGTTAGAAGTCATTGTGATAGGAGGAAGTAGAAATAGTAGAATCTGACTGCTTGCATGTGGTGGTGGGGCCGAAGGGAAGGAGGGAAATAGAAGAGTCTAGGAAAGCTAACAGGTTTCTCATTTGGGTAAATAGGTAGTAGTATCTTCTACCCAGATGAAGCTGAGTACCAGGTTAAGGGGCTGAAGGGTAAGAGAGATTAGGGTGAGAGGTGAAATAACAGGTTTTAAATAAAATAGTGGATTTAAGGAGCTTTTATGACACTTAAATGGTGATATGTTGACGTCTAGTAGGTAACTGAGTTAATAGGTTTAGAGTTCAGTAAAAGGGAGTTGACAACTACCAGTGCATAGATTTCAATTAAATTCAATGGAGAGAGGGAGAGAAAATGAGAGAAAGATTGAGAGGGAGTAAAGAAGGGAGGAAGGGAGAGAGAAATAAATCTATGATCTGAGAAGAGAAAACAAGAGTCCTGTATCAGTCAGGGTTTTAGGTTCCAAGTAATAGGAATTGAGATTGAGCCCTAGTTGATTTAACTAGAATTGCCAGGAAGGCAGGAGGACCAAGCGTGGAGGTTTTATAACCAGGATAAGTGCTCCAAATCATGCCAGATGACTGTTATGCTGCAGGTCCCACTGCTGCTAGTATCATAGATTTCACCAACTCTGAGCCACTTTTTACCAGGATGGATTTAACAAGGTTCCTGCTTTATTCTGTTTTTAGTTTTTATATCAGGCAGGGTTCTGACACGAAATAGATGGCATGCTCAAAAGGGTCACAAAAGAGAATTTGAAGAAGGGACTAGATATTTTCAAAGGAACGAGAAGGGATGGTGAAGCACTTGAGCTAGCAACAGAAAGAAGACTCTACCACCCTTAGGACTGAAGGGGGGTAGAAGGGAGCAGTTACAAGAACCCAGCAAGATCTAGTAGCATAGGAGTGAGGCTGTGGCCTTACCCAGAGGAATACAGCCATTGCCAAATTGCATCTCAGTGAGGAAGAAGCAGAGGGAATAGATACCTCAGCCTCACTCTCCTCTGGCCCTCTTACCTCTTGTTTTTTTGAATTTTATTTTATTTATTTTTTTATACAGCAGGTTCTTTGGCCCTCTTATCTCTTGCTAGTGTGTTTCATTGGCCAAGCATAGTGGGAAGGATGCTGGCAAGGGGAGCCAAGGGGATGTGGTGTCTAGAGGTCCACTTCTTGAGCACAGAGCAGGGTGGAAAGTGGATCCAGAGGGGTAAATGGGAATATCCAGCATAGCTTCCAGTTCAAATTGTGATTGGCAGAGCCTGGATTATTTAATCATGGCTTGGTTTCTAGGGAACTTGGGGAAGTAAACCACTGACATTTTCAGAATGCATACTGGGAGTCAGGCTATATTCAGATGATCGGGGAGAAAGATCAGCCATAAAGAATGACAACTGTCCCCTCAGTGGTCAAGGTTAATGCCCTGGGAAAAAACAAATATTCAGGATAGAGGCATGTAAAGAGCATACTTTGAAAAGCAAGTAAAATGGTGCAGCTAAAGAGGAAGGAAGGAAAACCAGCGAAGACCATAGTCAGATAAGCAGAATCACCAGTGTCAGAGGCTCAGAAGGGTTGATTGAAACAAGAGCTGTTTCTCTGGGGTGTAGGTGTGGAAACTATATCACCAAAAAGTGAATGAGAGGTGATGAGGTGCTGAAAGGGATTGTATATTACTCTCTTTAGAATGTTACGGTTTTTGAGGAAAAGGAGAGAGACAAAATAATCACTTGTTTGGGGATGATCATGGATTTGAATGAGGATTTTATTTTTTTAAAGAAGAGAGAACTTGAGTGTTGCTTATGTGTGTGAAAAGAGCTTGTAAAAAGAGTTGGTAGAGGTATACTATGCACTAGCAAGAGAAAGCCCTCTTACCCTTTCTCTCTTTTTTCTCATTTGTGTATGCTTTATCTTTCTACCTATCTACCTATCTATGCATATAAATTTTTAATGGGATTGTCCCAACTATGCTATTTATGGTTCATATTTTTTTACTTATTTATATAAAAATAACTGCATATTGCTACCATAATTTTTTCCAACTTATTGAAGGAAAATTGACAAACATATTTTGTATTTATTTAAAGTGTACAATGTGATTATTTGATACACATTGTGGAATGATTACCAAGATCAAGATAATTAACACATCCATCACCTCACATAGTTACTCCTTTTTTTTTTTTTTTTTTGTGGTGAGAACACTTAAGATCTATTCTGAGCAACTTTTGAGTATACAGTACTGTATTATTTATTAAGTCACCATGGTGTACTTTAGATTCTCAGAACTTATTCTTATAACTGAAAGTTTGTACCCTTTGACTTACATCTCCCCATTTCTTCCTCTGCTCAGCCCCTGGAAACCACTGTTCTATTCTCTGTTTCTATAATATTGACTTTTTAGAAATCTCCCCCCGCCAGTTTTATTGAGATTTAATTGCCATATAGCACTGTATAAGTTTAAGGTGTACAGCATAATGATTTGACTTACATACATCATGAAATGATTACTACAATAAGTTTAGTGAACATTCATCATTTCACATATATACAAAATTAACGAAATAGAAAAAATATTTTCTCCTTGTGATGAGAACTCTTGGGATTTACTCTCTTAACAACTTTCCTATATAACATACAGCAGTGTTAATTATATTTGTCATGTTGTACATTATATGCCTAATAATTATTTATAACTGGAAGTTTGTACCTTTTGACTGCCTTCATCCAATTTCCCCCTTCCCTTACCTCCCCACTTCTGATAACCACAAATCTGATCTCTTTTCCCATGACTTTGTTTGGTTTTGATGTATAGTTGACCTACAAACACTATGTTAGTTCTTGTTACTCAATATAGTGATTCAGTATTTCTACACATTTCAAAATGATCACCGCAGTAAGTCTACATGACTCGTTTATTTTGCAGTTGGAAGTTTGTGCCTCTTAATCTCCCTTACCTATTTCTCTCCCTTTACCCCTCCCCTCTGGCAAACACCGTTTTGTTCTCTGTATCTATAACTCTCTTTGTGTTTTGTTTTCTTTGTTCCTTTGTTTTGTTTTTAGAATCCACATATAAGTGAAATCATATAGTATTTGTCTTTCTCTATCTGACTTATTTCACTTAGCATAATACACTCTAGATCATCCATGTTGTTGCGAATGGAAAGATTTCATTCATTTTTATGTCTGAGTAATATTCCATTGTATACATGTACCACATCTTTATCCATTCATCTATCAATGGACACTTAAGTTGCTTATCTTTTCTTGGCTATTGTAAATAATGCTGCAATGAACATAGGAGTGCATATATCTTTCCTAATTAGTGTTTTTGTTTTCTTTGGATAAATACCCAGGGATGGAATTGATGGATTGTATGGTAGTTCTGTTTTTAATCTTTTGAGGAATCTCCAAAATGTTTTCTATAGTGGGTATACTAATTTACATTCCTACCAATAGTGCACAAAGATCCCCTTTTCTCCACATCCTTGCCAACATTTGTTATTTGTTGTCTTTTTGGTAATAGCCATTCTGACAAGTGCATGGTGTTATCTCATTGTGGTTTTTTTTTTTTTTTTTTTTTTTTTTTTTTTTTTTTTTTTTGCTATACGTGGGCCTCTCACTGTTGTGGTCTCTCTCACTGTGGAGCACAGGCTCCAGATGCACAGGCTCAGCGGCCATGGCTCACGGGCTCAGCCACTCCACGGCATGTGGGATCTTCCCGGACTGGGGCACGAACCCGTGTCCCCTGCATCGGCAGGCGGACTCTCAACCACTGCGCCACCAGGGAAGCCCTCATTGTGGTTTTGATTTGCATTTTTCTGATTATAAGTGATGTTCATCATCTTTTCATGTGCCTGCTTGCCATCTGTATGTCTTCTTTGGAAAAATGTCTATTCAGATCCTCTGCTTATTTTTTAAAGTAAGTATAGTTGATTTACGGTATTGTATTTAATTGGGTTGGTTTTCTTTTATAGAGAGTTGTATAAGTTCTTTGTATATTTTGGATATTAACCCTTTATCAGATGAATCTAAATCATTGCAAGTATCTATCTGGCCTTTATTATGTTGAGGTATGTTCCCTTTATATCCCCTTTATGGAGAGTTTTTAACATAAATGGATGTTGAATTTTGTCTGAAGCTTTTTCTGCATCTATTGAGATGATCATATGATTTTTTTCCTTCATTTTTTTAGTGTGGTGTATCACATTGATTTATTTGCAGATATTGAACCATACTTGCATCCCTGGGATAAATCACACTTGATCATGGTGTATGATCTTTTTTAATATATTAAATTCAGTTTGCTAATATTTTATTGAGGATTTTTGTATCTATGTTCATCAGTGACATTGGCCTGTAATTTTCTTTTTTTGTGGTGTCCTGGTCAGGTTTTGGGATCAGGTTGATCCTGGCCTTGTAGAATGAGTTTCAGAAGCATTCCTTTCTCTGCAATTTTTTTGGAATAGGTTGAGAAGGATAGGTATTAACTCTTCTGTAAATGTTTGGTACAATTCACCTGTGAAGCCATCTGATCCTGGACTTCTGATTTTTGGAGTTTTTAAAAAATTACTGATTCAATTTTATTACTGGTAATTTGTCTGGTCATATTTTCTATTTCTTCCTGGTTCAGTCTTGGGAGATTGTACATTTCTAGGGATTTGTCCATTTCTTTTAGGCTGTCCATTTTATTGGTGTATAATTGATCATTTATTGGTGTATAATCTCTCTGGGTTTTTTTATTGTTATGTTGTCAGTTCTAACTTCTCCATTTTCATTTCTGATTTTATTGATTTGGGCTCTCTCTCTTTTTTTCTTGATGAGTCCTACTAAAGGTTTATCAATTTTGTTTATCTTTTCAAAGAACCAGCTCTTAGTTTCATTGATGTTTTCTATTGTTTTTTAGACTCTATTTCCTTTATTTCTCCTCTGATATTTATGATTACTTTCACTAACTTTGGGTTTTGTTTGTTCTTCTTCTAGTTCCCTTAGGTGTAAGATTAGATTATTTATTTGAGATTTTTCTTGTTTCCTGAGGTAGATTTGTATCACTATAAACTTCCCTCTTAGAAGAGTTTTTGCTGTGTCACATAGATTTTGGATCATTGTGTTTTCATTTTTACTGGTCTCCAGGTATTTTTTATTTCTTCTTTGATTTCTTCACACTCATTGGTTGGTTAGTAACATATTGTTTAGCCTCCATGGTTTGTGTTTTTTGCATTTTTTCACGTCATTGATTTCTAGTCTCATAGTGTTGTGTTCAGAAAAGATGCCTGATATGATCTCAGTCTTCTTAAATTGACTGAGACTTGGTTTGTGGCCTAGCATGTGATTTATCCTGGAGAGTGTTCCATGTGCACTTGAAAAGAATGTGTATTCTCCTGCTTTTGGATGGAATGTTCTATATATATCTCTTAAGTCCATCTGATCTAATATGTTATTAAAGCCAGTGTTTCCTTATTGATTTTTTGTCTGGGTGTTCTGTCTATTTATGTAAGTGGGGTGTTAAAGTCCCCTGCTATTATCGTGCTACTGTCAGTTTCTCCCTTTTTGCCTGTTAATATTTGCTTTATGTATTTAGGCACTTCTATGTTGGGTGCATATATATTTACAGTTGTTATATCTTCTTCTTGGATTGATCCCTTAATCATTATATAATGTTCTTCTTTGTCTTTTGTTACAGTCTTTGTTTTAATGTCCATTTTGTTTGATACAAGTTTTGATATTCTGGCTTTCTTTTTCATTTCCATTTTCATGAAATACCTTTTTCCATCCCCTCACTTTCAATCTGTGTGTGTCTTTGGATCTGAAGTGAGTCTCCTTTAGGCAGTGTATGTATGACTCTTGTTTTTGCATCCATTCAGTCACTCTGTGTCTTTTAGTTGGAGCATTTAGTCCATTGACATTTAAAGTAATTATTGATAGGTATGTACTTTATTGCCATTTAGTTAAATGTTTGGGGTTGTTTTTGTAGTTCTTTGTTCTTCTTTTGCTCTCTTCCCTTGTGATTTGATGACTATCTTTATTGTTATGTTTGGATTCCTTTCTTTTTTTTTTTGTCTATATCTATTATAGATTTTGGGGTTTTGGTTACCCTGAGGTTTATATATGGGTATCTGTGCATATACATGATTATTTTAAGTTGCTGATCTCTTAAGTTTGAATGCATTTTAACAACTCTGAATTTTTACTCCCCTTGTCCCCCATTTACTGCTCTTGACATCATATTTTACATCTTTTTGTTTTGTGTCTCCCTTAACTATTATTGTGGATATAGATGACTTTGCTGCTTTTGTCTTTTAACCTTTCTATTACCTTTATACATGTTGATTTACTAGCTTTACTCTATATTTGCCTTTACCAATGGGATTTTTCCTTTCATACTTTTCATATTTCTTGTGGCCTTTTCTTTTTCACTTAGAAAAGTCCCTTTAACATTTCTTGTAAAGCTGGTTTGGTGGTGTTGGACCCCTTTAGTTTTTGCTTGTCTGTAAAACTTTTGATCTCTCCTTCAAATTTGAATAAAAGCCTTTTTGTGTAGAGTATTCTTGGTTGTAGATTTTACCCTTTCATCACTTTAAATATATCATTCCACTCCTTTCTGGCCTGCAGAGTTTCTGCTGAAAACTCAACTGATGGGAGTTCTCTTGTATGTAACTTGTTGCTTTTCCCTTGCTGCTTTTAATATTCTCTCTTTATCTCTGATTTTTGCCATTTTAATTACTGTGTGTCTTTTTAAAAACATTTATTTATTTATTTATTTATGTCTGCGTTGGGTCTTCGTTGCTGCATGGGGGCTTTCTGTAGTTGCGGCGAGCGGGGGCTACTCTTCGTTGCAGTGTGTGGGCTTCTCATTGCGGTGGCTTCTCTTGTTGCGGAGCATGGGCTCTAGACACACGGGCTTCAGTAGTTGTGGCACGTGGGCTCAGTAGTTGTGGCTCATGGGCTCTAGAGTGCAGGCTCAGTAGTTGTGGTGCACAGGCTTAGTTGCTCCGTGGCACATGGGATCTTCCTGGGCCAGGGTTCAAACCTGTGTCCCCTGCATTGGCAGGTGGATTCTTAACCACTGCACCACCAGGGAAGTGCCTTACTGTGTGTCTTGATGTGGTTCTTTTGGGGTTGATCCTGTTTGGGACTCTCTGTGCTTCCTGGACCTGGATATCTGTTTCCTTTCCCAGGTTAAGGAAGTTTTCAGTTATTATGTCTTCAAATAATGTTCTCTGCCCCTTTCTCTCTTTTCCTTCTGAGACCTTTATAATTCAAATGCTAGTATACTTCATGTTATCCTTGAGTTCTCTTAAACTATCCTCATTTAAAAAATATTTTCTTTTTTCTGTTTGGCTTAAGTGATTTTCACTCTCTCTTCCAGTTTGCTGATCTGTTCCTCTGTATCATCTAATCTACTATTGATTCCTTCTAGTGTATTTTTGTTTTAGTTATTGTATTCTTCAACTGTTTTAAAAAAATATATTTTCTGTCTCTTTGTTCAAAACTTTTCACTCTGTTCATTCATTCTTTTTTTTTTTTTTTTTTTGTGGTACATGGGCCTCTCACTGTTGTGGCCTCTCCTGTTGCGGAGCACAGGCTCCGGACGCGCAGGCTCAGCGGCCATAGCTCACGGGCCCAGCCGCTCCGCGGCATGTGGGATCTTCCCGGACCGGGACACGAACCTGTGTCCCCTGCATCAGCAGGCGGACTCTTAGCCACTGTGCCACCAGGGAAGCCCTGTTCATTCATTCTTTTTCCAAGTTCTTTGAGCATCTTTATGATCATTACCTTGAACTCTTTATCAGGTAGATTTTTTAATCTCCACTTCACTTTGTTTGTTTTCTTGAGTCTTATCTTGTTTCTTTATTTGGAACATATTTCTCTATCATTTCATTTTCCCTAATTTGCTGTTTTTCTTTCTGTGTATTTGGTCAATTATGTTTCCTGATCTTGTAGAAGTAGACTTTTTTAGGTGATGTCCTATGTGTCCCAGCAGCTCACTCCCCTTTGGTCACCAGACCTATATGCTCTAGGAGTGCCCTGTATGTGGGTTGCATGTACTCTTCTGGTATACTGGCCTGACTTCTGTGGGTTTTCTGGAAGCCATGGCTGGCCCCTAGTCCAGTTGGTTGCTAGGCTTTGCCTTGTGTGGAGGTTGCCATTTGCTAACACTAGGGGCTGGGTCATAAGGCAGCTGGACCCCAGCATGGGTCCTGGGGCTAGTGCTGGCTCACTGGTGGGTAGAGCTGGGTTTTGGAATGTGTGGTTACATGGCCATTGGTTCCTCATCTAGTGTTGGCCTGCTGGTGGGTGGGGCCAGTTCCTGACATGGCTGGCTGCAGGGTCTGTGGTGGCCCAAAGCTGGAGCCAGCCTGCTGGTGTGTTGGACCTGATCCTGGGGTTGGGTGGCTGAGGTTCACAGGGTGTCTTGGAGGTGGTGTTGGCCTGCTGGCAGGTGTGGCTGGAGCCCAGTGGATCCTGGGGCTGGTGCCCACCCACTGGTAGGTGGAGCCTTGTCCTGGGGCCTCTGTCTGCAGGGCCCTGGGTGTCCCAGAGCTTGTGTTGGCTGGCTGGTGGGTAAGGCTTGTTTCTAATACTGCTCATTGTGGAGTCTGTGATATCCCACAGCTGGTTTTGGTCCACTGGTGGGTGGGGCTGCAACCCAGCATGGTTGGTTGAGGGTCCCAAGGTGTCCCAGAGCTGGTGTAGGTACACTGGTGGGTGGGGCCAGGTCCCTGGGGGTTCCAGGGCTGGTGTTGGGCTGCTGGTCAGTGGGTTGGGTACTGATATGGCAAGCTGTGGGCTGCAGTGGTCTTGGAGCTGGTGTCCACCGACTGGTGGGTGAGGCCGGGTCCTGGGGCTAAGTGTTGGCCCACTGGTAGGCGGAGCCAGGTCCTGGGATCTCTGGCTGCAGGGCCTGGGTATCCTGGAGCTAGTATCAGCCCAATGGTGGTCACAGCCTGGGCCTAGGGGTTCCTGGGTCTAGTGCCAGCCTCTGGTGGGTGGAACCAGGTCTTGGGGTCTCTGGTTATAGGGCCCTGTGCATTCTGGCATTCGTGTTGGTCTGCTTTTCAGTGAGGCCAGGTCCTGCAGGGGGCAGCTGGGGGCTCAGGGAGTCCTAAGGCAGCTGGTCTTCTGGTGGGTGGGGCATTGTCTCTGCCTGGCTAACTGCTTGGCATGAGGCATCCTGATATTGGTGCCAACAGGCTGGTGGATGTGGCTGGGTCTGGTGGTAATAAATTAGAGGGAGGATTCCAAAATGGATTCCAGCACCATTGTCCTCCCCAAAATGGCTGCTGCCAGCATCTGTGTCCCCAAGGTGAGCTCCAGTTGCCTCCTGCCTCTCCAAGATCAGTAGGTAGGTCTGATCCAGGGTCCTTTCAAATTATTGCTTCTGCCCTGGGTCTTGGAGCATGCGAGATTTTGTGTGTGCCCTTTAAGAGTGAAGTCTCTATTTCCCACAACCCACTGGCTCTCCCCAAAATAAGCCCCTGTGGCCTTCAAAGCCAAATGTTCTGGGGGCACGTCTTCCCAGCGCAGGTCCCCTGGGCTGGGAAACCTGATGTTGGGCTTGGACCACTCACTCCTTAAGGAGAACCTCTGCAATTGTAATTATCCTCCCATTTGTGGGTTGCCCACCTGGGGTTATGGGTCTTGACTACACCCCATCTCTGCTTCTCCTACCCATTTCATTGTGGTTCCTTCTTTATATCTTTAGTGGTAGAAGACTTTTGCTGCTAGACTTCAGGTCTTTCTCGTCAACAGTTGCTCTGTGAATAGTTTAATTTTGGTGTGCCTGTGGGAGGAGGTGAGCTCAGGGTTTTCCTACTCTGCCCTCTTGGCCACAACGTATGAAATTTACTATAAAAACTGATTCTACATATAAGTGATACCAAACAGTATTTGCCTTTCTCTGCCTGGCCTATTTCACTCAGCCTGGTGTCCGCCAGGTGCATCCATGTTGTGACAAATGGCAGAATTTTCTTCTTTTGTATGGCTGAATAATATTCCATTGTATCATTATGTACCACATTTTTTTTATCCATTCATCTATTGAAGGACATTTTAGGTTATTTCTGTATCTTGGCTCTTGTGAATAATGCTATAGTGAACATGGGAGTGCAGATACCTCTTTGAGGTGCTGATTTCATTTCCTTTGTATATATACTTGGGAGTGAGATTGCTAAGTCATATAGCAGTTCTAGTTTTAATTTTTGAAGACCCTCTGTACTGTTTACCATAATCACTGTGCCTACTTACATTCCCACAGCAGGGTATAATGGTTCTCCTTTCTCCACATTTTTGCCAACATTGGTTATTTCTTATCTTTTTGGTAATAACAATTCTAACAGGTGTGAGATAGTATTTCATTGTGGTTTTGATCTGCATTTCCCAGATGATTAGTGATGTGAGCACATTTTCATGTACCTTTTAGCCATTTGTATGTCTTCTTTGAAAAAAATATCTATTTGGGTCCTTCACCCATTTAAAAATTGGATTATTTGCTATTGAGTTGTGTGATTTCTTTAGGTATTTTGGGTATTAGCCTTTTATCAGATATATGGTTTGCAAATATTTTCTTCCATTTGATAGGTTGTCTTTTCAGTTTATAGATTGTTTCCTTTTCTGTGCAAAAGTTTTTTAGTTTGATGTACTCCCACTTGTTTATTTTAGCTTTTGTTGATGTGGTTTTGGCGTCTTATCCAAGAAATCATTGTCAAGACCAATGTCAAGGAGCTTTTTCCCTATGTTTTCTTCTAGGAGTTTTATGGTCTCATGTTTTAGACTGCTAAATTTTGGGATAATTTGTTACACAGCAATAGATAACTAAAATAGTGCATTGAAATAGCATGTCCCAGACTTACACAGGGTGAAACTCATTTTAAAGTGAAAATTTATTAACTATTTTAACATTAAGAAGCACCTTAATCTGTTAATTAAAAAAATACTTGATCCCCAAAGCTACTACAATTTCACAATTGCTTTAAAATGAATATGTGTTTTATTAAACAAACAGTATCTACATATATCTGAAAAATATCTATATATATGAGACATGTGAAAGTGTTCAGATTTTAAAACTTCATACCTGTTCCTCAGAACCCCAAAGATCTATGGCCCATTAGTCTTAGAGGTCAAACTAATTCTACTTGTCTTAATAGATGTAAAAAAGTTGGGTATGATTTGGGAGCTATTTTATTTTTTTTTTGCTTTATAACAAATTTAATCAGTTATATATATACATATGTTCCCATATCCCCTCCCTTTTGCGTCTCCCTCCCACCCTCCCTATCCCACCCCTCCAGGCGGTCACAAAGCACCGAGCTGATCTCCCTGTGCTATGCGGCTGCTTCCCACTAGCTAGTGGAACCAGCTCTTTGAAGCCCATTGATGATTTATCATTGAAAGATTTTTCTCCATAGGCCTAAGTTCATACATTGACTGAAAAACGATTGGTATCTAGGCAATGGGTAATATATATATATATATATATATATATATATATATATATATATATATATATACACACACATATATATTTATATATCACATATACTTATATTTCATGATGTTCAGAAATGAGCACTGTGATTATTTTCATCTTTATATATTTCCAGGAATTATTTTCTGAATACTCTAGTTTACCACTGAATATACTATAGGTACTAATAAATTCTCGTAATATCATTTGACCTTTGACACTTGTTTTGATCAAATGTTGCTTTAAAATGTCTCATACTGGAGAATGGGAAGCCTTATCTAGAAAAGTAAGTTAAGGAAAATATTAGTTTTTTTCCTTAAAACCTTAAAGGTAGAGTGTCTGATTTTAAGCTAGTTCAGTGTTGTAGTTGCATCTAGTATCAATGTAATTTCTTTCACATTACTCGGTATTATGTGCCTGGTATATTTTCAGAGCAGTTTGGAAAGCAATTGAGTAGACTATGTAAGTGTTCTTTCTACTGAGCATTACCTGGTACGAATGGATTATATAATAAGACCGTTTACTTTTGTGGAATTCAGTGTGTGATACATAGATCTACTGAATTTACTCCTGGCCTCCCATAACCCAAAGGAAGTAAACTTAAAACTAGAATAAAAAGCAATATCTGAGACTAAATTTACTGATGTTGAATCCTTACCTACAAGATGAATGTAGCTAAACATATGAACCTATCTGAAAATAAAAGGAGGATAGCTCATAAAATAGTGTTGGGACATTTGACTGTCCATTGGAAAGAAACAGTTGGTTTCTTCCTCGTACCATTAACAATAGTAAGCTCCAGAAGGATTAAATATTTAAATGTGAAAAATAACATCATATAATTATTAGAGGAAAAATTAGGAAATCATTTTCAGTTTTTGGAGGGGGTGAAGGATTTTCTCAGTTTGGCCCCAAGGTTTTACCATATTAAAGAAAAATTGTATCACTTTGACCGTGTAGTAGTAACCATAGTAATAATAATAGTAGTAGTAGCAGTAAAATCATTGACGTGACAACACTGAAACAAATTTTGAAAACCTATAACAAACAAAGATGTCACAGGGTTAAGAACATATTCTTATTATATAAAGATATTTTAGATAAACACTTAAATAGAAAAGTGGGCAAAAGATTTAAATAGGCAATTTTCAAAAGAAATTCATATAGAGGCCAATAAACAAGAGAAGATACTTAATTTCACAGTAATTAGAGAAGTACAAATTAAAATGGCAATATCTTGGTATTTTGTTCAGGTACCATACTGTCAAAGATGAAAAAGATTGATCATAGCCGGAGTGGATGAAGGTGCCAGGAAACAGGCAATCTCCTGCACTGTGGAGGCAGTCTAAGTTGACTAACCTTTCTGGAAGGCAAACTTGCATTAAAATTTATTTACCATTTTTCACTGAAGAATTCACTTCTAGGTAATTAGTCTAAAGAGGTAATAATATAAGTATCCCAAAGGTGTTTTATTTCAGTGTTGTATAGAATAGCAAGTTTGGCATGAACCCAAGTGTCCATCCATACAATAGAAAAGTAGGTGTTTATTTTAAACAAATAAACCAGGCTATATTTATAGGCATTGACACGGGAGTAATACCACAATCTACTTCATAATTTTTAATTTTTATTTATTTTTAACATCTTTATTGGAGTATAATTGCTTTACAATGGTGTGTTAGTTTCTGCTTTATAACAGAGTGAATCAGCTATATGTATACATATATCCCCATATCCCCTCCCTCTTGCGTCTCCCTCCCACCCTCCCTATCCTACCCCTCTAGGTGGTGACAAAGCACCGAGCTGATCTCCCTGTGCTATGTGGCTGCTACCCACTACCTATCTATTTTATATTTGATAGTGTTTGTATGTCCATGCCACTCTCTCACTTCGTCCCAGCTTACCCTTCCCCCTCCCTGTGTCCTCAAGTTCACTCTCTACATCTGCATCTTTATTCCTGTCCTGCCCCTAGGTTCTTCAGAACCATTTTTTTTTTTAGATTCCATATATATGTGTTAGCATATGGTATTTGTTTTTCTCTTTCTGACTTACTTCACTCTGTATGACAGTCTCTAGGTCCATCCACCTCACTACAAATAACTCAGTTTCATTCCTTTTTATGGCTGAGTAATATTCCATTGTATATATGTGCCACATCTTCTTTATCCATTCTTCTGTCGATGGACACTTAGGTTGCTTCCATGTCCCGGCTATTGTAAATAGAGCTGCAGTGAACATTTGTACATTTTTAAAAGGCTACAGAATAGTGTGTATGGAATGAGCACATTTAGTTTACATGCATATAAAAGTTAGGAAGACTAACAGATAGCAGAGAAGTTTCTCTTGGCAGTGGATGGGGCTTTGCTTTCATTTCTTTTCTTTTTTGTGTTGTTTAATTTTTTTTTACAGTGAACTCATATTACTCTGAACTATGAAAAGACACTGAAGGTTTGCATTTTGAGTAAAATTGAAAATTAAGAGTAACTTTTCCATAAAGTACCCACATTTTATATAGTTATCTTGGATCCCTTGGGCCTTGTTTTAATCAGTGTAAATAACTAAGGTAGACAAGAAATCTTTGGCCTGAAGAGTCTTCACAGAAAGAAAAATGGGGAAGGACCAAAAATTGTCTGAGTTTAACCCCTTTTGAAGGACACTCAGCTTTGTCCATATCAGATTGGAGTGTTGCACACACACCTTGACAGTGACACTTTTTGGGAGGGGGTGTAGCTGAATTCTTTCTTCCCTGCTCTTTCCCACTTCCCTGTTTTTCCACTTCTTTTTTTTTGTGCCCTGTTAAACAGTAGCATTATAACAAGAACAGATACTTGAGACCTTCTTCTCAGGGATCTCTGGACAACACCTTGTTTTGCATATTCAGAGAATCAAAATGAATAAATAACCCATTCCAACTTCAGTTTAAGGCAACTGTAATGACTGCAAGCCTCACCTAAAATATTGGTGAGCTGAGGCCTTCAGCAGTTTAGCCTTTGCCGCAGGGAACATCTGTGAATAGCTGCCATTAGAGAAAGGAGGTCACCAAAAGCTTGGCCTTGCCAAGTCCCTTCGTCTCCCTTCACTTCTCCTCTCAGTAAATAATCAGAATGCTGCTTTTTGCTTGGAGGTGTAAGGTCTATGCAGTGGTTCTAAATTAGGGATGCGTATCAGAACTTTGGGAAGATTTTTAGAAATAGAGATGCCTGGGAAGTACCCCTAAGAGATTTGGCTGGATTGCTGGAATCTATTTCACTTTAAACATTCCTTAGGTGATTCTCATGGTCAGCCAGCACTGGGAAACATTGGAAACCATAGCTTATTGCATACATCTGCAAAGCTTTCAAGACCTGGAGGCTCATTATGCCGTTAGAGATGTCTCAGGACTCACTTCTTTATAAATCATATAAAAATTGGCTTTTGGTATTCTCTCCAGTTAGCAGTGAGCTCTCCCTTCTCTGAGTGCTTATAATAATTCTAGTATGTACTGCATTACTCAAATGGTACCCTAATCCAACATTATGTCACTAATTCATGTAATTAACATACTTATTTAGCATCTACTACATTTCAGGCTCTGTTATAGGGATCATTTCATATTTACTGTTCCTGATTATGTGTTGCATCTATCCCTGTAGGTACTGTGTTCATCTCAAACCATTGTAATAAGTAATTTACATGTCTGTCTGCCCATCCCACTATGGCTGAGTTCAGAGATTGTGTCTTATTTTTAATTGTGTTTCTAGTGTTTAGCGCCTCCCCTGGCACTTAGTGAATGCTCAATGAATATTAGCTTATGTTATTATCCTTGAGGGGGCTGGGAGAACTGATGGTGTGTTCTAGGACTAACAGCTCAGTGATAACTACTCAGCATGGCTAGTACATAGCAGGCATGGGAAGAGGTGGTGGGAGTAGAGGTTAAATAGGCAAGTAAGATGAGACCATGAAGAGTCTCATATGCTATGTTAAGAAGTTTGGATTTTATATACAATGGTCAGTACTATGATCTGAATGTTTGTCCCTCCAAAATTCATATGTTGAAAACCTAATACCCAAGGTGGTGGTATTAGGAGGTGGAGACTATGGGAGGTGAGATTAGTTTCTTTATAAAAGAGATCCCATAGAGATCCCTTGCCCCTTTCTACCACTTGAGGACACAGTGAGAAGTCAGCAGTCTGCAAACTGGAACGGGGCCTTCACCAGAACCCAACATGCTGGCACTCTGATTTCGGACTCCCAGCTTCCAGGACTGTGAGAAATGAATTTCTATTGTTTGTAAGCCACTCACTCAGTCTCTGGTATTCTGTTACAGCGGGTTAAACAGACTAAGACAGCAAGTCACTCAAAGTTTTATGCACAGAAGAGGCATGATGAGAGTGCAGCTGGGAGGAGGTTAAGAGGAGAACCAGGAGTAGGCCGTGATTGGTCAATTAGGGTTTACTGCAATAATCTAGATGAGGTATGATACAGGCCTAAACACAGGCCATAGTGGAGGGATAAAGGAAGAGAGGATAAAATAATTCATGAGGCATTTTCAGTGGTTTGCTGGAGCTGGTTTGTACTAGTGTGTGGTAGCTGATTCTGTACCTCTTTCCCCAACTCCGTGATCCGTGACTTCACATTAGTAGCTTAAAATTGGCCATGCTGGGAGTATTTACACTATGGAAATTGGCAAACACTACAAAATCACGGCTTTTGCTTTTTTTCCTGGAAAGCCATTTTACCAAGACATCACCGCATTTACCTTGGTTTAAAGGCCATTTCACCTAGAAAGCCTTACCTTATTGCCGTGCGTGGATAAGGTGCATCCTCTGTGTGCTCTCATAGCATCCTACTCTATGTACATTAGAATACTCAACACTCTGTAGTTTAATAACCTGTTTACTTATTTGCATATCATGCTGGGGTGTAAGCTTTTTGATGGCAGCAACATGTCTGCCATGTTCATAACTGTACCCCCATGCTTATCGTATAAATAACTGTTCAAAGATAATACTGTGTGAATGAATAATGTTTTTTCCCAGTACTTAGTGTGGCAGATATGTTTTTACAGCAATTCCAGAACTGATGTATTTTCACAGTTCATACTTCTATTTTTTTAGGATAAGTTGAATGAGTCAAAATCACAATGTAATTATCAAAAAAGCCATATATGTCTTCAGCTCTTGAAAGAGAGTAGAAAGAATATATCATTCCTCTGATCATAACATAAAAGAAATATTTTAAGAGAGAAATTATTTTTCATTTTGTTTTAATTTTTTCTTACTTGTAGATATGAAGACTACAATTTTCTTTGCATTTTTAAGTATAGCATGGGAAGAAAGAGACTTTTGAAGATCTAAGCCAGCATTTTGTAATAGCTAGGAAAGTACTCTTTCAGTGTTGAGATTTGGAGAAGAAACAAAAGGTATCGGGAAAAAACTGAGACTTTCTTTTGCTTTTTCATGTTGTTAACATTACACCTGTCAAAACAGATAACTTTCTGTCAAAATAGGTATGTATACTTACATGCACATATAAAACATATATAAAGCACAGTTATTAATTTAATATTTGTGAAAAATTTATAACATAGCTGTGTTCATTATCTACTGTTGCATCACATGTGGCCCTAAAACTTAGTGGCTTAAAACAGTGCGCATTATTGGACTCAGTTTCTGTGGGTCAGAAATCTGGCAACAGCTTAGTTGTGTGGTTCTGACTTAGGGTCCCTCTTGAGCTTGAAGTCAAGATGACGATCTGGGCTACGGTCATCTGAAGCCTTGAAAGGAGTTGGATGGAGGATGAACTTCCAAGGTAGCTCACTTGCATGTGTGGCAGGTTAGTACTGGTTTTGTCAGGAGACTTCTCCATTGGGCTGCCTGAATGTCCTCATGACATGGCAGCTGACTTCCTCCAGAAAGACTGATGTGAAAGAATGAGCAAAGAGGAAGCCACAGTGCCTTTTATTGACCTAGTCTACACCTTTTGTTGCCATATTCTGTTCTTTGGAAGCAAGTCACTAAATACAGCCTACACTCTAGAGAGAGGGGGATGGTCAGCCTCTACTCTTTGAATGGAAGAGTATGAAAGAATTTGTGGACATATTTTAAAACCACCATGATGACAAAATGGTTGTTTTGTAATTCTGAGTGACAAAAGTCAAATTCAGTTAGTTGTGTAATATCAAAATTGGGTTAGAAAAATAGCATAAAAAGTTAAAGAGATGATAATTATTAATAGACCAATAATCACATAAGAGGTGTTTGAAAAGAGAATAAAAAACTTATGACTAAGAAGGCAAAATAATTGAATCACAGGACTTTAAAGGGTTCTTACAAAAGAGTAAGAAAAAATTTTAAATGACTTAGGATAGCATTCAGGGCATGGGGAATGGACAGAATCCAGAGGTGGAGGCAAGATGTGAAGACAGCTGATCAGACTATGGTAAGGAGGTCCTGGAACAAAGGCACATTTTGCCCCAGCCAAAAATCTGTATGTGCTTTCTTAAGGGCATGGGCTTGTTTCAGAGCAAGCCAAATTAGGAGAAAACAAGGTGAGTTAATTAGCATGGAGGTAGAACCGTGAGTGAGGCTGGAGGTGAGGCCTAGTTCTGGTGTTAATGGTTTATCATTAAACAAGCTATCTCCCCTAGGTGTTTGACCTTCCATACCCATCCTGTCTTTATTCCACGTGTATGCATTACATAATGTTTTCATGCTTTCTTCTGCCATATTGAGTATTGATTTTCTGTTAATCAAGTCTCCAGCTTTCCAAAGCTGGACATTCCAGGTGAGGGGATGCAAACATTGCAGGTGAAGGGGAAAAGATAATTGCCCCATGAGGACTCAAATGAAATTAGAGACCGTATTCCTGAGGTATACATTGGGAACTGATGGCAAACAATGGAATAAAATGACTTAGAGAAATTAGAAATCAGTGCTCTCAACAGTCAAAGCACAGGTCCCAAAGATAGACAGTGACACTTAATGTTCTTTCTGGCAAATTGCTTTGCAGCTTTGAACATTTAGTGTGAGTCTGCTTTTTTGGAATCATGGCACAATGCATAGCATATTCTTAACATATTCAGACTCATCTAAGTGGCCTCTTAGGAAAAGAAGGAGTCTCTAGAAAGACAAGTTGAGTGGTGTCTCTACCAGTAAGCTCTTGCATGTATTGAAAAGTAGCTTTGCAGTGTAGAAACTGGCTACACCTCAGTGGAATGGATGCACATTGCTTTGTTTCTCAGAAGAGTTGGTACTTAAAATATGTCCTTCTCAGATGCTGCAGTGATGTATTCTAGTTCACTTCATAACCTTCTGATGAGGCCAGGATGTCTCCCAGGATTGTCTTCCCTCTATAACCATGGTTATTACTCTCTCCTCTGCCTTTGGGCCTTGCCCCAACCCACCCTGTCCTTCAGTTCTCTCAAAATCTGGTCAAAAACTTAACCCTTCACAGAGTCTTCTAAGATGAACTCCCTCTCTCTTCCATCACTACCAACTTAGAGTCTTAAGTGTCAAGTCTTTAGTTGATGGTGTATTATTAATAACTGGTTGTTTTTAATCATTCCCAAGCTGTGCCCTTTCTATTGTCCAATGTAGTAATATAGTAGTAGTTGAGACCATGGGCCTAGATCCTAAATTGCAGCTCTCCCACTCGTTCGTTACCTCTGTGACTTTGGGCAAGTTACTTAACTTCTCAGCATCTCCGTTTTCTCATGTGTAAAATGAGAATAATATTAGTGCCTCTCTTACAGGGTTGTTGTGAGTATTGGAAGATAATACATATCAAATGCTCAGGAAGCCCTCAGTAAATATTAGTTATTAATAGTAAGAGAAGCTGCATCATCAGGGCTAGTATGTGTAGAGGAAAAAGCGTGATATTGTTGAAACCCAGACCTGCAATTTAGTAGCATACTGACCTTGGGCATGTTATATAAGCTCTCTGAGCCTTAATTTCCTTGCAGTAAATGGGGAAAATAATAAACACACCTGCTCATGGAATGAACGCAGGGCTGTTACCTAGAGGTGCTAGCAAATGCCTGTGTACTTCCTCAACAATAACAACACAGCAACAACACAACAATTGCTCATTTTAATGAAGCCAAAATCTTATTTCCTCATCATTTCCCCACTCCTGCTGATCAGGTAATTTAGTGGCGCTTTAATGAAGAAAAAAATTAATCAACCTGTATATTCGGCGTCTCAGAGAGTGAACACACAGCTGCTTGAATTTTTCACTCTGCATCTGGCTGGATTCACATTGCTGGCATTATTGTCTAGGTTTGTTTACCTCTTCCTAGGGAACATTCACATTTCCAGGTAATATTCTTGTGTCCACAGAATTTCCTGCCCTAAATGAAAGATTAGGGATTTGTGAAATGGAGGCAGGAAAGTAGGTAGTCAAAATTGACCTGAACCAAATGGTCAGCCCTTTCCTTGGGCCTATAGTATTAACCTAAATAGCTGATTCTGGAACCTGATTTTAGTGTTGCATTGTTTCCACATCCTCAGTGGCTATGGTCATTGTCTCTAGATGCATCCCCTATAGCTCTCATGACAGTGACAATGAGAGCAAATACGGCATTTGCTTTTTTCTTTGTCCTTATTATACCCCATGAAAAAAAGGTAAGGAGTTTGGGGCTTCATCTTAACACATAATGTAGACCCTAGTTTTGTGAGGAATCCTTTAGAGTCTGTGATCCATGGGCTGGCAGCATCGGCATCAACTGGGAGTTTTTAGATATGCAAATTCTTGCGCTGCCCCCAGACCTACTGAAGAGTCTTTGGGGGTGAGGGACACCCATCTGTGTTTTGCATCTCTCCAGGTGATTCTTGTGCCAGAGTTTGAGAAAGACGATAATCCAGAATCTTGCCAAATTTGGGTGACTTGTAACAAAATGCTTTAAAGAAAGAGTCAAACTCTAGCCATGAAAACCTAAAGAACGTTGGCCTAGTTTAAATTTGTACTGTTTAATTCTTGAAACTCCAAATCACTGATTCTTCCCTTTAGATTTTATGACAATCCTGGAGCTCTCAGTGACCTTGAAGGTTGTCATGGAATTCTAAAAAAATTAAACCTCAAAACAAAATTAATTTTAATATAATAAAATAATCCACTCTGGGCAGATTATGGAGCCGTTGGAAAAGAAACAAACAAAAGGATGGCATAGCTTTGTAGGTTTTAGAATCACTGTCCTCAGTATTGGCCAGGAATATTTTATGATTATATCACTAATTATACATGTAAATATGACTTGTACTGTTGTTTTCACTTTAAACCCATGCTCAATTGTAATCTGTAGAATTATAGTTCTTAATATAAAAACATGTCTTCACAAACCAGACATGATAAATAAGTCTGAATGGGACCACATAAATACACAGCATGCTGGACTTCCACGGTGCAGATCCCTCTTGAATTAGCTTTCACTCCTTTGGAGCAATACATAATATCAGGGCAGCCTGCTGTAATGCAGCCAAAACAAAAACAACCCATCAGCTGCCAAGCACACCTCTGTTGCAGAGGTGAGTGATTCAGGTAGACTTCAGCATTTAATGAAGCCCGTTGTTTCCTATAAATTAACTGAGTGCTATTAAATTTTGCTGATAGAAAATAACTGTTCTAACCATGAGCCCCTCCATTTATCAAGCTTGAAAGACAAACAAGGATCTGGAGTGGCACAGACAAGAGAACATAGAGAAAATCCCCCTAAAGGAAGTAATTCTTTTTATGGCCTTGTAACACGTTGGCCTCCGTATAGAGAGATACTGTTGGTGATCCTGTCACTGCCCTAGGATAGGTCATGTGAGTAGTTTTTCCAGTGCTAGGGCATAAAGTTACAGGCATAAATTATGGCTTGGACATTCACTACCAGCTGGCTTAACTCCTTTCAGAGGGAAGTATTTTGGAAGCAAGGCCTGATGTGCACTGTGGGCCCTGGAGAAATGTCCATCCAGAGCAGAAACCACACGAGGGGCTGGCTTCCCCCTTCTTGCCAGTGAGATATTCCTATGACTGGTGTTATAGCTTCTTGCTCCTCGGTAACTTCATCTGTTGATGAAGTGGGACACCTGTAGGTCCTCCAGTTTTTGCTTGAAAAATGAGTACAAGGATTAAAATATCTAAAGTGAGGCCATGCCTGATGAGAGAGCCGAAGAGCAGTAAGGTGATGCCCCCTCTATTGATATGGGTGCTCTTGTCCTCCTTGCTGCTGAGGGGTGAAGCCTTCGGAGCAGGAAGTGGTGAGGATGGCAGGGAAGTGGAGAATAGATGATGGCCACAGATGAAGGTGGCGGGCTCCCAGACAAGCAGAGCCCTTTGGGGATTACTCTTCAAGGGTGCGGGCCTCCATCCTTTGCTATGGTACAGAACTCTCCTACGTTCTTGAGTCCTTTGACAGCCGTTCTGCTGGGCAGCTCCCTTCTGTGTGCTCATGGTCCCCAAATCACTGGTGTGTAGAATTGCTTGGTGTGTTGTATGTGTCAGTCATAGTCCTGTAGTAGCCACAGCCCCTGCTGACACTGTCTAGCCTGTGACCCACTATTGAGTAAAATCATCCAGCTTAAAAAAGTGGCTCATTTTGTTAAACAGGAAAGGAATATTTCCGAACTCAGCCCTGTACATGCCATGCCCTCACCCATTTCTTATCTTTCAAAACACAAAACACCCAATCTGAGCTCTTCTGATGCTTAGGTATGAGGAGAGCAATGAGGAAGGACGAGTGTGGATGGTGGCTTCTCCTCTGCGGGCTTCCTTCTTCAGCCTAGTAACCACAAGTGTATTTCCGCATAGCTTTTGCTCACCTGTGAGAGTTTTCGTTCCATTCCCCCAATTGCTTTTGGGGAAACTGACCCTACCCTTGGCACTAGGGGTGAGATCTGTCACTTAGGCCTGAGGTCCTCAGAGTAATCCCATTCCTTGGTCATGGATATTGGTTCACGGGTGGAATTGTGGCACAGTAATAGGTATTCCTGGGTAAGCAGCTTCCAGGCCCTTTAGAGCTAGGTTGACTCTCTCCATATCCTGAGGGGGATGTAGCTCTGGGAGTCACTAGAGTTATCTTGAGACCAGAAAGGGGAAGCAGCCTGAATATAAAGTTGACACATGGAGGAAAGAACCTAGGACTTCAGTTTCGCTGTTGAACTGCTGAGCCAAACCTGCCCTGAAACCTGCATGCCCTAACACTGGACTTTCAAATTACACAAGCCTTTTATTGTTTAACCTATTTTGAGTTGGCTTTTTGTTTACTTGCAACCTAATTCATCCTAATAATACAATGGGTGGAAATGGGATTTGAGGGGTATGGTTAAATTAAGACAAATTTCCACTATGCTTCCAAATTAACAGAGGAGACGTCTTGGGAGTGGAAGATTTCCAGGAGGGGAAGGGGCTAGTAGAAGACATTGCAGACATGAGTGAGGCTCTTGGATGCTATTATTGATGTGCATATCCTCTTTTTCTGTCTAGGTATAGGTTCCCCTGTAGGCTGAATTTCTCCCATAGCTACCTATTATTGAGCAGATACTCAATGAGTATCACATACAATTACATGAAACCAAAGCTATGCTACTGAGAAAGCATGTACACCTCCTTCATTCACTTCTTGGTTTATTTAGTAGCGTCACAAAAAGGTCATATTTCCACAGTCCATCAGATTCTGAGTCATTTGGGCTTTTTAATGAAGAGTAGATCTTTGGGATTATGGGCGATGACCCTTTGCAGGGCACTGAAAGCAGATAGTGCCCCAGAGCAGAGGAAGGGCAGGCAGCGCAAATTAAGCCTTCATTCTTGCTGTAGTTGCCTCCAAAATCTTTTGTCACTCCCTTGCCCTCTTTAATTCTTTTCTGAGCTATATTGACCCCCACATCTTTCAGTGTCACTTGTACTATATGCTCATTATTCCTGAATGAGTGTGTATCGAGGAACTTCCACTTTGTGTAAAACCAGTCAAGAACAAATAACACAGTGTTCACTCCCGTAAGATGCTGATAGTACATACTTGCTTCCAGTAAAATGACTGAGATGTGTTTCTCTTGGGTGAGGGGGTCCCATGTTACCCTTCACAGCCTCCTGTCCTCACCGTGGGTCCCATCACAGTTCATGCCCACCACAACATAGGAGCAACAGTTGATCCAAGTAGACTTGCCTTTAAAAATAATCTACTTAGTATCTGTTTTTGAAACAAATGGTACAGTAGGCCTCCAAGTTAATGCTGCAATGAATGTAATCTGTTTTATGGAATTACCAGGTTAGAGGCAAGCAACAATTTTAAGACTTTTAATATATAAAGTATCCAGAAAATCCCCGTTTGGTTTGAATGTTTCATAAATTTACTTCTATATAAGATAAACAATTTATAAAATATAACAGAGAAAGCTTTTACACAAGATTTAAATAAAATTGTTAATGATTCATTTGTTATAACATTTATTTTGACTTGTATTCATAGCTGTGTACAAATGTTTCAGAAATGATGGCAGAAATGAAAGCTAACATTGCTGTAATTAAATGAGCTAAATTTGGAGTTTTCCAGCAGTGGCAAAAATTTACAAATATCCTTTTCCATGAGATGAAAACTTCTTTGATTTCAGAGAATTGTTTTTCACTTTTCATCATCTGAAGCAACTTATTATATTAGTAGTAAATTAGAAGCTAGTATGGGCAGGAGAAATATTTAAACCCCACTTAATTTCCCACTGCATTTTTCCACAAGTCTCGTAGATTCTGAGTATCCTTTGTGTTTTCTTTGGTGAGTGATTTGAGGAAAACTTAGGTGACTTTTGTGTAGGAGCTTGGAATGTTTCATGGGTGAGTGGATGCAAGGAGTTTAAGAGGAATTGTTAATTAATAGTAGCAGAAAATTATGATTTGTGTGCAATAGCTAATAATCAAGTTCATTCCTTACAGAGGACCACTTTGCCAGACATGCTATTTTTCACATGGACCAATTAAGACATAAAGCTTGAAATCAGATCAATGAAGTGTTTTTTTTAATCTTCCTGTCAGTTGGGGGAAATAACCTTACTCCATAGAACCTCTCTTTTATAGTAATACATGTTGTGATTCCATTTAACCAAGGGATTGTTTGAAATAGCAGGCTCCCTAGTTCATTAAGGAATTTGTCTGGCAATCATTAGTCAAAAGACTGGTGAAGAGAACAGTTTAAACCAAGAGGAACTTAATTGAAAATTAATTTGAAATTAAGAAAAAACCTTCTGGGATGATAACATAAATCATTTGGGTTTCAACAGAAAAAAATCCATTTAGGTATCTTTTTTATTGATGTATAGTTGACTTATTATATTAGTTCCAGGTGTACAACATAGTATTCAATATTTTTATAGATTATATTCATACAAAGTTACTATAAAATATTGACTGTATTCCCTGTGCTGTACATTATATCCTTGTAACTGATTTATTTTATACCTAATAGTTTGCGCCACTTAATTCCCTTCACCTAAAAAAATTAGGTATCTTTTAACAATATTATATATTTTTTAAAAAGGTATTCTTCCACCATTGACAAGTTCTAGGATAGAGATGACAGCTCCAAACAGCCAAACACCTGATGAGAAAAAAATACTGTAAAAAATACTGTTTTAAGGAAATCATGAAGTTTATTTAAATACAGATTAGGCGCTCCACTCTTCCTCTTCCCACCCCCACCCCATCTCATCTCCTTCTTGCCTATCCAGATACTCTAATCCTGTGGTGATTCCTAAGTGACAGCCTGCTATCTTGAATCCTATCACTGTCCCTCAAGTTTAGTTCAGTTTTGAGATGAAGCTAGGGGTTTAGAAATGTTGCCTTGGGACTTAAGATGCTGAGAAATGTTAAAGCTGACACATTCTTGCTACCTGGAACCAAGAATGAGTAATAGGGAAAAATATATCAGGCAGTATTTCTCATTGTTCAAAGGCCAGTTGTTCTTGTCTGATTATTTCTTCGACTAATAAGTACTATCGGGCTGCTGTGGACAGAAGGATGGGAGAGATGTAGTAGAAAATGAAATATTTTGTAGGTCACAATTTCTCCAAAGGAAAATCTGCCAGGGAATAATAAAGAAATACTTCTCTTTGAATGCATCTTGAGGAAATGTTGGAACTTAATTGAAAAGTTCTTGTGAATGACATTGCTATTT
Source organism: Hyperoodon ampullatus (assembly GCF_949752795.1). Lineage (NCBI taxonomy): Eukaryota > Metazoa > Chordata > Mammalia > Artiodactyla > Ziphiidae > Hyperoodon > Hyperoodon ampullatus. Next base: position 21,223,248 of record NC_136913.1, on the reverse strand, counting down.
GCTGCTACTAGGCTTCAGATTAGAGCAGAAAATTATACAAAGAAGTTTAAAATCATAGTGTTGATTAGAGGCTATGATCAAGGGGCAGCTACCATGAAGGGAAGCCGTAGAAAGATAAAGAATTGTGAACTGGATAGTTCCTTCCTTTCCAGGCCTTCCTTGAGATGCCTTCTGAATGCTAGAAATTGCAAAGCAGCAGTATACAAAGAATTGGAACTTTGTAGTCTTTTATCATATAGTACTCCAATAGACATAATTTAAAAGTTCTTTGTCACAAAACATGGGAACACAAGAATTCAACTCCAGTTTGCCACCTTAGCAAGGGAGAGGTGTGAGGAGAATTTACGGAGGTGCAAAGAAATCTGAAGAGTATATGAGAGGTGTCTTAGTGACTTTAAACTTATGGAAGACCAGAGAAAGAGAAAAGGGAATATTTTACTTTGAAAATAGATCTATCTTGCTTTCTGAACAGAGGAGAAACAACCAAGAAATTGGAACACAATTCAGCATGAATCCGGAACAGAACTGGTATGGCTCTCAGGGAGTTTATAAAACTGTAGAACTTAATAGTTAAAGAAACACAGGTTTTTGGTGATATAAATCACTTGGAAGGCAATAGTTATTTTAAAATGTGAATGCTGTGGTGAATGCCAGTTAGTGGCATGCAGCCGTTTGAGCCATTGCTTGAAAAGTGGTTGCTTTTTTTTTTTAAACCGTTTTTAAAATTGAAGTATAGTTAATTTACAATATTCTGTTAGCTTCAGGTGTACAGCAAAGTGATTCATATATATATTCTTTTTCAGATTCTTTTCCATTATAGGTTATTATAAGGCATTGAAAATTGTTTCCTGTGCTGTACAGTAGGTCCTCAATGTTTATCTGTTTTTTATATAGTAGTGTATATAATCTCTGTATCTGTTAATCTCATACTCCTAATTTATCCTTCCCTCTCCCCCTTTTCCCTTTTGGTAACATAAGTTTGTTTTCTATGTCTGTGGGTCTATTTCTGTTTTGTAACTAAGTTCATTTGTGTCATTTTTTAGATTCCACTTATAAGTGATATCATATGATACTTGTCTTTGTCTGACTTACTTCACTTAATATGATAATCCCTAGGTCCATCCATGTTGCTGCAAATGGCATTATTTCGTTCTTTTTTGTGGCTGGGTAATATTCCTTTTATATATATATATAGACACACACACACACACACATCATATCTTATTTATTGATTCATCTGTCAATGGGCATTTAGGTTGCTTCCATGTCTTGGCTATTGTAAGTAGTGCCGCTAAGAACACTGGAGTGCATGTATGTTTTCTTTTTAAAAAAATTTATTTATTTATTCATTTTTGGCTGCGTTGGGTCTGTGTTGCGGCACATGGGCTTTCTCTAGTTGTGGCAAGCAGGGGCTACTCTTTGTTGGGGTGCGCGGGCTTCTCATTGCGGTGACTTCTATTGTTGCGGAGCATGGGCTCTAGGCACACGGGCTTCAGTAGTTGTGGCATGTGGGCTCTAGTGCACAGGCTCAGTAGTTGTGGCACACAGGCTTAGTTGCTCCCTGGCATGTGGGATCTTCCCCGAGCAGGACTCAAACCCGTGTCCCCTGCATTGGCAGGCAGATTCTTAACCACTGCACCACCAGGGAAGTCCTGGGTTGCATGTATCTTCTCAAATTAGAGTTTTATCTGGATATATGCCCAAGAGTAGGATTGCAGGATCATATGGTAACTCTATTTTTAGCTTTTTAAGGAACCTCTATACTGTTCTCCATAGTGGCTGGACCAATTTACATTCCCACCAATGGTGTAGGAGGGTTCGTTTTTCTCCACACCCTCTCCACCATTTGTTATTTGTAGACTTTTTAATGATGGCCATTCTAACCAGTGTGAGGTGGTACCTCATTGTAGTTTTGATTTGCATTTCTCTAATAATTAGCAATATTGAGCATCTTTTCATGTGCCTGTTGGCCATTTGTATGTCTTCTTTGGAGAAATGTCTATTTAGGTCTTCTGCCCATTTTTTTTTCTTTTTTTTTTTTGTGGTACGCGGGCCTCTCACTGCTGTGGCTTCTCCTGTTGTGGAGCACAGGCTCCGGACGCGCAGGCTCAGCGGCCACGGCTCACGGGCCCAGCCGCTCCGCGGCATGTGGGATCTTTCCGGACCGGGGCATGAACCCGTGTCCCCTGCATCGGCAGGCGGACTCTCAACCACTGCACCACCAGGGAAGCCCTGCCCATTTTTTGATTGGGTTGTTTGTTTTTTTGATATTAAGCTGTATAAGCTGTTTGTATATTTTGGAAATTAATCCCTTGTTGGTACCATTGTTTGCAGATATTTTCTCCCAGTCTGTGGGCTGTCTTTTTGTTTTGTTTATGGTTTGCTCTGCTGTGCAAAAGCTTTTTTAAGTTGACAGTGACTCTGATGGGGGAGAGACAGGAATCCCTGTCCTCTCGGTGAGGTAGAAGCTAGATGTTGTGTGAACTGAACATGTCTCTCAGTTGAATTGCATGTGCAACATTTTGTTCATGGTTTGGGGCAGATACAATCTGCATCAACTACAATATCCAGAAGAGGGCTGTGCACAGCGGTGTGGCAGTAAGAGTTCATTAAGTTAAGTACTCATGCCAGTCCCAGGTTCTTCTGCTTTTGGATATGACTGTAGTTTGGTTTTCTTATAAATACATGGTGCATATGTTAGGGAACAAGCTATTGGAACAGACATGGAATGAAATAAATACATTATAGATGCCCATGTACAGGTGGGAATAAAGGACTGCCATGGTCTGACCCAGAGGCACTTCTGCCAGCATCTTAATTTCAGACACAGAGGGTTTCAAAGGCTCTAAGGAAGATAACAATGAAGGGGAATCAGAGAGTACCAAGAGGGCAGTCTCCAGTGAGTAACCCCAGAACCCAAATCAATAGTGTCTTCTACCCACAAAGGTACTGAGGTAGTTACAGGATAACCTCTAATACTAGGATCTGGATATGTTCTAGTGGTTAGCCCTTAGCCCTTCAAACCTCAAACGGTGGCTGGATGTTGGGTGGAGAGCAATAGGCAGTGGTGTGCTGGAGCCGGCTCATGCTAGCTTGTGAGACAATTATTAAATTTTTAGGAATTTTTGAGCTAGTTACTAAACTGTGAATAGCTTGAAATTGGCTGTGCCCACCCCCGATCCTGCCCACTTCCCCAGAAAGCCAGTTGTTAAAGTTTTTCAGCACACCACTGGATATGAAGCTTCTTGTGTATACAAAGGTAAACCTAGAATTGGAACTCTTCTTGGTCCAAACACTGAAGACCTGGTTTTTTTGGAGTCATCTGGTTTCTTTATTTTGTTCATGCTTCACGATGACCTAGCTGCCATGACACCTGAGGGGCCATGATCTTTATCTGCGTTGACCGTGCCTATAGCCTTAGTTCTTCCATATCCTTGACCAGTTTTTAGTTTTCCCTTGGTGGTGTTAACTCTGCTGGAGACCTTAACTAGGCCTCAGTTTGCCTGCCTTGAGTCCTGGCTTATGGCACTACAGCTTCAACACCGATGATGTCTCAGAGAATTAAATAAGATTCTGTTCATTATCTGTGTGTATCTTGAAGAACGTTCCTCATTGTAGCAGGCATTACTGGTGCTCTGTCCATATCCTTTGACACTCACTGTTTTAGTGTATGCCAACAGCATCTACAGAGAACACCTGCACTCCAGTGTCTGATGGCAGTTGTAGGTAAATCCCTCAGCTTCCTCATTTCTCACGTAGAACAATTCTGGCACATTTTCCACAACTATCTCCCAGAAGTCTCCAGTGGGATTGAGCCCCAGTTGCCCAGAGAGGTAATGGTTCATTTACATATCCCCTATTATCTTCCTTCCCTATATCACTTTCCCTCTCCCTTGCTGGTGCTCCTGGAATCACCTCCTAAATAAATGACTTGTACCCACATCCTTGTCTCTGGGTCTGATTCTGGGGAAGAACCAGCCTAAGACACTCATCCTCCTCATTTTTATGCCAGCAGCAGAATGGAAGGCCCTTATGAGCTACATTCTGAAAAATTCTTGAGTTATAATACCAAGACAAAGAAGATTCTTGATTGGCAGATCACATATTAATAAATGTTCAACTTGGCATCTCCTTATTTTTAATGCTGTGTGATGGCCAAACATTTTTGCAGGGGTGCTTGTTGCTTTCCCTTTGTCATCATCAAAGTGAAGTAAAAGGGACACACACATATTTGTTTTTAGTCCTGTGCTTTATTTTTAATTCTGTATAAATAAATACAAAATGACAAAAAGATATACGTTTACTGAACATTGCATTGATTGTGTGGCATTACACAGTGTGTCACAATATTTCAGCTTATAATTGTGTCCTTTAGCTGTTGATGCATAATTCTGTAACTTTTAGGGTACAATTCGTCTGGAAGCTTTAGTGGAACCCCTGAGTGCTTACACTTGCAAAAGTTTGTTTGGGGAGTATTTGAGCCACAGTGGCTCAAGTCTAGGGATATTTCTGGAACATCTAAAACAGTAAAAGAGTAAGGGATGGAGAGGATATTCTTTTTGCGTTCATGAGAGGCATGCAGGGGTACAAATCTGAGACTACCACACTATAGTTATTTCAAGTCTAAGCATTGGATTCAGTATGTATATTTATAAAAATTATTCAGTAGTACTGATTCTTTCTAAAATTTGCGTTTTAACCATGGGAGGTCAATTGGCAAGGCCTGTTAACAACATTAATACTACTTCCAGGGTTTTTTCTTTTTCTTTTTTTTTTTTTGTCATTTTTCTACAATACAAGGTCAACAAAAGTGAAAGATTAAGTGGGACCCTTTGCCAACAACCTCACATTTCTTAATTCATATAAATGCAGACAGACATAACAGCCTGGGATCTTTTATTTAATGACCCCCAGTTCATGGGACTCAACATTCTTACAGATTCCACATCCGTGTTCCTGTTCAAGCTGTTGTGATAAGTATTTATTACACATTCTTTTACGGCTCCCTCTCAGTGGATCCTCTTGAGTTTGGTGAGTTAAGTGCTATGACTCAAGGGAGTTTTTTAATATTCTTGTGAATCAGTGATGTCTTCTGCAGAAATGAAGATTTTCATGCAGATGATGAAATGTCATCTCAACGTAGTACCCTGGGGAAGATAACACTTGCTCCCAAGAGGGAGGGGCCTGGAGTCTTGAGTCATGCCTTGGTGATGAGAATTTTTAGTTTTTCTAACCCTCACTCTTGATTATTTTTTTTAATCCTAAGAAATGACTTTTCCATTTTAAAATCATTGCCTACCCCTCCCCCCAGGTTTTGATTACAGACTGTCAGCCCCCTCATCCCTGTATAAGACCACCCATTCAAGTATAAACACAAATGAAAATGTGGTGCAGTGAGGTTGAAATCAAAAGTCTCATGTTTAATATCTAACATGAGTTTTGTCCCGATGCCCTGTTGATCTTTGCCAGCTAAAACATACAGCTTTCCATCCTGTTTTGGATTCCAGCAAAAGCTAAATACTTCATGAGTTACAAAACTCACCACCTTTACTGAGGGGTGTGGTAAAAGAATCTACTTTGAGCTCCAAAATTATCATCTACAATTCATTTTTAAGTGAAATTCTTTAAAAAGAAATCGCGTTTTTATCTTTTCCTATGGAAAAAAGACAGAAACGGAAAGTAAAATATTTCCCCTATCAGAAATTGTCCATGTATTGAAGGCATCCTGGTTGCCTGATGACATCATCGCAGGAGTATGGAGAGAGGCAGTATTCGTTCTTCTAACAAACTCACTGAAAGTTTTAGCAGTGCCCTTTTATAGGCAGCAGCTTGAGTGTTAGTCTATTTTTAAGGGAGAGTTGGACTAAGATGGAATCATTTACTAAATATCTGCATAAGTCTGGAATGTGCACGTATTTTGCCATTAGGATTGAAACTTAACTAAGTATATGTTGAAATATGAAAATGAGCTCATTCATGTTCGCTTTTCCCTCGGTCCTTATTTTCTGGGCTATTTAGGGAAATGGCGATGCTTGAGAGTAGAGCAAAGTGGCAAAAACCCAAGGAATTAAATTTAGTTCTTATGTATGTCTTCCTACCATAAAAGATTTCCAAGTTAGTTGACTAAATTAATTGAACATGCAGTTGTGAAGTGGAATTCTTCAAGGATTTGCTAGTCAAGGCCTGGTTTTCTGACCTAAGTTTTTTTATCTGCATTACAGGTTGGCTTCTGAAAAAGGAAGCCAGTCTGGCCTTTCTTCCATTTGTTGGAGAGTTACCACTGATGAGAGTGTCCACACAGAAATTAGCCTGTGGATGTTTACACACACACACAGACAAACACACACACACAGGCACCCACCAAACTCTAGACAGCTTTTTTCCCGTGTGTGTGTGTGTGTGTGTGTGTGTGTGTATGTATGTGGGGGGTGTGAGAGACGGAGACAGAGAGAGAGAGAGAGAGAGAAACAAAGGGGGTGGGGGCAGAGAGGGAGAGAGAGAGAGATCTGATTTCAGTTTCCATGGAAATGGGCTAAATAAGGACTTTAACAGACAGGAGTTATGAGTGCAACTTCTTTGCTATTCCCAGCTCAGAACTATTGAGAGAAAATTTGAAATCATTCCAATCCTTTACATTTTTACAAGATCAATATTGTAATTTAGTACCTGTGACATATAATTTTGGATCCACACTTTCTTTGTGATGGTGAAATCATGCATCCATTCAGTTGGCCCTGAGAAATAAACGAAAACGAACCCCCCCACCCCCCCGACCACTGATTTGACACCGCACGCATGTATACTGCTTTGTCACTCCCCTCGCAGGCTTTTCTGCTCCCTCTCCATGTAGGTGTAGACCTACACCGAGCATTTCCTTCTCAACTCTAAATGCCTGTGGGAGGTCAGAATTCTATGGAAAAGAGGCCAAATTTATATTTTTCTTTGGCCTCTGTTGACTTCCTTTAAGCCCAGGCATGTAGGTACATAGGATTCTTCCTGCTACAGTTTTATTCAACTGTTTGTGATCATGTATTAAACTGAGGCCAGGAAATGCGTTTTTCTTTTCTTTCTCCAGAGACAGAGATGTAACATTGTGACCATTACAGCCAAAGAAGGCACCATATGCAGGGTTTTTATTAAACGACATCTGCTGCTAAACAAACAAAAAACCCAAACCTCTGTCTGTAAGACATTAAGTCATATAAACTTCTTTGATTGCTCGTTTGGAAAAAACAAAACAACAAAAAAGAACACATACTAACTGCTGTTAAAAAGCACTGAAATATCTGAATGTAAAAAAGAAAGGAAAGGGAAAAAAAGTAAAACTGAAGATGTTGCCCTGGCCCACTGCCATTTCTCTCTTTGGTTGTGTCTATCAGAAGATTAGAAACCTGTATGAAAAAGTGAAAGCAATAAGTTTGAAATCTTCTTTACCCTTGGAATTTGCTCTCAAGATTGAAAACAGGGTGCTTTATTGGAAGATGGGGTTTTAATATGAAAGGATAGTCAGCTAAGGCCTCAATGTATTTGGCATGAGGCATTTCCCAGGTTTAGTGTGCTAAGTGGCTCGGGGGCTGCTACAGCCTATAAATTCCTTGTGTAAGCCTGAAGTATTGCCCTCTGGTGAAAGCTGGTCAGATGGAGAGGAACTGTGGGATTGCCAATCATCAGTGGGACAGTTTTCCCTGCTGATTTTGTTTTTGTGTAGGTGTGAGATGACGTAAATACATATTTTAGGTGTCAGAGAAACTCAAGTGGTACGGAATATAGGACATCATTTTTTGTTTCCTGAAGGAGTTGGTCATTTTTTATTCCTGATTTTCTTTAAACATCTTTAACATGCCTTGACTTTAGGTAAAAAATATAGTTGGTTAATTCTCCTTGATAGACAAGTGTTTTAACTCTTTGTGGGAAATTTTTCTGGGCAAGTTTTCAATTAATTCTACCTGAGCAGGTGTTGCCTGCCATGGATCAAAGTGGTGTGACTCACACTTTGTCAAGCGCGGGGTGCAACTGTGGTATTTTTCCCAGTAGGGTTTGATGCTTATCTGTCTCAAATCTGACCAAGCTGAACTAATTATGTGCTCTAGGATTTGAATATTCCTTTTTAGTTTAAGACTAATTTATTACTTTCAGAATCACCTACTTTCCTGTTGTGAAGAAACCCAACTAAAATAGTGGGAAACACAAGGTAACACTGGGGTCTCTGTTGAAGAAATAGATAAGACTTCTGAAGGCTCAATTTAGTGATTAATCTGACTGACAAGATGTAATCTTCAGATCAATTACCATGGATACAACTTTAAAATTCATTGTGATTTAGCCCTAGACTTTACAGAATAATATGCAATTTCAGGAACTTCTTTCATTAGCGATGACAATAAGAGAGGGACCACATTTTGCTATCTAAACTATTTTATGTCTAGGGTGAGGATCTTTCCCAGCATCACTAAATGTTTGATATAGATTCTCTTGCCTTTTGTCACCCACTGAAGTTGGACTGCTAAAGGAACGTTTAGCTGTTATGACTATTTCATTGTTAATAATTGTTGGCAGGAGTTACCTTTGATGTTAAAAAAAATGCATTGGCTATCTAGACATCCTTTTTATAGCTTTGAAACATCTGCACATTTAGAGGAATGAGAGAAATTTGGCCAAGGAATCATTAAACCCAAGTTAAAACTGTCCTTGTTTGGGCCTAGCATTCAACAACTCTGCTCACAGCATCTAAGCTGGAGTGTGAATACGTAACTGTGGGTGGGTGAATTATGGGATCATAGACAACAAAAATAGAACCTGAGTGTGTTCTCATAAAGTTACTAAGGAGGAATTATAGATCGAGAATTCAAAAGAAAATGTGGGGTCCTTTTACTTTATTTAAAAAGTATAGATTCAGGCTCCATGTCTTTTATCTTATAGAGATTCCTGAACAACTCCATTATTCTCAGCTCATGTTTCTATTCATCGCACACAAATTTGATTCATTTCACCTTCCCAATAATTACCTTTTTTCCTGCCACACTCTAAATCTTAGGAACTGCACTAGGGCTCCTTTCCCCAACTTCTCTCTTTTTTTTTTTTTTGCAATACGTGGGCCTCTCACTGTTGTGGCCTCTCCCGTTGTGGAGCACAGGCTCCAGACGCGCAGGCTCAGCGGCCATGGCTCACGGGCCCAGCCACCCCGCGGCATGTGGGATCTTCCCGGACCGGGGCACGAACCCGTGTCCCCTGCATCGGCAGGCGGACTCTCAACCACTGCGCCACCAGGGAAGCCCCTCCCCAACTTCTCTTAATGTCTACTCCCTGTGTTTGTTTGTTTGTGTGTGTGTGTTTGTGTGTTGTGGGGTGGCTGTAAGTTTCTGGTGTTGGATAGTTCTTTCTGTTACTTGTGTGACTTTTCTCTCAAACTGATGTTTCTTATCACTAGGCTTCCCTGGGTGGCACCTCCTTTCCTTGAGGTGGATGAAAGGTACTGGCTTTCCCATCAAACTAATGCTGCAGATAAACGGAAAATGCCCACTCCTTCTTAAGACTGGCAGTTGGCAAAACGAAGAGACCACCCCATATGTACTTCTTCCTTCCTCTCCACTCCTTTTCTCCTTGTCTGGATTGCAGAGCAAAAATTCTAGGTAAACTTCCACAATTCCAGACTTTGGGAGAGATCTCTGTGGTTTGGGGTCACTGCTGTTCTCACCTATGACTTAGAAAAATTCCATTAAATGCAGTTTTCCACTTTAAAGCTGTTAGTTAGCACTTTGTAAATTCCAAGAAACATTCACTTCCTCAGGTTTCTTTTTCTTTTTTTTTTTTTTTTTTTTTTTTTTTTTTTTTGTTGCTGTACGTGGGCCTCTCACTGTTGTGGCGTCTCCCGTTGCGGAGCACAGGCTCCGGACGCGCAGGCTCAGCGGCCATGGCCCACGGGCCCAGCCGCTCCGCGGCATGTGGGATCCTCCCAGACCGGGGCACGAACGCACGTCCCCTGCATCGGCAGGCGGACTCCCAACCACTGCGCCACCAGGGAAGCCCTCTTTTTCTTAAAGTGTATTATGTGGCTGGTCTCAGACATGCTCACGCATAGGAAACATATAAAAGGGGAAGATAATATTTTTTATGGTTCCCTACAGATAGGTGAAGCCTTTGGCTTGCCAAATCCCACTGAACCACAGGGCTGGGCCTACTAAAGCATTTTAATGTGCCTCAAATGTGTCAGGTATCTTGTAAAAGGCAGTGTGCATGTGCATGTATGTATTTATGTGAGTACATGTGTTATAGGTGTGTGTACATGCATTATGTGTGCCTGGTGTGTGTGTGTGTGTGTGTGTGTGTGTGCGTGTGAAGCAGCGCTAATGGGTCACTACCAATTTTGGCCAGTCACCTATGGTCACCATCGTGGAATTTGCCTTGGTGATTCTGGATGGGGGCAAAAGCAATTCTGGCAGAACGAATTTAAAGAATAAAGATGTGAAAGTCTGAGCCAAACATGTTGAAATTTCACCCTGGAAATTAAGTACATTGTTTTGCCAAAGAGAATCATATTGCTTTTCCCCAGGATGAGCCTGGAATGGGTGGGTAATAGGAATGGGCCGAGTCTTCGCCATTTTGTGGGAATTAAACGAAGCACTTTATAGATCTCAGTGAGCAAAGTCTTCAAACTTCATATCACATGCTACAAAGTGGGGCTGATATTCCTCCACCTCAACAGAAGGCTTCCCTTTTCACGGCTGGGCAGAGGGTTCTGTAAATGGCACTGTTCAGTCACCAGTGCCTCCTTTGTGCTTCAGGGAGGGCTAAGCAGTGCTTCGCCAGCCTTGCCCTTAGGACAACCCAGGTACATTCCTTGTGCATGCCAGAGGAAGCACAACTAACAGGTACAAATAGAGTCGTTTATTCTCTAGCTTCCTCCATCCATGTCTACGATATCTAGCTGATGGTTGGGAGTCTAGAGAACCGGGCCTCAATTTGTATATGTGTGTCCAAGACACATCTGACCTTAAATGTAACCATATGCCCATGGCCGTGATTTCCTATGTGTTCACTACAAATATTACCGAGATGAATGAGACCCATTCTCTCCCTCTCTTGAATGGGGATCACTTGGGAGCACCCCTTCAAGGATGGCATGCTGCTGCCACAAGCACAGACCTGTAAAGCTTGGAAATAGGCTGCTCTGCTGCTTCTTCTTTAACAGGGCCCACATCCACACGTCACCTTTGCTGGCTGCCCCCTCGGTGTGTGTCTATGTGTGGGGAGTGGTTACTGTAATTTTGAGGCTATATATTCCTTTGTTGCAACAGTAAGAATGTGGTAGCGGCCTGGTATTCTTTCTGCCAATAAGAGCATGATGCAGAGGGGTCCTTTCCCCAGTCTTGCCCTGGAGAGTGTGTTTAACTGGTGCTAGAACATAGATTGGACAATGAAAACATGTTTGCAGATTAAATAAATGAATGAATGAGGAATAAAGGAAGAGTAGTAGGCACTTGGCTGGGCATGAAGAGACCAATACCTAGAAGCAGTTTTGGCTCCTCGGAGAAAAGATGGTTGAGAAATTCTTGATTGCCCATTAGCCAAAATGAGGACACCAGGATCGCACTCCCAATGAGGTCTTTATTAATTGAGGACAGTTGTTCTTCACCCTTTTGGGGTCACAGACCTCTTTTGAAACCTGGTGACAACTATGAACTCTCTTTAGGAAAATGCACATATGGAACATATATACACATTTTTGCGTATAATTCAATTTTAAGGAGTTCAGAGTCCCGCCCTCCCACCAACTCATTCATGGCCCCCAGGTTAAGACCCCGTAATTTAGACACATAGAATTTGGCAGTAAAGTGGCAGAATGGAGAAAGGACTGAGGCTAGGAGCTAGGAGACTTCAATCATGGTCCTGTATCTGCTTCTACCTGGCTCTGTGCATGTAATTTCACTTCTCCAGGTTTCCATTTTCCTAAGTGAAAAACAGGAGGGTAAGCTTAATTCTATCCAATGGTTCATCTGGTGTCAATATTCTGGAGGGGGAAGAGGCTGGCGTGTCCCACAGGAACAGCATTCCTTCCACCAAGGGCCCTCTGTGGGTCGCCTCCTTGGTACACGTTGCTTTCTTTGTACTTTGAAAAGAAGCCTTCTTTCCCCGGGGTTGGCTCCTCCAAACCTTTGCCGTGCTCATTTTAATCTAACCTGAAAATTGACACCCAGGCCATAGCTGTCTGCTCACCTCACCTCCTCTTCCTTGCATGGTGCCCTCATAGGTATCAGAGGACTTCAAACACATCACCTGGGCAGGAGGGGGGCAGGTGAGAGGCGGGCTGGGGAGGACAGCCTGACACTGCCTATTCAGGTGAATGGATTTTAGCTCATTCACTTGCCTCTTTGCTTTCTCCTGGACTGGCATGAGACAGAAATAAACAGTTGTAACCACCACGGGGAGGTACTCTGCAATGTGTTGGCTGAAGCCATTCTCAGTTCTTTGCCAGAGAATCTGGTAGTACTAATTTAATATTTTCCTTCGTGTTGCAGATTTGCCATGCTTTAAAAAAATAGGAACTTTGTCTTTAAATACCTGGTGCTTTTTATGTAGCACAGACTTAAAAGCAAATTACCCCAAAGCAATGTTCAAATGTCTTCAGACAAGCTGGGCATAGCAATGAAATAAGCACCCTCCCCTCCCCTCCCCACTCCATTCCCAACTGCCTGTATCCCTTTCTTTCAAGGATTACAATCCAACTCCACCATCTAGGGCTTGTGCCACCTTCACACTCACTCCACTAAGTGATGATCCAGCCAAATTTTGAATGTCTTAAAATGACCAGGACAACTCTGCATTTTTACAGAGCCCTAATCCTGGGCTCTGATCTGCACAAATCTGCTTCTCTGTAGCTTTACATCCTGAGCTCTAGTGCTACTGTGTGGGATGGACAAATTACAAATAATAATGTCTTTAGTTCCTTCTCTATGCCAGGCCTTGCCACGAGTGCTCTCTGAACATCTTCTCATGTTAATCCTTACAGTAAACCCACAATATCACTCAAATGTAGGCTCTCGAGGGCAGATTTTTTCTTATGTGATTTGTTCACGGCTGTCCCCAGTCTCTAGAACAGTACCTGGGTGATATTAGGCGCTCAGTAAGTATTTGCTGAATTGAAAGATAGTTACTGTTATTATCGCCATTTTACAGATGAGAAAACAGAGATTCACAGAGATCAAACACTACTATAAGCTGCAGGGCTACTTTAATAGGATCCGAAGGAATAAAAGCCATTATGAGGAGGATATCATTTGTGTCCAAGAGGCTCTGACTCATGCCACACCCCCAGGGCGGCTGCCCAGCCCACTTGTTCTTGAGATAGACACAGCCAGGCTCCATTGCTGGGGCTGGAGGAAAGTGATGTCATGGTCCCAGAATGCCACTTAGAACAATTGGGTGGTGGTTAGTTAAAATAAAAGGGTTATCAAGGGCCTTATTCAGAGCAGCATATTGCACAAATAACTGTAGCCATGGAGGATGGCATCTGATTATCTCACTTCTGCCTGAAAATTGAGGGGGTAGAAATGGTAGAAATGGTAGGAGCAAAACAAGAAAACACAAACAAATGTCACAAACCAAAGCAAAGCAAAACCCCAAAACCTAAAACCCCCCAAACCCAAAACAAAACTTATGAGCTGGAACAATGGTGAAGAAGTTTCATCAGCGATTATCTTATTTTTTCTGTGCAACAAATATGCTCCTTTTAGCCCGAGGAGCCCTCATGCTATTCATTGGGCTATTGCTGTAGAACTTAACAATAATGCCCTATTTCAAGTGCCATTTTCTTTCTTGCAGACCCCAAGCTTCTTGTGAATTTACATCTTCTGCTGAGTTTAACTCAATGAGAGAATATCACCCTTACCCTGACTTTTCTTTTTTTCCTTATGAATGGCCAAGAAAGCCCAAGTATCACAGTTTTTTTTTTCTTTAGTTGAGCAAGGGAAATATTTTTGATGAATGGAATATTTTCTTTGGTAAACAAACAATACATACCAACTCAAAACCAACCAAATAAGTTTCTTTGGTAAAGTGGACATTAATGTCTTGGTTGGAATTAATTGAAAAATAAAACTTTTGCAAGTGTTTGCTAGGATCGTTCCTTCCCTCTTTATAGCAATTGAAAAAGTAAAACTTCATGAAGTAAAGACTTAAATTTTGGGGGGATGTGATTCTGAGCTATTTTTAAAATGTCTTCTCCATGGTGGGGCTAAACCAATGCTATCAGAGCAATTATTAATAATGAATATTAACAAATAAATAATAATGATCTAACAATAAATAATAAGTAGTCAATCTTGGCATGCAGACTCCCCCCAAAATAATTCATTCATTCCACAGTCAGAATTCCATAAGCTTTGATTTCAGGTGCTGAAAAGAGAAGTTGACAAGTTTGAAAATGCCCTTCATTTAAAAATACAATATCCCAAGGTGTACAGAGACCCAATCAAGAGGGAAAACTACTATCTGTCATAAAATAAAGTTCCACAGTAAGTCATTCTGGTTGACCAAATTGAATGGTTAAATTCTCAACAAAATCTGCTTAATTGGTGTGTGTTGTATCAGTTTTGTGGAGTCACTGTAACCCAAGGTGCTCCACGTGGCCGGCACTAAATCAATGGCTGATTTAGAACACGCTCTTCAGAAAATGATTTAGCAACATATGATTTAAGAATAAAACCAATCCCCTCTTCAGCTGTGTTTCATCAATGATAGCCTAGTTGCAGGCCCCTTGGAGAGAGAATTGATCGCAGATCTATTATGCGAACTTGCCCTTTTTCGAGGATTGCATTTGTCCTTAGATTAAAGCTCATTATCTTCTAGTTGAGTGCATAACACATTGGTATGATCGCTTAGTGTGTTTGCAGGAGAGATTGAACAAGTGTGTAATGCACTAGCTATGATCCCCTGCACATATATTTAGAACTGTGTGAACAACAGTACATGAAATAGAAAGCACAGGTTTGCACTTGGTGTAGTTCCATCTGAATCATTTGGGCATTTTTGCTGTCTGGAAAGACAATGGTAAACCTAAATCCCAAACATTACCCAGACATTAAAAAACAGTCTGCCTTGTGGCCAATAAGTCCTATGTTTCTTCCTTGGAAATGTACTTTGAAGGGAGTAGTAGCCCTCTTATGAGAAGATCTAAAAGTGGCCTGCCCTGTCTTAGGCATGCTAAAATGATGGAAACCCTCCGGTGGTGTGACCCTGGGTGAGTCACTTTATTCTCCTAGGTCTCAGTTTCCTCCTCTGCAGGGGATGGGGAAGTTGCACAGTACATCCGCTAAGGTCCAGAAAGGTTAGGTGCTTTGGGGAAATGCTTACCACTACAGATGTCTAAATAAGCTACGTCTCTAAAAGGGAAAAATACTGTAGACATTTACCTCAAGTGTGACCAGGTTTTAGCTTCATTTTTATAGACTTAAAGAAATGCAGGGGTCGGGGGCAACATACACAGCCTCTTCAGATCAAACCATTTCTGTTTAGATACTGTAGATACTGCAAGTCAACAGTATAAACATCTAGGCTCGATAATGTACAGAAGGGCCGTGCAAGGAAGTAGAGGGGTACCGACGAAGGTGGGGGGCGTGGGGACCAGGAAGATGAAAGTGCAGCCAGGTTAGCAGGAAAGCTTGGCTATCATCGTTGATAGATTTATGGTGGTGATTACATCTTCCAGTCATTTCCATTTATCTCACTTTCAGCCCTTTATGTCTGCCTGAAGTTCTCAGTTTCAGGACTTACAAAGTTTCAGGACTTTTCTCCTCTGTATCTCTGAGCAAGCATGTCTCCTGAGCGAAGGCAGACTGGCGCTACAAGTGGGAAGCTGTGGCAGATAACCATGTCAGTGTTCATTTCTCCTTCCTCAGCTATGTGTGGGCAGATGTTATTTCTGGGCATCCATGCAAAAAAAAAAAAAAATGCATGTAGGGCCAAACCGCAAACAGCTGTACCAGCTGGCCGTTTTTTTTTTTTTTTTTGTCAAAATGGAAATACTATCTCTGTGTTCAAGTAGACACCTGCTTCTCCTTCATCATGCCAGGTATTTGGGTTTGGCTCTGTGGTTTTGGGTACTCAGAGCCTCCTGCCAAGAGCTGTAACTAATAAAGCAGATCCATTTGGTGACAAGCAACAAGATATACCAAAATAGAATCGCCTTAACTCTGCATTGCTGGAGCTGTCATTGGTTTAAAGGTATATTAACCAAACCATACCAATGTTGAAAGTATATTGATGGTGGGTGGGTGGGGTGTATGATAAATTCATTCTGGACAACAAAACTGCCTCACCTGGGTGAGTTTAGAGGTGACTCAGTTTCAGTCCATGGGTGATGGCCACTCCGCCACGTGTCTGTTTCTGAGGTTCTGGCTTGCTTTTGGTGGCCAGAACTTTCACAAACATCTCCTTGGGGTGTTGTGGGGATAGATGAGATGGCAAAGACCTTAGACCTTAAACCACAGACCCTGCTTGGAGCTACCACTCTGCAGAAGTTCTGGAAGCTTTATTGTTTGAGCAATGCTCAAAGCTATTTCTGCCTTGGCAGCTGACCTTTCAATCAGAAGGTTTTTATCACAATACCAGCAACATCTGCAGTGTGAATAAAAGAGGATTCTGCTTGCTAATAAGCTTTTGCTTATTTGATCTTAGTTTAAGAGACTGTGAGTCTCCTAGGTGTGTGTGTGTGTGTGTGTGTGTGTGTGTGTGTGTGTGTGTAAATTTTCTCTGGTGACAACCTTTTGTTTTAAAGATTGAAAATATGCAATGCCCATTTCCCCACCTTGTCCTTCACTTTTTTTGGCAATGCCTATTTCTTATTCTGAAAAAGCAAAGAACAACTTTCAATTTGTTTCCATTAGCATCATCCCTTTGCTCTTGATAAGACCTAGGGTGAGAATATAACAAGCAGACGCTATCACACTGTTGTAATTTGGTCAACCACTCTGGTACTATCGATATCCACCATTTCTACACACTCAATTTCCTCCCGATTTTCAGGATTTTTCTTCTCTTTCCTTTTTTTCTTAGAGGGCGGCAGGAAAGTCAGTATCACAGGTAAAATGGCAAAGCAGTGAAAGAAGGTGACAAATGCTATTAAAAACAAGCACCTGAACAGTGTACAGGTCAGATTTGAAGGCACAGCTGCAAGAGGAATCAGACCAACAAGATAGCAGAGGTAACTCTGTACAATAGCTACCCCGTGCACTTCCAGGGCATTTTTTACCCACTTCGTTCTTGTGAAATCCTTGCCCAGAACAAAGGTGGATAATAGTGGAGCACAGTTGTCAATTGTGTAGTTAATTCCATAAATTAAGCATAGCACAGAGATGCAGTCCAGTTCTACTTTCCATAATGTCATGAAACCTATAACTCCAAACTCCACGGACACAACCGTTAGAGTGAGCCAGACATTAATCAGAGAATCTGCCACCAGGAATGCCGAGAAGAAGAGCAGGAACAAAGCACTGATGCAGGAGTTGTGCAGGGGGGCTCCCAGAGAGGAGGCATATCGATCCATGTACACGAAGGACGGATTGAAGACGATGAACTTCACCTTGGAGGTGACAGAAAGCCTCCTCAGGGTCTCCAGGAGATCATAGAGTTCTTCTCTGTTCGTTTCCATGGTCTTGGCCACCAAAAACATTCTGGAGGCCACTACATCAACCTCATCATTGTACTTTTTAGAGAAGATGATGTCCTCTTGAAAATGTGAAAACTGGGGGGCTTTCAGGAAGGAATTTCTCAACATGTCTGTGAAATTTTTCTTAGGCAAGCCAGTGGTCACATTGAGTTTCCGAAGGTAATTTAAATAGCTCTCAAACCAGGATATTCGCACAAACCCCTTGGTGTATTCTAGCACGTCTTCTTGGACACTAGTGTTCCAGTATTCTATAGACTCATATATGTAAAACCCAATCACCGGACTGTAGTTGCTAAAGTACTTTTGCTGGGCAGTAGTGTACTCAATGGTTTGTGTCGCCGTTGCTACGATGTTCCTAAGGTCTGACCCTTCACTGACCTGCAGATAGCCCATTAAGGCAAAGGAAATATAAATAAGGTAAAAGAGAACTACAAAAGGCTTGACATAGGTGTTGGTTATCCAGTCACAGTAATAGCGTTTGAGGAAACATACCAATAGGTGACTCTCGTAAGTGTTCGCTTCCTCGCCGTCAGCTGTTTCCTCACTGAACCTGGCTGTCAGGAGAAACCTGTACCATGCGGGCTTCTCCTGCAATGCCTCGGGCTTTGGGACTTTCCTACAGAAGATACTATGCTGGTAATTGTTTTCTATGTAGCCAGTGAATACCAGGCTGGAACCATAAAACGAGAGTACATAGAGGTAGTTGAACAAGATTGCGATACAGGAGTTGCAGCAGAAAATCCTGGCTGCCTCAATGTTCGTGAAAGGGCTGGCCCCTATGCCAAAGGTGACCAGGTACATGGCAGTGGTGAGAGAAAAGGAGAGCATGGAGTCTGCATAGACTGCTGCAGTTCTCTCTTTAACGTGTTGGTCTTCTCTAGTTTTCCTCCAGGAGGATAACATTTCAAAAGTCCCATATAATCCATGACCTGAGGGGGCAGAAAAAGACCAGATCAAAAATTGAAAAGGTGAATCTCTCTAAAGTGGGGAAACACCCTGGTCCTGGGGAACTACTGGGTCAAAGGAAATATAACCCGTCCTAGGGGTGACAGGTGACAGTAAGTGTCACTGATTTCTCCTGTGGAGAGAGAAACTCGTGTTTTAGTGCATCGTAAATGTTAGGGGGTAGAGGGAAGATAGGGGAGCTAAGATCCTCATGCTTCCTTCTGGCTCAGGAAAGCTGGGTGAACTTTTGCCTATAAAAATCTGAGTAGACGTGTGCCTGTGTCTTTTGGGGATTATGCACATTGATAGTTTAGGGTTGTTGGTGCAGTTTGCAGACTATTTGTTTGCCTTGGCTGGTGGAACACTCCAGAGAGGATGCCTGGCCCCTCATCATTTTGCTTGTCATCCCCACAAGTCTGGCTGGAGGTCAGCACAGACGAAGGCGGTGGGCAGAGGGTTCTGAGTTAACGGCTCATCACCTCATTTAAGTTTGGCCAAGTAGAAGGCTTTAGGGAGAAAGAAGCACTGGATTTAATCTGAGCCTTCACAGGAACCTAAATCACAGCCTCTTTTTTCTTCTTGTCCGAATATCAACGCAGGAAGCAATAAATCTGCGAAACAGAGGGAAGCAAAATAAGTAGGGACAAGTTTCAGTGAACAGGAAGGATGGAAGAAGGGACAAGATTCCTATGAACTCAGTGGATAAAAATGAAAATTCAGGTTGAAAGTTTGTGGCGTGTCTCTTGTCTTCAGGGATGTTTGACCCGTTTTCGTTGTTTATGGATGGCATCTCAGGCAGGCGGTGACTCTGCTGGCTTCTCTGCGCTCGTTGGCAATGGCCTCTGAGGGACTGGGCCAGATCAGTAACCTCTCTCCTGAACTACTTAGTGCCTTTGGCTCCTTGGTTAGTATTCCAGTAACCTTGGAACAGCAGAGGTACAGTAAGTGCCCGTTTTGACTTTATTCTACTGCCTAAAACCAGATCTAGTTGAACTTCTCCCATCTTTCCTAGTTGGAGCCAGACATTTCCTGGACGGGCCTCCCCAGGTTTCCAGGCCGCTGCAATGTTGAAAAGACCCACAAAGTGACCTGTTGTGGCTTTCTGTCGCCCCCGTCTTGGCACTGAGATCAGCAGATCTCACTTTCTGCTTCTACCCCTTGGCATAGTCAATCCCATTACTGAGGATAATAAAATCTTTACCCTGTGGTACAATAGTCTGGTTTTTAAAAATGAATTTAAAATCTCCAGCCAGTCGTCATACTGAGTAAAGTGAGTCACTGTTATCTTGTGTTCAGTCATTGAGCGCTTGTCTTCCCTCGTGCCCAGGCTGGTATTTATATATTTATTGTGAAGTCTTGGCCTCAAACCCGAATGCCCATTTCATAGTCACGATATAGGCCTGTTTCCTCAGAGAGATTTGGCATTTATCTTAATTTACTAGGCACTGCTTTACAGCCACTTTTAGAGGTCAGGTCAAGACTGTCAATTTGATAACTAGCACCGTGGCCCCTATTAAACTGGAGGCACCTAAACTCCCCAGACATGAAGTAAAAAGTGCACTCGTTGACTGGCATACTGTTGTTAATTATGTTTTAGATAGTTAATGTCTAGTCTTACCAGGGAAAACTATTTATTAAGTTTGTTGCCACTGTGTTCTCAGGAAGGACCAGCTGATCTTTGATTAAAATAACTGATCCCTTGAAATGAGGGTAAAAATACCTCCGAGGCACCTGCATCCTGGGGAAACAATACTGACCATTTCACCTGGGGCCATGTAGAATAAGTTCTGGTGGGCAAAACACACTTTAGAGTTTCACTGAAAATGGCAAATGGAATTTTATGTGTTTTCTTGCTAGAACAAACAAAAGTTTTAAAACAGGGCTTTGGTACTGAGTCATTAAATATGGTAAGAAAATAAAGATGCATAGAGCAGGATTAGAATTACTCATATAGTAGGATTTGAATTAAATCTGTTTTGCAGTCCTTTTTTACAATTGGTGTGATGTTTTATAATGATATTATCTGACCCTGACTCTTGTTGGAAAATACAGTAAGAATCCTTTTCTTACCTTGCCGTTGGATGATCTTAGAAGCTAATTGAGGAAAGGAATTTGAGTTAACAGAGCTACTAGGTGAAAAGAATAAGGCATTTGAGGGTCCAGAATGAAAATAATCAAACTCAAGGAAAGGTGGAAGTAAGCTGTTTGCCTGTCTCTTGAGATCTGTTGCTGCATTTTAAATGCCTTATCCTTCTATAGTTTGATCATTTTTATTGAGTCCTGACTCAAGAACATCACATGTTCTTGGTTCTGGGGGCAGTTCCAGAGGATTCCGATTTTATTCATAGGGGCTTATGCTTCTCCTTCATTCCTCTCGCTACAGGGGTGTGCATACAGATACAGAGGCCAGAAGAGGAAGCCCTGAGAAAGAATCTGTTTTACCTGATCACTCAGCGTTTGTTGCTAGTCATTGTTGGCCTGGCCTGCAAAGGCCCCCACCGTTATTCCTGATAGGCTAGATTCTTGATTCTCAAGCCACACCCCTCTAGCAGATGCCTACACCCTAAACTCCAAATTGCAGTTGTGCACTGTCTTCAGAGAGCTCTTTGGATTTCAGGGACAACTGCTAACACCATAACTGGGCCTCCTTACTGAAGCTCAGTCAATCAAGGGAGGGATGAGTGCCAACATAGCTGCAGGCACCTCCCAGGGATGAATAGCCTGGACTGCCTAGCTGGCACCAGACCTGATTCACAGCTGGGTATTTATGTTGAAGAGTTTGGTCTATTACCCTAATGGAAAGCTGAACTGTGGAGCCCCTGTTTTCTGGCCTGGACTCAAGGGGAGACATGTTCCAAGAGCCGTAGGACATGAGGAATGCTCTGCCCCCCAAGAATGTCTGCTCTGCCCATCGTCACAACTGAATTGCCTGTGGTTTGGCCTTCAAGGGTATTCTTTTAAATGCAGCCCCCCTCTGGAATAGTGTGTCTACTGAAGCAGCTTCCCTTTGGTCTGGGGAATGGGACAGAGAATGGAGATGGGGAGGGAGTGCAGAGGAAGTCATAGGTAAGGAGGATCTCACAGAGACTAACTCCTTCCCAGTTTTTCCTCCAGCCAGCCCAGGTCTTTGTTTTTACATCCATTTCAGAAACTGGGCCAATGAAAATCAAGGAAAGGCAGGGAAGAAAGATTTTGGTACATTCTGTTCCTCTTCACTTTCCTCTCTCAGCAGCTGCCTCCTTTCTCTAGTGTCAACAAATAGATTTAGCCCTTGGTGACCAGGGGCCCTGCACGTAATGGGAGCCTGGGCTCATCATCCAAGGGGCAGGTCCAAGACCTGGGGCAGCCTGAGACCTGGAAGTCAAAGACTGCTGCGTGGTAGTGAGCCTGCCAGGAACTGACCAGCGTCCTAGCGTGCTCCCTCTCGTACAGTCACAGTGGTTAAGGCTGATGAATTGCCAGAGGGAACTGCTAAACAATACATACTGATTCTATCAAATTCTGAAGATAAAGAAGCTTTTAAAGTATTCACTTAGTCTTTGAAAAGCACATTCAAGATGTTTGTTTCTGTTTCAGTTCATCGCATGTCTGTATAGTTATATGCATATGAACACATGCCTATCAGTGTGTCAAGACACACACACAGGTCCAAGTTCTGATTATTCATGAGTGAATGCTCTGTGGCAGCGCAGGCTTTTAGCCAGGCCCTGGGATAAGGACAGTAGAGCTCTTCACCGGTGTTCAGATACAGTTTATACCAGGAGTGCAATTTAAATTTTATTAGCAGTAGTCTTTGGGATTTTCATCTAGTAAAGTCAAATACCGAAGGATTTAGGCTAATCACTTTTCTTCTTTTCCAAAGAATTTTCTATCTTTATGTGCAGTTAATTTGCAGGCTTTGGAGGCAATGAAGAGACAAGGCAGCACAGATGATAAATAACACTAATGGTGGAAAATCCTCCAGTCACTTAGGGTGAGTCTCAGGAATACTCAACAGATTAAATCTCACTCTCACCCAGACTCTTTTCTGGGACCTGACCAAAGCCTTTGGGATTGTTTACAATCCACCGACGCAGGAATTGACAAGTGAATAGTTGAGAGTTAACCTAACTTTACCCAGTAGATACACTTACGGAAAGTTGTTCATAAAGTCAATTATATATATATATATATATTTTTGTTGTTGTTGTTGTTGCCTCTCCCGTGGCGGAGCACAGGCTCCAGACGCACAGGCTCAGTGGCCATGGCTCACGGGCCCAGCCGCTCCGCGGCATGTGGGGTCTTCCCGGACCGGGGCACGAACCCGTGTCCCCTGCATCGGCAGACGGACTCTCAACCACTGCGCCACCAGGGAAGCCCAAGTCAATTACATTTTAAATGTATTTAATGGTTTTGCTGTCAGAGGCAGTCTGGGTGATTTGTTTTTTTTTTTTTTTTTTTTTTTTTTGCCAATGAATATCACAGGCAAATCGATCTACTTTGTACATTTGGACTTTGTAAGGCAGATTTTTCTTCAGGCCCAGATTCTCCTGCCTTCCCCAGCACACAGAACCACAGCACGGAGGCTGATGCCTTTGGACGCTCCTCACATTTTAATCCTTTAATCCTAGCAGGATTTCCTCATCCTGAGTCCCTAAAAGTAAGGAATAACTAAGAAGATGGAGGAGGTAAAATGAGATGGCTTTCAGTTTCAATGGGAAAACATTTAATATCAGGAGACACTGAAGCCGTTTATAGCATGCCTGGGCAGTGCCAGATTTCATATATGGAAATAAAATCACTACATTCTTCTAGAAAATCCGTGGAGTGTAATGAATGCATGAGCAAAATCTGCTTAAAACATATTTTATTCTTAGACAAGTTTCACTAAGTAGCTCATGTTTATAGAAAGCTCTTCCTTCCATGACATCCACATAAATTCATGATTTTTGTTTTTCTGAGAAGAAATTTAAAGTGTATATATGTCTGGCTTGAGTAACATCTGTTTTAAGGGAGAAGTTCATTAATTGGGTTACATTTACACTTTGCCTGTTACAAACATTTACTTTCTACACTGAACTGTTTGGTTTATCACAGCCTGTTTTGTCTCACAGTTAAGAGTGAGAGTAAAGGTGTACTCTAAGTTAAGACAGAGTTCACATCAGGGCGAATACACACATCTTACTCTTTCTACCAGAGGCTTGTCACATTTTGGTAATTCTAATCACAGCATTGGGTTTTAATCTGAGACATGATTTTCCTTCATTCGAGAGCTGCAGATAAGAGTCCAAGAAATGAATTGGCTAATAGCTCTTCCTTGTTTAAAGATAAAGTATTTACATACTGTGTGTGTGTGTATACGCACATGCACACACTATATAAAATCAGTGTGTACAACTGTGGCCCATAATATATGCTATGGTCATTGTGTAATATCTCTTCATATAGAAGACATATGTAATATATAAATATATGTATATGTGGCATATCTTATTCAAACACATTTTATATATTTACATATAAAATGTGTGAATATATACTATGTAATATAGAGAGAAATATATAGTATTTCTATTCAGACATTTAAACAATATATGTAATGTTATAAACACATAAAATATATATAAACATGAACTTACTGCATAATATATCATATTACATATGATATATAATATAGGTAATGTGATATATAATATGTATTATGCACTCATATTACACAGAGACACACACACATGTACCCACATACACACACACATGCATACACATACACACAAGATGACTAGTAAGTTGATATGAAATTTATTTTACTGATGAGGAAGAGAAATGTTAGTGCTGCTACACCAGTCAGTGCAGAGAAGGGGCTAGAATCCCTCCCTTAGGTTCCATCTACATTTTGGTTCTTGGCTGGTGAAGTAGCCTAGGTGAAATGCAGGGTTTCCTTGACAATGACTATGAATCTGCTTGCGTTGTGAGCTACTGTAGACCCATGTGGTCAACACTGCTGGGCCCCAGCAGTGACTTTCTGAGATGCTAATCCAAATGCAACAACAAACTGGGTGTCTCTCCTCATGGTCTGTTTTTTTTTTTTTTTAATAACCAGCTTAGTGTCCTGATGTTGCTTCCAGCTGCCGGACCTTCATGGAATTGGCCACTCTCCTATTCCCTAGACTAGTTGGCTAGACCACCCAGAGGATACCCAAGAGACCTGGGTCAGAGATGAAGCACCCTTGCATTCCTCTGCCTAACTGAGCTCTGCCCTCCTAGACTGTGCCCCTAGTCCCGTTCTTTTCTTCCTTTATGGTTAAGGATAGAACAATAAAACGTCTTTGATCCATCCCCTCAAACCTATTTTTCCGCACCCACCCCTTATGTAAGGAGTGGTGGAGCATAAGAATAAAAAGCTGAGAACTAGCCACAAAACTTGATTACACAGTATCCTTGTAAATTAGTCCCACAATGAGCACAGGTCATTAGAAAAAAAGCTACTCAGGAAAAAAAACTTTGAAAAATTACTCTCTTATTCCAAATCAGAGGTAAACAACAGTGGGAACAACAAAACCCCTATAAATCAATTATTTTTCTAGAAACTACTGAACCTTTTAGTGATTTATATCTAAGCAGAGTATTTCCACAGCATTCAAGCATACTTCTACTCCATCATGTAGATTGTCCTATTGTTGCAAATAATGGACTTCTACGATAATGTAGTAGGTTGAGCCATAAGAAATGACCACTTTTGTCGTTTGAAAATGGTCAGATAATTGGTACCAATTTTGTAGGTGAAAAATGGTTGAATATTGACAATTTTGTATTTTATTATTATCTGGCTGATTTTTCCCTCTCACATTTCTCATGACTTTAGAAATATACCAGAATACTCATCAGGAAAGCAAACCTTGGCAGGTTTGCTTAAGTTTAGAGCCAAGATAATTAAGAGTTTCAATTTCTCTGTTAGAACGAAATTTCTTGCACAGGAACTTTTACCTCTTTATAAGCCTGAGCTCCATATACTGCGTCAGATTCTAGGTGGCAGCAAATAAGAACAAATTCTCGGAGAACTGAACCTGATCTTCTGGTTTCTGCTAAATACAGATAATCTTAGAATATATACCTGAACGAAGCCAAATATCCTTGCTATTAGTCTCCTCCTAACACTTAATCACATCCTTTCTTCCTTTCCTGTCCTTGAATTTGAGTGGCCTGGCTGGATAATGTAGAAGGAAGAGGGAACCCTGGATCTGACATTAGACTGTCTCAAAATCCCAAACATGTGAAAGGGCTTGAAGAATATTTTTCTTGAAGAAAAGTTTTCGTCTCATCTGGTCTCTGAGTCTCTTGTATCTTAATAAGTGCAAAGCAACCCTTATAAATTAGATTACCACATATAAAGTAATATTCAAAATATCTTTCACCACAACTTGAATTCTCCCCTTTTAGCTGTACAGAATGTACATGAAGCACCAAACCTGCCAGATGAAGAAGGAAGAAAACCTTCCTTCTGTTCCCTTCTATATTCTCCAGCATTCCATTCCTTTCCTGATTTGTGTCTGATCAGCAAAGCTGTGGAAATATTAAGCCTATAAGGAGAGTTTGCATGTGCAAAAACTGTGCCAATTTCTTAAATCATACCCAACTGCAGGGCAACGTTGTAAATCCTCATCCTTTAAAGGAAATTCCATAACGGATTAACATGATGAGTGTGAGATGTTTACAAATGGCAGTTCAGGTACCTCAATACCTGGTGTTAACATAGTTTGGAAAGAAAGGATATTACATTACGCATAAGGGGTATGGATGAAATAAACTCCTCTCCAAATTATAACAACTAAAAAATGTCAATGATCATTTATGATACTGTAGACCTTTAAGAATTTCAGCTCTAATTAAACTGATCTGACTCATATGGACAGGGGTTTTGGCAGAAGTGGGGTTGTCTAATATGCATGACACTGATTAAAAACATTCTAAATCCTGATGTATCTATGCTTACATCATTGCCAAAATGATTCATCTGTGTAGGATATATTCTTATTGCCAGAGATGTCACGTATCGTCTTGGCTAGAAACACACAGTCACATCCCATTATGGTGAACTCTCAGAGTTTATCCAAATTCTTTCCTATTCTGGAATTTTGTCAGGTTAATACTGCTTGACACACATGGTCTTAAAATTTTCCATTCTAAATCTACTGCCATTTTGGCATTTGGCTGGGTCTGGCCTTATGTGACTGGCATCATCACACTGAGACTGTTTAGTTTGTTGAATTTTAAATCTATAATTGTTTATCATGTTATAGACCTATTGTCAGCCAAGGAAATGTCTGGAAAGGAAAAAGAGACTTTTTCTAAGATACTTTTCCTTCTAAAGGAGGCCATCTTTTTTTTAAAAGTTTTATTTGATAGTATATTAATATCACAGAAAATCAAGAAGTTTTGCTTAAATCTGCTTAGTTTAGAAACTGGACACGTTTATTGACTCATAGTGCAAAATACTTTGCACTGCATTTCTTCTTGGTCATTTGAAATATTTATTGGCTTTTAGGACTGGTCATCAAAAAACCAGAATTAAACATTGGTCCTGAATGCAACATTTATAAGCATGCTCTGGCTTATATTTCATTTTACAATCAAATCTGAGAACGAAAAGTTTATCTGAGAAATACAGAAGGGCAACTATCCTAAATCCAGACGCTGTTGGCTTTACGAGCATATTAAGCATCCATTACGTGATGCAAAGTATTTATTGCAAATGGCCTTAGCTACTAAAATGCGTAGCTTCCTTTCATGTTGTGACGAAGTAATTTGAGATCTCTTTGAGCTGAAAATGTACAGAAAGGTTGCCTACTGACTGTCAGCAGGGAAAACTGCCATCAAATCAATGCATGTAACATTCCTCACAAATTACAAGCAAGGGTGTATGGGGCACTGTGGCGCTTGATCTCTTTCACGACAAATGCCAGATTTTTCTGAATTGAATTCATGTGAAGTTCACTGATACTGGGTCTCCCTTGCTAACAGCATCTTTCCATCTCTTACATCCCTCCCCACACCAGTACTACCTGCTGTATTCCTTTCTGTGTTGACTTCTACTTACAATATTTAAAACTTAAAAAAGTACAAAAATCAGTTTTAAGAAATTTTAAATATTGTAATTTATTTTACTTAATAAAATTCAAGAAGTTTTGAATATTTAATTTCATTTTACTTATAGTGAAATTGATTTTTTAGTGAAATTAATTTGAAGAAGTTTTGAATATTACTGTTTAGTTTTACTTAAAAATTAATTTTAAAGACCTCTAAATATTGTAATTTTGTTTTATGAATGCAATTCATTTTCAGGAAGTTTTAAATATTGTATCATTCTTTGAGCTCACTGGTAACTACTTAAGAGTGTCATAAAACCAGGAATGATAGTCCTTTTTCTAGCCCTGACATCCTTTTTTCCTCACCTTAAGAACCTGTCTCCCTTCAGTTTCCCATAAACCCTTATCCCCGTTTATCTTCCTCCCACAAAAACAATCACAGCAAAAAATACACTATTTTTAAAATGAAAAGCTAACAAACAAACAAACAAAACAACCCCCCAAGCATCTGACTAATCATGAGCAGAACATTTTAATTGAAATCTTGACTCAGGCCTCCGTGGAAGCTCCTCATAACCAGTCCTTACTCACGCTTCAAGGAACCGCCCTGTATTCCACAATTGACCCACATTGTCTTGGGGTTAATCTTAAAGAGGCAAGTGATGCTGCCATCTTAACAGACTGAGTTCAGGAGGAAGTATGGCAGCCTCGTCCTGTGCTGAGTTCGGCAGTGATGAGTAAACCGATCTGGTAAATTCGGAGCATGCTCAGTCTCCGCACAGTGCCCCACTTTTCCACAAAGGCTGCTAGTATGTGTTTATTGCCTGGGTTTCAATTCCCACAGGCCGCAGAGCATGGAAGGCTGCACGTAATTCTGTGGCCCTGCCAGCCCCGCACGTTATCATTTAACCATCATGCAGCTGAGATTTCCCGAGTAAATTCCTTTCTTTTCTACTACCCCCAAACAGGACACAAGGCATACTAATGAACTCCACCATAGTTTTTCCTCAGCCAATGAGAAGTGTCACTTCATTTGTCATGTCAGTATCTGATTCCAAATGACATTTTAATTTTGCTAAAGGGATTGATGAGAAGTTGCCAAAGAAGAGGGGGAAGCTAACTGAATCCTTGGCCCACAAGAACTCTGCCATCTCAGGTTTTCTGGGCATGGCACCTTCAAAATCAGATGGACAGAGCAACTGACATTATGTTATGACCCCTACGGCTTTATGTTGACAATTATCTCTATCAGGAAGTTCCTGCAGCCTCCAAGAGAGAACATAGTGGGATTCTCACACTATCATTTTAAAACGTTCTCCTGAGTTCATAGCAAAGACAGGAAAAAGTTACCTTCTTATTTATGTCTCACTTGTTGGCTTCAAAGTTCTCGTACGTTTACCATATCGTTCTGTGTGATGTTCACACCCGCTCAGTCCATCGGGTAGGGAAACCGAGGCCAGTGGACACTGTTCGTGCCCAACCTGTGTACCCTCCCGTTCCCCATTCTTGAGCTCACGGAAGTCTTCTTACTCCAAATACTGGTAACCTGAGGGATTTCTCCAGCTGCAGGAATGTGCTTGGTCTTCCCTGGGAACTGCTGGGGAGTTAATGACTCGGGGGAGAACCCTCAATGAATCATACATAGGGTTTCTGGGTACACTGCGCAGCTTTCAGCCTCCTCACCCCTCAAGGAGACCTCTGAGGTCTCTCCAAGGTCCCCAGTGGGACTGAGCCACAGGTGCCCACAACGGTAACCTGCTGATTAACATACCCCGAATCGTCTTCCTTCCCTGTTTCATGTCCTCACTCCCATGCTGGGGTCTCAAAGTACTTGTATCTAAATCCTTGTCTCAGGGTCTGCTTCTGGGGAAGCCCAACCTAAGGCCCTGGAGCACAGAGATTAATATCTGCTCAACACCATGCAGCTACTTAACGGAGAACCAGGGCTGGAACCCAGGACTCTGGACTTCCGGCACATTTACCAGATAAGGCTGCCTCTTGTGACCCAACACCACCTTATAGAACTGGCCCCAGGGCTTCTGGGCAAGAGGAGGACGCCATAGGCTTCTCCTTGCCTTTTAGGAACCCAGTCACCACCACCAGAAGGAGGAAACAGAAAAACAAAGGGTAGTAATTACCTAGCATGACGAAAGGGACTCCCAGGAAGGTGGAATTGTATTTCCCACCAGTAAGATTGATGATGCCGGCCGCAGTGAGAGTGGCCAGGCTTATGGTCACCAGCCCGAGCAGGCCCAGCCAGGGTTTGCTGCGGACGCAGTCCTGCATGGAGCAGCAGAGGATGGCCATGGTGGCCACCAGGATCAAGCTGGTGACCAGGTAGCGTTCTGATACGCGGCTGGTCTTCTGGAAATCTTCCCTCAGTGAGGAGGACGTGTAAGGGTACATTTTGACTTTGCCGTTAGATTTCTGGAACAGTCGGACGGTGTCGCAGAAGCTAGACTCCCACCTCTCTGCCACCATGTCGTTGAGACTGTTGATTGACTGCAGGTAGTAGGTGAGCTGGACGGCCTCTGCGGATTTCACTCGGTCCTTGCTGTGCACGGTGACGCCTCCAAGCTGGTGCCCGTTGTAAACTGCCCTCCCGTCCTTTAAGTGAGTGATCGGGTACGTGATAGCAAAATTGGTCCTGTTGGTGGCCCGAGCATTCTTTAGCTCCTCCAGGACATGCACTATGTCGTCCACGATGCAAGTCTTATCGTTATTCAGGATACATATGTGAGCAAATGTGTAATTAAATCCAGGCCTTGGAACCTGGATCCTGGTCACAGCAGCATGCAACTATGGGGAAAAAATGAGAGTCAGTGCTTATTACCAAAAATAAGACATTACTAAGTGACATTAGCTCTGTGGATTCAAACGTCTCTATTTTTTGTGGGGGAGGGGAAAGGGAGTCACTCATGCCATCTCTAAGCTAAAGAGTTCAAATTAAATGTTATAACCTTACATCAGAAGTGGGTAGTAAGGATGTAAAACACAAATTTGACTAGTGGTCCTCACAGTGTGGTCCCTGGACCAGCAGCATCGGCACCACCTGGGAACTTGTCAGAAATGAAAATTCTCAGACCTGGCAAGTCACAGTCTCTGGGGTGTGGCCTAGGAATCTGGGTTTTCACAAGCCCTCCGGGGGATTCTGATATAGCTAAAGTTTGAGGAGTACCAGCATTATTGCTACATGTTGTGGTTTTTTTTTTTTTTTATGCGGTACGCGGGCCTCTCACTGCTGCGGCCTCTCCCGTTGCGGAGCACAGGCTCCAGACGCGCAGGCCTCAGCGGCCATGGCCCACGGGCCCAGCCGCTCCGCGGCATGTGGGATCCTCCCGGACCAGGGCACGAACCCGTGTCCCCCGCACCGGCAGGCGGACTCTCCACCACTGTGCCACCAGGGAAGCCCACATGTTGTGTTCTTTATGTGTGATTCAGTTGGTCTATAAATACCTGAAAATCTTATACTGGTCCACCCCAGTATAAGGTCTCCCCCTTGAAAACGTAAAAAGTGAACTAAGGTGCAATTCCAAGTGCACAGGTCCCCTGTAGGCCCATCCCTTGCTGCCAATTTGTAGGGCAGCTAAATGATTTCCCCATTCAGTGTAGTCACTCTGTGACATAAAAGACAAGCGGTTCACCTTGAGGGCCCTTGTGTTCTCTGCTTCTGTGGGAACGGAGCTGTAACTGCAGAGCTTGGCTGGGATACATGGCAGTCATGCTAAGGGAACACAGTAGGATTTATTCTGCACACCTTGCCCTAAATCAGATTTGCTGTGCCCGGGTTCTGTATGCCTGTGATCCAAGTGCACAGGGGAACACAGACACTCATTTAACAGCCCCTGCTACGTGCCAGGCACAGTTCTAGGCCCTTTATTTGGATTAAGTCATTTAATCCTTACAAGAAACTCTAAAGTAGGTACAAATACTAGCCTCATTTTACAGACAAGGAAGCTGAGACACAGAGAAGCCAAGTCACTTGCCCAAGGCCACACAGAGCTGGGCTCTACCAGGCAGTCTGGTTCCAGAACCTGTGCTCCTAGCCCCTCACCATATGCCTCTAGGTTGGCAATACCAGAAGCTAGATGAAGGTTCTTGCTAGCAACTAAATCCTGGTTTTGTGCTTTCACTGCCCCACCTCTAAAAAATCACAAGGGCTCAAGTTCAGATATGTAGGAGCGTGTGTAATCTACAGTCTAAGGTGAGAAAATAAGGCCTTCTCTCTGTGAATGAGGCCATTAGTGGACATGTAGCTGAGTGTTAAACAAATGAGCACATCTAGGTCCGTGCCTGGCACTGAGAGGGCTCTCCCAAGAGCAGAGCTAGCCATTATTACATACCTGATGAACGAGGAACATTTCACACTTAAAGGGAACAAAAGCCTCACATCCAGAGTTGCCATACTGTTGCTGCGCCGTTATAACTCATAGCCTTCTGAGCATCTCCATGACCCTGATAGATTTGCTCTTAAATCTGCCGTAGCTGGATTATTTGCTGAGACATTTTCCTGTGCGTGCATGTGCCAGGGTGAGTGGGATACTTACTATGTTTTTTGAAAATGTCTGAGGGGCACCAGCTGTCAAAGTCCTCCTTCCTCACATCTCCTCACGGGCCCCAACCCTGAGGTTCAGGAGACACTTCATTGTATCACACTTGGCTGAAATATTTTGAGTCCTTTCCTTCATACACACACACACACACACATACACACACACACGCACGAGTTGATGTCCCAGGGATACCTAGGAGACTGTTTTCACAAAACTCTAACCATATGCTAAATTTTTGTTTTGATGCTTTGGGGTTGATGAAGAGCAAAATGTCTTGAATGGTTCTAACACTGAGAGTGTGTTTTCATCCATTCTTCTCTAAGCTTGGCCCAGTGAATTTTGATTAAAAGAACTCCTAACTACAAAAAAAATTCCAAAATATGAGAAGTTACTTTGGAGGAGAGAAGAACCAAGAGGAATTTAAAGACAAGAGAGAGTTAAAAGAAAGACTTTGGGGGAAGGGTTCAGAATAGGCTAGAAAAGGAGTGGTATTGAAAGCATGCATATGTGTAATATTTAGTGCATTGTTTGTTCCCATGAACAGTCTAATAAATCTCCCTTAGAGTGATTACTAAATATGTCAAGAGAAAAAGATTGCCAAATAAGATGGTGCTAAGCCACAGGGCTGAACCCAATTATAGCAAGGGGATATTTTCCATCCATTCTCTAAGGCGACCATGCCACACTGGGTGGGGAGTTGTAAACTATTTAGTGATCTGCCAACTCTGCCGATCTACTGCTGGGACCCCGTGGGACCACAGACCAAAGAAAGTAGACATGCTGTTAACCCCTGTACCACCAGCTCATAGGAGGGAGGCTTGGAAAATAAGAACCTTACTGAAGTTTGAGAGGGAAGGTTTCTTAACTCTCAGTAACCAGAACTGCTGTGAGATTCACCTGCTTTGAATTTCCGAAGGGAAGGTGGGTAGAACGTGTGTCACTCTTGCTTCTCAGTGGCAGGGAGATGCTGGGTGAAAAAGCAGCCAGAGAAGGGGTGTTGGCTGAGGCCACCCACCTGGCAGGGGGAGTCTACTGGGATTTTACTGTGGGATAAGAGGTGAGAGGATAATGAGAGATACGGGAAAGGAGAATGGAGACTCCCTCCTGGGACTTTTGGGATTACTCAGTTCTGATCTTTGGTTCTTATGCCTACACGTCAAGTACACGCACCGTCTACTCTTGGCTGTCCACAGAGCCACGGGCAGACACACTGCACGTGCTACTCGGACATCTACCTGTGCGGGGTTTTAGAATGCCTTGATTTACTTTCCTAAAGGAGCCCCACTCAGGACAGCAGAGGCATTAGTAGGTGATCTTAGATTATATTCACAGGAGAAAATGGAAGCCAGAGATCAAAGCTATGCTTTTTTTTTTTTTTTTGGTTTATACTCACTCTAAATTTCTGCACTGAAAAAGAAAAGCAACGTGAAAACGATGACAAGTTAGTTTACAGTGACTTCATCTTTGCCTTTAAATTAATCTTTGCTCTTAGGGGCAGAAGGGGGAAAGAAAGATAGGAAAACATCATAGCATGATATTGAGATGGTGACCAAGACACCTCAGTCCATGAAATGGACAATCTCAATCCCTGTAAGCTTATTATTAGAGACCCTCAGAAAAGACAAGGAGAGGGAAATGACAAACTAATAGTCCTGACCCTTAATATAGTCTGAATCTGTCATGTGAATCAGAATATAATCCACGTTTCTATAACTATGTATAGATTTTGGATTATTCACTCAACACACATTCAGTAAGTACCATCAAATCTACTGTGTTGTCAAAATAGGATAATTTCCCTGAATTTAGGGTGCTCACACTTACACATGGAAAATCACATAAGAGATCTGACGTCCAAAACAAAGGGACTATCCTAACAGTAGACAATGCCGAGCGCTCTAGTAAAGCCTAATCCAATGTCGGTCTTGATCACAGTATGTTTATTATTATTGTATTTGCCGCCTAAGAGGCCAAACTGAATGTTAAATTGAGATTCATTCTAGGGCTCTGAACATACTGTTTAAATTGTTAGATTCTTTTCTCTCATCACCCTTCAGGCTAAGAATGATGACAGTAATAGTAACTAGTCTGCTAAGTACTCTCTATATAGTTTTCAAAATTTATTCAATACAAGACTCTATGGACATGGTTAAATCATTATTCCCATTTTATAGCTGGAGCAATTGAGGCCTAGAGAGTCTATACCAGGGCAACTTTAGAACTTTTGGGGAAGAGTGAAGAATTGTCAGCCCACCTGGTTCAAATGACCGGCCTTGATGTGACTGAACTGTGGGACGGCCACATTTGGGGATCTGGGGTCCATTAAGAGAGACCAGAAATAATCCAAACAGCCAAACTTCATCTTTAGGCAGCAACAGAACATGGCAATGTTAACAGGTAATGAAGGGGATGGGTTTTGAACTTACTGAATTTTCTTACTCTCCATCCAGCCTCTTTAGTTGCCAAATGAAACTTCTAAAACCGGCATACCAAGAAAAAAGACCGGGGGGCATAATGGAATCCAGTAATAAGTTTTGACTTCAAGTCTGGCTTTTGCTGCTTAGGTAGGAGTGTCGGAGACCCTAGGAATGTCACTCTGCTTCTTCATGTCTCAGATTTTTCAGTAAAAAAAGGAGGTTGGTCTAGCTAATCTCCACGGACAATTTGGTTCTAACATGACATGATTCGAAGATGAGTGACACCCACAAAGTATACAATCAGATCCTCAGTGAGAGAAAGTTAACTTCATAAATATCAATTTGAGATTTATTACAGCTGCTTGAAGTATGCTTTTCCAACACACTGAAGTTCTTTTTAGGTCAGTGACAGATCTGATAGTAGATGAAACCCAGAAAGAAAACCACAGGATAGGGAAAATAGGTTTACTGGAAAAAAAAAAAAGATTCCCTTCTCTGAGTGATTTCCCGTGCTGGGGAGGCACTGGCTCTTATAATCCCCTTCTGCCAGAGCCTGGGACAAAGCCAGTGTGGGCTGCTGGTCACGACAGGCCAGAGTCTAATTTCCTCTCTGCCTCTCCTTGGCACACTCAGATCTTCCTCAGAAGACAGCAGGGGCACCTTGTAGAGGAGAGTACAGAAGGGAACTGGGAGGAAGGAAGTGTCTGCTCCTGACTGGTAATTAACATAGGAAAAATACCTGTGGGTTCAGAGAGCTTTTACGAAACCTTCCAGCTCTTTTTATATTTGTTTCTTGTTGAAAAAGGGGAGAGAGAAGGCAGGAAGGCCATTCTGCCAGGCAGGGCAATTAACACCTCAAGCTGTCCCCCAGCAAGCTCAGCTGTGCCGGGAGGCTCAGAGGAGGTGGGGGGTCCCCGGGGGGATCAGTCTGATGGCACCACCTTTATCAGCTGCCTTCCTTTCCTTATCTCACCTTCCCGCCCCCTCCTTCTGCCACTCCCAAATAAGCTGCACACATGGAAACAGTTTAAAAGGGGAGCTTATTGGTTTGCCTTTCTAACCTATATCATTTGCCCCCAAACATTACCTTCAAAGTGACACTAAATCAAAATTGCTTTAAAATGCTTTCAAGGAATATCTGGTTTTCATCCCCGAATGAAGTGTTTTCTTCACTGAGTCCGTCCAAATTCCAGGCCTTGATCAGGGTCTATATTCTGCCACTGTAAGTGGGTAGGAACTGACTGGCAAGGTATCCTCACCCAGGACACAGGAAAGCACCTTGAAGTGGATGGATCTGGTCTCTGCAGTTCATCAATTACGCTCGCTCCCTCGGTGTTATGTTCTGTCTCTGCATGATCTCACTCTCACCCACTCTCTTTCCTCTTCTTTTAATAGAAGTGTATTACATCAGAACATCAGTCTCAAGTTGGGGATTGTTACTGTGATTCATTTGTAGTGCAGCCAAAAGCAAGTTAGTCATGCCTTAATAAGTGGACAGAAATATCATTCTGCCTTTGAAACATAGCATGTTCGGAGGACACCAAATTTAAGCTGTGGATATAGCTAAACAAGTGACTATCCACACGCTTTCTTTACACACAGGTGCCTGGTGTCATGCTGACCTGCTCCAGTGACCAAAAAAACAAATGGTTACCTTTGTCAGTACTGCAGTGCCAGTGCAGGTCTGGGAGAGTGGAATGTTTCTGTTTTTCTCCTTGCTTTACGGGTGGTAAACACTGTGTTGCGGGTGCTGACACTAGAAGCCCCACATTATAATTCCCCAAACAGGTTGTTTGTCTTTGCAGCCTTGACTGAAAAGACATGGCAGCTTTGGATTTGAAGCAAATAAATCTGCGATTTTCGAAACAAAATATAGTAATGACGAAGGAAAAGGCAATTGCAATATCTCATTGCAACTTTTGCCTGATTCCACGTTGGTCTGGATGAGACAGAATGCAATGAACCACAGGTTCAATACTCTCTTTTTTCCTGTAGTCTGGGAGAAAATTTGACTTGCTCTTGATTACCAAAAAAAAAAAAAAAAAAAAAATTCCTTGATATGAAGACTCCTGGAAATCTGTAAAGTTAAACTTTCTGATTAGAGTGGTTATTTTTGAATCCTGCTGTCCTCACTTGACTTTCATGGTCAAGCTCAAACTCTGCTTGAGCAAGTTTGTGGGTCATGAGTTTTGCTAGGTAACTAAGAGAACAGGATGCTCTCAGAAATGGAAGAATATTAAAGCTGACTGGCTAAGAGGCAAAGAGAAGTCCCAAGGAGCCAAATGCCTGGGGAACTGGCAACAACCGTTTTAAGATTTGGTCAGGAGACCACAAATAACTATGCAAGGGGACAGAAAAAATAAAAAAAGGATACCGAGGACGTCTAGGTCTGGAGAACAACTGTGAACCTAAGTGGGAAAAGCACTGGATCAGGAGTCAGAAGACTTCAGTTTGAGTCCTTGTTCTGGGTCTTGCTGGCCACATGAGTTAGAGATAAATAAAGAATGAACTTTTGAAAACACATACCTTGCCACTTCCCTGCCCTAAAGTCTCCAGTGGTTCCTCATCGTGCTGAGAGCAAAAACCCAAGTCCTGACTGTAGCCAACAAGATGATCCATTGCCCTTGGCACTTTCTATGGATTCCTATCTCACCGTGCCCTAGTCACACTGCCCGTCTTTGTCATGATTCTGCCTGGAATGTCTTTCCCTCAGATAGCCTTACTTCCTTCACTTCGCTGCTCAAATGTAATCATCTTCCCTGACTCCACCCCCAAGTTAAAAAATAGCATCCCTCGTCATCACCATCATCTTTGCTTGTTTTAAGTTTTTCACGGCACCAATTATGATATGGCATTACATTATATGTAATATATACGTATTTGTTTCTTTATTCTGCTGTCCCCACTAGAATATGTGTTTTACCATGCTGGAGTGTTTGTCTCTTTGGTCTGCTTCTACATCTCCATTACTTAGTTCCTGAAACATATACTCAGTAGTTATGGAGTAAACACATGACTGTAATAATCTTGTGAGTGAATGGATTTTAGTCTGTCTCATGGGCATGATGAGGGCCAATGAGGTGATAGATGTGCATGCATATTGTAAACTCTAGAGGGCTACACAAACGTAGTTCTTATTCAGCAGGGAAGCATGGAGTGGTTAGTATCTTGCAGCTGTCCAGACACAACCCTACAATTGATTCCTGATTCTCCTGGAGCCCGTGATCTTTCCCACGATTTGGCAACATCTTGTGCTGTAGTGGGAGGGACATGGGTTATGGGGTCAGAATGCCACCAGTTCAAATCCTGCTGCTTAGTGCTAGCTTTCAGGGCGTAGACAGCTGCCCCTATCTCCTTACCACTTCAGTGCACAGCAGCCCTATTTCCAGCCTGATGTGGAAATAATGAAGCATTAACGTACTATCTCAATCCCAAGCAGCCTGGATCGATGACTAAAAACAGTTTGTGTATAAATAGCCCAGCTCCCTTGTCCCCAAGGTGGGCTGACTCTGCCACGTGTGTTCCTCATTGGCTCCTGGAGTTGCCCAGTGGGATTAGGCTCCAGTTGCCCACAGAGTAACCGGCTTGACAATGTCCCCATAACTTACTTCTTCCCTTCCCCGTCTCATGTTGCCATTCTCTTACCAGTGCTTCCTGGGGTTGTCTTCCAAATATACTACTTGCATCAGTTCCTTGACTCTGTGTCAACTTTAGGGGGAACCCAAACTAAGACAGTTACTTCAGGCATTTAATTCAGTTTCATTATCTGTAAAATGGGGATAAACCTGACCTCATAGGGTCATTATGAAGATCAAGTGTGATAACATAAAAAAGGTGTGTGGTCTGGCATTTAATATCGGGTTAAACCATATGAAATTTCCACTTCTATAGGTAAAAGAGTGGTTCAGTTTTGGCAGTTTTATGTGGATCACCTGACTGACCTTCAGCGAGGGTCTGTTCTTTCCCCTTTTAGCCCCTCCTCCTTTCCAAGAGTCCTGCCAGAACTCCCCTGGGGGGAGGGGGTCACAGACAATTTTATTTGGTTTCCAAGGACCAGTTTGGTGGTACCAGGACAGGCTTTTAGGAAAAAGACAACAGTTTGGGGCTAGAATATCTACTCATTCCCTTTTCCACGAGCAAAACTGAGACTTGCAGATACTATGGCCATGAGTCCCTGCATGCAACTGGAATGCACACTTTTAGCAGTTTTCAGCTTAAGGGAAAAAAATGCCATATAACCCACATCGCTGAACTATTTGGAACTGCAAATAATTGATAACAATATTAAATCTACAAAATTATGAACAAGCGTCTTCATCAGATGAGCTCTTTGGCAATTTTTTTTCCTTCAAAGGATTCACTAAGTTTGTAATGGGCACTGAGCAAGGAAAACGTTCCGCCTGATGACATGGCGGCGGCACTCCTGAGTGGTGGACCGTGAGCTTTATAAGAGCGAGTACTTGATTTAATTCATAAAAGAGTGTGTTACCTGATTTTCTTCCTGGAAATGTTTTTTTTTTCTGTTTCCCAAACTACTGACCTTACAAAGCTACTGACCTTAAAAATCACAGGAGTGTCTCAGCTGCTGCCCTCCTTTTCCAGATCTGAAAAGAAGTCTTACAGAGCAAATGGTCAAGGCCATGATAGTTTCTGTGATTCAGCTTGCTAGGGCCTTGATCTTTCTGGGAGGTGCCAATGTTGGTGGCCTCATGTGGCGTGGAGAACACAGACTGCCTGGACTCAATTGCCAGCTGTGGCTCTTAGTAGCTATGTGATCCCGAACACTAAGCTGTTACTTAATAGCTCTTTCTGTGCCTCAGCTTCCTCATCAGTAAAATGGGGTCAATCATAGTACCTATCTCCTTAGGATTGTTGGAGGATAAGTGAGAAATTGAATGGAAACTGCTCCATATAGTCTCTGACACACAAGTGTTACCCAGTAAAGGTTTGTTAGCAAAAAAACCAAAATGAACAAACAAAAAACCCCCTTTC
This sequence comes from Hyperoodon ampullatus, assembly GCF_949752795.1. Lineage (NCBI taxonomy): Eukaryota > Metazoa > Chordata > Mammalia > Artiodactyla > Ziphiidae > Hyperoodon > Hyperoodon ampullatus. The sequence continues at coordinate 21,183,617 of NC_136913.1, read as the reverse complement.
TATCCTCTGTTTTGCCTTGTCCCCCTTAATTTTTTTCTTTTACCCATAGAACTTCCTCAGTGTTTCTTGAAAAGTATCTTCAATGAAACGTAAAGGTGACAGATGTTTGCTCACATCTTTACTAGAGACTAAAGGGTAAATGGGGTTAATAGCATGCATCAATACACATAATTGAAGAGAAGAGCTGGACTGTATGTGTTTACAAGTTGCACTCGCTAATTCCAGGATAAGCTCCCAGCCTGAAACCATTCCACCTTTTTCAGGTTAGCTGCCCAGTTAGATTACTGTGCACATCCGACCAGGAAGGGGACTATGGTGTGGGCGAAAGAAGGAAACTAAAAGGTGTTAACTGCCTATGAAGGCTTGGGCTTTGTGCAGAGAATGCTGCATCTATCATCTCATTCAGTCCTCACAGCAGTTCGGAGAGGTCGATGTTACACTGCATTTACAGGTGAGGAAACTGAGCCGCAAGGAACTTAACTTGCCCACGGTCACAAATTTAGTAAGTGGATCAGCCCAGATTTAAATCTTGGGCTCATAAGATTGTCTCCCAATGGGGTTTTTTTGGCACAGTAAAGACTTTACCCCTTCATCTCTGTGCTTTGGCCATTTGGATATTGATAAACTTGTTTTGGGGTGTTAGGCTTAAGCATGGTCAAGCCACAGAATGACATGGTTAGGGGCAGTTATGAATTAAAAGTGGTGACGACGTAGCAAAATCAAGGGGTCAAACGTGACAAAGCAGCCTAGGGGAAGCAGCAAGACTCTGACCTGTAGTGAACAGTGAGGCCCAGCAAATGCCAGATATCTATGATAGAGACCTCAGAGAGAAGCTACAATCTCATTACTAGTGACAAGCACATGCCACTAGCTGGAGATGCCAAAAACAGATGTATGAAGACAAGCCTTTCATCGGTCCAGATAGCAGCCTTTGCATCTTGTATGTTTTCTATGTGACTCTCCCCCCCACCCCCTATACACACACGCAGAAGGAAAAAGAAAAAAATACGTTATAGAACATATTTGTGAAAAGGGCTGGCAATTTGGGGATTTATTGCAAAACATCAGATTTAAGTTGGGGGTGTACAGGATTTGGGTATCACTCCTCCACAAAGGCAGTTTAACATTAGAATATAAATGCTCCATGAGGGCAGGGACTCTGCTTCACTCCGTACTGTATGGTACATAGAGGAAGCCCAACAAAGCCGTGCTGACTGAACCTTCAGTGTTTGTTCCTTCTTGCTGATTTATATTTTCTCTGGTGACATTGAATGATACTTCATTTGTACCCAAAGGCTACTGTTCTACCTGCATATCATTTCCATCTTAAATAAACAGATGACATTGAATTTAGTCCTGTCACTTACACACTGCAGACAAATGGCTGACCTCATTAGACAAATGGATATGGTTAGACTATAATGTAAAAAATGTAAGAGCAGAGAAACAATTTAGGTAGGAGATTGGGTACTGAAATAATTATGTGTTATGCTTAATTATAGAGTAGTTTGAACTTTTTCTAGTGTTTTTGTTTGTTGGAGGGGAAAAGTTTTCTTTTAAATACAGAAGAGTTTAGAGACTAACATAAAAACTCCCATGTACCTATATCCAATGTCATGTCTGTTTCTGGCCCTGATGTTAATGCTGTCCATGTAGGCGACCATATAATTTATCATGCAAACTGGAACACTTTGAGAGTGCAAGAGGGCACTAGTAATTTCACAGGAATACCAGGCATAGAGTGGGACCATCATAAGCAAAGTAGGATGTTCTCCCTATCTATGGGGGTCTCAGAGGAGGTAAGCACTGATGTGACTTCATCCATTTATGCCTCACAATGGGCATGAGATGGCAGTCCTTTGGTTTGCAGACCCATCACTGCTGATGGAACCTAGATTGTTGCAGGTGATGCTATCCTGTCATCAGACAGGCCTCTGGGAAAGGAATCTGGAGAAACTCCTTCTGTCTCTAACTACTTCCAACCACACCTACCTTCCCACCATTGCAACTTCCTTCCATGTCAAGGCTCTGATGTTTTGCAAGATTCAGCTCTCACATAGCCTAGTTCTGTTCACTCCTGCAGAGGTGGAGTGCATCCATAGTACCCTTAGAACATTCCATCTTCCTGCCCTGAGCACACTGGCCTTGCTGGAATTGACAGATAGCTTCCCCTTGGTTGTCTTACTGACATGTGGCTTCGTCCAGCCAGGAGCCAAGGTTGCTTTCCATGTCCAAAGGTGTCACTCTGGGTCATTCTGTCTTGCTTTAAGGCCGACAGTGGCGCTCAGACTTGGCTGATGAAATTTTTCAAGGCTCGCAGATGTGAAGACTGTGATGGGTCTCAGGCAGATGGGAGGCCAGAGCATTTGTGCTTCGTTGGGAGTTAGAGGTCATACAGAGAAAGTTTTAGGCATTTCATCACCAGTTAAAGCAGTGAACCATCTACTCAACATGTACTAGGTGTCTATACTATGCTGGGCATTAATATAAGCCCTGGGGAGATAAAGAATATTGACATAGTTTTACCCTCAATAAACTTAGAGTATTGTAGAGGGACTTTAGGCAGGTTGTCAGAATTGGTTAGCACAGGCGAACCACAGAGTGAAGTAAAGTGCTACAGTTCTATAATAGGAGTAAAGGGGGAGTACACGGAGTCTAGTATGTTGGTGTGTGTGTGTGTGTGTGTGTGTGTGTAGCAGTGGGGGTACAATGAAATACAAAGTTGGAGAGGAGACGGGCCAGATGAGGGAGGATTTTCACATTCAACAAATATGTATTAGTAACTATTAGTAAATCTTACATCAAGCCATGTGAACAAGATAGGTATGGCTCTGCCCTCACAGAGCATTCAAACTATGAGAGATACAAACAAGCAAAGAGGCAACTACAAAATCTGCATGGAGTTCTAAGATGGGAGAAATACTGGATATTAAGGGAAGGGCACCTACACCAACCTTGCTGGTACCAGGGAAGTCTTCTTCTTGAGGAAGTGACTTCTAAATTAGCACCTGAAGAATGAGAATAAATTAACCACAGGCAGAGGCTTGGCATGGGTTCTGGAACTGGTGGGGAGAGTATATCAGGTGGCGGCTACAGCATGGGCAAACTCGAGGCACAAAATGGATGTCGGGGAAAAGGAAGTGATTCAGGCTGGTCCGGGAACTGAGAGGAAAGCTAAAGAGGCAAGCAAGGTCCAAGCCACATGAAGCCTTGTCTGCTGAGCCTGGAAGACAGGCTTTGTCCTGTCGGCACTTGGGAGCCAGTGAAGGGTTTCAAACAGAGAATCAGGTAGTAGAAGCCGATGACAACTTTTAAATCTGCAGTACTGATTAATCACTTGAACTGCATTTCCTAGGTTTGGGTCTTAATGTGTCGTCTATCAACTGCATGTTTATAGATGTGCAGGTCTAGCCGATGTGTGGCCTTGCACTTTTCTGTGTGTATGATTGTAAAGACCATACAAGTGCAGAAGTTCTTGGCCAGTTGCTTCAAGTTCCTCTGTAGCAGATGTGGTTGGCACCTTGTTCATATCCTCCAGCCCTTAGCTCTTGAGAATATACCTACCTAACCTTGAATCCCAGTACCCACCCCTCTTTGTCAGAGAGCCCACTTTGCCATCTGCTTGGCAGGCCAAAATTTCTGGGGAATTGACGTCCCCTGGGAGCAGACCTCAAGCAATGACAGATGGGAGTTGGCATCGAAATACCCAGCTCCCTCCCCATGGGTGGGATTACTCATGGGTGAGTGTGTTTTAAACTGGTTCCCAGAGCTTCCCCAGTGGGTTGTGCTCTAGTTGCCCACAGCCTTGGTCTGCTTGATCACATACCCTTTGAGGCTCCTTCCCCAGTGGGTTGTGCTCTAGTTGCCCACAGCCTTGGTCTGCTTGATCACATACCCTTTGAGGCTCCTTCCCCTTTGTCTCACTGCCCTGCATCCCTTCTGGTTGCCCTTCAACTCCCAAATAAACTACCTTTACTTGATTTCTTATTTTAAGATCTGCTTCTGGGGAAACCCAAACTAAGATGTCTAATAACACTCAAAGCCTCTGGAATTAGAGTTTCCTAGTATCCTCAAAATACTAAAGCATTCTAAAACCAACCCCCCAGTTTCTTGTGTATTCAAGTAATGGTTACGTCAAAATTCAACCCTTAGGGAGTAAATTTATGATCTTTTGAGCTTCTCTTCATATTGTCTTTTGATGGTGGACACATTTCTTTGATGTTGCCAACTTGCATACAGTAGGTATGCAGCAAATATTCCTCAAGTGGCTCTGATATGTTCATGAATGTCAATGTCCGGATGCTACCAACAGCACTTCTCCCTCATTTGGGGTAGAGTCCATTCTCCTCATTAAGGTTTATAGCTAATCACATGTTGGGTCCAGGGTATATTGGTGACAAGAATGCACGGTAACCCCTCAGGAAAGGATTAGGCCTACATCCTGCCAGGAATGAACTGTGAGATGACATGATCTCTCATCTTTCTTGCTGATGGTAAAGGAAGCAGGCATTTCTTTGGCTTTTCTTTATTTGAAAAAAAAAAAGACACTCAGAGACACAGTTAGCAGCCTCTTTGCATGCTTCTGGAACATCTCAGCAGGTAAGGTCTCAGGCTTCAGTGTCCTCTGTTGACAGCAAGTGCTGGAATGTCGCCCATGTTGGATGAGAGTCCCTGTCTTTACATTTCTGGATTTCTGCTGTTATGGTGGTAGGTGTGTGGGAGAGACAGCTGGTGTGTTCACTGGATTCCTTCCCAGGCAGTGGTGTGCCCAGGGAGTACGTGCTGCCAGTACAGGTGCTGAAAGTCTGCATGATGATGGTGTGTCAGATGTCAGTAAAACTGAGCTGATTTGCCTGCCAAGATTCAGACTGCTTTTCTTCATGTCGGTACTCACCACTGTTGGATGCTCTGCTGGGATGGTGGTCTAACGCTTCCACCTTATTAATGGGGTCACTGAATAGAATGTGTATGTGTGTACAGCGTTCATTATTGAGGTGTAACCTGTATATAGAAAAGTGCACAAATCTTAAGTGTACAGCTCAATGAATTTTATATGTACGTACCTATATAAACATCGCCTGGATCAAGACACAGAACATCTACTGCACCCAGAAGGCCCCCTTGTGTCCTTTCTGGTCAATACCCCTACAACCCCCAGGGGAAGGTTATTCTGACTTCTATCAACATTGATTAGCTTTGCTTATTCTTGAGTTTGTGGTAAATGGAATCATGCAGTATGTATAGCTGACCCTTGAACAACACAGGTTTGAACTGTGTGGGTCCACGTACATTCGGGTTTTTTTCAGTAAGTATATTCTACAGTACTGTGGTTGGTCTGTGGTTGGTTAATCTGTGGATGTAGAACCACGAATCCGGGGGGCCAAACTGTAAAGTTATATATGGATTTTCAATCGTGCGGAGGGTCGGCATCCCTAACCCCTGTGATGTTCAAAGGTCAGCTGTACTCTTTTGTGTCTGCCTTCTTTTTTTTTTTTTTGCGGTATGTGAGCCTCTCACCGTTGTGGTCTCTCCCGTTGCGGAGAACAGGCTCTGGACGCACAGGCTCAGTGGCCATGGCTCACAGGCCCAGCCACTCCGCGGCATGTGGGATCTTCCCAGACTGGGGCACGAACCCGTGTCCCCTGCATCGGCAGGCGGACTCTCAACCACTGAGCCACCAGGGAAGCCCTGTCTGCCTTCTTTTACTCAGCCCATGGCCTCTGAGATTCATCCCTGTTGTGTTTATCTATAGCTCGTATTTTAATTCTTGCTGCATAGTATTTCATTGCATGAACATACCACAGTGTATTTTTTCATTCTCTTATCGGTGGACGTTTTGGGTTGTTATCAATAAAACCGCGATGGGCATTCTTGTACAAGTCCTTTTGTGGACATCTGTACTCATTTCTCTCAGGTATATGCAGTGGTGTGTTGGTAAATGTGTAACAGTAAGTTCTCTAACAAAAATAGCTCTGACTTGTACGATTTGTAAATACCGCCACCATGACCAGTTCCAAGCTACCAAGGGCATGTGGGTTAGGAAGAGATGTGCCCAATCAGCTTTCAGGAGCCAGTGGGAGCCAGTCTCAGCATACCACTGGGTACAGAGACCAGGAGTGGAATTTCAGAATCAGAGAGTAGGCATATATTTGGTTTAAGTTTTCCAAAGTGATTGTATAGTTTTACATTCCCGCCATCAATGTATGAGGGTTCCAGTTGCCCCATATCCTCAGCAACACTTGGTATTATCCGTCTTTAAAATGTTTACCATTCTGGTGGGTGTGTACTGGTACCTGATTTTGGTTTAATGTGCATTTCCATGATGCCTGAAGCTTAGCACCTTTGCATATGCTCATTAGCCATCTGGCTATCCTCTTTTCCAACGTGCCTGTCCAAGCTGTTTGTCCCTTTGGTTATTGGGTTGTTGGGTCTTTTCTTTATTGATTTTTAAGAGAATATGTAAGTTCAAGACAAGTGGGGCTGGCTTGTAAAGAAAGCCAAAAAGAAGAGCTCCAGAGGCAGCCTGGCATGCTGAACAGAGCCTGACATTGGGGCCACACAGACTTGTGATCATATCCAGCCAAACAGGTGACTACCTGATAACACTGAGTATATCCCCTTCTTGAGCTTCAGTTTCCACACCATCAAAATGGGCTTACTATCTAGAGTGCTGTTGGTTTCTGAATGGGACAATGTAGATGGAGTGCCTGGCAGAGGAACACATCACAGGTTCTTAGTAAATGTTGGAGCCTCGCCCCATCTCAATCAGAATCACCTGTGAGCTTCTAGTCACGAGGCACATGATGGTTTTAATGCCTAGAAATCCCATATTCTTCCTGGCTGTCTAGTGGTGTCTTGTCGTAAAGCTACCGCCTGTCTCATGATGTGAGGGCTTTATTCTTTGTGAGAAGTAGCATTTCTCTTTTTGTGGGAGGCATGATGGCAAGGTTTCCTAAGCATGATATTTTGCAGTGCCTTATCTGATGTGAGGCAGGAAGGATCTGCAGGGCACTTTTTAGAGCCATGTTCTCTGTTTAGGGGGAGAAGCTGCTGCAGAGCAGGACTAATAAGAAAGTGAGGCTGCTTTGGAAAGGGCTGCTGAGTGAGCAGCCTAGTTGTGGTCCCCAGCCCTCCCTCCTGGGAGTTTGGACTTGTGAGGAGCGATGGACTCAGCTCAGGCATCACCCCCTCCAGGGAGCCTGCCCTGGAAATGCAGACAAGGTCCTCTCTGGTCCCCTGCGTGTGGACACATCTGTCTCATCACCTGCCATATCATAAGGACATCTTTCAGCTCTCTGAGTCTTATTCTTTGTTATATCCCCACTCCCAGCACAGTGCAGGCACACAGTACTTAAGAAAGAAACGTTCTGGACAAGCCAACACACTCTTGCCCAATCGCCTTGGCATCACCAGCATGCTTTAAACAGCTTCCACTTGCATGGCCTAAAGCCTAGTTAAATATTGAGAAGTGATCAAGCAAAAGAACTAGGTAGTTCTCAAATACTCGGGGTGGGGGGTGGGGGGGAAAGCAAAACAAACAAAAAGGCAAACAGACAAGCAAGAGGTACCAGAACACGTGGGGAATGATGATTGCTACAATGAGTATATGTACTTTTATGTCTAAAAGTAAAGATGCTGTGACAATTTAAACACAAAACAAAACAGCACTGTAATGCTTTTCCAGCCCAGCTCTCAAGGGAATACCACAGGCATTTATTAATATAGGCAGTTCTAGAAAGAATAGGACATTGGAATATGGACTAAGGAGATTTTAAAATTCTGAGTCTATTATTTCCTCTCCCCTTTTCCATGCTGAAGTAGCTTTATCAGAATCAATATAAACCAGCCTGCAGATCTCAAAGTTAGTTCGGGTTCATTTAAGAAATGGATGAGCCTAGGCATTACTCTGTTACCTTGTAAATAACATAGCTAGTAGAAAGCTGAGACATAAACACAGAAGTATCCCTGTAAATGTCACCTTAGTGTTTCCCATCTCACATTAACCACTTAAATCATTGTTACACTCTGTAATGTGCTTATTATATGTTATGAGGTGCTTCTGCACTATTATAATGGATATCGGTGAGCTTTGTAACTTCTCTTTTTAAGTTAAAAAAGGGGCAAAAATGTCTTTAATGGGGAAAACAGAAATGCTAAAGAACAGACCATTTTGAGATGGAAACGTCTTCATGGTGCTTTGCACACAGCTTTATGAAGAGAGATCCCAATAGGCAGCAAGCAGCTCTCAGTGGGGAAACCCCAGATTGTTTTTATGAGCTGGAGACTGGTGGCATTGGCGGGTCACCCTGAAAAAGATAAACCACTAGCCATCGGCTACTTCTGACTTGAAGCTCTGAGGGCATGGTGCACGGTCCCAGAAGCCCTTCTATGGAATCTGGGGGCTTATTAGCAGTGAGCACTGACTGCGGAGGCTCCGTTGCGCCTGCTGGCCTGGTGACCCAGGAGATGCGGTGGTGGTGGCGAGGGCAGGGGGCGGGCAGGAGCAAGCTTTTGGATGGATTCCAGAAAGCAGCCTCAGCAACCCCAAAGGAAAGACTTGTTCAGAGGAAAACGGGAACAGCATCTGCATGGATTTGGGAGAAAGGTTGGGAGGGGCTTCCAGAATATGCAGAGGGGCCAACAGCAGTAAACACAAGGAATTTCACGTTGTTCTCAAAGCCTTTAGCCTCCTGAAGAGTTGTTTGTATAAATCCTTCACAATTTGGGGTTAACAGAAAGTTGCTGTTGTCGTTGGTTTTTTTTTTAATTGAAGTATAGTTGATTTACAATGTTGTGTTAATTTCTGCTGTCATCATTTTTATTTTTTAATACATTTATTTATTTATTTACTTGTGGCTGCGTTGGGTCTCTTGCTGTGTGCGGGTTTTCTCTAGTTGGGGTGAGTGGGGGCTACTCTGAATTGCGGTGCGCGGGCTTCTCATTGGGGTGGCTTCTCTTGTTGTGCAGCACGGGCTCTAGGCGCGTGGGCTTCAGTAGTTGTGGCGCGCGGGCTCTGGAGCGCAGGCTCAGTAGTTGTAGCACACGGGCTTAGTTGCTCCGCGGCATGTGGGATCTTCCCGGACCAGGGCTCGAACCCCTGTCCCCTGCACTGGCAGGCAGACCCTCAACCACTGAGCCACCAGGTAAGTCCCTGTCGTTCTTTTTAAATAAGCTGAAGTTATGTTTGGATGGCACAGACGAACTAAGGTTTTATTTTCATTTAAAAAATATATGTTCAGACAAGCCATGGGAAGACAGCTAGGTTGCAAGGATAATGGCTTTACACGTTTTAACTCAGAGTCTTACAGTTTTACTCAACATAAAACAAATGCAAGAGGAAGGGCTACCTCCCTAATTTATCCTGGCTGCCTCTCTGCTGCCTTCTCGTCATCCTCTGTGGTTCCAGCACGACTGGACTGAAAACCTGTGAGGTTTCCCCTGCACTTCCCGCCTCCTCAGTCAGAGCCAGCTGCTCTCAACCCTGCCCATGTGAACCACCTGTGGAACTCTACAAACTCAGATGCCTGGGCTCCCCCTCACACCTTTAAATCAGAATCCCTTGGCAAGGGCTCAGGTATCTGTATTTGAAAAAGCTTCCCAGGGGCCTACAAACACAGCCAAGGTTGACAAATCCTTGAATCATTCATCACATCCTGTGGATTCTACCTCCAAAATCTCTCAAATCCATCCTCTCGTGCTCCATTTCCATTGCTCCTGATTTGGTTCTAGCCCTTATAATCCATCTGGATGACAGAAACAGGTTCCTAACTCATCTTTTCTGCTTTTAGTCAATCCTCTAAATTGCCACCAGATTTATTTTTCTAGAACACAAATCCAAACCTGTCATCCCTCTGCTTTAAATCCTCCAATGGCTCCGCTCCGAATGAATGATGGAGCCCGTTTATTTCTTAGATGATGATGGACAACAGCTGCTCCTCATCCTAGGCAGGCGTTCTCTTAGCTTAAAATGTTTTCTTTTTAACTTTTTATTTTAAAGTAATTTAAGACTCACAAGAAGTTGTACATACAGTTCAGAGTTCCCACGTGTCTATCACTCAGCTTCCCCATAATGATAATATCATACATAACCATAGTACATGATAAAAAGCATGAAACTGACTTGGTACACTCCTATTAACTCAACTACAGGCCTTGTTTGGATTTCACTGGTTTCTACGTGCACTCTTTGTGTGTCTCTGTGTGTGTGTAATACTATGACATTTTACCACATGAGCTTAATTAATGCAGTTTCAAAAGGATCTCTTTTTCTATGTAGCAGTGGTTCTCAAGTCTGGTTGCACATTAGAATTTCCTGGGGGAGTTTTAAAAAGTACCCATGACTGGCCCTGCTCTAGGCCATGCTTTAGTCCAGCATTTCTCAGACTTTAATATGTACACAGATCAATTGGGGATCTTGTAACAATACAGATTCAGATCTTGTAGGTCTGGGTGGAGTCTGGGTGGAGCCTGGGTGGAGTCTGCTGTCCTAATAAGGTCCCAGGGGACACTGCTGTTGCTGCTGCTGCTGCCAGTGTGAGGACCACATTTGGAGTGGGCCACCCTGTTGTCAGACCAGTGGAATGAGAATCTATGGGTGTGAGACCATGTAGCCAGGGTTGAGGACCACTGAGATACGTGATGGAATTCTAAGGCCATGTTACCCTTGGAGATCACACCATCCCAACCTCTCTTTGAACCATTCTAGGTCATTTCAGTCTCCTCTGATGAGCCATCCAGATGCCAAACAACTCTTGGAGTTAAGAAATCCTTGCTTCTATATAATCCATATTCTTCTGAAATGTAAATGTAGCCAGTGTGAGCTCTCTCAGCTTGCCTCTCACTTCCACTTTAATTTCTTCCCTATACTTTTGCCCATCTTGAGACAAAAGGGAGGAAGAGACTGTCTCTTCACTTTCATACCCAAATTCCAGAGAGATTGTTTCCAGTTTACCACCTAGTCTCTTCATTCCCTTGTCAATTAGCCTCCAAGCCCATAGATATTAAAATGACAGACGCTCACTTTCTTCAGCACTTGACAAGACTTTCAGCTACTGACCTTGTTTTCTGTCTTGCAGAGAAAACCCCAAGCCATCAGATGGAAATTACCCTCAACTTGCTGCCACCGTATCTCTAAAAATACCCACATCCATTCATTTCTATCCTCCCTGTCCTGTGAAAATCAAGGCCATGACCCTTCCTCTCTCTAAGATCAATTGCTTCCATTGGGTTCTGGCTTTCCTTTCCTTCTTCCTAGTATTGTTTATCCCCTCTTCTCCCATGTCCTCAAACTTTTTCTACTAGTTCCTTCCCATGAGCTTTGAAATAGGCTTATGTCTTTCCCATATTAAAAAAGGTCTCATTGACCCCACTTCCCTTCCAACTTCTGCCATAGCTTCCCTTCTTTAAGAAGCTCTTTACATACGCTGTCTCCAACTACACTTGAAAGAGTGATTCACGCTTGCTAACTTCATTTCCTCACCTCCCACTCACTTCTCAAACCACTCCATTCTGGACTGTATCCCAGCACTCAACCAAAAGTCCACAATGACTTCTAAGCAGGTAAATCCAATGACTACTTTTCAGTCCTCATTTTTTTGAACTCTCAGCAGATACACACAGTTAAGTCAAAATAGTACTTTAAACATATCTAAGATGGTTAGGCATTTTTGAGATTTTCGTGGGAATCCAATAGGTTCCTTTAAGGCATGGGCATGGTTTCTTCACTGCTGCATCCTTGATTATGTGCCTGGCAAACAAAGGTGCTCAATATGTGTGGTTTGACCAAAACCCTCCCTCTCTCCCATGATGAATTCCATGACACAATTTTCTCCTCTCCTCCTACCTCTCAACCTGGTTTTCCAGTGTCTATCTAACTGACTTCTCTACCTTTACCTACGTTGTAAATTTGATACTACTCAAGATTCTATCTCTGGCACTTCTGATCTTGTCACATTCATTAACTCTTCTCGGGCAGTGAGTTCCATCTCCATGGTTTGGCTTGTCATTTTTATGCTGACCAATCCCCAGTTCACATCAATGCCTCACCTCTCTTCCAAACTCCATATCTGAATTTCCATCTGCCTCCTGATGATTTGCAAATACATATTATGGCAATATTTCAACTGGCATATATCCAGCAGCTGAATCTTTTCTTCCAAATTTGTTCTTCTACCTGTTTCCTGTTATGGTTAACATCCTTCTCCTCTTTCTACTTACCCAGGTGGGAAACTTCTAAGCCGACTTCACCCTTTTCCCTTTGTTTACTCACAGATCCAGGGAACCTCAAATCCTATTGATACCATCTCCCTATTTTGGGGATAGTATTTTCAGTCTATATTCTGAAGCACATTAGTTCCTTGGGTTGTTAATAAGGGTCATCAAAAAAGTAAAAAGTATTCATGATCAAATAAATTTCAGAAATGCTGAACTGGATAGAGTTAAATAGATTTCTTTACAGAGGAGCTTTTAAAAGCCTTTGATATGCTAATGTGCATTCAATATGGGGCTACTACATGCATTGTTTCCCAAAGTTATTTGGTCACAGAAGCCAATTTTCTTTGCCGCATCACAGGAAATTTTTACTAAAGCACATTTTGGAAAATGGTGGTCTAATTTAGCCCCCATCTTTTCTCCTTCGGCAGCTTTTCTCCTCAAAGCCTCTTGCTTACAAACTTACATAAGTCTCCTCGGTGGAGGGGATCTCCCCCTCTCCAGTATCTTGCCTCTCCAACTTAACCTCTATACTTCTATAAGAACTGTCGTTATAAAATTTGGGTCATGACTCTCCCCAGAGTATTAGACATCCTGGCCCTTACTTCTGTCCATGTCATCCAAATCCTTACTGATTTTCTGCCTCCTTGTTCTATCAATTACTAACAGAGGAATGTTGAAGTCTCTAGCTGTAATAGTGGGTTTGTCTATTTCTCCTTTCAGTTCTATCAGTTCTTGCCTCATGTATTTTAATACTCTGTTTGTTAGGTGTATACGTGTTTAGGATTGTTATGTCTTCTTGCAGAATTAATCCTTTTATCATTTTGTAATGCCCCTCTTTATTCCTGATAATTTTCCTTGTTCTGAAGTCAGCCATATCTTAAATTAATAATAGCTTTCTTGGGCTTCCCTGGTGGCGCAGTGGTTGAGAGTCCGCCTGCCGACGCAGGGGATGCGGGTTCGTGCCCCGGTTTGGGAAGATCCCACATGCCGCGGAGCGGCTAGGCCCGTGAGCCGTGGCCGCTGAGCCTGCGCGTCCGGAGCCTGTGCTCCTCAATGGGAGAGGCCACAACAGTGAGAGGCCCGCATACTGAAAAAAAAAAAAAAAAAAAAATAATAGCTTTCTTTTGCTTAGTGTTAGCATGGTACATCTTTCTCTATCCCTTCATTTTTAACCTATCTGAGTCTTTATATATAAAGTGGGTTCCTTGTAGGCAACACAGAGTTGGGTCTTGTTTTCTCTTGATCCACTCTGATAGTCACTGCCTTTTAATTGGTATATACCATTATACCATTCATGTTTTAAGTAACTACTGATACGGTTGGATTAATATCTACCATAGTTGTAAGTATTCTTTATTTGTTGCATTTGTTTTTTCTAAAAAAATTTTAGTGGTTGCCCTAGCGCCTACAGTATATATCAATACCTAATCTAAGTTCACCTTCAGATAATACTGTAATGCTTCATATGTAGTAGAGTTGTAACACAGTAGTTCCAATTCCTCCCTCCTGTCCCTAGTGACATGGCTGACATTCATTCTACTTATCCATATGTTATAGTCAATCAATATATTGTTACTATTATCGCTTTAAACAGTTATCTTTTGATCAATTAAGAATAAGAAAGCTAAAAGATTTTACTTTACCTTCATTTATTCCTTCTCTAACATTGTTCTTTATATAGATCGGAGTTTTTGATCTATGTAATTTTCCTTCTGCTGAAGAGAATTTCTTGCAGAACAGGTCTGCAGGCAATGAATTCCATCAGTTTTTTTTTTTTTTGGTCTGAGAAAGTTTTTGTATCTCCTTCACTTTGAAGCATAATTTTGTGGAATTATAGAATTTCAGGTTTCTGAGGTTTTTTTCCTTTCAACTCATTAAACACTTCATTCCACTATTCCTGCTTGTGTGGTTTTTGATAAGAAGTCTAATGTAGTTCTTATCTTTGTTTCTATATGTAAGGTGTTCCCCCACCCCAATCCCCTGTCTTCTTTCAAGATTTCCTCTGTCTTTGGTTTTCTGTAGTTTGAATATGATATGCCTAAGTGTGCTTTTATGGGTACTCGTCCTCTTTGGTGTTCTCTGAGATACCTGGATCTGTAGTTTGGTGTCTATCATTAATTTTAGAAAATTCTTGGCCATTATTATTTCAAACATTTCTTCTGTTGCATTCTCTCTTCTTCTTCTGACATTTTAATTACGTGTATGTTATTTTGATATTGTCCCACAATTCGTGGATGTTCTGGGGTGTTTTCACTCTTTTGTCTCTTTGTGTTTCAATATGTGAAGTTTCTTTCATCCAGTATTTAAGCTCACTGATTCTTTCCTGGGCTGTGTTGAGTGTACTGATGATGGTCCATCAAAACCATTCTTCATTTCTGCTACAGTTTTGATTTCTAGCATTTCCTTTTGATTTATCTGGAGAGTTTCCATCTCTCTGCTTACATTATCTATCTGTTCTTGATGTTGCCTACTTTTTCCATTAAAGTCAACAACATATTAATCAGTTACTTTAGATTTCTTGTGTGATAATGCTGACATCTGTGTCATATCTGAGTATGGTTCTCATGCTTCTTTTGTCTCTTCAGACTATATAAATTTTTTCTTTTTTGCATGCCTTGTAATTTTTTCCCCTAAGCTGGACATGTTGTATCAGTTAGTAGGAACTGAGGTAAATAGAATTTTATAGTAAGGACTTATGTTAATCTAGGACTTTGGATATATTTAATGTTTGTTGTGGCTATAGGTACCAGAAGCTTCAAATTTCTCTATTGTCATTCTTTTTGTCTCTCCTCTTAACTTTGTCTTTCCTGAGTACTCCTCCTCAGAGAGAGTCTGTGTCTTACAGCTCTTCAGCTATAATCCACTATTATTATATTGGAGCCCTGTTGGTGTGGTGGTAAGGTGATGGGAGGGTAAATGGTATATAACCTTTTGAAGAAATCTCAGTCTTTAAGTGGACCTGTGCCTTGGGGCTATGATCTTCACAGATATTTCTCCAGTGGTATAGTTTTCTTCCCCTGCCTCCTACTCCCTTTCCTGGCTGCTGCACTCCTAATCTATTTCCTTGAAGCCCTGACACCTGTGGACTCTGCATCCCCAACTTACGTGAGACAAAAGCTAAAGGGGGCTCTAGTGGGAAGGACGAACCTAGGATAAAGTTTCAGAATGGTGCTCTGGCAAAGTCTTCTTCCCTGGAGAGTAGCCCCTCGTTATGGAGAAGACTAGGTGAATTTCAGGAGGATTACTTTTCTTCCACTCCCTGCCAGCAGTATGTCAAAATTACCATTTAAATGTTTCTACCAGAGACATGTGCTCCAGGTCAGCAGACTGTTTCCATGCCTTTATGGATTTGGGGATGGCACTTTTCCCCGTGACCTCAGTTCTCTGATGTGCTCGAGAAAAATCATTGATTTTCAGTTCGTCTAGGTTTTTCCTGTTGTAAGGATGGGGATGCCAACTTCCAAGCTCTTTACATGTCGAAGCTGAAACTGAAAGCTCCTCCTTACTCTGTTACTGATTGAAATACTACTTCAAGGCCATCTGACACCAGGGGCCATGCCTTGCTCATCTATTTTTGTATTTCTTGGGGGCAATGTGGTGGAGTTAATTTTTTACTGATGCTTTAGAAGCCAGATCTGTTTCCATCTTGATTCCTCTGCTTATTAGTTAAGCTGTATGATGCATCAGTTATTTATTTGTGAAAAGCAGTGTTGTCAAATAGAACTTTTCTGATGATGAAAATGTTATCTGTCCTGTTCATTACAGGAACATGTGGGCTACTGAGCACTTGAAAAGTGGCTAGTGCAAGTGAGGAAATGAATTTCTTATTTTAATTAATTTAAATTTAAATCAGTTAGCCACATGTGGCTAGTGGCTTTTGAATTGGACAGTGTAGGTCTAAGGCTTTAGAAGTGTAGACGATGGGTGATCAGATATGCTATTTTAAAATTCTCCTTGAGTAATTCAAAGTAAAAATATAGACTGATGTAATATTACATCATCTGGGAGCACGAGGCCATGTCAACAAAGCTTCTGGTTTAGTAAAAGGTAGTCACGGACTGTACAGATACTTTTTATAAAAGGAGACAGTGATTTGGAATGTGTCAACTGAGTGACTAAGGTGGTTAGTCTTCTCCCCTGGGAATCCCCAGGAGGTTGTTCTCTTGCCCCAAACACGTGTGCGTTCAGTGCAGATATTGGGAGGTTTGTGTGGCTTTAGGCATGCTGCACTTTACAAAGTTTGTTTACACACGTTATATCTCCTTCTGGCTTCCAACACTATGATGATGATATTGCTGATCCCATTTTATGGGTGAGGAAATGAAGACCCCAGAGAGGATAAATGACTTTTATCACGGACACTTTGATGGTTCACAGCCTCAAACACAGAACTTTGGGGCTCTGAAACCATGATAATTCCACTATGCCAAAATCAGTACTTACAGAACTTCACTCCAGTTCTACTTTACCTCTCTCTAACAGAACTGACATCAGTCAGTAGTTGAAACTGAACATTAGCTGCCAGGGTCCTCCCCATGGACACTTCACCTCTGGCAACCACAGAGCTGAGTCCTTGTCTCAGAAACACAACATGTCGCTCCTATTTGTACCTGCTGTGCCTTCTGGTCTGATGTAAATTATGTTTCTGCAAAGGCAAATGGCAGGTGACCCTGTGTGGGAAGTCTTTGGAAGGAAGGAAGCTTTGGCAATCACACATTGATGGTAGTAACAACATCCACACTGCATGTGTGTGGAATGGGGGGCTATCTCTCTCCCCCCCTCATCTCTGAGCGTCCTTTCTTCTACTCAGCCCCTTCCTCCTAAACTCCAGCTCCTGGAGACAGGCAGCAGGGGCAGGGCCCTCTGTCCAATATGCTTGCCTTAAACTGCAAACTTAAAGGTTCAGGCTTATGTAGTCTCCTTTGAATGACAGCATCATTCAAAATTAACGGCTGAACAAATAACTCTTTCACCCTGCTGTATCTGTTGTCCAGGCTTCTACAGAGAGAGAGAAACTGCATTTTTAGAATTCGTCCTGGCAGCTAATTACTAGGATGCTTTATAGCAGTGGTTCTCAAAGTTTGGTCCCTAGACCAGCAGGAACAGCATCACCTTGGGAACCTGTTTGAAATGCAGATTCTCAGGCCCCACCCCAGACCTACAGAATTGGAAATTCTGGGGGTGAGATCTGAAATCTGTGTTCGGACAGGCCATCCAGGGGATACCTACTCAAGGTGGAGAACCACTGCTTTAGAGTATGGAGGCAGTTAAATGGCACTAATTAGTCAGGATATATTATACAAAGGTTCTTCGGATCCACCAATCCACTGATCTAGTCAGCGTGGTTCTCAGACCAGCAGTAGCAGCAGTAGCCCTGGGAGCTTGTTAGAAATGCGGAAGCTCAGGCCTGCTGTCTCAGACCTATTGAATCAGAATATGAACATTAATAAAATTCCCAAGGAATTGCAAAACATATTCAGATTTGAGAAAAATTGCTAATCTTCACTTAAACTGAGGTTAGTTTTGTTTGAAGAGTTTAGGCATAGAGAACCAGGAAGGTAGAGAAATTTTCTTC
Organism: Hyperoodon ampullatus; assembly: GCF_949752795.1. Lineage (NCBI taxonomy): Eukaryota > Metazoa > Chordata > Mammalia > Artiodactyla > Ziphiidae > Hyperoodon > Hyperoodon ampullatus. The sequence goes on along the minus strand of NC_136913.1, from coordinate 21,165,829 downwards.
GATCCTAAACAATTGTAGATTTCTTTTATATGAAAAGAAATTTTAGACACAGGAAGGTGGAGAAGTGCACTGACCTAAATGACTAAAACCCCCAGTCAGCAAAATTTTACGTTTCACAGTTTCAAGGGGCTTTATTATCAGTTGGCCTGGTTCTCCTGATCTCTGGCAATTCTGACACACTCTTCCCTTTGAAGTGCTTGTGGATCTACTTATGTGGGGAAGATTTCCCAGGGAAACACTGTAGTCATGTAAATTAAGTGAGAGAGGAGAGTTATCAACCCGCTCACCTAAATGGCTGGAGAATCCCTTTCTGGCATGCTGGGCTGTGAGAGAACCTTGAAACTGGAGCCCACAGACTCTCAGAGCTTTTCATTCCAGAGATACTTCCGGACAAGAAGTGAACGCTTCCTTTGTGTGCAAAAAGCCCTGTCAAGTGTGAAGATGAGGTTCTGAGCCTTGCTACTCAAAGTGTGCTCCACTGACCAGCAACATCACCATCATCTGAGAGCTTGTTAGTAATTCAGAATTGCAGGTTCCACCCCAGGCTGAATCAGAATCTGTATTTTCCCAAGTTGCCCAGGTGATGTGTGGGCATAAAGAGTCTAAGAGCAGTCAGTTTACTCAGTATGACCACTTGCCTACATGCTATACCAAAACCAGAATAAAAACGAGACAACAGTGCAAAACTCAACAAATTAAGCTACTGAGTATTACGAAGATTTTTTTTTTGAGCACTTATGCTAGTTGTATAGCAGAGATACGGTTTTTGTTTTGTTTTGTTTTGTTTTTTGCGGTACGCGGGCCTCTCACTGTTGTGGCCTCTCCCGTTGAGGAGCACAGGCTCCGGACGCGCAGGCTCAGCGGCCATGGCTCACGGGCCTAGCCACCCCGCGGCATGTGGGATCTTCCCAGACCGGGGCACGAACCCGTGTCCCCTGCATCGGCAGGTGGACTCTCAACCACTGCGCCACCAGGGAAGCCCAGAGATACGGTTTTTATTGAGACAACTGGAAGGAATTGACAAAGCCATGGTATTTGACAAATTCGTGGAGCCCATGGAAGAATGAGCAAAGGAATCTCCACTTTAATGCCGAGGGATTAACAGTTCTAGTGTTTCTGTTAAACTCACCAGAGATACACTGATTCTGTACCAGCATCCTTTTTTAAGTTCACCTCTTAGAACAAGTCTTTGTTACCCTGGGCTCCCTCTTGAGAAATTCGAAGCTGAATGACATCAGAATGGTGATCTCTTGAACACTGATGCTACAACTGGGAAAACCACTCGTCCTTGATTTTAAAAAAATGTGTTTCATGTTTACATTTGAGTATGGGTTAGGCCAGTGTTTTGAGACTTTACTTCATGTACGTAAGGACACGTGTAGTGGAGAGCTGCCTTTGACGGTACTTGCTGGGAACTGCAGAGTGTCTGCCCTCCCAAATGGGAACGGACCACTGGAGACTGAGGTCAATTTACACCTTTCCAAACTACTTGAACCAAAAGAGGTGGTCAGGCGTTTGGTTTTGGTTTTTCTTTATATGAGTTTCTCCCCATATAAAGTAAGTATCAACAGATCCTAAGGCAGAATGGATGCTTATTGCTTATCATCAAGTTTGAAACCAAAGTTTATCAAGGGTGAGAAGTGAAGACACATCTAAAGAAATCACATGGTCATGCTACCCGGCAAAATTATATTCAAGCAAAATAAATGAATAGGGAAGGCAGAGCGTGTTTTCCATCCTACAAGTCATCAACCAGCAACAATTTACTAAGCACCTGCTGTACATTCCACATTATACTAGTTTCTAGGAGAGATGTGGGAGTATAAGACATTGGTCCTGCCCTTGAAGAGCTTTACTATCTTAAGAGAAAGTATCACATGACAATACAGCAAATTATAGAGTATCTAGTTAAGCATTAAAGAATGTGGGTACAACTGAAAGCCAGATAGATTTAAGGGAGGGAGGGAGCCATGAATTTGGGAAGGCCTCACAAAGTAGGAGACATGTGAGTTTGACCTCATAGTAAGCAGCAAGTGCATTTCTAGGCGGGGAGAGCAGCACAGGTAGATGTGTGAAGATGGGGGCTGTGAAAGGGGGGCCTGCAGACTCCTCTTGTATTCCTCAAGGGAAGAGGGGCTGGACACAGGCCACTCAAATGTGAGGGCTTGATATAAAACCACAAATCCGGGTGGTGTCCAGGTCCAGCTTGGAATCATCTTTACCACCATCCAGTGGCAAAAATGAAAATGGCAGTTACTTATCAAATTCAAGAATAACTGAACAGCTATGCTGGGTCATTCTTGCCTGGGTCATGGCCATCTTGTTGAGTGAAGGGATGAACATCCCTTAGCAATGTGGGCCCTAAACTCCTAGAGGTATGTCTCTAGATGGGTGTAAGACCCTTAGTGCAGATGCTCTCAGGGTTCCACCTGTCTTCTCTCCACTCACACTCACCTCTACATGTCAAGGCCGCTCACCGTGAGCACCTGCAGCTCTTTGCCTGTGGCTTTTATAAAACAACCACAAAAAACAATTCCGCTTATGGGAACACATACAGCATCTGGAATTGCTAGAGATTTATGTACTGTGCCGGGCTGCAGCTGGCTTAACTAATGATGGCTGGAGACTTGGGAGAAGAATATCCAGGTCCTTCACCCGCAGTTGGGATAACTTGGATGGAGGTTATCCAGTGTCTCCCAGAGTTCCCCAGTGCGACTGAGCCCTGGGTGCCCACAGTGGACACTGGCTTGAGAACACTCCCTTGACTGGCTTCCTGCTACTCCCTATTTCCTGTCCTCACTTCCTTACCGATGTTTTTGGATATCACGCCCCAAGGTAACTGCCTGCACTCAAATCCTCATCTCGACTGTACTTGAAGCCCACAAGTTAAACCTAAAGTAGAAGACCTAACAATGGGGGTCTTTCAAAATACCAGAAGCAATATTCTCGAGAGGATTTCCTGGAGAGCAAGAAGATAAAAATAACTTCCCTGTTCCCTCATTGCCTTCTTTTGTTCAAAATATGACTTCTGAAGTTGAAGGCACGACATATTATTCAGGGCTTCCCATATGAAATAACAACTGGTGTTGATTTTCCTTTTTTTTTTTTTTTTTTGTCTTTTAAAGGTTAGAGATTACTCACCTCCCCTGCTGGTCATTAAATCAGTCTGGCAGAATACCTCGGAAGTTCTGTGGCCTTCCGGGCATGTGGCAGCAGCACAGGCAGTGCGGCAGACAGGCCTGCTTGCTGTGATGTGCTACCAAGCAGGTGACTTCAAAGGTCTGCTTCAAGCCTATCTCAGGTATCACTTGGGGCTCATACTGAGCCCCAAAGTCAGGTACCAGATGGCATATACCACAAAGTCAGAGCTGATCAGATCCCCTAGCTCCTGTGCCAAGGGATGCTGCAACCTCTCAGGAAACAAATAACTTCTTTTAGCTTACTTCTTCTCTTAGTTATCACAAGAAGTCACCGGTTAAATGCTCAGCTGTTGGATGAGGTTTGTAAGTCTGGTGAATCCTGAGAGGTTCGGTCTTTGTGTTTGTTAAAAAAAAAATCATATTTCTCTAACTCTAATATGGCATCTGTCAAGATACTCTGAGTCATTAAAAAGGTGGGCTTCCTCTCACACTATAGCTTTATATTTAAATTTCAGTTTCAGTTAGCAGTTTACCCAAAGTTTGTTCCAAATGCTTATCTACATGGGCAAGTAAAAGATTGCTCCCCAAGGGCTTCCCTGGTGGTGCAGTGGTTGAGAGTCCACCTGCTGATGCAGGGGACACAGGTTCGTGCCCCGGTCCGGGAAGATCCCCCATGCCACGGAGCGGCTGGGCCCGTGAGCCATGGCCGCTGAGCCTGCGCGTCCGGAGTCTGTGCTCCACAACGGGAGAGGCCACAACAGTGAGAGGCCCGCGTACCGCAAAAAAAAAAAAAAAAAAAAAAAAAAAGATTGCTCCCCAAATCTAAATGAGACAAACAGAGTGGGCATCGGAGGATACTAGTCACACAAATGACATGTGCTTAGAAGTCAGACAACCCTAGAATGATATTGAATTTGGATTATTCAGATGCACCTCCCATGAAATGCAAGGAGAATGAAACGAGATCTCACCCTCTCCTTACTTTGCTCCTAGTGCAAAAATAAAGTGCAAAAGGCAACTGGCTGGTCCAGCAGATGCACGAATGCTGCCCTTTCAGGCCTGGCCTCAATCTTTTCTAAGAGTACATGCCACCTGGATAACTCATCGAAGTGACAGGACTGCCCAAGGCATCATAGCACCTGTCACCAGACAAAGCACCCTGAGATGCTAAGAGCACATTCCAGTGTCTGCGGAGATGACCTTTAAGGTGCCTTCCAAACCCAGGGGTCTTTGATCCCCTGTCCTTTGGATGCAAGCTCTTCGTTTGTCATTTTATGTTCAGAAAGGCAAAGCAGCTGGACTAGGCAACAGAGCACGGCCTCCTGTCTCCTCGGCAGGTCCCTGTTCACAGTGGGGTCTTACGTACTGTCAGGAGAAGCCCGGCCTGGTGGGTGGCTGCTACAGGCCGAGGGTCAGGCCTGCCAGCAGTGGGCACTCTGACAAGTCCCAAGGCCAGCAGCAATTCAGCAGCTTTATCATTCAAGCAGTTAGACCGTATTCAGTTTCCTGGGTTCCTCTACATTGGGATTTAGACCATAAAGGACAGAGCTCTAGGAGAGCAAGATAAGTGCATCTTGGGGAAGGTTACATTGGAAAATCTGGTCTTTGGCCAATTGCCCAAGCGAGCATCTCCTCACAGGTTGTAGTATTTGTCCCCAGTCAAACTTCTATAAGATTTTTGGATGTGAACTTCCCTTTGGCATTTTTTCATTTTACATAATCAATGCAGATGAAAAAATCCTAGCAAAACAAAAAGAAATACACACATGAACCCTTTCAAGCAGTATTTGGGGCCAGATAATTCTTTGCTGTATGGGGCTGTCCTGCACACAGAGGATGTTTAAGAGCATCCATGACCTCCACCCACTAGATGCCAGTAGCAACTCACCCCTGCTTGTGATGAGCTAAAATGTCTCCAAGCCTTGCTGAATGTTCCTTGCAGGGCACAATCGCCCCTGATTGAGAACCACTGCCTTAGAGATTATTTAACAGCATTAACTTCCTGAAATTGCTCCGGTAAGGGGGTTTTGGAATATAGTATAGGAACTTCATTATGTAAAGGACCAAAGAGTAAATATTTTAGGCTTTGAGAGTCTTAGACCATCTCTGTCTCATATTCTTCCTTGTTTTTGTTTTGTTTTGTTACAATCTTTAAAAAATGTAAAAACTCCTACGCTCAAAAATAGGCTGGAATTTGCCGATCCTTAGACTGTAGAGAAAGACATAATGGCGATTCCTATGATGACTGAAAGTGCTGAGACAGTATTTGGAAAACCTGGGATCTTGATCCAGCCATCAGGTCTTTGTGACCCTGAGTGAGCTGTTGTGCTGCGCTTCGTGGAGAGCTTGAATTAAATAATTCCAAGTTACATTCTATCCATCTCATTTTGCAACTTAATTCTCCTTAATATAATTAAACATGAAAAGTTTAAGTAAAGTAGAAACTCAATATTTGAACAAAATGAGATTCCCCAGTAAAAGGAAGAATGTCTGCATAGTGAGTATGTGTCCTTCCCTTGGTTTGGAATAAAACAGCCTATGAGGTCCCCCTGAAAAAGAGGACGTTATGCAAAGGAGACGCCCCTATGCAAGTGCAAAACTGAAAAGTGTTTTTTTTTTTTTTTAAGTATCTGGGTAGATATTCTTTTTTTTTCACTTTTTTTATTAGTTTCTGCTTTATAACAAAGTGAATCAGTTATACATATACATCTGTTCCCATATCCCTTCCCTCTTTTGATATGACTACAGAGGTGATCTTGGAAAAAGAGAAAGGAAGAATGGTATCTTGGAAAAAGAGAAGCCTTAGAATCTGCCTATAAAGTTGTACACATAAAAATGTCATTTTGAAAATACATTTCAGAGTAGTTTCTGTGGAATTTTCTTTGCCCATCACGTAAATGTCTGAGCAAACTAGGGCAGGTCCCTTGGACAGATATTTACTGAAGGCCTACTATGTGCCAGGGACTGTGTGAGTGAGGCATTGGAGTTGAATTCACCCGGACCTGGCCAATGAACAGCACTCAAACAGGAAATCGCTGCATTCAATCATCCAGAGATTTTTTTCCAGTAAAATAGTCTATCTTTCTGTCTTTGTATATTGCTAATTACAAGTATCTTATGCTTTACTTTGGGCATGTAGAGTTTGTGTAAGTGGATTTCCATTGACACTAGGCAGCATCAGTCGAGAGAACGTCCTTATGATCCAACTGCCACTGTTAGAACAACGGTATAGGGTGGGGATGAGACTTGGGATGAATATACCTCATTTGGATGCCAAAACTGTACATTTAAAATCACTCAAGTAGTTTATCATATGGGAGGCAGTAAATGATAGTGAAAAGAGCCCTGGGCGGGGAGTCAGAGCCCTGGGTCACAGTCCGGGTTCTGTCCTTGTCTTGTTTTCTATAGATAATTCGGTTAATTTCTAAGGCGCAGTTTTCTCATCGGTAAAATGGAATCACACCATTTCTCCTGCCTACCCTTAGGTGTTTGATGTATTTAAACATACTATATGCTTATAACTTATAAGCTGTTATGAAGGTGATATCATTATTATAAGGAATGGGCTAAATTGGTTCTTTACACACATGGAACAAATCAAGTATTGACTTGATCACAGCCAGATCAGTTATCAACTAAGACCTGCTTACACTTCACTTTAGGTGATCAGGAAGAAACATATCCATAAAAGCTCGGGAGGCGCTACTCTGAAATTTGCTCTGAGATGAACATCATGGATTTTTGTTAAAATACAGTAATGAGTTAAATTTAATATTCTAGTGAAATGAAGACTTTTGAAGATCAACATGTATTTAAAGGGGTTCAGAAATTAATGGTTGATCCTTTGCCAGTACCATCACGCCCCACCTACTTTCACCCAAAATTACATCTTTGCCCTGTAGGCTTCAGAGGAAACCATTGCTAGGGAGAGTCACCTGTCTCATAGTTTGTGGTCAGATTCTAACGCTGCAGAGGTCAGAGTATGGCAGTCATGTCACTTGCATGAATTTGAGAAAGCTCCTCCAAAGCAGATCAGCTGGGTTGTCAAGGGTGGATTATTTTTTTCTCTGATACTCTCAATTATGTTTTTGAAAAAACCAACCTGGATTTTCATTTTTTGTTATCATCCCTTCCCAGTCTATTTTTGATCAGAAAGTAGCTGGACTAATATTGCAAGAAGGATCGCCTTCATTGAGTAGGTACAACCCCAGAGCACCATGAGGAGTGAGTGACACAGCCCTGCAAGTTACTTCCTTCACTTTTGTCGTGGGGCACGAGAAAGCCTCAAACCCTGGTTATGCTTTGCTCACTTTACTTCCAGTGCGCTGTTATAAAACAGGCAGGGGCTGGCTGGTGTTGTCTACAATGTTAACTCTCAGTGCTACCCTTGATGCCAGCAACAAAGTATCAGAATAACACTAGTAAGGGCAGAAACAGTGACTCTTTCACTCCTAACATCTTGTGTAAAGGACAAATCTTTCATGTCTCTAATAGAAAAAGAGAGGGAAAAAGTAAGTGCTTGTTCCCACACTTTACAGTACCATGACTACCGAGGGTCCATTTTTCTGTCCCCTAGCTCCATACCTACCAAATATAGGCGTTGGATATAAGAAGAAAAAGATGGATATATAAAATTGAAGGCAGTTCCCTCAGTTTCATGAGTCTGGGTTTTCATAAGCTCTGTGAATTCATTTTCACCAGAGAGCCATCAGCTAGAAATGAGTTCTGACCACTATGCCACTTGGTTTTGATCTTCCCCAGAAACCTAGAACACGAAAAAACATCCCATTTCTTAAAACAATTCACTCACAAGACCACCGTCCTTTAAAGTTGCCCTTTAGATATGAAGGCAAAGCCAGCCTCCCTGGCTCTCCAGTCCCAACTTTCTCTTCTAATACGGTTTTCTGTCCTGAACAGATCAAAATCCAATAGGAGAGAAACAGTCCAGTTGAAAAGGCATCTGATGTGCCTGTTGATGTCTCATTAACCTTGAGAGTGAACAGAACTGGTGACTGCCCGTCAGAGTGGCGTGACGGTTAGGGGGAAAAAAAATCCCCAAAAACAAGCCAGTGGAAACATCACCTCAAAAAAACAAAAAACAAAAACAAAAACAAAGAGAAACATCATTTAGTAGATCATCTATCAAAAGATGGGGCAGCTTTCTAAATGTCAGGACTGGCTAAATTATAGTTTCCTTAAGCCTATGATGAAACTACTACATGTTTTCTTGGGAAAGCATTTGGAGCAGTATTTATCTGTGTGTCAAAATACGGTAACTAAAGTATCGGGGGGAAAAAAACCCACTTCGATGTTGGAAACATAATCATGAAAAAAGCAAACTCAGGATTAATGTTACTAAGGTTCTGTGGTGAGTATGTGTGATGTGTGTGCCATTAAAAATACCACGAGCCACCCAATGTGGGAAGGTCCTAATTGCATTGAGTCTCTAGTCAGATTCCCCTCATTACTAATTGCTGATTGATAACATGTCAACAAATACGGGGGGGGGGGGAAATTCGCTTGTCTCTAGGGGGTTACCTGTAGAGTAAAAGAGAAGCAAAGAGTCCCCCAGGTTCACTGGCTGACTCCCGGTGGGATAAGGAGACTAGAAATCTAACCAGCCTCCAATCCTGGATCTGGACCAGAGACCCACACAAAACCAGCACCTTCCATCCCTCGGCCCCAGGGCTCCAGCTGGGACTGGCTCCTGTCTGCCCTCCGCAGAGGAGTACCTTAAGTAAACAAGACCCAGAATCCCCACCAGGGCTTGGATGGAACATTCTCACCTATTTCTGCTTTTCTCTCCCAAGGTCTCCACTTTTCCAACTCTAGTCCTCACTCCTCTGCTTTTCTTAGGAACTTCCTGAAAGTTATCACCATTAACCTCACTTTTTACATGAAATTCCCACCTCAGGCTGACAGCACACCCTGTTTCTTTGAGTGTCGCCCTCTAACCAGCTGCTCGGTTTCCCGTGCTCTTCTCAGGGCCACACAGCCTGGCTTCTGTCCTCCCCCTTCTGGCTCGGCCCCTCACCCTCACCCCAAATACACCCAAATGAAAGTGCATCAGTCGAATCCCCCATTTCCCAAAGAACTTTTTGCATTTCAAAGGAGAGGAGCTACCGTGAAAGATGAAACAACTGCGAATTACAAACGTTCTCTCTCACCCTAGAAGTCAGAGATGGCTACCTCGCCCGGGGAAGAGGGCAGCAGGGCAGCCCCTGTCCTCTCTCCAGGACCACACTTCTTTCTGGTGGATGGGAGGCATTTTCTTTACCATCCCGCTCACAGCCCCTCCGAGCAGCCTTTTCCAAAACACTCCGGGGTCAGAGGAAGGGAGAAGGAATGAGGACAGGGGAGAGGGGTCTCTGAATCCCCCCAAGATAGTATTTTGTTTTCAAGTAGCAGGACTTTCTAGAATGTCTTCTCTAGTTCGGTTCCTTCTGGCCCAGTTACCCCCAAAGCCTCCCCGCCCCCAAGACCACTGCAACCAAAACAAGCGCACCGACCACAGCACCGTGGCCGCCGCCGCCCCAACTGTTGCAGCGGCTGCCGGCGTGGCGGCGACGGCGGCCAGGGCAGGGCCGGGCCCGGACCCGGACGCTCCCCGCCCGGGAGGCTGGGAGGCTCCGGGCGGCCTTCGAGGGGCGCGCGGTGCAGCAGAGCCCCTGCGGCAGTCGCCTGGGATGGGAGAGGAGGCGCTCTCAGCCCGGACCCCCGCGCTCAGCCAGCCCAACCGCGGCAGCGGCGCCCGCAGAGGCTGCCCGTGCCCGCCCCCCTCTCACCTTTAAGATCAGGTCGGTGTGATGCTGGTCCAGCATGTTGGCTTTCTGGAAGGAGGTGACGATGACCCGGCCGTAGCGCCCAGGGGTCTGCAGGTCCGAGTAGAGCCGGTGCTTGGAGCGGTTGACCGGGAAGAGGCTGTTGACGAGGTTGCGCTCGATCTTGGCGAGGCTGTGCTGGGGCGCCAGCAGGTGCTCCACGCTCTCCTCGACCTGGTAGCGGCTGAAGCTGGCGCCGAGCAGGATGGAGATGAGCACCGGCGCCGAGGCGAAGAACACAGGGTGACTGGCAATGAAGTGGCCGAGCCGGGAGAAACACGTCCTCAAGCCCCTGTGCAGAACCTGCCGCAGCATCCTAGAGCAGAGCGGGCGCGGGAGGAGGGCGAGGCGCACGCTCGGCGCGGGCTCGGGCGGCGGCGGCGGCGGCGGCGGCGGTGGTGGCGCCCGCGGCGGCGGCGACGGCGGCGGCGGCGGCGGAGGCGAGACCCGGTGCTCTCCCGGAGCCGCGGCACCACCATCGGGGAGTCCCGCGCCGCGCCTCGGGAGGGTCCCCTCGGGCCGGAGACACGCCCTCCTGCCCGCGGCCGCGCCGGCCCGGAGAGCCCCCCAGCTTGGCGGCCTCCGCGCCGCCCCCACCCCGCCCTACCCCGTGCGCCCTCCCCACCCCCCGCCGCCTCCCCGCCAGAGGGGCTCGGAGCGGCGGGGCAGCGTCCCGGCTCAGCGCCGGAGGTGCCCGGGGCAGCCCCCGCGGCGCGTCATGACCCCACTCACCCGACCCCCGAGGCCAACGACGGGGTGGCGCGGGGAGTGGCGGCGGCGCTATCGCGGGGAGCTTCTGCGCGCCAGCCTAGGAGCACGAGGACGGAGAATTCCAGGCTACACCCAGTCCCCTCCCCTCCCCGCACTCCCCTCCCCCGGCCCGGCCCGCCGCGCACGCCCTCCCCTCCCCTGTCCTCCTCCGGGAGGCCCAGAGATGAATAAAGAAATGGCCCCGATTTTCCAAACAAAAAGTAAAGAGTTTTCCCGGGGGGCGTCGGGCGGACCCGCTCAGAGCCGAATCCCCCCAGAGGCGGAAAGGAAGAGGCTGAAGACTGCGTGCGCCCAGGCTCTCTCGCCAGGCTCAGGTGGTGGCGCGCACTGGCTGGTGCGGAGAGGGGGTTGGGAGCGAAGACGCTCGAACGTGGAAATCACGCCTCCTCTCAAGTAAGAGCCATTTAAAATATCCCCAACATTGCAGCTTCCGCGGGACCACAGAGTCCGGGTGTGAGTCTGGGGCACGTCCACTCCAAAGGCGCCTCTGGAGAGTCTTCTCGCTCTCAATTAGGGGCACTCCAGAGTGGGTTGGACAGTTCTGCTGCGCGCCCCTCAACCTCCCCACACCGTCCCCCAGTAATAAAAGTGCTGATAATGATGGTCAGTCGGTGGAGCCGCCGGTCGCCAGGGCTCTGTTGCTCCCGGACTCCCGCCTCTCCGCACTGCCGCCGCCGCCGCCGCCTCCTCTTCCTCCTCCTCCTCCTCCTCTCTCTGTCGTCACTGGCGGGTCTGGGGGACTTGGTGCGGCGGGGCTGGAGCGGGCGCCCCTGCGGGCATAGAGTGTTTGTGAACAGCTGGTTAGGGAGTCTGTAGCGTTACTCCCCTTCTCTCCTCCACCCCGCCCTCTTCTCCTCAAATGGGCGAGTGTGGGAGCGGGGGACACCTTATCTCAGACCTGGAGAGATGTGGTCTCCGAGAGTGCCGAGCCGCAGGGGGCGCGGGGGAACCCGGGGGCCGCCGACGGCTCGGCAAAGTTGGGCGTGTGCTTGTGCGCGCCAGCCGTGAGCTAGAAGGCAGCCACTGTGGCTCCCCTCGCACACCCCCTCCAGAGAATTCCCCGAGAAGGCGGGCGCCGGCTTCGGGCCCGGGATAGACCTGCGGCGGCGGCGGGAACGGCCACGCACAGGTACAATTTAGCGCGGTTCGTTGCGCGCTCCAATCCCCGGGGTCCATCCGTTGCAACGCAGACCGAAGCGGGATCTCGGAGTCTGGGCCACTGAGGCGCTCCGTCCGGCCAGGGGGTTGGGGACCGGGGCGCGGAGAGGGGTCCCCAGGCTTCGCGCTTTGAGCGCTCGGCCTTCCCATCCCACGCCTCCGGTCGCTCCTGCTTAGCTTTTTAGTGCCAAGGGTCAAGCGAGAGGCGGCGGTCACTGGAGGCGCGGTCCCTGGAGTGTGGCCCGCACTACTGAGCATGGGCATGCATACTAATCAAAGCTGAAGGAAGACGGGATAGGGAGAGGAAGAGAGGAGGAGGAGAGGGAGAGGGAGAGGGAGATGGATGGGAGACCGCGACTAAGGGAGGTATTTCCCTAACGTTCCCAGCCCAGATTCCCCAATGCCAAGCGGCCCTCCACTTCTCAAACTGAACTTGGGAACTTGCACGTCAGAAACAGGAAGTCGTGGGCCGGGAAATCCTCCTTTCTTGGTTCCTCTTCTCCCTTTCCCCACACCAGACCCTCCGTCCTATATTCCCTCAGCAACACCCGCAACTGCTGCGCTGCCCACCCCGGGGGCGCACCCGTTCAGCTCTGCCTGCGCTCCCTAGGTCCTTCTGCCCAGCCGTACTCTCGTCCACTTTCTCAGCTCCCCCTCGCTGTTCCCCACACCGCTCTCTGTTTCCAAAGGCTCCCTCTGGTTCACCAGCAGCTTCCAGCCAACAGCGCTCCCCGCCCCCCGCCCCCCACCCCCTCAGAACTGCCGTTCCCGGGAGGGGCTAGAAATCCCCCTGCAACACTCCACTTGTGCCCTTCCCCCGTCATCTTAATTTCTGCTCGCGGAGACGCCGCTGCTCTGCAGCGCTTTGCTGATTCACGATGATCACGGAGGGAAAAGCCTCATTGACTTGTGCCCCTGCTAGCGGCGACTCGAGCGCGAGCGGCTGCGAGGGCACACGCTTTGGGAAACCACCCACCACTGCGCAGCCGAGGTGCTAAATGGCATGGTGGATGCCTCGCCTGGCTCTCGGCCGGGGCGCTCGGAAAGAAGGAAAGGGCCGGGGGAGGGAGGGGGGTACGGTGGCAGTGGGAATTACTGCGAGCACCGTTCTCTGCGGCCGAGCCGGCGGCAGCTGGTGGGTGGGCACCTCTCAGGAGGCCTAAAGTCGGTCTCTGCGCGGGGAGCAAACAAAGATGTTTCCTCTTGCTCTGGTGCCAGCGCAGCGCCAGAAGTAAGAGAAGGGAAACCAGCCGACAGGTCTGCTGGGGAGCCTTTAACATTTCGGCAAAGCTCTTTGCATTCTGAAGTCTTTGTCCCTCCAGATGGTTCCCTCCCGTCCCTACAATTTTCGGCCCTTTACTATAAGCCTTCACGCGGGCTGGAGAGCTGGCATCCCCGCTCTCAGTGCTTGGGCTGAGTCCTAGAGGGGGACAAACGCAGCGGTGCTCACCGGGCCGGTTGGGGGTGTTTTCTCCCACGAGGAAAGGGCCTTACCTTTGAGACCGAGGCATTTGCTTCTAGTCCTCCCAACTCGGTTCCTAATTGTGCTTCTGTATACTGGGGGGAACTTCCCCTACCGGCTTTAATTCAGACACACGGACCGGCCTGAGAGTGGGTCTCCCTGCCACTTTTTAATACGGGAAATCCAGTTAGTATTGTCTAAATTGAGTTGGAGTTAAGAGAAAGAGAGCTCGAGCGCAGGGAGGGCGTTGCCTCCTCCCGATTTGATTTGTCTTCTCTTTTGATTCAGACATTCAGGGGAGCATTGCCACCACCAAAGACTTGGGTTTGCATTAGGACGATGACCTTGGCTTGGGTACAGAGCTTCCATAAGTACATTTGTAAATTATTCCTTTTTCTGGTTAAAAATTAATACATATTACTTGTAGAAAATTTAGAAAATAAGAACAAGAAAAAGAAAGAGAAAGACACCTGTATCCCTGTACTTTCACCACCTTTCAAAGGTAACCTCTATTAATAATTTATTGTACACATAGACAACATAATGTAGAGGTTAAGGCTGTTGGTCTATAGCCACTAAGTTAAATCCTTGCTCTACTACTTTTGTTGGGTAAGTAACTTAACCTCTTTACGCCATACTTTTCTCTTCTGGAAAATGGGAATATTGATTGTACTTACTACATAGAGTTGCTGTGAAGGTTAAATAGGTTAAAAATGTAGGGCACTTAAAACGGTGCCTGGAATATCACAAACAGTAAATGATATTTGTTACAATTCTAGTTTTCTCTGACTGAATATGTGTGTGTGTGTGAAGAAGAAAGTCAGTCCCTGCCATGCAGAAGCTGGCCTGGTATAAACTGCTGGGACTTGGGGTTGCTAGGACCTGCTCACAACTAAGCTTTAGTGTTCTCCTGCTGAGCAAAAACCATTCCCAAAACACTAATGGCAGATAAGGTCACTCCGTAACTGTGATGGATCCAGACAAAATTAGGAACACTCCATAATCATGTCTGAACACAGACAAAACAGGAACCTTGTCCAAACCACAAAAATGACCAAACATGTTCCTACCCTAGCTAATATGAGTGACTGTTGTGGTGTGTTGGAAAACAAATGACAGCTTTAGCCTTGCTCTAGTCTTCTCTCCCTCCAGATGAAGATTTAGTAAGACACAACCATAAAACTATGCCTGCTTCCCGAGAGCATCCAAACCAGAGCAAGCCCCACTGCTTTAAACTTACCCAAAATCATTAACACGAGCCCAAATCCTATGATAAGTCTTCTCTAACACCTTCTTATTGAGACACCCCTCAGTTCTCCATGGTGCGTGTTCTCCCTGGCTGCAATGAAAAATAAAGCCAGCTTGTTCAATTATTGGCATGTTCCTGGTGGTCTTTGGCAGGAGGGCTTTGGCAGTGCATATACAATGTTTATACACTGCCTTTTTCTAAAATTGAGGGTTATAATAAACATTCTCTTTGATAAACATGTTTCCCATTAAATAGATTATGAGCATTTTCTCATGTCAATTAATATTGCTATAAGACATTTTAATGGCTGCATAGAATTCTATCATACGGCTGAAACTTCAACTTGTACCATATTGCTGGACATTTAGGTTTTTAAAATTTTTACTTTTGTAAATAGCAGTGAGATGAACAGCCTGTAGATAAATGTCTGACTGCGTCTCTATTTTCTTAGGGTCAAATATCCATCAGTACATTTTAAGTGGACAGCTCCTACCTAACCAATGCCTTTCTGATTATTGTTAAATTGGAAGGGACAAGGGCATTCCTTCCCAGGGATTAAATTTCTTGGTCAAATAAATGAAGTATTCCTGCTTGGGGGCAGGGGATTTCTATCATCTGTTACATTTGGAATCAGTCTCTTGGCTCAGTATTGCTCAGAGATGCCAGAGGGATTGATCATGGTGTGGAAGGAGTGTGGACCCAAAGGAAAAGCTTATTTGGCTTGAAAAGGTTAGAAACAAGGGTATTCTGTGGTCTAGCAAGTATGTCAAACATTAGCTTTCAATAATCACACCACCATTTTCTGCCTCGGAAACAACAAACTATTTTCATGCATATATCTTAAATCTAAATTGTTCTATGTCAACCATGAAATCATTGTACACAGCAGGATCATGCAAAGGAAAGTTGGGTGGCTGCAATTTAGGGTAGTACTTAGCATAGTGTGTTTATCATCACTTTATACTCTCCTAATCTCAATAACCCTGATATATTTCTAAGTGGTGGGTGCTTCTGCCATCCTAAAAGATGCCATCTAGGTAAGATTTCTCGGAGAATGGAAACAGATGCAGGGAAGGAAAAAGTGTAACAAGCATTTTCCTTTCAGAATGGGGAGGGTCCCCTGGCAAACATCAGTGTTTTTTGCGGGGATGCCTCCATAAAATATCTCCTGGGACTCAGCCCTATTTTGACCAAAAAAAACGTTTAATGCAGAGCAACACTGTATTCACAGAAAGTTTACACAAAGGGAGACTTCTAAAGCTAGTTTAAACTTGCAGTTGAAGAGAGAACACACGTGTGTGGCAAGTCCTAATAGGTTGCTTAAGATAAAGAGGCACACTGCTGTGTGTCGATGATCCCCTCTGAAAAGTGTGTTGATTGGATATCTGAGTCTTTCAGGATATTCTGCCAACTCAGTAGGCTCTCAATATCATCATGAGTCTTGTAGAAAAATGATCAATCATGACATAGGGAAAAAAGTCATGCAAAATAATTTTCTTGAATAAACATAGCACTCAGGGCTAAGAGAGGGATATTTCATGCATCTATTCAGGGAGAAACATTTTGAAAGACGCTATTTGGGTGTCTGGGCTCACCATGCCACCAGTAGGTTGAGATGGCCAGGTCCAAATCTTTGCTTGCTTTTTTTCTCTTCAAAAGCAGAAAGCATGGCCTTGCCCTTTTTCCATCTTTCAAAATCCTTCCGTCCTTCAAGGTTCTCTTAAAATCCTAGCTCATATATCTAATAAGCTTTCTCTGACTGCCAAAACAACATTGATTAATTTAACTTGATTGAACAATTTTATTTGAATTATTTCAGTGAGCAAGTTTCTACTGAGGTCAACAACTAGGAGAAATTGAGTGAGGGATTCCCTGCTCGCAAGAAATTTTTAGTCTAATAGGGTTGGATAAATATACTGAGAATTAAAATAGGAACCAGAGTTAAGGGTTAGAGGAGAGGCAACAAAAAAGGCATAGATGATATCTGGTTGGTTTCCAGCCTTAGAATACCTTTAGCCTCCAGCTAGCATCTTGCTGTTTTGAGCTTCTTTGTTATCTAATGTTATAGATATCTACACGTTAATGAGATGTAACTATTATGTATCAGTTTTTGATAGGCTTTTGACCACTGGGCTGGGCTGATAGAGGTCCCCTTCTCTCTTCCCTTGGTATGGTCCTAAAGTTTTGAGCTTGGTCAAAGATGACCGCTCCTCATTCTGGGAATTCCTGAGTAATGCCACTTTCTTGAAATCTAAGTGCAACTCAGGTTTTTCATTAAGTGAAGCTGGCTTTCCTTCCACTGCATCTAAATGAGGAGAGTTTAGGTACTTTATTCACTTTCAGTACCAGGAACAGATCCATTAAAACCTAGTGACTCCTCCCCTTTCCAGCCTCTATCACTTCTAAATTGGTTTTAGGGAAATTTTAGAGCTAAAGAGTTTCTTTAAACTAATATAATCAGGGAGTTTCTAAGCCAGGTCATTTAAAATGGAAATAAATTTAAACTGGTAGACCATTAAATCCAATATGATCATATTTAAAATTGTGCCCAATAATTTGATGCATTTGTGGTGTGTTTGTATTGGGGGGGACATTTAAAGGAAAATGTTAGAACAAATTCTAAACTACAATCTCTTGAATTTTAGGAGTGTTTGTGCTGGAAACTCACAGGAATGATAGAAAATGAGGAAAAGAATATTCTCCTGTGTTTTATGTGCTAAGTTTAGCCTCAGGCACTTTCCCGTATTTTAGCCCATGTAATTTGCAAAATCACCCTGTGGGCTATAAGTATTGTCAAACCCATTTTAAAGAGAGGAAATTGAGGATTAAAGAGATTAACTGTCTTGTTCAGGGTTACACTGTAATGGAAGTATAAATAGAATCCAGGCCTATCTGATATCAAAATCCATGCTTTCCTGTTCAATCATTCTTTTAAGCAGAAAATTACCTGATTCCTTTTCTAAAATGCCTTGACTGAATATCATAAAGTGTAAAAAACATCATAATCAGCTAATATAATGTGCCATGAATATTATAAACAATTTCATGCTATTTCTGTATTTACTATTCATTTAATAGTGTTGTAAAGTGTCAGTATCAATGGCCTATCCATTAATCAGTTTTTCAGTGTTTGTATTCATTTCTGATGTTGGTATTCCTTAGAGGAGTTCTGTGGACCAACAAAAATATTGTTATGGAACCCAAAGTGTTTGCTGATCTAATCCAACCCACTCTTTTTGCAGATGGCAAAACTTCTGTAGTCCTTGTCTGGATTCTACCAAGAAAAATCCCTCAAAATGTTAAAATGGAAAACTGTCAAGTGGTTCCAAAATACATAGCAGAAAAAGCAACCAAATAGACTCTGACCTTATGCCTGTTGAAATTCTTCCATTTTTTAGTGGTTCACCAGTAGTCATTATACTGCAAAGGAAAGATTCTTTAATTCTCTTCCTTTACTTACTGTGTAAACTGAACAGAGACCATTACAATCACCAGATCCATTGTCTTATGTATGAGCATAGGGGACATAAGAAAGCAGGGGGTTTCCTGATACAATTCTTAGCTTCGGGGCAGTCTTTCTTTGATGTTTATAGATTTAATCCCTTTAAAAATTGTACTCCAGAGCATAACCTAAGAACAAAGCACTTCATCTCTTCTGTTATTAGAACTGTGTACTTCTTGCTTTGACTTTTAAAAATGACAGAGCTACAAGGCATTCTGTTCCCCATGGCTGATAACTTCCTTCTAGTGAATGGCATTATGTTGGTGAATTAATTAATAGTAAAATCTGATTTACATGTTCACAAATATTAGGATTCTAGAAAAGTTACATCGGAGGCAGCTCCTAGGAGAGTCTAAGTGAGAGAAGAAAAAAAAAATCAAAGAATCCTTTTTCAGAAAAAGCACAAGACTTGGCATTTCTGGGGCTGCTTTGCTTCCACCTTCAGGCATCTTCTGAATATTGTAAAGGGGATTCTTCTAGTTGTGGAAAAGCCTTTTCTTCCATGAGTTGAAAGGTTTAGCCTCAGGTGAATGCCATTACCTCCTGTGGTCCGCCTAGCAGCAAACACTGAAGTAGTTTGGCTCCTGGCCTAGCCATCAGCAGATATGGTCCTGCATCTAGCTCTGTCTCATCACCGTATTTCAGATTTCTCTTCATAAAAATCAGAATGATAAAGATGGTGATGCTATCTCCCAGGTAAGGAGATCTTCAGGTATAAAACATGATAATGAATGTAAAGTGCTTTGAAATGACCATACCCGTTATTGGGCTTGATAAGTCCAAGGCATCTTGCTAAATGTGGAGAACAAAGATGTGTAAAGACCTTGCTTTTGAAGCGTCCACAGTGCAGTGGACCGAGGCCACCAAGTGAAACAACAAAATTGTGGAGTGTGGCAGGGACGTTGGTGCTATGCGACCAGTGAGAAGGTTCCTCTAATCCAATCTGAAAAGCAGAGGTAGCGTTTGGAAAGGCTATGAAGGGTATGTGTAGAGCTGCTGTCTGGTGCTCCAACCTTAGCCTCTTGGCCTGCTCTAGAAGTCCACTCGAGGTACTTCCTATATATGCTGATGGCTTCCTGCTTCTCTCTGTCTGAGATATTCTCTGGCCACGGCGGGCAGGCTGGAAGTGCCAGAGAGCTAACAACCTTAGGAGTGACCCTCAGTTAGTGAGGGAGAGGAAAAAGAAAGAAATACCCAAATTTCTTTGCCTCTCTGTAGGACCACTCAGAGAGGTGTTTCACGCAGGCTCTCAAAGACACCACCGCAGAGCTGACCCCACGGTTGCCCATTTGTGAACACACCTTTTATTGGCTTTTCTCTCTTCTCTCTCTCCCTTCTCCACTCCCTCACTCTGCTTTCTGGAAATCCCCTCCCAAATAAATCGTTTGTGCCCACATCTTTGTTTCAGTATCTGTCTTTGGGGGAGCCCATCTGAAAACAGGAGATGACATCCAAATGGCATCTCAAAGGTTAGCAGTTAGTCAAGCCTAGTGAATTTAATGGCATATAAATTATACCTCAGTAAATTTGTCTAAAAAAAAAAAAAGGAGTTGGCCAACCCATCATGGAGGGAAAGAATATTCCAGGCAGAGAGAATAACGTTTGAAATTATAAAGATGGCCATAGAGAGCTTAGCTTGTTTTGGTAACTACAGACAGTTCAAGATAGATAGACAATAACTTGGAAAAGTAGACAGGGGCTGTGTTAAAAAGGGACTTAGAAGCCTAGATAGAGAGCTGGGTGTTTATTTTGAAGGCGACGGGGGAGCCATTTCAAGGCTTTAAATGGGAGTTTATGGCCAGGTTTATGTTTTATAAAGTTACTCTAGTGGCTATGTGGAGGGTGGATAAAGGGAGGGCAAGACTAGAGGCAAAGAAGCCAGTTAGGAGGTCATGATAACAATTAGAACAAGAAGAGATTAGGGCCTGAAGCAAGGTGGAGGCCAGTGGGATGGAGAGAAAGGGAAGGATTGATACATTTTTTGGGGGGGATAGAATTGACAGGACTGAGATGATTGCAGAATGGAGCTAAGACACTGCATCATGGTTTCTGAAGCCACAGTTTCATTGCAAAGAGCTATGCTAAACCATATCCAACCTTAGAGATATTAGTTCATCGTTACCAAATTCTACTGGAGAACGGAGCTTCTTGTCAGGGTGAGGAAGAAGGAAAGATGGACTGTGTTAAGCTCTAAGCTACAACAAATGGGGATTGAATGTAATGGTTTGGACGTGAGAGTTGGACAGGAGAGGTCAGTAGCCTGGAGGAGTCCACAATGTGGAGGCTAAAGTCAATTAGGTCAAGTCTGCAATATGGTGATTCATATGGATTAATAAATGTCCTTGCTCCCTAGGGAGTTGAGTTGTATCTTAAGGCCAGTTGCTTAAATGAGACAACTTCACTGGGGGGAGAAGGAAAAGGAGATAAATGAGGAGGAGGTGGTGGGGACAGGGGCAGTGGGAGGAAAATGAAATATATGGCCTTCATGGGTGAGATTTCCTGGAAACCTCCCTCTTTGGTTTATCTCAATTCTCTTCATCTTTATGATGCACCCCTGCGAATTTCCCCTCTGATGACCCTCTAGAACCCATCTCCGAAGGTGACCAAAAAGCAGACCCTATACATAAGGCCCCCATTCCTTGGCAGAAGCTTGTTTTTGTTAGGAAACACACACCCCCATATGCCACCTGTGGGTGCTTTAATTTACACAATTAGCAATCACACTGAAGAAAACAGGCATCAGCATTTTATAGTATTAGACACTCATTCTTTCATTGACACCTATATGGGAGCACTGTAAATATTAGACCATTTTAATGAAATATTTTTACTCCTATTATGAGTTATGCTGCTATTAACATTTGTGTACAAGTTTTTTCTATGGATATGTGTTTTTATTTCTCTTGGCTATATACCTAGAAATGGAATAGCTGGGTCATGTGGTAACTTTATGCTTAACATTTTGAGGAACTACTGAACTGTTTTCCAAAGGGCCTGAACCATTTTACATTCGCAGGGGCAATGTTTTTTGATTGTTTGCTTGTTTGTTTCAATCATACTTGTGCTAGTTTTTTCTCTGCTTATTATTAGACGGTAGTTCATGAAACCTTTCTGCAATCTCTTTCTGGATTTGTCTATCTTTTATTTATTTATTTTTTTATTGGGGTATAGTTGCTTTACAATGTTGTGCTAGCGCCTGCTGCGCAGCGAAGTGAACTAGCCATAAGTATACACATGTCCCCTCCTTTTTGGATATCCTTCCCATTTAGGTCTCCACAGAGCACCGAGTAGAGTTCCCAGTGCTATATAGCAGGTCCTCATCAGTTATCTATTTTATACCGAGTGGTGTATGTACGTCAATCCCAGTCTCCCAGTTCATCCTACCCCCCCACCCACCGGATTTGTCTGTCTTTTAAATTCTCCCTTTGTGATTAAAGACATTTTATTTTACATCTCAAAATGTTACTTGAAAATCCCAGTAATATCCTAATAAAAATTCGGAAAATGAGATTGTCTGGAAAATATACTTGATTGGACTAGTGTATTACTTAGATACATGTGGAAGCTCATTGTTTGGGGATTTTGAATTTCAGATTGTGATGTCCACATCTTACCAGGGATGCCCAAACCTTCCACAGAATCTCCAATTTGGGGGGATTTCTTTAAGCCATGGAACAGCAAAGATGGCAGTTGGGGCCACTAGGATGCTCTCTCAGTTTACACTCAGAAGGGGAAAGAAAGGAGGGCGAGGCCAAAAGGAGATGAAAGCCTCAGAGAGGGCTGTGGGAAGGCCACAAACTCAAAATGTGCCAACTATCGTTTATAGCTCTGAGGGTAGCCAGAGGGGGGTAGTGCCTGAGGTACAATAGTGGGTCTGGTTTGGACCCACTTGGAAGCTTGTCAAATTCACTTTATCCCCTTTCTCCAGTTGCAAGTACTCACCCCAGTTTACTCCTTCCCATTCCACCCTACATTTATCCATCCGGTCCCCGTCAATCTGGCCAGTGGCTGGTGAGGAAAATTAAGGAATGGGAAAAAGAGAACAATAAGAACATACGTATTCATGAGCCTTCCCCCGCTTCTGCACCTCCCTATTTATTATCAGTCCGGTAGGCATTCTGTTTAATTTGCCTTGCCTGAAGTGATAACACTTTGGTCTCCATAAAGCAGTAGTATCACCTAAGTCATGGTAATGAACTCCCCTATAGAACAATAAAGGTGAAATTAAGTGGTGACAGAATCCCACAGGAAGGACTAACTAATGTTATTGAGTGATACTTTCTCAGTGAAGATTCCCTCCACTGTAATATTTCACTATTCACAGTCCTTGGGAATTTAAAGAAAAGAAGTACCTTTTTATGCCTCTGGCTTAGTCTCCTGGTACTCATAAAGGAGTCCAGGCTATGCTTTATGATGCCAAAACCCACCGGTCAATCCAGTCAATATGGTAATAGAACAAAAATGAACCACACGATTTGGCATTATATAGACAAAACAGCTAATTGTTTGACTGAAATATTCACATGCAAATCGGTTATTTTGACATCATATGGGCACAGTCCAAGTAAATATTTAAACGGTAATTTAAAAATCATTAATTGGAGCCATATTTGTTGATTATCTCATATATACAGGGATTTTTCTCATTTAACAGATGGCTTTGCATCAAGCCCATCTTAGAAATTAGTAAACACAGATTTTTCTAACTGTGGAAAGAAGTAAATACATAAGAAGGGGCCAGAGGCAGAAGGCAACTTAAAGATAACTCCGAAAATGGGGGCAGTGGTAGTTCTCTAGCGGTCGTAAGATAATGTATGGAGGAGCTGGCACTTGGGAACTCAAATATTATTGGAAGCTTCAATGATTAATCTGGTGTGTTAGATTTCTGGGGTTGCCATAACAAAATACCCAAAACTGTGTGGCTTAAACAACAGAGATTTACTGTCTCACCGTCCTGGAGGCTGGAAGTCTGAGATCAAGGTGTTGGCAGGGTTGGTTCCTTCTGAGAGCTGTGTGGGAGAATCTGTTCCATGCTCCTTTCCTACCTTCTGGCAGTGTGCTGGCAACCTCTGGCGTCCCTCCGTGCAGTCTCATCATACTCACAGGGTGTTCTTTCTGGGTGTGTGTGTGTCTCTAAATTCCTCCTTTTTAGAAGGACATCAGTTATATTGAATTAGGGGCCTGTTCTACTCTGTATGACCTTATCTTAACTAATTACATCTGCAATGATCCTCCTTCCAAATAAGGTACTAGGGGCTAGGACTTTAATATATGAATTTGGGGAAGGAGGTGGACAATTCAGCCTATCACATCTGGTATAGATTACTGTTCCAGTATAGAGGTTAATACCACCTCCACAGAGGCCCAGAATTCTCCATGAGCTCTGGTGAGAGTCATCTTTTTTTTTTTTTTTTAGTTTATATTGGAGTATAGTTGCTTTACAGTGTTGTGTTAGTTTCTGCTGTACAGCAAAGTGAATCAGCTATATATATACGTATATCCCCTCCTTTTTCGATTTCTTTCCCATTTAGGTCACCACAGAACATTGAGTAGAGCTCCTTGTGCCATACAGTAGATTCTCATTAGTTACCTATTTTATACAGCCACTATGGAGAACAATATGGAGGTTCCTTAAAAAACTAAAAATAGAACTACCTTATGACCCAGCAATCCCACTCCTGGGCATATACCCAGAGGAAGCCATAATTCCAAAAGATATGTGCACCCCAATGTTCATTGCAGCTCTATTTACAATTGCCAGGACATGGAAGCAACCTAAATGTCCATCGACAGAGGAATGGATAAAGAAGATGTGTCCCATATATACAATGGAATATTACTCAGCCATAAAAAGGAACGAAACTGTGCCATTTGCAGAGATGTTGATGGACCTGGTGAATGTCATACAGAGTGAAGTAAGTCAGAAAGAGAAAACAATTATCATATATTAATGCATATATGAGGAGTCATCTTTTTTTTTTTTTTTTTGCGGTACGTGGGCCCCTCACTGTTGTGGCCTCTCCCATTGCGGAGCACAGGCTCCAGACGCGCAGGCTCAGCGGCCATGGCTCACGGGCCCAGCTGCTCCGTGGCATGTGGGATCTTCCCAGACTGGGACATGAACCCGTGTCCCCTGCATCGGCAGGCGGACTCTCAACCACTGCGCCACCAGGGAAGCCCTGAGGAGTCATCTTTGATTGGATGTTTTGGGGTAAAGATAAGGGCAAAGTAGAAATCTACTGTCAACTAGACACTAACAACATAAAATACTAATTTTTCACTTAATGCCGTCTGATACCTCCTCTCCATATTTGAGAGGACTGGGACTAACAGTTACCTTAAGATTTGGGGTCCAAGAGAAAGTTGAACATTGGTGACTCCCATGTTTTTTGAGAGTGCTTTAGGTCTCCCCTTGGCTTGAAGATTATAATGCAAGAAAATTCCTACTTTGTATGTTTTGTATATTTTCCAGTCCAATTTGAAGTTTTGTGTCAGATGACTCCTGGGTATTTTCTTTTTTTACTTTTTATAAAATTACTCTCTCCCATAAGAGCTATTCCCCCCCATGAATTTTCATAATTTTAATCTAACAATTATGCTTTCAGAGTCTTCCCTTCTACTTTGTTTGAAAACAGTTTACCTGCCAACGTCCCCTTCCTCAGGCAACGCCATGGCCATCTCTACCCCATCCTCACCCTTGTGGGGCTTTCTATTTGGATTCGGGAGAATCACTTGACTACCATTCCCCACCTGGAAGAAAGGGGATGGAGGTCATCCTTTTAAATATCTTAAACGTCTCGGTTAGAACCATCCTGTCTCAGTGGCCAGCCCTTGATGTGAGTGATGGATTATGCTTTGCAAGGTTATCTCTTTCCTGAGAACATCACTAGCAAAGCCCTGGTAGACTTTTCCTGAGTAATGTCACAGGGTATTTGTATCAGTGTTAAACTGGCCTTAGAAGGCACCTTGCTCTTACCAGTGATAAACCCTCTTATCTTGCTTTGCTTCATTTGAGAACTTCTTCAGAAGTGACTCCTTTTAATTGTTGATGATTTTTGTTGCAAAGCTTTTAGTGAGAAAATAATAGAGGCTATGTATGCATGCAGGAAGAACAGTTGGAAGGTTGAGTCAAACCACCAGGCAGTTTGGTGGGAAAAAAGTTTTCCCAAGCCAAGCTTTCATTTGGCACCTCTTGGCTAAGTGTTGTATATATTTGTACATACATATTTCACAGTTACATGTTTATATATGTGCATCTACAAGCAAAATCATGTTCCTTATCTGTCAAGTAGAAGTTATTGAAGTAAAACATGGTTGTCTATACAAATCAGTGGCCAAATGTCTATTATAAGCCCACTGTGTGTATCACTAGGGGGGGGTGGAAGGAGGCAAAAATCTAGATTTCTGTTCTCAATGAGCTTGATATGTTGGTAGGGAGATGAGATTCTTCATTCATTCAACATAAATTTATTAAGCACCTAATATGTACTGTGTCCAACTTGAGAACTGATAAATGTTGTGAGTAAGATAGCATCCCTATCTAAAGAAGGTCATAGTTTACTGGAGGATGTAGAGAAGGTGACAAAAACCTGGTGAGGACTTTAATAGAAGAATGTGTAAGGCATTGCAAGGGTTGGTATTAGGGGTGACTAACTCAGACTGAGAGGGTTGGGGAGGCTTGCTGGATGTGGAAGATAATTAAGACCAATGCATAAGAGTGCCGTAAGCGTTCAGCACTAAACGAGTGGTGCAATGTTAGTGGCATTCAAAGATGAGGAAGTCACTTCATGTTGGGGTGATGAGGGAGGACTTCATGAAGGAGTGAGGTTTGAGTGAAAATCAATGTCAAGAACTTCACGTACTTGGTCTTTCTGCAACTATGTGCTGTGGAACCTCTTTGTAGGGTGTTGGGTGATAAGACAAAACCAAGATCTAGGATAGGTTGGAACTAGATATAATTAACCAGAAGAGAAGGATTTGACATTGAATGTGAACCCAGTTAGTAGTGCTATCCAAGGGTTGTCACCTGTGGCATCAGTATTTGCGTAGTCTCGGCGGTTGCTAGGGAGGGGTGGGCCTCACAGCAGATGGGTTTGGGAATGGAGCAGAGTTGTTACTTTGAGTTGATGGATCGATGTTGGAAGGAGGAGACTATTCTGGTGTATGAGTTAGGAATGCTTTTGTCCACAAGTTACAAAACGCAACTAAGAGTGGCTTCAACAAAAAAGGACTGATTTTTTCCTGCATAATCCAAAATCTAGAGGTAGCCACTGGGCTTTGGTTCAGTAGCTCAGGAACATTAGAGATGGCATCTGTGCCCTTCTCCTGGACTTCCCTTTGTGTTCGTTGCCTATGGTTGAAATATGACTATCGCAATTTCATTTCAGGCAGGAAAAGGGGGCAAAGTTATGTCTGTTCCTTTAATAAGGAAAGGGATATTTTCTCCAGAAGCACCCCAGCAGATTTCCCCATATGTCTGCATGGCCAGACCTATAGCACATGGCTACTCCTAAAATCAGGAGAGGTTGGGAAAGAGATTAGGGTTTTACGCCTGTCAGAAAAGGGAGAAGGAGGTGGGAAATGTGTGTTGGGAGGACCAGGCAGGAACTAGGGTGTACATGTGTGTCTGCAGGCCTGGGCAGGGCTACCTGTACCCTGGCTGGTGTGCAGGACTAGGTGCAGTACCAGTAGTGGCCTAAAGGGGGAACCAAAGAGAAGGACACTCGGCTGGGCCCCCGCACAGTGCCCGTTTCTTGACTCTCGGGTGGCTCGTCTCCACCATTGTTGCTTCTGTACCGCTCCCTTGAGTCCATATCCTCGGCCCGCCCCTCCAATGTTGGCTTTCTTTTCGATTCTGTCATTGGCCCCCTTCTTTTCTCACTCTGCCCACACCTGGAGGTGAGTCAGGAGGCTGACATCGGCAGGGCCTGACTCCTGCCAGACCTAGAAGCTGTGCCAACCATAAGCTCCCTCTGGGTAGGGTTCAGAGTTGCCAAATCTCACATCTCAGCCAGACAGAGGGAAGTAAAATAACAAGGGCTTGAGTGCCCGATGATCCATGCCAGGCCAGTCAGTGTGAAGCCAGACTGCACTCACCCTGGAATAAGAAATCGGTTCTGTGAAGACAAGTTTGATTCTGTACATTCGCATTTTCTACATGGTTTCTACCTTTCTCTTTAGTGTCTCAGTAAACTTTTCCAGAAACCCTACCTTTGTCATCTCAGAACTAAAGCAAAAGAGGAGTTGCCCACATCACACCAATGAGCCCCTCTCCCTTACGTCCTGGGCCAGGAATGGGAGAAGCCAGCCTGTCCTAGCGTGCAGTTCTGGTCGGGGTAGGGTGCTTAGTGAGGTAAATACTTTGGACAGGGTAGCCAAGGACAGGGTGATCTCTAGGTGTGTATCCTCTCACAAGGGCATTCATTTGGAAGGTTGTTGGTGAGACTGGGGAATCAGAAGCTCTGGCAAAGTTGAAATGTGATGGTTTAAGACAAAGCAGCACTTTGCCCCACTGAGTGGTTTTTAATCACAGTGTTTAATTTGTTTTGCATTTCAGAGAGCATTTCATTTGCATTTCAGAGACCCTCATTAAAGGTGGTCATGAATGTTTATTAAAAGGTGGCATGGCCCACAAAAGCTAACAAACACTGCTAGGGACAGTGACACAGGACCAAGTGGGGTGTGGTGCGGAGACAAATAAAATAAACTTATCTGCATTGCAAAGTTGCCTAAGGCAAAAACTTCTCTGAAGGATCAGTGGGAGGATTTGGCCACTTTAATATAGGATCTGAGGTGGGAGCTAGGCTTTGGAAGTCTGGCAAAGCTTGTGGCGTTCCTCTCAGAAAATGTTTTTAAATACATAAAATAAAATACATATAACAAAGGAGATCAGTTATATTGAAATACTGCTGTATGGGAGTTCCCTGATGGTCCAGTGGTTAGGACTCCGTGCTCTCACTGCCAAGGGCCTGGGTTCAGTCCCTGGTCGGGAAACTAAGATCCCACAAGCCGTGCGGTGTGGCCAGAAAAAAAAAAAAAAGAAATACTGCTGTCAAAATACTAAAAAAAAAAACCCCAGATTTGTGCTAGAGTAATATGTGCCCTTCTTTATCAATGCGGGAAATAACAAGATCTAGTGATAGGTCTAATAACTGTTTAATTTTGAAGTAGTGATGGGTGTTCACAGTATTTTGAGCTCTGCAACAACCAAAATGTGATATGACAACAACCTTGAATTTTATTGGTGACAAAGTCACAGGCAGTGCTAGTACTGCTGAGGTTTCCTGCCTATGTTGAGTTGAAGGAAATGCCAAATTTCAGTTAGAGACTGAAAACAAAAAGGTAAAAATTTCCCCATTCAAGTCATGGACCCCCTAGGACTTCCCTGGTGGTCCAGTGGCTAAGACTCCACGCTCCCAATGCAGGGGGCCCGGGTTCGATTCCTGGTCAGGGAACTAGATCCCACACGCTTCCACTAAGATCCCGCGAGCTGTAAGTAAGATGTGGCGCAGCCAAAATAAATACATAAATAAATAAATATTTTTAAAAAAAAGTCATGGACCCCCTGAAATCTACCCATAGACCTCATGGGGGTCCACAGGTTTAGAACTTCTGACCACAAAGAGGAGAAAAGCAGGTTAATGTTGCCATTAAGGAGGGCAGACGGAAGCCCAGACACTAACCACAGGGGCAGCTTTGTCGTTTGTCCCATGCACCATCCACGCTTTCGTGAGCGGCCTGGAGTAGAAGCTGCGCTCCATTTTCTGGGTCTGTTTGGACTCTTAGATAATGCCAAGTCCAGGAAATGGTGCTGTTAATGTTTTATTGGCAGTGGGCTTGGTTATCTTGCAGGAGATTAATGGATTTAGAGTCTGGTCCAAGCTTGTGGGGATTTCTGGGGACAGTTTGCTCCCAGCCTTCCTGCCCTGACTGAATCTGATGCACGTTCACACAGTGTCAGCCAGTGTAATGTTTATTTGCCTCCTTCTCGAATGTGCTAAATGCAAATGAAAAGCCAACATCAGACGCAAAGGAAAGGTGCAAGATAAAGATTTGGCTTTGGGTCGTCCCTCTTTCTGAACGTGGCCCTGGGAGTCTAATCGCTGACAGACACTGAGTCCTCAGTCAGAAGGTCACCTGAAGACTCACGTTAATCATTTTGCAAACAGAGAATGAGGCCTGATGATGAGTTCAACGCTGAAGAGCAGGTCAGAGTATGATGAATAGAATTTCCAACCAAAGAATCACAATCCTTCTGGCCGTGGACACAGTTACACTTTTAGAAGCATGACCGCCAGTAAGCAAGTGGTGATTGAATGCCGGGCACTTGACCAGCCAGGTGGGGATGGGGGCCTCTTTAGCTCTGGTGGCCAGGTGAGGCCTCTCTGAAGAGGTGACAATGGAATTGAGAGCTAAGTGAGGAGAAGCAGAGGGAAGAAACGACATGCAGGGACACCTCGAGAGGGCAGCAAGCATCGCAGGACAGGTGGAAGGCCAGGCAGAGGGAGAGAGAGCACTGCAGGAGATGGAGCTGGAGAAATCGGTGGGCCCAGAGCTTGGAGGGCCCCGAGGTCACGGTGAGGGGTCGAGATTGTGGTCTGGTTGAAATGGGAAGGCCCTGGAGGGTTTGAAAGGGAGCTGCCTGCTTGATCAGCACGCTCCGATTTTGATTTCTCTTTCCCACCATAGCTCACACGGTCTCCTGGGAGGGAGTCGGGCCGACTCGGTCTAGGGTTGTAGCTGTGCGGAGAGTGAGAAGTTGCTAGATCCTGGAGATACTTGAAAAGCGTAGATGATAGGACTTAACTGATGAATTAGGGACTTCCCTGGTGGTCCAGTGGTTAAGACCCCATGCTTCCACTGCAGGGGGCGAGAATTTGATCCCTGGTTGGGGAACTAAGATCCCTCATGCTGCGTGCTTCGGCCAAAAATTAAAAAAAAAAAAGAGTTAAAAAAACCTGAAGAATTAGATGAGGGGTGTGAGAGGAAGAGCGAGTATCACGGATGATGCCTCGGTAACCCGGGGAGAGGTTTCTGAGTGAGGGGACGCTGCCTAGAGGTCTGCCAGAGCTGGCAGCACTGTCCGTGGGAGAAAGTGACTTATGGAAAGTTTGTCTTGTGTCCTCTGATACTTCCCTCCGTGACCCTTCTCAATGCCACCACCTTCTCAGACTCTAATTTCCTTTTTGGCTTCTCAAGGGTCTCAACCATCCACCTCTGTCTTAGAAAGCAGTATGGCAGTAGTAGGCAGATGGTAGGATTTGGAACACAAAGGGACTAGAGCTTGAATCCTGCATCTCTCCCCCCATTTACTTGTGTGACCTGGGCAACTTGCTTCTCTGAGTATCAGTTGTTTTTCATCTATGAAATGGGATGAAAAGAGTTGTCTCATCAAATTAAAAAAAAAATTTTTTTGGCCATGCGGCAAAGCTTGCAGGATCTTAATTCCCTGACCAGGGATTGAACCTGCACCCTCAGCAGTGAAAGCGCAGAGTCCTAACCACTGGACCGCCAGGGAATTCCCTTAATTTTTTAATGAATTTTTTTGATACTGAATAACACAGTGGATGAAAAATGCCCAGCCCAAAGCAGGCTGTCAGCAAGTTCATCCCAACTTCAATCTACCTCTCTTGTAACCCATTTGGGCTGGGAATAGACTGGCTAGCTGTTTAGTAATACACTAAATCATGTTAAGATGTCCTGATTCTCAAAGCTGGACACATATAAAAGAAACTGGGGAGCTTTCAAAAATACTCAGGCTCACACCCTACCTCCTAGGGGCTTTGATTTGATTGGTTGGGGGATGTCAAAGAGTCATTATTACTTTTTTTTGAATTTTTGAATTTTATTTATTTTTTTATACAGCAGGTTCTTATTAGTCATCAATTTTATACACATCAGTGTATACATGTCAATCCCAATCTCCCAATTCATCACCACCCCCCCGTGGCTTCCCCCCCTTGGTGTCCATACGTTTGTTCTCTACATCTGTGTCTCAACTTCTGCCCTGCAAACCGGTTCATCCATACCATTTTTCTAGGTTCCACATACATGCGTTAATATACGATATTTGTTTTTCTCTTTCTGACTTACTTCACTTCCACGTCTCAACAAATGACCCAATTTCATTCCTTTTTATGGCTGAGTAATATTCCATTGTATATATGTACCACATCTTCTTTATCCATTCGTCTGTTGATGGGCATTTAGGTTGCTTCCATGACCTGGCTACTGTAAATAGTGCTGCAATGAACATTGGGTTGCATGTGTCTTTTAGAACTATGCTTTTCTCTGGGTTTATGCCCTGTAGTGGGATTGATGGATCATATGGTAATTCTATTTTTAGTTTTTTAAGGAACGTCCATACTGTTCTCCATAGTGGCTGTATCAATTTACATTCCCACCAACAGTGCAAGAGGGTTCCCTTTTCTCCACACCCTCTCCAGAATTTGTTGTTTATAGATTTTCTGATGATGCCCATTCTAACTGGTGTGAGGTGATACCTCACTGTAGTTTTAATTTGCATTTCTCTAATAATTAGTGATGTTGAGCAGCTTTTCATGTGCTTCTTGGCCATCTGTATGTCTTCTTTGGAGAAATGTCTATTTAGGTCTTCTACCCATTTTGGGATTGGGTTGTTTGTTTTTCTGATATTGAGCTGCATGAGCTGCTTGTAAATTTTGGGGATTAATCCTTTGTCAGTTGCTTCATTTGCAAATATTTTCTCCCATTCTGAGGGTTATCTTTTCGTCTTGTTTGTAGTTTCCTTTGCTGTGCAAAAGCTTTGAAGTTTCATTAGGTCCCATTTGTTTCTTTTTGTTTTTATTTCCATTACCCTAGGAGGTGGATCAAAAAAGATCTTGCTGTGATTTATGTCAAAGAGTGTTCTTCCTAAATTTTCCTCTAAGAGTTTTGTAGTGTCTGGTCTTACATTTAGGTCTCTAATCCATTTTGAGTTTATTTTTGTGTGTGGTGTTAGGCAGTGTTCTAATTTCATTCTTTTACATGTAGGCATTAGTCCAGTTTTCCCAGCACCACTTATTGAAGAGACTGTCTCTTCTCCATTATATATCCTTGCCTCCTTTGTCATAGATTAGTTGAGCATATGTGCCTGGGTTTATCTCTGGGCTATCTATCCTGTTCCATTGATCTGTATTTCTGTTTTTGTGCCAGTACCATATTGTCTTGATTACTGTAGCTTTGTAGTATAGTCTGAACTCAGGGAGTCTGATTCCTCCAGCTCCGTTTTTTCCCTCAAGACCGCTTTGGCTATTCAGGGTCTTTTGTGTCTCCATACACATTTTAAGATTTTTTGTTCTAGTTCTATAAAAAATGCCATTGGTAATTTGATAGGGTTTACATTGAATGTGTAGATTGCTTTGGGTAGTATAGTCATTTTCACCATATTGATTCTTCCAATCCAAGAACATGGTATATCTCTCCATCTGTTTGTATCATCTTTAATTTCTTTCATCAGTTTCTTATAGTTTTCTGCATACAGGTCTTTTATCTCCCTAGGTAGGTTTATTCCTAGGTATTTTATTCTTTTTGTTGCAGTGGTAAATGGGAGTATTTCCTTAATTTCTCTTTCAGCTTTTTCATCATTAGTGTATAGGAATGCAAGAGATTTCTGTGCATTAATTTTGTATCCTGCAACTTTACCAAATTCATTGATTAGCCCTAGTAGTTTTCTGGTAACATATTTAGGATTCTATATGTATAGTATCATGTCATCTGTAAACAGTGACAGTTTTATTTCTCCTTCTTCTTCAATTTGTATTCCTTTTATTTCTTTTTCCTCTCTGATTGCCATGGCTAGGACTTCCAAAACTATGTTGAATAATAGTGGCGAGAGTGGACATCCTTGTCTTGTTCCTGACTTAGAGGAAATGCTTTCAGGTTTTCACCATTGAGAATGATGTTTGCTGTGGGTTTGTCGAATATGGCCTTTATTATGTTGAGGTAGGTTCCCTCAATGCCCACTTTCTGGAGAGTTTTTATCATAAATGGGTGTTGAATTTTGTGAAAAGCTTTTTCTGCATCTATTGAGATGATCATATGGTTTTTCTTCTTCAATTTGTTAATATGGTGTATCACATTGATTGATTTGCGTATACTGAAGAATCCTTGCATCCCTGGGATAAATCCCACTTGATCATGGTGTATGATCCTTTTAATGTGTTGTTGGATTCTGTTTGCTAGTATTTTGTTGAGGATTTTTGCATCTGTATTCATCAGTGATATTGGTCTGTAATTTTCTTTTTTGTAGTATCTTTGTCTGGTTTTGGTATCAGAGTAATGGTGGCCTCATAGAATGAGTTTGGGAGTGTTCCTTCCTCTACAATATTTTGGAAGAGTTTGAGAAGGATGGGTGTTAACTCTTCTCTAAATGTTTGATAGAATTCACCTGTGAAGCCATCTGGTCCTGGACTTTTGTTTGTTGGAAGATTTTTTTTAATAAATTTATTTATTTATCTATTTTTGGCTGCGTTGGGTCTTCGTTGCTATGTGTGGGCTTTCTCTAGTTGCAGTGAGCAGGCTCCTTCTCATTGCGTTGACTTCTCTTGTTGCGGAGTACCAGCTCTAGGCACGCACGCAGGCTCTGTAGTTGTGGCACATGGGCTTAGTTGCTCCGCGGCCTGTGGGATCTTCCCGGACCAGGACTTGAACCCATGTCCCCTGCATTGACAGGCGGATTCTCAACCACTGAGCCACCAGGGAAGCCCTGTTGGAAGTTTTTAAATCACAGTTTCAATTTCATTATTTGTGATTGTTCTGTTCATATTTTCTATTTCTTCCTGGTTCAGTTGTGGAAGGTTATACCTTTGTAAGAATTTGTCCATTTCTTCCAGGTTGTCCATTTTATTGGCATAGAGTTGCTTGTAGTAGTCTCTTAGGATGCTTTGTATTTCTGTGGTGTCTGTTGTAACCTCTCCTTTTTCATTTCTAATTTTATTGATTTGAGTCCTCTCCCTCTTTTTCTTGATGAGTCTGGCTAATGGTTTATCAGTCTTGTTTATCTTCTCAAAGAACCAGCTTTTAGTTTTATTGATCTTTGCTATTGTTTTCTTTGTTTCTATTTCATTTATTTCTGCTTTGATCTTTATGATTTCTTTCCTTCTACTAACTTTGGGTTTTGATTGTTCTTCTTTCTCTAGTTCCTTTAGGTGTAAGGTTGGATTATTTATTTGAGATTTTTCTTGTTTCTTGAGGTAGGCTTGTATTGCTATAAACTTCCCTCTTAGAACTGCTCTTGCATCCCATAGGTTTTGAATCATCGTGTTGTCACTGTCATTTGTCTCTAGGTATTTTTTAAAATTTTTATTTATTTATTTATTTTTGGCTGTGTGGGTCTTCATTTCTGTGCGAGGGCTTTCTCTAGTTGTGGAGAGCGGGGGCCACTCTTCATCGCGGTGTATGGGCCTCTCACTGTTGCAGCCTCTCTTTGCGGAGCAGAAGCTCCAGACACGCAGACTCAGTAGTTGTGGCGCACGGGCCTAGTTGCTCCGCGGTATGTGGGATCTTCCCAGACCAGGGCTCAAACCCGTGTCCCCTCCATTGGCAGGCAGATTCTCAACCACTGCGCCACCAGGGAAGCCCTGTCTCTAGGTATTTTTTGATTTTCTCTTTGATTTCTTCAGTGATCTCTTGGTTATTTAGTAATGTATTGTTTAGCCTCCATGTGTTTGTGTTTTTTACATTTTTTCCCCTGTAATTCATTTCTAATCTCATAGTGTTGTGGTCAGAAAAGATGCTTGATATGATTTCAATTTTCTTTAATTTACTGAGGCTTGATTTGTGACCCAAGATGTGATCTATCCTGGAGAATGTTCCATGTGCACTTGAGAAGAAGGTGTAATCTGCTGGTTTTGGATGGAATGTCCTATAAATATCAATTAAATCTGTCTGGTCTATTGTGTCATTTAAAGCTTCTGTTTCCTTATTTATTTTCATTTTGAATGATCTGTCCATTGGTGTAAATGAGGTGTTAAAGTCCCCCACTATTATTGTGTTACTGTCGATTTCCTCTTTTATACCTGTTAGCAGTTGCCTTATGTATTGAGGTGCTCCTATGTTGCGTGCATATATATTTATAATTGTTATATCTTCTTCTTGGATTGATCCCTTGATCATTATATAGTGTCCTTCCTTGTCTCTTGTAACATTCTTTATTTTAAAGTCTATTTTATCTGATATGAGTATTGCTCCTCCAGCTTTCTTTTGATTTCCATTTGCATGGAATAGCTTTTTCCATCTCCTCACTTTCAGTCTGTATGTATCCCTAGGTCTGACGTGGGTCTCTTGTAGACAGTATATATATGGGTCTTGTTTTTGTATCCATTCAGCAAGCCTGTGTCTTTTTGGTTGAAGCATTTAATCCATTCACGTTTAAGCTAATTATCGATATGTATATTCCTATGACCATTTTCTTAATTGTTTTGGGTTTGTTTTTGTAGGTCCTTTTCTTCTCTTGTGTTTCCCACTTAGAGAAGTTCCTTTAGCATTTGTTGTAGAGCTGGTTTGGTGGTGCTGAATTCTCTTAGCTTTTGCTTGTCTGTAAAGCTTTTGATTTCTCCATCGAATCTGAATGAGATCCTTGCCGGGTAGAGTAATCTTGGTTGTAGGTTCTTCCCTTTCATCACTTTAAGTATATCATGCCACTCCCTTCTGGCTTGTAGAGTTTCTGCTGAGAAATCAGCTGTTAACTTTATGGGAGTTCCCTTGTATGTTATTTGTCATTTTTCCCTTGCTGCTTTCAATAATTTTTCTTTGTCTTTAATTTTTGCCAATTTGATTACTATGTGTCTCGGCATGTTTCTCCTTGGGTTTATCCTATATGGGACTTGCTGTGCTTCCTGGACTTGGGTGGCTATTTCCTTTCCCATATTAGGGAAGTTTTCGACCATAATCTCTTCAAGTATTTTCTCTGGTCCTTTCTCTCTCTCTTCTCCTTCTGGGACCCCTATAATGCGAATGTTGTTGTGTTTAATGTTGTTCCATAGGTCTCTTAGGTTGTTTTCATTTCTTTTCATTCTTTTTTCTTTATTCTGTTCTACAGCAGTGAATTCCACCATTCTGTCTTCCAGGTCACTTATCCATTCTTCTGCCTCAGTTATTCTGCTATCGATTCCTTCTAGTGTAGTTTTCATTTCAGTTATTGTATTGTTCATCTCTGTTTGTTTGTTCTTTAATTCTTCTAGGTCTTTGTTAAACATTTCTTGCATCTTCTCGATCTTTGCCTCCATTCTTTTTCTGAGGTCCTAGATCATGTTCACTATCATTATTCTGAATTCTTTTTCTGGAAGGTTGCCTATCTCCACTTCATTTAGTTGTTTTTCTGGGGTTTTATCTTCTTCCTTCTTCTGGTACATAGCCCTCTGCCTTTTCATCTTGTCTGTCTTTCTGTGAACATGGTTGCTGTTCCACAGGCTGCAGGATTGTAGTTCTTCTTGCTTCTCCTGTCTGCCTTCTGGTGGATGATGCTATCTAAGAGGCTTGTGCAAGTTTCCTGATGGGAGGGACTCGTGGTGGGTAGAGTTGGCTGTTGCTCTGGTGGGCAGAGCTCAGTAAAACTTTAATCCACTTGACTGCTGATGGGTGGGGCTGCATTCCCTCCCTGTTGGCTGTTTGGCCTGAGGCGACCCAACACTGGAGCCTACCCGGCTCTTTGGTGGGGCTAATGGTGGACTCTGGGAGGGCTCACCCCAAGGAGTACTTCCCAGAACTTCTGCTGCCAGTGTCCTTGTCCTCACGGTGAGACACAGCCACACCCCGCCTCTGCAGGAGACCCTCCAACACTAGCAGGTAGGTCTGGTTCAGTCTCCTATGGGGTCACTGCTCATTCCCCTGGGACTCAATGCGCACACTACTTTGTGTGTGCCCTCCAAGAGTGGAGTCTCTGTTTCCCCCAGTCATCGAAATCCTGCAATCAAATCCCACTAGCCTTCAAAGTCTGATTCTCTAGGAATTCCTCCTCCCGTTGCCGGACCCCTAAGTTGGGAAGGCTGACGTGGGGCTCAGAACCTTCACTCCAGTGGGTGGACTTCTGTGGTATAAGTGTTCTCCAGTCTGTGAGTCACCCACCCAGCAGTTATGGGATTTGATTTTATTGTGATTGCGCCCCTCCTACCGTCTCATTGTGGCTTCTCCTTTGTCTTTGGATGTGGGGTATCTTTTTTGGTGAGTTCAGTATCTTCCCGTTGATGATTGTTCGGCAGTTAGTTGTGATTCTGGTGCTCTCACGAGGGGGAGTGAGTGCACGTCCTTCTACTCTGCCATCTTCAAGAGTCATTATTTTTAAAAGCTCCCCAGGTAGTTATAATGAGCAGCTAGGTTTGAGATCCCCTGTTAAATTGGTAGACAGTTTTAATTTAATTAATGACCATCAAGTAGGCACTAGCACTTCTAGAAAAATCTTGGGGGTTGTAAAGATTTACCCCAAGATGGAGTTACTTGAAGAGCTGAGGGCTTTTCTATTTAAAGAAAAGAGTCCTTCAATAGCTAATATTTACTGCGTACTTACTATGTGTCAGACAGTGTTCTAAATTCACTTTCTCTCCCTCTCTCTCCCTCCCTTCCTTCCTCTTGCTCTCCCTCTCTCTCTGTCTCTCTCTCTCTCTTTCCCTCTCTCTCATCTACCTGTTTCACTACTATGGCTGACATTGGCGAGGACCCCTTCGTAGACCCTGAATTCCTCTATGTGGAGCTCCCATTTAAGACCTCTTCAGCGGCTTCCTGTAGGACTTAGGTTGAAGAGCAAAACTTTAATAAGGTTGTTCTCTCTCTCTTTCTCTCTCTCTCTCTTTCTTTCTTTCCTCATCTTAACTGCATTGGCTTTCTTTCTGTTCCTTAAAGATCCCATCTTCCCTGCCCCCTCAGGACCTTCACACATGCTATTTTCTCCAGCCTGCTTCCTTTACATCCCCTTTGCCTTGAAATTCTGACTTCTGATATTGTTCAGATACACCTTTTGTAGGTAGCTACCTGTTTTCCTGCTTGTCTAATATGTGTCTTCCACACTCTACTGTAAGGTCTGCAAAGGCAGGGACACGTCTCTTTTGCTGGCCGTTGAATCCCCAGTACCTCGCCCAGCACGAGAGTATTTGTTGAGTAAGTGCAATGGTGAATGTGTCTTCCCTAAGTGCTAGACTCAGTCAGGAGTGGACTATGGGTGCGGACGGATTCCAGCACCAGCCTCCGAGAGGACTCCAAGTGACGGTCCTCTTCCAACATGAGTCCTTGCCGCTAAATCCAGTCAAGTGGTCACTCTAGGCCACCCTTCCGTATGACCTCAGTGCACTTTTCTGTTATCTGGCCGTGGTCAGGGCCATGAAGTGGCTTCAGTCATGTTGAACCTCACACAGAAAGGGTTGGACTCTTAAGCTGTTCTTTCCAAGAGACTCCTCTGCTTCTATGTTAATTCCTAGCTGTGAATTGATCCATGGGCTGAGGAGTGGGGACCATTTGTCCAGCAGTATCACCAGTGTCTTTGCTAGGGCGCCTGACTCAACTCTGCCAGTCCAGGCCCTGATTTAGTCAAGGTGTGTCATTATCGAAGGCTTTACTGGCCTATTGGTCAAAAGCGAGGTTATACTGATAGCAATGCATAATATGGCTTTGGTGCCTGCCCATACCTCCTATGGGGGAATGTGTGGTGCATTTAGAAAACAAAGCTCTAAAGTCATTTTTATTCCCCCATTCCCAAGTATGAGACCTTTCATTTTTCAAGTCTGTGGGGCAGAAAGACCCATACCTATCACTGAAAACATTTGCCGAGTGATTTTAGCGGAGGGTCCGTCATAAGCAGACCTCGAGACAAGATATGGATGCAAGTAGTTTCTTTGGGAGCCATCCTGGAGAGCACTGGTGGGAAAGGGGCAGAGTGAGACGTGGAAGGGAAGGAAGCCAATACAGAGACGAGCTCACGAGAGCCTTACTGCTGTGGGTGACTGACCGTCAGTGGCTTCTGCAAGATTGTGTACAACATGCCTCAGAGTTGTTCCACCCAAGGGGTAAGGAAGCTGGGGTGTGTATCCACCCACTCCCATCCTTCATTGGCTGACAGCCACTGGGGGCAGCGTTAACTGCTAGCCCTTCAGGCCTTCCCCATGCGTGGACAGAGCATGCTTCCATGGCTAGAGAGGCCTTTCAGGCAGGGGGCCACAGGGACTTGCCTTGAAAGCCACAGGCATGTAAGAGGATAATGGATGTCAAGAGGATGTGGCAGGGTGCCAACAGCCTCTGTCATATCTGCTCTACTGAGGATCTCTCTGTGTGTCATGCTGTGAGGAGTGGCAAAAATAAAAGTTAAATATTTTGCTGGAGGCTCATGGGTTCAAACTGTTGATAATTCAGGCAGATATATAGGACATATCATATAGAGTAAATGTTCAGGACATATGCATATCTTCAGCAAATACAAACAAGTAGATAAATTAAGAAGGAATGTACCCTGAATGCAAATTGAGTCAGCACTAGCTCCCTTCCCTTCTATAGATAAACTTGCAGGATTTGGGTGGGGGGGGCAGATTTAAGGAATATCAGAGACATCACAAAACAATTGCCAGAAAAATGTGCATCCTTACATTTATATACTTTACATATAACTTTCCAGCAACTAACAGGGAACATATGAGTGGATTTAAACTGATAAATTTATCAAAAAATATTTTTTCTTCCTGTTCGCTACAAGTTTAAGAGCTGTCACACTGAATGTAAGTTGCCCTATAAATTAGGGGTTAGCCCTACTTGAAAGGCATATAATGAAGAAGAGCTGAGAAGAATACTGGTAAATAATGGAGAAAATATTGATGTGCAGAGCTCTAGATGTGTGAAGATGTGGGTCGTGTGTGGTGGAGGCTAGGTGGGCGTAAAGACTAGAATTGAAGATGAGCCAGCAGCTAGCCTAAGAGATTGGTAAATACAATAGAACTATTGTGAAACATTTGTCTTATCCTCTGTTTCCTTCATATGATTTCATGTGTTTCCCACCCTCCCCCCCCCCCGCCAGCTGAAAGGTAAACCGAATCAGGGGCTGTTAACTCAAACAATTATTTATCAGGGTTAAGACCTTATCCTGCCACACAAATGTCAGCTGGAAGTGTAAGAAAAAAAATACATATTTGCTTTGGCTGCCTTGTATTTTGCTTTGGGTTTGACTGAAAACCATTAGCATTTATTCCCAACTCCCCCCACTGCCTCTAAATCACTGAGCCAAGACTGGTTTTATTTTCTTGAG
The DNA here is from genome assembly GCF_949752795.1 of Hyperoodon ampullatus. Taxonomy (NCBI): domain Eukaryota; kingdom Metazoa; phylum Chordata; class Mammalia; order Artiodactyla; family Ziphiidae; genus Hyperoodon; species Hyperoodon ampullatus. The sequence goes on along the minus strand of NC_136913.1, from coordinate 21,125,489 downwards.
GTCATATTAGCTCTGGGCATGAGGGGCTCAGTGATGCTCAGAAAGGGAAGCTAAATGCTGCAGTCAACATCTGCTAGAGTTCAGTTTTAAAGTATTCATCTCGATTCATTGCATTAATAATTTCTAGACGTGCTCTTTTTTAAAACCGAAGTTATTTATTTAGGGAATCATCCTCCTACATTTCTTGAAATATTTGTTGGTTAATATTTAATGAAAATACAACACAACCAAAACACTAGAGAGATAAAGATACCCTACAGATATAACAACATTATTATGACATTCATGTGTAAAAACCAATACTAAAGAGTTTCCAGTTTTCTAAATGAGTTTTTAGCTTGAATTTGTTTCTGGGCTATGATCTCTGCTGGGGTGGAAGATGTTTAGTCCGGTTTTGAAAGTACATTTGCTGGTGAGGTTGTTCAATGTCAAGGGTTGGGAACCTTTTCCTAAGCCCTGGGCTTAGGTTCTGTTTACTTGGCTCCTGTGTGGGCTGACTGTGTCCTCATGCCAGAGTATAGGCACAATTACATGTGTGGCCTCTAATTCTTGTGAGGGTTGGTAGCTCATGTGCCCCTCCCATGACTGGCTGGGGAGGGCAGCCTTTGAAAGGAATGGTGACAGAAGTATGGTCATATATGGTCTAGCATCATTACAGATCACCACTATTGACACCTGTGTGGTAGGTGGATTGACCAGTGGGGTTCATGGGTAAAGGAACTCCTTGAAGACTCCCATAGATCTCTTCCATTGCAGCTACCTTTAGATGCACACAGTATGCCCTTGTAAGACGGCCCAGAAACCACATTACAGTTAAAGGAGGAAGAATGGCAGAAAGAATAACGGTGGGGAATGGCAATATTATCAGAGTCACCTCTACAGCTTCCAAAAATCACGTATTGATCCTTTCCCCAGTCCCTCACCAGCAATGCAAAACTCCCCTTTCTTTCTTCATTGACAGTCGCTGCCTTGGTGAGAATATCAATTAGGATCTAGTCAAGAAAAAAGAAACTACACTAGGAATTTACATGGAAGGGATTTAATACAGGAATTGGTTACACGGGTGTTGGAAGGCTAGCGAACAAAAGGAGAAGCCTAGGGAGGCCCTAGATGAACAGCTGCAGGAGCTGTTCCCACCCTGGGCTGGGAGGACAAGAGGGACAAGGGGTGTCTTAGAGCCCAGGGGCTTGGAAATGGAGCAGGTTGTGACTGGTGCCTGGACCTCCGTGGAGCAGATGCCCTGCTGCTGGTACTGGGGCCAATAAGGGGGTAATCCAGTGGGTGCTCTGATGGCCTAGGTAGCATGGCCCAGGGAGTGAGGGAGCACAGATGACTGATCCTCCAGCCGCTCCTGGCACCTCTCAGGGTGCAGGGTGAGGCTGCTGTTGGAGTGATGCTGACAGAGACTGGGAAAGAAGTAGGAAGTCCTCTTTCCCCTCCTCCCACGTTCCAGTTTTCTCTAGGAGCTCCTCCACGTTCAGTCTCCCCCTGGCAAAACTGGACAGGAAACCAGCTAGCAAGGGTGCTGGGAAATTGTGGCTTGCAGAGTTCCAGCTCCAGGCTCACAGAAGGGTGATCTTAGAGCTGAGAGGTAATAGGTAAAGGACAGTCACAGTGACCCTCTATCACCAGTAGAAGTGGGCCTTTGTCCTTGACCCTGGTCTCTGCTTTCCATTCCCTCCCTCTATCCTGGCCATGAATAACTCCCCAGCCTGGCTTGTCCCTTGCTTGGTTCTCCTGGAAGGATGTTGCACAAAATGAAGATGCGAGGGGCTTTGGTTTCTATTTCATGTCAGCAATATTTTCTCCACTCCTGCACTTCCGGAGGACCTGCCGAAGCTTTGCATGTTTAATTGAATGCAATAATATCAATTCGACTTGACTTTAAAATATATCATTAATTTGAACAAGATTGAAGAATATTGAGGCTTGAGAGAGACCAGGAATGAAAACAAACACATCAGAAAAGTTCAACTCAAGCAATTGATAAATGCATCTCCCTCATAATTCCTTATAAAGTACTTTGCTGTTTACAAGTCAAAACATTCTTATTCTGATGAATTTGAGAGATTTAATAAGGTCTTAAAATGGCATGGACATATATACACTACCAAACGTAAAATAGATAGCTAGTGGGAAGCAGCCGCATAGCACAGGGAGATCAGCTCGGTGCTTTGTGACCACCTAGAGGGGTGGGATAGGGAGGGCGGGAGGGCGGGAGACACAAGAGGGAAGAGATATGGTAACATACGTATATGTATAACTGATTCACTTTCTTATAAAGCAGAAACTAACACACCATTGTAAAGCAATTATACTCCAATAAAGATGTAAAAAAAAAAAAGCAAAAAAAGAAATTGTCCTGGTTCACTTTTTTTTCTCTGGTTCATTTTTAAATAAACCAGCAAGCTGTAAGGTTCCCTTTGATCCATGTATGCAAATTGATCTTTGAGGCTGATGCAGGTGACAATGGAATTTTCCAACTGCACAGCAGTATATGCTTAATTATACATGGTATTGTTAGAGACACCCATTTTTCATGGAATTATGAAGGTTTCATAACTTTGGCAAAGTCATTTAGTGAAAGCAGTGCTGAGATTGTGGCACTGATATTCTAAGTAACATCTCTAGTCATCAGTGGTTGGGCTTTATGGGGGTTTTAAATTTGTGATAAATAACTCCTTTTATGTCTGAGGGTATGTGCTTTATTAAAAACATTTTCTATTTGTCAGTGAAAGTTTTTGATAAGATAAGCTGACTCAGTGGCTGATGTCATAAGGTACCTTCCAGCAATTAGCATGCTTTACTTTAGGAAATATTTGGGGAAGGAAGGAAAGAAGTAGAGAAAAAGTTTATGGGGAGTAGGATAAGTATTTAGGTTGATTATATGTTTAAACAATTATTTTGTGAAGTGCTGGAGCTGCTAAGCTCTTTTTTTGTGTGTCTGGAACTCATGGGCATTGATTTCATATCAAGGAAATTGGAACCAATGCCTAAATAAGATCGCTCCACGCTCTAATTTTTTAGGTTTATGCCCTGAGTTCCCTCAATCTATATCATTTTTGGAGTGTTTACTCATCTTTCCTTATCCCCTGTCCTGGGCACATATATTTCTTCAGTATTCTCTTGAATCTGCAAAGACTGTCACTTTTCTGCTGGTCTGGCAAGCATCATGCTTTTTTTTTTTTCTATTTTAATTGGATTTTCTCAGAATGATGGAAACAATGGTGGCACATGGTTTGGGGTCAGGGTATTCCTCCATTCACTTCAAATTGTCTCAGTACCACAGATTTCCTTGTATATAAATTAGGTACTTCTGAAAACAGGATGCAGTCTTCGAGACCTACAGCTATGCTTAATTATAATACCTTATATTTGCATAATGTTTTAAAGTGCATTGTCTCCTATAAGGGCTCTTAACTCATTATATTTTAATTGTATTGTTTACAGGTCTGTCTCTCTGAAGGCCAGAAATGTATGTATTTCTCATGTGGCAGGCCCGGTGCCTGGCATATAATTAGTGCTTTAATAACCATGTGTTGAATACGGGGAACATTTTCTACTAGTTTTACTCACAACATTGTCATGAGGATTAGATGAATCATTAGATGGAAAAACCCTGATCACTGAGCCTGATACATAGATGGCTCTAAGTAAGTGTTTTGGAATTAAGTAACAACTTTGTGATACAGACAGGATACTTGAAAGGGGTGGAGCCCTGGGATGCAAGTCCTCAGCTTCTTAAAGTGAGAAATTTTCCATCCTACCCACAGATTCTCACATAGACCCATAGCCAGAAGAGCGGAGAAAGACTATTCCACTAGTTCTCTAAATAAATTCAATGATTTACTTGAACGAATATATCTATATGAGACCATATGACATATGCATGACAACAGAAGGGGAGCAGTGGTGAAAGGATTTCAAAATAATGGATAATCCCTGAAAACACTTATTCCTCCTAGAAATGCAAGATAAGATAAGGGTAACAGATTTACCTTTATTGTTAAATTTTGATTATAGTTGTAGCAGACTGCAGTGGAGTCTGTGTGGGTGGATGTTTAATGATGAGTTTTTGACTGTAAGCTCTAGCAGGCCAGCTCCTATCATGATCAGCACTGTTTCCTTAGTGCCTAGCACAGTGCCTGGAATATGGTAGGTACTGTCGTAGACTGCGTTCATGGGCTCAATTCTTCACTCCTCCCATATCCATATCCTTTGCCATCTGACTTTGCAGTTTGTCCCATTAAAGAGGAGGAATCTATTTTCCTGCCTCTTGGCTTTGAGTTTAGTTATGTGACTTGCTTTGGCCCATGGAATATTCGTGGGTCAAAGGCTTGGAGGGCTGCCCAAAAGCTTGGAAAATACTTGAAAATGAGGCTTATCTTCCTGTACCTCTACTATTGCCATGAGAGGTACGTGCCTGGGCTCACTGTCCAGCCCCAGGAGGAGGAGGATGAGAGACATGGAGAAGAGCTGTACCACCACAGCCAAGCCCCAGCCAGGCCAGCCAGGCCATAGCTGAGACCAGCAGAATTGACCAGCGGAGCCCATCCTGAATTATCTACCCCTCAACCAACACATAAATTTGTGAGAGTATAATGACTATTGTTTAAAGCCACTTAGTTTGGGGTGTTTTTTGTAGCTTTTTTGTGGGAGTGGCTAACTGATTTGTTGAAAGAATAAATGTATAAGTGATATTGCATGGCCACCTTTTCTTAGGTACTTACTTTTATCTAGCATCACTCCTCAGAAGAAGCTTTGAGACAATGAAACATGGAAGAAAGTGCCCAGAACTGTGAATTAGGAGGTCCAGGTTTTAATAGTGGCTCTGCCAACCTTGAGTGGCTTCACTGAGACACATCTATAAAGTGAGGATAATTGTACCAAATACTTCTCTTGGCAATTTCATAGGGAGGGTATGAAGATGAAAAGAGATGGTAGACTTTGAAAAACTGAATGTCCTCTACTACTATTGTTGCTAGGTTTTATCATAATGACCAATATATCTGACCTCATCAGAGAATGAGATATTTCACAAAAGAACATTTTTTGGAAAATATAAGTTTACATGTGTAAATGCCATTACATTTATTTTTACTTTTCGTAGCCTTCTTAAACATAGTATTTTGACATGATCATTACTTCTTCCTAATGACCTGGGATTATAATTTTTAGCAGCAATAGTTTTGTCACTTCATCAACTCCATTGTAAAATAGGGAAGGGTCTAAGGTGACCTCCAATAACCTCCAGTGTCCTTTCTTGTTCTAATATTGTAATATATTTAGGGGCTGTTGAAGCATGGAGGACTCAGATGGTCCAGTCACTGAATGTCCACCCTCACCCTACTGCTTTGCTTGGACACTTCTACTTCTTCTGCCTGCTCTGCTGATCTCTTGTTCCTTGCCACTGGTAGACTTTCTTTAGCTCTCAATGAGTTCTGTATCTAATCCATTGCTGTTTTTCACACATATGGTTATCTGGGGGAGACCAGTGGTATCTGTACATATTTCTAACATTATTCATTTCAAAGCTCTTTGGGGCATCTGTGGTGCCCAAATGTCCTTTAAACTAATTTTGAGGTCCCCTGGGTTACAACTGGCTGAGGCTGCTGCAAGTCAGACATCTGAGTAGGCGAGGTTTTCTTGAACTGTTGGCCTCCCATCCACAGCTGTGCGTTAGTATAGTCTTGAGTGTGTACTCAATTCATCTGTCTCCCTTCACTCCACATTGCTTTATATGCTTTGTAGGGAAAACAAAGCCAACTTTTCAGATGCCTACTTTGTGTCCCTTCTGCCTATCTCCTGTTCTGCCTTCAGATGGAGGGCAATATTTTACATCCCACCTCATGGCGATAAACGTGGACATGTTGATCATGGTGAGGCACTTCTAATGTGTGGTCCAATGAAGGTTCTCTTGCATCAGTTATATCACATGGTGTAGTGGAAAGAATATAAACGTAGATTCAGATAGACATGGACTCATATATTGACTTTGCCATCTGTTAACCGTTCCATCTTTCCAGGTGTGCAATGAAAAACCTCTAAGTTATAGTTTTTCCATCAGTAAAATGAGGTTAATCATAGTTCCTACTTTTCGTCCTGTTTTGAGGTTTAAACAAGGTTTAAGAAAGTAAGAAAGTGTATCACAGTGACGGGCAGATGTAAGAATTTAATAAAAGGTATCATTGTTCATCTCATTATTAATATATATTAATTGTAGGAATTTGTAAGATATGCAACAGCGTAAAGAAAACTTAAAAATAACAGAATTCTACCACTTACAGAACTATTGTTAATATATAGACTTATGTATATTGTGTGTGTATGTGTATGTGGGAGGGGTGTGTTTACCTGTCCCACTCCATATTACTCTATAAAATGGGCATTTCCTAAAGAAACTCTGATTAGAACCTCAGACTTTGGACCTCATTTGGGGTTTCCCAGACCTGATTTTGGAGGAAAGTATTGACACATTTTCTAAGCAAGTATCTTCCCAAAGGACTGGAGGGAAGGTTCATAGTAAAATTATATACAGCATTTAAAAGCCTCCTTTCTTCCAGATAATTTAGCTCAGTTCAATGACATTTTCTAAGCACGTGCTACATGGAATACACATAGCCATTTCTACGTTTATCCTAGATAAAACATCAAGGGTAAAAATGCTCTAAATTTGCTTTTTGCAGGGCTGTATGTCCAAAGGTCAGTAATTTTCCTGGATGGGATGGTAGGAATTATCTGTACAGAATAGTTAGGCTTTTTGATAAGGGACTGCTATTTTTCCCTCAGAGATACCCCACAGAATAGGCAGCCAGAAATCAAGTTAAATGCTCCAAAATGTCAAAGCTTCAGTTGACAAAGAAATCACTTTAGAGTCATGGTGTGAAGTGCAAAGTAGGCTTTCCGTGAAATTTTGACTAGAACTCACATCTGAGAACAAAAGGCACCGAGTACCCTGCGTTTTGAGTTCAGGGAATTGCCAGTCTGTAGGAACAGTCACCTCCCTCCGGAGTCTGCCTGCTAAGAGGCCCCGTTTCAGCAGAACACGCACCAACATTCCTTCCCTATTTGCTTGCTTCCCCCTCCATCAGGTAAAATATGGCTGTAGGGTGGGAAGCCATCTTTGGTTGGGGTGGGTAGAGTTTCATGGAGTGGCGACCATCCCCTCCCCCTCCTCTTCCTGGGGGACATGTAACTTACCTACTCCTTCCACCAGATTGAGCCACACAACCTCCTCACCCCAAATCTGACAGTAAGATTATCTCCTGGACTAAGATTGCTGAGCCACCAAGCCAGAAGGGTGCTTCATTGCTCTGGGCTGATGTTTCTGGGGCACAGGGTAATGGTAAGGGTGAAAAGTCAGAACTGAGAGGTGCAGTGCCAGGTGCAGCCAACATTCCCACCCTCTGGTGTGACAAGAATGTGCGACTTCCCTGTGTCTGAGTGGGTGCCATGGGAGATGGCTAGAATGTAAACTCTCCTGTTGGTATCTTCCAACAGGGCTGCCAGCTTAGTGAGGAAGTCACATCAGCAAGTCACCATGGGGAAGTTACCAGGGAGGGGTGAGAAAGAGGCCAACTTCAGCTGGATCTTCCCTCCCTGGTAATAAAATGAATGTAAACAAACTAGATGAGAATTTTTAGGTTGGAGAATTGATAGTTTTTTTATTATTTTTATTATTTTTAATTTATTTTTTTAAATTAGTTTCTGCTTTATAACAAAGTGAATCAGTCATACATATACATCTGTTCCCACATCCCTTCCCTCATGCATCTCCCTCCCTCCCGCCCTCCCCATCCCACCCCTCCAGGCAGTCACAAAGCACCGAGCTGATCTCCCTGTGCTCTGCGGCTGCTTCCCACTAGAGAATTGATAGTTTTTTAAAATAGGAACTTTAAAATTGAATCAGTAAATACTGATGTGTGTGTAGGTGTATATATACATATATGTAAAGTTCATACATTTTATCACTGCTTGACCTATTAATTTAAAATGCACCTTGGATGATATTTAATATGAGTCTACATAGAATTTTTGAAGAACTCAAAAATACCTGCTGGGAAAATTTGTACTAGGCTAAAATATATTTCATGAGAGAAGTCCTCAAGAGGAAAGTGCAAAAGAAATTAGAATAACCAAAGTCTTTAAGAGAAAGGCAATGTCATAACTAGAGATACCACAAAATCTTTTCCTCTTGACTCCCTACTTCCGATTGGCATTTCCCTTTTCTTTACTGCTCTGTCAGTGATTTATTTGAGGCCGAGGGCACATGCCTGGATGATTTGTGATGCCTACCTAATGCCACGGTGATAGGGATCAATGATTTGCTCTAAGAAGTAGTAAAATGCATCATCTCTATTGAACAAATGATATTTCTAAAAATATTTTCCTAAGCATAGGAGTAAAACTTGAGATTTACTGTCAGGAAGGAAACATTAGAAAGTTAATCCATCTGCCTCATGACACGACTGGCATTTCTCTCAGTCAAACTTTATCTGTTGTCCCCATTAAAAGGAAACAGGTGCCTACAAAAGATGTTCATTTCTAAACAGTCTTCTTTGGAGGAAGAAGAATTCTGCTCAGTACAGTACAATACAGCATTTTGCTGTATCACTCCTTTTCAGTATGAAGTTGAGGACAAGAGACTCCTAAGACCAATATGAAGCAAAAGCAATTTTTATATGTAATTACATACCAAAAGCTAAGTGGCTAAAAGAAGTACTTTATGTTTAATTCTTTATTTTTTACTTTTTCTCTAATTATAAAATGAACTATATGGTCCATGCAAAAATCTTGGAAAACGCAAATGAACACAAATCAGAAAGCAATCACACCACCCAAAGACAACCTTCTCATCTGTATTCATTTAGTATATTTTTCTATAGTTCTGCTTTAGTTAAAACATTTACAGGCCATGGATTTCAAACCAGAAGCTGGAAACCTGGAAACTTGATACTACTGGATGAGAGAATGGGGCATAACGAAAATGATAAGAGAAACAAAAATTTAAAGAAATGAATCTGTAGAATTGTGATGAGTGTATTTAAAAAATATTGCAAGTTAAATTTTGTTAGAGATAATTGATACTTTTGCTCTTCTGGTAAAATACATCCATATTTTACAAATAAAATACATTATAATGCATCTAACTACTGTATATAATTAGTGAGTAGGGCTGTGGTAGTCCAGGGAACATTAGCAAGTTGGGAAATTACAGTTTTACAAATGCTACACTTGGAATATAGAAAGAAATAGTCAAGGTAGGAAAAACTGAAATTACACCGAAAAATGTCTCCTGATTCTTAGGAAGATCTAAGGGCTTGAATATACAGTGTTAGCAAGAAATATCTGAAGGGTGGTCATGTAAAAGAGTGATTCAGTTTCATCCTATGAATCCCCAGGACAGGATAGAGACTTTGGAGAGTTCCCTTAATTTAAAAAATCACTTTAGAAAAATAAACATTAAGTTAAATGATAATTAATAGCATCCTACCCTCATGAGAAAATTTCCCTTAAACTTCAGCAATTTTACTTTACTTTGGGTGTCCCTCTATTAAAGCCCGGGCAGGGCTTTGGGACCATACCGAGTTGTTTCCCTTTTTGGAAAACATTTTGGTCTCTTCATGTTGAGTATTTCCCCCAAGTCAGCCTGTTAAGATATTTCTTTCATATTTTAGTTAGAAACATTTCCAGCACTTGAAAAGCAAATACAGTATGTTTATGTCATCTAAGAAGCCACTAGCTTTTTGCTTGTCACCCACTGATGTTAAAACTACATAATTTGTAACAGCCCCAAATGGCTGAGATTGCAGAAAGTTGAATTGTCTGTCTTTGAAAATTAAGCATTATTATTATCACAGGGTGTTTATTTTATTCTCTGTATAAATCAGGGTAGAATAAGTGTCATAACAAACCATTCAAAAAATCTCAGTGGCTTACTACAGTGAGATTTTATTTCTCGCTCATGTCACATTGCAACTCAGGTAGGGGGTGTAGGTGACTCTGCTCCACTCTGTCATGCAGGGATCTAGTCCCCTTCTTTGCTGTGGTGTAGATCACTTCCACTCACATTTCACCAGTGAGAACTCAGTAATATGGTTCCTCCTAACTGTGACCCAGCTATATGCCTGGGAGGAAAAGAAATGATGTTTTGTGAATGCATAGAAGTCTGTGTCACCTCTAAAAATTGGAATAGTATGCAATGAAAAGTCTAAACTCTTCTAGATTTTTTCTTAAAATAGGAATTTACCATTAAAATCAGAAGAATGGTTATGTGGTTAACATTTAGGCTTTGAGGTGCCGCCAGTATACATCTGTGCATCTCAAGTTGCTTTTAGGGAGACCTGTCCGTTGCTGGGCTGTGGGGGGCCTTTACTCATGATCATACATCATCACACGGCATGATAGGGGTCAGTGATTTGTGACCTGGGTTCCCTCACCTGTGAAAATTCTGAAAATGGATCCATGAACCCATATGCAAAACTCATGTTGTAAATTAGCCACTGACCCATGTTAGGGGACATTATATAATGCCAAAGAGTGCCATGCTGTTCTTTGCTAATGATACTATTCTAAGAATTGAGTTGTATTTTTTGGAGCCTGTTTAAGAGGGCTTATAGTCAACTGAGGGACGTTTAGAGAAGAGTGGCTAGGAGAGTGAGGGCATTTCACATCACATCGTTCACTCAACAGTATCGAAGGCTTATCACGTCCCATTCACTGTGGTGCTGCACATATGGGGAGAACAACAGAAGCAGTGTTTCCACCTTCATGGAACTTAATAACAGTAATAATGAAAGAGGAAATAAATGTATGAGCATGTTAAATTTTTTCATGCCTGAAAAAACTAGAGTGATGTGCTAGGGAGTATCTAGTAAGGATAGGACTTCATTAGACTGGGTAAGTCAGGGAAAGTCTTTCTGAGGAGATGGGATATTCTAGTGGAGATATGAATGATTAGAAGGATCCAGCCATGTGGGGAAGAGCATTCCAGATAAAAGCCGTAAGGTGAAAAGGACTTTGGTGTGTTCAAGTGACAAAGAGGCCAGTGTGAACATTAGGAAGTTGGGAAATTATCATTTTACAGATGCTACACATGGACCATAGAAAGAAATGGATTATTTAGAGGATTACCAAGTATTATACCTTGATAATGGATGTGAGCCCCTGAGCAAAGGGGAGGAGCGGCAAAGAAGCAGTGAAAGGGATGGGGAGTGGCCAGATGATGGTGTTTGGATTTTACTCTGTGTGATGAGAAGCCACCAGAGAGATTTCAGTAGGAAAGTGACACGGCTGGGCTTACATTATTAAAATGGCATTCTGGCTGCTGTGTGATGAGTGGAATGTAGGGATGCAAGAGTGGAACCAGAGAGAGCAGCTATGGGCTGCTGACCGCTAGGTGAAGGATGCTGGAGCTTGTAGAAACTGGTAGCAGTAAGAAGGCAGAAGCAGTTGATGGATCTTTTTTGGAGGTTAGGTTTTTAGCTTGAACTACCAGCTGGAAATCTTTTTGGAATGTTGAGGGAGGATTCAAGTGTTGGATGGGGAACTTCAGGGTTCCTTAAAACTTAAGGGCCGGTGATATGGTGAAAGACAAAACAGGAGCTGGGTGGGGGCATTGACCCTAGTGATAGGGAGATGGTGACCTTGCTCCTGGAGGCTCTGTCCTATAAAGCTTTAACCACAGGCTCCCATAGGTACCATGGGCTCGGCTGCTGCGATACTGAGCCGTGGGAGGCTGCACTATCCACTGCATTAAAATAGAAAGCGGCCATTTTGTAGACTGGAACACTCCTTCCATCTTACCCTCCTTCTTTCCTGAGCCATATGGGCTAATTGCCATTCTTTTTCCTTGGTTAAAAAAGCTTAATCTTAATTATGAGAAGTCACATTCTGGCTAAAATACATTGCCAGGTTTGCTTAGAGCTAGGGGTGGCCAATGAGATGGAAGCAAAACATGTTGGGCAGGACCTATGAGAAGACTGTAAGAGGGACAGTTCTGCTTGGAACACAGGAGTGATGGCTGGAGATTAAGCAACTGTCTTGGCCTGAAGCGAGCATGAAGATGGAAACCAGGAATTCAGGGACTCGGCAGAGTAGAACAGAAAAGTCAAAGGAGCCCGTCTCCGATGACAGCATGGAGGCAGCCTGTATTTCTGAACGGCCTATCCCCATGCTTCTTTTATGCAAATGAAAAAGAAATGTTTAGGCCACAATGTTTCAGACCACTTATATTTTAATTACTGGCAGCCAAATACAACTCCTCATTGATACACTCCTCCTCCCTAGCTGAAACTACCTTTTAAAACAACCTCTTTGGAGATATGGGGATATATGTATATGTATAGCTGATTCACTTTGTTATAGAGCAGAAACGAACACACCATTGTAAAGCAGGTATACTCCAATAAAGTTTTTTTTTTTTTTTTTTTGTGGTACGCAGGCCTCTCACTGTTATGGCCTCTCCCGTTGCAGAGCACAGGCTCCGGACGCGCAGGCTCAGGGGCCATGGCTCACGGGCCCAGCTGCTCCGCGGCACGTGGGATCTACCCGGACCGGGGCACGAACCCGTGTCCCCTTCATCGGCAGGCGGACTCTCTTTTTTTTTTTTCCGGTGCGCGGGCCTCTGTTGTGCCCTCTCCCGCTGCGGAGCACAGGCTCTGGATGCGCAGGCTCAGCGGCCATGGCTCACGGGCCCAGCCGCTCCGCGGCATGTGGGATCCTCCCGGACCAGGGCGCGAACCCACGTCCCCTGCATCGGCAGGCGGACGTTCAACCACTGCGCCACCAGGGAAGCCCAGCAGGCGGACTCTCAAACACTGCGCCACCAGGGAAGACCTAAAGATGTTTTTTTTTTTAAAAAAAACCAAAACCTCTTCTAACTTCTTTGAGCTGCTCGATGACAGTTTCCTTGGGCCAGTGAGTTTGGTAGATGTTGCGTTTTATTATATATCCCCCCTCAGGCCTGCCTTACCCACCCTACTGAAAAATGCACCCCCTCAAAGTGTACTCCTCATCCTCACTTCCTGCTTCATCTTTCTCCATGTGACTTATCATTATCTTACATGTCATATGATTTATGTTTTTTATTTATTGCCTATCTCTTGCACCTCTCCCCACAAATTAAAAGTAAGCTCTATGAGAAATTTTGTCTGTTCCATTCACTGCCGTATCCTCTGATCTTCTGATTCAGTTTGTAGAGAAATAAACAGGCAGAGCGACAGTGACAGTGACACTTCTACTCCTCTTTTAGCCTGTATTCTCTCTCTCTCTCTGTCACGCACATACGCACAAACACACACATGCTGCATGTGTGCCTTGTTATAGGTTGGCTTCTGTTCTGTTTGGACCATGTCTTACTGGATTAAAACACATCTTAGTAATCAAGTTAAAAACTCATTGGCAAGGAGGAAAAAGGACAAAGTTCCTGATATTCCCCTCTGTGTTGTCGTGCTGGAGCTTCTTGTGTGATGTGAACTTGTTGGGAAATGGTCCCCATGTCCCTGCACTAGGCGCTAATGATGACCTGGTGGATCGTCTTGGTAGAGGTCAAAGGATGAGGGGAGATCGGCTCTGTCTGGTGTTAGGGAGCTGGCAGCAAGTGATGCTGAGATTTGGGGCTGAAATGATTGGAGAAACTCGCAAGGATCTTGTTGTTCGTGCTGCCTGCCCCCAACCCCATGTTAGCTGGTCTTCATGCGTTTTCAGTGCTCACACTCTCTCTCTGTTGCTCTCTTGCCTCTGAAGGGTGTGAATTAACAAGAATGAAGGTTTGCTCGATAAGACAAAGGGCATTACAGAGATCACAAATGACCCCAGCCAAGGCACTACATCTCCAGCTCCAGGGAAAGGAAGAGATGCTTTCCTGATCTGGGCATAGTGTGTTCGAGGGGGTGCAGAGCCCTATGCAGTCAGGTCACTTCAGAACTGCCCCTGTTTGTTAGTGAGGCAAGATGGTTGGGAGGCAGGGCCTGGGTCTAGTCTGGGAGGCTGAGGCCTTCGTTCTGGTTCCGCAGTCTTTACACCTCCTCAGGGGAAAGCCATTGGCCTGCCCTTGCCAGTCTCCCTCCTGTGCCTTCTTAGGACTCAATTTGTGCAGTTGTAAAAGGGAGACCAAAAAGTCTGAGATCTGCCTGTTCCACAGCAGTTCGGGGGGATGAATCAAACAAAAAACTCTAACCTATTTCGGTGATATATTGCTTGCTTAACACTACTCTGAGATGCAGTGGCTTAAAAGAAAGCAACTTATTCTTTCCCATGATTTAACGTGAGTGTAAAATGAGTTAATATATTCATATCCCTGAGCCCAGAGCCAGGCCCAGAGTTGGCACTCAATAAGTGTTACCCCTTATAATGCGGAGGATGACCTTGCCCATGAGAATGTCCTGAGGCTGTGTGCCATTTCCAAATTACATAGTCAAGCAGCACAGGAGAACTTTGGGACTGCTTGGCACTAGGGCCACCCCTAAAGTGTGTGGGGCACTGACGAATATTTCATGTGGGACCTCTATCTATATAAGTGATTCAGTGTAAAACATATTATAAAAATTCACGGACCCATGTGAAGTATAGCAGTGTACTGATGAAGACTGAGGATAGTGGGTAGAGATGCAGTAGATACATATTTGGTTTTTTAAAAAAAATTATTTATTTTATTTATTTTTATTTTTGGCTGCGTTGGGTCTTTGTTTCAGCGCGGGCTTTCTCTAGATGCAGCGAGCGGAGGCTACTCTTCGTTGCGGTGCATGGGCTTCTCATTGCGGTGGCTTCTCTTGTTGCGGAGCACGGGCTCTGGGCGTGTGGGCTTCAGTAGCTGTGGCTCGTGGGCTCTAGAGCGCAGGCTCAGCGGCCATGGCTCACAGGCTTAGTTACTCCGCGGCATGTGGGATCTTCCCGGACCAGGGCTCGAACCCGTGTCCCCTGCATTGGTAGGCGGATTCTTAACCACTGCACCACCAGGGAAGCCCTACATATTTGTTTATTGTCAGATCAATACACCTGAAGATTCTTTCTCGTGTCCAGCTATGATCTCTACTTGCTCAGGTCTAGGTCCCATCTATTAGTGTTTTTTATTGTTACATGCACCATTCCTGGATAATATCACCTCCCCACCCACCTCTTCCCTTCATGAGAAAGAGACACTCAGAGTGCCAGGGCTCTTTGGAACCTGTTTATACTGGAACAACGTAGATCTTATTGCCCTGCGGTTCCCTAAAACACTTTACTTAATGCTGGCTATTTCCTTACCCATGACACTGCATCAGCCATCATGCTGCCGTAAATACTGGCTTCCAGTGACTCTCTCAGATGTTGTTTACCATGCTTTGTTGATGCTGAACAGACTTATTCAAAGTAGGCAGGAAAGTGTGAATGATAAGTCACTTTCTGCTCATGTTAAATTTACCTTTCAGAATCTTATAGTATAAAGGCACAAAGACACATTGTCCAACCATGTGTTCCCTTGAACTCCTTAGGCCATAATCACTGCATTCCTAGAGTGATCTCTTTCAACGTTGATAACATCTTGGGTGCCAGTGTTGGGGTTGGAGAGGGCAAAGTGTACCTGCTGCTACCCCTGTAAACCACAGGTAGAACAGGGAAGGGGGATTTGACACACATACCCGCACTTGTGGCTCAAACTTCTTTCTGCTATACCTGTAATTTTCTCTCTCCCCTTGAGCAGACTTACTGGCTGGAAAAATGAAGAAGATTCTGTATCAGTAAGTCATAGCACTGACCTGGGATTTTATTAAAATATAGTGAGGGGATTGGGGAGGGAGTAGTTTCAGAAACTTAAATGAAAGGAGAGTGTGTTTTTCTTATTAGCATTTGGCTGTGTTAGCTATTTGACGAGAATACTGGTTTGTCCAGGGACTCCGGTGGTATAGCTTCTTAGAAGTGGTCTCCATTGCTAAGCATGCAGGAAAAAAACATTAGAACTCCTATTTGTATTTACTTTTGGTAAAAAATGAAGAAAAAAAAGAAGAAACAAATTAAGCTTTTCTAGTATTTAGGGTTGCCAGATAAAATACAGGATGCTCAGTTCAATTTGAATTTCAGATAAACAATAATTCTTTAGTATGTTCCAATGGGGTATACTTATACTAGAATAGTTGTGTTGTTTATCTGAAATTCAAATTTTACTAGGCATCTGATAATTTTATTTTCAAAATATGGCAACTCTACGAGTATTTAATATCCAGATGGACATAGATGCCCACACTCTGCCTATATGTTACTTGGTCACCTATCATATATCCTGAAGTGAAAGAGGAGTTGACAGTGGTACCATGACTCATGTATGTGTTTTCAGGAAATTGCCACTTACTGACATTTATGTGTACCTTGTTAAGGGGCTTATAGATATCATCTGTTTTCTAAACATATTATTATTACAGATATTTAGTTATAAATATATTAGTTTTTTTTATAGCATGTATTATCAAGTTTTACAATTACCCTTACTTCTTCCATTTGGATCTGTGTATCTTTGTGGGATCTTTCTCTTTCTCTCTTCTTTTTTAGCTGTCATAGCTTTAAAATCCAACTATCAAAATAAACTGAACTTAGCACAAGACTTTTGAAGTAAGCTAAATTAAAAAAATTTTTTTAAAGCATGCTTGATCATATTGCTCCCAAAATTTTCATATTTTCCCAGTAACAGCAAAAGTGACTTTTGTCCTTTTAATAAATGAAACAAAATTAAGCATAATTTAAAAATAACACTGCATTTTCATTTTAAATGTTCTTAAGGTTTCAATTTTGGGAGCATGGTTTGTAATGTAATAATATATTAGTGTAAGTACTTTATAAATAAGGGTACATATACTTGGGAGTGTGCAAAAAATTCTTGTATGCTTGATCCAAATAGTTTGGAGGATGCTTGATCCAAATAGTTTGGAGACCCCTGGCTTAAAGTACAGTTTTAGAAAGGGGTGGTGGTAATGTGGGTCTGTCTAAGTGGAAGCAACTACTAGCCTTAAGAAAACTTGCTTTTGTTTAAATTGCAATCAGTAACACTCTTGTGGTTGGACAAACCGAAAAATTTCACCAGATTTATACTTAGATGCCCAAAGGAGAGAAATTTGGAAGCCCTTTAATATCTATGTAAAACCTCTAAATGAGTGGCCATGCTGCTTGGGAGAGTAGCTCAGAACCCTTTGTTGCAAAGACCTGGAGGTTTGCAAGAGACCTCATTCCTTAGTTCCTTGTTGCCTTGGATTCTTAGGGAATTTTCCAAGTGCATTGTGCCTCTATACACATAAAGAGTTGATC
This sequence comes from Hyperoodon ampullatus, assembly GCF_949752795.1. NCBI lineage: Eukaryota > Metazoa > Chordata > Mammalia > Artiodactyla > Ziphiidae > Hyperoodon > Hyperoodon ampullatus. The sequence continues at coordinate 21,108,215 of NC_136913.1, read as the reverse complement.
CAAGGATACAAATTTGCAGCCATGAGATGAGTAAGTTCTGGGGACCTAATGTATAGCATGGTGATTATAGTTAACAATACTGTATTATATACTTGAAAGTTGCTAAGAGGGTAGATCTTACATGTTCTCATGCCGCGCCCCGCCAAAAGCTTAACTATGTGAGGTGATGGAAGTGTTAACTAACCTTTCTGTGGTAATCATTTCACATTATGTGCATGTATCAAATCATCACATTACACCACACCTTAAACTTATACAATGTTGTATGTCAATTATATCTCAATGAACTTGGGGAAAAATGTGGGTGAGGAAGGGCAAATGTCAATAGGGGCTGAAAACCAAATACTTTTCCAGAAAATCCCTCATGGGGGCATTAGCATCCTGGGCTCCTTCCTGGGGTCTTCTGTGGAGTGGGAGGCTCTGGAGGACACAGCCCAACCTGGCAGCTATGGAAAGAGGTGGTCTCAGCTGCTGTATTCATTGCTGTGGAAATCAGATCCATGGGTGGGTGACATGATTGACTCCAGTGCCCAGAGTAACGGGCGAACCAGGTCCCCTACCACACTTCCGGGCTGGAGCAGCGTTGCCCTCGAAACTGCAGCAAGAGAGGAGTGTCACAGCATGGGTGGCAGGAGGCTTGGCAGCCTCACGGGATGTCTGCAAATACCTTTCACTTATGCAGTTTGGCAGTGCAGTGGTGCATGGAGATGGCATCCTGGGTTAGCTTGGGAAATATTGGCCTTGGAAGCAGATTTCTCAGTTTGGAATCTTGAGACCAAGGCTTAAAACAGTGTGGAAAGGACCATAGCATTTTCAGAAACCCTTCTCTTTTGCTGGCCAACAGATGGTGACTCTAAATCTGCAGTGCAGTCAGGTTAGAAAAGAAGAAAGTATTTAGAGCACTAGTAGAGCCATTATTTGAATAGTGTGGAACATAATGGTTTCTTTGGTAACCAAGCCAGAGAGACACCCACACAAAGTTAGAATGCATTGGGCTCCTTTCTGTTCCCCACCCCTCCCCCCAATCCAACAAGATTAAAATAGTATACAGAGAAAAATGAGATGCAGCAGCATTTCATGCAAGACGGGATTTGTTCCCTATGAGAATATATTAGTGATCTATGTTTTATCTTATAGATAACCAGACATAGTAGTTTCTAGCTATGAAACTCTGTTATCACGGTCACTCAGATTATTTACTCTCTGCCCAGACTTCAGCACTTCTATGTCCTTTCTGGACACTGAGAAATATGAGACAGGGGAAAATGAGAAACATTTAACCCATTCTGCTTTGCTTATAGTTTCAGTGCTAACCAGGCGAAGGCAGCACAAAAAGGCAAAACAAATGAGTTTGAAAGGAAGCCATTTGTCTTTCAAGAACAATCTCTCTTCAGCTCTATGAGTAATTTCTCTTCTAGCTGATAAAGTTCCAAGTCACTGCTCTGGGTGAGGGTTTTAAAAAGTGTCACATAACAGGAGTGACATGCAAAGAGTTGAACGGAAAAGACCCTCCTAGATTCATGGCTCTCTGTCCAACAGAATTTTCTTTGATGATGGAAATGTTCTAAATCTGCAGTATCCAGTGAGGAAGCTGCTGCACGTGTGGCTATTTGCATTTTAATAAATTAAAATTTAATTTAATTTAAAATATAGTTCCTTGGTTTAAATTAAATGGCCATATGTGGCCAGTGGCTACTGGATTAGTAGTGCTGTCCAAAGCGCAATTTTGTCTTCAGTGTTTCACTTTCTTTTTTTTTTTTTTCTGGTGTCAGCCTTGCTCGTCTGGAAGTCACCCCATGGGTTACCAGAAGCAATGTTTTACTTAACAGTTCTAATAATAGTGTATCTAAGGGGCTCCGAACACTCCACAAACCTCATCTCATTAATTCCACCAACCTCCCAATGGGACAGGTGAGGAGTACAGATAATTATGTTTAATTTTATAAAAGAGGAAAACAAACACTAGTCTAAAATGTAAATTATTAGCAGCAAAGGCCCTTCTGGAATACCACTGTTGCCTTCTTTTGCTTTCTTTGTCCTTTAGAGCAAGAAGTTAGTGCTTTCTCATGTCAGGAAAAAGATTCCTCAAACATGTTAGGATTAAATGACGAAACCGCCACATCCAGTTATAGATAGAATATTGTTTAACATTAGGTTAAAACAACTAAATATTTATTTCCTTCTCATTCCCACTGTAAGACTTTGGACTGTACTTCTGAGTAACCAAGATAATTAGAATATGCTATTTGACTAGAGTAGCAAACCTTCATCAACTTTTGTTTGCCTTCCTTCATTCCTCTTGCAGGGATATAATATACTGTTATTTAAAAAATATATTGCTTTATACACGGTTCTTATGAGAGTGACCTGGAAGCATAGGAGTATGCTAACCAAAGATTCATAGGAACTGACAATCTCCATGAAACCTCTTTATTCATACCATGGATATTTGTGAAGCCCTTAATATGAGTCAATAAGTATGCTTTGGACCGTGTATACAAAGTCAGCAAAACCAGATAAGATTTCAGCACTTATGTTTAAGGAGCTGTCTGATAATAATCAAATGGTCAAGACAGTGAATGTACAATTTCATCTACAGCAGGCGCCAGGGAGGAGGGGTTACCCGTGCTTGTAATAGGGAGAGTTGATGCCGTCAGGGAGACCAGGGATGGTTTGTCTTGAATAGGGGCCAAGAGCTGGAGGATGAGTAGGAACTGACTAGGTGAAAGACAGGAGGATGAAGAGAGCATTCCAGTTAGAAGGAGCAAGGCCCGTGCGTTAATGTGGAGCATATGGTGAGAAGGAGGGACTGAAAGAAGGCTGTCGCTGGGGAAACACACACAGAGAGAAAGCGAGCTGGGTGCAAGATAGGTTGGAGAGGTTGGCAGAAGCTAGAGCAGGCAGCACCTGTAGGCTAATTTAGGGAGTGTCTTTTCACCCTGTGAGCAATGGATGTCATTGAAGGGTTCTTGGCGGGCTTTACAACCCATGACAGAATTATATTTCAAAAGACCACGCTGCTTGATTGTGGTGACTAGAGAACAGTTTGAAAGGTGGTCATATCAGGAGGTGGTGTGGAGCCGCTTTATCTTTAGTTTTTGCACCTGGATTTATTCTGAGGCTATTGGGCGGTCTCAGAACTTGCACTTAACCGTGCTTCTCGTATATCGCGCGAAGCCTTTTGGCCTAATGGGATGCCCTTACTTTTCTGATAGAGCTGAGCACAGCAGTGGTTGGTGGGGGACTGAGGGGGTTCTGGCCTACAGTGTTGCAGTAATACTTCCTGTGACTGATGACTTTAGCATCTTAGGGTCTTTTCTTTTTCCTTCTTTGTTGCAAGTTTTCTCCAGAAAAGGTAAACACCATTATTTTCTTTTTCACTTTGATGTCTTGAATCCTTCAGCATAGCCTGATTTGAAAGTACTATTTCCAATTCCTGGCCTGCAGGGTTTTTGTCTCATTGTGTTCCAGGCTTTTGAGAGCAACTCCAAATCTAATACAAGCGTTTCTAGGTTCGTGCTTGAAATACGATAATTTCAGGTGATTTATTTAATAAAAAAGGAAAAAGACCCTAAGGTTCTATTGTGCTTTTTTGTATGTCTCTTACAGTACTTGTTCATTGTCATTTGCATTACAGTTATTTACACATTAAGCTCTTTCTACAGCCCCACTCGCCTTCCCTTTCAGCTCCTACTCATCCTTCAGATTTCATGTTATCATCACTTCTTCAGGGAAGGCTTCCCTGACCTCTCGAACTAGGATGCTTCCCTATTTTATATGCTTTTGTGGCACTGTGATCACTTACACTAACTCCTCTGCTATTTGAACAGTCCACTTGCTGGATGGGGAGGTTGTTGGGAGGCTTGAGTCTTGCCCTTGGCTGTGCTCACCACTGGGTCCCCTGCACTAGCACAATGCCTGCCACAGAGGAGGCACTGACTCAGTGTTTGCTCATGAATGAATATCTACACTTACACGAATGTCCTTGAGGTCAGGGAATTTTCACTTCATGGTTGACCTGCCTGTCTCTCCCAACAGCTGAAGAATTGATATAAGCTTCCAGCAGGCTCCTGGGAAGCCAGGCCCCTTCTCCCCTTGGTGCATGTTGGCTCTGGCAGCCTCTGGCAGCTAATGCAGCCCCAGGTGGCTCCTGTGGCCCCAGGTAGCATCCTTGGCACCAGACTCCCGGTGGTTACAGGACTCTTGAAAACGCAGGCTCCCACATAACCCCTGTGTTACCAGGCTCCCGGTGGATTCCTGCGAAGCCAGGCTCTCAGCTGGTTCTGGCACCGGCTGGTTGCCATGGCCCTGGGCAACTCTCATGCCACCAGGCTCCTGGAATATCCCAGCACTAGCTAGCTCCTGTGGCCCTGGGCAGTTCTCCAGGTTCCCAATCACCCCTGTGAACCCAGGCTCCTGGGCAGGCCTAGCACCACGCCTATTCCATGGACCCAGTCATCAGGCTGGTCCCTGTATACCCATGTACCAGGCCTACCCACCTACTGACTCAGGCACCAGACTTGCCTGCCCAAGGACTTCAGCAGCAAGAATGCCCACCGGAACCACCAGATGGCCCACCCAGAATCTCTAGACAGGCTGATGGGGGAAGGGCTTTGCCTGCCAAGCCAGTCTGTAAAGATTGGAAGAGTCGTTTACTTCCTCAAACCTGTAGACACCAGTGTAAGACCACAAGGATCATGAAAAATCAAGGAGCCATGACTCCACCAAAGGAAATTCTTTATTTTAAGGAAATTAAGAAATGGAGATCTATGAACTGTCTGACAAAGAATTCAGAATTATTCTCTTAAAGAAATTCAGTGAACTACAAGAACACACAGATAGATAACCAAATGATTTTAGGAAAAACAATGCATGAACAAAATGAGAAGTTGAACAAAGAAGTAGAAACCATTAAAGATAACCAAACTGAAATTCTAGTGTTGGAGAAAATAGCAACTGAACTGTAGAATTCAATGGAGAGATTCATGAGCAGACTCGACCAAGCAGAAAAAAGAATTAGTGAATTTGAAGACACATCATATGAAATCATTCAGCAGTAAGTAAAAACGAATGAAAAAGAGTGAAGGTAGTAGCCTATGTGAATTAAGGGACACTATTAAAAGAAAGAATCTATGCATTATTGGAGTCCCAGAAGCAGAAGAGAGGGATAAAGTGGCAGAAAGCTTATTTTAAAAATAATGGCTAAGAACTTTGCAAATATGGGGAGAGATTTGGACATTCAGTTTCATGAAGCTAACAGGTGATGCCGAAATTTCAATCCAAAATGATCTTCTCCAAGACACATTATGATAAAACTATCTAAACTCAGGCACATAGACCAGTGGAGTAGAATAGAGAGGCAGAAATAAACCTACAGATGTACAGTTTTTTGACAAGGGCACCAAGAACACACAATGGGGAGAGGATAGTTTCTTCAATAAGTGGTGTTGGGAAAACTGGATATTCACATGCAAAATAGTGAAGTTGGATCCTTATTTTTATGCTACTCACAAAAATTAACTAGAAGTGGGTTAAAGACTTAATGTAAGACTACTAGAAGAAAACATAGGGGAAAAGCTCTTTGACGTTGGTCTTGGCAATGATTTTTTTGGAAATGATACCAGAAGCGCAAGCAATAAATGCAAAAGTAAAGTGGAACTACATAAAACTAAAAAGCTTCTGCACAGTAAAATAAACAGTCAGCAAAATGAAAATCAGTCTACAGAACGGGAGAAAATATTTGCAAACCATCTATCTGATAAGGGGTTAATATCCAAATTATATAAGGAACTCATACAACTCAATAGTGAAAAAACCCAAACAATCTCATTAAAAAATGGGCAAAGGATTTGACTAGACATTTTTCCAAAGAAGACATACAAATGGCCAACAGGTACATGAAAAGATGCTCAACATAATTGATCATGAGGGAAATGCCAATTAAAAGCACAATGAGATATCACTTCACATCTGTTAGGATGGCTATTATCAAAAAGTCAAGGGCTTCCCTGGTGGCGCAGTGGTTGAGAGTCCGCCTTCCGATGCAGGGGACATGGGTTCGTGCCCCGGTCCGGGAAGATCCCACATGCCGCAGAGGGGCTAGGCCCATGAGCCATGGCTGCTGAGCCTGTGCTCCACAACGGGAGAGGCCACAACAGTGAGAGCCCCGCATACTCCAAAAAAAAAAAAAAAAAAAAAAGTCAAGAGACAACAAGTGTTGGCAAGGATGTGGAGAAAAGCAAACCCTTGTGCACTGTTGGTGGGACTATAAGTTGGTATAGCCGCTATGAAAACAGTATGGAGGCTCCTCAAAAAATTAAAACTAGAACTACCATATGATCCATCAATCCCACCTCTGGGTATATATTTGAAGGAAATGAAATCACTATTTTGAAGATTTATCTGCACCCCCATATTCATTGCAGCATTAGCCACAGTAGTCAAGACATGGAAACAACCTAACTGTCCTTCAGTGGATGAATGGATATAGAAAATGTTGTATATATTTACAATGGAATATTATTCGGCCATAAAAAGGAAGGAAATCCTGCCTTTTGGGACACTATGGATGGACCTTAAGGGCATTGTGCTAAATGAAATAATTCAGACAGAGAATGACACACACTGTGTGTTCTCACCTATATATGGAATCTGAAAAAGCTGAATTCATAAAAACTGAGAGTAGAATGGTGATTACCAGGGACTTGGGGGCTGGGGAAATATCAGTCAAAGGGTACAAACTGCAACTTTAAGTTGAATAAGTTTTGGGGCTCTAATGTACAGTATATGGTGATTATAATTAATAATACTGTATTGTATTCTTGAAAGTTATTAAAAGAGTAGATCTTAAATGTTATCACCACAATAAAATGGTAATTATGTGAGATTGATGGAGGTGCTAACTAACTTTACTGTGGTAAACATTTCACATTATATATGTGTATCAAATTATCACACAGTACACCTTCAACTACATATGTTATATGTAAATAACATCTCCATAAAACTGCAAAAAAGGAATTGATGTAAAACCTGTATTACTGATTTCAGTCATCTCACATGTATCAATAATTTTTAGCAGCAATGCCAATATCCAAGTGGACATAGTTTGCCACTTATTATAAATATATTAAATATAGTCCATTTAAAATGGAAACAAAATATTAAACAACATAAAATATACAGAAATATAGTGAAGTGGTCAAGAGCATGGATTCTGAAATGAAACTATTAGGATTCAAATTACGATTCTGGGGCTTATTAGCTGCATGGCCATGTGCAAGTTATTTAACCTCTCTGTGCCTGATTCCTCATTTGTAAAACTGAGATAATGATTCCTGCCTCAAATAATGCTATGAGTTGTAAATAAGTAAATTTATGTAAATCATTTACAGCGATGCCTTGTATAAGTGTTAGCTGTTATTATTATGTGTCTGTTGTTAGGAAAAAGGAAAGGCTATGTCATGTTCATTAGGCCCATAGAGCAAAACCATTCGAGTTCCTCCGTGGCTCCTTTCTAAGTTGAAAATGAGCTTTACAGTGTTCTCAGTTTATATTCTTCTTCAATAAATTGATTTGATTTTTTTCAGTTCCCACATTTTAATATCATGCAGATGGTAATGGAATTATATTGTTTTCCCACCAAAATTTACTGCAAATGCTGTAAACTACGGATACTGAGATGACATTGATGGTATCAGATTATCTGGGAAGCTTTAAGAAAAGGGTATAAAAGCCCCAAGGCTGCTGAATTAGTTTCCACAGGGGACGTGAGTAGGTGTGTATGTGTGTTTCGGGGGTGTGGAAGCTACTGGGCTGGGAGCAATAGGTTTATGTGTATGTATTTTAAACTTTGTACTGGAGGGTAATATATACACAGAAAGGCACATACACATAAGTGTACAGGTTGAATTTTCAAGAGTGAACACACCCAAGTAACCAACAACACCCAGATCAAGAAATAGAACATAACCAGAAGCCCAGAAACCCTTTCCAGTCACTAATCCCCCAACTCAAATCACCATCTTGACTTCTAACACCGTAGATCAGTTTTGCATGTTTTTGTTGTTTATTCAGATAAAGTCATACAGTACACACTCCTTGTAGCTGGCTTCTATCCTCAATATTAGGTATGTGGGATTCCTCTATGTTGTTGTGTGTAGTTGTTCCATAAGATGTTATGGAAAGACCCGAACGAACTTTCTGGCCAGCCCAATATCTCATTCATTCACAGGCTGTAAATTATTTTTTCGTCTGAGATGGTATTTTCCCTTCTATTGTTGATGGGCATTTGGGTGGCTTCCAGTTTGGGACTACTGTGTGCAGCTCTGAGCATCCTAATACATATTTTAGTGCACATACGTGTGTATTTTTGTTGGGCATATGCCTAAGAGTGGAATAGCTGGGTCATAAAGTATGCAGATGTTCAGCTTTAGTAGATTGTATGTGCATTTTTTAAGCTCTAGAGGTGATTCTGATTCCTAGCCAAGGCTGGAAACCATGGATCTATAATACCTACCCAAAAGGAAGGTTTAAAGCCACACTATCAAAGCATGGATGAGCTCATTAAACATGTAATATTAAGAAGATGAACTACAGGGATCATCCAGACCGCCTCACAGATAATAATAAAAATTAAAAAAAATAATAATAATGCTAATATCTGTTGCTTCAGTAGTTACCTTGCTGTTCCCATAGGGGGTCAGGGTGGGTGGGTTAATGCTAGATGCTGGTGCTCTCATTTTCTTTTCTCCCTTGGTTCGACCCTGATTTCTCTCAGGTTCAGCAAAGTGGAATGCCGACCCGAGAACTGAGACTGAGAGAAAGCGTTGCCAAGTACGGTTAATTATTAATGAAATGAATTTGCATCAAACTGGAGGGCATTAAAGTGGCTTAAAATGAATAGCAAGTTCTTGATAAGGCTTTTCCTATTCTCAGGTGACTGGAATGATGCACTAATAGAAGCACTGCTTCTCCCAGTGTAGCTCGGAGCTGGATATAAGCCCAGCCCAGGGACAGAAGGTTCCAGAGCAATTTCTGCTTATGTGGCTGTGGTGAAACAAAGTGACATGAGCACCACACGGCCGGCTGAAATGCTTTAAACGTACCTCAAAGCAAAACGTCCTTTCCCTACCCCACCCACAAGCACTGGGGAGAGAAAAGGACCTTGCTACTGCGTCAAACAGATCTCAGTTCAAACCCCAGCTCAGCTTTACCAGGCCCTATGATCTTGCAAATTTCCTAACCTCTCAGAGCCCTTGATTTCTTCATCTGTAAAATGGGATAATTATCCAGACCTCAAGGGATCACATGTAAAGTGCCAGGCTCCCAGTAGGCACTCAGCAAGTAGCAGTTATTGCCTATGGTACTGTGGGAGACTCGTGAGGTTATACCCATGTGGTAGGAAAAAGAGCAATGGAGAGAAGGTGGCGCTCTAGAAGCTAGTCTTTGGACAGATGGCAGGCCCATACTGAAAATGGAAATGTTTCTTCTGCTACAGATCCAAGGAAAGTCTTTAAGTCTGTGTAAAACATAAAGGGATTGGCTACCAGAATTTTCTATTAGTTCATTACACACACAAGCACACAAATGTGCCAAGGACGTGTGGAAAGCTCACTAAGCTTGAAGATGGGTAAGAATGTCAGGCTGCCTCAGCAGGGCATTCTGGACAGGTTAGGACATTCTAAGACATCCCTTGAGGGACAGTGTCCCCACTCAAAGGAAACTCACCTAGGTGGCCATGTTCTGCTCCATGTGTCCCCAGTTCTCCTTGGCCACAGCTGACTAGACCATAGATGAGTGTGAAAGCTGGGGCCCTTTAGTCTGTCTTGCTCATCTCTTAAGGTCTAGTTCAAGTGTTATCATTTACAGAAACCTTTCCCTAAGTGTCTAGGCCAGTAGGATAGAACTGACTTAGATAGGGTTGTGACAGGATAGGAAGGAACTAACAGGCCTAGGGATAGACTGATTATCATCCAAGCCCTAGACACTGATCAACATGGAAAAAACAACGGTGACAGCAGTGCAACATTTATTGAACACTTATTTTGTGCCAGGCATTAAGCTCAACACTTCCCACGGATGATCTCCTCTGATAACCCATTAAAGAAGATACAATTACTTCCCCCATTTTAGAGATGAAGAAATCGAAGGTGCATTTAGTTCAGTGACTTTCCAAGCTTGAAGCAAGCTTGATCTCATTGTTTCTAATCCCATGCCCTTAAACCACTCCTACACAGCCTCACCATTGGTGGACAACAATGCCAGTGTGGCATGAGAGCTGGGATCTGCTCTGTTGTTCAGTAGAAACCATTTTCAGAGTGAGTGTGGTACCATTTTTGCGTGCATGCTTTGTATTTGATTATTTAGACTGGATTATTTCAAGTCGTGAAAAAAATCACTCTTGTTCAATTGATGGCAGTTCGTTTGTTTCATGATTAAAAGGTCACTCTTTTATATTTAAACAACATTTAATTCAATGAAAGAAATTCTCAGAGCAGCATTATTAGACCCAGGACCATATAATAAACATTTGAAAAGCACTTGGTATTTTAAAAAATGGCCAGGTCATTAATTGATTAGTTCAAATACTCCTTATGTGGTGGGTGAGTAATAGAGTAATCTATGTTTTAGGGAGAAGTTAAGGAAACACTAGGAGGTTGATATGTACCTAGGTTCCCCACTGAAAGAGATAATGCAGGCTTAGAATTCAGCATCACTAACTAGTTATCCGACCAGTTCCTTGGGAGTGAAAGGAAATAACCCTTGGAGTGACTGCATACATTACAAAACTGTTCAAATACTTGAATTCTGTGCGCTTTGGAGTTAGGTTTACAGACAATTCAATACTATCTTCAATACTCCCATTCTATAATTTTAATGATGGTAGATTTCCATCAATTGATTCATTCAACAAAATTTGTTTTGTAATTATGATGTGTAGACATTGGGTTCCATTCTGGAGACACAACCCTCGGCAAGACAGAGCTTACATTGGGAGGTGAAGACAAGTAAACTGCAATTACGTGGGGCTGATGAGAGCCATGGTGAATGCACACACTGAAGAGGTGGCATGGAGCTATGATGCATGAAGCTTATGTCTGCTGAAAGAGCACTTTTACTGTCCCAGACTCTTTTCTACCAGTTACCAGAACCCAGAATCCTATAGACCAGTGGTTCTCAAACATTGGTGGATGTAAGAATCATCTGGGAACTTAGTCAAATACCAAGACCCAGGCCCTGCCTCACTGTAACAAGAATGGGCCTCTGTGTCCTTCATCAGCACTCTATGCAATCCTGACACAAATCTTTATTTGAGAATCACTGCTGTGGACCAACACTACACCGTTTCACTGGATAAGGTCAATCGTCCCACCTTGTCCTGCGGATACCAAAATCCACAGATGTTCAAGTCCCTTCTATAAAACGGCGGAGCATAGAGCCCTCTGAATCTACACGTGGAACCCGTGGATGCAGAGGCCCAACTGTACGATATGTGTGGCGGTTCAATCATTTTCTATGTTTTCTTTCTGGAGTGTGGAATAGGACCTGTTACAGGATATCTGATTTCAAGAGACTGGCTTGTTTGAAGCTGAATGACTCAAAGTGGGAAAATATAATTTTATATCTCCTTTCATGTTGCTTACCTTGCCCCTAACCTATATTTTTGGCCTATTGCGCTCATTTTCTTTGAAGTTGTTTTCTGAGCAGAAAACATTTTGTTGAAAAGTGTTCCTGTGAATTCAAAATGTGGGATTAAATAGGAAATACCAGCACTAGAACAGAGACAAATACTTGATTGAAGACAATATCCCTTTGGGAGACAATCCCCATTTCCTAGTTCTTTGTTGCTTTTTCATTTCCATTGAGACAGGGTTTAAATTAAAGCTTTCCATTCATGATTATGTGATTTAGGGGAAGTTGCTTAACCTTTCTGTGTTTCCACTTTCCTCATCTGTAAAATGGGGATGGTGATAATAATAGTGCTTCCCTCACAGGGTTGTCATGATGCTTAACTAAGTTAACATGTGAAAACACTTAGAACTGGAATCTAGTAAGTGCTAAATAAATGTTCCTGCTATTATTTTTTCCCATCATACCTTTTAAATATCTCATTCATCTTCATGCATCTGTTGTTGCCTTTTGGATTATGTTCAGGCTAAAGACCAATGGATTCTGTCAAGATTAAGAAAGAATCAGGGCCTCATAAAAGACTAATATGGAATTAAACTAGCCTCATAGTTACTGCCAATACTTCTTATAAACTTATAATGTTTAGAAACTGGGGGTTAAAGTTTAGGAACAGAACCTATTGTCAACCAAGGGCAATGTGAAACTGCATCAGAATGGTGGACCAGACCATGTATACTGATTCTCCAGAACTTCCCCAGAGGAGACCAGCAACCCACCCCTCCTCCCCTTCCCAGGACTTGGCAGAAGGGCCGAGGCGAGAAACACCTGGAGACTGTGTATAGCGTTGGGGTAGGGGGCTGCTTCTGAGGTAGAACTTGAATTTCAATAAGATGTCGGTATTTCCATTTTGCTTTATTGCAGGCTAATATGCAAATTCTCCATCCAAAGGCTTGTTGCCTGTCTGATTCCTTCAGGGTCCCATTGTGGTCCCATAGAAACCGCCCTGAGCATCTGTTCTCGGGCAGGCCTCTAAGCAAGTCTCTGCTCCCTCCTTCCCAGATGCTGCCAGGGCGTCCAGGTCTCCATCCCTTTAGCTTATGTGTCCTCAGTTTCACAATGAAGCCCTCCACTCCTGCTCTGCCATCTACTTTATTTTTTTATTTTTTTTTACTGAGTATGGTTTTTAATTTACCACATATAGCAAAAGGTAAGTATTAACATTATTCTATACATATAGTTTAAGGAAATTGCTTTTTTTCAATTTTACTATCTTTGTTTTGACATATGCTCATGAATATTTATATAAACTTTCAATTTCTCTGTACTGGGCCATTATGGACCATACACCATAGTGTATGTTATCTATCCTCCTATCAATGGACCTTTACGTTGTTTCCAGGTTTTCACTGTTGTGAACACTGTTGAAATGAACATCCTTTCACAGGTCTCCTTTTCCCTGGGTGTTACCTTACCTGACTTTTTTAGTCAGTTTGGGCTTCTGTCTCTTTTTTCAGTATGAAGCACTTAAAAACATTACATCCACTTTAATTCTTTGTTCTCTTTTACAACCTGAAGTTTCCTCTTTAAAAAATGTGTATTCATTGTTAGCCACCCTCTCCTAGGAAGAGTGATATATATACTTTGTTTCTGTAAACAGAAGTAAGACCACAGCTATAAGGATTTGATGCATGGACAATGTGGGAAATAGGAAGGACTGGTATACTATATAATTTTTTAAAAATATAGTTAACTTAGTTTCATTTGTGTTTGGTCATTTCTTCAGTGGGTGCATTTTGTATCAGGTTCCTATTTTTCATCTTTGTTCTCACATACCAATTCTTTAAAAAAAATTAATTAATTAATATATTTTTTAACATGTTCATTGGAGTATAATTGCTTTACAATGGTGTGTTAGTTTCTGCTGTATAACAAAATGAATCAGCTATACATATACATATATCCCTATATCTCCTCCCTCCTGCGTCTCCCTCCCACCCTCCCTATCCCAACCCTCTAGGTGGTCACAAAGCACTGAGCTGATCTCAGTGCTATCACATACCAATTCTTTTTTTTTTTAAGTTTTTTTTCAAATTTTTTATTTATTTATTTTTGCTGTGTTGGGTCTTCGTTTCTGTGCGAGGGCTTTCTCTAGTTGTGGCAAGCGGGGGCCACTCTTCATCGTGGTGCACAGGCCTCTCACTATCGCAGCCTCTCTTGTTGCAGAGCACAGGCTCCAGATGCGCAGGCTCAGTAGTTGTGGCTCACGGGCCTAGTTGCTCCGGGCATGTGGGATCCTCCCAGACCGGGGCTCGAACCCGTGTCCCCTGCATTGGCAGGCAGACTCTCAACCACTGCGCCACCAGGGAAGCTCCACATACCAGTTCTTAAAGGAGCATTTCTTAAGCTATAGTACTAAATTTAGTATGGTGGTCACCCTTATACGTTATTAGTTTAATATTAAATATTTTATGAGAAATTTCCCATTTGCTAAAGAAGAGAAAATGTGTCCATGTCTACCAATTTAGATGTTTTAAAAATTTTTTATCTTAAAATAATTATAGACTCACAGAAAGTTGCAAAAATAGTATAGAATCCCATGCATCCTTCCTTCAGCTTTCCCCATTGGTGACGTATTACACAGCTGGAGTATAATAAGAAATCAGGAAATTGACATCGGTACAACACTGTTAACTAGACTACAGATCTTCAGTTTTCACCATTTTTACACACACTCATTTGTGTGTGTGTGTGTGTGCACGCACGCATAATTGTATTCAGTATTATTCCATGTGTAGGTCCATGTAACCACCATCACAATCAAGATGTAGGTCTGTTCCATCATCACAGACTACCTCCCCTGTGCTACTCCTTTATATTTGCATGCCTGGCAACTGCCAATCTGCTCTGTATCTCTATAGTTTTATCAAGTTGAGAATATGTAAATAAAAGCATACAGTATGTAACCTTTTGAGAGTGATTTTTTTCATTAAGCATCATGCCCTTTAAATCCATTTAGGGTATTGCATATGTGGATAGTTTGTACCTTTTTTATTGTGGAGTAATATTCCATTTTATGGATGGACCAGGGTTTATTTAACCATTATTATTTCATTCTCTCCCATTTTAAACTCACCTTTGCTAGTCTTTGAGGTTCTGATTTTCTATTATAGCTCCTACACCTAAGGAAGCCAACATAATTCAGTGCATTGAAACAGAATTCTAGCATATCAGAATTTACATATGAGAATTTACATGTACATATTTACACATTCTCAGCTATGGATAGTAATCTTTTTAGTATCATTTGGGTAGGTTCTACATATCTTTGAACCACAGAATGGACAGTATTTTCAATTACGACCAGTTATTCTAAAATCTTTACCTCCTATCATAGATTCATCACTTTACATCTGCTTTTTTTTTATGTACTCATATACCTGTCCTATATTTGTGGGATGGTATCAATTTTTTAACATTGGGTTCTTTGTCCAGCATGATAATAATATTTTAAATAATTTTAATTATTACTAATGGAAATCATACTCATTATAGAAGTTTCCAATGATTGAAGAGAAGAAAATTGAAAAATCACCTGAAATCCTGACACACAGGAAAAACTGCTGTTTAATAGTTTCTTGTAAATCCCTCCAGGGCCTTTTGAACACTTGAACTTTCTATTCCTCAATATTCAACTGCCCCTCCTCTAGACCTTCCTTGGTGTTAGTCATATCCGTGGGAGCAGAATTGGAGTGTCTGTGTCCTGTGCTAGAGGGTCTGAGATATGACCAAAGGAATCTCAGCCATATGCTCCCTGCATTGTTATGGTTCAGACGTGTTTTTTTTTGACCACGCCACACAGCTTGTGGGACCTTAGTTCCTCTACCAGTGATTGAACCTGGGCCCGCGGCAGAGAAAGTGTGGAGTCCTAACTGCTGGGCCACCAGGGAATTCCCTGGTCCAGACTTCTGTGTTGAGCAAATGCCCATCTTCTTTCCTATCTGATGAGCTGGTCCAGAATTTGCAGAAATCTCAAAATATCACTTTGTATCCTCTCCCTACCTTTACTTTTCCCTGAGACTTGGGGTAGGGCCAGCCCCAAGCTGACATCCTTTCCTGAGAACCCCTGCCTGGCCTTCCAAGGTAAGGGTACTCCCCTCCTAAGCTGAAGTCACCCATAGTTTCCATCTCTCGACACTAATTCCACCAAGGGGAAGGGATTCAGTGCCAGGAGAAAGAAAAGGGTTACCTGTGTCATTCCTTTCATGGAAGCCTCTATGGCCAGAACACTGGTCTATTGGATGCTAAAGGTAACCTTCCTTGATGTCTGCCAGAGTTCTCCCACTTGACATCAGAGGGAAGAGAAGACGGCTGTGGCCTGCCTGCCTTTCCTTCCCCTCAGCGATGTGCTGGATGGAACATAGGTAAGATGGCCTGCAGGTGATGCGAACTCCATTCCTGGCCTGTGAGGTATATAACCTGCCCCCCCCACCAGCATCTGGTGAGCTCCAGGAGGGAGGGCACCCATTCCCATCCTGTCACTGCTGTGTGCTCAAATGTGTTGCTCAGAGAAGGTGTTCAGCAGTTATTGTGGGCTCCCTTGAGCCCTTCTTCTCCCACTCCAGAGAGCAGATTGAAATGTTAAACTGACATTATTGCAGGGATAGCCTTGAATCATCTCCAGTTCACAAAAATAATGAAATTGATCGCCAACTTGTTGCTAATGTTGGTTACAAATTGCTAGGGCCCATCCCCCAATTGATCCTGGCACGTCAGTGTGTCTCAGCTTTGTCATATCCTGGGCCTCATCATCCCTTTGAACTGCATAATTTCTGCATTTCTGAGCTCTGATGTCCTAGTCCATCATTTGAATTGTGACTGTCTTTTCCTGACTGATCTTGCCAGCCTCCTTTCTGGCCCTCTCTTGAATCCACTCACCGTATGACTGCGGGAGAGTGGTCTTTCTGATGGGCACGTCCCTTCTTGGTCCTCCCTGGCTCGCCAGTATTACCTGGATGGCGCCCAGGGTCAGTTCTCTAGCTTTGTGTCCTCTCCCCCACCCGGTGCAAGCCTCCACATATTCCCACACATCGTTCCCTCTGCTAGGATGCTCTTTCAGTTTGTTGTTCTTCAGAGTCAAACTAAGCGATGCTCTCTCTCTTTTTTTTTTTTTTTTGCGGTACACGGGCCTCTCACTGTTGTGGCCTCTCCCCTTGCGGAGCACAGGCTCTGGACGCGCAGGCTCAGCAGCCATGGCTCACGGGCCCAGCCACTCCGCGGCATGTGGGATCTTCCCGGACCGGGGCACGAACCCATGTCCCCTGCATCGGCAGGTGGACTCTCAACCACTGTGCCACCAGGGAAGCCCAGATGCTGTCTTTTGAAAAGAGCTCTTTGATGCTTTCTGGAGAAGCTCTATGCTCCCACAGCTCCTTGGGTGAACCTCTACTGCAGCTCTATCAACGGTTAATTTATTGTTGTCTCCTCCACCCCGCCCTTATCACCATACTGCAAGTATTTTGTGAGTTGTTTTTCTTTTCCGTGCTGCACAACATGGGGGATCTTAGTTCCCTGACCAGGGATCGAACCCGCGCCCCCTGCAGTGGAAGCAAGGAGTCCTAACCACTGGACTGCCAGGGAGATCCCCCTACTGCAATATTTTGAAAGAGGTATTTTATTCGGTCTTGCATCCTTAGTGTCTGAATAGGGTAGATGTTCAACACATGTTTTGTGAATCAATCAGTATAATTAAACACCTCCACATGGGGCTTCCCTGGTGGCGCAGTGGTTGAGAGTCCGCCTGCCGATGCAGGGGACATGGGTTCGTGCCCTGGTCCAGTAAGATCCCACATGCCGCGGAGCGGCTGGGCCCGTGAGCCATGGCCGCTGAGCCTGCGCGTCCGGAGCCTGTGCTCCGCAACGGGAGAGGCCACAACAGTGACAGGCCCACGTACCACACACACACACAAAAAAAACCTCCACATGTTTTTGGCTTTTGTCTGACACCTGTGTCCATATTTAAAACAAAATTCTTTCTCAATATTTTTGTCAAATAGCTCACATTACCACCATGTTGGTTTTTCTCAAGTCTGTTTTCCCCCCTCTCAGAAGATACCTTCACAAGCAATTGGCACCAGAAAGCACTTCTTTTAGGTGAGTCTCTTGAAAATACAGCAAGAGCAAATTTTCAGACACATTATGAGTTGATCCCTCTTGACACTCACAATGTCTGTCGTTAATCAGAGTTAAATATGAGTATTATACACATGGTCGGATGATTCTTCAACATTGATAAAACTCTACCACTGAACTTCATTGCCCAACTTTGTTGATCTCTGAGCAGGTTTTATTAATTATTCTTTCACATTCTCTCTACTGGGTTTTCTCCCCCCTGTAAACTGGCTTTAGCCTTGAGCTTCATAAAAGCACCCTTATTAGGGCTGCTTATAATGACTTTCCTTTGTCACACCTGGCCTTGTCTTTCCACTTATGCTTTCCATAGACTCTACTATAATGTTTCCCAAACTTAAGCATGCATCATAATCACCTAGAGGACTTGCTAAAACACGGACTGCTGGGCTCCACCCACAGAGATTCTTATTCGGTAGTTTTGGAGTGGGGCTGAGAATGTACTTTTCTTAACAGGCTCCCAGGTGATGCTGATAATACTGATAGGGGACCTACACTTTGAGGCTCACTGCTCTGCTAACACGCCTAGCAGTAGTTGACAGTTTTCACAGCTGTATCCACTTAACTCACTTAACTCGTTGATTCCGCCCCCGCACTCAGGAAGTCATAAAAGGCCTCTCGTTGGCTCAGAGCCACGCATCTTCACTGCTGATTCAAGGTGCCACGTACACTTGGGTCTTTGCTCAGTGTTCTAGCTCCCATGCTTTATCCCTTCCTGGATTCCTTGCTGGACACACTATTTCCTGTGGGACTAAGGTACTTGGATTTCCCTGGCTTAGTTCCTTTTGGAAGCTGAAGATCAGAAGCTGTTTCTTTCCCACTTACGGGCATCTATCGGTTTGCCTAGATCTATATTTGTGATCCTATGCTTACCCTGGCGTTGGTTTGCCTGCACTGATTTCTTCCCGTTGTTAAGACTTTGAGATTTGCTTGCTCTTTGCCGGTGAGCTGGTGTCCCAGGCCTGGTTAGTTCTTATCTGGCATTCCTTAGTGTGAGCTGGGCCTGACTTTAGCAGGTACCTTATTCTCTGCTTTTTTTTTTTTTTTGCGGTACACGGGCCTCCCACTGCTGTGGCCTCTCCCGTTGCGGAGCGCAGGCTCCGGACGCGCAGGCTCAGCGGCCATGGCTCACGGGCCCAGCCGCTCCGCGGCACGTGGGATCCTCCCGGACCGGGGCACGAACCCGCGCCCCCCGCATCGGCAGGCGGACTCCCAGCCACTGCGCCACCAGGGAAGCCCTCTCTGCTTTTTTAAACACTGAATATTTATTCAAGTGAACGACTTTGTTGCTGTTTATGTGATTGTGGCTTATTTTTTCCCCCTTTTGATTTCTGTATGTGTTTCCAAACCCCTCAACCTCCTTCTCCCTCACAGCCTGAGACTCAATGCTGGCTTGTTTTTTTTTCCTATGTAAGTGATTACTTTTATGGTAAGGTCATGCAACTTGGCTGTAAGGTTCTAGTGCCATCTACTTACATAACTTAAATCAAAGGAAGTAAAATATTTTTTCTCTGTTTTAAACTTGGGTCAGTGAGGTCTGTGGGCTCACTACTTAAAGCGCAGTCTGAGGATCAGCTGTGTTAGCACGTTAGAGGAACTTGTTAGAAATGCAGAGCGTCAGGCACTGCCTCAGACCTACTGAATTAGAATCCACATTTACTTTATTGAAATATGGTTGATTTACAATATTGTGTTCGTTTCAGGTGTACAGCAAAGTGATTCAATTATACATATGTATTTATTTTTCAGGTTCTTTTCCATTATACGTTATTACAAGATACTGAAGATAGTTCTCTGCGCTATGCTGTAAGTCCTTGTTGCTAATCTATCTTACATATAGTAGTTTGTATCTGTTAATCCCATATTCTTAGTTATTCCCTCCCTCTCCTCCCTTTCCCCTTTGGTAACCATAAGTTTGTTTTCTGTGTCTGTGAGTCTGTTTTGTTTATAGATTAATTTGTATTTTTTAGATTGCACATACAAATGATATATAGTATTTCTTTCTTTGTTCTGCCTTCACTTAGTATGATAATCTCTACGTCCATCCTTGTTGGTGCAAATGGCAATATTTCGTTCTTTTTTTATGGCTGAGTAATGCTTCCTTCTTAAACCAGTTGTCTGTTGATGGGCATTTAGGTTGCTTCCATGCCTTGGCTATTAAAATGGTTCTGCTGTGAACATTGGGGTGCATGTATCTTTTGGAATTAGTTTTCATCTTTTGTGGATATATGCTCAGGAGTGGGATAGAATCCACATTTTTAACAAGAGCCGCAGGTGATTCCTATGCACATAGGAAAGAACTGATCTGTGGTATAGCTCCTATAGGATGAACTGCTACCACCTGACAATGTGCCTCACAGTCTTAGCTATGTCATTTGTTTTTCAACTTCTTATCGCTACTGATGTAATTACTATAAACCTGTGTTGGTTGTTTCCTTCTGACGATATGCAGTATGATGAACAAGCCATGATCCTGCAGGCACCCAGAAACTCGCTGTGTATGTTTGAGATTTGTTGTTTCTTGAGCTATCTCTTTGGCAAGGCCTTTCCAACTATGTCCCCCTACCAAAGAAATACTTATTGAGTAGGCTTTTTCCAGTTTTATTGAGATATGATTGACATACAGCACTGTATAAGTTTAAGGTGTACAGCATAATTATTTGACTTACATATACATCATGAAATGCTTACCACAATAAGTTTAATGAATGTTCATCCATCGTCGCATATAGATAAAAACTTAAAGAAATAGAATATATAATTTTTTTTCCTTGTGATGAAAACGCTTAGGATTTAATCTCTTAAAAACTTTTATATATATCATACAGCAGTGTTAATTATATTTATGATATTGTCCATTGCATCCCTAGTACTTATTTATATTATAACTGGAAGTTGGTACCTTTTGGCCACCCTCATTCAATCTCCCTTCCCCCAAACCCCCGCCTCTGGTAATACCAAATCTGATCTCTTTTCAGCATGCTTTTTGTCAGGATCTTATGTGGTCGTGGATGAGAGGCAGGCTAAGTCCAGGGTGAATGAGTACCGCAACACTGTATTTCAGGTGCTTAAGGTAATGCTCACCCATAGTAGGTAACCATGGGCGAAGTGTTGAAAGTGGATCAGGCTGGGTGAACTAACTCTACCCCAGGGTTTGTGTAGTAGATGGAGCCAGCAGCTGTGGTCTGGACAGTGACAAGTGACTGGCCTTATTGCCAGATGCCCATCCCTGTAGGAGCAGGACTCCAGCCAGTGACTCAAAGTCCAGAAGTCAGGTCCAGCCTTTGCAGGGAGTGGGCTGTTAAGACACATATGATGTCAGGGCCCCAGTCAAGGCTGCCTAGGTTCAAGGTGAGGGCTCCAGCCCCAAAGGGAAGAAACTTGAATATCAGCTTGGAGACCCAGGTGGAAAGGCCCTTCTTCATAAGCAGGGCAGTAGAAAGAACGGTGGGTTCTAGAATCTAACCTGAGTCGGGATCACAGGCCTGCCTGTTCCTAGTTGTGTGACCTTAATTAACTTAACTAACCTCAGATGGTCCTCCTAGTCAAATGAGAGTGCATGTAAAGGGTCTTATAGAGGGATTCAAATAGTAGATGCTTAATTAAATGGTAGTTGCTAATATTTTTTTTTATAATTACAGGCACATAGACCTCAGGGCTGTTCAGGTTCTTTGAATTCCCAAGGTTAGAGCAACAAGGCTAATTCTGACCTGATTGGTTGGAGGATTGTGTATCTAGTGTACTTCTTGGTTGGCCAGGATCTGGGCAGAGTGGAGCATGTGTGCTCAAAACACAGGTGCTTATAGTTAGATTTATTGGAGAAGGTGATTGTATTGGTTCAAGCCAATTGGCTGCACTAAAAAAAGTCACTGAGAAGTGTGGGGCACTTGTAGTCAGGAAGGCTAGATTCTACACTTAGGCTGCTGTTGAGTTCTGTGTGTTTTGGTAAGTAGGTATATTACTGTGGGCCTCAATCTCTTTTGGAAATAGAAGAATTGAAATTAGATACCTCTGCAGTTAATGGCAATTCAAATTCTTCAGGTGTTTCTAGTACAATAGGGACTTTAATGGGAGTTCCCTGTGTTTGATTAATGAGTATAATTTTCATGATTGTATGTAGCCTATGTAAGTATGGCTACTTGTAGACTTACATAAATTCAAGTGCAGCCTACCATATACACTCAGGTCTTGAGGCAATCAGTGAGCTTGAGCCATGGTGATGAGGGAGATGGACTAAGGCTAAAAGTCAAAGCTGAGTCTCATCCCTGCTCTTAAACCTTGGAAGGACCTGTTACAGAATCTCAAGATTTCAGTAGCATCTGGACTGAAAGGGACAGTTAATCCCTTTCTGAACCAAGATCCTACAGGTGAAGGTTTCAGTCTGAAAGCAGACTGAAGTGTTGGGGTTTTTTTAATAATTCTTAGATGTATAACATGCTTTTTCATGAGTAGGCTCTTTCTGTATGCTATCTATTTTGCTAGTGAACTTGCCTTGCTTATGTGAGTACCAGAACCCTGTGCCAATGGAAGAAGACCAGATGTCACCCAGGGACCAGATGGGGGTCTTTCAGGTCTCCTGGAGTCCTATGTGTTTTACTGTGGCTGCTATTGAGATGTTTGGTTAGTGCTTCTCATTCAAGTTGTGCATAAGTATCATCTGAAGGGCTTGTTGAACTTAACTCCAAGACCCCATCCTCAGATTGTGTGGATCTGGAGTAGAGTCTGAAAATGTGCATTTCCAGCAAGCTCCCAGGTGATACTGTGTTGGTCTGTGGACCCAGTTTGAGTAACAGCAGTAGGCTGCTTCCATTACATCATTTTCTATAGTGTGATTATCCTCCCACACTTAGTGACACTGTCAGTCAAAACTGGTCACCTTTCCTTTTCCCTTAACCTAGCTTCCCTAAGGTAAAGGAAGAAATGGCCAAGGTGACCCTCCTGTCAGCCTAGAGTGGATTTATCCCTTACTCTGAAGGCCTCATGGCTTGGATGCCTTTCTGGCTAAGGCAGTTTTGATCATGGAAAATAAAGAGGCTTCTTTATGCCCAGCTTAGGAGTCTCTCCTTTTAACATCCTGGGGGCTGGGTGAAAGCTAGACAACCCAGCCACCAGATGTTTGCTTGATTTGTTGCTCAAGTCTTGAATCCCTTTGTTGGAAACCAGAGTAGAAAACAAAAACAAAAGCGACAAATGTTAAACTTGAGTCTCGTAGACTTTTTTTCCCTCCCAGCTGGCTTCGTCACCTTGTTGTAGAGCCTGCTGTACACCAGTGAGATGTCACTGGTGAGATGGGTTTAAAGGCTACAGAATATTCCATGGTGGGGCAAATATTCTCCCTAAATCTAAGCCATGAATCCTCACAGCAGCTGCTCTAATATCCTTTGGGAAGATTCCTCACTGCCTCTTGGTCCTGAGTAGAGTCCCAAAGCAAAAAACCTGGGTCCTAGATAAACACAGCTTTTTGAATGGCTGTGTGACCTTGGACTGGTTTCCTCACCTTTCTGGCCCCTTTTTTCCTCCATACATCTGGGTCTAATCCTAAGCCTGGGAGTTAGACTTCTTGTCTCAGCCAGACAGGTAGGAGATGGGGTGCAGGGTGATCTGTTTGCTGGTGGTTTGTAAATCTCAGGCTTAAGGTATTGTTTAGCCTCACTGTCTTGGTCAGGGGCTGTTAAGGGCTAAGGGGCACTTCGTATGGAAGAAGCAGGAAGCCTGAGGCCCTGTCTGCCTAGGACAGTGGGGAGCTAGTTGAAATACCTACAGTGGTGAGCAACTGATACATAAATAAGGGAAGTGGGGAAGGAGTGAGGACTCTGGTCATTGGGAGAGCATGTGCTGTGTCTAGACAGGACAGCAGTCAGGAGCCCCAGAAGACTGGTGGCCTGTAAGAGTGTAGCCTGGAGCTGCCAGATTTTCAGAAGTCAAAACTGGGAGATTCCTTCCCCACCCCATAGCATGACATAAGTATTTTTGAAAAGTTGTCAGATGTTTTTAATACCTCTTTAGGTTGAATTTGGCCTGTAAAGGCCCTATTTTGACTTCCAGACTCTGGCAAATTGAGCAAGGAATGAACAATTGAGTTTATTGGCTATTGATAACCATTTATCAGTATGGATTTCTATTGTTTCAGAGGCTTTTGATCCAATTCCCCAGCTTGGCTTTACTTATGTTTTAAGCAACAGGTAGTGATTCAACAACAGATATTTTAATGAACATTAAAATAGAACTGAGGGTTCTGCATCAAGCTTTGTGCAGAAATGGGTCTAGATATGTATATTCTATTTTGGGTGCTCTTTCACTCTGCTTTTTCTGCTAACAGTTACATTAAAATGAAATAATTTAACCCATGGATACTGATGGCATATGGTATTAATACAAATCTATGACACTAATTTAAGCATAAGAAAGTGAAGAGTGAAGAGTGAACACCACCCGTTGAACGACAATGAGTAAATCTAGTGAATTGCTGTGAGTCTAAATTCTAGCCACTGCTACTTTTCTCCAGAGATAATGTTGACTCATTCTTCCAAAACACTTAAAAGGGAGGTAAGGGGTAAAGAGAAAGCAAGATACAAACTTCAACTGGATGAAAGATACATTAAAAAGCAAATGTTGCTCTCTTTACTCCTGTTGCATTGTCTGTGCTGCTCTGGGGCCCTGTAGCCTGAAAAGGGAAGAAGATTAAATATTTTCACATTTCTGTGTAAAGACTGTTAAATAATATGGAAATCTCCACAATACACAGCAGAGACACGTTAAAGCCCAGTAACTCTTCACAAGTTACTAGCTCAAGATTTGAACACTTCCTTACTTATCCTTAAGGACTCTAACACCAAACCCCACAAATGTCAGCATAAGTGGGTCATATTATACATTTATTAAATCAGTGGCCAAGTGATAATACTTTTTACAACTCTAAATGTTTTTAATGACCAGAATCTGTTCTTATGGTCTGCATTTTTTTTTTCTTTTTTTGTGGGTGTAACTCAATTTACGAAGTGTAGAGAAGTTTTCAAAATAAAATCCCCCCCCCCCAAAAAAGGACTGAATACTTGAGACCGGGAGAGGCCAGGACTCTAAGTTTAGAAAAGTATGTACTTAAAACTCTTCTCTGCCAGGCAGAACCACTAACTGGCTAGGGCCACCAGGATCTGTATGTTCTGACTGTCTCGATGCCACGTAACTGGGTGCTGGGGGATCTACAGAATTGCCTATCTGATCTTGAAAGACTTCCGTCGCCTTGAGCCAGCCTTGCTAGAGAATACTATGTAACTACATGTGATAGCTATACCCTTCCCAAAGGCATCCTGAATCAACCATAAGGTGTTTTGCAGCATTTACTGTCTTCCTTAGACTTCTGAGCTACTGTATCCCTGTGTTTTGGTATTGAATTCCACTTATTCCAAAAGCTCAGACATCATCTAAGTAGTTGATACTACTTTCTAAAGAAGGTTTACTTTATCCTGTTCCAAGTCCTGTTAGGACCTACGATTCATGTCTTAAATTTATTTTGGTTCTAAGGACTTTTTAAACAAGTCTTCACTAACTAAAATCACCTGTTCCTTGTCATGCTAGAAAGTTCTTTATCTTGCCCTTCAAACAAATCTATGTCTGTCTGTAGCTGACTGGTCATATACAGTGAATTAGTTGGAGACTGAAATACGCCTGCTGCTTTGCTCCTCAAACAAAACCCCCAAAATGCTCCACCTCAAGCTAGTTTCTGCTCCGACCAAACTATGGATTTTGACTCCTTTCATTTACTAAACCTCTTAGGCTCGAACTTCTCTGAGCTCCATGCTGCTTGTTTACCATAGCCCATCCTCTGATGGACAGAGCCTAGTGTGAATGGGCCATCTGGTGATAGATTCTTGGAGTTCCAGTATCTGAGCACATAGTTGGCCTTACTCTCAGACTCGACTATATGTCTACTTTCGACTCCAGAGAATAAGTCCAGTAATAAGTGTTACATAAGTTTTGTTTGTTCACAGAGCTCTATAGGCCACCAGATGATGGAGAGCAGACATTTGCCTCATACTTTTAAAGTCATAGTGGTCCCTCCTGTGGTTCCTCCTCTCAGCTAGTCTGTGAAGACCAAGACTATTCTGGGGGCAGGTATAAAGAGAAATCAGTTATCTTATGGTTTCAAATAACCATAAACTATTTTTTTCCCTTAAAAATTTGAAGAAGTCTTATGGCAGGGAGATGTAGGATGTAGAAAAGTAGGCCTCCTATGTATCCTGAGTACTAACGGGAATATAAATTAGTATAACTTATCTAGAAAGAAATCTGGCAGTTATCCTATCTACTCCCTTTCCAGGAACTTGTCATAAGGAAAATTATGTTAATGCCAATAAAAGTAGTACATAACTAATTTTATTCTAGATGATAAGAAATGAGCAACGAACAAATAGAACAGTTACTCTAGTATTCTATGGAGTACTGGGTACTCATTAAGAATCATATTTTGAAAATATTTGGGGGAAATAATGTTATTGCAAAAAAGGAAGATAGAAAAGTAGAGCATGATCCTAGCTTTATAAAAACACATGGAGCATTTTTTTCTTATAGGTTGTTATCAGGTAATAGGATTGGGGTCCTCTGTCTTTTCATCTATGTTGACTACACTTTTTGTTGCTCTTAGAATCAAAGTTAAAAAATTTATTGAATGATCTGATGCCTTGACTGAAGCTGTTCCTGTCAGGGCAGGTGAATGAATATAACCTTGCATTGTTGCTACTCCACAGCCTGGGAGCGATGGTTCAGTTATAGCGTCTAAAACCTGGCATATGTGGGTTTGACTTGGCCTGGTGTCACCATGAAGGGAAGTGATTACAGAACAGTGGAAGTATAAATGGGAGGTGGCATCGAAGACTCCAGGGGGAGGGTTCTGGTTTTAGAACTGTACTCAGTATCTAAAGACTGCTTCCTTCATTTCTCTATGCTGTGATCCTTGTGTTTACCCGTTTTTAAATTCATGTTCCATGTTTCTAAGTACTTCCCCCCCCATACCAGACTAGATCCTCTGTCTTGACAGGAACTACCTATTGTGAAATGCCTAGGACTTAGTCTATCATGAATGACTAGCTGTTGTACACCGGTGGTTTGTGGTAGGGTTACAAGACTTCAGCTATTAGGAGATGAGGTTACCAAGACTTGAATCATTTGTTTACATCCCATCAAAACCAGCTGTTGTTCAGGATGAGCCTCCACACTCAGAGGATGATTGAACATCTAAAGAGGTAGTCAAGTAGAAGCACCATTATATGACAAGCTAATTCTTAGAGGTCACTTGCTAATGTATTTAACCTCACATTCCTATAATTTGCTTTATTAATAATCTCTTATTACTAAGGGGATATGTAAATTTCAGTGTTGCTAGATAAAATACAGGATACCTGGTTATATTTACATTTCAGATAAACGACAAACAACTTCAATAAATTTTCGGTAAGAACGTATCAAGTGTGTTCCAGTATAAGTATGCCTCAAATACTGCGTGTGACAGATATATACAAATTATTTATCTGAAATTCAAATGTAACTGGTTATCTTATATTTTCACTAGTTAAATCTGCCCTAAACTTCGGGTAACTTATTTTGCTTAAAAAGTAGCAAATGCAAAACTTGAAAGTAGTTCTGATAGAGTTAAAAGCTTGTTCTCTTCACCTTGTATGCTGTTGCCCTTTTACTCCAGTTGTGTGGATTTGGCCAATGTGGGAGAGGCTGAAGCTTGGCATGTGAGTGTCCAGAGCTCAGCAGATACTGGGTTTATGCCAGCAAGATTACCCTGCAACTAATGAACTCCTAACAGACTCATTCAGGATTTTCTCTGGGCCTTGGAGGGGGGTGACTGTTCAGGTTGACATCTTGAACCTTTTTTAGGTTTCTATACCCTAGGTTTGTCATTTGCTGTCCCTAACCTTCATTTTTAAATTCATCGAGGTCATTTATATACCATAAAATTTACCCATTTTAAGTGCACAATTCAGTGCCTTTTAGTAAAAGTGAGTTGCGTGATCATAACCACAGCTTTAGAGGTTAGAGAAATGCCTTAAATGACCCTGTTCATAGTTGATTATGAAAAACCAAGGTGATAGTCATATAATGGCCTTTATGGTCCTTAAAAGCTGGCTTTGTTATACCCCATTGGACTGGGGGGTGAGGAGGGTCACAGATAGCAGAGGGAGCTGAGGCATCAGATCTGACGTCTTACAGGCATACTCAGCTGTTTAGGAAGTTGGAGTTTTAGAGAAGACGACATAGAATGTGAACCATATGCTACCAAACTGCAGTAAAAATGGGTTGTGAAATAGTGGAAGCAACGCAAGTGTTCACCAACTGGTGATTAGTTAAATGAGGTAAATTGATAAAATGGCATACTATTCAGCAATAAACTGGAACAAGCTCCTGATGCGTGCTGAAACATGGATAAACCTCAAACATTATTCTAAGTGAAAGAAGCTAGACACAAGAGGCAACATTATTATATAATTCTATTTATATGAAATGTCCAGAAAAGGTAAATCTGTAGACAGGAAGTAGACTAGTGGTTGCTTAGGCATGGAGGTGAGGGAAGTGAAGGGAATAAATGTAAATGGCCAAGAGATTTTATTGAAAGGATGGAAATCTTCTAGAACTGAGTTGTGATTGTGGCTGATACTTCAACGAAGTTATCTCATTGGGGTGGAATATCTCTTAAATCTTGGTCCAAAGCTTGTCTAAATACAGATTAGATATGCTTGTAATAAAATCTAGATTTTTTGTGGTAGTGAAATCTTGTAGTAAACTGTAAACTAAGGGGTCATGAAGTGAATCTTACAGGTCTTGTTTGCTACAGTGATTTTTTTTTTCTCACCCAGGTGACTTAAGGAGCTGGATTTAGGTGGCAAACACCTAGGGCTGAGTGGCATAAATGGGAGTCTTGGTACAGCCACTGACTGGCTGTGTGGCTGCACAGGTCACTTAACCTCACTTAGTCTCAGCAAAACAATACAGGCTTTTGGGGGAGACTACATGCTTTAATATATATATATATATATGAAAGCACACTGCAAACTATAAACTTTTACAAGACTGAGCCTTTTTTTTTTTTTTTTTTTTTTGGCGGTACGTGGGCCTCTCACTGTTGTGGCCTCTCCCGTTGCGGAGCACAGGCTCCGGATGCACAGGCTCAGCGGCCATGGCTCACGGGCCCAGCCGCTCCGTGGTGTGTGGGATCCTCCCGGACCGGGGCACGAACCCGTGTTCCCTGCATCGGCAGGCAGACTCTCAACCACTGTGCCACCAGGGAAGCCCTGAGCCATCTTAATATGGCCAAGAGTGAGTTAACCTCATCCAACTGTGGTTAGAACCTTCTTTTTTTATTAAAAGAACTAAATTTAAAGAAAAACATGAGCTGTTTTAACCATTAGAACTCTGATGTTGTAAAGTTAATCCCTCTAAGACTCCATTTTGTTTTACTCAAGAAAGCAAGTCAACTTGGTTTCAAGGCTTTTGCTGTATTCAAGTGACTGTGATTGTGTTAAGTCTCGTTGCTCTCTTAAAGTGTGACAGACACATCACACACAATAAAGTGCTTAAAACTGTTTTCTGAGATGGGTGTTTTCAGGACATTATTTCATTGACATTTGGTAAGTGTTAATTCTCATGTTCAAGGAAATTGCCTTTAAGATAAGGATATGCATGATGACAGATTGGAAGGATATTGGCCCCAAAGGAATGGATGAGGATTAGCAAAATGCATTTTTCACAAAAATAATTTGTATTCATGTAATGACTGTCTTTATATTTTGAAGCATTTATAGGTGAACTTTTCTATGACTAACAGAGACAGGTGGAGAGATTTTATAATTTTTGATAAATGAAAATTTACTGTTCTCTGCCTGCATCTAAGACTGTTTCTTAGTTTTTGCTAGTTGAATAAAACATGCCTTCTTTTACCATGAAAATCCTCAAGTATTTGAAAAAATGTTTTTGCAATTCTGAAACTAATCTTATGTATGGACCAAAAAACCTGGAATTAGGCCAAATATAAGCCCCAAACTGAGTCACCCAGAGGAGGCCACTGTAAGAACTATCTCATGTGACTTGTGTAACCAGTGTGGAGGTAATCATAGACGAAATACAGCATAGTTATAAAGAGATGGAAAATAGGTTCTAACCTATCACAGGCTTTTCAAAGCAGAGCTGGTATAAGGACTAATAGTTGAAGAAATAACTGAAGGTTACAATTCTTTCCAAGTTTTGAGCAGGACTTTAAAAAATATCTACACCCACTGGAATAAAACTTCAAAACATCTCAGATGAAAAAACCACAAAAGCTACCAGAGGGGGGAAGGACATTATCTACAAAAGGATAATTGACAACAAACAACAGTAAATCTTTGTATTCCAGTGGAATTTGGAGGAAAAGTATGGTCAGATTTCTTGCCTTGTGGTACAGAGATAGGTAATGTTTAACTTAATATTCAGTAGACAAACAAATTCAAGTATATACCTTTTAAAACTTTGTCACCACTTAAAGTAAAGAAAGAGACCATGGCTATTAGCTAGTAAGAGGGAGAAAAACATGAAGAAAAAATGGTGTCAGTTAAAGTGAAGGCAGGAAAATAGAAATAAAGGGAAAGCACAGTAAATTAAAAGGTGGTAGAATTGAGTTCAAATGTAGTAATCACAAAAATGCAAGTGGACTAAGATCCTCAGTTAAGAGTCTCAGACTAGAATATAAAAGCCAATTATATGCAGCTTACAAAGGAAGATGTAAAAATAAGGGTAAGCTTGGGGTTAAGATAAACCAGGAAAATATTAACCCGAAGAAAACTGTCTTAGATTAATCAGAAAATACGATTACAGGAACAAAAAACATTAAAAAGCACAAAGGGGGACATTTAGAAATGATAGGACTAATTCATGAAATGCAGCAGTCACAAACGTAAGTAGACTTTACAACAGAGCCTCAAAATATGACAGAATTTTGTACCTAACAATATGCATTCTTCAGAGTGTACATAGGATGCTCTAAGAAACAGACCATAGACAAGGCTAAAATCTTAAGTCTGAACAAATTCCTAAAGCTAATATCCAATAGGCCATTTTTCAGCTCAAAATAAATAAAATAGTTTAACTTCACACATCTGAAAACAGAAGTGAGGATGGTTTTAACTCCAATATATATTACTCCTGTAAACTCAAGTATTTAGAAGGGTAGTAAAAGCCCTGTATTTCATAACTTACGGAATACAGCCAAAGAAATTTTAAGAGGGAAGTTCATGGTCTGTATATTTTTTTAAATAACCTTTTATTTTTAAAAAAATTTTATTTTTGGCTGCATCGGGTCTTAGTTGCAGCACGTGGGCTCAGCAGTTGTGGCATGCAGGCTTAGTTGCCTCGTGGCATGTGGGATCTTAGTTCCCTGACCAGGGATGGAACCAGCATCCGCTGCATTGGAAGGTGGATTCTTAACCATTGGACCACCAGGGAAGTCTCGGTTCATGGTCTTCTCTTAAAACAAATAAGTTTTAAGATACAACTCTAGAAAACTGGTAAAAGAAAAACAGTAAAGCCAAAGTGAGGAAGTAAATACAGAAAAAAAATGAATTAAAAAATCATTTTAGATGTATACAACCAAAAGCTAAATCTTCAGAAAAAATGATACAGGCAAATCTCAGGCAAGGGTGATCTAGAAAATTAGAAAAAAAAATATTTGGAATGAAAAACCATGGCATAACTCATAGCAACAACAGAAATCTAAATTACTTAGAGAAATTGGTCAATGAACTTAAACCTGGACAATTAGGGATTTTCTAGAAATAAGCATATATACACTGTGTATGTACATACATGTACACACATACACAATCTTGACTCAGAAGTAGCGAGCTTCAGTAACAAGTCATTAAAACAGATTTAAAATACTTACCTCCCTCAAAACTCAAAGACTAGAGAGTTAAGAGTGAAGTTTTACCAAAATTTAAGAGAATAGACAACTCGTTTCTTCAGGATTTGCTGTAGAATATATTTAAAGGAAAATACATAAAACTCACTTTATATGACTGTAACTAAAGCCAATGGGTCAGCCAGAAACCATAGGCCAATATCACTAAGGAACACTGATATAAAAACTCCAATAGGAGCTTCCCTGGTGGCGCAGTGGTTGAGAATCTGCCTGCTAATGCAGGGGACACGTGTTTGAGCCCTGGTCTGGGAGGATCCCACATGCCGCGGAGCAACTAGGCCCGTGAGCCACAACTACTGAGCCTGCGCATCTGGAGCCTGTGCTCCGCAACAAGAGAGGCCGCGACAGTGAGAGGCCCGCACACCGTGATGAAGAGTGGCCCCCGCTTGCCACAACTAGAGAAAGCCCTCGCACAGAAACGAAGACCCAACACAGCAAAAATAAATAAATTAATAAACTCCTACCCCCAACATCTTAAAAAGAATTGGATAAATAGCAAAGCTGTAAAATCAAGTGGGAATTTATACCAGGAATGCTAGAATCTTCAACATAGAAGCTATCAGTGAACTCACTACATTAGCAAATTAAAAGAAAACGGGTGTATATATTTATCCCAGTCAATGGCAAAAAAGGATAAAAATTTGAAAAGTCGTTAGTGAAAAATCTCGTAAATAGAAACAAAATGAGCAAACATCATAATTGATGCTGACATTTAAGAAGTATTCCCATTGAGGCTGGGATTGGGACATGATGAGAATGTCTCCATTTTTCCTACTTAATATTGTACTGGAGGTCTTACAATTTAATAAAACAGGGAAAAAAGAAGTATAAGGACTTAAGAGAAGCCCAAACTTTGATTACAGATCTTTCTTGGTTTACAGTGGGGTTACATCTTGGTAAGTTTATCTTAGGTTGAAAATACTGTTAAGTCGAAAATGCAGTGAATATACCTAACCTACTGAACATCGTAACTTAGCCTAGCCTACCTCAAACGTGCTGAGAACACTTGCATTAACCTACAGTTGAACCATTATAAGTCGGGGACCCTCTGTATTTGCAGACTGTTAATAAAAAAAAAAAACCAAGAGGATAAACCCATAATATAAAACTAATAATAGTTAAGGTAAGTTTCTTGAGATAAGAACAGTATAAAAAATAATAGTGTACTCATAGCTGCAGTAACCAATGAAAGAAAAAAGATCCTTTTTGGTATAACAGAAATACAAACCTGGTAGAACTACAAATGCAATAAAATATATAGAAGAACTTTAAGGAAAAATAAACTTTATTGAAGGAGATAAAAGTCTAAATAAATGCAGGTACAAGCAACATTACTCAATTGGAACACTCACCGTTGTTAAAGATGTCAATTCTCCACAGATTAATCTATGAATTCATTGTCATACCAAAAATCCCACTGAGCTTTTTAATTGAACTCAACCAGATTCTGAAATCCTTGTAGGATAGTAAATGAACAGAAAAGATGTTTGTGAAAGGAACTTACTAAACATTAGGACATATTGTGCAGCTGTAGTAATTAGCATAGCATACTGTTGGTGCAGAAAGAGACAAATAGATCATAGAATCTAGAAAGAAATGGAAAATTGTTCTATGAGGGAGGTGACGTGGTAAATCAAAGGAGAAGTGATGGGTCATTCAATAGATCACGCTGGGAAAATTACTTTCATATGAAAAAATAGATTGCCTAATAAAAATTCATAAAATTGTTCATAAAAATCCAGATGAATTAAATGTTTAAGTTTACCTTTAGAATATTCACAAGAAATTGTAGAATCATATCTTTATGACCACGGAGAGTGGAAGACTTTTAATAGTACAATTTACTAAAAGCACAAAGCATGGAAGAAGAATAAATTCAACTACATCAACATAAACTTTTGTAAGTCGAAGGACACTATTACACACAAAATTCACAGGCAACAGATGGGGAGAAGATACTTTTTAACTTATATAACAAAGGATTAGTATCCAAAATGCATTAAGAACCACTATACCTCAATAAAAGGAAGAAAATGTAATAGAAACATGAGCAAACACTGTACAGAGGGAATTCAGAGAAATTCAAGTGTTTAATCCAATATGTAAAAAAAAATTCATCTTCACTATTAACCAATCAACTGTCATTTCTTCATCAGAAGGACCAAACTATTAAGTGTGAAAATACTGAGGATATGAGGAAAAGGATCCTCTGAGGTACACTGCTGGTGAGAGTGTGAACTGGTAGAGCTACCTTGGAAAGGTTTTTGCCAGCATGAGTTACAAGTATAAAATACTTGTACCCTAATGACGTAGAAGTTCCACCTCGAAGTGTATGCCCTACACATTCAAACCGGTGCACAAGGAGGGACCAAGGAAGGATGTTAATCTCAGGCCCATTTATACGAATAAAATAGGAAACTCTATAAATCTCTGTGGAGAGAAAAAAAAAAAAAAAGCACTGTCTTTACAAAATGGAGTAACAAACTGCGGTTAAAGGGTAAAGAAGTAGATCTCTCCATACAATCAATGTGGTCAGATGCCCAAAAGACATGCTTTACAGTGAACTCACAGTAATGGTTGCTCAGTGAAAGGGGAGTTAATGGATGTGACTGAGGCTGGAGGCCCAAGAGGATTTTGCATTTGTGTGTTTATCGAGGGTATGTATGAGTATATTTTTGGCATGGTGAAAATACATATGCTTAGGAGAAAATGCAAAGTGAAAACTAGATTGAATTTACAAATTGCTTTTCCTTGCATTGTGTCATTTGAGCTCTACACTGCCTTTTAGAAATAAACATTAATTACCAACTTATATGGGAAATTAATGTGTAACAAAGGAAAGAATATACAGTGGGAAAAAACAGCCTCTTCAGTAAATGGTGTTGAGAAAACTGGACAGCTCCATGCAAAAGAATCAAACTGGACTACTTTCTCATGTGATACACAGAAATAAACTCAAAATGGATTAAAGACTTAAGTGTAAGACTTGAAAGGATGAAGCTTCTAGAAGAAAACATAGGCAGTATGCTCTTTGACATGGGTCTTAGCAATATTTTGGGGGGTATGTGGCCTCTGGCAAGGGAAACAAAAGCAAAAATAAACAAGAACTATACCAAACTAAAAAGCTTAAAAATTTTTTTTATTGAAATATAGTTGATTTATTACAATGTGTTAGTTTCCACTATACAGCAAAGTGATTTGGTTATACATAGATGTAAAATATATATTTATGTATCTATGTATAACCAGAGAAAGAATTCCTTAAAATTATAATGCATTTAAAACAATTTTGACTAGGAAGAAGTTCTCTATAATTGTACATTGAACAAAGAACTTTGAACTGAAAGAAAAGGGGCAGAATTAAGTGAATTTAGAGTTTGGTAATGTTTCATTGGACCATATACCTACATATAATCTCACTTTTTTTGTAAATAAGGGAAATATTTTGACTCCAGAGTTTTCCATAGTCTATTAACATATCAATTTTTAGACTCAAGAAAATATTTTAAGAGAAAATAAATATTGGTACATGAGTTTCTTGTTATAAGTGTGCTAATGAAAGATTTTTCATCTATAATATTTGACAGAGACAAGTGGCCAGAAAATGTTTGGAATGAGAAAATAATTCACCAGCTATGAGTTCAATTAAATATAATTTTTATTTCCATTTAAATGACCACTTATGATACATGGAAAAAGTTATATATAATCAGTAACACAAGCCAAGACTTGTCAATGAGTAATACATGACACCTTATAAATTTGAAAGAAGTATATTTAATGAAAAGAATATGAAATTCATTTCAGAGTAGAGGTAAGTACTGTATTAGTATCCTGCACAAAGTAATTAAAAAAATATGCTGTCTCATGAATAAAGTCACGGAAAAAGAGAGAGAAATTGTAACCTGGGGTGATAAATGAAGAATTGAGATGTTTTTGAACAAATTATATGTCTTAGTTATTTACAGGGGATATTTTGAGAGATATAATACGTATGGATTATCTGAGAGGGGAAGTTAGTTTTTGCTGAGTAACTCATTTGCTAAGATGTATTAATGAGTTAAAGTAACTTTTTTGAGTGGCAGCTCTGTTCATGGAGTGGAATTGGAGGGCAAAGGTGAACAATATAGGGTCCCTCAGTCCCACAAAAAGCTCAAACCTAGCAGGGGAAATTCTTATAGATGCAAATGGTCATAATTCAATGGGTTAAACATAAATCCCCTGACTTCCTCACTTCAAAGCAAAACAAATAAGTGAAAGCCAACTTGGGAGCATCCATTTTAATTAAAGCCCCAATTCCTTACTTTAGCATTTCAGACCCTTCTCAAATATCTGTTCAGTTTCTTGCCCAGCACCCCACTCTTTCTCCCATGGCCCCTCCTCCTTTTTGATCTCCCCCTCAACATGCAGCCTCTTCTTTAGCCACGTTGCCTGAACTTAAACAGTCTCTTTTCATACATGAATGACTTTGCCTGTTCTCTCCACCCAACTGCCATCCAGTGAGTGCCTATGGTTCTTTCAAGCCTCAACTCAAACCTGATCTTCTCTGAAGCCTTCCCTGACTATTCGTCTTGGTTACAGCAATTATCTCCTTCAATTATAATTTTTAGTTTGCTTGTCAGATATCTCCACTAGGTTGTGAATCCAGGAGGGTAGAAGTTATATTCGTTTTCTATCACTGTTCAATAGTGTTTGGAATACAGTTAGAGTTTACTAAATGCTTGCTGAAAGAATAAATGGAGT
The DNA here is from genome assembly GCF_949752795.1 of Hyperoodon ampullatus. NCBI lineage: Eukaryota > Metazoa > Chordata > Mammalia > Artiodactyla > Ziphiidae > Hyperoodon > Hyperoodon ampullatus. The sequence goes on along the minus strand of NC_136913.1, from coordinate 21,071,701 downwards.
GAAATAATGGAGTATACAGAGGGGTTAGGATAAATTCTGTCAAGCTTCTTGCCCAAGAGCATTCAGCCGGTGCTTGTACTCCCTAAAAGTTCTCTCTTGGCTGAGTATCAAGATAATGGATTTGATGTCACTCTGTGGGAATAGGTGTCGAAAACTGAAGGGTTTAAGATTTTTCCCTGCTTGCAACCTAAGAAGTGAGCCTGCCATAGTTTCACGGATGCCAAAGCAAACATCAGGCTCCTTGGCCAGAGACAAAGGACTTCATTACTCATGGTACAGTTGTCAGTATGAGCTTCATGTTTGTACCAGTTCCCCCAAGTGCCATAGAAGTGACACAGAAGTGGGCCCGGGTAGATGTTGCACACACAGTGGGTTTGCATCCCAGGTTAGGAGCCCTGAACAAACAAAGCAAAATTTTTGAAAGGGAGCTGTTAGCAAACTTGCCCAGCCTTTGCCCCAAAGGGAGGTAATACCTTTATTATCCTAGAGAGCAAGGAGGTAGTCGCTATCTCTTATCTTCTAAGGCTGTCTGCTAAATAGTTTTAGGGCTAGCGTGAGGCAACTGAGGTGCCTATGGCACAGCATTAAGGAGGTACTCGCTCAAGTGCTGACCGTACACTTGCGCAACCTTGAGAGCGAGTATTTCTTTCAACTTGGAATCCTAGGTGCTATGTTAGCCTCACTGGAGTCCTGGTTCTGTGATAGACAAACATCTCTGAAAAGATAGTGTGGAACAAAAGCTGTTAGTGCCTTTGCTCAGAGGACATGCCGGAATGCGAGATCCTCGTGGAGAATTGTTTCCCAGCCATAAGAAATTCCCTAGTTACAAACACATGATGTTTAAATGCCTCTCACCTCTGAATCTGTTAACAGCTCCTCTGATGCTAATACATTAGAAATCGAGAAAGTCTTCAGTTTTCAAAGATATTTTAAGTTCCCATATAACTCAGCCATTCCACTCCCAGACATTTAAGAAAAATGAAAGTATATGTCCACACAAAGACTTGTACGTGAATATCCATAGCAATTTTCTTTGCTGCTAGTAAAAACTGGTAAAAACCCAAACATCCATCAACAGGTGAATGAATAAGAAAAATATGGAATGTCCGTATAATAGTACTCAGCAATATACAGGAATGAGCTATTGATACGTTTAAGAACATGGTGAATGAATGTCAAAATGACTGCTGAAGGAAAGAAGTAAAAAAAAACTATCTCCATCTATCTATACTATTTGATTCCATTTATGTAAAAACATAAGAAATGGAAACTAATTTCTAGTGGCTGAAAGCAGAGCAGTTAATTACATAAGAAACAAGACACTTTTCGAGGTGATGGAAATGTTCATAGTCTTGATGATTTTATGAGTATTTACACATCAGACGTTCTTTGTACACTTTAAATATGGGCAGGTTATTGTATGTCAACCATACCTAAAGCAAACCCTTAAACATTTATTTATTTATTTATTCTTGGTTACATTGGGTCTTCGTTGCTGCGTGCGGGCTTTCTCTAGTTGCGGCCAGTGGGGGCTACTCTTCGTTGTAGTGTGTGGGCTTCTCATTGTGGTGGCTTCTTTTGTTGTGGAGCATGGGCTCTAGGCACGCGGGCTCAGTAGTTGTGCCTCGTGGGCTCTCGAGCGCAGGCTCAGTAGTTGTGGTGCACTGGCTTAGTTGCTCTGAGGCATGTGGAGTCTTCCTGAACCAGGACACGAACTCGTGTCCCCTGCATTGGCAGGCAGATTCTTAAGCACTGTGCCACCAGGGAAGTCCAAGAAAACCCTTTTTAAAAGGATATCTTAGGTTCAGAAGTGGAGGGCTAATAGATGTTTGACTTGCCCCTGGGTTCAGAGAAGAGGTATTTTACCTGCTTCCTGATGACTTCTTCGACAGTGTCTGAGCTTTCTTGATTTGCATCTGGAGTGAAATTCTTCAGAATTGAAAGATTATTTTATGTGAACAAGAGAGGCCGGAGCACAGGGGACCCATAAGGGGCTCTCAGTGATTCATAGCTGGTGTGAATCAGCAGTTAGAGTGCTTTTCTCCTAATGTGTAACCAAGATCACTGTATGAAAAAAAAGGCCCTGTAGGGTAGGAGATGTAGATCACTTTGGCAATGTAGGAGCATTGAAGACAGAGAGGAAGTCGGAGTTGCAGTTTAGGATGGCAGTAAAAAGCTGGTGTTCTAGAAAGCAGTAGAGAGGGAGATAGATGTGTTAAGATAGCTCATCAAAATAGGTTGCTACACGATGTAGGTACCTGATAATTATTTAATTGGTGGATGAATGGACAAACAGGTGAATATTGCTTAGGGCTGGCCTAGGGCAAAGGAAAGATGAGGAGATGCTCTTTGCATATCCAGGTAAGTAGATTGGATATTTTATGGAAAATATATCCTAACTTACAACTAACCAACCAAAACCTACTTGGACACCAGTCTGTTTGTAAATTTGAGACTATGTCCTATATGTAATAATAAATGTACATTGTGCCATGCTGTAGGACCTGTACCATTTGAAACCATGGGCATCCATCCATAAGAAATGCTCACTTTTTAAAAAGTATTTATTTGGTTGCACAGGGTCTTAGTTGAGGCTTGCTGGCTCCTTTAGTTGCAGCATGCGGGCTCCCCAGCCACGGCAGGCAGGCTCCTTAGTTGTGGCATGCATGTGGGATCCAGTTCCCTGACCAGGGATTGAACCTGGGCCCCCTGCATTGGGAGTGTGGAGTCTTAACCACTGTGCCACAAGGGAAGTCCCCCACTCTTCTTATGTATTAAGAAACAGTCACCTAAGTAGTATTGAGAACACAAAAGCTAAGCTGTGTTCTTGCTAGAAAATCAGTGCATAGTGGGTTTCAGAAAAGGGAGGAGTTCACTGTGAGTTGAACTTCATGGAGGAAGTTGAATATGAAATTGGTGTTGAAGGATGGATTGTAATTGGCAAATGTGAAGTGAGATGTATGAGGAGAACAGTCTGGCTTGAGTTGAGGGAGCACATATGCAAAGGGTGGGTAGGCAGGTGTGGACCAAGTTAGTAAGGCTATAGAAAGAAACGGCAGAAGTTTGGATTTTATCTAGTAGACAATTGGGAGCTGGTGTAGGATGAATTCACTTGCAAGTAATACAAAAGTGACTTTCACAAATAAAGGTTTACTTTGCTTACATGATGAGATGCCCATTGATGCTGTCAGGGAACCAGGCCTGAACATGTTGGCTTTCTGTTCTCATGCTTGCTACGTCATAGTCATAAGATGGCTGCTATAGGTCCAGGCATCACTTCTACATTCATGTTGGGAAAATGGAAATGGTGATGCCAGCCAGCTCTTATCTCATACCTGTCCCTTTTTAAAGGGATCAAAGGCTTTTCCAAAAGTCTATGTCAGACTTTGTTTTGTTTCATTGGACGGAACTGGGCCTCATGCCTACCCTTGGGGGCAAAGGAAGCTGTGGAAGGAAGTATTCGGCTTTTCACCCTCTCTAATGGAGATGTCAAGCTAGGAAGGGGTTAGTAACGGCTGCTGGGTTAGTTAATAAACACATGCTGTGGAGAAATTGTGGTGCTTGAACAGGAAAATGGAATGTTGAAAGCATATATCCTACTCAAGCTTGTTCTCAGAAAAGTCTTAACTAGAGAAAAGAAAAATTGGAATGATTTAGATTATTCAGAAAATATTTACTCCCTTTTCCCTGCCACTGTGGACATATATTTCTCCATCTCACTGATGTTGGGTTTGGCCACACGATTGTCTTTGACCAGTGGAATGTGGGTGTAAATGACAGTGCACTAGTTCTGAGTCTAAGCCTTAAGAAGCATCTTACGTTTTCACCTTATCTTTATTATGCTTCTGCCACTGCCCTGAAAACAGCATGCCATCCTAGTAGCCCACTGGCCATAGTACAATAAGAGATACATGGAACAGAATCATTCTGGTCAACCTGCAGCTTGAAGTAGAGCTAATCTAGCTGACCTTAGTCTGATGAGAATAAAGATGAATGGCCATGTTCTGTTCTACTGAGATTTTGTGGTCTTCTGTTACACAGAAATAGTGATGGATATTATATCAATGTCCTTAAATTAGAGTGATCTCTCTAAGGCATTCTGTTGTTCAAAATTCAAAATAATATTGATATAAGGCATTTTTTCTGTGCTCGCACATAAATGACAATTGATACAGTTTTCCCTGGTAGGAAGGTCGACTAAATATCATTATCTCCATTTTATACACTAGAAAATAGAATATCAGAGAGCTAAAATGATCTCCTTAAGCTCACTTGGCCAGTATTTGAGAGACCATTGCTCTTTTTGGCTCGAAGTCCTTTTTTCCCCCCTTCTATACCAATTAATTTGGTCCTACGGCTACAGAGCTGTCTGTTTGGGGTCATAATAGAATTTTTAGGTCTTAGCCTGGGACTACCATGCCTGGAACATTGTAGACATTTAATTAGTATGTTGAATGACTGAATAAGGACTCAAGAAATATATCTGTAGTTAGAGGGTCAAAGCTTTCCTAATCTTTTCAAGTATAAAATGAATAGACGCTTACATTGTCAGACCTTCCCAGTTTTGCTCTGCCAATCAAAATGCATTCTATTTTATGAGGGTTAAACTCAGCAAGTTGATTTTCACCCATGTCCTTATCACAACTTTAGGGAAGCAAAGAGACTACATTTGTCAGGGTATCAGGAGAAGACGGAGTATTACTGGCATAGAGAGTATGCCATATGTGCTTGGTATACAATTCTTTATATTTTCTATCACGCGTATCACTATAGCATTCAGGTAGACAGGAACAGTGGGATGCTTGGTAGTTGGGCCCTGGAGACCTTCTGAGTCATGTACATCAGCCTGTTTATATAACAGGCAGTAGTGAGATGAGAAAGGGAATGAAGACAGGCAAAGTTGGAACAGATAAAAAGAGGGGAAAAAAGACAAAGTAAAAATCCTCTTCTGAGGCAAGATCTCCGTAGAAATAGGGCAGATACCATTCAAAACATCATTTTCCCTCAGTTCTACCACTCAACTTCTAATTAAAATAAATCATTGAAAATCATTCAAATAAATTCTAATTAAAATACAAGTAACAAAATAATTGCATTTTCTTCAATTTTGTTATTTTAATTCTAATTAAAATAAATCAGCACAATTGGCTGTGTAACTACTATCTTCCCAGTGTACTGAAAGCCCCACCAGGTCCAGGTAAGGGCAAGGAGGATGAAACAGACTTGGTTGGGATGTATTCCTGGGGCACTGTTGTTACGGGATATAGGAGGTGATGTGTTTTGGGATTTCTGAATACAAAGTGCAGGTAGCTTCAGTGGCTTCCCATTATCCTTGGGGCAAAGGCTCAGTTTTTTGGCATGATACTCAAGATCTTTCACAATCTGACTCTAACTTTTCTAACCTCACTTCTGGGTACTTCCCTTACACTACAACACTCTAACAACGAATTTTGAAATACTTTTTTTGGAAACAAAGTTATTTAATAAGGAAACAAAGTTATTTAATAACCGTAGTTAATGCAACTTTGACATAAAAATTTCCCATTTGTAGATACCATTAAGTTTCCCAGCTCATCACTCCTTTCTAGTAATAGAATTATAAATCAATGCGCCTACGTTGTGGTTCTTCCCAATAGAGGAAACAGAGTTTATTTCCCACTGCACTGATGTCAGGCCATGTGTCTTGCTTTGGACAGTAGAATATCAGCTGGTAGATAAGCAAAAGGTTTCAGTGTGCTCAGATAGGTTGGTTTGGTCTCTTGCAATTTTGCTAGAGAGAGAACACGCGAAGAACATTTCACTAGTAGTTTCTGGCCCCAGAATGTTGAAGACACGTGTTACATACATGAACTTGATATGAAGTCTGGAGTCTAAATTGGCTCAGCTAGTCAAGAAATGCACCCTACTCACAAACCCATAGGCAAGAAAAATAGATTTTTGTTATTGTAAGCTCCTGAAATTGTGGTTTGATCATGTTATTATACAATTCTGAACCATAGGAATTTTGCCTAATAATATAGATGGCAGATCCAAGCTTGCCTAAATATAATAATAAAATTGTTATGCAGGCCTTTTTAGGGCCTCATTCTCAAGGGACACATTAAGTATCTCCTGTATGTTTAGTACTTTATTAAATCTAACATCAAGCAATGGGGAAACAGAAAATGGGTTTTAGAGAAAAGTATTAATCATATTCTGAGATACAATGAAGTACTTTTTCTCAGTTGATTATTAACCCCCAAATACTTTATTTATTTATTTTTAACATCTTTATTGGAGTATAATTGCTTTACAATGGTGTGTTAGTTTCTGCTTTATAACAAAGTGAATCAGCTATACATATACATATATGCCCATATCTCTTCCCTCTTGCATCTCCCTCCCACCCGCCCTATGCCACCCCTCTAGTTGGACACAAAGCCCTGACCTGATCTCCCTGTGCTATACGGCTGCTTCCCACTAGCTGTTTTACATTTGGTAATGTGTATATGTCCATGCCACTCTCTCACTTTGTCCCAGCTTACCCTTCCCCCTCCCCATGTCCTCAAGTCCATTCTCTAGTAGGTCTGTGTCTTTATTCCCGTCCTGCCCCTAGGTTCTTCAAAAAGTATTTTTAACTGTGATTTTTATACATAGACTGGTCAAACATTTACCTTTTAGAAATCAGCTTCAGTACTAATTTGAGGCCAAATGCATCTGGGCATGAGCTGACCCCAGCTTTTGAATAATTCATCTTAAGAGTTACACGATTTTCACTTTTTTTCTCAGCTACTTTTGAAGTTTGGCTCAAAGCAAGAGGGAGAAGCAGTGTGTTTTCCCAAGGAAAGCCTCGAGATCAGAAGGCTCAGCATTGAATGCTGTCTTGATCACAGTTTATGTGCTTCAAGTTGCTTATGTACCCTGAACTTGGTGTTCCCATCTATCATATGGGCACATTAATAAATTCCACTTGGAAGAGTAGTTGTGAAGATCAAATGCAATAATATATGTGAAAGCACACTATAAAGTGTTTGAAAATTACAAAGGTATTCTATTTCCGGCTCAAACATTCTTTCCAGGAGAAAGAAAGAAAGAAAAGATTTAACTGGTGCTTTGTCTTAAGGGCTGTATGTATCTGGGGTTAAGTTTCTTCCACACATACAAAAACTGTTCTTTTTGTCTTGTCTTTTCCAGTTTGGTTTGATAATTTATCCTTCCCTGGCCTGATACTTGATTGTAAAGAGACCATGAGTTTGCTGCATTCTTTTCTCTTTCAATGATGGGAATTGTTACTTCCCGCTTCAGTAAACAGCAGTGAGATTACTTACTCAGTCTATTTTTTTTAACATCTTTATTAGAGTATAATTGCTTTACAATGATGTGTCAGTTTCTGCTTTATAACAAAGTGAATCAGTTATACATATACATATGTCCCCACATCTCTTCCCTCTTGCATCTCCCTCCCTCCCATCCTCCCTATCCCACCCCTCTAGGTGGTCACAAAGCACCGAGGTGATCTCCCTGTGCTATGCGGCTGCTTCCCACTAGATATCTATTTTACATTTGGTAGTGTATATATGTCCATGCCACTCCTTCACTTTGTCCCAGCTTACCCTTCCCCCTCCCCATATGCTCAAGTCCATTCTCTAGTAGGTCTGCATCTTTATTCCCGTCTTGCCCCTAGGTTCTTCTGACCATTTTTTTTTTTTTTTTAGATTCCATATATATGTGTTAGCATATGGTATTTGTTTTTCTCTTTCTGACTTACTTCACTCTGTATGACAGACTCTAGGTCTATCCACCTCACTACAAATACCTCAGTTTCGTTCCTTTTTATGGCTGAGTAATATTCCATTGTATATATGTGCCACACCTTCTTTTTTGAATTTTGAGTATTTGGTTTATTTAAAATTTATTTAATTATACATTTACAAAATATAATTTTTAATGATGTCTGTAACAACTGGCTTAGGAAATTCCTGAAAGTTTAGCAATAAGCACTTGTGAACTCTACCACATCTCTTTACCCAGGCCCTGCCATTTACTGATTGTATGACTTTGGCTAGTAATTTCACTGCTAGAATTTAGGATAAGGAAATTATCTGTGAATTGGAATAAAACACAAAGATATTTATCTTGGCATTATTAGCATAACAAAAGGCAACCTAATTGTTTAAAGTGAATTGTGGTTAAGAAAATTTATTGGAATGTTTCCTAGAATTAAAAGCAACTTATGTTGTTGGTTTGATAACAGCATAGAAAAATGCCATATGTTGAAGTGAAAAAGAAAAAAATGCTGAATATCTAATCGATGTAGAATTACCAAAATTTGTTAAAAAAAATAAAAATATGTTAATTAGAAGGAACTGTTAGTGGTGAGGACATGGCTGTGTTCTTTATTTTATTTTATTTTATTTTTATTTTTCTTATTTTTTTTTTGCGGTATGTGGGCCTCTCACTGTTGTGGCCTCTCCCGTTTCGGACCACAGGCTCCAGACGCGCAGGCTCAGCAGCCATGGATCACGGGCCTAGCCGCTCCGTGGCATGTGGGATCTTCCCGGACTGGTGCATGACCCCATGTCCCCTGCATCGGCAGGGGGACTCTCAACCACTGCGCCACCAGAGAAGCCCTATTTTTATTTTTTATCTATATTTTCTTTAACATCTTTATCGGAGTATAATTGCTTTACAATGGTGTGTTAGTTTCTTCTTTATAACAAAGTGAATCAGTTATACATATACATATGTCCCCATATCTCTTCCCTCTTGCGACTCGCTCCTTCCCACCCTCCCTATCCCACCCCTCTAGGTGGTCACAAAGCACTGAGCTGATCTCCCTGTGCTATACGGCTGCTTCCCACTAGCTATCTATCTTACATTTGGTAGTGTATATATGTCCGTGCCACTCTCTCACTTTGTCACAGCTTACCCTTCCCCCTCACCACATGCTGAAGTCCATTCTCTTGTAAGTCTGTGCCCGTCCTGCCCCTTCGTTCTTTATGGCCTTTTTTATTTTCTTAGATTCCATATGTATGTTAGCATACAGTATTTGTTTTTCTCTTTCTGACTTTCTTCACTCTGTATGACAGACTCTAGGTCCATCCACCTCACGACAAATAACTCAATTTCGTTTCTTTTTATGGCTGAGTAATATTCCATTGTATATATGTGTCACATCTTCTTTATCCATTCATCTGTTGATGGACATTTAGGTTGCTTCCATGTCCTGGCTATTGTAAATAGAGCTGCAGTGAACATTTGGTACATGACTCTTTTTGAATTATGCTTTTCTCAGGGAATATGCCCAGTAGTGGGAATGTTGGGTTGTATGGTAGTTCTATTTTTAGTTTTTTAAGGAACCTCCATACTGTTCTCCATAGTGGCTGTATCAATTTACATTCCCACCAACAGTGCAAGAGGGTTCCCTTTTCTCCACACTCTCTCCAGCATTTACTGCTTGTAGATTTTTTGATGATGGACATTCTGACCGTTTTGAGATGATATCGCATTGTAGTTTTGATTTGCATTTCTCTAATGATTAATGATGTTGAGCATTCTTTCATGTGTTTGTTGGCAATCTGTATATCTTCTTTGGAGAAATGTCTCCTTAGGTCTTCTGCCCATTTTTGGATTAGGTTGTGTGGTTTTATGATATTGAGCTGCGTGACTTGCTTGTATGTTTTGGAGATAAATCCTTTGTCAGTTGCTTCATTTGCAAATATTTTCCCCCATTCTGAGGGTTGTCTTTTGGTCTTCTTTATGGTTTCCTTTGCTGTGCAAAAGCTTTGAAGTTTCATTAGGTCCCATTTGTCTATTTTTGTTTTTATTTCCATTTCTCTAGGAGGTGGGTCAAAAAGGATCTAGCTGTGATGTATGTCATAGAGTGTTCTGCCTATGTTTTCCTCTAAGAGTTTGATAGTGTCTGGCCTTACATTTAGGTCTTTAATCCATGTTGAGCTTATTTTTGTGTATGGTGTTAGGGAGTGATCTAATCTCATACTTTTACATGTCCCTATCCAGTTTTCCCAGCACCACTTACTGAAGAGGCTGTCCTTCCTCCACTGTACATTCCTGCCTCCTTTATCAAAGATAAAGTGACCATATGTGTGTGGGTTTATCTCTGGGCTTTCTATCCTGTTCCATTGATCTATCTTTCCGTTCTTGTGCCAGTACCATACTGTTGGATTACTGTAGCTTTGTAGTATAGTCTGAAGTCAGGGAGCCTGATTCCTCCAGCTCTGTTTTTCGTTCTCAAGATTGCTTTGGCTATTCGGGGTCTTTTGTGTTTCCATACAAATTGTGAAATTTTTTGTTCTAGTTCTGTGAAAAATGCCAGTGGTAGTTTGATAGGGACTGCCTTGAATCTGTAGATTGCTTTGTGTAGTAGAGTCATTTTCACAATGCTGATTCTTGCAATCCAAGGACATGGTATATCTCTCCATCTATTTGTATCATCTTTAATTTCTTTCATCAGTGTCTTATAATTTCTGCATACAGGTCTTTTGTCTCCTTAGATAGGTTTATTCCTAGATATTTTATTCTTTTTGTTGCAGTGGTAAATGGGTATGTTTTCTTGATTTCACTTTCAGATTTTTCATCATTAGTGTATAGGAATGCCAGAGATTTCTGTGCATTAATTTTGTATCCTGCTACTTTACCAAATTCATTGATTAGCTCTAGTAGTTTTCTGGTAGCATCTTTAGGATTCTCTGTGTATAGTATCATGTCACCTGCAAACAGTGACGGCTTTACTTGTTCTTTTCCGATTTGGATTCCTTTTATTTCTTTTTCTTCTCTGATTGCTGTGGCTAAAACTTCCAATACTCTGTTGAATAATAGTGGTGTGAGTCGGCAACGTTGTCTTGTTCCTGATCTTAGTGCAAATGGTTTCAGTTTTTCACCATTGAGGACGATGTTCACTGTGGGTTTGTCACATATGGCCTTTATTATGTTGAGGATAGTTCCCTTTATGCCTACTTTCTGGAGGGTTTTTAATCATAAATGGGTGTTGAATTTTGTGGGAAGCTTTCTCTACATCTATTGAGATGATCATCTGGTTTTTCTCTTTCCATTTGTTAATATGGTGTATCATGTTGATTGATTTGCGTATATTGAAGAATCCTTGCATTCCTGGGATAAACCCCACTGGATCATAGTGTATGATCCTTTTAATGTGCTGTTGGACTCTGTTTGCTAATATTGTGTTGAGGAGTTTTGCATCTATGTTCATCAGTGATACTGGCCTGTAGTTTTCTTTATTTGTGACATTTTTGTCTGGTTTTGCTATCAGAGTGATGGTGGCCTCGTAGAATGAGCTTGGGAGTGTGCCTCCCTCTGCTATATTTTGGAAGAGTTTGAGAAGGATAGGTATTAGCTCTTCTCTAAATGTTAAATAGAATTCGCCTGTGAAACCATCTGTTCCTGGGCTTTTGTTGGAAGATTTTTAATCACAGTTTCAATTTCAGTACTTGTGATTGGTCTGTTCATATTTTCTATTTCTTCCTGTTTCAGCCTCGCAAGGTTTTGCGTTTTTAAGAATTTGTCCATTTCTTCCAGGTTGTCCATTTTATTGGCATAGAGTTGCTTGTAGTAATCTCTCATGATCCTTTGTATTTCTGTAGTGTCAGTTGTTTCTTCCCCTTTTTCATTTCTAATTCTATTGATTTGAATCTTCTTGCTTTTTTTCTTGATAAATCTGGCTAATGGTTTATCAATTTTGTTTATCTCCTCAAAGAACCAGCTTTTAGTTTTATTGATCTTTGCTATCATTTCCTTCATTTCTTGTTCATTTATTTCTGATCTGATCTTTATGATTTCTTTCCTTCAGCTATGTTTGGGGTTTTTTTTTTGTTTTCTTTCTCTAATTGCTTTAGGTGTAAGGTTAGGTGGTTTATTTGAGATTTCTCTTGTTTCTTGAGGTAGTATTGTAGTGCTGCAAACTTCCCTCTTAGAACTGCTTTTGCTGCATCCCATAGGTTTTGGGTCATCGTGTTTCATTGTCATTTGTGCCTAGGTATTTTTTGATTTCCTCTTTGATTTCTTCAGTGACCTCTTGGTTATTAAGTAGTGTTTGTTTAGCCTCCCTGTGTTTGTATTTCTTACAGATTTTTTCTGTAATTGATATGTAGTCTCATAGCGTTGTGGTCGGAAAAGATACTTGATACGATTTCAATTTTCTTACATTTACCAAGGCTTGATTTGTGATCCAAGATATGATCTATCCTGGAGAATGTTCCAGGAACACTTGAGAAGAATGTGTATTCTGTTGTTTTTGGATGGAATGTCCTATAAGTATCAATTAAGTCCATCTTGTTTAATGCATCATTTAAAGATTGTGTTTTCTTATTTATTTTCATTTTGGATGATCTGTCCATTGGTGAAAGTGGGGTGTTAAAGTCCCCTACTATGAATGTGTTACTGCACTTTCCTCTTTCATGGCTGTTAGTATTTGCCTCATGTATTGAGGTGTTCCTATGTTGGGTGCATAAATATTTACAATTGTTATAGCTTCTTCTTGGATTGATCCCTTGATCATTATGTAGTGTTCTTCTTTGTCTCTTGTAATAGTCTTTGTTTTGAAGTCCATTGTGTCTGCTATGAGAATTGGTAGTCCAGTTTTCTTTTGATTCCCATTTGCATGGAATATCTTTTTCATCTGCTCACTTTCAGTCTGTATGTGTCCCTAGGTCTGTAGTGGGTCTCTTGTAGACAGCTTATATACGGGTCTTGTTTGTGTATCCATTCAGCCAATCTACGTCTTCTGGTTGGAGCATTTAGTCCATTTACATTTAAGGTAATTATCGATATGTATGTTCCTATTCCCATTTTCTTAATTGTTGTGGGTTTATTATTCAGGCCTTTTCCTTCTCTTGTGTTTCCTGCCTAGGGAAGTTCCTTTAGCATTTGTTGTAAAGCTGGTTTGGTGGTGCTGAATTCTCTTAGCTTTTGCTTGTCTGTAAAGGTTTTCATTTCTCCATCAAATCTGAATGAGATCCTTGCTGGGTAGAGTAATCTTGGTTGTAGTTTTTTCTCCTTTATCACTTTAAATATGTCCTGCCACTCCGTTCTGGCTTGCAGAGTTTCTGCTGAAAGATCAGCTCTTAACCTTCTGGGGATTCCCTTGTGTGTTATTTGTTGTTTTTCCCTTGCTGCTTTTAATATTTGTTCTTTGTATTTAATTTGTGATAGTTTGATTAATATGTGTCTTGGTGTGTTTCTCCTTGGAATTATCCTGTGTGGGACTCTCTGTGCTTCCTTGACTTGATTAACTATTTCCTTTCCCGTATTAGGGAAGTTTTCAACTCTAATCTCGTCAAATATTTTCTCAGTCCCTTTCTGTTTCTCTTCTTCTCCTGGGACCCCTATAATTCGAATGTTGGTGTGTTTAATGTTGTCCCAGAGGTCTCTGAGACTGTCCTCAATTCTTTTCATTCTTTTTTCCTTATTTGGCTCTGCAGTAGTTATTTCCACTATTTTATCTTCCAGGTCACTTACCCGTTGTTCTGCCTCAGCTATTCTGCTATTGATCCCTTCTAGAGTATTTTTAATTTCATTTATTGTGTTGTTCATCACTGTTTGTTTGCTCTTTAGTTCTTTCAGTTCCTTGTTAAACGTTTTTTTGTATTTTCTCCCTTCTGTTTCCAAGATTTTGGATCATCTTTGCTATCATTATTCTGAATTCTTTTTCAGGTAGACTGCCTATTTCCTCTTCCTTGGTTAGGTCTGGTAGGTTTTTGCCTTGCTCCTTCACCTGCTGTGTGTTTCTCTGATTTCTCATTTTGCTTAATTTACTGTGTTTGGGGTCTCCTTTTCGCAGGCTGCAGGTTCGTAGTTCCTGTTGTTTTTGGTGTCTGTCCCCAGTGGCTAAGGTTGGTTCAGTGGGTTGTGTAGGCTTCCTGGTGGAGGGGACTAGTGCCTGTGTTCTGGTGGATGAGGCTAGATCTTGTCTTTCTGGTGGACAGGTCCACGTCTGGTGGTGTGTTTTGGGGTGTCTGTGGCCTTATTATGATTTTCCACAGCATCTGTGCTAATGGATGGGGTTGTGTTCCTGTCTTGCTAGTTGTTTGACATGGGGTGTGCAGCACTGTAGCTTGCTGGTCGTTGAGCTGGGTCTTGGCGTTGAGATGGAGATCTCTGGGAGATGTTCGCCATTTGATATTACGTGGAGCTGGGAGGTCTCTTGTGGACCAGTGTCCTGAAGTTGGGTCGCCCACCTCAGTGGCACAGCACTGACTCCTGGCCTGAGCACCAAGATCCTGTCCTCCACACGGCTCAGAATAAAAGGGAGGAAAAAAAGAAAGAAGAAGATAAAGTAAAGTAAATTAAAATAAAGTTATTAAAATAAAAAATAATTATTAGGAAAAAAATTTTTTTAAGTAATAAAAAGAATAAAAAACAGACAGACAGAACCCTAGGACAAATGGTAAAAGCAAAGCTATACAGACAAAATCATACACAGAAGCATACACATACACACTCAGAAAAAAGAGAAAAAGGGGAAAAAAAAATATATATATATATATATATATCGTTGCTGCCAAAGTCCACCTCCTCAGTTTGGGATGATTTGTTGTCTATTCAGGTATTCCACAGATGCAGGGTACATCAAGTTGATTGTGGAGATTTAGTCCACTGCTCCTGAGGCTGCTGGGAGAGATTTCCCTTTCTCTTCTTTGTTCGCACAGCTCCCGGGGTTCAGTTTTGGATTTGGCCCCGCCTCTGCGTGTAGGTCGCCTGAGGGCGTCTGTTCTTCCCTCAGGCAGGACGGGGTTAAAGGAGCAGCTGCTTCGGGGGCTCCGGCTCAGTCCGGCCGGGGGGAGGGAGGGGTACGGGTTGCGGGGCGAGCCTGCGGCGGCAGAGGCCGGCATGACGTTGCAACAGCCTGAGGCGCACCGTGTGTTCTCCCGGGTAAGTTGTCCCTGACTCACGGGACCCTGGCAGTGACGGGCTGCACAAGCTCCTGGGAGGGGAGGTGTGGAGAGTGACCTGTGCTTGCACACTGGCTTCTTGGTGGCGGCAGCAGCGGCCTTAGCGTCTCATGGCCGTCTCTGGGGTCCGCGCTGATAGCCGCTGCTTGCGCCCGTCTCTGGAGCTCCTTTAAGCAGCGCTCTGAATCCCCTCTCCTCGCGCACCAGGAAAGAAAGAGGGAAGAAAAAGTCTCTTGCCTCTTCGGCAGCTCCAGACTTTTTCCCGGACTCCGTCCCGGCTAGCCGTGGCGCACTAGCCTCCTTCAGGCTGTGTTCGCCCAGCCAACCCCAGTCCTCTCCCTGGGATCCGACCTCCGAAGCCCGAGCGTCAGCTCCCAGCCCCCACTTGCCCTGGCGGGTGAGCAGACAAGCCTCTCGGGCTGGTGAGTGCTGGTCGGCATGGATCCTCTGTGCAGGAATCTCTGAGCTTTGCCCTCCGCACCCCTGTGGCTGCGCTCTCCCCCGTGGCCCCGAAGCTCCCCCTCTCAGCCACCCTTAGTCTCCGCCCACGAAGGGGCTTCCTAGTGTGTGGAAAGCTTTCCTCCTTCCCAGCTCCCTCCCACTGGTGCAGGTCCCGTCCCTATTCTTTTGTCTCTGTTTTTTCTTTCTTCTTTTGCCCTACACAGGTACGTGGGGAGTTTCTTGCCTTTTGGGAGGTCTGAGGTCTTCTGCCAGCGTTCAGTAGTAGATGTTCTGTAGGAGTTGTTCCACGTGTAGTTGTATTTCTGATGTATTTGCGGGAGGAAGGTGATCTCTGTGTCTTACTCTTCCGCCATCTTGAAGCTCCTGGTGTATTTTCTATTAACATGATATAAGGAATTGTTGAATTTGTTTCCGGCCAGTCTCTTGGTTTCGCTGTGATGATCTTTTTGTCCACCAGGTTTCTGAAGTTCCTAATATGTTTGACTATTTTCTGTGCATATTCCCTTAGAGTTTTAATTAGAGGATCAAATTATTACCATTGTTATCTTTTTCTTTTCGTTACTCATGGCTCTTATTTATTTGGTACAGTTGTATATAACTCTGTACTGGCTATGTGTTCTTGTCCAGATTTTTTTTGTAGTTTTTACATTAATAGACGTTTTTAAAGAACAGATTCAGGGCTACAGAAAATTAAGCAGATAGTGCAAAGAGTTCCCATACAGCCACTCTCTTCTTCCAGTTAGTTTCTCCTATTATTAACATCTTGTATTGGTTCAATGGATACAAGTTCATTTGTTATAATTGATCAACTAATAGTGTTACATTATTATTGACTATTGTCCACTGTTTGTAACACATTTCTTTTTTTGTGCTTTACACTTCTATAGTGGTTGACAAAGGCATGATGTCATCTACTCACCAATAGAGCATCATGCAGAAGAGTTTCACCGCCCTAAAAACATTCCGTGCTCCACCTGTCCATCCCTCAAAACCTCACTTTGAGCCCCTGAGAACTCTGAATTTTTTACTCTCTAGAGTTTTGCCTTTTCCAGAATATAATATTGATGTAATCCTACAGTATGTAGGCTTTTTATTTATTTATTTATTCATTTAACATCTTTATTGGAGTATAATTGCTTTACAATGCTGTGTTAGTTTCTGCTTTATGACTAAGTGAATCAGTTATACATATATCCCCATATCTCTTCCCTCTTTCGTCTCCCTCCCTCCCACCCTCCCTATCCTACCCCTCTACGTGGTCACAAAGCACCGAGCTGATCTCCCTGTGCTATGAGGCTGCTTCCCACTAGCTATCTATTTTACGTTTGGTAGTGTATATATGTCCATGCCACTCTCTCACTTTGTCCCAGGTTACCCTTCCCCCTCCCCATATCCTCAGGTCCATTCTCCAGTAGGTCTGCATCTTTATTCCCATCTTGCCCCTAGGTTCTTCATGACCATTTTCTTTTCTTAGATTCCATGTTTGTGTTAGCATACGGTATTTGTTTTTCTCTTTCTGACTTGACTCTAGGTCCATCCACCTCACTAAAAATAACTCAATATGTAGGCTTTTTAAACTAGCTCCTTTTGCTAATCAGTATACATTTAAGTTTCTCTGTATCTGTTTGTGGTTTGAAATGTCATTTCTTTTCATGGCTGAATAGCATTCCATCATGTGGACTACCACAGTTTGTTTACCCATTCATCTGCTGAAGGTCATCTTGGTTGATTTCAGTTTCTGGCAACTATGAATTAGTGTACTATTAACACTTGTTTGAAGGCTTTCGGATGGACATATGTTTTCAACTCTTTTGAGTAAATACCTAGGCGTTTAATTGCTAGATCATGTGATAAGATTATGTTTAGTTTAAAAGAAACTTCCGGACAGTTCCCAGTGTGTCCCTATCACTTTGCATTCCCTTTAGCACTGAATGAGAGTTCCTGTTGGTCCCCATCCTTGCCAGCATTTGGTATTGTCAGGTGTTTGTTTTTGTTTTAGCCATATTAATAGGTATCTCATTGTTGTTTTAATCCCAAATTCCCTGAAGACGTGATGTTGATCATCTTTTCATATGCTATTTGCCATCTGTGTATATTTTTGGTGAGGCGTCTGTTCAGCTCTTTTAAGTGCTGTTAAATTGACTTTTTTGTTTTCTCATTGTTGAGTTTTTTAAGAGTTTGTTGTATATTTTTGATTCATGTTTATTATCAGATATGTGTCTTACAATTATTTTTTCCCAGTCTGCGGCTTGTCTTTTCATTCTCTTAATAGTACCTTTTACAGAGTAGAAGTTTTTAATTTTAATGAAGTTCAGCTTATCATTTTTCTCTTTCATGGACTGTGTTTTTGGTGTTGTGTCTAAAATCTCGTTGCCAAGCCCAAGATTTTCTCCTATATTACTTTCTGGGGTTTTTTTGTTTTGTTTTGTTTTTTGTTTTCCCACTTTGCATGGCAGGCAGGATCTTAGTTCCCTGACCAGGGATCAAACCCATGCCCCCCGCAGTGGAAGTGTAGTCTTAACCACTGGACCGCGAGGGGAGTCCCTGGATTTTTTTTAATTTTGAGTTTTCCATTTAGGTCTGTGATCCATTTTTTTTTTTTTTTTTTTTGGTGGTACGCAGGCCTCTCACTGTTGTGGCCTCTCCTGTTGCAGAGCACAGGCTCCGGACGTGCAGGCTCAGCAGCCATGGCTCACGGGCCCAGCCGCTCCAAGGCATGTGGGATCCTCCCGGACCGGGGCACGAACCCGTGTCCCCTGCATCGGCAGGCGGACTCTCAACCACTGTGCCACCAGGGAAGCCCATGTGATCCATTTTGAGTTAATTATTTTGCAACATGTAAAGTCTGTATCAACATTCTTGTTTGTTGTATGTGGATGTCTAGTTGTCCCAGCACTGTGAGTTAAAAGACCCCTTTCTCTATTGAATTGCCTTTGCTCCTTTGTTAAAGATCAGTTGACTGTATGAGGGGTCTGTTTCTAGGTTTTCTATCCTGTGCCGTGGTCTATTTGTCTCTTCTTTTGCTAATAGTATGTGGTCTTGATTATTGTAGCTTTAAAGTCCGTTTTGAAATCCAGTAATATCAGTTCTCTGACTTTGATCTTCTTCGGTATTGATTTGAGTTGGTTATTATGGATCTTTTCATGTTTATATAAACTTCAGATTGTTGCTCTCTACAAAATAACTTGCTGCAGTTTTGAGCAGAATTGTATTGAGTATATAAATCAAGTTGGGAGTAACTGACATCTCAACAATCTTGCATCCTCCTATCCATGAACATGGAGTGTTTATTTATTTAGATCTTCTTTAATTTTTTTCAGTGACATTTGTATTTCTCATATAAATCTTATACATATTTTTCTAAGAATTATTTATAATCAATCTTTTTTTGGTGGTAATGTAAATGGCATTAGGTTTTTCAATTGCAAATTCCATTTGTTTATTAGAAAACAATTGACTGTTGAATATTAACCTTGGCTTATTAATACCAGGAGTTTTCTTGTTGTTGATTATTTGAGATTTCCTACATAGACAATTAGGTCATCTGTGAGCAAAAACAGTTTTATTTTCTTCCTTTCCAATCTGTATATCTTTTGCTTCCTTCTCTTATCTTATTGCATTGGCTAGGACTTCCAGTACAGTGTTGAATAGGCATGGTGAGAAGGGATATCTTTTGTTCCTGATCTTAGTGTGAGAGCATCTATCTTCTCAGTATGAAGTAGGATGTTTTACCTGTTGTTGTTTTTTTTTTAGATGTTCTATTCAGTATATGAAGCTGAGCCAATGCCTCTCTACTTCTAGTTTGCTGGGAAATTTTATGATGAATGGGTATTGGATTTTATCAAAATTTTTTCTTCTATTGATACGATCATGTGATTATTTTCTTTAGCCTAGTGATATGATGAGTTATCATTACTGATTTTCAAATGTTGCACACCTGAAATAAGGTCCACTTAGTTGTGGTATATAATTCCTTTTATACCTTGTTAGATTTGTTTTGCTTATATTTTGTTGAGGAATTTGCATCTGTGTTCATGAGAGATATTCGTGATCAATTCTACTTTCTTTTAATTTCTTTTTCTGCTTTTGACATTAGAGTGATGCTGGCCTCATAGAATGAATTAGGAAGTGTCCCCTCTGCTTCTGTTTTCTGGAAGAGATTGTAGAGAATTGTTTTCATTTCTTCCTTAAATTTTTGTTAGAATTCATCAGTGGAATCATCTGGGCCTGGTGCTGTCTTTATTGGAAGTTTATTAATTACAGATTAAATTTCTTTAATAGATACAGACCTATTCTGATTATCTATTTATCCTTGTATAGTTTTGGGAAATTGCATCTTCAAGCAATTTGTCGATTTAACTTTTCAAATCTGTAGGCATAGAGTTGTTTATAACATTCATTTATTTTCCTTTTAATGTCCGTGGAATCAGTAGTGATGGCCCTTCTTTCATTTCTGCTGTTAGCGATTTAATTGGTGTTTTCTCTCTTTTTATTTTCCTTGAGTAGCCTGGTTAGAATGTTATCTTGTTTTTTGTTTTGGATATGTTCAAAGAAACAGCTTCTGGTTTTGCTGTTTTTCTCTATTTTTTTCCCTTTCTTCAGTGTCACTGATTTCTGCTTTGATTTCTTATTTCTTCTTCCTCTGCTTTTTTTCTCTTCTTTCACCAGTTCACTAAGGTAGAAGCTTAAATTATTGACTTTAGATTTTTCTAGTATAGACATTCAATGCCATACATGTCCCTTTAAGTACTGGTTTGGCTATATTGCACAACTTTTGATAAGTTGTAATTTTGTTTTCATTTAGTTAAACATATTTTAAAATTCCTCATTAGATTTTCTCTTTGGCCCATGTGTTATTTAGAAGTATATTGTTTAATCTCCAAATACCCTTGATTTTCTTGCTATTTTTTTGTTATCAATTTCTAGTTTATTTCCATCGCAGAATGAGATTATTCTTTGTATCATTTATATTCTTTTAAATTTGATGATGTGTGTTTTATGGCATAGAATGTGATCTATCTTGGTGTATGTTCCATGTGGACTTGAAAATAATGTGCTTTCTGCTATTGTTAAGTATTCTATGAATGTCATTTAGACCTAGTTAATTGATGTTGCTTTTCAGTTCAACTGCACCTTACTGATTTTCTGCCTAATGGATTTGTCAATTATGAAAAGAGATGTGTTGACATCTCCTTCTATAAGAGTAGATTTGTCTCATCAGTGTTTGCCTCGTGTATCTGAGCAGAATTTTTTTGGTGCATACACATTAAGGGTTGCCATAATTTCTTTGAGAATTGGCCACTTAATCATTAAGTAATGCCCATGTTTATTCCTGACTTTCTTGTTCTGAATACTGCTTTGTCTGAAATAAATATAGCTAGAGCGGATTTTTTTTTCACTCATATTAGCATGGTAGAGTTTTCTCCATCCCTTTACTTTTTTTTTGAATTTTATTTTATTTTATTTTTTTATACAGCAGGTTCTTATTAGGTATCTGTTTTGTACATATTGGTGTATATATGTCTATCCCAATCTCCCCATTCATCCCACCCCAGCTTTGCCCACCTTGGTGTCCATACCTTTCTTCTCTACATCTGTGTCTCTATTTCTGCCTTGCAGACTGGTTCATCTGTACCATTTTTCTAGATTCCACATGTATGCATTAATATATGATATTTGTTTTTCTCTTTCTGACTTACTTCACTCTGCATGATAGACTCTAGGTCCATCCATGTCTCTACAAATGACCCAATTTCGTTCCTTTTTATGGCTGAGTAGTACTCCATTGTATATATGTACCACATCTGCTTTATCCATTCATCTGTCGATGGCATTTAGGTTGCTTCCATGACTGGCTATTGTATCCATCCCTCTACTTTTAATCATTTCATGTCTTTATATTTAAAGTGGGTTTCTTATAAAAAGCATAGGGTTAGGTCTCCTTTGTTTTCATTCTTTTTATCAATCTCTACCTTTTAATTGGTGTATTTAGACCATTCACATTAAAAGTGATTATTGATATAGTTGGATTAATATTGACCACATTTGTAACTGTTTTCTACTCATTGAGCTTACTCTTTGTTTCTTGTTTAATCTCCTGCTCTTTTTCTGCCTTCTCTAGTTTTAATTCAAGATTTAATGTTATTCCATTTTCTCTCCTCTTTAGCATATCAGTTATACTTTAAAAAAAAATTTCTAATGGTTTCTGTAGCGTTTGTGTTATACATTTCCAACGTATTCAAGTCCTCTTTCAAATAACACCATCCTGCTTCACGGTTAGTGCAAGTATCTCGTAACAGTGCAAGTATACCATTTCTGCCATTTATTTCTCTTATCCATAATGTATGATCACTGGATGCATTGCTGTTATATTATTATTTTGAAGAAATAGTTATCTTTTTTGATCAGTTGAAAATAATAAAAATAAAAGGCTTTATTTTATCTTCATTTATGCCTTGTTTTACTCCCTTTCTTTATTTCGGCCAAAGCTTCTGACCTATATCATTTTCCTTTTCCCAGGAGAACTTCTTTTAACATTTCTTGCAAAGTAGATCTGCGTGACAAATTTCCATCAGTTTTTGTCTGTCAGAGAAAGTCTTTATTTCTCATTACTGTTGAAGGATTTTCTCCCCCTGGCTATCGAATTCTAGGTTGGTGGTAGTGTTTTTGTTGTTGTTGTTGGGTTTTTTCATTTCAGTGCCTTAAAAATTTAACTGTAGTCTTTTCTTGATAGCATCGTTTGTGAAGAGAAATCTTGGTAATTGTTACCCTTGTTCCTCTATAGTAAGTTCTTTTTTTCTCTAGCTCGTCTCAAGAATTCTCTTTTTGTTTGATTTTCTGCAGTTTGAGTATGATATGTGTAGGTGTAGATTTTTTTTTTTTTCTATTTATCCTGCTTGGTGTTCTTGGAGCTTCCTAGATCTGTGGTTTAGTGTCTGTCATTAATTTGGGGAAACTCTCAGTCATTATTACTTTGAAAATTCTGCTTCTTTCTCTGTTTCTTCTCAGATTATTCCCACTATGCATATGTTACGTCTCTTGTAATTGTTCCACAATCCTTGGTTACTCTTTTCTTTTTTAAAAATTATTTTGTTTTCTCTTTGTTTTTTAGTTTGAGGGTTTTCTATCAATGTATATCTTTAATTTCACTGAGTCTTTCCTTGGCCATGTGCAGTCTACTGGTGAGCCTATCAGTGGTATTCTTCATGTCAGTTATGATGTTTTTGATTTCTCACATTTCCTTTTGATGCTTTCCTACAGTTTCCGTCTCTCTACGTACATTACCTACTATTCTTGCATGTCGTTCACTTTTTCCATTAGAGACCTAGCGTATGAATCATAAGTATTCTAAAATCCTAGTCTGATATTCCAAATTATCTCCTATATCTGAGTGTGGTTCATTTACTTGCTTTGTTTAATCAGACTGTGCTTTTCTGCCTTTTAGCATATCTTATAATTTTTCGTTGAAGGCTGGTCTTAATGTATTGGATAATAGGAACCGATTTAAAGGGCCTTTAGCATGAGAGTTTGTGTTTATCTGCATAAGAGTTATGTCATGTTTACTGTTTGCTCTTACTGTAGGCGCCTGAGATTTCAATTTCCTTGAGTGTTCTTGTTGTCTGTGGTTTTCCCTAGGAACATCTTCATAAGTAGTCTAAGCCTTGCAGTTCTTTCAGCAGGAATCCTCTGGTATTATATTGGAACCTTGTTGATGCAGTGGTAAGGTGTACGGGCAGTGTTCTATAATCCTGTGATTGGCTGTCCATGTTTTAGTGGCTCTGTGCCCCTGGGCTATTGCCTTCACAAATGCTTCTCAGCTTTTATCCCCCCTGTTATGTGACACAGGAAGTCTGGAGGGGGCTGGAGTTAGGATTTTCCCTTCATCCAAGGTAGTTGGTTTAGGAAAGTACACAGAACAGAAACATCTGGGCCTGTGTTTCAAAATGGTTCCTTTATCCTAGGTGTATTTCAAAAGGGTTTATGTCCTCCTCATGCCAGAAGCATGAGGAAATTTTTCTTGGATCTTTATGGTGAGAACCTGTTAGGACCCCAGAAGGTAAAACTCACAGAAGTGTGTGGGCTCCCCTAAGACTCGGCTCCTAGGAGTTTTGGGCTCTGAAGCTTGTCACACATAGCTTCCAGTGTTGCATCAAGTACAATGTAAATTTTTCTACTCCTTCCTGGATCCAGGACCTTCAGCTCCCAGTGAGCTGTGATTCCCTGTATTTGCCTGCATCTTCAGTTTTGAAGCATTGGTTTTCCCTGTAACTTCAATTCTCTGATGGATCTAGGAAGAGTTGTTGATGTTCAGTTTGTTCAGCTTTTTATCATTGTGAGGATGGGAGTGATGACTTCCAAGATGTTCACGTGGCAGTGCAGGAAAATTCTTGTCAAATAGTAGAGACGGTAACGTATATCCATGTCCTGTTTCTTATTTTATTGGGAATTCTGATAACATTCCACATTTAAGTATGCTTAATACATATAGATTTCACAGAAGAGAAATTCCCTACTAATGTGAGTTTGCAAAAAGTTATTACCATGGACTGGTGTAAAATTTTTATCAAAGGCCCTTTCTTTACCCCTGCATATAATTAAATGGTGATATTGTGATTTATACTAAGAAATATATATGTGGTCTTCGTCCCCAGAGCTGCTAAAACTGTTGGGGTTTCCGAAGTGAAAAGAGCAAGAAAGGTGAAAGGAGTGTTTCATGTTACTGGTAACAAGCCCCTTTCAACCACACCTGAGCTTATGTTAATGAGGTGACTTTTGGAAAGCCCCTAAGGGTGGGGGGCTGCCTGGGGGACCCACCATGTGATCAGGGGCTAGGAACTTTCAGTCCTACCCTCTGACCTCTGAGGGAAGGAGGGCTGGAGATTGACTTAATTACCAGTGGCCAATGATTTAATTAATTATGCCTGTGTAATGAAGCCTGCCTAAGAATCCTAACCAAAATGGTCTGGAGAGCTTCCAGTTTGCTGAACGCATGTAGGTGCTATGAGGGTGATGCAGCTGGAGAGGGCATGAGAGCTCCACACCCCTTCCCCACACCTCACTTCTAGGCATCTCTTCCATTTGGCTGTTAGGGAGTCACATCCTTTTATAATAATCCAGTAATCTAGTAAGTACACTGTTTCCTTGAGTTCTTTGAGCCATTTTAGAAAATTACCAAACCCAGGGAGCGGGGGTGTAGGAGCCCCCAATTTATAGCCTGTCAGTCAGAATTATGGGAGACCTGGGTTTGGATTAAGTGTAGGGCAATGTTGCGGGAATGAGCCCTTACCTTGTGGGATCTGATGCTAACTGCAGGTAGATATTGTCAGAATTGAATTGTAGGATACTCAGCTGGTGTTAGAGAATTGGTTTGTGTGAGCAAAAGAAAACAAAACACAAAACCCATACATTTGGTGTCAACAGGCTTGAGAATAGAAGTGTAGAGACAAATATTCTTTCCGTTTAGAAATGCATTTTCTCCTTTCTCTGTTAATGCAGTGATTTCCAACGGTCAGTGTTTTCTAATATGATATCTTTGTGTTCCTTAGTCATAGCCCATTTCTTCATTTAATCACATGGTTATGTGTGAGTATCCTTATATTGGGGCATTCTTATCTGGACTTTGTATCAAGGAGGGCTACCCTATTAAAATGGTTGATCCGTTTTCTATCTTTTTGTATGGTTTGGAAGAATTCAAATAAGATGGTGATTAGTTTTTCCCTGATCATTTGGTGTGAGGGGGCTCCAAACCTGGATTGTCCTGGAACATTCTGATGGTGCTCTGGGTTTGGACTACATTTTCACTTTAGTGATTTATAGTTTGCTAAAAATTGTTCCATTTTACTTGGGTTTTCAAATTTAAAGGCATGATATTTATAATAAAAACAATCATATACAACATTACAGAGAATAAAGTAATGAACCCAATATACCTGGAACCTCAGCATCAAGAATCCTCAATAATTGTTGGAAACAGCTTGTTCAGATTAAGGCTTATTGATTTACCAGTTTGTTTATTGGCAAGTTCACTCCTGAGACAAAGCTGTGTGCTTCCATTAGGAGACACATAGTGTCTGTTTTCTGCTTCCTGGTGGTATTGACAGTTGGTGAGGGTCTTTCCCCTTATCCGTTAATCCATTAGGGGCTGTAGAATGGTAATTCTCTCATTCTATCTGATTCTATCATTCCACTGATTTTACATACATACATATACCTATATATTATACATAGTATATGTATAGTGGGATCAATCAATCTATTGACTGTATTATATATAATATTAAAAATATAACTCATTGATATATATCCACATAACATTTTAAAGTGAATAATTCAGTGGCATTACTGCATTCACAATGTTGTACAATCACCGCCTCTCTCTTGTTCCAAACCTATTCCTCATTCCAAAAGGTAACTGCTCCCCGAAAACTGGGTTTGCCTCTTGGTGGGTGTCGAGCCAAATACACAGCCAAGTCAAAGAGCAGGAGAAGGAAGGATTTATTACTTGCAGCAAGGCAGGAGAACCCTGGGGATCTTTCCCAAAGCAGTGTTTCCCTGGACAGCAGAACTGGGGAAGTTTGAAGCTAA
Organism: Hyperoodon ampullatus; assembly: GCF_949752795.1. Classification (NCBI taxonomy): domain Eukaryota; kingdom Metazoa; phylum Chordata; class Mammalia; order Artiodactyla; family Ziphiidae; genus Hyperoodon; species Hyperoodon ampullatus. The sequence continues at coordinate 21,045,749 of NC_136913.1, read as the reverse complement.
GGGTACATGCATATTCATGAAGGGGCTTGAGCAGAGGAGAATTCAGCATAGAGTTGGGGCAAAGGTCAACAGAGTCCGAGCTTTATAGGGGTTTGAAGTCACAAGGGTCAGAAAAGATTACCGTCATCATTCCTTCGGTTGCAGTTGATCTGGTGGTGGTTGATCATTCGAGGGGGGTTTGAATTCTGCAGAACAGCTGAAGATTGTGCTTCAGGCTAATCTTTACCCTTGAAAAGACTGGGAGTCTTAACAACTGACTTATTACCTTTGCTACTGCTACTACTCCTGCCTGATAACAGTCTTTGGTTGCTGCATTCTTTTATTCCCTTAAGATCGTTACTGCGGAGGTGTGTTCAAGGGCAAACATTGTTTCACAAAATGATCTTAAAGTGGCTTAGATCACAAAATGGCTTAGGCCAAAAATGGCTTCTCTTATGTCAAGAAAGCCATGCCTGGTTCTCTTTCTCCAGGGACCGCCTACCCTATCTGCTTACAACATAACCTCTTACCCTTCAAAAAGTTACTTCTCATTCATGGCTCTCCCTAGCTCCGGGCAACCATCAATCTGCTTTCTGTCTCTATGAATTTGCTTATCCTGGATAATTCATGTAAATGGTGTCATATAACATGTGACCTTTTGTTTCTGACTCCTTTCATTTATCATTTATCATAATGTCTCCAAGGTTCATCCATGGTCTCTCAGTTATCCGTACGTCATTGCTTTTTATGACTGAATAATATTCCATTGTAAGAATATACCACATTTTGTCTGTCCGTTCATTCAGTGATGGAAATTTTGGGTTGTTTGCATTTTTTGGCTTTTATGAATAATGCTCCTTTGAATATTTGGGTACAAGGATTTGTTTGAATACAATTTTTAAGTTATTTTGGTTATATACCTAGGAATGGAATTGCTGGGTCATATGGTAATTCTTTGTTTAAATTTGAGGAACTACCAAACTGTTTTCCAAAGAGGCTGAAGCATTTTACATTCTTCCCAGCAATGTATGAGGGATCCAGTTTCTTCATATCCTCGCAAACACTTGTTATTTTCCATTTTTATAACCAACCTAGTGAAATGGTATCCCACTTTTTTTTTTATACATTACCCTAATGACTAATAATATGGAGCATCTTTCATGTACTGTTTGGACACTGGTATATCCTCTTTGTAGAAATGTCTATTCAGGTCCTCATCTCCAACTTATGAGGGAGGCTTTGGATATTGACCTCCTAGGTAAGCTCACTCATTGGTGTATTTATTCAGAGGCCAGTCTCAACGCACCATTAACAGATTCCAGAGTTGGACTTGAGGGCACACTGGGGAAGTCTCAGGAGAAAGGAGCTCTAATGTGGGAAAGTGCTGGAGCTGAACACACGTGCTGGGACCAGGGCAGTGAGCTTTCAAGGAACCCTGGAGCGAGGGGCAGGAGGACTCTAGATAAATGAAGCCCACAGACAATCCCCAAATTATGGTTTATTCTTGTATTAACCTTCCTTCATCAGGACTGTTTATAGTACTTTGGCTACAGGGTTTTTTGTTTGCTTGCTTCCTTTTTTTTTTTTAAATTGCCTGAAATGGAGTTTGAAGTAGTGAGGAGACAAGTGAATTAAAGGATACTAGGTCTGCCTCAGGCTGGGAAGAGTGAAACAGTGTGGCCTCTAGACGAATTCAGACCAAGGGTCTATTCCCAGCTCTGTCACAAGTCTTGTGAACTTCAGAAAATTGCAAGTTCATCATCTGTAAAGTGAGTCTGATAAGCCCTATCGTGTAGAGCTATTGTAATATACGTGATATTTGTAAAGCACTTGCAACAATGGTATCTCAAGAATGGAATTTATTACTACAATAACTATGACCCCAGACCATAATACCAACTCTTGGGGATTTTTTTCTTTAATCTCATGAGATGTCAGAAAATACGCAGCACCTTTGGAACGAACAAAACTGCTTAGACAGTAAAAGTATGTAAGATTTCCGCATTTGTAAATATGTCATTTGAGTGTAGAGGAATCTCTCCCAGCTGGATGCTACTCAGAGGTTCTAGAATTTGCGTCAAGGACCAACAACTTCCCTCCCAGGTGCCTTTTCATCCAAACCACCCCTATTTTCATTATAATTTCACCACCACCAAAAATGTAGCCTTCATTTGGAGTTCCCCAGATTACACTTAAGATAAGTAGTAGAACATCCCTTTAACCCCAGTGCAAAGAGTGCTATCACAGTGGCTTCTTGACATCTCACTTCAAGGAAGTACCCTCCTTGTTTCTCAGAAACTCCCTGGAGGCGATGGGCTTCAAACACCTAGTTCGTGCACTGTGTTCACCTGCACTGGGACAGGGACAAGGAACCCATTTTATTCCTGCCCCGGGTGGAGATTCTCTCTGTTTTACCCACAGTCCCAAAGTAAAAATTCAGGGTAATCTTCCATTCCAGTCTTGAGTCTCTCAACTCTGAGGCCCACCATCTAAGGGTCCCACCCTCCCCCACCACAATTCACTCAGCCTCATTTAGCCCACCATCCCGCCTAACTTAAAGTCACCTCCTCAAGGGAACTTCAGTGTCCCAAAGCTCCAGACTTCCTTGCTTCAGAGCATTTACGCTTGACTGCTCTCATCTGGAACCTCCTCTTTCTCACCCCTTGTTTTAACTTGTCATTTATTTAGGTCTTAGAGCGTGTCTCACCATCTTCTTGATATGGCAGCAGCTCCTAGGCTCTAAAGTTCTATGGACAGTGGCTCAGTCTTCTTTTTCTTACCATCCCCAGTTCTGCCATGGAGCCTTCCAAAGAGTAGATGCTCAATTAATGGTTGGGAATAAGAGTGGCAACGATAAGGATGTCTACTTTATTACTGCTTAATTTCTCTCACAATCTTGAATAATCTAAGAAAACATCTTACAATTTTTACAAAAAGAAGCCCTAAAAGAATAAAACAAGACAAAAATGTACCACCATTTACTCTTTTTCTTTTCTTTTTTTACTTGACCCACATTATTTTACTGCCGAGTCTATTCACAGTTCCATGGAAATCCCTCTTCCATTGCTGTGTTTTCTTGTTCTGGGTCATAAAAAAAAATGGAAGGTTTCTAAATTTGTTTTATGAAATATCAAAACTTTAACTTGTACCTGATAAAAGTAATGGATATGTGATCCATATTGTCACCAGCAGAATGGCGATTTCCTTGGTTCTTGCCCTCCCAAGGAGGAAGAATTCAATCGAGAGGCGTAGAGCAGTTTTAAGTAGCAAGAGTTCAGTTAAGCAGAGCAGAAGTACACTCCCGAGAAAGCAGGAGAGCGGGCTGTCTGGAAACCAGAAGCAGCCCCGCAATGGGGTAGGGCTGTGTTTTGTAGAGTGGTGGTCCCTCCCTGTGTCCTGTGTTATTTGAGTGACAAATCGATTGACAGCTTTAGGTTATATAACTTTCCTGCTAGTATGCAGGCACTTACCCGTAAGCACCCAAGCAGAATCCATGGGGTGGGGCGGGGAAGCAAAAGCCGCAATGCTAAGTTATTACAAATGAGGCATAATGAACCCGGGGTTACCTTGAGTCACCTTTTAGGTCTTGGTGCGCCTGCGTCAACCTGTGCTGGTGGTTTTGTCTTGCTTGGTCCATGTACGGCTGGAAACCTAGCAGTGGTCCTTGACCACGAGAGGGAGGCTCTCTGGGCATGCTGCAACCACCAGTGTCCAGGTAGGGGAGGGAAAGGCGAACCGTCCAGGATGGGGCAGGCCCGCTCATCTGTGACTCGCTATCCTCACCTTGGCTCTGGGCACCCTCTTCAGATCCTGGGCATGAAACCCCTGCAGCACGAGAGCTCGTGGCTGGGGCTCCCTGAGGCTCCTGGCGAGTGCCAGCAACAGAGGAGCTCGGGGAAGTACCCCGAGAAACAGAAGCGGGGGACGAGGGCGACTCTTCTATCTCTGCCGCCGCCTCAGTGGCCTGGGCACCCTTGAGCCTCTGAGTCTCCCCCCGGGCCTGGCGGCGTTTCTGCCGGGCACGGCGCTTCCTCTTCTGGCCCCGAGGCATGATGACACAGGTCAGGGCCAGCAGGCGGGAGTGTGGGCAGGAAGGCAGGCAACGAGGGCACCTGCGGGAGGGACAAGGAGATGCTGTGAGCACCTTCAGCGGGGAGAGTCCTCCCTGGCTTTAACCAAGGCCGCCTCTGCAGGGTCCTTGAGGGCACTGCCCGAGGGCCCACAGGGCTCCTGTTCTCCTGCTCAGCCTGTCCCCTGAGAGCCCTGTGGAGGACGGTCGAGTGAGCCTTGGGGCACAGCCAGCCAGCCAGCCCTGCCTGGGCGGTACGGGGGTGACAGAAGGGGCTGCCAGTGGGACCTTCCGTGTTCTAGGGCGGGGAGTCCGCTCAGTTCATCTTCAGGATCTTTAGATGGACGGCAGCCAGGGCCTGGGCTTCCTCCCCTCTGTTGCTCTGCTGTTGACACCTTGGTGGTCCCGGGGGCCCATGAGGAGGAAGTGAGGGGTGCCCCAGCTCACCGCCCTGACAGGGGGAACACAGTGCTGACAGCTCTGTGGAGTCCTCTCTCTCCTGGGATCACTGGGTCCTCAGTCCCTATTCACTGCTCTCAGTTGGCTTCACGTAGGGCCTGGGACCTACCCTTCTGCCCTCTAATGGCTTTACCTTCAGGCTGAGGATCTCACCTCCCTTAGACCTGATGTAAAGGAGCCTCGGCCCGACTGCCCTGTCCTGAGCCTTCAAGTGCTGAAAGCAGGGGCAAGGCTAGACTCTGTCGTCCCCACAGCTCAGGGGGTGGGGCGTGTTCCCCTTAGTCGTCACTCAGGGTTCTCAGTTTGACTCCTGGGAAGGCCTGTGGCTCCTCTCTCTTTACCTGAGGACATGTGCTCATAGAAAGGCCCACAGCTCTCTGAGACCCAATAGAAGAAGGTGAGGGTAGCCTGATTTCCCACATCTACCTGTGGTCTCTGAAGGCAGAAAGCTGTGGCAGGCAAACCCAGGCCTTATGATGGTTGGCCGCACCAGTCCTCACGCAGCCTCCTCGGTTTGACTCCTGGGAAGACCTATAATTTCTCCTTCTCTTCACCTATTACTGTGCTCACTTCTCTGTCACCCCGGGAGGAGTTAAGGGTTGCCTCTGCTCGGCCTGACATCTATCCAGGCGTCTCCCAGGACTGACAGCAGGGGAGAG